>NC_137836.1:9370000-11770000 GCF_948465745.1 Chenopodium album
CAAGCAATAACAAATAAAATAATGTGTATCAAGCAACATAATAAATAATCATCATCATTAATAACAATAATAAAATAATCATAATCACCATAAAAATAATGATAATCATAAATTATAATTATAATCATGTTAAAGCATAGCAAGATCCTAGGCATGATACTAACAAGATTAATAACAAACCCTAGCATGTCACTAAGCATTGAAAATCAAATCTTTAACCCTAACATGATACTAACAATCATAAATATTAGAAAGAATATAGGAAGCATCATAACAATCATATTTAATATTAAAAATATCCTAGACATGATACTAGGAATCAAAATAACAATCTAAACATGATGTCTACATCATAAATCAATTTAAACCATTAAAGTACTTACTTGGATGCCTCGTACCTCTTTCTAATAACAAAATACACGCGTTAGTAACTTCAAGGAAAATAATAAACAAACAATTAAATTAAATAATTGAAAGAGAGATTTGGGACCAAACCCTCAGAAATTAAAACCTTTCACGTCTAGGGCGAAGGCAACTTCGAATATGGCTAGGTGTTTTTAGATCTTGTGAATGCGGAATTTTGTATTAGAAAAGCAAGAAAGAATATTTATTCTAAAGAATGAATGATGTTGATGATTGAAAGAGATGAATGCTTCTTGATGAATGAATATTGATAATTGGTGAATGAAGAAGAGAATTGATGATTCTTGGTCCCTGAAAACGGAGTTTTAGATACGATATTTATAGAGAAAATCAGCCAAAAAAGATAATTTAACAAAACAGAGTATGATGAACGCAAAAACACCTTGGCGCCAGCCCTGGCTAATTGGCGCTAGGACCAGTGGCTAGCGCCAGGCGCCAATCCTGGTTCCAGGCGCCAAGGCCTGGGGTTGGACGCTAAACTGACTTTAAACGCGTTTTCGAAAATCTGATAAATTTCCCGTACTGGAAGATAAAATAATATAATTTCAGTCGAAAATGCTATTTGATCTTGATTAAAACTCTGAAGAGTCCTAATTGAATTAAGAATGAAAAGAACCTTCTAGAATGTTCTAGAAGACTAAAACCATTCCTAATTACATTAGGAATGATAAATTATATTAGGCCCTCCCCTAGATCATAGGGCCGTACTTAAAGCTCAAACCGGGCCCAGTTTGGTAAATTGGCCATAACTTCCTCAATATTCATCGGAATTGGGCTTATAATATATCGTTGGAAAGGTCTTTGCAAGACCCATCCAACTACACCACTATTGGACCCTTATCATGGACCAACCAAACTGTATTGGCTGTTTTCTTAAAATAAAGTTTTCAAAAACAGGGAGAAGAGAAAAGAAATAAAACTTTCCGCAACACTAAACCTTTCCACACTTTCGTTTCATTCGATTATGATTCGAAGTGAAAGGTACTCATCACTGGGTTTGGTTTTGGGGAGACACAAATGGGTGTCTACAGAAGCCCCCACTTTGACTGAGTTTGGAGAAACGCAAGTTTCGAAAACGAAAGCCAAAGTATCGATAGGGACGGAGAATGATTCAGAACGTTCTGCAATCCTAAATCAATCTTGTAACGCCGATACCTGCAAAACTAGCCTTAGTTAAAAAGATAAAAGAGTTAAGAAACGCGTATCTTGCACCGTCGAGCACACGTCTCTGAAAGTAACCGATTGTTGCTGCTGCTGTTGTTTTGATGACCTCCTGCAAGCTAGAGAACGACATCCCGCTTGAAAACCGCTACGCCTTGTAACTGCCTCCAAATTAGAAGATTGCTTCGCCCGAAACTATCCTCCCCGCTGTGATAATATCCCACGTCCAAGGGAATATCATCAAAAGTTATTTCTCTTGAAATAATTCTCATCCGCATTATGATCATCTTCCATGCCTCAGGAACTATGATCGAAGACAACTTCGCCCGAAATTACCTTCAGTTGTTTGTGACAACTTTCTGCAAGCTAGGGAATGATGCCGAAGACATCTTCTCTTGAAGTCATCCTCATTTGATGCGATAATTTTCCCAAGGAAATTACCGAAGATCCACGCCCGTCGATCTTTAAAAGTTCGCCTGAACTTGCCTTCGCTATGCCTGTACGTCGGCGCTCTTTTGCTTTGAACCTGTATGTTGGTGCCCTATGCTCTTGAACCTATATGTCGGTGCCTTTTGCTCTTGAACCTATATGTCGGCGCCTTTTGCTAATGAGCCAATGCTTAGGCGCTTTAAGCTAAGTGAGACGATCTTTTCATCAGGTCGATCACTTTACGTAATCAAGCCGATTACCTAATCATGTCAAATTGCTTAGAGGGGCTAACTGGCGTACCAAGGAACCCAAAATATAATGCAGAAAGCTAGCACAACCCCAACAGGTGGCTGGCTGCTTTGGTGTCGCTGAAAAATCCATCAGCGCCAGCCATATGGCATTAGCGCCAGGCGTTGACGTTGGCGTCAGGCGCCAAGCACAGAAAGTGACGCCAATGCCTAGGGACTGGCGCCAGCACGGGAATCTCTTTAAATTCCCGTTTTCGTTCATTTTTTGCTCTGTTCGTCGCGAAACTGCCCGAGAGAAATCCGAAAACTTCAATTGATCGTTGCTCACTCGTTTCTCAACCGAATTCGCTCAAATTTGTTGCAAATTAAAACTCTTTTCATCTATATTCCCGATCTATGTAAGTTTTCCTCAAACTCACACCGGTCTTCATGAATTCTTGGCATGTTTATTCATGAATTTCATGAAAATTTGAAATTTATAATGCTCAATTTGCTTTGTTTATCAAGTTTTATGCCACGAAATTGCTTGTTTATGTTTGTATATTGCCTTGGAAGTAATTTGAGACTTGTTTGACTCAATTTGGCGAAGAAATGAGCAATCCGCCATTGTTGGACCTCTTAAGGTCGTGAAGAACATTGTGGCTTGTTCTTGATGTTTTCGTTATCAATTCTTGTTCAATTTGTCACAATAATCACTATAGGGTTGCAAGAAATTGTTTGATTGCTTGAAAAACGTTGTCATGCTCAATTTGAATTTGTACTCTGTTTTAGTACTGCGTACTCTGTATTTTGCGAACATAGTATCATACGGCTAGGCAAACCTTAGATACTATAGAACCTTAATTTATGATGATTCTGCACAATGTAGCATGGCTAGACAACGAGGTTCAGGTTCACGATCCCGAAATACTAGACGGGAGCATGAGCCCGTGGAGGACGACACCACACCGTCCACTTCGCTTGGTCGGTTCCCGGAGTGGGATGAGCAGACCTTGTTCTTTGCCCCTGTCCACCACATTTCTGAGAGGGTGAGACGGGGAACCGAGCCTGGGAGGACACGGCATCACGACTCTGGCTGTGATGGTCTAGGCGATTTGTATAGGATGCATATTGATAAGTCTATTTTATATATATTTTTATTCCTCGTCCCATGGTCATATTTGTGCTTATTTGAGCTCTACGGAGCTATTTTTACTACTAATATACGTTTTCTAGTGTTTTTGTAGAGTTGGTATTATTTTGTAGGAATTTGCATATTTATGTCAATTCCCGATATTATTGAGCCACTATGAAAATATTAGAGATGATCTACGTAATGAAGAGTATTTTAAGCCCAAAGCCGAGTTAGGAAAATTTAATTTGGTGATTAAGCGCTCAGTTTGGTGAAGGATTAATTTACAAGCTAAAGATCAATTGCATAAAAGACAAGATTAAAGATCCGAAGACAAAGAGTCCAATCGGACGAAGCACATCAGTGTAGGGGCGTGATGTTTAAGCGGTCCAGTTTCTTATGGGTTTGGCTTGATTGTTTAAGTCGGTCTACAATTCTACAAATGTTGGCAGAATGATGAGATAATAGGAGCAAAAATTATCTTCTTGTATTAGCTTTTAAGATAGGTTTTGTCAGTTTCCCATTGTTTGGATAATACTTTTAGTTTGAGTGGGATTAGGAGGCTTTGACTTTTCTTATTTATAAGGAGGTAGTACGTAAGTTTGGAGGAGGTAGATTATGTAGTTTTTATTTTCTTTTAGTTTTAGTTTTAGTTTTAGTTTTTAGTTTTAATTTTTCTTTTCTTTTTTTCTCCCTCTAACTTTTCTCTCTCTCCCTTAATTAAATTCTTAGTATTATTTTCTCTCTTGTTTCTATCTCTACAACTCTTGGTTTAATCTCAGTTAGTTATTTATTTTCTTTCTTTCATCATGTCTCCTTCAATTGCTTTGTTTATTTTATATTCAATTATGTCTGAGTAGTTTAATTCTAGGGTTTATGGGGATCCATAATTAATATGAAGGGATAATTTGTTATTATTGATTATTGATATTGCATGATAATTTCTTATTGAATTGTTTTAATTCTTTGCAATTACATTATGAATCGAGCAGATGTAATTTGATTGTGAATGTTTAGCAATATTGAATTGATGAATCGAGCAGATGTTAATTTAATATTAAAGGCTGTTTTTAATAGGAACTTAGATCTAGTAAATTGCGAGAGCCTGTTAGATCTATGTTGATTAATAAATTGCGAGAGCCTGTTAATCATGTTATTTGTGCAATGTTAATTATTAATTATTATGTTTTATCCCGGAATATTAATTATTGGTGAACCTGTGACCCTAGGCTTCCTTATTATTGTTTCTTTTCTCCCTAAACTTATTCTTCGTAGTATAGAATTCATACCTAAAATTATTGGTTACTTAGATAATTTAGATTATAATAATTAATTAGAATTAAAAAGACCTGTTTCCCTGTGGAGTTCGACCCTACTTCCCTATCTACTTTAGTTAGAGATTTAGGTAATTATTTTTGATTAGGGGATACGACTTTACCTTGTCACATATTGCCAGAGACCGAGAGACGAGACTCCTATGGGAGTCCTGCGGACTAGTTGCTCTGTTTGAGACCTCTGAGGCTATGGTCGCCTCAAGCGGGGGTCACCACGTAGTACGCGCTTTGGTGGAGTTCTTCTGGGACACCACCAACACTTTTCATTTTCCCTGGGGTGAGATGATGGTCACTCCTACAGACTTCACTCTCATCACAGGACAGGAGTTTACTTCTGTGCCGCTGCCGTTCGACGGCGGTATCGACGTCTTCTCTCCAGAGGTTGAGGAGCTGTTGGGGCCGATTGCTGTTCGGGCCCGAGCTGAGGTCGAGACAACTCAGTTCAGTGCTAGGGGAATTCGCCGCTCGACGCTGGCAGCGGCCCTTGATGACGATGCGACCACCCGAGAGCAACGGGTGCGCATCTTTGTGCTGATGTTGTTGTCAGGGACATTCTCCCCTGACAGGGGTAGTAGGGCGTTGCTTTACTACCTCCCTGCTGTTCGCGATCTCTGGCGGATCGGGACTTATGACTGGGCCAGCTTGGCCTACACTGACTTCGTTCACGCGCTGAGGGACTCGTGTCGCCACCGGTCCTTTAGGACGAACGTCGCTTTGTCTGCTTTCTAGAAGGTCGTAGAGGTAAACATTATTCCCTATAAAGTTTTGCCCTACATGTTAGTTAGCATTTACTCACGCTTTTAACTTCTTGTAGATCTGGTTCTACGAGTACTTTTCTTCCATTGCGCCGGCGAGACCATCGCCGAGGGGGCATCCGGTGAGCGCCTCTTGGGGCGGCCACCATGTGGACCTGTCCACTGCACGTGTCCGGAGTCGGATCATCTCGGTACGACTTTTAGTGTTTATCTTGCTCTTCTGCGATGTTTTGGACATGTTCTTACCCGATTGGTGTTTTTTATAGGGACCTGAGGTAGTATACCGATCATGGGGTGGTTGGACAGTCCCTGGATTAGCCGCACAGTAAACTACTGAGCGGCGCTACTTTCTGGGGACCTATGGAGCGGTTGTATACTTAGGGGAGAGAGTTGCTAGACAACATTCTTCCGATGTTTTTGTCGTTCCTGCTCCTCCACCACGTCACATGTTCGACGAGAGAGAGTTGTCGAGCATGGCTGAGGAGTCTGGTTCCCTCTGGCGGTCCCATGTGATCCTTGGGCGGAGTTATGCTGAGGAGCTGCTTCCTTTGTTGGCTCCAGCCCCTGTACCGACTTAGGATGTGAGGGTAAGATCTTTAGTTTTTTATTTTTCGCTAAGTAGCCCCCAAGTAATACCTTGCTGATTTCTTTCCGTCTTATCAGGATGGTCCCACTGAGTTCGCGCCACCCCGTATGTCCATCCATTACCAGGGGACGTACGGGCCGATCGAGGAGATGATTTCTCCGGCTCCTGAGGGCGAGCGCTTCGTGGAGCGGTTGATTCCTCGTCACCAGACTAGGGTAAGTCTAATTTTAATTCAGAATCTTGTATTCAGTTATCATGTATTTTTACTGACTTATTTTCTTGACAGTTCTCACGCGAGGTGGTTTCGGCTATGGCACGATGCATAGATGCCTTCCGGAGCCAGCTTGTTCGGATGAGGAACGCGGCTACCTGTCATCGGGACGACGCTGTCCGAGAGGTAACTTTTCTTCACTTATTATTTCTGCATTATGCTTCGGTTTTACCTTGTTTCTAATTTAATTCTTTTTGTAGGGTCAGCCGATCGCTTCTCACACCCGTACGAGGCCTGAGGGACGGAGAGAGCCGGCGAGGTCTAGCTCGAGACGTCGTTGCACTTCGTCAGGAGGTAGAGGTGGTCGTTCCGAGGCTGCTCGAGCCGACGTTGTTGAGGGCTCAGGGTCTTCATCTGAGGGTGCTCTTGCTGCACCGGTAGGAGAGGCTACCTCGGCTTTCAGAGGTGGTGGGATGTACGAGGTTGGCTCGTCATCGCAGCAGCCTCCGCGATCTCAGCCTCAGGTTGACCTTGGCTGGAGCGGTCCTGTCTTGAGTTTTCCTCCTCCTACGGAGACTGGAGCTGGTGCTGAGACTGGAGCTGGTGGAGAGGTGACTCCTTGGACGGCGCAGTTTTATGGCATGATGGGCCTACGTCCTCCGGCGCCGTAGTTTATTTCTGTATATGTATTTTATTTTGACTTTTTATAGAACTTTGCCTTTGACTCATTATTTAGACACTTTGTACTTTATGTTATTGTAAATTCGTTATTATCTATTAATTATGCTAGTGTATGTTAGTGTGTGCAAGTGTGATAACAATTTTGCGCAAAAATTCCGTCATTTTTAATATTGATGGAGGGTATAATCCGACTCTCTCCCCCAAAAGAAAAAATAAAAAGGGAAAAAAAGCTGGGTTTTTTTTTTTTTTTTTTTTTTTTTTTTGTTGAAAATTAATATAAAATCCAAAAAAGTGATTAAAAATAATTGTTATTTTTAATTAATTAATTAAAAGGATAGAAAATATTTAGAAAAAATTAAAACGGGGCCATAAAGTCATTAACCGACTCCAGTTTAATATTAAAACGCAAACTGAGCACGCGCGGCCGTTTTGCTGACTTGGCGCCAGCTGGCGCCAGCCTGTGGCGCGTGGCGCCAAACGCTACACCTAGCGTGTGGCGCCAAAAGCTGATGGGTGACGCCAATGTCGAGTGTGTGACGCTAATTGACGCTGACTCCGTATTCCAGTCAGATTGAAATTCCTCGTAATTTGTGCATAAATAGCCCCCTGCTCAGCCGATTCTTCACATAATTCCAGCGAAAAAATTATTCTTCTCTTTAGAAAAAATAATAATCATGTCTTTAGCCACTAAAACCTTCACCCAATATTCTCATGAATGGTGTCGATCTCTTAATGCTAGAGAAAGAAAAGAATTGGATTTATTTCACTTGGGGGGAATTTATGGCATCAAAGGGGTAGATTTAGACATATTCTTCATACATACCGCTTTAGAATTTTGGAACATTGATACACATTGTTTTAGAATAGGGTATGATGAAATTAGCCCTTTGCCAGAGGAATTTGGTGCTATTTTGGGCTTCCCTGCAATAGACCTGGTAGTAATCCCTAGAGTAGATGCATATTACTATAAGGATTTTGAGCGCTTCTTTAACTTGAAGGAAAGGGATTTATCAAAGATAGTAGATGGCAATGTGGTGAACTTGAAAGAATTCGCACGCTACTATTTTGATAAACCGCTTTCTGAATCTTTTCACATATATAGAAGAAGGGCGTTCTTATTCTGCATGCTTAATCAATATTGTCTTAGTAGTGGTAAAATTAATGAGGGACAATCAATTATAACCACTGTGCTAGAAAAAATTGAATCAGGGAGAAATCCAATGCCATTGATAGTTGGAGAGACTATGATTAGTCTAGATGAGTTGAAAAGGGACCCAAAAGCACCTCTTCGCGGCTCTCCAATTTTATTACAGGTAGAAAAATAATATTTTTAACTATAGAAGTCAAAAATATATTTTTGTATTGTAATATTAATTTATTTGCATTGCAATTTTTTTTACAGATGTGGCTAATGGAGAGGCTAGGATTAATCAGCCCTCCGGACGACATTGAAAATTATACTCCCACTTGCTTTGTGAGAAGGAAGAAGCGCATCCCTAAAATTGGGCGCCATGGGTGGAGAAAAGTCTTTGAATCACGTGATTTTGCTATTAAGTGGGTCATCCCATGGTGGAAAATAAAAAGGATGGTTGGTGTTAACAAGCGACCTTTCTGCCGTCTCCCAAGCTTGTCTCGTGTAACATATTATTATCCCTGCAGAGTAAAGAGACAATATGGCTTGCTTCAAAATATTCCTTCCGGGGATCTTCGTCCTCCCTATGAGTATCCCGTGTCTCAAGAAGTGGATAAATTTGACACTTACTGGAGCGCTAGACCTTTATGGGAAGTGATTACCCAAAAGGTTCCCCCTTCTTTACCTAATGATGTAAAGAAGTGGTTGTTGAAGAAGTCTTCAATTGATCAGGGTAGAACCGATGTGAAGAATCGTCTAGGTGACAGGGTGACACCGGCCAAAGAACGCTTAGGTGCAAGAATTAAGTTCAAAACACCTACAATGCCTAAGAAGAAGAATACTAATAAAGACAAGGGGAAAAGGAAAGCTACAGACAAAAAGGTTTGGGTGGAAAAGAAGCATGGGGTTAGGGGTGTACATGAACAGGACCGGACCTGAAAACCGACCTGACCCGGACCTGTTGGGACCGGACCTGACCCGGACCTGTAGATTCAGGTCCGGTCCCGGTCCTTGAAAATCAAGGTTTCCGGTCCCGGTCCGGATCAGGTCCAAACCCGGGGTTTTCAGGTCTGGACCTGAAACCCGTAAAAAATGCGTTTTTTATTAAAAAAAAAAAAAAAGAAAAAAAAAAAAAATCCCAAATTTCAAAAGAAGTCAGTTGCATTTTTGTAAACCCACTAACCCTAACTCACTCCTCACTCACTCTCTCTCTCTCAGCCGACACCACACCAACACCCACTCCCTCCAGACCACCGCCGCCCAGACACCAGACGGCAGTCGCCACCGCCCACCAGACCAGCAGCACTACACGCTAGCTCCATCACCTACGAGGCTGCGAGGCTGCGAGGCTGCGACTCCCTGCGACTCTGCGAGGCTGCATCTGATTTGTAAGTTCTTTTTTTTTTTTTTTTATAAATTAAATCTAATTATGTTTGGTATTGTTTATAAAGATTGTATTGCTTATAATTCTGGGTTTATAATTCTGATTTGGTATTCTGATTTTCTGGGTTATAATTCTGATTTGGTATTCTGATTTTCTGGGTTATAATTCTGATTTGGTATTGCTTATTAAAATTGTATATTTGTATGATGTTTGCATGTTTGTAAGTTATGTTTTGTAGTTCATTTTTTTCGAATTCATGATTTTTTTTGAGGTTTTTTTAGTTATGTTTTTTATTCATTTTTTTTCGAATTCATGATTGTACAGATTGATAAATCTGGGGGACATGGGGGTAGATTGATAAATCAAAAAAGATTGATAAATCTGTTTAAAGTAGATTGATAAATTTGTTTAAAATCTGTTTCTTTCGATTTTAGTTCATATTGTAGAATTTGCTGCCTTGCTGCCTTGCTGGTGTATTGTACATTTGCATGTATTTTTTTTATTTAGTGAATTCAATTTGAATTGTAATTGATTTCTATCGTTTTATATGTTTAGGATCAACAAGAACCACGGATTCTTACTCTTGCAATGTAAGTTGTTCTCACATTTTTTTATAAAATGTTATGTGTTTATAATTGTTACTTAAAAATTACTTATATTGTGTATAATTATATTGAAGATGGAGAGCTCTCAATCCAAAAGATCTGCTGCTTTTTCTCAAGAAATGTCACAGCCACTTTCTGAAAAGGATATGGAAGAATTGCAATCTACTTTGCCTCCAGATAAGAAGTTAAAAGCGGGGCGGGAATACATATGGAACAGAAAAAGTAAGAGGAAAGCTGAGTATTGGAAATATTACTTAGAGTATGTTGAGAATGGAAAACTACGAGCTGAATGTAAGTTTTGTACTAAAACTTTTGCTGCTGATGGTAATCTTAATGGTTCAAAAAATGTTAAAAATCATGCTGAATCATGTCTTGGTAATCCTATCAATATAGAAAAAGAAAAGGGCAAAGAAAAGCAAACTAAATTGTATTTTGATCAAGAACATGAGAGTGCTGGTGAATTGAAGTGTGGGAGTAGGAATATTAACTTGAATGATGTTAGAGAGGCATTGATTCACATGATTATTGTTGATGAGTTACCATTTAAGCATGTGGAAAAACCTGGTTTTAGGCACTTTGTGCAAGTTGCATGTCCACAATTTCACATTCCATCTCGTGTTACCATTGCTCGTGATTGTTTAAAGTTGTATTATAGTGAAAAAGATAAATTGAGGGAAATGTTACACCAAATTTATTAATTCATTGTTATCATTCATTAATTAATATATTCTATATTGTTTTTTTTATTTAGAGGTGCAACATGATGTATCTAACGATGGAGACGATGAAGTTGTTTTCGTGGACTCATTAGTGTGAATCACGCAATCAAAGGGAAAGCAACTCGCCAAAATTAAAGTTGTCTTGTCTTTGAATAATTTATGTATTTCTAGTTTTTGAGACTTAGAGACTTTATGTAATTTAATGAATTATTTGTTATATTTGAGACTTATAGATTTTATGTAAGTTTTGTTATTGATATTTTCGGATTTTCTGTAAACAGGTCCATAAACAGGTCTATAAACAGGTCCAACATGTTTTTTATTTTCTTTAAAAAAAAAAAAAAAAAAAAAACACATAACAGGTCTGTTCAGGTCTAGACCTGACCCGGACCTGATTTCTCAGGTCTGGACCTGACCCGGACCTGCTGAATCAGGTCCGGTCCCCGGTCCTCAAAATTGGCTGATTCAGGTCCCGGTCCTAACAGGTCCGGTCCAGGTCCGGTCCGGTTTTGGACCGGTGTACAGCCCTACATGGGGTGCTAGCTGAAGGAGAAACAATCTATTCTAAAATTGAATGTAGGTCCTCTAAAGGATGCCTACTAGCTAAAGTAATGGATGAAGAGGAGGAAACAGAAAAGAATTGGAAAAGAGCAAAGAAGGAGAAGAAAGATTAGAACATTGCTTAGCTTTAGATTTGTTAGATTGTTAATTTTTTTATTTAAAGTTAATTTATTTCAGCCTTATTTAAATTCCATTAACAATGTAATTTTGTTTTATTAATGAAATTCAGCTTTCAATTAAATTGTCACTTTAAATTTATTTTATTAAAGCAATGAAAAACCGAAAAAATTAAAAAATTCATTTTCCAGAAATCTTTCGAGTACGGAAGTCGAAAATTTTCCGAAAAACACCGAAATTCGCCCAGATTTTATGACTGAATTGGCGTCAGTAATTGCAGATTGGCGCCAGCTATTGAGGTCTGGCGCCAGGCGCCAATTCCATCGTCTGGCGCTAATGGTTTTTGGCTGGCGCCAGACTCTGTTCTGTGACGCCAATAATTTTCCGACTTTTTGTTGATTCTGGAACGCGGAGATGTCGAAAAATAAAGTGGCCGCACCCGTAATGGGTTGCCTACGTATCCTTTCCTAAGGAATCAGGCCGAACGTAGCTCTCTTGAGTGTCTTACTCAAGTAATTATGGGTAGTATTTTTTAAGTTGGTCAAGATTGGTCATGTCTGAGAATTCATTGCCATCCATGTCAGTTAATTTTGCTGCACCACCTGACAGGATTGTTTTGACAATGTAGGGGCCAGACCAATTAGGTCTAAACTTTCCCCTTGGATCTAAAACATTTTTCCTTAGCGCTTTTAATACCAAATCTCCTACTTTGATATTTCTTGCCTTGACCTTCTTATTAAAATGTCTAACCATACGAGTTTGATAGCACTGAGTGTGATGTAGAGCTTCTAGCCGTTTTTCGTCGAGTAGGATCAATTCTTCATATCGTGCCCTAGTCCATTCGACTTCATCGAGTTTACTCTCTAGCGCAATACGTAGAGATGGTATTTCTAGTTCGACAGGTTGTACGACATCCATTCCATATACCAAAGAAAATGGTGTATTTCCTGTTGACGTACGGATTGACGTGCGATAAACCCACAATGCAAAGTGAAGCTTGTCAGGCCAATCCTTATAATTTTCTGTCATTTTCTCGATGATAGTCTTTAAATTCTTATTAGCTGCCTCGACTGCTCCGTTTGCTTGAGGTCTATAAGGGGACGAATGATGATGTTGGATACCATATTTATGTAGCAATTCTTCACATTCGGCTTGAAAGTGAGTTCCATTGTCACTTATCATTTCATGTGGGACTCCATATCGACAAATGATATTTCTCTCGATAAAGAGTGCTACATGTTTTGCAGTAAGTTTAGCATATGATTGCGCTTCAACCCACTTCGTAAAGTAATCAATTGCTACTAGAATAAATTCGTGGCCTCCTGTCCCCGGGGTAGTGATCTTGCCGATTATGTCAATTCCCCATGTAGAGAATGGCCATGGTGATGTGTAGGTGTAGATCAAAGATGGAGGAACGTGTTGTAAATTGGCATAAATTTGACACTTAGGGCATCTTTTCACATATTGATGGCAGTCCCTATTCATGGTAGTCCAATAATACCCTTCTCGCATTATTTTCTGAACTAACATTTTGCCATTTACGTGAGTTCCACAGATTCCCTCGTGAACCATTCTCATTATTCTTTGTGCATCCACCTTTCCTACGCATAGGAGAGCTCGACCTTTAGGTACCCTTTTATGTAGCTCGCTGCCTATGAGTACATATTGAGAAGCCAAAAGTCTCAATGCTCATTTTGCTCTTTTGTCAGCATGAGGAGGGTATTATCCATTGGTGACATAGTTGAGAATGTTTGTGTACCATGGTTCTTCTTCTTGTTCTTCATCTTCGTCTTGGACTGGGTCGTCGTCTTCTATAGCCTGTATATACGCTGGCTTGTGCCTTTTTTCGATAGTTAGAGGCATTTGCTCGATATCCGTGGGGATCCTAACCATTGAGGCTAATCTTGCCAAGGCATCAGCAAATTGGTTTTCTTCTCTAGGTAGATATGTGTATTCTACCTTCTCTAACTGGTCGGTAAGAGTTTCCAGATAAGTTTGGTAAGGGGCTAGGCTTTCGCTCCTTACTTTCCACCTTTTAGATATTTGATTGATAATTAGAGAGGAATCTCCGAATATCCTTAATTTCTTTACTCCCAATGCCAGAGCTGTTTTAAGGCCTACCACGCATGCTTCATATTCAGCAGCATTGTTGGTAACGTCGAAATCGAGCTTTATTGAGATTGGGACGTGTTCTTCTTTAGGTGATACTAGTAGCACTTCGACACCACATCCCTTTTGGTTTGAGGCTCCGTCGAAATACAAGGTCCAAGTATCATCTTCGGTGACCATCAAATCTTCATCTGGAAATTCATTGTCCTGTATAGGTGTCGAGTCTTCTATTGGAAAGTCTGCTAGAAAGTCTGACACCACAGATCCTTTAATAGCTTTTTGTGGCATAAACCGCACATCGAACTGGGCTAAGTTGACTATCCATCTTGAAATACGTCCATTGAGTGTTGATTTCTCGAACAGATATTTGAGTGGATCCAATCGAGATACCACGAAAACGGTATGCACCAACATGTAATGTCTTAACTTAGTTGTGGCCCACACCAAAGCAAGGCACAATTTCTCGAGTGGTGTATAGCGTGTTTCGTATTCGAGCATCTTCTTACTTAAGTAATAGATTTCATTCTCTTTGTTTTCTACCTCTTGTGCTAGCATGGCTCCCATTGTCTCTTTGGTAACCGTCAGATATAACCTAAGAGGTATTCCGGGAAGTGCTGGCGCTAATACGGGAGGATTTGCGAGATAGGCTTTGATCCGGTCAAAGGCTTTTTGACACTCATCATCCCATGTTACTGGTACATTCTTCTTGAGCTTTTTGAAGACTGGTTCACATATCGTTGTCAGTTTTGATATGAACCTACTTATGTATTGCAACCGGCCAATGAATCCTCGAATCTGTTTCTCGGTCTTGGGCGGTGGCATCGACATAATCGCTTTAATCTTGGTTGGATCTATCTCTATTCCTCTAGAGCTTATAACGTATCCCAAGAGCTTGCCTGAGGTGACTCCAAAAGCACATTTTGATGGATTCAACCTCATATTGTATTTTCTTAGCCTTTCGAAAAATTTCCTTAAGGCTACTTGATGGCCTGGACGGTCCTTTGATTTCACAATCATGTCGTCGACATATACTTCAACTTCTTTGTGCATCATGTCATGGAGTAAGGCAGTTGCTGCACGTTGGTAAGTAGCACCTGCGTTTTTTAACCCAAATGGCATTACCGTGTAACAGTAAGTGCCCCATGGTGTGATAAAGGTCGTTTTCTCCATGTCTTCTTCTGCCATGAGAATCTGATTGTACCCTGCATATCCGTCCATGAATGAGAGAAGCGCGTGATTTGCCGTGTTGTCTACCAGAATATCGATGTGTGGCAAAGGGAAGTCGTCCTTTGGACTTGCCTTATTTAGATCTCGATAGTCGACACACATCCTTACCCTTTCGTTTTTCTTTGGAACTGGGACGACGTTGGCGACCCATTCGGGGTATTTGGATACTTTGATGAAACCTGCAGTTATTTGTTTTTGAACTTCTTCTTTTATTTTAAGTGCTACGTCGGGTTTCATTCGACGCAACTTTTGTTTTACAGGTTTCATTCCTGGAATTAATGGTATAGTGTGTTGAGCTATTTCTCTGTTAATGCCTGGCATATCTTCATATGACCAAGCAAATACATCGATGAATTCTTTAAGCAAGTTAATTAAATCGGTTCTTTCTTGTTTATTTAATGTTAGTCCGATTTTAACTTCTCTTTTATGAGTTGAATCATTTGAGATGTCAACTGTTTCAGTCTCTTCAATTACTGGTGTTTTCTTTTCAAGTGTTTCCATTGCTTTAATAATTTCTTTATCTTTTTCATCGTTAGCTAAGCAATGTTCGTCATCTTGGGTTAGGGAAGAACACGACAAGTAAGGAGAATGAGAGATATTATTATACTCTGAGATCATTACATCAAAGAGTGATATGTCCTCAGGGACTGGATCACTAACTATCTTAGGAGAAGAAATAGGAAGGGGAGGCATTATAGCTAAAGACTTAGAAGATTCTAAAGGGAAAGACTCTGACTCTGACTCTGACGATTTTTCAAACATCGGCCCTTGCCCTGTCGTGATCGATATCTTCCTTCCACTCAGAGTAGTCACCTTGATAGTCTTGCGACACCCTTGCAGTGATCCTTCAGCTGGAGTAATTAGCTTCGAGGGGTCGAAGTTTTCGCTTTGTAGGACCGTTTGAATGAGTGAGGAGTTATCTTCCTCATAAACTGGCTCATTCTTTTCTCGCCCGAACAGTAATCCCATGACGTTAAAGTCAAATCATGGGGGTACTTTCTCCTTATGGACGGGAGTTGGGATTTCATCAGTGAAATAGCAATCCAAGAAAATCTCGAATCCTGGTTGTCGTATGCCATTTACAACAAATGGTTCGGGAAATTCATGGCATGGATAGTCCTCTCCTTCTTTTATAAACTGACCATTAAGCGTAAGAGGGTACTGATCCATTGGAATTGCTTTCTTTTGAATGCGAGCGTCCCTACGTGCTTTCAATTTGTCCTGGGCTCGCTTGAGATCTTTCCAAGTCGGTTCGAAACCAAGTCCGAAAGTATCTAGTTTAGGGAGGCCAGGTGACTTTATCGATTTTGCTATCCCTTTCTTCTTTCCTAAGGTCATCCTAGGGAAGTGTCCTTGTTTCTTCAGCATAGTGTTGATAATCATGTTGGAATGGGGGTCGTGGCAAAGATATGTCCTTTCATCCTCTTGGATTAAAGAGACTTCTTCGTTAAAGCCCCATAAGTCTTCATCATCTTCGTCGTGCTCCACGTTGATGATTGGATTTTCTATTGATTTGATCCTCATCGGCGAAGCGTCAATAATGATGGGGATTCCTCCAACTATGGCTTTCACTTGATGGTGGAGAGATGAAGGGACGACCTTTAGATCATGGAGCCAAGGGCGTCCTAACAACAGATTGAATGAGGCTTTGATGTCTACCACTTGAAAAGTAGTAGCATGTTCTATTGCTCTTGTCGTCACATTTAGGATTATTTTGCCAAGAGCTTGACGACGAGTATTATCGTAAGCTCTTATTCCTTGTGTGGACGGAATTAAATCCTCATCCCTTATGCCGAGCATCCTTGCAGTCCTAAGTGGGCAGACATTGATAGCTGATCCATTGTCTACAAGAGTCATGGGAACATTCATCCTTTTGCAGACTACCGTGAGGTTTAACGCCTTGTAGTGTTTGTCACCTTCTGGGGGTAAATCTTTGTCAGAGAAGGTGATTAGATTAATTGGACTAGGGAGGTCACTCGTGAGGAAGTTAGCTAGTCCCTCAGGAGTGGTGTCAGAATCTATCTCGATTTTATTCAAGGCATTCATCACAGCCAACCTATGTTCTCGAGATGTTGCCAGAAGCTTCCATACATTCATCTTAAATTTTGTCTTCTTGAATTGTTTAACGATGTCATTGTCTTTGATGATAGGTATGGGAGCTTGTTGTACAGTAGGCATAGGTTGTGTTGGAACGGGAGGTTGTATTCTCCCGGATCTTGTGAGGACGTCTATTGATGAATCTTCTTCAGCCCAAATTTCGTCCGTGGTGTATGATACGGAAGGTGAAGGTCCTACTATGTCTTTTAGGTAGACATCTTCTTCATCACTGTCCCATACTCCATTGACAGTTATGTCCTCTTCTTGTTGAACTTGGACTAATTCCTTTTTATCAATCATTTTCTGCACCAAATCCTTGAACTTGAAGCAGTTTTCTAGGGTGTGCCCTCCTGACTGATGGTACTGACAGTAATACCTATCTATCCTTTTTAATGATTCAAATGGTCTCGGTTCGAGAGGTTTGACCTTGCCATTCTCGGAGAGAATTTCAAACATTCGTGCATACGGGATCCCAATTGGAGTATAAATTTTATTGCTCTTCTTGGGTCTTTCGGTGACTTGTAAGGGAAAGTATTTTGCCTCATAAGTCGTTTTCACTGGTGTGGACTCTTTTTTAGGAAGTTCATCATATTTCTTGTGAAGTTCGTTCATAATTTTGAGAGTTTCACGTAACAGTTGCGATGTCTCCCTCATAAACAGCGTGAGCACTCGTATGTCTTTCTCGTTTGCTGGTTCTGGAAGGTTATCTTCGACATCGAAAAAGATCTCTTCTTCTCCTTCTTCGACATTGGCTGCTTTGACAGGCTTAATGAGAGATGAGGGGTCAACTTCGCTTTCTTCATCGGAGATAGCCAAAGTATGAGCTAGAGGTGCATTGTCAATACTTGGCTTTTTACTGGCAGGGGGCAACGACAACTTGTTATTGTCAATTAGATCTTGGATAGCTTCCTTAAGCTTCCAACAGTTTTAAGTAGAATGGCCCTTACCTTGGTGATATTTGCAATGTGCGTTGGGATTCTAGTTAGGCGACCTCTTCTCAACTGGTGGATCTCCAAATGGTCCAATGGGAGTTATAAGACCTTTTGCACTTAATCGATCAAATGCGGTGTCATAACTCATGCCAATAGGAGTGAAGTTTCTCCTAAATGGTTTCTTTTGTCCTTGGTTGTTCATGGCGAGGACTTCTCCTAGATTAAAGGTGCTAACATTATTTGAGTGGGCGGTTTTGGAAGAAGAAGGATTGTCGTTCTTCTTTCCTTTCCAGCCACTGTTGGAGTTATTGTTGGCAGCTTTAAATTTATCCAAGTCATCTTAATATTAATCCCAATATTATAAACAGCCTTAAAGGTATGAAGGTTATTTTGATATTTAAGATGTTTTGAATATTTTTCTTGGAGGTTTTTAATGAACAGTCTCACGGACTCTTTTTCACTTGGTACCTCAATCATTTTAGCTGAGGTTTCTCTCCACTTGTTAAAGAAATCAGTGAAGCCTTCATTCTCCTTTTGTTTGAGGATTTCAAGTTCTCTATGGTCAGTTTCGACTTGAATGTTGCACTTGTACCTATCAACGAAAGCGTTTACTATGGATTCCCAGGTAGAGGTCTTTTCTTTTTCAAGAGAAAAGAACCATTGTTGGCAAACGGTCTCGAGAGATAGCGAGAACAGAGAAGGGAAGACTTTCTTATCGATACCCTTGATGCTCATTATTGTTTCAAATGCTCTTAGGTGGAAGTAGGGGTTGTCGATTGCCCTAAATTTTAGGATGTCGTTGGCACTGAACTTTTGCGGAAGAAGATCTTTATCCACCGAGACCCCTTGGGATGTGAGTTCTTGAAACTTGTAGTCGCTGGACATTTTGCTTAGGCTCTCTTGCATGAGGTCCATTTGTTGTTGCTTCACGGGATCCTCGATCTTAAGTGCGAGAAGCTTCAGTGTCTCAGTTACAGTAGCCAGTTGATTCTTGAGATCATTGAATTCTTCTTGAGTTGCCATTATGACTCTTGCTTTCCTCTTGCGGGCTATAGGTTTGTCGAAAAGTTGGACTTGTACGAATAGGTTATCTTTGATTAATCGTCCTTCCTTTCTTGACCACGCGCTGTAAATTAAGCCAATTTGCGTTTTAATTACCTGACTCGAATCAATTTGACTTTATGGTTTTTAAAAAAGTATGCATATTTTTAGGGAGCAATAATGTACATGTGTTTAGGGAACTTAAGTATTATTTTTATTGGAGGATTAATATCCGACTTACCCCCCTAAAAAAAATGACGAAAAAAAACGCGCGCACACAAGACTCTCTTAATCATGGTCAAAACATGCGTATTGGTGTGTGTATTGAGTGTAAGTGACATGCTTGGACTCTTATGTAAGACCATGGGACTTAGTGCCTAAACTCGAACATTAATTTAATTAAGCAAAGTTAATCGAGTTAAACGGAAAACTGACTAAATAGACGTTAGGTGATGACTCGACAAATAACCCGAACTGTCGGCCAAGCGACAGAACTGGCGTCACAATATGGTGATTGGCGCCAGACTTTTTAGTAAATGTCTGGCGCTACACACCATACAGTGGCGCTACAACTCAGATTTTGGCACCAATATTGGAGCCTCGGTCTGGGACTGTTTTCGGTATTATTAGTCAACTGGGGTATGCCTAAAGTCGTACTAGGTCAATTCCGATTAAAATAAGAAAAAACTTTATTGACTCAAATTAATTAATTAATTAATTAATTAGGCAAAGTTCTTTAAGTCATTAATTTTAACCTCAACAAAAATCAACAAACGGTTAAGAGAAACATAGAATATATATGCACAACAAATAATGCACAATTAGTCAAGTAGGCACAATATGATGCAATGAGTTCGCAACCTAACCATGGCTCTAGTTCTCTAAAGTTCGGGATACGGTTTAGTCAAATAGGGTCCATGGTTAATTGTCCAGATGCACCGCGTAGAAGCCTAACCGTGAAGGGTTAACGCGTGTGGGTAGGACACCGCGAGTTTTTTTAGAAAAAACTCACTTCCATGGTTTGGTGAATTCAACCTCTCAGATGTACCCTTTGTTGCCAGGAGCGTTCAATCGGGTAGATAGAGCATGAATTCCCAGAGGGTTATGTCCATATGTAGAACACATATGGGTTTCAGAAAAGTGAGAAAAAAATTCAATCAGGAAGTAGGATCGAGCAAACAATACGAAAAACCGGTCGAAATTAGAACGCATATTTCTGGCTCGGTATTGGGGGAAATTGGCGCCAGCAAACAGAGACTGGCGCCAACTTTTAACTGTAGTGCCTGGCGCCAATACTGGCGTCTGGCGCTACGGCTAAAAGTTTGGCGCCAAGCTCTGGCCCCTGACGCTACTTCCCACATGCCTCAGCAGCTTTCTGTGCTCAATAAAATCATCCAGTTTCGCGCGGTGTTATTTCAGTCCTAGTTGTGAAAGATATTCCTCAAATTTCCTACGTGTAAAATCCTATGTTTTTGACTCATTACGGATGGTCTTTCCAATGAGAACCTTTTTATGCATATGACACAATGTTAATCAAAATTACGCACATGAAATACTTAGAACTTTTCGAGTCTCGTCCACTCATTCTAAATCATTGCCGAAACAAATTCAGGAATTAAAATAGAAATCCTCCCCAGTGGAGTCGCCAAAAACTGTAGGGAATAATTTCAAGCCTTTAAAATCCCACTAGCTTGAACCCCACTGTGATCATACACTAAAGTACGGTGGCGTCCAAAAGGGAAGAAGATAGAGCAAAAGAGTCGCCAACAAGTTTTTAAGGAACTTGTAAACCGTTCACGAGGTGAAGGTTACACCCCTTAACGATCCAAGAGATCGTCAACTCCATAAGGTCATGAACCAAATAAGGGTTCGGGGATGATGGTACAAATCCAACCTAAAAGAGATTGAACCTGCCCTAATAATAGGCCTCTACTTTATTCTGCTCGTATTCATGTGCGCTTTCTGACTAACATACAATCAATAGGATTAACCCTAAACCTGTTTAATCTATGTTGGTTGAATTTAATGCACAAATAAACTATTATTGGCGATCACTTGAATTGTAATCACAATTAACCCTAAAAAGATTATTAATTATCTTATTAAGCATGGTTGCAAATACCAATTCCCTTTAAACATACAATAAAAGGTGATCAAGCAATAAAAAATAAAATAATGTGTATCAAGCAACATAATAATCATCATTAATAACAATAATAAAATAATCACAATCACCATAAAAATAATGATAATCATAAATTATAATTATAATCATGTTAAAGCATAGCAAGATCCTAGGCATGATACTAACAAGATTAATAACAAACCCTAGCGTGTCACTAAGAATTGAAAATCAAATCTTTAACCCTAACATGATACTAACAATCATAAATATTAGAAAGAATATAGGAAGCATCATAACAATCATATTTAATATTAAAAATATCCTAGACATGATACTAGGAATCAAAATAACAATCTAAACATGATGTATGCATCATAAATCAATTTAAACCATTAAAGTACTTATTTGGATGCCTCGTACCTCTTTCTAATAACAAAATACACGCGTTAGTAACTTCAAGGAAAATAATAAACAAACAATTAAATTAAATAATTGAAAGAGAGATTTGGGACCAAACCCTCAGAAATTAAAACCTTTCACGTCTAGGGCGAAGGCAACTTCGAATATGGCTAGGTGTTTCTAGATCTTGTGAATGCGGAATTTTGTATTAAAAAAGCAAGAAAGAATATTTATTCTAAAGAATGAATGATGTTGATGATTGAAAGAGATGAATGCTTCTTGATGAATGAATATTGATAATTGGTGAATGAAGAAGAGAATTGATGATTCTTGGTCCCTGAAAACGGAGTTTTAGATACGATATTTATAGAGAAAATCAGCCAAAAAAGATAATTTAACAAAACAGAGTCTGATGAACGCAAAATCACCTTGGCGCCAGCCCTGGCTAATTGGCGCCAGGACCAGTGGCTAGCGCCAGGCGCCAATCCTGGTTCCAGGCGCCAAGGCCTGGGGTTGGACGCTAAACTGACTTTAAACGCGTTTTCAAAAATCTGATAAATTTCCCGTACTGGAAGATAAAATAATATAATTTCAGTCGAAAATGCTATTTGATCTTGATTAAAACTCTGAAGAGTCCTAATTAAATTAAGAATGAAAAGAACCTTCTAGAATGTTCTAGAAGACTAAAACCATTCCTAATTACATTAGGAATGATAAATTATATTAGGCCCTCCCCTAGATCATAGGGCCGTACTTAAAGCTCAAACCGGGCCCAGTTTGGTAAATTGGCCATAACTTCCTCAATATTCATCGGAATTGGGCTTATAATATATCGTTGGAAAGGTCTTTGCAAGCCCCATCCAACTACACCACTATTGGACCCTTATCATGGACCAACCAAACTGGATTGGCTGTTTTCTTAAAATAAAGTTTTCAAAAATAGGGAGAAGAGAAAAGAAATAAAACTTTCCGCAACACTAAACCTTTCCACACTTTTGTTTCATTCGATTATAATTCGACGTGAAAGGTACTCATCACTGGGTTTGGTTTTGGGGAGACACAAATGGGTGTCTACACCTTCTCATTTCAAAATTCTTTCTTCAAGTACTCAAAGGAGTCCATACTTTACTCGTGGTTCTGTCCTTAAGCCAAGGCGTGAAAGGTAGAACTGTTTGAGGGTTTGGCCCCAAATCAACTCTACTTTATTTAATTTAATTTAATTATTGTTTTATTATTATTTCCTTGAAGTTACTAACTCGTTTATTATTTTGTAGTTGCAAACAAACAGAATCAAAGTAAGAATTATGTTCCTTTTATTTCTATTATTTTTCTAACGATTTTATATTGTTGGAATTATGGTTAAATTGCTTTAATATTAATGTTTGTTCTATATTATTTATGATCACCATATTGCATGTTTAAAGGGAATATGTAATTGAAAACCACGCCTAATAAGATAATTTGGACAACTGGTTTAGGTTCCTTTTTAATCTTGTTATTAATTGAAGTGCTCACCAATATTTTAGAATAATGTGTGCGTTAATATTCAACCAATTTAGCCTAATAATAGTTTGGAGCGAATTGAATATTTTGTTTGTATGCCTTTAAGATCGCAGGAATCACTTTTCACTATAAGAATCGAGTAGAGGCCAATACGGGCGAATGTGACTCCATGACTCACTTCGTACCATCGTCCCCGATCCTCCTTTCGTGGTTCCGAACCATATGGAGTTAGTAATCTCATGGATTATGAATGGGGTGTAACCTTCACAGGTCAATCGTTGTTGCCTATCGTTGTCCCTTTATCGTGGTTGCCTTTTATGATCCGTGAACGGTTTACAAGTTCCTTAAAAACTTATTGGCGGCTCCCTACTTTCCTTGTCCCTAATCGTATTATGTCAATTCCCACTTCCTATGAGTGCCAAGCATATTCACCACATGCTTTTAACGTAGGCGCACTTCGAGCGACGCCTACAACTTTGCAAGTTTATTTTTTATTTATTTTTTTGTTTTGAATTTCTTTTCTTTTTTTTTTATTCTTTTTTATCAATGTAGGCAATCTCACATCATGCGGTCCATCACTCACTTAGCATTCATGTTTCTCAGGCACGGTACCAAGCACTCGATAAGCGACGTAATTTGAGACATGTTCATATCGGAGACATTGGAACACTTGCCTTTAGACATTGTTTTATTGTTGCTTTGCTGATTTTTTTTACTTGCTTTTTGAATTTTATACAATTACACATCTTCCAATCCCAGGGTTAAGTAAATGTGGGTTGAAGAAATGAAGGCCAAACGTTAGACGAGGCTCAAAATGGTTGATGAAGAAATGGAATGTGATTGAACGGTTAACAGGGAATGAAAGGGTTGCAAAGGTGCCTCAAGTCATTGGTGTACCTTGGGTTTAGTTCGCTAATTGATTTTTTTTTTTTTGAGAATGAATGAATGAAAAATTCTGTGATCGAGATGTATAGGAAATTTGCTCATTTTATTAATGGAAAAGGTGAACAAAACACATGAAACATATAAAAATTCAAAACGGAAAACCTATGCTAGACATGAATGGGGGAATGGAGATGAATGATAAAGAAAGAAATCATGAAATCTTGCACGAAGGATCTTCTGTGCGCCTTGTGTTCATTACTTCTTACCGCCTGGAGAGACATAAAGTTTGTTTGCATCCACCAAGTCTTGAATGACGTCCTTCAAATTCCAACATTGCTTCGTAGTGTGGCCCATTCCTTGATGGTACTTGCAATGGGCATTGGGATTCAATTTGGCGCTCCTTTCTTCAGGTTTTGGCTCTAGAAATGGCCCAATAGGTGTGATCAAGCCTTGACCGTAAAGGAGATCAAAGGCCGCATCATAAGTCATTCCTAAAGGAGTGTAAGTTCTTTTCTTCTTGGGCAAGGGAGCATCAAGAGCTAACACTTCATTGAGATCAACTTGGCTTATATTGTTGGTAGTATTTTCGTGCTTATAAGACGAAGAAGAAGGATGGTCGTTCTTCTTGTTTTTCCAAGTGTTATTATTGTTACTACCAGCAGTCTTTATTAGCTCATCCTTGATATTGATGCCGATGTCATATACAGCTTCAAAAGTGTTCAAAGGAAGAAATTTGAGATGTTCCCTATACTTGTGAGTCAAATTTTGAATAAAGAGGCGAACCATCTCTCTTTCTTTGGGAGGATCTACCAAGAGTGAAGTCGTTTCCCTCCACCTGTTCAGATAAGCGGTGAAGCCTTCATTCTCTTTCTGTTTCAGAATGGAGAGTTCACGTTCAGAAGTTTTAGTTTGAATGTAACGATTCATGAAACTGTCGGTGACATCTTGCCAAGTCGTAGTACGCTTGGCATCTAGGGAATAAAACCATTGTTGGCAAGCATGCTTTAAGGAGAGAGGGAACATCGTAGGAAAGAGTGTTACGTCCAATCCCTTAAGAGCCATAGTTGCAGAGAACGCCTTCAAATGGAATATTGGATTGTCAGTAGGCTTGAACTTTGGAATATCAGCAGCGGAGAACTTTTCAGGGAGTCTGTCCTTCACATCCAAAGGAGTGGGAGGCCGTTCCACATAGGTGAAATCCTCAGAAATCTTGCTCATTTGTTCTTTGATCTTGTCCATTGTAGCCGCAGTAACGTTGTTTTGCTCTACTGTGTTGACTCTGGTAGTGAGTGCTTGTAACATGTTAGACATTGTCTCAATGGACTTGTTAATGTTCTCAATATCTTCCTTAGTGGCCATACTGAAAGTAGTTTGAAGGTGATGAGTGACGTGGAGATGGCAAAGTTCTCTTTAAACGCCTCTTAAGTCTAAGAGGTTGATGTAGTAATGACTCAAACCGTACCAATCTACCCCTGCTCCTTGACCAAGTGCTGTGAAATAAAACAACCGCACTTAATTGTTTAACACATTGCTCAAGATAGGAAAAAAAAGTCATTTGAAAATAGGTGAGAATAACTCCGATCCACTCATATTAATTATGACGGAAATGGAGGTGCATGAACCTAGTATACGATCATAAATGACATGGTGTATGACTCGAGTCAAAAAAAAAAATAAAGAAAGTGTGTGGACTATACTTGACTCGTGAGTGATTAAGTGATGTTATAAGACTCGTGGTATGATCGTATGGCTAAACATGTGAACAGTAACAAAAGTGACTGACGCGAGGACCAAATTAACACGGAAGACTAAAAAAAAGCTGACTGGACTTATTTCCTAGGCACCGTGACACGGCAAACTGTACCGTGTCACGGTACAAGCTGCCGTGACGCGGTGATTTTTTATTATTATTTTTTTACTTTGCGCTAATTACTAAGTGAGTACGGTCCATTGGCAATCGTTAGTCATAAAATAATCCACCATAGACAAAGAAAAATTGTTAAGGTTAGGATCAAAACGACCAAACATAAAACACGTAGGCACAATGATGCAAAGAATAGTTCGCAACCTAAGGTCAAGTTCTATGTTCGACTATGGTCAGGTTTATTTGGTGTCAATAGGGTACCATGGTTAAGAGTTTGGACGCGTTAGCAAGGTAGCCTCCCTTGAGGGTGTATGCCAATGGGCGGCTCCGCGAGTTTGTAATGAAATCGAACTCAACTCCATGATTTGGGTGGATTTAATAACTCGGATGAACCCTTATTGCCATGAGCGTTTTTGGGTTGATAGTGCTTAAATCCCCCGGGGCTAAGACGCATGTAGAACACACACGTTTTTCAGAAAAATCAAAGGAAGTTGACTGTGAGAAGAGAAAACAAGCCACCGGACTGATTTTAGGACAACCGTGACACGGCAGAGAGCACCGTGCCGCGGTGCTGCACACCGTCAGACGATGTACTACACCGTGACATGGCAGATTCTGCCGTGGCATGGCAGTCAGAAAATCTGCCTGGTGCCCTGTTTTCCTTCGTACGCAATCAAGTTATTCAATTTTTCCTATGGAACAGACCTAAATGCGACGTTAAAACGTCTATGCTTATGCAACTATGCCAAATTAATCACAGGAATATTTTTCAAGAATCTTTCAAGTCTCATCCACTCATCTTAATTAAATACCGATCACTCAAATCGATAAATAACCAAGAATCGTCCCCAGTGGAGTCGCTAAATTGTAGGCATCGTTCGAAGTGCGCTTACGTTAAAGCATGTGTGAATATGCTTGGCACTCATAGGAAGTGGGAAGTGACATAATACGATTCGGGACAAGGAAAGTAGGGAGCCGCCAACAAGTTTTTTAAGGAACTTGTAAACCGTTCACGGATTATTTAAGGAAACCACGAATAAGGGACAACGAAGGCAACAACGATTGACCCGTGAAGGTTACACCCCATTCATAATCCATGAGATTACTAACTCCATATGGTTAAGAACCACGAAAGGAGGATCGGGGATGATGGTACGAAGTGAGTCATGGAGTCACATTCGCCCGTATTGGCCTCTACTCGTTTCTTATAGTGAAAAGTGATTCCTGCGATCTCAAAGGCATGCAAATAAAATATTCAATTTGCTCCAAACTATTATTAGGCTAAATTGGTTGAATATTAATGCAACATATAATTCTAAAATATTAGTGATCACTTTAATTAATAACAAGATTAAAAAGGAACCTAAACCGGTCGTCCAAATTATCTTATTAGGTGTGATTTTCAATTACATATTCCCTTTAAACATGCAATATAGTGATCATAATAACAATAGAATAAACATTAATATTGAAAGCAATTTAACAATAATAGCGTTAGTCAAATCAAATATAAAATAACCCTAATCATGATACTAGCAATATTAAAATAAAATAAGAGTAATTAAATTAATTAATTACTCACATTCCGCACGTTCCTTTAAATTTTTACATCATGAATAAACTATTAGTAACTTCAATAAAAATATATAAAGTAAATGAAAATTAAATTAAATTAAATAAAAAGTAGAGTTGATTTGGTCCAAACCCTTAGTTATTTGTACCTTTCACGCCTTGGTTTAAGGACGGAACCTCGGGTTAAGTATGGACTCCTTGGAGCGCTTAGGGGAATTATTATGGAAGAATAAGGAGGCTAGAAATTAGGTTAAAGAGGGAGAAGAGAATGATTTTTGGTGTAAGGTGAGAGAGAATGATTATAGGGTTCCCCCGCCAAAAGTCCAGAAGCTGTGATAGGTTATAAAAAGCTCTTAACAGGTCGTTCTATTAATCTATTTCTCCTTTACTTTTAATCTTCGTATTGCCCTCCTATTGTAGCCTTGTTACTTATTCTTCCTTGCTTTCAATGGTAGCAAATAAATGGGTGAAGATGAAGTTTTGCAATTGCCACACTAGGAAATGTGCATATGTTCGTATTTCAGACTTAAGAAAATATAGTATATTCATGTAATTGGGTGCAAAGAAGAAATCTTGGACCAAGCCATTAGATTGAAATTTCCCAATCACCACAATTTCGATCGTTCGACATAAACCCCAAAGTACCACAAATATGCCACCTCCAATCTCCTACCCATTGAAATCAACCTTTGTAGTTCAGGATTGATCCGTAATGGAAGGCGGAAGATGAAATGCGAGTGAAAGAGAGGGAATAAAATTTGATTTACCATTTATCGAAGAAAACTACAGTGAAAGAGAAGAAATTTTCAACACTTTGCAGGGGTAGTTCAAAGAGCAGAATAGTTGCGTACTTATGTTTGGTGGGTGGGTATTAAATGCGTTCTTGTAAATAAATACATTTTATGTTAACCATGGTCAGACTATTAGGCTTATTATCCTATTTTTTTTTACCTCAATAACCTTATTTAAGAGAATACATACTAGTATATGGTTACAGCCCTTACAGGAGATAACAAGATTTTTTTTTTTATTTTTTTTTTATTTTTTTTAAGTCTACCAAAGAGAAATGGAAAATGTAAATGGTAACCAAAGAGAATTTCCCTATTTTAAATTCTTGTAACCAGTAACTTATTTGTCTAATTGAAGTAGGATCTTGCAAGTTTTTGGTATATTTAGTACTAGGTTTCATTATCTACTTTTAGTTTTTTTTTGTAAAGCTATGTTCTCTTTTTTGCAATTATTTTTGGTACATATAGTTAGTTTTCCTTCAAGTTTATTCTAATTTTATCTTTGACAATGTTATGCGTTTCTTGCTTCTTTTTTTTTTTTAAAAAAAATTATTATTTAATTTTTTTAATTTTTCTCCCTCCTTTTTTTTATTTGCGTCACTTGGGATTGCACGGAGTTTTAGGATAATAATATGATATTGTGAGTATGTGAATAAATTATTATAGTAAAATTAAGATGGGGACTATGAAAGAGAAAGAAAGTGAGAGATGATAGATATTTTATTATTTAAGTGGGGACTATGGAAGAGAGAGAAATGATAAAATAATTTGAATGGAGTTTAAAGTAAGAGAAATAAATGACAAAAATATAGTATAAAGTTACCAAATATAAAAGTGATGCATTTTAAAAAAAAACACCCATAAAAGGGAAGTAATGCAAAAAAAAAAAAAAAAAAGAGGGAGTATTTTTTATGTTTAACAAGAAATTAATGTTCTTATGATAATATCATAGTCGTTCGTAACATTGTTATTTCCAACTTAAATTTTCCCATTTATTCTTGTTAATACATAGAATTCTGCAATTTCACCTCAGGTTTACTTAATTACTATAAAGTTCCATCTCTCCCTTTTTTTATGCTTTAGTAAATTTTAAGAATTTTCTATAAAGTCTAGAGTTTATTGTAGAGTATAGGACCTTAGTCATACATATAAATCAATTGGTCTAGTATCTTTTGGTATCTTTATTCTTGTAAAACCATATGGATGTTAACCAGTAATTTAGGATAGTAAAAATATGTATATGTGCATAAAATATTGATGTTCCTAAATTCTTATTATATGCTAAAATGACTTGTTTTATGAAACAAATGAAAAAAAAGAAAAAGAAACAAAGGAAATGTCATTGTTGTGTATGTAATTGTGAATTGTGATCTACACACGTTGAAGGAATGGAGTTCGGAATTATTCCCTTTTGGCCTTTTTTTTAGTTGAGCTACAAAGTCATTACTTATTGTATTACTTGTTCAATATATGCAGGTGCTGAGATAAAAAGTGGAGGCTCCCTAAAGGTGAACCCTTGGTAGAGGCAAGATGTTGCATCTATCGCAGGTGAAATAGGAGATTTTTGTCTTACTCAACTTCACTGTATGTCTGTCTGACATCAATTTTTGTAATATTTCATTGCTTGATCCTTTTGGTAGGTCTGTATTGGGGAGATCAAGAAGGACAAAGGAAATGATTATATTCGCCTTTATGTTCATAAGAATGGTCAAAAGTTTATTGCTGGAATGCTTTCCCTTGAAAGGATTCCTCAAGTAACTCTTGATCTAATATTTGAAGATGAGTTTGACCTGTCTCATGATTTGAAACAAGGAAGTGTACACATTATTGGATATAGAGTTGATGATTCTAAATCATATCCTTTATAGCTTCCAAGATCATATTCAATTTTGATTTTCTTCCTTATTTTGGCTTAAGTTTTTCTTTTGATTATTCATAGTGGTATATCCTGTTGCAATAATCATTTATATATAGTGTTCTTTCTTGTATCCTCCTTGACCTTGTCTGTCATTTACGTCCACTGATGAGGATGTATCTGGTAAGAATTTCACCTTCAGTATGAGTTTCCATACCTTCTGTCTCATATTGTTTTTACATTTAATTTTAATATTCAGAGGATGATCTTGAGGAGCTTGTGCCAATTGAAGCCTTGAACAATGGTAATATGTATTGAGTCCTCCTAGTTAAAATGTTATAACCTACTCTATGTGACAAACTTCTTATACTTAGAAAATTTTGCTGACTTAGGAAAGCCCGAAGCAAATGATTTAAAGCCTTTAAGGTCCAAACCCAATGCAGGTTTGAAATTTGAAAAGGCAGAAGGTACGTCAAAGGTGAAGATTGTGGAGCCTAGCAAAGATGCCAAAAAGAATGTGGAGGATGACGAAACTGAGGATGATGAAAATGACGATGAGGATGATGAAAAAACTGAGGATAATGAAGATGATGAATCATTTGAGGATGAGGGTGAAGCGGATGAGGTAATTTGTTTTTAATAGTTAGTATAAATGTATAATTGTAGACTAATTGACTTCAATTTTATTATGCTATATGCTTTTTGTATTTAATTACTTGGAGGCTATGATAACTGCAGAAACCTAAGTGCTTGGATTTTGATTTTATTGGGTCAATGTGCCTGAAGAACAATGCATTATTATCATATATTTTCTTATTGAGCACTTTTATTGTTTTATGACTATTCATCCCACTTGATATTATGATAGTGCTTGCATATTAAGGTATTTTGTTTATTTGATTATTGTAAGGCCAATTGCTGTATTGCTAGATCTTCCTAATGTGCTTCTTATGTTTATTGGTTAGATTTGGTTCGCTCTAATGTGTTCCATGTAATGCTTTGCTAAAGTGATAAGTGAACTTCAGCTTTGTTTCTTGGGATATTGTATACTGTTTAATATTTTCCTGTATGTCTTTGCCAATGCCATCCTCTGCTTCTAGATTTTGGAGACATGTGTTAGGATTTCTACCTTCAACAAACCACAATAGCGAAGTTTTAATTTGTAAATTTGAAATGTATTCATGTTGCGGTATGGCTGAGTTATAAAAGTAAGGTGTATTGTTGAGTCACACTACTACAAAATTGGCCAAAGAGACTGCCTTAGAGGCGGTCTCTAGCTAAGCGGTCTCTTTGGCAAAGAGACTGCTTTATTAAAAGCAGTCTTTAGAATGAAAAAAATGAGACCGCCTAACTAAGATAGGCAGTCTCATTTTAAAAAAAAAAATTAGACCGCCTATTTAAGATAGGTAGTCTCCTTTTTCAGAAAAAATGAGATCGCTTATTTAACTAAACAGGTCTCATTGGCCTCATTTAAAAAAAAAATTATTTTAATTCTAAAATATAACTTACTGCATTTTTATTTTTAAGATTATCGAATACGTACGGAATACAAATAATTCTTAAATTTCATATATACCTCAAAACTACAAACTTAATACAAATATCAATGAAATCCAACACTAAAAAAACACTGTAAATGTTAACTTCAACTCTTCAAGCTTCAAAGATTTTCAATTATAAATTTCTTCACTTCAAACTTGTAGATCTTTACCTACAACCACAAATACAAAGACATAAAAAAAAGTTACAAAAACATAAATTAACCTCCAGAACAATAAATCAAAACAATTAGAATAGAATTAATTTAAAAAGAAAAGATATAAAATTTAACAAAAATTAAATCAAACAAAAATAAAATTAAATAAGGAAAAAACTGTAAATCACTCTAAACCCTAAATCTCTTATAACTAATATAATGAAAAACTTATAACTAATGAAATAAGAGATCTAAAGTAAAATTTGGTTAAAATGATGACTAAAAATAAAATCAAAGCAAAGAATCTCCACATGATACTCACAAGTGACAACCCTAATTCAAAAAACCCCAGGACTAAATAAAATATTAAAAAAGAAATATTTAAAAAAAATTAAAGATAAGACTAAAAAATTACAGAAATCCCATTATCAACTAATGAAGCAAAATCTAGCAGCAAAATGTAAAAAAATATCAAAATAAAAATTGAATTAAAAGACGAAAAATTGAGGAAAAAAAAAGGAAGATGTTAGTCAAATTTTATAAATCTTGAAATTGGCATGAAAAATTCAAGAAGAAATAACAAAATCAAGAACAAAATTCATAAAAAAAAGAAATAGAAGAGGAACCAGCCTTCTCCGTGCCTTGCATGCTCGATCTAATCGGTTTAACGAAAGAAATAACAAAATCAAACCAAATCAACAAAATCGAATTTTCGAACAAATCCACAACGAAGAGAATTGATTATTTTCAAACAAAAGAAATCTGAATCGAAGAGATTGAGTTTTCGAACCAAAATCAAACGGAATCGAACAAATACAAAGAAATCGAGAATAATAAAATGAGATCGGAGATAAGATCATCCGCAAAAAAATCCCTAAAAATCTTGTGGATGTGCTATGTGCTTACAGGAATTATTGCCTTAAAGAAGAAAGAATGGAGGAAAGAGAGGATGAGGAAGAAGGGGGAGAGAGAGAGAGAAAAGATGGAGGCGCGGAAATGAACTCAGGAAAGTTGAAGCAATTAGGGTTTTATTTTTTTAATTTTTGTAAATAAGGGGCGGAGACCTGTTAAGTGGTATAACAGGTCTCTCCGATTTTTAAATTTTTTTTTTCCTTAAAAAAAAGAGAGACCTGTTTTCTTATACCACGGGTCTCTAACTATTCTTTTTTTTTTTTTTTTAAAAAAAAATAAATTTTAAAAAACGCAAGAGACCGGTTATCTTAGATAATAGGTCTTTCAAATATTTTTACTATCACATTTTTGAAGTTTGAGACCGGTTATCAATAAGAAACGGTCTCTTGGATCAAAGAGACCCGTTATGTAGATAACAAGTCTTTTATATTGGGTCTCTTTGGCCGATTTTGTAGTAGTGTCATGACAATTTGTTGTATAATGCTCTTTTATTGCAGGAAATGGCGAGTTCCGATGCTGAAAGTCACTACAAGAAAAGGGCCGTTTTGCGACGGAAATAATTCGTCGCAAAATGGCAAAATTCCGTCGCAAAGTGACTTTGCGACGGATTTCCGTCACAGGCATGGCGTCGCTCGAACTTTCGTAGCAAACAGTCCTTTTGTGACGGAATATCCGTCGCAAAACGAATTGCGACGGATTTTGCGACGGAAAGGTAGTTGTAGCTGAAAACAACATTTGCGACGAAAATTCCGTAGCAAGAGGAATCATTTTGCGACGGAATATTCCGTCACAAATTTTGCGACGGAATGTATTTCCGTCGCAAAATGGATTCTTTTGCGACGGAATAGTCCGTCACAAATTTTGCGACGGAATTTAATTCCGTCGCAAAATGAAGTTTTTTGCGACGGATTATTTTCCGTCGCAAAATACTCCATTTTGCGACGGAATTTCCGTCGCAAAGTTATTGTAATTTTAATTTTTTTTTTTTTTGTATTTTGTTTTTTTTTCCTGGAACCTGTATTCCTGCAATCCTGTTTAATTTTTTTGTATTTTGTTTTGTTTTCCTGGAACCTGTATTCATGCAATCCTGTTTAATAAAATACGTGCATTTAAAATAATTTCAGTCAAAAAGTCCACGCCCTAACATAATTCAAATATATACAACACGTAGCCGTAACTACCAAGTACGGTACATGATATAATTTTTAAAACTACAATGTCATCCATATACAAAAATCGAAAAATGACACCTAACTAAACACAAGCTGGCTGTCCTTGGCCTGCACCACCACCACCACCACCACCCGGGTCGTTACTGGGGTCTCGAATCTGAGGCTGAATCGTAGAACAAGTGAAAGGAGTGGTCAATCCTGTAAATCTACTGGCTAACTCCTCTAAGAACTCCTTGTTCTTCCTCTCGATTTCAGCCATCCGTTCTGCCACTCGAGCCTCCACTCGGGCATCGAGCTGTTCCGCCACACGGCTATCGATCTGGCTCTCAATTGCTTCCACCCTCTCATTCAACTCCTTGTGGAAGTTTTCCTGCATTTGAGTTATGACCGACGGTACGTATTGGCTGGAAGAACCCGATCCTCGTCCCCTAGATGTGCCGTAGTACAAGTCAGCACCAACACCAAGACCTCTAACACGACCCTTCTTATTACGACCACCAGCCGCCTCAAAGAAAATTTCATTTTCAGACAGTTGGGAACCCTGGGTTCTTGATTCCTCCTGTCTGTGTTGGTACGCCTCCTGTAACAAACAAAGGATATACAATGCAGAAATAAAAATAAAGAATGAGAACCAATAGTTTGAGGCTTGATATAGTTCATAAGTGGCAATATAGGTTCACTAGGTCCTAAAACTAGGAAAATTGGGTGAAAATGGGGCGTTTTTGGTTCTAACTTGTCTATTTCTCACATTTGTTATCTAATGAACCTATTTTTGACCTTAATACACCTAACTAACATAGTTACTTGAGTTTGAGGCTTGAAATTGTTTATAAGTGGCAATATAGGTTCACTAGGTCCTAAAACTAGAAAAAATGGGCGAAAATGGGGCGTTTTTGGTTCTAACTTGCCTATTTCTCACATTTGTTATCAAATGAGCTTATTTTTGACCATAATACACCTAAATAACATAGTTACTTGAGTTCGAGGCTTGAAATAGTTCATAAGTGGCAATATAGGTTCACTAGGTCCTAAAACTAGGAAAATTGGGTGAAAATGGGGCGTTTTTGGTTCTAACTTGCCTATTTCTCACATTTGTTATCTAATGAACCTATTTTTGACCTTAATACACCTAACTAACATAGTTACTTGAGTTTGAGGCTTGAAATTGTTTATAAGTGGCAATATAGGTTCACTAGGTCCTAAAACTAGAAAAAATGGGCGAAAATGGGGCGTTTTTGGTTCTAACTTGCCTATTTCTCACATTTGTTATCAAATGAGCTTATTTTTGACCATAATACACCTAAATAACATAGTTACTTGAGTTCGAGGCTTGAAATAGTTCATAAGTGGCAATATAGGTTCACTAGGTCCTAAAACTAGGAAAATTGGGTGAAAATGGGGCGTTTTTGGTTCTAACTTGCCTATTTCTCACATTTGTTATCTAATGAACCTATTTTTGACCTTAATACACCTAACTAACATAGTTACTTGAGTTTGAGGCTTGAAATTGTTTATAAGTGGCAATATAGGTTCACTAGGTCCTAAAACTAGAAAAAATGGGCGAAAATGGGGCGTTTTTGGTTCTAACTTGCCTATTTCTCACATTTGTTATCAAATGAGCTTATTTTTGACCATAATACACCTACCTAACATAGTTACTTGAGTTCGAGGCTTGAAATAGTTCATAAGTGGCAATATAGGAAACAAGTGGCTTGAAAATGGGCGAAAACTAGTTATTACCGCAATTTCCTTCGCTCTTTTGTTCGCAGGAACCTTCCCTTTCCCGGGCACCTCCTTGAAGTGTGTATGCAAGAAGAGATCAGGTGCTGATGGAAGCTTCCCTTGATTCTTTGCCGCCTTGCAATGTGAACAAGTGAACAGTATTATTAGATACAAATGTAATTAAGCACATATAAATACGTACATTCAATTTTTTATACAACAACTTACCAGCTTTTTTGCATGTTGTACCGCAGAGATGGAACCTTGAAAATGGGTCGGTTCTATTTCATTATCCATAGAGCCAGATCGTCGGTTCAATCTGTTCTGTGCTGACCTCTTCTTGTAAACGTCATCCACTTGGGGAATATCCATCATCATCTTGTGGATGTCTTTTGAGATCCAGTCTGGCTTTAAACTAATCTAACATATATTTTAAACTAATCTAACATATATTTTAAACTAAACTAACATACATTATAAACTAACTAACATATATTTTAAACTAAAATAACATACATTATAAACTAATCTAACATATATTTTAAACTAAACTAACATACATTAAACTAATTCTAACATTGCAATATATCTTAAAAATTAAACTAATTCTAACATTGCAATATAAATTAAACTACACTACACTAAACACAAGTAATTAAATAATAAAATTTAGTTACAAATTAAATTAAAAAACATAATTAGAAAAAGTTAGGGTTTACATTAAAATTAAATTGAAAACAAAAACAAAGGGGGATAGTGGAATACTCACCGGGATTTGAGGGTGTTGTGGCGGAAATCCGGCTGCCGGAAGGAGGGTGGTGTGGTGGCTGCACACCGCCGGCGAACGGAGGGGCGTGAGTGGGCTTGAACGGAGGGGGTGGCGTGGGTGGGCGTGAGTGCGCGTGAGTGGGAGTGAACGGAGGGGGTGGGCGTTAGTAGGTGTGAGTGGCCGGATTCCGGTCGTTCCGGTGGCGACAGCGGCGGTGAAGTGGCCGGATTTTCTTTCTCTCTCTACGCTTTCCTCTATCTCTCTCTACGCTTTCCTCTTTCTGTTCTTCGTTTTCTTTTTCTCTCTCCTTCAGCGAAACTTCAGTTTTTTTTAAAAAAATTTAAAAACTTTTTGCGACGGAATTTCCGTCGCAGAATCCGTCGCAAAATGTTTTTATATATATATTTTTTTTAATATTGTTTTGCGACGATTATTTCCGTCGCAAACAAACTTTTGCGAGGGAATAAATTCCGTCGCAAACTTTGCGACGGAATTTCCGTCGCAAAAGTTTGTTTCCGTCGCAAAGTTGCGACGGAATTTATTCCCTCGCAAATTAACCCTTTTTGCGACGGAATTGTAGTCCGTTGCAAGGTTTCCGTCGCAAAATGACCTATTTCTTGTAGTGAGTGATGAGGAAGATGACAGCGACGAGGAAGAGGAAAGTGATGAGGAGACGACAAAGAAGGTAAAAGCTTTTGCATGCTTCATGCTAATGTAAGTATCTTTTTGTTAGTATATATGGATCTGATGCTTACATGGTATCTGCTTTAGCCCGAGCCAGCCAAAAAGAGACTTGGGGAATCCACATCAAAGACTCCAGTTCCTGAGAAAAAAGCAAAGTTTTCTACTCCACAGCAGAAAACTGGTATATGTTTGAGCCAATATTGATAAATATTTTTGTGATCATTGCAAATTCAATTTTTGGCGGATGGTTAGATGGGGGTTGTTAGAAAGGTAGAAATAATATGTTATGTACTTGCATGGATTGTGGAAGACTTCAATTTTCTTGATTTGCAGTTCTAGGATTCTGTCTAATGCTATGCTATCTTGTGCATTTTTTGTTCCCTTTGTACCCTTAAGAGTTACTATACTAACATTTAACTGCTGATTTAACTTGATAAGTTTCATTCCAAGGAATGTTGAAATGATGCATTGATATGTTATTGTAGTAACTTAGATATTACTTGTGAAAAAATCTCAAGCTTGTTTGTTGGTATTATTATATAATACGAGCAAATGATGTTAACTGTTAGTGTATGACTGTATTTTAGAGGGCAAGAAGGTTAGTGGCCATGTTGATACACCACATCCTGCAAAGCAAACTGGAAAAACGCATGTTGTTGCTAACAAGTCTAACAAGCAGACTCCCAGCAAATCATTTGTTTTCCTTTCTTGCAACAAGTACGTAGGCATTGCTTTCCTCTCTTTGTTAACTTGGTAAACACTTCCTTGCAGTTGATTAATGTGGTGCTAACATGGTGAACTACCTTTTTATAGATCATTTGTCTCTGAACAAGCTGTGCAATCTCGTTCAAAACCGAAGCATGGTGGCAATTAAGCTACATTTGGCTGAGGCCAGCAATTTCTGAACTAAGGCAATGTTGACATGTTCTTTTGAGAATCTGACTAGTTTTATAAAATTGATCCTCGATTTCTAACTCTAAGTGTGTTATGTAGGGCTAGATTATTTCTTAGTTTCTTGTAAAATGCTGTAGACCTTACCATCGGTTTATTTTGGTTGGGTAGAGACAAAATTGCCACCTTTATTGATGCGTAAATTGTTACTTTACAGTATAAATATATCTCCTTGTCCTTCATGAAGTTACCTTTTACTAAGATTTTTCTGTTAACCTGTTGCTATCAGCCCCTATCAAATTTTCAGAATGAAAAGGAGCACAGTGAGGTTCTGGCTCGATGGTTTTGCATTTTCCTCGTCGCTGGGGACTTTTTTGTCTATATTGTTTTGTTGATGTGGGATGGGCTCGCTGGTACCTCAGTCTTATTTGAGTACTTGTGCTCATAATTTAATCCTTGTTGATATTAATCTAATGCAATGTGTTTATTTTAGATTCTTTGGATTCGGTTGCTTTTGGTTGGTATAACTTTTTCTTATAAACTAGCCTTTTGGTCCATGTAATGCATGGGTTGTTCATAGAAATTGCATTGAGAGATGAGTGAGGAAATACCAGTAAATCATTATGGGTGTGTAACTGAAAACATGACTAAAGAAATCAAATATTTGGGACTTTGATTCAAAATGAGGCTTGAAAATAAGATGGAGGGACTAAAATCAAAGAGAGAAAAGGAATAGATTGAATTGAAGAGGGGAGATAAAGATAAACTGTTTAATGAGAGAATTGAATATGAATCCAAAAACTCATAAAAATTAAGAAATTTGAAAAATACTACCACGTAAAGTAGTGAATTTTGACGTTACTACCTCAAGTTTTTTTTTTAATTTAATCATACCACCTATTTTTTTTTTCCAAAACGTTTAAAGTTACCACCACTTTTCTGTGTGATGTCATCATGGGTCCCACTTTTTCATTTTCCCTCTTTTCCCCTCTTTCTACCTATTCATCTTGCAAATTTGATTTCAATTATAGCTTTTTCGCAAATTAGGGTATTAATTTCTTTAATTAAACTTTCAACGAATTGAATTGATTAGTGTAATTAGGGTTTGGGTATCAATTTGAGGGTTTTGCTCAATTTTAAAAAAATAGGGTTTATGAATTGATTAATTGGATGAATAGCTGGACAATTAAAACATATAATTGGGGCGAAAACACTAACACAATCCAATGGTGACGTCACTCAGAAAAATGGTGGTACTTTTTAGCATTTTGGAAAAAACTAAGTGGTACGATTAAATTAAAAAAAACTTGAGGTGGTAATATCAAAATTCAGTGCTTTAATGGTGGTATTTTTCAAATTTTCCTAAAAATTATGATATAAATTTACAGTCCCTTCACCTTCACAAGAGCTGAAATAGTTCTTAAAAAAAATATATACAAGTTTAATGAGAATAATGGAGTGCATGGAAGAGAATGAAGGCGACTATGTTAATTGTTAAATAAAAATAAATGTGTCAATATGCCAATTGTAGTTACGAGTTCCCTCGGCCATTTCAATTTCAAGAGCGCAAGCATCATAGCTACAGTCATAGCCAGGAAGTCAAAAACTGAAATTGCCTACGATTACATACTCATTATCAATATTCATTTTAATTCTAGACTAGATAACTTTTTTTTTTGTCCTTAACTTCAGATAGGAAAAATCACGTATAGGAAAAATCAATTTGGTTTGACTGAGCTACCAGTCGAGTACTCAGTTGCTAACATTAGAAATACTTTCGATGGAAGTTCATACATCCATGTACCAGATATTATTGGAAGAGAATTAGAGATCAGACTAAGCAGGATATATTAGAAGAATTAGCAGCTGTAAATAAATATAGTGCCTCTGTGTACTTCCTATAGTTGGGATGTGATGTGGGATTGGAAAAATGGCATTAGCCAAGTTGGTGTATCATGATGTACAACACTTTGATCTAGTTCTCTTCATATTATTTTTAGTTCTATTCAGTTCAGTTAAGCTCCAATAAGTTCTGTTCAACTCAGTTCTTAATTTCCTTCTCTCATAAAATATTCAGTTCAGTTTAGCTTAGTTCAACTCAGTTCAGTCAATCAGAACAGACCCTAAAGTTGTGGGTATATGCTTTAGAAAAGTTTCACATACCCAAGATTCTAGCGGACATTTTGATCTAAAAGTGGTGGAGTTAGAAGTGGTATAATACATCTAATCAACAATTGGATGAAACTCTAATAGAAAAGCTTCATAATATGTTAAATGAGAAAAAGTATTTGCTTGTGTTAGATGATGTCTGGGTAGAGGATTTTGCAATATGGAGGGATCTATTTACCGTGCTCGATGTTGGTAAAGCAAGGAGCGTAATTTTAGTCACCACTCGAAACTCTAAGGTTGCTTCAATCACTCAAACATGTCAATAAAAAACTTAGATCGTCTTTTAGATGAAGCTTGCTGGTCACTTTTCAAGAATTTGACTTTTAAAGATCAATATTCCAAACTTTGTGATATTGGCTTGTCTATCGATAAGAAATTTGATGGCATCCTACTTGTTGTGAAGACTTTGGCAAGCTTGTTAAGAGGAGTGAGGTATTAAAAGATCATCTCAACCAAAAGCTTAAGCTGATGGTTGAGACCCAGGAATATGTTTTATACTCTATCATGAGGGATGAGAAAGAATGGCAATGAATTTGTAATGTGGATAGTTTTACAGAGGTGGATTATAAATATGATAAAGTCATGCAACTTTTAAGATTAAGTTATGACAATGTTCTTTCCCACTTAGAACCATGTTTTGCTTACATGTCATTATATGCAAGGTATTTGGATCTTTGTTCGAATGTTGTACCATATATGTGGAGTGCCTTGGGTTTGCTGCTGCAAGACAATAAGAAAAAAGAGTATTGAAGATTGGGGACATTCTTACTTCATGGAATTCAAATCGAGTACTCATATTGAGGGAATTTGGAGAGAGAGTAAAATGCATGATCTTTTTCATGATCTAGCTGTGAAATTTATGGGGGAAGAATTGATTGTTATAACTTTGGGCAAGATGGAAAATGTAGAATTTACTAGGCATATAGTTTGGGGTTACGAGGATCCTAATTTCCTTAAAGATCAAGAGTTTCCTATAGAGCTTCTAAAAGCTAAGAAAGCCTGAACATTTCGATTAAGTTATATAATGGAACAGCATGTAAGCCAGTCCATTCTTGAGGGGTTTCAGTTGATTACGTGTCTTGGGTCTTGGGCATCTTTGGTTTTAAGAGTTTGCCAAAGTTGATTGAAAACTTGAAGCATTTGAGATATCTTGACTTGTATTTTAGTCCCATCATTAAATCACATCTAAAAACAATATGCAATCTATTGAAACCTGGAAACTTTTGATATACATGGATGTGTCCAATTGCCGAGGGGTGTATGCATGTGAATTAAAAAGCTTAAAGAATTTCAAGATGACGACATGCGAAGTAAGCTTAATTGCCACCAAGTTGAATGAGTTGAGTTATATACAATTCTTGTCTTTTCATTCATATATAAGACAAATGTTATTATGGAACAATGATAATATTGGGGGGGGGACCCCAGTTTCTCTTCTTGAGAAACAAGTAGCGTTTCTCTAATGGCAATTTTGAAATTTTTGCGCTTTGGGAATTGTAAACTACTACTATTTTTTGCTGACTATAAATACCACTCAACTTGCTTATGTGGGCCCTGATAAACGGTTTTAACTTCAAACTACCGTTAAATCTCGTTTCTGAACATCAATCCAAGCATTGTAATTTGAAGCAGCGATCCAGTAGCAAAATCTAAGGAACCGTCGGAAAACTTGAACGAAAGTGTAGTTCAGTTCGTCTCCAGATCTTGTCGCTCCCTACCTTCTTCAACCTCCTTAGCCTTTCCGGCAACTTCGCCGCCAAATAAAACAAAAAACCCCAAGATATAATGGAGAAGTTAGGGCATGGTTTAACTTCCACCTCCATTAAAAATGTGCGTGTATTTTGATTTCTACGTTAAAGGTTTTTTATTCCATTGATGGAGTTGAAAGACTGGAGAATGGATGGAGGAAGGGGGTAACTTCGTTAACAGTAGACTTAACGCTTGGCAATTTACAAATTGTTAGAAACTAGAAAAAGTCGTTCTTACCCTTAACTGTGCGTGGGATAATTCCAAATTTAACCCCATGAGATACAAACTTTGTTTCTCAAGAAGAGAAACTTGGAATTACCCAATATTGGGCACCTAACTTCAATTCCCTCCAAAGTTTGTCCATATATAAATGTCTAAAATCGACAAGTCTTCCAAATTGTACGAAGTACCTTGTTGAGCTTCACACATTAGAACTAGAGGATTTTAACGAGCTAGATTTGGAAAAGGGATACGACTTAAAAACCCTCCAGAGTTTGTTTATCAAAAACCTGAAAATGGCTAGTGTGCCAAATGGTTTACACTCAGCTGCAGCTTCTCTTCAATATCAGAAAATGTAGTTGCCTAGTGGAGCTTCCAATTTAGTTACATGATTTTATGGTCAATTGAAATTGAAGATTGTCCTATTCTGGTGGGTTTGCCCAAGTCATTTAGCCAACTTACTTCAATTCACTACAAGAGCTCCATATCAAGGGATGCTCTTATCTATCAGAAAGATGTTGTGTATGTGTATTTGTGTACCAATTGGAGAATATTACTATTTGCAACTAAAACGAAATGGAGGTAAAGGTACTGAGGTAGTAGTTACTAGTTAGAAGTTGTACATTGTGTATTGAATTTGATAAATTTAGACCAAGTGCTTGGAGATATTTTAATACCTTAGTAGGTAAACCGCTGTACCTAAACCTAGTACACTTCTATGATATTTGAAGGACTCCAACTTCTCGATTAGAAGTTAGAAAACAAAAATTTGTATTAGTAATACTAATAATAAATGAAATGAAAATAACAAGCATGTAAAAATGAAGTAGTAGTAGGACCCAATATACACTCACATCAATTTTATTATCCAAGTGCATTAGCAGTTTGTTTGGGTAATTTTAAGGGAAGGGGAAGTAGGGGAGGCAGGTGAAGTGAAGGGAAGGTAAGGGAAAGAAAGAAAGGGGAAGGAAGAATGAAGACTTTTCCTTTCAAATATCTTAATTGTTGGAGGGATTATTTTCTTAGAATTTAATCTTTTTATTTCTCTCCCTCTAATTCCCTTTATCCTCAAATTGTTACCAAATGAAAAATACACCCTCCATTTCCATCTATTTCTTTCAATCCAAACACACTCTAGGGGAAAAAAATTCATAAACACTCACTTTTGTTCAGCTTAATTTGAGTTCAGTTCAGCTGCAATCAGTTCAGTTCAGTTCGATTCCTAATTTCCTTCTGTCATAAACAATTCATTTTAGCTTTGTTTAGTTCAATTTAGCCCCAATCAATTTAATTCAATTGTTTTCAGTAAATCGGAACAGGCCCTAACATAATATTGTTACAGTATAAAATGTAATCATGAAACATACTTTCTCCCTTCTCATAAAATATTCAGGTCTGTTATCTTCAGATTATTTTCAGTTCAGTTCAATTCAACTCTAATAAGTTCAGTTTTGTTCTTAATTTCCTTCTTTCATAAAATATTCAGTTCAGTTTAATTCAGTTCAGTTCAACTCCAATAAGTTCAGTTCAGTCAATCACAACAGGCCCCTAAGATTATATTATTACATTTAATACAATCAAACACATGTATGATCTTTGTCAAACACAAGTACGTTCTTTCCACCTTTTATTTGTTTAATCTAGTGCATCATGCGCATGATGCATCCAGGTGTACTATCCTATTTTCACTTTTCTACCCATTATAAGTTACAATATCATGACAATAATTTTCAGAATCGATAATTCGAGAATTATTTTTCCAATCATAATAAAAGAATATGGTGGACATACATGTATATGCTAAATTATATGAGAGAATTTATTTTTTAGTTTTTAGGGTTATTAGGCTCGATACCATGTTAAAAATTGATTTTCCACACCCGTTTTTCTACCTTGAATCAAATCTGACCCGAATTCGTCGGGTCTGAAAATTGGAGACCTAGATCCAGTTTCGAGTCCAATACGTTTTGCCTTATTTTTGCAACAAATGTATTGTTCGGGTTTAAAATTGCATTTCAAACTTCCACCGGGGGTGTATTTAGTTCAACTTTAATTAAATTTATTATACAACTAATCCAAAAATACAAAGCAACCAATATATACATTATAACCAAAGTATGATGTTATAAATGAGCAAGCGAAAAAATAACGATGATGTATCTGTTATGAGATCAAAAATTCATATCCCAAAAAGGAAAATGTTCATCACTACTAAAATTATCAACATTCTTAATACTATAATGAAACAAACAATTTTAGATTTTTTTAGGGAAATTATATACAGAGTAAACGGATCCAAGTTTGGGGGTTAGACGGTTTGACCCAGATGCTGATCCTTTTTTTCAACAAGACCCTGATTCGACCTAGATTTGTCGAGTCCAAAACTTGAAGACCCATATCCGTTAAAAATGGATCTGCATCCACAGATTCGGGTTAAGTCCAAATCCACTACCACCTACTTAGGCCCTGTTCACTTCACCTTAAAAAATAATATTATGTAAAAATAATTTTAGTTCAGTAAAAATAAGTTCAGTTCAACAAAAATAATTTCAGTTTAGTAAAAATAAGTTTAGTTCAATAAAAATAATTTCAATTCAGTAAAAATCAGTAACTTCAAAGAAGAAATATAACATGGAATATTTAAAATTAATTCATTTCAGCAAAAATAATTTCAGTTCAATAAAATTAATTTAAGTTCAGTAAAAATGATTTATGTTCAGCAAAAATAATTTCAGCTCGATAAAAATAATTTCAGTTTAGCAAAAATAAGGTGAAACGAAAGGGGCCTTACCAGGTGGGCAACATGTCGTGATGGGCCGCCGCGTGGTGGTGGCTTGTGTCGTGCCATATCGGGCCACCATTTAGCACACCTAGCCCAAGGCACAACACTACCCACGTGCCTGGCGTGCCGTGCTAGGCACCAGGCCGCCTATAATTTTTTAATTTTTTAAAAATTGAATATACTATTTAAATAGTTTTATTAATTTATGTTTATGCTTTTATTATTATTATATCATTTTTCTTTTTATTATTCTTATTTTTATTAATATAGTTCTTTATTATTATTCATGTAATTTTATGGTCGTGTTTGGCGTGCCGTGTTGGCGGGCCAAACTACCGTGCCGCTCGCAGGTTCGTGTCGTGCTCGTGCCGGATTCTTGATATCATGCTCACAACACGGCCCACAATCCACTCCTCAGTCACCGTGTTGTGACGTGGCGGGACCAATCTCGTGTTGGGCCTGTGCCGCCTGAGGGCCGACACGACCCATGCCCACCTCTAGGCCTTAGTATTAACGTTAAGTGAGGTTTATATACAACCCAAATTAGCACCATTAGGGCCTAAACTAATATTAGCCCAATTTGTGTATGAGTTAAATACAATAAGGCTCAACATGATCGATGAAGAATGAGAAAATTAGGAAGAAACTAGGGTTTGTATCTATTGTGATCGTATAAGGCGTTGTCCCGGATATATATATACATCCATTTTAGAGGGTAGAGTGTACTTATTTGTGACATGTTTAACAATAATATTAATTATCGCATTAAATTTAGTAGTACTTTTTAAAGAAAAAAAATTGAAACACTTTTTAAGTGAAAATATTATTACAACCGAATATGAAGCATGCATGATTCAAAAGCTTCGATGGTAAATTAAAGGTAGACTAAAAAAATTAATAATACATGGACATATTTTATAATTATAATTACGTGGTTATTCGTATAGGAGTAAAATTCTATTGTTATTAATTGAATATTCATCTTATTGTAATATGTGATGTTTTGTTAAGAATAAAATATAAATTTTTTCTAAAGAATTATAAATTATTATAGGTATACTTTTTAATACTACACAAGTCTAATCTAATCTAATCTAACGTGGCATCTAATTTAATCACAATAACTACTATAGCACCCGTGCGATGCACGATTTACTAACAATATTCATTTTTATCTCCCGTAAAACCTTAAATTAATTGAATATAAGTATAACAATTAATTTCTGCAAAGTAGTACAATAATCATAAATTCTTGTCAATGTTAATCATAAAAAATTTAAGATACGAACCTCTCAAAAGAATAAAATTAAATGATGGGGGATTTTTCTGTGTGGTGCCACACCATGTGGCCAGGGTTACTCAGTCAGGGGTTACTTGATTTACTCCTAACCGAGTAGTCCCTGACCGAGTAACCCCTTAACTAATCCCTAACCAATCCCCTCAACTAACCCTTGATCGAGTAACCCCTGAACGAGTAACCCCTCAAGTAAACACTGGCCTAACCGAGTATCCCCTCAAGTAACTCTGAATGAGTATCCCCTAATTGAATTACCTTCAACCGAACCCCTCAAGTAACCCCTAACCGAGTAACTCCTGACTGAGTAACTCGCGTAACCTTGGCCACACGGTTGGCCAGCTACAAATTAAAATTTGCCTTAAGATGTATGGCCAAAGTGCTTATCAAGCAACTGTGTTAATCTTATGTATAAAGGCCAAATAAAATACAATAACTTAAACTTACACTACTTTTTCAAACTATAAGGAGGGTGTTCCTATCGTAGGGGATATTTTTCCTTAAATGCCCATGGCCCTTTAAAAGCCTAGAACTTTACACTTGTTAGGGTGTATTAGGATTTGAATTCCTGACTGTTTGGGGGACCTTGAATTAGAATTGATCCCATCATCAGGCTTTTTTGTAAGAAACAAGTAGGAGTCGCCAACGAGTTTTAGGAAAACTCATAAACCTCGTTCATGCCTTTCTCCTAAGTAGAGTTCAAGGGATAATTAGCACGAATAGTAAGTTTACCCATGCCCAAATCGGTCTACATAAACCAGAAATAAGTTCGGGAGCGAGGGTACTAAGATAACATTCCCTTTAGAAGGTAATCGCTATCCTAGCCATAGTACGACCTCTACTAGCTCTTCCTTTTTCACAATTTCATTATCAAACAATACATGCAACGTGATACCTAAAACTAAGTTAGTTGATTTTATTTACATGCGTCAATCACGTAGGAATTACATTGCAAAAGTCGTTATTCTTCTTTAATCAATATTCGTGAATAGAGCAAAATAAACGAGATTTGCCTTGGCTTAAGTGATCAATCAACAATTAATTTTTCAATTCTATTCTTATTTAACGCAAGATACTATATGGAATTGATTAATTAAAAGTCCGTTTAAAGTGATCAAACAACACTAATTATTCAATTAAAGTTATTTTAAACAAGAATAAAAGTGATTGATCTAAGTGCTCGGGAATATACCACTTCTCTTTGCTAGATCTTCGTTTAGAACACTTATGGACTCCTTCTTGTTTGAGAACCTCCACCGTAGTAACAAATATCAATAGGGGTGAGTGTTAGGACAAGAGGGTCTGGTAGCACACAAGTTTCAAAGTTTCTGCCAGTGTATTTAGTTAATTTTTATCTGTTTGAGCCTCGTGTTAAGCCTCTATTTATAGGGAATGGGTGCATTTAGCGTTTTAAGCATTCTTCCGCAGCAGGTGTTGCGCACATCTGAATGGGTTACGCGCGACATCCCAGCACATGTGATTTGGTTGTGCTGCTAGGGGCAGCGCAACTGAATATCTTGCGCGCGGTATTATGGTAAGATTTAATTTTATATTTTCGTGAAATTATGAATCTTCTGCAAGCACATCACTAGCAATTGCGCGGGGTGCCGCGCGCAACTGAGCGACTCAGTGAGACGCACGCGGATTTTCTGCGGCAGCATTGATTTTTAAACTAGGCGCCTTTAAATCCGTCATTTTTAGGTCTTAAGCTCGGGATTAAGCCTAATTATGATCGGGCTTAGTTAACTGGACCTTATTTCATTTGTTTTTGGGTCAGGCTAGTCATTTTTGTGTTCTTGTGATTGAATCAGTTATCCATAAGTGTTCTTCACGTTGATCCAACACGAAGATGGTTTTATTTATCGTCATTGCACTTCCTGCCGAGACAGGAGGCCAAAAGTAGATGTCTGACGTTAGCTCCCACTTTGATCGAGTCTAGAAAAGACGAGGATCAAAGTAGTCAAGGAGATAAATTTGAGACTTATTCTGCAAAGTTCTTAAGGAATAGAGAATCTTTCAAAATGTTAAGGATGTCAAAACGATCCTTGATTCGCTAAGTGTTTGAGACAAATAGATATTAAGGTTAGAAAAAGTATTTTCTAGTCTTAACGCGCTAAAGAATCTAGATTTATCCTTTGCAATTGTAGAACGCTTTTACAAGTAAAGGTGTTCTGGGTGATGTCAAGTCATGAGAAGATATTGGTTTAAAAAGGAGTAATGGGGATGATGTCCTCTCAATCATGTCATCGTTGGTCTAAAGTCCCTCGATATGTCATTAAAACTTTAGCCTGATTTTAACAAGTTATAAAGATGATAAAAGGGGTGTTCGGGCATTTGTAGCCTAACATATAAAGTGCTTGACACTCGCTTGTCAAAACGCAGTATTCGGTGTCCACAAGATAGAAATACATGTCTCAGGACTTGAGGCATATATCCAAATCCAGTGAGAGAGAAGAAAATCGACAACTTTCTCAGCAGTTTTGTCCACAAGATGAAAACACGTGTCTCAAGACTAAGGGCACGTGCCTAAATAGATGCGAAATCGTACGCCACTCTTTATACAGGGGGGGTGGACGGACACCCTAATTATCCGGTACGTCCGTAAGTGCACTAACTACCATATTTTCTTTCTTTATACAGGGGATGGACGGACACCCTAACTGTACGGTAAGCTAGTAAGCTCACTAACTACCGTATTTGCTTCCAATTGAGAAGTGTCTGTTCTTGAATGGTTTGGCACGCCAGTCGACTCGTTTAGCTAACGCCTAAAGTAAAGAAATTCTACCTTTTAGTTACGAGAGGTAGATCACGTTAAGCTGGGAAGAGGTGAAATTTTGCGCAACACCTACGCCATACAATTTACGTTGTACGTTATGCCTTCCTTTTTGCTATGGACGCCAAAAATAAAGAAAAGAACGTGACATTTGTAAAGTCAATACAGTAAAATGACAAACATGTCTATGGAAGCTTTTACGTAAAGCACCACTACGGAACGTCTTAAGACACTCTCACGAAAAACGTCCAAAACGTATGCTTAGGGCAGGTACAAAGCACGGTGTGCATGTAGGATGATGCAAAATACTATCAAAGAAGAAAATAAACTACAAAATGCAAAGCAATTAAAATAGATTTTGATAATTTGCGCACCATTACATCTATCGACGAGCAAAAACCTTTAAAAGTTAATCGAACGGATCGAAATTCAAACACCGATCTTTTAAGTGACTGATCTATCACGCAAAACCGTTAAAAGATAATCAAACTGATCTTTCACGCGCAACTGATTGAGTTGCGCGTGACATTTAAGTCAGCAAAAGGAAATCGCTGAGCGAATTTTCATTTTGCTCTTTTCCTCCTTCCTTCGCCATTTTCGACTTTTTCTCTCTCTAAAAAGCTCGGATTTTCTTTTTTTTTGAAGCTAAAGGAATTAGTTCTCGTTCTCTATTCATATTTGCCATAATATAATGTAAGTTTTTTGCTAAATTTTGTTTGTTTTTGGCTTAATTCGGACGATTTTTGAACGGCAAAACCCTAAGTTTCGAATTTAGGGGTTTTTTATTTGGTCAATTATTCTTTAAATTGTTTGTTCTATGTTGTTATGCTATGTTTAAGGAGTGTTTTGCAACAAATTTCATGAAAAATTGTTAAGTATTGAACCTTGTATGAACATTTCTTTGTTTAAGTGCGTTCTTGCAATTTTTCCTTCAAATTTAGTTCGAATTTGTTGTTTTGTTTGCTCATTTTGGTTATACTTGTTGATTATAAAGTAAATTATAGTATTAAAACTAATATTACTTTCATGAATCATGTTTTGAGAATTTTGAATCGGAAAAATGGCGCGAAGTATGCTCTTAACTTGTTTTTGCCATGTTCGAACTTCAAGATTGCTTGGTAGACGATAATTATGTTTATGTTATCATTATTCGTCTAAAATTAGTTGATTATTTGAGATTTAAGAATATAACCTCTTGAACGCTTTATTTAAAACTGGTATAGGATGGATTTTGTGGGTGTTAAAAGCCCCCATTTACTAAGTTTAACCTCAAGTATCGTAGCCCCTAAGTATGGGTGGCATTCGATTTTTGTGTTTTGCCTTCTCGGCAGTCGTTATGCTGCCGAAATGGGTCTAGAGCACGTATATTAGCTTAGTTCGTCCTTGGAGTTTGATCGTCGGGGTCCTTGAGGCTGTTTGGTCAGGCATGGTTCACTGCCATTTCCGGGCCCTATCAGGGACTTCAGAGGACATACATTTGGTTTTTAGGCGAGCGCGTTCTCTGTCAGTCTTTGTCCGAGGAGCCTTTGGTTCCTACGGACCCTCCGATCCGGATGTTGCGTCCGGACTTGCTGTCTACCGAGGATCAAGCTCAGGCGATCCTTGGTTATCCAGTGGAGCAGCAGGTGCTGCCGAATGTATCCTATCCGACATTCATTGCATCTAGGCTGACTCCTTTTCCAGCTCTTATTCCGGTTACTGTTCTTTATTTTCATTATTTTTTTTTATTCTTTTTTTTTAATTTCGGAACTTTAACTCTTTATTTATTGTATTTTCAGCGAGTCGAGATGGGTGGTTGGGTGCCACCTGCAGCAGAGATCACGTATACCGATGCTTTCGGGTTGGTAATTCGTGAGATTCTTCCAGCAACGAAGGATGAGGACATACTATTTGTACATGAGACGGTTGAGTCGGTACGTTTACTTTGTATATGTATTATTATTATTTATCATTTTTAATATCATATACATTAGTTTGATAACTGTCCTTGTATTTTTTGGAACAGGTTCTGCGAGAGACCGTGAACGGCATGGTGAGGACTTTGCGTGCTTTCCGAGCTGCTTATCGGAGAGACCTTGTTGCTTTGTCATGCCGTGATCATCGGATGGTCGCGGTAAGTTTGTTTCTTATTTCTTTTTTGTCAGTGTTATTACACATTTTGTGTATTAATCTTGGTTTTGGATTTTATTGGATGTACAACAGCCTGGGAGTCGCCGAGCACCCTGACTTCCTTTATATATATATATTTAACTTATAGAAAACAAATGTACATATATTATTTTTTTTTGTACATATGACACACCTTTGTTTTTTATATATATATCATATTTTTCCACAAGTTTTTTTTAATAAAATGAAAAAAAATTCCGAGGGAGGGAAAGGGTTCCCGACTACCCCCTTCGAAAAAATAACAAAAAAGAAAGGAAAAAAAGGAAAGGATTAAGAAAAGTGGAATGAGAAAAGGAAATAAAGAAAATTAAAAATAAAAATAAAATGGAATAAAAAGAAGTTAGAAAGAAAATAAAAGAAAAAAGACACAAAGAAAGAGGGAAAATAAAGGAAATAAGGCTTAACAAAGACAAGCGTATGATTAGTCATAAGATTTCGTTGATATTTCATTAATTTGTAGTTCACAATACGGAAATAAACCTAACAACATGTTGCGACATACAAGGCGCGCGCAACTGGATAGGTTGCGCGCGGATGTCGCGCGCATGTGAATCAAATGCGCGCGACTGGTGCACGCAACTAATGAGATGCGCACGCCGCCTTCTAGTAAACTTTCCTTCGACCGAAAATTGCAAAAACTTTGCCCCTTTAGGGTGTATTTAAACTTAGTTTCGTGTAGGCTTTTGATCATCTCGCATTCATTCGTTAGTAGTACTATAAAGAAAAGACATTAATCTCTCTATTCTCTCTTTTTTTTTTTTTTTGAACAATGGTGAAAACCTTTGAACAACGTTTGAAACAATGGGTCACTTCCTTTTTGACCAAGAACAAATTAGCTTTTAAAATATACCACCTTGACCCCCTATTGAGCTATATGCAATTGATTATAAATTTTGATTTTCTTCATGCTGCTGTTAATAATTGGGATTTGAATCATCATATATCTAGTAGAAAAAATGCTACTTGTAACTGGCGAAATTGACTTTTTGTAACTGGCATTGTTGGTTGCGAATGCCACCGTTACAACTAATGAAAATTATTCGTAACCGGCTAATGTTAGTTACAAATAATGTACTATTTGTAACTGACTTAACCTTACGCTAGTTACAAATAGGCTATTTTCAAAGTTAGAAAACATACTATTTGTAACTGGCGTCAAGTTATGCCGGTTACAAATATAGTATTATTTGTAACTGACATAGCATAACGCCAGTTACGAATAGTGTTTTTAATTTTTAAAAAAATAAATAAAATGGTAGCAGTAGCAAACTCCTCTACTGCCACCACCCGTACACTACATTTATGTAAAGACCATTAATTGTTAATAAAATACAATAACTATCAATCTAGCCAATATAAGACCAACTTTAAGCGACATCTTGGAAATTATATTGAATTGATGTACTTGTAAATTACAAATATTTCTCTCATAGTTCACAATAAATAATACTCTATAACTAAAAAAAGCTAGTTAGTTAATTGATACAATGGTCAACCTTCAAATTTTGACGATTTTGTCTCTGTCTGCTTTCACAAATTTGACTGTTCTGTATGGGATAGCAGAAGTTTACACTTAGCACTTGATATTGCAACAGAATTCTGCATGGGAAAGAAATATAAACATAAAAAAGCCAAAATTTAAAAAGGATTGTTTCAGACAGTCACCAAGTGAACGCTTCCAACATGGTCAATGCATCAAACTGAGGGGATATAAAAGAATATAAGCATCAAAGCTCACAAGAAAATTTTCAACCACTTATTAGACAAAACTAGTCACAAATAAATTCTATACAGAAATCAAAACCAATAATTTCACTTATTAGACAAAACTAGTCATAAATAAATTCAATACAGATTTCAAAACCCCACATATAAAATACAACAAAAACATAAGGTAGCAGATGCTTGGTGCATGAACTAGCTCAATTTTCAATTTCTTAAGTGTCTGAACTAGCACAATCTATTACATACACAAGCTGGAAGGTACTGAAGTAGCTCAAATTTCAATTTCTTAGGTGCCTGAACTAGCAGTTTCGCCCACTTATATAGTTGTAGAAATATCCAAGATTAGTGAGATTATTAAATTGCATACCTGATAAGCCTGCATCATTAAAAGTAATATTTGAGCCCGGACCATTGCAAAAATCAAATGAGCCTACAGTCATTTGAAGCAAATAATGAGCCCTGCACTAGTACATGTTACAAAAAAGAAAGTATACTATTATCCAGCAACCTATAGGGATTTTGCTCTACAAGAGAGAAGCTGGACATTCATTAAATCACTTAGCTTGAGTACCAAATAGAAAATTATGGACTTCTCCAAAAATAGAAAGTATATAATATTCCAGCAACCTACTGACAATTAAAAAAAAGTTCACCTGAGGAGAATAGTCAGCTCCGGCAGCAATCGCAGCATCTCCTTCCCACAATGCAGTTTTCCATTCTCCAAATTTCCGAGCATCAAAGCATCTATTTAAATGCTTCTCCACTGCTTGAATTTGTGGAGTTCTGTTGCCTCAGGCTGATGTGCTGCATAGAATAGATGTTTCCAAGCAAAATCTACCTGTCCTAACCTAAAACCAGCCAAGAAACAAAATAAATAACTATAAAAAAAATGCAGATTCATATTCAAATAATTAGTGTCTTCAATACCACATGGTCAGTGAAATTAAAGTAATTCCCATGTTCAAAGAAAAATCACAGTAAAAAATTGATAGAAATTGATAACAAATTCATCTACCATGATTAACAAATACTTATGGTCCCTGAAGCAAGTCAATGACATAAATTATCAACTGCCACCATCCGGAAATGATTTCTACTTCTTAAAGTAACATATCCTCAAAAATATTAGTTTATAAACAATAAGAAAACATGTGCAGGGACAAGAACTTTCTAATATAGCATCATTACTTGAACTACTTATGGCAACATGATCAGCAACTAATCATTAGGTGACAAGCAACCAAACCAAGTTTTTAAAGCATGTTAAATCACAATTGGCAATCAAACTTGTAGAATGAAGCCAGCCCAAATTAAACATGGACAATGACAAATCAACCTCAGTGAGAAAAAAACCCCTTCCTTTCTTCCTATTGACATGATAATTCGTCGAATCCACATCCTTTGAGCAAACGAAATTGGATTAAACAAATCAAAATCCATTTCTTGTCGCAGCTAGATAATTTCCCGGGTGAAACCATGAAAAGTGCGGGACAGATTTGCTTCTATTTCCTAGCTTCTACATAACTTTATCTCAGGAAAACCCTTGAAAGAAGGATTTCAATGGGAAACTAACATCAACTTGGTTGAAAACGGTCTAAGATACAGAAATCGATTGTGCGAATATACCTCTAACTACAACAATATTCACCCTTCATGGATAAAACCAACATTTCAAGCAACAATGGACTCTAACATTCTCTACACACTAGCCTAATTACTCCTCCGTACCACTAAAATTGCCCCCATATACTAAAAATGGATGTCAAGATGATATAATTCATAAAGGAATCAACAACTAATAAAGCCAAGATAATTAAAAAAAAAGTCAACTAACACGCAAATCCTAAACATTAAAAAGAATCATTCATGTTCATAGCAACAAATAAATAAGAAACCTAACTGAACCAATTTGTACTAATTGAAAAGGGGAGGTACACATGCAATGAACAATTTTCAAACAACCCTTTAAACTTGCATATACATACGAAGTATTAGAAATCCCACAAAATTAAATCCACAAAAAGCAGCAAATATTAATTAAAAAAAAACTACTAAATCAAAACATAATGACCCAAAATCCACAGAAAATGGAAACAACAAATTGCCACATTTTAAGCATAAATTAAAAAAAAACAACTCAAAACAAATCAGAAACTACCAAACCGAGGTACCCAGAAGCTAAAATTTGAATTTTTTTTCTAAAGAAGACACAGGAAAAAAAAAGATGAAGGGATTATGAAAGTTACCCAAATCCAGTTATCTAGAAGTTGAAATTGAAGGTTCAAAGCTCAAAAAATGTGAACTTTACAAGCTGATTTCAGCAAAAATGGTAGAAAAGAAGCAGAATATGGATGAATTTGTGAAAAAATAGAGAGATGTTAGGCTTCACTCGGGAAATGAACGAATCTTCTAAGAGCAAAAGAGTAAACAATTTAGCCGAAACTGCTGTAATCAATCGCCAATGGTTGGTAAATCATCAAGACATAATTAAGCATATGGAAACTAAGCAAGCCCAAGGTAACATAGAGCAGATGGAAAGAAAAATTAAAAGAGATATAATTCACAACTAATTGGGGTTTTTATTTAATTAAAGAGATAATTCAGTTCATTACATCAACCCTAATTCAAAATTTTACATACCTCTTTTTAACCTCCATTTAGCCCTCTTTTGCTGAATTTTAGATCATTCTTCATGAACAAGAAGCAATTTTTAATTAAAAATTTCTAAAACCGTTTATTTTTATCAAGGAAAAAGGAGATCGAAGTTAATGGAAGACAAATGAGTATATAGGAATACTCATGAAGTCGAAAACGCAAGTGGAAAAATGAAACAAAGCTACTCTGTACTTAGGTTTGTTAGAAAATAAATAAATAAAAATTATTTTGACACAAAGTACTAACTTGCGTTTGTAAGCCAGTTACTGAATATTTGGTCAAATTTTATTTGACTCAATATTTGTAACCAACATTTATTAGGTCGGTTACTAATAGAATTTCCAACCTTGACAAATTTCAAATTAGTAACCTTCGTCTACAAGGCCAGTTACTAATGTCATATTATTTGTAACTTACATTATCTTAGCCAGTTACTAGTGGTGTTTTAGTAACTAGCATTTTTAACTCCAGTTACTAATAGGGCGTTACAAATAACATTTTTTCTACTAGTTAAAGGGGATGAAATTGTCCCATTACCTGACGAGTTTGAGGCTCTACTAGGTTTTCCTACAAATACTCTCCCTGGGACATATGCCCCTAACTTGTCAGATTCTAAACCTGTATTTCAAAGATTTTTTGGTTTGAATGACAATGATATGGCCAACAATGGGACAGAATAAGGCGTGAACTTAATTCAATTTATCAAACACTTCGTCGCCCCTCGTGACAACTTGACTAAACAACGTTTTAAAATCCGTGCTTTATGTTTTTGTCTTGTTGTCAATTGTTTACTTAGGACAGGTAAAAAGTATGGAGATTATTCCATGGTGTCCATAGTGGAGCAAATAGAGGGGTGTCACTCACCAGCCCCTTTAGCTTTGGCAGAAACTGTTCTTTGCTTGAATCACCTTAGAGGAGACCCTGACAAGAACGGTTTCACGGGCAGTCCACTCCTATTACACGTACGTTTTTTCTTTTTTTTCGTCGTGCTTTAGCGCAAGTGGTAAAGTTGTGCTGATAGCGCAATCTTCTGGGATGCGCGCGGGTGGTGAGCGCAACTAGATGTGATGCGCGCACCACCTGTATAAACGAATGATGCCCCTATGGATGTAAATTTTAAACATGAATGATGTAACACCCCAATTATTCTCTCTTTAAACTTGTGAGGACCCTGAACAATATTCAAGAGAATTACTGGCGTGCTACCGCCACGTGTTCAAACGTTAAGGCTTTATCAGAAAATAGCAGCGGAAAAACTAAATCAGTTATAAATAAGTTTCAAAACCAACGAATGAAACCAAATTAAGTCATACAACTTGGAACCATTAAGGCCCTTATTCAAAACCCCAATAAAAGTAGTAAGTGATTAAATTCAGTGTTCAAATAAATTCAAACCCAAAAGAAATAGTGTCGAATAAAATCGAATTAAAATAAATTCAAACTTGCAAAAGAAATAAAATGCAAACAACGAACTCTCTACTAAAGATCCCACAACCCTGATGAATGCTGCATGTGTAAGAACTTGTGGTAATTCTGCTCCCCAATATTATCAGTGTAAAAATTGGATCGTCACAGGGTCATTGAAAGGCGAAGGCCATGACCAAAGAAAGACACACAAAGCACGCAATCAGCAAAGCTGAGTACATACAAGCTGCGAAATAAATTAAGAAATCCATAACATGCTACTAATAATCAATCATCATGCATCATTAAATTATAGACTCAACACACGACTCAACTATTTATATTACTAAGACTCCATTAATTAATAATAGGTAAATCATTATTTTTATTCATTGGATTACGCAATAGACAAGGTTGTCCAACCCATGCTCCATTTGGAACATCAATAAAAGAAAAACCCATGCCTCCTTTCGGAAACATCAATAAACATCCAACGACCACGGGTGCGACTCCGTGACCGTAGTTAGTATGAGATCTCACCTAACTCCTAGTTTTGAAAAATATTTGAAATAAGAGACTCGTAGATCAGACGGCCTCGAGAAAAGTACACGGCTAATACCCCATGTACCCCAACCCCTGATTGTCATTACTCCAGAAGTGCACCAATCCAGAGTTTTATTGCTCATCCATCTTGCACTTTACGTGATTTACAGGTTTAGACTTGGTGATGACTCATATGCATAACAATACAATCAATCCAATATCAATTCAATCAAGTAAAACAACTTTTCAATTTCAATTTTTGATTTATTAGTGGCAAGAAACATTTATTATTTATTCCTTTACTACCTCGGTGTATAAACACCTTGAGTGCATAAGGCACCCCAAAACCTTAACCTCGTCTTAGAAGACTTAAATTCTTCCTTTACTCATCCTGCTTGCATAATCATGAATGAGTAATAAATTAATCATTACACCAATCATATACCTTTGCCTCTAAGCGCACCTTGCATAATTAGAGAACAAATAATACTTGGAATATAAAATAGTGCACGTCATACGAAATTCACAATGTATAACCAAACAATTTAACTCAGTCATCCCTATACATGATACTAAGTTCTCGATCTGTCGTCCTTAAACATGCACCTAAAAGAAAGGTTTCGTAACTTGTACGTACCTTGAGCAAACGAATTGGTAGGCCACTTTACTAACTATAAATCACCTTCAATAAACTCCTCTCCTAAACCAAATAATAACATCTCAATCAATACCCAATCAATCAAATTTACAGCAATACTAACTTACTTTAAAACCTTCAAAATCCAAATCAAACATCACTTTAAAACCTTCCCTTTAGTTAAAATAAAAGGCTTATATATAGTTCTTTAAATTTTCTTCATAAAAACCTTAAAATACACTCTTATACACGAAATTACAGCAAGTTCAAAGTCTAATAAAAATCTGAAAATTATATAAAAACCCCTAAAAATCTCCCTTTTTAATGGTGATTAAACCCTCTTTATAAAACATCAAAAGTAGTACTTAGAAACTATTTCCAACACTTAAAACTTCAATAAAAACATATATTTATGCTTAATTAACTTTAAACATAATTAATTTTATTAATCAAACTCAAGGATAATATTTTAAGTATAAAAAAACTTCGTTAAAATCAAAAACTGCCCGAAAATCATATTTAGAGGATGAATTTGGCCACGAGAGGGTGGTTCTCACTACCAAAGGTAGTGAGTCTTTCTTAAAACGTTGTTTCTACATGGAAAACACTACTTTTTTTTTTTTATCAAAATTGGATGAGTTCAGAATCTGATCGGGATTAAAACGAGATTAATATTAACGAACGAAAATCTAAAAATTTAAACACGAATCTATGTGTTCAAAATAATCTGGAATTAAGTTAAATTAATCAGTAGTTATAATCACCAAAATTTCAAAACATCATTACTATAAAAGCCCTAAATCAATTGTTCATAAAAACCCTAAAATCATGATTTTCAATAAATTGAAACCCTAGGTTTATAATTCATAAAATATGAAATTTATAACATAAATATAATCTAAAATTTATAATCTTTATACCATTAAAATATAATTTGATACTAAAAATATAATCTTTATACTAAAATCAAAACCCAAAACAATTAAATTAACATTAAGCAAAATAATGAAACAAAGGAGGATGAAAATAAGACTAACCTTTTTGTGTGGGAAATTTTTTTGGAGATTCATGGGGTATTTATAGGATAGAATTATTGTAGGGTAAAAAGAAAGATTGGGCCTCATAAAAATAATGGGTCGATTAAGTAAACAAATAGGTTAGGCTTGTGTGATTGGACATAAATTGTAGAATAAAGGTGCATAAAATAATTTGTTCAAATAATTTTCGACCCAGATTAATAATTTGAAACTTTTGAAATTAAATTATGAAAAATAAAAAATAAATATTATAAATAAAATAAATTTTCATTTATAAAATATTTAAAAATACGGGGGATTAAAAATGAATTCCCCGTTGGATGGAATATTGGTCGAGTCTTCCTAGGTGGGTAGTGCAAAATCCCACAACGAGCATTGTACTATCTTCTTTTTACAAAGTTTGGATGAATGCGGCGGACAAAGGAGAACTAAATAAGGCTCGATCACATAATCAAGTTGCTTCGTCTCGCAATCAACCTAAGCCTTTTATGCATTCGGCCACCACTACTCTTTCTAATAGCCAAAAAAAAGGAGTGAGAAGAAAGTTAGACTTCTCCTCATTACTTAAGGCTCGTTCAAGGGAACCAAAGAGGAAGGCTCCTCCTAAACCCGCGCAAAAGGGTGTGAAGATTAAGGAACCTTCACTAAATCCTCGCAAAAAGGCTCCAACGAATGATAAAGGTAAAGGAAAAATAGTTGAAAAGGGTCCTATTCCAAAGTAGAAGAAGAATGTTTGGGTCAAGAAGAAGAGCGAAGGGGAAAGCTCTAAGGTTGTTGAAAGCACTGCGATGGAAACTACTCCTCCGTCTACTATGATAATTGAGGATAAGTAAGACCTTAGAGTGTTACACAATTATTAGTAGTTTAATTTCAAATAAAGTGTAATCGCTACTATGTTTTTTTTTATTAACTACTTATTATCTAGTTCAACCATGTTTTCTTGAATTTTGAATGGAATAAAAATGAGCTCTTATATATATATATATATATATATATATATATATATATATATATATATATATATATATATATATATATATATATATATATATATATATATATATATATATATATATATATATATATATCGGATTTTTCACCAAATACCACTGAGTTTAAGCTTAATTCACCGTATACCACCAAAAACTTTCTAATACACCATATAACCTTCAGTTTTATGGAAATGTCACAACATGCCATTAATGACCAACGGAGGTTAACACCGTTAGTCATTAAGGTTAATAATGCCACGTGGCACTCAATAATTGGTCCAAATAAAAAAATTTAAAACAAAAACAAAAATATGTAAAAAAAAAATTGAAAAAAACCCACCACCCACCCCCAAGCCACCGCGAAACCCTAACCCTTACCCTAGGCCCACCTAAAACTGCTCGGCCGCCACCCTAAACCCTCGAAATCGGCCGGCCGGAACCCCCTAATACAAACAACCACCCCGCCGATCTAAGTCCAACTTCGAAATCACCCCTTGACCCAAATCCTACCCCCGAAACCACCATAACCACCACCCTTAAAACACCAGCCAGCCTCGAAAAACCCCTCTAACCTTTGCAAATCACCGAAAACCTCCATCCCGGCCTCGATTAACCCCTCTAACCTTCGCAAAACGGCCGAAAACCTCCATCCCATCCCCGATTAACCCCTCTAACCTTCACCACGAAACTTGCCGAAAACCACCACCACGAAACACCAAAACACCAAAATCGAAACCCTAGATTTTGGTTTTAGGGTTTCGGCATACGTGGTGGTTCAATGGGGTGGAGATGGCATCGGGACAAGGCGAATTCGTTCGCCGACGCGGGGGAGGGGGGTTTCGACATCGGCCGGTGTTTAGGGGACGGTTTTTCGAGTGAGGTAGGGGTTTTTTGAGGTGATTCAATGGGGTTTTCGAGGGAGGCATGACAGTTCAGGGGAAGAGGAGGAGCGCCGGCGGAGGTCCTGGTCGGATTCCGCACCGGCGAGGGGGTTCATTGGTGGTGGCTGACAGGGGGTGTCGTTGGTGGTGGCTCGCTGGGGGAACGTTGGTGGTGGTAGGTTTTTTTTTCTTTTTTTTTTAATTTTTTCAATAATTAATTAAATAATTATTTTAAAATTAAATTATATAGAAGGGAACAAATCACAAGTTGCCACGTGGCATTATTAACCTTAATGACTAACGGTGTTAACCTCCGTTAGTCATTAATGGCATGTTGTGACATTTCCATAAAACTGAAGGTTATATGGTGTATTACAAAATTTTTGGTGGTATACGATGAATTAAGCTTAAACTCAGTGGTATTTGGTGAAAAATCCGATATATATATATATATATATATATATATATATATATATATATATATATATATATATATATATATATATATATATATATATATATATATATATATATGACCGAATCATAAAGATTGCCTACGTATTTGTATCACGAAATCAGGTCTTTGCGTAGTTTGCAAAATTATTTATTTATTTTTCTTTAATTCCTCTTGTAGAAATTAAATGAAAAATTAATAAAACTTTGTTTAATAACTTAAATAAAAGTTTAATTTTTGTTTTCCGAGTATATGATGTTTGAGAAACGCCCCCTTTTTTATCGCTAGTAAAATCGAAATTTTATTCGAGCATAAAATTCTGGGTTCTTAGTTCGTCATCAGGTGGCGAGCGCAACATCCAAGGTTGCTCGCGCCTATCGCGCGTAACTGATCTAGTTGCGCATGACATCCCCGCGCAACTGGTTTAGTTGCGCGCGACACCTGTGCTACGAGTGTTCAAAAAAATTTTAATCATATTATTACCCCCCAAGTGTGAAGAGTTTTTTCGTAATGTTTGAAAAAATCTGAACACTTTGAATGGTATGTGATTTTTTTTATTACCCCCAAGTGTTATGAACTTTACCATGTTATTCGGTAAAGTGCATAACACTTAGAATCTTTATTTTAATGCTAAAAAAAAAATATGATTGTTAATGAATGAACAAGTTTATCCGGATTTCATATGTAATATTTTTTAAGTCGATCAATGTTTATTAATTGGCGAATTTCATCACTACCAATATCCATTATTTTGACAGCTCCTCCTGATAGAATTTAAATTACGCGGTATGGTCTTATCCAATTAGGTTTGAATTTTCCTTTTGGATCAGTTGGTGGACCTCTAACCTCTTTTAGTATAAAGTCACCTTCTTTAGTATTTCGGGGTCGTACCCTTTTATTAAAGTGTCGCGCCGATGAGTTTATTTTATATATATTTTTATTCCCTGTCCCATGGTCATATTTGTGCTTATTTGACCTTTATGGAGCTATTTTTGTTACTAATATACGTTTTCTAGTGTTTTTGTAGAGTTGGTATTATTTTGTAGGAATTTGCAGAATTATGATGATTCCCGAGCTTCTTGAGCCACTACAAAGATATTAGAGACGGAGCGTATTTTATGACCGTATATTTTTAGCCTAAGGCCGAGTTAGAGAAATTTAATTGGGTGATTAAGGGCTTGATACGAGAGAAGGTCCAAGATTTTACAAGTTATTATATCACGACGGACCAAACAAGTGAATGAATTTGGGCTAATGAACTCTAAAAGACCAAGTCCAAAAACAAAAGGGAGGTAGAGCTTTGAAGCCCAGCTCGCAGCTGAAGCTAACCAGGCCCGATCGGGGGAGGCCAGGCCCGGTCGGGCGGTATCAGCACAGGCTCATTGCTATTTGGGCTATTTTGATTTGGGCTTGCTAAGTTTGGGTTTTGTTTTATGATGATGTCGGTGTAGTAGTAGTAGTAGTTGATGGGAAATCAAATTTCTTTTCCTTTCTTTATAAAAGGAGGGAGTTACGTAGGCTTTTGGGGAGCTTTTTAATTATTTAGTTTTAGTTAGATTTTAGGAAATTTTGCAAAAAACCACCTTTTATAAGCAATTTTTTACAAGAAACCACCTTATAAATTTTTTTTTGCAATAACACACCTTAATCAAATTTTTTTTTTGTAAATCAATACCTTTATGTCGGAAAATGAGGTTTGACCCCATTTTCCGGCGTTGACTACCCCAATCTACCTACAAAACAACCTCTCTCCCCATCCCCACCCACGAAACCACCTCCCTCCTAAGCCCCACCCACAAAACCACCCTTTCGCGGCGTTGACCACCATAAACACACCCCCTTTTACGGCGTTGACCACCCTAAACACACCTCATTAACGACGTTGACCACTTTAAACCCTCCTCTATAGCCCTAGCCACCCTTCTCCCCTCCACTGTTAGTTTCGTGGGTGCAAATGGCGTAGTCTACGCCGGAAAATAGGGTTTGACTCTATTTTCCGGCATAAAGGTATGGTTTTGCAAAAAAAAAAAAAAATTGATTAAGGTGTGTCTTTGCAAAAAAAAATTTATAAGGTGGTTTCTTGCAAAAACATGCTTATAAAAGGTGTTTTTTTTGTAAAATTTCCTAGATTTTATTTGTTTTGTTTTCCATTAATATTAGTTTTAGTTTTATTAATTAGTTTTAGTTCTAGTTTTCTTTTCTCTTTCTCTCTCTCTCCCCTGTTAATTAAACTCTTAGTATTATTATCTCTATCTTTTACTTCTATTATTATTTCTCTTAGACTTTCTCTCTCTACTTAGTTTTTAGATTATTTCTCTCCCTACAACTTTGTTCTTAATTCAACTCTATAATTCCGATTACTTTAGTAACGATTTCTTCTACTTTAATCTCAGTTATTTATTTTATTTCTTTCATCATGACTTGTTTAGTTGCTTTGTTTAGTTTAGATTTAATTATGTATGAGTAGTTTTCTTTCTAGGGTTTATGGGGATCCATGAATAATATGAAGGGGTAATTTATGGTTGTTGATTGTCAATGCTAGGAATTACTTTTGATTGGGTGATACGACTTTAGCCCGTTACGCGCAATGCGTCGTTGGTAGACTTGTACATGATGCAAAGCTTTTAATCGTCATTCATCGAGAAATAAAAGCTCTTCATACCTCGCTCTTACCCATTCAGCTTCCGGTAGCTTACTTTTGAGTACGATGAGTAGGGATCGTATTTCTAGTTCAACTGGTTGAACTGCGTTTATTCCGAAAATTAAGGAGTATGGAGCTACCCCTATAGATGTTTATATGGATGTTTTATAACCCCATAGGGCGAAGTGTAGTTTATTCGGCCAGGCTTTATAATTTTATACCATTTTCTTAATGATGACTGTTTTATTTGCCGATTCTACAGCTAAGAGGGTCTCGACTTTTGCTTTGAATTGAGATCCCTGGTCACTAATTAGTTCATGTGGAACTCCATATCTACAAAATATGTTGCGTTCGAGAAACTTTGTGACATGTTTAGAAGTGATATTAACGTAAGATGCGGCCTCGATCCACTTAGTAAAGTAATCGATGGCTAATAGTACGTACTTGTGTCCTCCTGTTCCTGTTGGAGAAACTTTACCAATCAATTCCCCAAGTCGATAAAGGCCATGGGAAAGTGAGGTTTTACAGTTCGGATGGTGGAAGATGTTGTAAGTTAGCGAACATTTGGCACTCTGGACATTTGTTGACATATTGTATGCAATCATGTTCCATAGTGGACCAATAGTACCCTTATTGCGTGATTATTTTAGCATGCATTTTTCTGTTCATGTGAGGTCCACAAACACCTTTGTGAGTGTTTTCCATAAGGCGTGTGGGTTTTGGTTGGTCTATACACAATAAGCTTTGACCTTTAGGTCCTTTTTTGCATAATTGACCATTTAATAAACCATATTGAGCTGCAAGTGTTCTCAAAGCTCGTTGGTCTTTCGATGAAGTATTTTTAGGATATGTGCCATGAGAAGTATATTGGAGGATATTATCATACCAAGGATTGTCTCCTTCGATGTCATTTATTTCCTCTATTGCGTTGCAATAAGCTGGTTCTTCTCTTCTATCAACGCATAATGGCATCGTATTTAAGTGATCTGGAATGTTGATCATTGAGGCTAATTTTGCTAGCGCATCGGCAAATTGATTCTCATCCCTTGGAAGATATTTGAAGTCAATATGATCAAAATGCTCGATGAGTTGCTCTAGGTGTGCTTTGTGTAATATTATTATGGAGTTCTTTATTTTCCATTTTTTAGTATATGATTTATTATCAAATATACCTCTAATTTTTTCACACCTATGCTAGCTGCTGCTTCTAGTCCAATAATGCATGCTTCACATTCTGCGACATTATTGGTAACCTCAAAGTCTAGTTTGACAGAGATTGGAGTATGTGCTCCCTCTGGACTAATGAGTAACACTCCCACACCATATCCTTTTTGATTGGATGTGCCGTCAAAGTACACTACCCATTTGTCATCTTGTGTCATGAGAATCTCTTCTTCCAAAAGATGAGTAGTTTCTGCATGACTTGTTTGAATAGGATGTTGGGCCAGAAAATCGGATATGAATTTTCCCTTTATTGATTTTTCAAGGATATATTTTAGTTAGAATTCAGCCAACATTACCAACCACTTGGATATTCTTCCTTGTATGGGTGGTTGTTCAAACAAATACTTCATCGGATTTTGTTGTGAAATCACATGAGTGGTGTGTGGAAGCATATAATGTCGTAGCTTTTTAGTTGCCCACACTAATGCTAAACTTGTTTTTTCCAAGGTGCTATATTTTGTTCATATTGGATGAATTTCTTACTTATTTAATATATTGCACGCTTGACTTTTTCGACCTCTTGTGCTAACATGGCTCCTGTGGCCGTGTCTGTGACTGTGATCTATAGCCTGAGAGGTAGTTTGGGTACTGGTGGTGATAAAACTAGTGGACTTTTGAGATAATATTTGATTTTCTCAAAGGCCTTTTGGCATTGATCATCCCATTTATGTTTTTCCTCTTTTTTCAATTTTTTTAAAATATTGGCTCACAAGTCATTGTCAGTTTGTTGATAAATCGACTAATGTACTGTAGTTTGCCAAGGAACCCCCTAATTTCTTAGTTTGTTTGAAGGGGAGGCATATCAACAATTGCCTTTATTTTAAAGGGATCGATCTCAATACCACGTGTACTTACTACGTATCCGAGTAACTTGCCAGAAGTTACTCCGAAGGCGCATTTTTGTGGATTCAATCGCATTTTATATTCTTTTATGCGAGTGAAGAATTTGCGTAAAGCTTTTATGTGTCTGTAGGCGTCGTTTGAAGTGCGCCTACGTTAAAACATGCGTGAATATACTTGGCATTCATAGGTAGTGGGAATTGAAATAATACGATTAGAGACAAGGAAAGTAGGGAGCCGCCAACAAGTTTTTTAGGAACTTGTAAACCATTCATGGATCATAAAGGGCAACCATGATAAGGGACAACGATAGGCAACAACGATTGACCCAAGAAGGTTACACCCCATTCATAATCCATGAGATTACTAACTCCATATGGTTCGGAACCACGAAAGGAGGAACAGGGATGATGGTACGAAGTGAGTCATGGAGTCACATTCACCCGTATTGGCCTTTACTCGATTCTTATAGTGAAAAGTGATTCCTGCAATCTAAAAGGCATACAAACAAATATTCAATTTGCTCTAAACTATTATTAGGCTAAATTGGTTGAATATTAATGCACATATATAGTTCTAAAATATTTGTGATCACTTGATTAAACAACAAGATTAAAAAGAAACCTAAATCGGTCGTCTAAATTATCTTAATTATAAGACGTGATTTTCAATTACATATTCCTTTTAAACATGCAATATGGTGATCAATAAATATAATAAAATTAACATTAATATTGGAAGCAATTTAACAATAATCCAACAATATAAAATCGTTACAAAAATAGTAGAAATAAAAGGAACATGATTCCTTACTTAGATTTTGCTTGCTTGCAACTATAAAGCAATAAACGAGTTAGTAACTTCAAGGAAACAAATAAAACAATAATTAAAATTAAATTAAATAGAGTTGATTTAGGGCCAAACCCTCAAACAGTTCTACCTTTCACGCCTTGGTTTAAGGGCAGAACCTTGGGTAAAGTACGGACTCCTTGGAGTGCTTAAGGAATGTATTTTGAGAGAATAAGGTAGGATAGTGTTTAGGATAGAGCATAGAAGAGAGGAGAGAGTGTTAATCGATGCCTCGAACAACAGAAATGAGGGGGTATTTATAGGGAAAATGAGCTGAGGGAACACACGGTACCCTAAAATGATAAAAACCTTAAAAAGGTTGCCGCAACATGGCAAGGAATCCTGTGACACAGTACACTATAATGTAACGCGGGGTAATTTGGTGTGATGTGGGACAGAAACAAACCTACAGAGGATAAAACGCGTTTAGGTATTACGAGGAGAAAACACGAAACAATCCCGTGTCACAACATGTGCACCATGGCACGAGAAAATATATCGTGGCGCGACAACAGTTCCCGTGACGCGGCACAGTTTGCCGTGACACGGTGGACCCTGCTTCCATTTTTACGTCTAGATTCATTTTAGCCCTAATTACGCTCAGCTTTTTTAAGTGTTGTTTCATAATTTTGGGCCATTTAGGTCTATTATTTATTAATTGGGCTAAAATAATAAATAATATAAAGTGAATAAAAAGGTTTAGGCAAAAATATAAATTGGACTATGCTATGACTAAACATTAGGACTGATTTTATGAACTGAGTTTGATTTAATATGAATTTTAAGCACTCCCGGGATTAAATACTCAACCCGACCAATAATGGCGGTGAAAACTTGTTCATCATCGGGTTTGGTTTCGGGGAGACATTATTAGGTGTCTACAGTGTCCCATTCTATCTTTTGACTTTACAATCATATCATCCACATATACTTCTATTTCTTTATGCATCATATCATGCAAGAGAGTCGTAGTCGTTCTTTGGTATGTAGCTCATGCATTTTTCAGACCAAATGGCATGACTGTATAGCAATATGTACCCCAAGGGGTGATAAAGCATGTATTTTCTTCGTCTTCTTTTTCCATTAGAATTTGGTTGTAACTTGCGTATCCATCCATAAAGGATAACATCGCATGTTCATTCGTGTTATCTACAAATATGTCAATATGAGGTAGAGGAAAATCGTCTTTAGGGCTAGACTTGTTAAGGTCCCTAAAGTCGACATACATGTGAACTCGTCCATCCTTTTTAGGGACCGGGACAATGTTTGCTACCCATTCTGGTTAATTACATACGTGAATGAAGCCATCATCTAATTGCTTTTTTACTTCCTCTTTTATTTTCAAAGTGATATCAGGTTTCATTGGTCGAAGTTTTTGCTTTACTGGTTTAGAAGTAGGGTTCAAGGGAATAATATAGTAGGGAATATTTCAAGCATTACCCCAAACTTGAACCCCACTATGATCATACACTAAAGTATGGTGGCGTCCAAAGGGAAAGAAGATAGAGCAAAAGAGTCGCCAACAAGTTTTAGGAACTTGTAAATCGTTCACGAGGTGAAGGTTACACCCCTTAACGATCCAAAAGATCGTCAACTCCAATAGTCTGGAACCATGACTGATAGTTCGGGGATGAAGGTACAAATCCAACCTAAAAGAGATTGAACCTGCCCTAATAATAGGCCTCTACTTTATTCTGATCGTACTCATGTGCACTTTCTGACTAACATGCAATCAATAGGATTAACCCTAAACCTGTTTATCTATGTTGGTTGAATATTAATGCACAAATAAATCTATTATTGGCAATCACTTGAATTATAATCAAATTAACCCTAAACAAGATTATTAATTATCTTATTAAGCGTGATTACAAGTACAAATTTCCTTTAAACATGCATAAAAGGCGTGATCAAGCAATAACAATAAATATAATCAAGCAACATAATAATAATCATAATCCAAATAATTATAATCATAACAATCATTATAATTATAATAACAATCATAATTAAAATAATCATGTTAAAGCATAGCAAGATCCTAGGCACGATACTAACAAGATTAATAACAAACCCTATCATGTCACTAAACATCAAAGATCAACGCTTTAACCCTAACATGATACTAACATGATATTAGGAAAGACAATAAAAGGCATCATAGAAATCATAATTGACATTATTTGATATTAGAAATTATAGTTGTTACCCTAAACATGATACTAGGGAACAATAAAACATCCTAACATGACACTAGGAATCATAATAACAATCTAAACATGATTTCTATATCATCAATAAATCAATTAAAGCACTTACTTGGATGCCTCGTACCTCTTTCTAATAACAAAATACACGCATTAGTAACTTCAAGGAAAATATAAAAAAAAATTAAATTAAATAATTGAAAGAGAGATTTGGGACTAAACCCTCAGAAATTAAAACCTTTCACGTCTAGGGCAAAGGCAACATCGAACTTGGCTAGGTGTTTCTAGATCTTGTGAATGCGGAATTTTGTATGCAAAAGACTAGTTTAGAAAAGAGAGAGAGAGAGTAATCAAGAGATTCTTGATGAGAATTGGTGATGGAAAACGGAGGTTTTAGGAGGCTATTTATAGAGAAAATCACCCGGATATAATAAAAAACGAATCAGAGTTTCGAAAAGAATAAAACACGACGCTTTCGCCAAACGGCAGACCTGTCGCCAGACGCCAGGTCTGTCACTAGGCGACAAAGCTGTCGTATGGCGCTGGAAATAATTTTCCACGCATTTTCTTATTTTGATTTAACCGTACGAGAGGGCAAAATCGTATTTTCCTTAAAAACACTTCTTTTATTCTGATTAAAACTCTTAAAAGTCAACTAAAGTCAATTTATCAATGCTAATTAAATTAGGATTCAAAAGAACCTTCTAGAAGAATCTAGAAGACTATAATCAATTCTAATTGCATTAGAAATGATAAATCAATATTAGGCCCTCCTCTAGATCATTAGGGCGCATATGAATATCAAACCGGGCCCAGTTTAGTAATTTGGCCATAACTTCCTCATTATTCATCGGAATTGGGCTTATAATATATCGTTGGAAATCTATTTTTGAACCCGACCCAACTACATCAATATTGGACCCTTGCCATGGACCAAACCAAACTAGATTGGCTGTTTTCTCAAAATAGGTTTTCAAAAATAGAGAGAAAGAAAAGAAATAAAAACTAACCGCAACACTTGACTTTCCACACTTTCACCTCATTCGATTATGATTCGACGTGAAAGGTACTCATCACTAGGTTTGGTTTTGGGGAGACACAAATGGGTGTCTACATAAGCCCCCACTTTGACTGAGTTTGGAGAAACGCAAGTTTCAAAATCAAAAGTCAACGTAGCCATAGGGACGGAGAATGATTCAGAACGTTCTGCGATCCTAAACCACTCTTATAACGCCGATACCTGCAAAACTAGCATTATTCAAATAGATAAAAGAGTTAAGAAACGCGTATCTTGCACCGTTGAGCACACGTCTCTAGAGGTAACCGATTTGTTGCTGTGTTGCTGTTGTTGTGACAACCTTTCGCAAGCTAGGGAACGCCATCCTGCTGTTTGTTTGACGATCTTCTGCAAGCTAGAGAATACCGCCTGAAGACTGCTACGCTTGTAACTGCCTCCAATTCCGTCGTGATAGACTTCTACAAGCTAGAGAACCCCATCGAAGATTGCTTCGCCTGAAACGACCTTCTAGCACTTTGTGACTATCTTCCGCAAGCCAGGGAACACGATCGAAGATTGCTTCGCATGAAACTATCCTCATTTGTGGCGACAATACCTTGAAGAGTATCACCGAAGACCAACGCCTGTCGATCCTTTGCTTTTGCTATGCATGTGCGTTGGCGCTTTTACTGCTTTTGAACCAGTATATCGGTGCTTCTGAATAGTGAACCAGTATGTCGGTGCCTTTTTCCGTATTTAACCATTATGTAGGTGCCTTTGCTTTGTATGAACCATCATGTTGGTGCCTGTTGCGATGAGCCAATGTTTAGGCGCTTTAAGCTAAGTGAGACGATCATTTGTCAGGTCGATCACTTAATGCGATTGTGTAGACGCCCATTTGTGTCTCCTCAAAACCAAAACCGGTGATGAGTATCTTTCACGTCGAATCATAATCGAATGAAGTGAAAGTATGGAAATTCTAGTATTGCGGATAGTTTTAATTTCTTTTCTTTACTCTCTGTTTTTAAAAACCTATTTTAAGAAAACAGCCAATCCAGTTTGGTTGATCCATGATATGGGTCCAATATTAGTGTAGTTGGATAGGGCTTGAAAAGAGCTTTCCAATGATATATTATAAGCCCAATTCCAATGAATATTGAGAAAGTTATGGCCAAATTACTAAACTGGGCCCGGTTTAAGCCTTATATGCGGCCCAATGATCTAGGGGAGGGCCTAATATGGATTTATCATTCCTAATGCAATTAGGAATGGTTTTTAGTCTTCTAGATTCTTCTAGAAGGATCTTTTCATTCCTAATTCAATTAGCATTGATAAATTGACTTTTGTTGACTTTTTGGAATTTTAATCAGAATAAAAGAGTGTTTTTAAGGAAAATGCGATTTTATTCTCCTGTGCGGTTACATTTTATCTGATTTTAGAAAACGCGTCAAAAATATGGTTAGCGCCTAACGCTAGACATTAGCGCCTGGCGCTAGCGTTAGCGTCTGGCGCTAATGTTAGCATCTGGCGCTAACTTCGTTTTTCACGTCAGAACTCTGGTTCGTTTTTCTATCTTTTTGGCTGATTTTCTCTATAAATAGCCTCCTAAAAACTCCGTTTTAAATCATCAAATATTCTCAAATATCACCTATTCTCTAATTCTCTTCTCTCTCGAAGCTAAAGCTTTCTTTCTTTCTCTTTTCTAAACCACCCTTTATACAAAATTCCGCATTCACAAGACCTAGACACACCTATCATAGTTCGAAGTTGCGTTCGCCCTAGACGTGAAAGGTTTAATTTATGAGGGTTTGGTCCCAAATCTCTCTTTCAATTATTTAATTTAATTGTTTGATTATTATTTTCCTTGAAGTTACTAACGCGTGTATTTTGTTATTAGAAATAGGTACGAGGCATCCAAGTAAGTGCTTTAATTGTTTACATTATTATGATGTAGAAATCATGTCTAGGTTGTTATTATGATTCCTAATGTTATGTTAGGGCGTTTTGATCTTCCTAATATCATGTCTAGGGTAACTTTAATATCAAGTATGATTAAAAGTATGATGTCTTTTGTATTCTTTCCTAATATTCATGTTAGTATCATGTTAGGGCTATATATTTGATTTTTATTGTTTAGTGACATGCTAGGGTTTGTTATCAATCTTGTTAGTATCATGCCTAGGATCATGCTATTATTATGCTTTAATATTAATATGATTATTTTTATTATTTATGATTATAATTGTTATGATTATTATTATGCTGATTATTATTATGTTGCTTGATATATATTTATTTTTATTGCTTGATCACACCTTTTATGCATGTTTAAAGAGAATTGGTACTTGTAATCATGCTTAATAAGATAATTAATAATCTTGTTTAGGGTTAATTTGATTATAATTCAAGTGATCGCCAATAATAGATTTATTTGTGCATTAATATTCAACCAACATAGATAAACAGGTTTAGGGTTAATTCTATTGATTGCATGTTACTCAGAAAGCGCACATGAATACGATCAGAATAAATTAGAGGCCTATTATTAGGGCAGGTGTAGACACCCAAATGTGTCTCCCCAAAACCAAACCCGGTGATGAGTACCTTTCGCGTCGAATCATAATCGGATGAAGTGAAAGTGTGGAAAGTCTAGTGTTGCGGATAGTTTTAATTTCTTTTCTTTTCTCTCTGTTTTTGAAAACTTATTTTAAGAAAACAGCCAATCCAGTTTTGTTGGTCCATGATATGGGTCCAATAGTAGTGTAGTTGGATGGGGCTTGACAAGACCTTTTCAACGATATATTATAAGCCCAATTCCGATGAATATTGAGGAAGTTATGACCAATTTACTAAACTGGGCCCGGTTTAAGCCTTATATGCGGCCCAATGATCTAGAGGAGGGCCTAATATGATTTATCATTCCTAATGCAATTAGGAATGGTTTCAGTCTTCTAGATTCTTCTAGAAGGTTCTTTTCATTCCTAATTCAATTAGTTTTGATAAATTGACTTTTGTTGACTTTTCAGAGTTTTAATTAAAATCAAATAGCATTTTTGAGGAAATTATATGATTTTATCCTCCAGTACGGCAAACTTATCTGATTTTCGAAAACGCGTTGAAAACAGGCTTGGCGCCTGACTCTAGGCATTGGCGCCTGGAACCAGGCCTGGCGCCTGGCGCTAGTGTTGGTGCCTGGCGCCAGTTAGCCAGGGTTTGCGCCATCTCTGTTTTTTATGCGTCAGACTCTGTTTTGTTTATTTTATCTTTTTGGCTGATTTTCTCTATAAATAACCTATTAAAAACTCCGTTTTCATTCACCAATTCTCACGAATATTCACCTACAATCAGTTTTCATTCATCAATTCTCTCTCATTCTCTTCTATAATCATTCATCCATCTTTCTTTCTCTTTAAACTTGCTTTTCAAATACAAAATTCCGCATTCATTAGATCTAGAAACACCTAGCCATATTCGAAGTTGCCTTCGCCCTAGACGTGAAAGGTTTAATTTCTGAGGGTTTGGTCCCAAATCTCTATTTCAATTATTTAATTTAATTGTTGTTTTATTATTTTCCTTGAAGTTACTAACGTGTGTATTTTTTTATTAGAAAGAGGTACGGGGCATCCAAGTAAGTACTTTAATTGATTAATTGATATTATGATGTAGAAATCATGTTTAAATTGTTATTATGATATTCCTAGTATCATGTTTAGGGAAAAAGTTATAATATCAAATATGCTTAATATGATTCCTGCGATGCTTCCTATTTTCTTCCTAATATTTATGATTGTTAGTATCATGTTAGGGCTAAAGTTTTGATTTTTATTGCTTAGTGACATGCTAGGGTTTGTTATTAATCTTGTTAGTATCATGCCTAGGATCTTGCTATTATTATGCTTTAATAATAACATAAATATGATTATGATTACAATTGTTGTAATTTATGATGGTTATGATTATGAATATTATTATTATTTTGATGATAATTGTTATAATTTATAATGATATTATTATTCATAATTATTTATGATTATTATTATGTTGCTTGATATTTATTGTTATTGCTTGATCACACCTTTTGTGCATGTTTAAAGGGAATTGATACTTGTAATCACGCTTAATAAGATAATTAATAATCTTGTTAGGATTAATGTGATTATAATTCAAGTGATCGCCAATAATAGATTTATTTGTGCATTAAATTCAACCAACATAGATAAACAGGTTTAGGGTTAATCCTATTGATTGTATGTTAATCAGAAAGCGCACATGAATACGATCAGAATAAATTAGAGGCTTATTATTAGGGCAGGTTCAATCTCTTTTAGGTTGGATTTGTACCTTCATCCCCGAACCCTTATTTGGTTCTAGACCTTATGGAGTTGACGATCTCTTGGATCGTTAAGGGGTGTAACCTTCACCTCGTGAACGGTTTACAAGTTCCTAAAACTTGTTGGCGACTCTTTTGCTCTATCTTCTTCCCTTTTGGACGCCACCGTACTTTAGTGTATGATCACAGTGGGGTTCAAGCTAAGGGTTTAACGCTTGAAATTATTCCCTACAGCAGGTTCAATCTCTTTTAGCTTGGATTTGTACCTTCATCCCCAAACTACCAGTCATGGTTTCAGACTTATTGGAGTTGACGATCTCCTGGATCGTTAAGGGGTGTAACCTTCACCCTATGAACGGTTTACAAGTTCCTAAAACTTGTTGGCGACTTTTTTTCTCTATCTTCTTTCCCTTTGGACGCCACCGTACTTTAGTGTATGATCACAATGGGGTTCAAGCCAAGGATAGCGCTTGAAATATTCCCTACAGATTGTAACCGAGCCGATTACTAAATCATGTCAAATTGCTTAGAGGGGCTAACTGGCGTACCAAGGAACCCAAAATTGATGTACGAGGTTAAAATAACTGTTTGAAGTGGCTGAGGACCGTGTCACCGCTGAAACGTCGCTGGCAACAAGATTTGGCCCTGTCGCCAGACGCTACACTTTGTCGCCTGGTGACAGGGTAAAGTCGTATCCCCTAATCAAAAGTAAATACCTAAGTCCTCTAACAAAAGTAGATAGGGAAGTAGGGTCGTACTCCACAGGGAAACAAGTCTTTCTACTCCTAATTAACTATTATAATCTAGATTATGAGGTAACCAATATTTATATTTGAATAATAAACTAAACTACGGAGATCAAGAATAAGGAGAAAACAATATATAAAAGGATCTAGGGCATAGGTTCACCAATAAATAATATTCCAGGGTAGAATATAATAATCATTCATAAATGCATATATTAATCAGATTATAAAGGGCTTTCGCTACGTATTATAATCACACAATTAATTTACCGGTGTAGACACCAAATTTTGATCTTACATTTTTAATTATTACTATTAATTATTTTTTATTACTATAATTATTGTTATTTTTTTGCTAATTATTTTTATAAACTTAATGACGTTTGTTTTATTACATAAAACGAAGGAAACGAGTAATAATAATGATTTTTATTCATAATTTCCAAAATACATGTTACAATTTGTACTTCTAAATTACTAAATTAAAAAATATTGAAGTACAACTAACACTACATACATTTCTACCCTGCTCCACCAAAGTAATTTTCGGGTTTTTACTTATGGATTAACATGTAAATTAATACAACCATTAAGAGGACCACTAGCCCCACAATGTACATGAAGTACACCCTTATCATCCTCATGTCTTCCTCAAAGGTGAAGACAGGCTGATCTTCCTAGTTTTCTTGAAACATGGTGGTTGAGTTTAATGGTGGTTTTTGTTTGATTTTTTCGGGTAAGGAGGAAGATGGAAGAAGATAGGAATTAAGTGGTGAGTGGAGATTTTGGATAAGGGTAATTTCTTTTTATAGTAAAAGTAAGTATTTTAGACCGTATTTTTATATGTATATGTATAATAATCGTATAGTATAAAGTACAATATTTTTGTCTCGCCAGGGGGATATGTCATTTTCCTTATAAACAAGTATCGTTTAACCCTTTAGAGTATAGTAAGTATATTAATATGTTCGCTTAGACCGTTAGGGTGCTTTTTATTTTATCTAGTATTTTTTTTTGTGATTTGTGCACTACCCTATTATATGACCAATTTACCTAAGCTATAAAGTCCATTACTCTAGAGACTCATGTCCAACCAATATAGGGAAGTGACAAACATTCCCACATCTAAATGGGTACTACATGTTGTAGTCCTAAAGGGACCTCCTTGAATTAACACTTTTTACCATTATGAGGTATGAGCTAAGATAATACTACCTTTTTTTTTTCCCTCAATGTATATTGGATCCGATTAATTTCAATTCGGGCCAATTGTACCAACATTTATCTAGCATGATAGATATATAGACGTGAGCGATTTGCGGGACAGTGGGAATTTGATGGTTAGAATGTTACGCGTATAGAAATAATACGGTCTGTATTTCGGTGAGTACAGACAATGGAGTATTTATCTTGATTTCAGTTAGGATTTATTGTATTGGCGGCGCATTTTGCGGATCACCATGCCAATGCATGGTTTTAATCACTACTGACATATATGAAGTGGAGACATCAGACATGCATTTTGGAACTTATTTTATTTTATTTTATTTTTGTCTTTTTCTTCCTTTTCAATCATTCATCATTCATCATTCATCATTTGTACGTTGCTCAGTGTCTTTTTTTTTTTTTTTTTTTATCTTTTATATTTCTGTATAACTTGATTATTTCAGTCTAGTTTGTGTGTTCCTTTGTCAATTTTTGATGAGCAATTGTCAATAGTGAATTAACGTTACTTTTTTTTTTATCCCCCGCGGTTAATGTGGTATCCAATAAATTTCAATTTGGATCAATTGTATCAATATTTATCCGACGCTAGTTGGGACAGCTAGATTTCAGACGTGTCATGTATTGCATTTCACTATTCAAAACACTATTTGACACTATTCCAAATAGTAATTTCCGTTACGTTAATTTGCTTTGCCAACGTGAATTTGGTCTTCCGTTTTATTTGTTTTTTTGTTGTTTTGATCTAGTTTTGTATCTTTTGCCTTTGTTTTTTACGACTATGATAGATATAAATTTGTGTTTTAATAGAGTAAATCAAGATAAGAGTTCACCTTTTTTTTTTAGGTCATTTGGTCAAGGGAATATATTTTACTCTTGACCACCTTAAATTTATGTCGTATGAATTATTATTGTATGATTTTATATGGTGTATTTTCACTTTGACCACGTCAATTTTATGACTTTATATGGATTACTTTATTTTATACTTTTAGTAGGGGACGTTGTTTGTAATGCTCGTATGTATACGATTTTGTCATATGATTAGATGTTCCTGGGTAAATTTATATGTACTATCTAATAAGGGCAGGGGTTATTCTTCTTTTTTAATTTTTTATAAACTCTGAAATGTTTTGTCCAACCCTATTAGTATGGTAACCTGATGTCTTTGTGTAACTTTCAGAGCTGACATCTCAGAGCTGATGTTTAATTTATAAGTGTTGTTTTAGTACCTTGGTGAGTATAATAGTCACTAAATAAATTTAGGTACTCTGTTATTGTATAGCATGTGAGTATTATTTTGAGTTGTGACATGACTTGGTCATATATTTTCTTTTTGTAATACCATGGTGTAGACACCTAAAAATGTCTCCCCAAAACCAAACCCGATGATGAACAACCTTTCACCGCCACTATTGGTCGGGTTTAGTATTTAATCCCGAGAGTGCTTAAAAAATCGTATTTTATTAAATTCATATTTTTGAACAGTCCATAGATTAGTTTTGATGTTTGGTAAAAGCATAGTTTTAATTTCAGCCCAAACTTATTAATTAATTTTTAGCCCAATCCTTTTTTATTTTATTGTTTTATTATTTATTTTTGGCCCAAACCCTTTATTTATTTTAATTTAATTATTTTCTTATTTTAGCCCGAATAATAAAAAGTCAGAAAAGGCCCGAAATTATCAATCGACACTTAAAATGCCGAAGGAAATTAGGGTTAAAAATGTATTTAGACGGAAAAACAGGCTGGAATTTCCCGCGCCACGGCAGGTACCTACCGTGTCACGGGAATCCTTCCCGTCTGACTGTGGGATTTCCCATGACACGGGAGGTCTGCCGTGACACGGGACATTCCTTGTCTTTTCCGCGTAAACCCTTAACGCGTTTTTTATCCCGTTTTCTGAAAATTTCTCGCGTCACACCAAAAATGTACCGTGTCACGGGAAAGTGTACCGTCTGACGGTGGAGCTTCCCGTGTCACGGTAAAGTTTGACCGTGTCACGGGATACTTTTTTAGGGTTTTTATCATTTTAGGGTTCCGTGTGCTCCCTCAGCACATTTTCCCTATAAATACCCCCTCATTTCTGATGAACGGGGCACCGAGTAATTCTCTAATTTTATTCTCCTCTCTTCTAAGCTTTAGCCTAAACACTAGCCTACCCCTTTTTATTTCAAAATTCCTTCTTCAAGTACTCAAAGGAGTCCATACTTTACTCGTGGTTCTATCCTTAAGCCAAGGCGTGAAAGGTAGAATTGTTTGAGGGTTTGGCCCCAAAATCAATTTTACTTTATTTAATTTAATTTAATCATCGTTTTATTATTTCCTTGAAGTTACTAACTCGTTTATTATTTTGTAGTTGCAAACAAACAGAATCAAAGTAAGGATCATGCTCCTTTTATTTTTATTATTTTTCTAACGATTTTATGTTGTTGGAATTGTGATTAATTTGGTTTTAATATTAATGTTGTTCTACTATTTTTATTATGATCACCATATTGCATGTTTAAAGGGAATATGTAATTGAAAATTACGCCTAATAAGATAATTTGGACAACCGGTTTAGGGTCCTTTTAATCTTATTATTAATTGAAGTGATCACCAATATTTTAGAATTATGTGTGCATTAATATTAAACCAATTTAGTTAAATAATAGTTTGGAGCGAATTGAATTATTGTTTGTATGCCTTTGAGATCACAGGAATGCTTTTCACTATAAGGATCGAGTAGAGGCCAATACGGGCGAATGTGACTCCATGACTCACTCCGTACCATCATCCCCGATCCTCCTTTCGTGGTTCCGAACCATATGGAGTTAGTAATCTCATGGATTATGAATGGGGTGTAACCTTCACGGGTCAATCGTTGTCCCTTATCGTGGTTGCCTTTTATGATCCGTGAACGGTTTACAAGTTCCTTAAAAACTTGTTGGCGGCTCCCTACTTTATTTGTCTCTAATCGTTGTCCCTAATCATAATGTCAATTCCCACTTCCTATGAGTGCCAAGCATATTCACCACATGCTTTTAACGTAGGCGCACTTCGAGCGACGCCTACAATTTGGCGACTCCACTGGGGAGGATTCTTGATTATTTATCGATTTGAGTGATCGATATTTAATTAAGATGAGTGGATGAGACTTGAAAGATTCTTGAAAAAAATATTCCTGTGATTTATTTGGCATTTTTGCATCTGCATAGACGTTTTAACGTCGCATTCAGGTCTGTCCCGTAAGAAAAATTGGATAACTTGGTTGCGCGCGAAGGAAAACAGGGCACCAGTCAGATCTTCTGACTGCCGTGTCACAGCAGTCCTAAAATCAGTCCGGTGGCTTATTTTCTTTCCTCACAGTCGACTTCCTTCGATTTTTCTGAAAAAACGTATGTGTTCTACATACGTCTTAGCCCCGGGGGATTTAATCTCTATCAACCCAAAAACACTCATGGCAATAAGGGTTCATCCGAGTTATTAAATCCACCCAAACCATGGAGTCGAGTTCGATTTCATCAAGAACTCGCGGAGCCGCTCGTTGGCATACACCCTTAAGGGAGGCTGCCTTGCTAACGCGTCCAAACTCTTAACCGTGGTACCCTATTGACACCAAATAAAATTGACCATAGTCGAACATAGAACTTGACCTTAGGTTGCGAACTATTCTTTGCATCATTGTGCCTACATGTTTTATGTTTGGTCGTTTTGATCCTAACCTTAACGATCTTTCTTTGTGTCTGGTGGATTATTTTATGACTAACGATTGCCAATGGACCGTATTTTATGACTAACGTCTGACGGTGTGCCGTACCGTGGCACAGGAATGTTTACCATGGCACGTGAAAGTTCACCGTGTCACGGCAATTTCCACCATGACACGGTGGATTTTCAAAAAAAAAAAAAAAAAAAATTGTCGTGTCACGGTACAGTGCACCGTCTGACGGTGTGCCGTACCGTGGCACGGGAATGTTTACCGTGGCACGGGAAAGTTCACCGTGTCACGGCAATTTCCACCGTGACACGGTGGATTTTCCAAAAAAAAAAAGTTTGCCGCGCCACGGGAAAATCCACCGTGTCACGGCAATTTCCACCGTGACACGGTGGATTTTCCAAATAAAAAAAAAAAAAAAACCGCGTCAGTCAAGTCTTCCGTGTTAATTTGGTCCTCGCATCAGTCATTTTGGTTATTGTTCACATGTCTAACCATACGATCATACCACGAGTCTTATAACATCACTTAGTCACTCACGAGTCAAGTATAGTCCACACACTTTCTTTATGTTCCGACTCGAGTCGTGCACCAGGTCGTTTATGATCGTATATTAGGTTCATGCACCCTTTTTTCGTCATAATAAAAAAATGAGTGGAGTTTTCTCACCTGTTTTCAAATGTCTATTTTTTTCCTTCCTTTCCTATCTTGATCAATGAGTCAAACAATTAAGTGAATTATTTTATTTCACAGTACTTGGTCAAGGAACAGGGATAGATTAATACGGTTCGAGTCATTACCGCAACAATCTCTCAGATCTAATAGCCGTTCAAAGAGAACTTTGCCATCTCCATTACTCATCACCTTTCAATGGCCACTAAAGAAGATATTGAGAACATCAACAAATCCATCGAGGCACTGTCTGCCATGATGCAAACCCTTACCACTAGGGTCACTACCATGGAACAAAACAATGTCACTGTTTCCACCCTTGACAAACTGAAGGAACAAATGAGTAAGATTTCTGAGGATTTCACTTATGTGGAACGACCTCCCACTCCTTTGGATGTGAAGGACAGACTCCCTGAAAAGTTCTCCACTGCTGATATTCCAAAGTTCAAGCCTACTGACAATCCAATATTCCGTTTGAAGGCATTCTCTGCAACCATGGCTCTTAAGGGATTGGACGTAACACTCTTCCCTACGGTGTTCCCTCTCTCCTTAGAACATGTTTGACAACAATGGTTTTATTCCTTAGATGTCAAGCATACTGCGACTTGGCAAGATGTCACCGACAGTTTCATGAATCGTTACAAGTGTAACATTCAAACTAAAACTTCTAAACGTGAACTCTCCATTCTCAAACAGAAAGAGAATGAAGGCTTCACCGCTTACCTGAACAGGTGGAGGGAAACAGCTTCACTCTTGGTAGATCCCCCTAAAGAAAGAGAGATGGTTCGCCTCTTTATTCAAAATCTGACTCATAAATATAGGGAACATCTCAAATTTCTTCCACTGAACACTTTCGAAGCTGTATACGACATCGACATCAATATCGAGGATGAGCTAATAAAGACTTCTGGTAGTAACAATAATAACACTTGGAAAAACAAGAAGAACGACCATCCTTCTTCTTCATCTTCTAAGCATGAAAATACTACCAACAATATAAGCCAAGTTGATCTCAATGAAGTGTTAGCTCTTGATACTCCATTGCCCAAGAAGAAAAGAACTTACACTCCTTTAGGAATGACTTATGATGCGGCCTTTGATCGCCTTTATAGTTAAGGCTTGATCACACCTATTGGGCCATTTCCAGAGCCAAAACCTGAAGAAAGGAGCGCCAAATGGAATCCCAATGCCTATTGCAAGTACCATCAAGGAAGGGGCCACACTACGGAGCAATGTTGGAATTTGAAGGACGTCATTCAAGACTTGATGGATGCAAACAAACTTCCTGTCCCTCCAGGCGGCAAGAAGTAATGAATACAAGGCACACAGATCCTTCGTGCAAGATTTCATGATTTCTTTCTTTATCATTCTTCTCCATTCCCCCATTCATGTCTAGCATAGGTTTTCCACTTTGAATTTTTTTATATGTTTCATGTGTTTCTTTCACCTTTTCCATTAATAAAATGAGCAATTTTCCTTTACATCTCGATCATAGAATTTTTCATTCATTCTCAATAAAAAAAAAATCAATTACCGAACTAAACCCAAGGTACACCAATGACTTGAGGCACCTTTGCAACCATGTCATTCCCTGTTAACCGTTCAATCACATTCCATTTCTTCATCAACCATTTTGAGCCTCGTCTAACGTTTGGCCTTCATTTCTTCAACCCACATTCACTTAACCCTGGGATTGGAAGATGTGTAATTGTATAACATTCAAAAAGCAAGTAAAAAAAAAAAAGAAAGCAGCAAAGCAACAATAAAACAATGTCTAAAGGCAAGTGTTCCAATGTCTTTGATATGAACACGTCTCAAATTGCGTCTCTCATCGAGTGCTTGGTACCGTGCCTGAGAAACATGAATGCTAAGTGAGTGATGGACCGCATGATCTGAGATTGTCTACATTGATTCAAAAGAATTAAAAAAAAAGGGAGAAAAAAAGAAATTCAAAACAAAAAAAAATAATAAAAAAAAAAATAAGGTTGAAAATAAACTTGCAAAATTCAAAATTTTCAAATTCAAAATTACACATCTTGGGGATTCTCTCGGGTCTGGAGCCTTTTACCCCTTTCTTCCTTAAACCATCAACTTAACCACATTACAACCCTTGAAAGACCTCTTTGAGGTGTACATACACTTGTGCAAAGTTCGGTTAGAGCTACGTTCGGTCTGATTCCTAACGGATACGTAGGCAACCTCACATCGAGGTGCGGCCACATTCATATTCATATCCATGCATGATCGAGTCAAAGAATATCCAATGCTTATCCCTACCCATTTAGAGCTAGACTTGGGGGCTTGAACCCAAATCACATTAGCGAACCCAGCCTGAAGAGTCATCATCTTTAACTCTTCTCACATCTCTTTCCATCGCCATAACCCTTGCAGCCAGCCTTAGCATCACATTCACACACTTCACTCACACATCCATATCCATATCAATCATCCTTCCCTTTAAGAGCCCTTTATCATGAAATCTTGTTTCAACACTGTGCATGTTTCATCATATTTAAAGACAACATTCAGTAGAAGAAACATTGTATACTTGCTTAGCTTCCTGAGCAATGTTCATTGTTTCGCATAATGTGCTAAGAAACATTTATATATCAATGATTTTTAATCATACAAAGCATATCGTGCTTAGCTCCTTGACCTAAGCAACGTTCATTATGCAATAATCACTATACGTGCTTAGCTTCCAGACCTAAGTGACGTTCAAAATCGCTTCTTTACACCATATATGATGCTTAGCTCCATGACTTAAGTTTATTCATCTATTGTGTCACATGATGTAATTGTCCTTAGCCTCTTGGCCTAAGAACATGCATCATGCATACATTATTTTCAAGACAAGCAATTCAATCCATACGATTCATTTCGTCTTGCTCAAGGAGGAAGTTCAAAACTTCTTTCCTTTTTCATTATTTTATTTTGGGGAAGTTCAAAAACTTTTTCCAAGTTTTCATCGAAGGAAGTTCGAAAATAAAAGTTCAGTTTTCACATCTTTCTTTTTCGGGAGAAAGTCGGTACCCTCCACTCATGAAAAAAATTGACGGAAAATTTTTGCTTTTGCATCTTCGTTTGCTTGTGTCTGCACACACACATATACACACACACACACTCACAAGTCATACACATGTCATGTCACATCAAGTCAAACTTGGTCAAGTTAGTGGTCAAGTCAATCACAGTATATACGAGTCCATTGGCAAATTTATTTTTGCAGGTCTTATCTACAGCCCACGTCCAGGGACAAACGGACCATCTACATCCCACGTCCGAGGACAAGCGGACCATCTACAGCCCACGTCCAGGGACAAGCGGACCACCATCATTTCACGGCGCAAGGTTCTCGATACACAAAGACTAGCAATCTCATCACCTTTCGACTTTCCTCAAGCATGGAAAGTATTATCCGGTGGATTTTTTTTTCAAGTATAGAAAACCGCCAAATCGGCTTTCCTCACGCATGGAAAGTATTATCCGGTGGATTTTTCTTCAAGTATAGAAAACCGCCAAATCGGCTTTCCTCAAGCATGGAAGGTTTACTATCGGTGGAATTCTTCAAGCATAGAATGACACCATATTCATCAGTCGGCTTTCCTCAGGCTTGGAAAGCGTTATCGGTGGATTTTTCTTCAAGTATAGAAAACCGCCAAGTCGGCTTTCCTCAAGCTTGGAAAGCGTTATCGGTGGATTTTTCTTCAAGTATAGAAAACCGCCAAGTCGGCTTTCCTCAAGCATGGAAAGCATCATCGGTGGATTTCTTCGAGCATAGAATGACACCAAATTCATACGTCGACTTTCCTCAAGCATGGAAAGTATTATCCGGTAGGTTTCTTCAGGCTTAGAAAACTACCAAACTCCTCAGTCGGCTTTCCTCAGGCATGGAAAGCGTTTCAACAGACGTCATCCGGTGGATTCCTTCAAGCATAGGAAGCTACCAAGCTCATTTGCCACCAATACACTGGTGTTAGATAAGCATTCTATCCCTTTACTCTTTTATCTGTAGAACTAACATTATTCTGCAGGTATCGGCGTATACAGAATGATTTAGGATCGCAGAACGTCTTAAATCATTCTCCGTCCCTATCGGCTACTTTGACTATCGTTTTCGAAACTGACGTTTCTACATACTCAGTCAAAGTGGGGGCTTCTGTAGACACCTAAAAATGTCTCCCCAAAACCAAACCCGATGATGAACAACCTTTCACCGCCACTATTGATCGGGTTTAGTATTTAATCCCGAGAGTGCTTAAAAAATCGTATTTTATAAAATTCATATTTTTGAACAGTCCATGGATTAGTCTTGATGTTTGGTAAAAGCATAGTTTTAATTTCAGCCCAAACTTATTAATTAATTTTTAGCCCAATCCTTTTTTATTTTATTGTTTTATTATTTATTTTTGGCCCAAACCCTTTATTTATTTTAATTTAATTATTTTCTTATTTTAGCCCGAATAATAAAAAGTCAGAAAAGGCCCGAAATTATCAATCGGAACTTAAAATGCCGAAGGAAATTAGGGATAAAAATGTATTTAGACGGAAAAACAGGCTGGAATTTCCCGCGCCACGGCAGGTACCTACCGTGTCACAGGAATCCTTCCCGTCTGACGGTGGGATTTCCCGTGACACGGGAGGTCTGCCGTGACACGGGACATTCCGTGTCTTTTCCGCGTAAACCCTTAACGCGTTTTTTTATCCCGTTTTCTAAAAATTTCCCGCGTCACACCAAAAATGTACCGTGTCACGGGAAAGTGTACCGTCTGACGGTGGAGCTTCCCGTGTCACGGTACAGTTTGACCGTGTCACGAGATACTTTTTTAGGGTTTTTATCATTTTAGGGTTCCGTGTGCTCCCTCAGCACATTTTCCCTATAAATACCCCCTCATTTCTGATGAACGGGGCACCGAGTAATTCTCTAATTTTATTCTCCTCTCTTCTAAGCTTTAGCCTAAACACTAGCCTACCCCTTTTTATTTCAAAATTCCTTCTTCAAGTACTCAAAGGAGTCCATACTTTACTCGTGGTTCTATCCTTAAGCCAAGGCGTGAAAGGTAGAATTGTTTGAGGGTTTGGCCCCAAAATCAATTTTACTTTATTTAATTTAATTTAATCATCGTTTTATTATTTCCTTGAAGTTACTAACTCGTTTATTATTTTGTAGTTGAAAACAAACAGAATCAAAGTAAGGATCATGCTCCTTTTATTTTTATTATTTTTCTAACGATTTTATGTTGTTGGAATTGTGATTAATTTGGTTTTAATATTAATGTTGTTCTACTATTTTTATTATGATCACCATATTGCATGTTTAAAGGGAATATGTAATTGAAAATCACGCCTAATAAGATAATTTGGACAACCGGTTTAGGGTCCTCTTAATCTTATTATTAATTGAAGTGATCACCAATATTTTAGAATTATGTGTTCATTAATATTAAACTAATTTAGTTAAATAATAGTTTGGAGCGAATTGAATTATTGTTTATATGCCTTTGAGATCACAGGAATGCTTTTCACTATAAGAATCGAGTAGAGGCCAATACGGGCGAATGTGACTCCATGACTCACTTCGTACCATCATCCCCGATCCTCCTTTCGTGGTTCCGAACCATATGGAGTTAGTAATCTCATGGATTATGAATGGGGTGTAACCTTCACGGGTCAATTGTTGTTGCCTATCGTTGTCCCTTATCGTGGTTGCCTTTTATGATCCGTGAACGGTTTACAAGTTCCTTAAAAACTTGTTGGCGGCTCCCTACTTTATTTGTCCCTAATCGTTGTCCCTAATCGTATTATGTCAATTCCCACTTCCTATGAGTGCCAAGCATATTCACCACATGCTTTTAACGTAGGCGCACTTCGAGCGACGCCTACACATGGCATTTTAGAACCTTTTTATTATATGAATATTAGAGTTGATTTTATTACGGTTTTCTTTATTTTATCAGTTTAAGTGTTGTAAAACAGATTAATTATTTTGTTACATATAAAACGAAAGAATTTAATATCAAGATTCTCATTATTACCAAAATCTTGATATTTACCAAAATAATCCTTGAATTTTAATTTATTTACTTTTCTATTTACAAATTAACCCCTTTATTTTCCTATAAATACCCCCCTAATTCTCAAGTTTAACACAAAAAAAATATTCTTACAACTTCTCTCTCTAAAAATTGTCTCTAAAAATTTCTCTTCTAATCTTTGTTTTAGTCAAAATCTCTCTAATTTAGCTTTATTTTTAAGTTATTAGCTTATTAAAAGCATCTTATAATTAAGTTGCTACTTCTATTTTTTTTTATTTAAGTATTGTTATTATCTTTAATTCCTATATTAAAAAACACAAAAAAAAAAAAAAAAAAAATTCAAGTTCAAGTATTGTTGTTATTATTATGTTTGTTAAAAATATTAGTTTAATTGCTCAAGTATCCTAGTCCATATTAAAAAAACAAAAAAAAAATTTCTTTTGCTCAAGTTTTATTTTTCAAGATTATTTTCTATAATAAAAAAAATCATAAAAAAAGTTCTCTAGATTTATTTTGCATTAATTTCTTTTAATATCTCAAAATTCCAAAAAAAAAAAATCACTTAGTCTCTTTATTACACTTTAACTAAGGAGTAATCATCTTTTCATTCTTGATAAGTAAGAAGGGTTATCCAAAAATATTGCTACATCTAGTTCAAGGTATTATCTTTATTCCTTTCTTAATTTCCTTAATTATTATTATTATGCTAACTAATGTGTTTGTTTTCATGTGGTGTTACCAATAGGGGTAATGACGATATTAGGTGCTAAATTAGCCCTAAATCTTTCATTACTTCACATTAGAAAGCCAAGCCTATTGGTGAGGTGATAGGTTACAAAAGAGGGGGGTAATTGCATTTTTCATTGCATCTCTTTCTAATGCATTTTAAATATGAAAGGTCAATACATTCATGTGTCTGCCTAAATCATATTTTTTTAGAATGATTTATTTCTTAAAGTGAGCTTAAAGACCTAATGAATTAAGAGTTTATGTAGAGGATGTTCACGAGTAAGGAATTACTTACCACGTCCCAAAGATGGCCTATGAAAGAACCTTTACGACCAGAATCAGTTCCAGTTCCTTAGCTCAAGTAATATAACTTTTCAAGAGCTTTCCAACCATATCTCACAATAATTTTTTCGATTTTTCTATGATTTGTAATGATTTTTTTAGTTCAAACTATCAAAAAGATGAAATACGCACGTTTTTCTCTTAATTGCTTTTTAAAATTTTTATTAATGGTGGTATGAAACCTATATTACACTATATTATATATATACTTCTTAACTTATGAAGTTTTAATGAAAATGTCTTTAATCTTATTTTAAAAATGATATTAGAAATAAGAGTTTTGACTAGCCTTAATTCTAAGTGTTATTTTAAGAAACTTTAATCTTACCTTAAAGATGACTTCAGAAATAAGAGTCTTTAATTCTAAATGTCGTTGTTTTAAAAATCTTTAATTTTATTTTAAGATGACTTTTGAAATAATTAATGTCCTAAGAACTTTAATTTTCTTTTAAAGATGACTTCAGAAATAAAGTTTTAACAAGCATTATTTTCTTTTATAATTTCGTGAACCTTTTTATTTCAAATCCTTTTGTGACACAAGAATGAATCATAACTTTGCTTGTTTGTTTTTAATAAGTAATGATAGTTAATATGAGGTTATGGCCTCATTTCCAAACATGAGGTTAAGATTAATTATTTAGTTGTATAAGGTTGTAACAATTATCCATCTCCATGAAAATAAACTTATATCTCATCATAATTACCCGATTGATTAATTGACAATCGGATATGATTAAATAGTTTATTGTTCCCTTTTATTTGGATGTAAGGCCTTGACAGGTGTCGTGCTTTATTTGGCCAATTCCATTAAGCCTAAACACATAACCCTTAAAACCTTACAAAAATTAACCTTGAGTGAATTTGAACCCAAAGTGAGATTATATAGTGAACCCTTACAGTTTTTCTCCAAAAAAATACCTTGACCCACTTAAAATTCGTCAATCGGGACGCATTTGTTGAATTGTCTTGTTCAAAAGACATTTTTGGTGATCACTAATTGGGGTGATTTTCCTCAACCAAGGTGGTTCATTTTACTTTTACGAGTGAATCCGTCAAAGATCACTAAAATCCCACTTACAAAAATGACGTTTATGTCAACAACCCAAATTAAAAACCCAATGGAATTGGTTATTTAAAACATGGCATTTGTCCGAACTACGAAGGTTTTGATCCGTGAGTGAATTCAAAATCTCACTATGATCGGTACGTAGTGCAACTTTGGTGCTCAAACCTACCTTGTATTAATTATTTTTTTTATGTGGTTAATATGTCTTAAAACTTGATTTTTGACAGCGCAATAGTAAGAGCCCGTTCCATAGAACGGAAGAGAAGACGAGTTCCAGACGTTCGATTCTCTTAACCTAAACCCCGAACCCTGTGCCTTATTCCCTATTATTGAGTTAGCAGTTGATTTTTATTAAGTTTTAATTTCTTAAAATTGACTGTTCTAAAATCCGTCCTTATTCGGATAAAAATAAGGTGGCGACTCTAAGTTTTGTTTATAAGTCTTATCAGACACCTAAGTGGAACCTTTTATAGACTAATTTCGACAAAAACTTGTTTTAAATGAAACTTTTTTTTAGAAAGCTTACTTATGGATCCGATAATAAACTAAGAGTTATCCTTAGACCTTCCCTCATATGATTTCAAGAGAGTTTAACTTTCTAAGACTACTAACACCACATGTGGTGCATTTTAAGCAATGCCAAAATCTCCCTCTAAAACCTTTTCAACTAAAAGAATGGTTTAATCACTATTGATGAATTAATATATGAGTTAATGTTCTTTTCAAAGGAAAGTCTTATACCCCTCAACACCTTGAAGGTTTTCTTAACCATGTTCTTGAAATTGCAGTTTACTTGTTGTTTAGAGACCGAGATATGGATACAGGAGCACAAATGTGTATTGGAGGACAACGTTGGGGTTCCATCCGCCAGATTTACTTTAGGAGGTGTGAATCACTAAGTTCTATATATCATCGGCTAAAGTTACAGGGTTTCCTCAAGTAAAAACACAATAACTACACTATGTCGTCTCATGGGGCTGATATGGGAAAGTATTGTAACTATTGTCATGACTACGGACACAATACAAATGTTTGTAGTGATCTGAGACATGCAGTCCAACAACTCATTGATGATGGGAAAATTCCAATTCCAAGATCGTGGACTCCACCTACTCTACGATTTACCGATGTAGATTTGCCGAATGACTACAGTAATGACCGGCCCTTGTCCATTACCTTGGTATCGGATTGTTACAAGGTCTTAGGAATTTTAGTAAATAGAGAGTCCACATTCAACATCTGCAGCAAAACGATTCTTAAGAAATTAGGGTGTGAAGACGCTCCTTTAAGACCCTCGAAGAAGGTGGTTAGAACAAGCGATCGCACTCTCATGCAGGAAATTGGGGAAATCACCTTACCATTAGGATATCATGATTGGGTTTGTAATGCTGAGTTTCAAGTAATCGACGACCCGGAAAGCCTCACCTTTACCCTGGGAAAATCATGGTTACAACACATAGGGGCAATTGCCTCTGCACTCCATCAAAAAGTCAGATTTTCAACCCCGGGCGGCGTAATAACCATTCATGGGGATGCAGTCTTACTGCACACGGCAACCACGGTGTGTAATATGGTGAGCTTTGGGGAAGGTTCGACTTCGAAACCAAAAAAGGGGAATTGTGAAAAATCATTATGGGATTTACTATCAAATTCCTCAATGTATCGTGGGGCTTTTAGTGATTATCTCAAAAGAACAATCATAAATGCCTCAACCCCTTTTAGAGATTTGAGGGAAATCTTCAAACTTGATCCGCACCAGGTCAAAGACGATTTGATTAAAAAGGGTTTTATAAGTGACTCACTGGATCATGCAATGATATGTCATAACATCAAGTATTATCATGTTCACATTGATGAAGAATCTTCCATTAATATGTGCCCGTACCATACATTTGTTGATTGGGAATTCGAGGAAGAAGAACTTAAACCTGTAACAATAGATGATTTTTGTAACAACAATTTATATGAAAATGTATGTGGTAAAATTGATGCAATTGTTAAATACAAAGGTGTAATTTTCACCACAAGTTTTATAATTTGTGATATACTAGTTCATTATGATATCAAACTCGGTCAGCCTTGGATTTACCAATTTCATCCCCTTATGTTAGTTCAATCCCAAAAGACGCCGGCCCAACTTCGTGAATCCTTGACCTTCCATGATGGCTCTAAGAGTTTAACTTTAAGGCCTGAATCTCCAAATGATAAAAGCCCACATCCAAAAGTTTCCACTATAGAACGATCCAAGGCCTCTCACCAAGAAAACATTGCCCCCCATTCTCGTCAAACTAGCCCAGAATTATTATATGATGTGCCTATCCATGAATCGATGTATTCTCAAAACGTATTTAAAACCTTAGACACTTTTCACTCTTCCTCACGAAAAGGGAAAAATGTCGAACATCACGATATTGATCCAGGACTCACCTTTACAGATAGCGATTTACCCCCTAATCACTATCACAATGAACCACTGCATATCACTCTTCGACACGGTGCAAGTTATATTAATCACATTTTGGTTGACACCGGATCTGATGTTAATCTTTGTTCCCGAGAATACTTGTACGAGATAGGGTACAATGATTTACATATCACTTACCGCTCCATTCTTCTCAGAGGTTTTGACCAATTACCCAGGGAAGTGACGGGGTCTATAGTCTTACCTTTGGTACATGAGAATGCTCTGTTCAGCATAGAGTTTATGGTAGTGGATTTTCGACTCTCGTGAAACTTGTTACTAGGGAGACCATGGCTGCACGGGTGTAAAGCAGTCTCATCTAGCTTACATCAAAAATTAAGAATGAGAGCGTCATGGGGCATCATCACTATATGTGGTGACTATAGCAGGGGAGCCTATGAAAGAGAAAGCTCGTCACAGTATGGTGGTTGGATAAACACCATAAGCAGAGCAGGTTATGGCATAGAAAATAGTGAAGCTGTTGAAGTAATAAGGCGTCCACTCTTTGCAAAAAGAACAGTATATTTTCCTATTCCAGAGAATGAACGGGACAAGCCAAATTGGATGCCTAATAAGGCAAAGGCCAATGATATCCGAAGAAGGTTTAATTGGCTTTACGACCAAGATATAGCAGTTCCTTGTGAGGGGGTTGAAACACCTGCAAATAAAGTGGCATCTCTTCGAGAAATCATGGAACCCTACATCTTCCTCGACAACATCGACCTTTTTACAACGGAATCATGCACCATAGTATGTAAAGCATGGGCATCATGGATCTTGGACAAAGAAGATAACCCTTTCTATGTTGCTAAACGGAAAGCTGCTTGGGAGAAGCGACTTTTGAATGGGGAAATAGATGCATGGTAGTGTCATTTTCATTAAAGTTATTTTTGTAAGAGTTTTTTTTGTTGCGAACTACGAGCGACTTGATCCCTAAAAAAATGAAAAATTAAAAAAAAAAATGAAAAAAAAAATCTTGTAACAGGGTACGTAGGCAGCTCGCTTTGAGTGCAGTCGCAAAAATTTAAAAGTTGGCTTCCTTATTGTGTCGAACTACGATAGGCCTGATTTCCTGAATCACATTACACTCAGCACATTTCCGCACTCAGGAATACGTAGGCAGCCTTCGGGTCCGGCCACTAACAGTTTGTTATTGCTGCAGGATTCACTTATTTATTTATTGATTTATTTATTTATTTTGCTTTCCTTCATCATGAGGTGGAAAATAGACGAAAAAGAACATTAATTCATATTTACATAGTGATATAACCATAACAGTAAATAAAAAAAAATACATAATGCAGAAGTCAAAAAGGCCCTAACTGAATCTCAGGAGACGGTGGAGCTTCGAACACCTCTGTTTGACCCCAAGTAAACCCTTAGCAATGATCAGCCATAAGGCAGACTCCTTGAAGCATGTCTTGAGGGGAATGTCGAATACTAACTTCCCAACCACGAGAGCGCATTAGGAGTAGTATATCGCATAACTTTTGCTCGGTATTTGTTGGGTAGACATCAAGCCTAGACAGAGATGAGATGAAGCGGTTAACGTCCATCACTACTTCTAATTGTTTCACCTCTAGAGAGCGAGCCTTTTGCAATCCATTTTGAAGTAAACAAAGCGAGAAAAAGGAAAAGCTAGGTCCTCTAAGCCTTGAACCAAAACCAAACTTCCAAACATGCCTGGGCTCTCGCAATATATACCCACCTTTACTTCCATCTGAGCCATCCGATAAGGCTGCTAGAGATAGAGTATGAGGATCTTCTTGTGACCAAGGAGTAGTCGACAATGCCTTAGTTAATCTATCTATTATTATGAAGAGACTCCTTTGACCTATTGACCATAAAGTCTCAGGGAGACGAGACACGTAACGCCTATGACGCGGAGGTAGTTTTTGAAGAAAATTCTCCTTAGATTATCGATAGTTTGAAGGACCACCCATCATCATTGTTAAGTGATTGTAGGTTATTAAGTCTGATACACCCAACCAGGGATGATTAACTGAGCTTTGGGGTGGGCCTCTCCCTTGGCGTGAGGAAGTCCCAGAATAAATACCGCGAGGGGTATTGTAAGCCGATATTGCTATTGATCCTTCAGACAATCGAGTGAGTGAAAGGAAACATGTGTCACTCCATAGGAATAGAGTTGATGGGAGAGAATTATGCCCTGCGAGAATACAAGACCTTGTTACATCTATGTTTTCAGAGACCTCCTTGCCAATCGACAAATTAGAGATGAGTAAGACCAAACAAGTAGGAATATGGGTTTTGTGTAATGGGGAGATATTATGTAATATTTGACTCGTACAGTACCCATGAGCATCCCAAAACAGTAACCTGAGAGATGAGTACATAGGAAGATTAAAAGGGAAATGTGATGGCAGGTTTGGATTCTCTACGAGTTGGCTAGCGAATTGGAGGTTTTGTTGGCTTATAGTGGCTATGATAGGGTAAAACGAGTCTTCAGAGAAACGTAGAAATAGAGACATAGCTAGAACCATTGTATCTGCCACAAATAAGGAAAGTGACTCTGGAGAGTTATTTATCTCGAATACCTGGGGTGGACCAGTCACTAGTGCAAGTTTCACTTGAGGAACTAAAGGTGGGATAGCTGTAGAATTTTGATCATAAGGGAGAGAGAGGTTTTCCCTAGAAAATTGAGATGGATGATCTTCTGGCCGTATTGAACTAAGAATCTCGTTGCGTTCTCTTTCTCGTAACTCTTGGAGGGAGGAGCGCGAAGTGTCAGAGAAGAAGTGAATTAAATCTCTAACGCGTGAGGCATTAGGATCCATAACTTAAATTTAAGCAAAGTAGGCAAAATCTCAAAAGAAAACACTTGAGATTTTAGAGAGAGAAGAAGTTTTGGTGAATAATCCTTGTTCAAGTTTTAGTTTTTTTATAAGCCAATAACCAATGGTGTGTTCAACACGCAAGGAATCTTCGTAGTAGGGTCCAATATTTTTATTTTATTTTATTTTTGAAATTTTTTTTTTTTTAGAAAAAAGGGGTGTTCATTTTTCTTCAAAAAAAAAAATCTTTTATTTACTTTTTTTTCAGCTTGTTGAAGAAGTTTTTTTTTGTAATGTTCCCTTTTTACCCAGGAAATCCACATGGACCCGCACAGGATCTAGGCTTGTCCGGCAAACCTCTTTTCACAGTTTACAATCCGACTCAGTAGCCTTCTCACCGGGTCATTCGACACCAAGGGAAATTCATTCTCCACCACCAAGCGAAATGTCCGAGATTCTTGGCCATGAAAGTTCGCTAAACCCTGATCCATCCAATGATCTTCGAGGAATGATGCGAGCTATCCTTGATCGTCAAGATACTATGGAACAAACAATACAGAGTCTGTTAAGACAGAGTGCAAGTGCTCCTCCTCTTCACCATGATTCAGAGGTAGCTTCACCATTGCATTTGGATGATGGAAATGGTGATAGAGAAGCTCCTACCAAAATTGAGGAAGATATTCTCAAGCTCAAGGAAGTACTGAAGGGTATGACCAAAGAAGAACCTTGGTTAGATATTCATGGTCTCACCTTATTTCTGAAAGCACGACTGCCACCTGGGTTTAAGATGCCGAATCTCACGAGATTTGATGGTACAGGAAGTCCCACCAATTTCTTAAAATTATACGTAGGGGCTATGAGTCCTTGGGGTGTTGATGAACCTTTAATGGCGCAATTGTTTCAGCAATATTTAGATGGGGCTGCCGCTCATTGGTTTCTTAATCTGGAAAATTCAAAGAAAACTTCGTGGGCCGATATTGTGCGAGAATTTTCTAGACAATAGAAAATGAAGAGATCGATGTGACAAGGAGGGATTTGGAGACAACTGCACAAAATCCTAATGAGACGTTTTCCGCCTTCATTACTAGATGGAGAAACAAGGCTGCAAAGATGGTGAATAGGCCGAACGAGGAAGAACAATTACAGATGATAGTGAAGAATCTTCTTCCCGTCTATCAAGGACGAATGGCTTTCCAGTATTTTCCGTCATTTAAAGCCCTCATATCAACAGGAACTTTGGTTGAGGATACCATAAAAAAGGGAGATATCAAAAAGGATGAAGGGAGCACCAGTAACACCTCTTACAATCCTAAGTTTGGGGGGAATAGGAAAACCAATAACAACGACTCAATACCCTCAAAACCAACAAACTTGATACACAATATCGGCGCCGCACCAGCATTCCAACTCAGGCCGCAGAGGAATTTTTCTCCTTTGAACATGACCTATGCTCAAGCTTTCTCCAAACTAAAAAAGGCCAACCTTGTTCAACCTTTAAACCCAAGGCCACCCCCAAGAAACCCTCCTCCCAGTTACAACCCAAACCAACACTGTGAATTCCATCAAGGGCCTGGGCATGACATTGAAAATTGCACAACATTCAAGCACCGTATTCAAAATCTAGTAGATGGAGGAAGGCTTTCAGTTGGGGCACCCTCTGATAAATTTAAAAATACACAACCAAGCATCACTAATAATCCTCTCCCCAATCATAAGCCTCCTGTCTCTATAAACACCATATCCACTACCAATAACCAGATTGATCCAACATTACTAATGGTTCGAAATACCCCTCAAATGTATGAGATGCCATTATCTGGAAATTATGTGTGTGTTGTGTATGATCACTCCACTTACTAAAAGGTCAAGCTTGTGCCATGCAAAGGTTTGGATGTCATCTTCAATAGAGATTCGTTCTCCAATGTCTACGCCACTATAGGATATGATGGGGCATTTTGCCTAATAGATGATGAAGAGGATGCTCTCTCGTTGTTGTCAATGGCTGAGAAAAATGTTGGGGCACACCTTAGTATTAGTGATGATGAAGATCTACATGTGGCCCATTTGACTCGCGCAGGTCGCCATTTTAAACCTTCATATCTTGAAGATGAGAATCCTGTGGAAGCCCTGAGAAGGAAAGAAAAAGACAGGGAATTAGTAGAGGTGAATAAGGAAGAGGATGATGCTATTAACCGCATGAAGGAGGTTAATGCAAATGTTTCTATATGGAAGTTACTAACTCATTCTCAACCTCATCGGGCCGCTGTTCTGAGACATTTCAATGAGGTTTCAATTGATGCATCCATAACACTGGATCAAATGGTAGGACTTATTCATGGAGCCAACCGCACTTTAATGTTTACTGACGATGATCTCCCAGAAAGTGTCAACCATAACAACTCTTTGCACATAACTATGAAATGTCATGGGTGGACAATACTCCGAGTACTTATTGACAATGGTTCTTCCATCAACGTATGTCCTTATCGAGTTATGACGAAGCTCGGTTATCAAAAAGAAGATTTGACACCTTCAAGACAGGTTGTTAGGGCTTACGACAATGCCAAAAGGGACGTTTTGGGGTCAATTGAGTTACTTTTGGAATATGGACCAGTGGCTAGAAGTGTTGAATTTGTGGTAATTGATATTGAAGCATGCTTTAACCTTTTTCTCGGTAGACCTTGGCTTCATGAGAATAGGGCGGTAGCCTCTACCTTACACCAAAAGGTGAAGCTGTTCACAGATCATGGTACAGTGACACTTGTGGGTAATCCAGAAGTTATGAATGTTTCTAGTGTTGGAAAATCAGTGCTCCATTTAGATGAAGAAGAGGGTAGTCGATTAAACGGATTCACTATTCATAATATTGGATTTGATTCAACTAGCTCATGGAAAGAAGAAGAAGAAACGGAGGAAGATCCGGAAGAGGACTTAGAAGAAGACGAGGAAACTGAGGAAGATCCTAAGAAAGAAACTGAGGAAGATCCAGAAGAAGAGCTTCAAGAAAATGACAATGATTCTGAGGTTAATCCCCAAGGAGCTAGAGATGGAACAAACTGGTCCAATAAAGATGGGGTGGAAGAGGAGCCTAAAACTCCAAAAGACGGCGATCCTTTTTTTAGAGGAGAATCTTGGACAAGTAATTCCTTTAAACATGATGAGGGATCTCGGAAGAGGTCAAGGGCCGAGGATTTTGATTTGGATTTTGATGTCTTGTTTTATAGAAGGTTGGTATACCTGGAGGAGTTGATTCTTTTCCCTAACTACAGGCATGTATATCGTTATCTTAATCTTCCTCAGTTTGAGAAGTTCAATGGGTTGGGAGATCTTATTCTCCATTTATACAACTTTGTGAATACCTTATACCCTTTAAATGTTCCAGAAGAACATTTTCCTATGTTGTTTAATAAAAGTCTGGGTGGACCCGCGTTATCCTGGTATTATACCTCAGGGGTAACAAGTAAAGGCTCTTGGGGAGAAATAGCTCAAGCATTCAGTGACTGGGCATTTGAATTTCGACAGACTGACACCGAAAAACTGAAGCTAGTGAATATGGAGCAAAGTGACCGGGAATCATTTTCACATCTCTTTTCAAGATGTTCTTACAGTCGGGCTCGACTTCGTTTTCCCAGAACTGATCGGGAGTTTATGTTGATATTGCTAAGAAAGTTAAATGATTTTTATTATCAACATATGGTCTCCATCAAATACGCCGATCTCTCGCACATGGAGAGACATGGTTACGAAATTGATGCCTATCGACTACAGGAAAGAAGGCCTAAGGTGCACCCTCAAGGTGAAAGAGCTAACAGGAGAATATTCACTCGAATCGACGAACCATTGAGTGTGGTGTACGATCGTTTGAGCAAAAAGGGTAATCTTCGGGCAAAAAGCTATGTGTATTCGTTACCACCACATGGGACCGATATGAGACAATATTGCAGTTATTGTCATCTATATGGGCATAGAACCGATACTTGTTACGACCTTAAATGTGCAATCCAGGATCTTATTGATCGTGGGATCATCACTCCGGCCCATCCTCAGTCTAGCGTACCAGAGACAAGCCCGGCACAGCCACGGGCCTCTCAAGTTGATTTGTTCCTTCAACTACTCAAAGAAGGTCGTATCAAGCCACTACCTCGTCGAGCAGGAGCTGATCCTGTTGGACCAAATCTCAACAAATATTTTCACTATCATCAGTTACATGGCCATGATACTAACGAATGTCACGCCCTCCGTTGGTGTATAAAGCGCACAACTGGAATTTCCTGCCCGAATCAGAAAGTGTCCATAAATTCCCTTTCTCTTTGGACACACGAAGATGATCCCACTCTTTTGATTTCTCGTCACTACTCGGACTACGAGAAAGACTGTTGAAAACCTTAAAGCCTAAGGAATATATACATGGGAAAGGAAGCATCTACAACGACATGGTGACCTCTATCTTACCCTCCATCAAGAAGGATGAATAAAAGGGGTAGTATGAGCACTGTAAACCAAGCATTTTTTTTTCTCCTCCTTATGTTTTCTTTTAGTACAAAGAACTACGTACAACTTGATCCCCTAAAGCACTATTTCATGATCATACACAAAATTGTACTTGCACGCACATTGTTATTGGGGTACGTAGGTAACTCTGATCGAGTGCAGCTGTTTCAAAAAAAAAAAACCTCCTTCCGTTTTGAACTACGACGGGTCTGATTCTCCAAAAAAAAAGAGAAAAAAAATGTGAAAATACAAAAAAAAAATCTATCTGGAGATACGTAGGCAGCCTTATGGCGCGACCCGAAATAATTAAAAAGTTTTTTTTTGGGATTGAACACCCCACTAACTTATCTAACTTAATAGACGTCCTTTAATTTTTACCAAAATCCTTTTTTTTTCGCATGCATTTTTGCATTTATCATTTACTTTTTTTTTTATTATTTTCAAAAAAAAAAAAGAGGAAATCCTAATCTTCGGTATGTAATGTTTAGGTATCCTTTGCCAACCCATGACCAATCAAACTCGAAAATCTACTCTACCCTCGGATTCCATTCAAGAAATCCAAGATCCAATACCCCAAACACTTACTAGAGGACTTCAATTGATGTTGAAAATGGGTTATGTTCCAGGAGCTGGTTTAGGACGAAACGGTGAAGGCATGAGGCACCCAATCCAAATAATCGATAAGCGAAATCGTCACGGTTTGGGCTTCGATGAGAACATGGGTTCTAAGGTTATGAAAAAGAAGTCTCTCACTTTGAATGGGCAATTTGTGTTGCAAAATGACACTGAGCCATTTTACGAGTTTCCTAAACCTTGGTATGACTTGGATAAAGAGAAAATTCTCCCTGGGTTAGAAATTTTCTTTGCAGAAGCAAGGAATGAAGAATTTATTAAGAAATGGTTTGATAAGAAACCAGTATTTAAGAAAGATTTTGATTGGGCTGACCATCTAAAGCAAGGAATTCTAAGAGGCTTGTTTTCATCAATTTCTAATTATGAAGTCCGATTGGATCCCATTACGCTTATTACTCCAATAAAAACAGAAGTTGAAAACAATATCCGATCCGAAACTCGAGAACAATTCCCTTTTTTCCCTAAACTATATCCTTTTCAATCCTCTATCTCAGACGGTTATGAAACCGATAGCTCATCATCTAGCCAATCATCTATCCATACACTGCCTGATATCCCATATCATGAAGATATCGATAAAATTACTTGTAAACATATTTGCGTATAAGAAATTGATCTTGATCATGAAGCATTTTCTAATAATGAACTTTTCAATGAACCTAAATCATGTGTGACACCCATGGAAGAGTCTATAACTGTAAACATAGGTACGGATAATGTTGTAAAAGAAGTCAAGATAGGATCCTCCCTTTCCCTCAATGAACAAAATGCATTTATTATTTTACTTAAAGAATATGTGGATGTGTTTTCATGGTCTTATGCTGATATGCCTGGTGTCGATCGTAGCATTGCTGAACATCGTATACCACTCTATCCCGATAGCAAGCCAAAGCAACAAAAGCTTCGTAGAATGAAACCGGAAGTTAGTCTCAAAGTTAAGGAGGAAATTCAAAAGCAGCTTGATGCTAACTTCATCAAACCAATTAAGCATCCGGAATGGCTGGCGAATGTGGTGGTAGTACCCAAAAAAGATGGAAGGGTCAGAGTGTGCATTGATTTTAGGGATTTAAATTCAGCATCACCAAAAGACTATTTTCCTTTGCCCCACATTGATGTTCTTGTTGATGACACTGCTGGACACGCCATGTTCTCATTCATGGACGGATTCTCGGGATATAATCAGGTGCTTATGTCAGAAGAGGACATGTCCAAAACTTCTTTTATTACCCCATGGAGAACCTTTTGTTATAGAGCAATGCCCTTTGGATTAAAGAATGCTGGGGCAACCTATCAACGGGCTGCAACGACGATTTTGCATGACCTCATCCACGATATTGTGGAGGTTTATGTTGATGACATGATTGTCAAAAGTCATGATCGTGAAACGCACCTTGATGCTTTAAAATCATTCTTCGATAGAATTAGGAAATACCATCTGAGATTGAATCCTCAGAAATGTGTATTTGGAGTAACTTCGGGAAAACTTCTAGGCTCCGTCGTAAGTCAAGACGGAATTAAGGTTGATTCTGACAAGGTAAAGTCCATACAAGAGCTTCCTCCGCCAAGGACGGAAAAGGAGATTCGGGGATTTCTTGGTAGAATTCAATATATTAGTAGGTTCATATCGCAATTGACAACCCGGTGTGAGCCTATATTCAAGTTACTTAAGAAAAATGTTCCTACAAAGTGGAATGACGAATGTCAAGCCTCATTTGATTCAATGAAAGAATACCTCTCCAATCCTCCGGTTTTAATGCCGCCGAAACCAGGCCAACCCTTGATATTATATCTTACTATTACGGAAACAGCCATGGGAGCTCTTTTGGCCCAATACCAAGAGGGTATGAGGAAGGAAATAGCTATATACTACCTCAGTAAAAAGTTCCTTGAGTATGAAACTAGATATACTCCTTTAGAAAGAGCTTGCATTGCCCTTATTTACGCGACAAAGAAGCTTCGACATTATTTGCAAGCACATACTACTTATCTGGTTTCAAGGTTAGATCCAATCAAGTACATTTTTGAGAAGCCAATCTTGAGTGAAAGAATAGCAAGGTGGCATGCGATATTGTCAGAATTTGACATTCAGTGCGTGAATCAAAAGTCTGTCAAAGGGAGGGCTATATCTGAAGCTTTGGCTGATGGACCTATATCGGGTGATGAATTTGATGATGATTTTCCAGATGAACATATTTTCTGTCTTAGTACGTCACAATGGAAGATGTATTTCGACGGAGCCTCAAATAGAAGGGGAAATGGTGCAGGGGTATTATTGATCGATCCTTATGGAGTACATATTCCTTTCGCTGTGAAGCTTAGTTTCCCAACGACGAATAACACGGCTGAATATGAAGCCTGCATCTATGGAATCAAAGCGGCATTAGCAGCTGGTGCAAAAAATCTCACAGTATACGGTGATTCTTATCTCATAATTTCCCAGACTATTGGATCTTGGAAAGTTCAGGACGAAAGGTTGCAAATGTACACGGAGTATCTTCAACAATTTATCCCATTCTTTGAAGAAATAGAGTTCAAAAATCTCCCTCGCAAACAGAACAGTTTCACCGATGCTTTGGCAAATCTGGCGGTAAATTTGACTTGGGACGATGACGTGAAGGTACAATCGGTAACAATTGTAGAAAAAGAAATTCCTGTGGTTAATTTTAAACCAACAATCGCTTTATTAACCCAAGAAGATGATGAGGATGCTTGGTATACTGATGTTAAGAAGTATTTAATCAATGGAGAATATCCTGAAGGAAGTCACAAGAAGGATAAATTGGCTATTCGAAGGCTAGCTTCTCATTTCACAATATTGAAAGGTTTGTTGTATCATAAGAGTTTCGATGGAAATTTGCAATTATGCATCGATGGGGAGCAGACACAAAGGATCATGGAAGAGGTACATGGGGGAGAATGTGGGCCTCATATGAATGGACGAATGCTTGCTCGGAAGATTCTGCGAGCAGGGTATTATTGGACCACTTTGGAAAGTGATTGCATCCATTTCGTACGAACGTGTAAAAAATGTCAGCTATTTGCAAACCTTAATCATATGCCGCCAGTTAGCCTGAATAATTTTACTTCTCCATGGCCTTTTTCCAGATGGGGCATAGATATCATTGGGAAAATACATTCGAAAGCTTCGAATGGGCATCAATATATATTGGTTGATGTCGATTATTTTTCGAAATGGGTGGAGGCATCATCATATTCGAAGCTAGGGGCAAAACAAGTTTCAAAATTTATAATCAATAACATTATATGTCGGTATGGGGTACCTTTTGAAATTATTTCCGACAATGGTCCGCAATTTGAAGGCCATCTCAAAGAAACCCTTGAGAAGTATAAAATCAGACATCACCATATCGTCCTCAAACCAATGGAGCTGTTGAAGCAACTAACAAAACCATCAAGACGATAATCGCCAAGATGACAGATAGGGCTCGAGAATGGCCCGATAAACTTCCCTACGCACTTTGGGGATACAGAATTTCCATTCGAACACCAACTGGGACTACTCCATATTCTTTGGTATATGGAATGGATCCGCTTCTTCCAATCGAAACGGAGATTCAATCGCTTCGCGTAATGAATGAAAGCGAGATATTTGAAGAACAATGGTTTAAAGAACGATATGATGAACTTTCTTTGGCAAGTGAACGAAGGTTACAAGCCCTTCACAACATTCAAATCTATCAAAGACGCATTGCTCGGGCTTTTAATAAAAAGGTCAGGGAAAGGAATATCCAAGAGGGAGATTTGGTACTTAAGGAAAATCGAGCACCGATTCATGATCCACGTGGAAAGTTCAAGCCCAACTGGTCTGGTCCCTTCCTGGTCAAACATCTTACACCAGCAGGAGCAGTAAAATTGATGGATCTTGATGGAAATGAATTTGTTCATTTCACCAACCTTGATCAGTTAAAAAAGTATTATGCTTGATTAGAACGGTGTTGTATTTATGGGATTCGCAAAAAAAAAAAAACAAAAAAAAAAAGTAAATCTCCTACTAGCTCTAGATAGTTTATGTGTATCATGTTAAAGTTTAGATTTCATTCATGTTTGCATAGCATGCTTAAGGGTCATGTAGAAATATTCATTATTATTAAAAGATCATGATCAAGGCAATACTTAACAAAATATGATTACAACAAACATTATTTTTATTATTTGATCATAACACAAACTCTCTCAGTTTTTGGCGAGATTACATCCATATTTAAACATGGAAACAACAACCACATACACCATACCCAAGAGACCAATGCCTTCGGATACGATTTCTTCTTTTGGAATTGAAAATACATAAGCAAGGGAAACACAAAATACAAATTATGAAGCACAAATAACGAAATCCATCTAAGGATTTATTCAAGCATCACCCTCGAGGTCCTCCAACAACCATGTTGTATAGGACGCGGTTGGAACATCATCTTCGAGGACTGAAAGTGATGGAAGCATTCGTGCAAATTGCCATACACGGGATGACGCCCTAAGAGCTTCTACACTACCAATTTCATAAGTGGTACAAGGTACCACTGGGAGCTCATGGAGCTCTAGGAGTCGTTGGAGTTGGCCCGCTTGTCTCAAGCATCTCCAAGAAAGATAGAATGTGACGCGACACAATCCTAGAAGTTGAACACCTCTGCGCCTGCTAGTGCTAATTGTTATGGAATTTATGTTGAGAAATGAAATGATCCATTCCACATCAGCTACAGAAAAGACGTCTTTCCATCCACCAAGATTGCAACATTGACGAAATATAGGAAAAAAGCCTCTCTCCCGAATATGTCGGGTTTGGTAAGGAGTTCGAAAAGGTGGTCTAGACAACTTGAATTTCTCGCATAACCAAAGTTGAAGCACAATTGGACACCCTTTAACAAAACCACCTGGATTTTGTTTCAAATGGTCAAGCCCCATCATAAGTTCCCCTAGGATAAGAGGCCCTAAACGGTTCCCTGACTCAATCTGTGACAACAAAGAAAGGCAACGAACATGACAGGAAAATAATGATTCCTTGAGTAAAACAAGGCCAAGCAATAAAAGGATGCAAGCTCTTTCTTGGCACTTTTTGAAATCCTCATTATTGGAAAATTCCCAATGAGATAAAGAGAAGGTTTCAAGGAAGTTCTCTAAAATTAAAATGTCAAGCAGGTGATAATTGCTTTCCATATTTAATGGTATACCTAGCAAATCCCTCATAACCGCATTAGTTGCCCTTGGGTCAGCAGGTGTAATCACACGGCCTTATTTATGAAGGCCAAGTAAACCCTCCACTTCTTCTAGAAGAGGAGTCATTTCCGTCTCTCCAAAGTGAAAAACATGGCGTTCTTCATCCCAAAATTCAACAGCAGCATGAATCATATCATACTGAGGTTGAATAACTAGGAGAGGGGTGATGGTTCTAGTAAAGACACTTTTATAAGGGGAAAGACGAGGTGGAGAAATGTTTTCTATCACCCCTTTTAGTTGGAGCTTTCTAGCTCCACTGATTTCATTGAATTCTTGAAACATGGCATTCATTTTTTTCTTAGAAATGTGAGGAGAGAATAAATAAGACTTGAGAAGATTGAAAGAAGAAGAAGGGAGTTCATTTGGTGTAGAAAGGAATGAACACCACCTTTTTTTTTTATAGGGGTGGTGGTGGTAATGGAGCCAGGGAGAAAAGGTCGAAGGAGTTTACTTTTCCGAAAACTCAGTACAAACCACCTGCTGTTTTTGCATCCGAAATCCATAAATTTTTTTTTCAAGAATGATTGTTATTTTTTCTTCAAGATCGTGCAAATCGGAGTTTTAATCTTCTGCAAGGTTAAACCAGTTTTTCAACTACACCCAAGCCAACATTTGTGTTGCAACTGAGTGAGAATTTCACTCTAATTTTTTTTTTCTTCTTTTTTCTTCTCTTTCAGCCAGTTTTTCAACTGCACCTAAGCCAACATTTGTGTTGCAATTAAGTGAGAACTTCATTCTATTTTTCAGCCAGTTTTTCAACTGCACCTAAGCGAACATTTGTGTTGCAATTAAGTAAGAATTTCACTTTATTTTTCAGCCAGTTTTACAACTGCACCCAAGCCAACATTTGTGTTGCAATTGAGTGAGAATTTCACTCTATTTTGTAGCCAGTTTTTCAACTGCACTTAGGTTAATGTTTAAATGAAGATCAATTAGGATTTCTTTTTTTTTTAACATACATCAAAATTTTGTGTCTTTTCTCAAACATTGATTATCGTTTTATTTAAACTCAATCAATGTGGGGCAATCTGTAGACACCAAATTTTGATCTTACCTTTTTAATTATCACTATTAATTATTTTTTATTACTATAATTATTGTTATTATTTTGCTAATTATTTTTATAAACTTAATGACGTTTGTTTTATTACATAAAACGAAGGAAACGAGTAATAATAATGATTTTTATTCATAATTTCCAAAATACATGTTACAATTTGTACTTCTAAATTATTAAATTACAAAATATTGAAGTACAACTGACACTACATACATTTCTACCCTGCTCCACCAAAGTAATTTTCGGGTTTTTACTTATGGATTAACAAGTAAATTAATACAGCCATTAGGAGGACCACTAGCCCCACAATGTACATGAAGTACACCCTTATCATCCTCATGTCTTCCTCAAAGGTGAAGACATGCTGATCTTCCTGGTTTTCTTGAAACATGGTGGTTGAGTTTAATGGTGGTTTTTGTTTGATTTTTTCGGGTAAGGAGGAAGATGGAAGAAGATAAGAATTAAGTGGTGAGTGGAGATTTTGGATAAGGGTAATTTCTTTTTATAGTAAAAGTAAGTATTTTAGATCGTATTTTTATACGTATATGTATAATAATCGTATAGTATAAAGTACAATATTTATTGTCTCGCCAGGGGGATATGTCATTTTCCTTATAAACAAGTATCGTTTAACCCTTTAGAGTATAGTAAGTATATTAATATGTTCGCTTAGACCGTTAGGGTGCTTTTTATTTTATCTAGTATTTTTTTTTTTTGTGATTGTGCATTACCCTATTATATGAACAATTTACCTAAGCTATAAAGTCCATTACTCTAAAGACTCATGTCCAACCAATATAGGGAAGTGACAAACATTCCCAGATCTAAATGGGTACTACATGTTGTAGTCCTAAAGGGACCTCCTTGAATTAACACTTTTTACCATTATGAGGTATGAGCTAAGATAGTACTACCTTTTTTTTATTATTTTCCCTCAATGTATATTGGATCCGATTAATTTCAATTCGGGCCAATTGTACCAACATTTATCTAGCATGATAGATATATAGACGTGAGCGATTTGCGGGACAGTGGGAATTTGATGGTTAGAATGTTACGCGTATAGAAATAATACGGTCTGTATTTCGGTGAGTACAGACAGTGGAGTATTTATCTTGATTTCAGTTAGGATTTATTGTATTGGCGGCGCATTTTGCGGATCACCATGCCAATGCATGGTTTTAATCACTACTGACATATATGAAGTGGAGACATCAGACATGCATTTTGGAACTTTTTTTTTTTTTTGTCTTTTTCTTCCTTTTCAATCATTCATCATTTGTACGTTGCTCAATGTCGTTTTTTTTTTTATCTTTTATATTTCTGTATAACTTGCTTATTTCAGTCTAGTTTGTGTGTTTCTTTGTCAATTTTTGATGAGCAATTGTCAATAGTGAATTAACGTTACTTTTTTTTTATCCCCCGCGGTTAATGTGGTATCCAATAAATTTCAATTTGGATCAATTGTATCAATATTTATCCGACGCTAGTTGGGACAGCTAGATTTCAGACGTGTCATGTATTGCATTTCACTATTCAAAACACTATTTGACACTATTCAAACACTATTTGACACTATTCCAAATAGTAATTTCTGTTACGTTAATTTGCTTTGCCGACGTGAATTTGGTCTTCCGTTTTATTTGTTTTTCTGTTGTTTTGATCTAGTTTTGTATCTTTTGCCTTTGTTTTTTACGACAATGATAGATATAAATTTGTGTTTTAATAGAGTAAATCAAGATAAGAGTTCACCTTTTTTTTTAGGTCATTTGGTCAAGGGAATATATTTTACTCTTGACCACCTTAAATTTATGTCGTATGAATTAATATTGTATGATTTTATATGGTGTATTTTCACTTTGACCACGTCAATTTTATGACTTTATATGGATTACTTTATTTTATACTTTTAGTAGGGGTCGTTGTTTGTAATGCTCGTATGTATACGCTTTTGTCATATGATTAGATGTTGCTGGGTAAATTTATATGTACTATCTAATAAGGGCAGGGGTTATTCTTCTTTTTTAATTTTTTATAAACTCTGAAATGTTTTGTCCAACCCTATTAGTATGGTAACCTGATGTCTTTGTGTAACTTTCAGAGATGACATCTCAGAGCTGATGTTTAATTTATAAGTGTTGTTTTAGTACCTTGGTGAGTATAATAGTCACTAAATAAATTTAGGTACTCTGTTATTGTATACCATGTGACTATTATTTTGAGTTGTTACATGACTTGGTCATATATTTTCTTTTTGTAATACCATGGCATTTTAGAACCTTTTTAGTATATGAATATTAGAGTTGATTTTATTACGGTTTTCTTTATTTTATCAGTTTAAGTGTTGTAAAACAGATTAAGTAGTTTGTTACATATAAAACGAAAGAATTTAATATCAAGATTCTCATTATTACCAAAATCTTGATATTTACCAAAATAATCCTTGAATTTTAATTTATTTACTTTTCTATTTACAAATTAACCCCTTTATTTTCCTATAAATACCCCCCTAATTCTCAAGTTTAACACAAAAAAAAAATTCTTACAACTTCTCTCTCTAAAAATTCTCTCTAAAAATTTCTTTTCTAATCTTTGTTTTAGTCAAAATCTCTCTAATTTAGCTTTATTTTTAAGTTATTAGCTTATTAAAAGCATCTTATAATTAAGTTGCTACTTCTATTTTTTTATTTAAGTATTGTTATTATCTTTAATTCCTATATTAAAAAACACAAAAAAAAAAAAAAAAAAAAATTTCAAGTTCAAGTATTGTTGTTATTATTATCTTTGTTAAAAATATTAGTTTAATTGCTCAAGTATCCTAGTCTATATTAAAAAAAAACCAAAAAAAAATTTCTTTCTGACGATTTAGTTTTATTTTTCAAGATTATTTTCTATAATAAAAAAAATCATAAAAAAAGTTCTTTAGCTTTATTTTGCATTAATTTCTTTTAATATCTCAAAATTCCAAAAAAAAAAATCACTTAGTCTCTTTATTACACTTTAACTAAGGAGTAATCATCTTTTCATTCTTGATAAGTAAGAAGGGTTATCCAAAAATATTGCTACATCTAGTTCAAGGTATTATCTTTATTCATTTCTTAATTTCCTTAATTATTATTATTATGCTAACTAATGTGTTTGTTTTCATGTGGTGTTACCAATAGGAGTAATGACGATATTAGGTGCTAAATTAGCCCTAAATCTTTCATTACTCCACATTAGAAAGCCAAGCCTATTGGTGCGGTGATAGGTTACAAAAGAGGGGGGGTAATTGCATTTTGCATCGCATCTCTTTCTAATGCATTTTAAATATGAAAGGTCAATACATTCATGTGTCTGCCTAAAGCATATTTTTTAGAATGATTTATTTCTTAAAGTGAGCTTAAAGACCTAATGAATTAAGAGTTTATGTAGAGGATATTCAAGAGTAAGGAATTACTTACCACGTCCCAAAGATGGCCTATGAAAGAACCTTTACGATCAGAATCAGTTCCAGTTCCTTTGCTCAAGTAATAGAACTTTTCAAGAGCTTTCCAACCATATCTCACAATAGTTTTTGATTTTTCTATGTTTTTTAATGATTTTTTTAGTTCAAACTATCAAAAAGATGAAATACGCACGTTTTTCTCTTAATTGCTTTTCAAAATTTTTATTAATGGTGGTATGAAACCTATATTACACTATATTATATATATACTTCTTAACTTATGAAGTTTTAATGAAAATGTCTTTAATCTTATTTTAAAAATGATTTTAGATATAAGAGTTTTGACTAGCCTTAGTTCTAAGTGTTATTTTAAGAAACTTTAGTCTTACCTTAAAGATGACTTCAGAAATAAGAGTCTTTAATTCTAAATGTCGTTGTTTTAAAAATCTTTAATTTTATTTTAAGATGACTTTTGAAATAATTAATGTCCTAAGAACTTTAATTTTCTTTTAAAGATGACTTCAGAAATATAGTTTTAACAAGCATTATTTTCTTTTATAATTTCGTGAACCTTTCTATTTCAAATCCTTTTGTGACACAAGAATGAATCATAACTTTGCTTGTTTGTTTTTAATAAGTAATGATAGTTAATATGAGGTTATGGCCTCATTTCCAAACATGAGGTTAACATTAATTATTTAGTTGTATAAGGTTGTAACAATTATCCATCTCCATGAAAATAAACTTATATCTCATCATAATTACCCGATGGATTAATTGACAATCGGATATGATTAAATAGTTTATTGTTCCCTTTTATTTGGATGTAAGGCCTTGACAGGTGTCGTGCTTTATTTGGCCAATTCCATTAAGCCTAAACACATAACCCTTAAAACCTTACAAAAATTAACCTTGAGTGAATTTGAACCCAAAGTGAGATTATATAGTGAACCCTTACAGTTTTGCTCCAAAAAAATTCCTAGACCCACTTAAAATTCGTCAATCGGGACGCATTTGTTGAATTGTCTTGTTCAAAAGACATTTTTGGTGATCACTAATCGGGGTGATTTTCCTCAACCAAGGTGGTTCATTTTACTTTTACGAGTGAATCCGTCAAAGATCACTAAAATCCCACTTACAAAAATGACGTTTATGTCAACAACCCAAATTAAAAACCCAATGGAATTGGTTATTTAAAACATGGCATTTGTCCGAACTACGAAGGTTTTGATCCGTGAGTGAATTCAAAATCTCACTATGATCGGTACGTAGTGCAACTTTGGTGCTCAAACCTACCTTGTATTAATTTTTTTTTTTTTTTTATGTGGTTAATATGTCTTAAAACTTGATTTTTGACAACGCAATAGTAAGAGCCCGTTCCATAGAACGGAAGAGAAGACGAGTTCCAGACGTTCGATTCTCTTAACCTAAACCCCGAACCCTGTGCCTTATTCCCTATTATGGAGTTAGCAGTTGATTTTCATTAAGTTTTAATTTCTTAAAATTGACTGTTCTAAAATCCGTCCTTATTCGGATAAAAATAAGGTGGCGACTCTAAGTTTTGTTTATAAGTCTTATCAGACACCTTATAAGTGGAACCTTTTATAGACTAATTTCTGTCCACTAAAAACCAAGTACCACAACCGGTATTAAATCTCATCTTTCGAATCTCGACCTAACCATTTATAAATTAACCTGCCTATTGAAACTAGACCTAAACATCAATTCTCATATGTCAAATCTCGAATCAATATTGTTAAACTCATGCATAAAAGATCAGGCCTAATCTAGTCACAGAGCATTAAATCAATTAATAGGAAATTAATCTAGCATTGACAATTGACAACAATAAATTACCCCTTCATATTATTTATGGATCCCCATAAACCCTAGAAAGAAAACTACTCACACATAATAGAGATTAAACTAATCAAAGCAATAAAGCAAGACATGATTAAAGGAATAAAATAAACAACTAAGATTAAGAGAAGAGAAATCGTTACCAAAATAAATCTGGAATTAAGAGTAGATTAAGAACAAAGGTTTAAGAGAAAGAAAATCTAAGAAAACAATTAAGAGAGTAAAGAAAGAGTAAAAGAGAGAGAGAGAGAGGGAGAGAGATCCTAAAATCGTATTACGGAGGAGTATTTATACTCCGTACAAATCCTAAACTAAAACAAACTTAAACGACAAAACTAACTCCTAATATTTACACGCGCCCGATCGGGCGCGCCTTTTTGCTCTTCAGTTCAAATCTCGCGCCCAGCCGGGCGCATCATCGGGCGCTAGCCTTTGCTTCTCCCGCCCGGCCTAGCGCGCCTCCGGGCGCTAGCCTCTTTGGTCGGGCGGCTCTCTTGGGCCACTATTTGGACTACGATTGGGCTTCAATTCTTCAGGCCAATCTGGGTTTCCTCTTCCGATCTTGAATACTCGGTCCAAATGCCCCGATATCACCTATACCGAGCCCTTAATCACCGGTTCGATGACTCTAACCGGCCCTGGGCTATAAAATCTTGTCGTGCTTCTCCAATGCTCGTGATTGCTTCAAAATACCTCGGGAAAATACTCCAAAAGTGTAAATCCCTGCAAAAGTCAACCAAATCTACGAAAACACTAGAAAACACCAATTAGTAATAAAAGTGGCTCTAAAGAGCCAAAAACACTACTAATTATAACCAAGGGACGGGGGTAAAATACTATATAAAATTGACATATCAAACTCCCCCAAGCCAAACCTTTGCTTGTCCCTAAGCAAAGATCTCATCAATGAATCAATAAACATGCTTCACCCCAAAAAGTAAAAATCAAGCACAAACGATTTAGGGTAAATTAAATAAACATGCTTCAAAATCAACCAATCAAATCCATCTAACTACCAATCTCCCCTAACAATTGTCAAATAGAGCAAACCACAAGAGCATATAGAATTCAAGACTAGTGCTCACACACTCAACTCTCATTTATGTGGCGAGTAAAAGATGTACTCAATCGCTCTCCAACCAACCCTTTATGTGAACAGTGCCCTCCCAACTCACACTCTCATGTGTATAAAACAATGAACGCTCAACCTACTAGTCGACTCGAAATATGTCAAATCATAACTTGCATTGATAAACAACACTTTCACATTCATACAATTCTATGCACAAAGGTCGGAAGGTCTTTAAAGCTTGTAATGTAAGGCTAGGGTAAAGGGTAGGATAAATTTGGGAATAAGTGAGAGAAATCTATGCTTAAGGGAGAAAATCCTAATAAAGCCCGTGATCAAAATAAATAATGATCAACATCTCCTACATAACCAACTCTAATATCAACCAAATATACTCCAATCATAATAAACAATCCCAACACTTACAATTTCACTCATAAGAATATAATAATGAAGAAGTTGAGTGAATAAACAAACTTTATTACCAAACTTGAATTCTTCATTGAAGCTCTTATTTTTTTTTTTTTTTTCTCTTTTGATCGACCTCCAACTAGAACATTGAACATTGAACACTTTTTTTCTATTGAAGTTCACTTATTTTTTTTCACATTTTTTCTTGAACTTCTCTTTTATTTTCATAACATCATGCTTTATTTTTTCAAGAAAATATAACTTTCAAACTCATCAAAAATAAACATGATAAAAAACAAAACAACTTCTCAAAAACCCACCCAAATTGTGCAAATAATAAGCACACTACAAACTCCCTCACCTCACTCACTAATAGCTCCCCCAAGCCAAGCTTGGGACTAGTAACCAATGGGGAAAAATAGGCTTGTAATGTGGCTAATAAAACAACAAAAAGTCAAGGCAACAACATGGGGTAGCAAGAAGGGAACAAATGTATCTACAATAATCTGGATGCTACCAAAAAGAACAAATGCCTTCGTCCTCCTCAATGTGCATAATAATGAATCATATAAACACTACTTATAGTTGCAAATCAATACTCAAATTCATTGACATACCAGGAACTAACACACATTCCTAAAAAAATCAACTAGTCAAGCATTATATTCACAAGCAGTTGGGCAAAATTGACGCATGTTAAGGTTTCAAGGCAATCAAACATCAAATCATGATCAACTAATCCACAATGCTTATCATCATATACCAAGGATTAAAACAATTTTCTCAAGTAAGGGGCACAGGGAAGCATGATTTACAATTTATTGGAACGTATTTTTGGATTTTTTATTTTTTAATTTTTTTTTTGGATTTTTCATAAATAAGAAAGCAATAAAACTAACCTAGAAAGCAATAAATCTACCCTAAGAAAACACACCAAAAATAAAAGAAAAGAGAAAAAGAAATATACCAAATCCAAAATCTCCCCCAAGCCAGAATCAGACAATGTCCTCATTGGCCCTGGAACTAGCCCAACAAAGCTAGTCCTGATCATCCTCATCTATGGAGCCGAAACCTGCACCTCCACTGCCACCTGCACCAGAAGAGCTACCACCAAAATAATCAGCATGAAAAATCCCCCCCGCCGGTCCCCCGAAAGGAATGTCCTGGCCGTACCCATGGAAGGAAGAATAGTCAGTGTAAATACCATGGGCAGTAGGATCCCTATCGTATCCCTGGGGTGGAGGCTGAAACCAGTCAGGGTGAATAGCGTCGTCGGGAATGTTGCCCCGACGAGCATAATCATCGTACATAGGGTAGAGAGCTCTACCCTAGTTCCTCTCTAGGTACCCTAACATATGGTCTATGGAGCCTACCATCCTCCTAAGGTCAGTATGGGAATGCTCGATACGTCCTAAGGCCTGACCTATACTCTGAAGGTCCCAAACTGGGTTAGAGTCAACATGAGGGACGGAGTAAGACATGCGAGGTGGAGAGAATGCCACCTTGGGCTGAGGCTGAGGCTGGGGTGGTGGTACTGGTGGTGGTGGTGCTTGCCCCCTAGCGTTGGCAACTAAAAGATCATATGTATAGGATAGTTTCCCTGGGGGAAATGCGGTCAAATCAGGACTGGGTAGGGGAAAGATGGGCAAAGGTTGCTCGCTCCCAGTCCTAATACACCAGAAGGGTGTCTACTCGCTATCCGGTCGTACCCACCCAAACTCCTCAAAATAACTAGCAGTCATATAGGTATCTAGTCCACAATTGGATAGTTGGTGGGGTCCATCCACTACAAAACCGGCCTTTTTCACTGCTATTCGAGTGATAAGGCCTCCTAAACGGATGGGAGTTTTTGATGTGGTGGTGGCCGTGGCATGCCTACTCAGATGGTGAATAATAAACCTACCTATGTTCAATTTCCCGAACCCATACATATAGTGTCCTATGATATCTAGTTCGTTAGTTTGGGCATTATTGGGCTCGTTTCTACCTAAAAAACACAAACCCGCAAATCTTTGCCAGATTTTTGGGACAGGGTGATGAATAGGTTTGGTACTAGCATGTTGGGGGTCAGGAGTAGGCAAACCAGTCAAAGCATGATATATGTTACCCATTTTATAGTCCGCATGCCATTGGTGAGGTAATTCATAATTTAATTCAAATAATTTACAAAATTCTACATAAGTTGAACTAATATTCCTATTGTTCAACCTAAAAATTAAATTCGGCCCATTTCTACTACTTACAACTTGTAAAGAAGACAAGAATTCACAAGTTAGTTCTCGGTATGTAGGATAGTGCATATTAACAAATTTTCTCATGCCAATGTCATTTAAAAATCGTTTTACAAAATCATACAAACCAAATTATTCTAAAGTAGGGCGGTGTAACCACCGAGAAGGAATTACCTCGCGCCCGATTAAGTGTTCTAGCCGCTCCTTTTGCTCTCAGCTAGCAATACGAATCGTCGGCCAGTACGAGAGTTGCAAATGCGGGTCGTATTCCTCCCTCGAACTGGAGCTCCTACCAAAAATAGACCGAGCCCTCTTTGAAGCCATGGTAGAAATGGGTATGAAAATTGATTTGAATAAAATCTGAAAATTTTTATATGGAAATGTAGAGGATGAAGAGGGGATTACAAATATGTAAAAAGTTTTGAATTTGAGTGAGAATTGGAGAAGGAAACTTAGAGAGAAGGTAGAGAGAATTTGAGTTTTAGAGAGAGAAAGTTATGGAGGAGGTGAGTGAAAGGAGAAAGAGACGAAGAAAAAAAAAAGAAAAAGGGAGTCAGGTGCGTCGCGCCTGGTCGGGCGGCAGCTCGCCCGGTCGGGCGATCTAAGTTTTAAAATCAGTTCTGCTCTCGCGCCCGGTCGGGCGGCATTCGCCCGATCGGGCGATCTAAATGCCCGATTTGCGTTGATTCTCGTGCCCGGTCAGGCGATCTAACGCTCGAATTTTCACCTCTTCTCGCGCCCGGTCGGGCGAGAGTTTCCCGATCGGGCGGACAATTTAGTCCGTATACGACGAGTTTCGCGCCCGGTCGGGCGAAATTACTTGATTTTGAAGCCTTGCTCTCGCGCCCGATCGGGCGAGCTTTGCCCGGTCGGGCCCGAGACTAAATTGTCGAATTTTTATTTTCTTCTTTTCTCCAAAATTTGGCTAACTCTTTTCCTTCAAACCTGTACAAACACTCATAGAAATCATTAAATTCTCTCATCTCTCCTCTCTCCTCTCATAAGAAAAAGGAAAGAAAAACTAGTCTAAAAGCATTAAAAATACGGGTTGCCTCCCGCAAAGCACTGGTTTATCTAGGTCTCGCACGACCTTCTTACCAAGTATAACAACTAGGACCCTTGGCCTAACGCTTGATCGGGCGGTTTCTCACCCGGTCTAGCGGTGTTTAGGCTGCGACGCGGCTTCCTGACATGCCCTGTGGGGCGCCAATTCACCTTATCTGGTGGATCCTCCTTGACTTGGACTGGGAGGTCTTCAATGATACGCACTAAAGATCCTTCTTTGATCGAGGGTTGCTTCAAATTGTCATTGCATTCAACACTTGCAACTCGATCTGGTGGAATACTTACCGTAGGCTCAAATTGCACAACTTGCTTGATTGATTCCACCTTTTCGTCCTCAAAACCAAGACCAACAGTGTAGAGGGCTCTTTCTATTGCATCGACTTCCTTCTGCCATTTGTCTATCTCATATGAAAAGGATGCAACACAAGATACCGCCTCCAAGGGATATTTTTCAAGAGCTTGGGGCTTGTTAGAATAATTCTCAACCACATTAACACTAAAACATTTCTCCTCAGTCATGGGGTTTTTAGGGTATTATTAAAATTGAAAACAATTTTATCATCCCCTACTGATAGTGTTAACTTACCACTTCTCACATCTATGATTGCTCCTACAGTGTTAAGGAATGGTCTACCCAAAATAATTGGGGTTTGCATATCCTCAGCCATATCAAGAACGACAAAATCAACAGGTATATAAAATTTACCTACTCTAACGAGGACATCCTCTAAAACCACCTAAGGGGTATTTGAAAGAGCGGTCGGCCATTTGTAGAGTTATATTGGTAGCTTTTAATTTAACCATATTCAACTTGGAACACACAGATAATGGCATGACACTAACGCTAGCACCCAAATCACACAATGCATTATCAATCATTAGATTGCCTATATGACAAGGGATAGAAAAACTACCCGGATCTTTTAATTTAGGTGGAGACTTATTTTGAAGTACGGCACTACACTCTGCAGTGAAAGCTATTGTCTCTACCTCACTAATAGACCTTTTCCTTGTCAATATTTCTTTCATAAATTTTGCATATGAAGGAATTTGTGTGATTAATTCAGTGAAGGGAACTGTTACCTTCAAATCTTTTACCATCTCCAGGAACTTACCAAACTGCTTATCTAAATTTGTCTTCAAGTGACGATTGGGGAATGGAAGTTTGATAATTGGCTTTGGAGCATTGTTGCTCTTGTCTGGAGTAGCCACCTTCCCTGGAGTCGTACCCTGCAATGTAGAATTAGATATGTTAGTACTATCCTTTAGCCCTGTAGGGCTATTAACTACATTGTTTGGTTTAATGGAATCAAGATTAGCATTATTTAATAAATCAGGTTCATCAACTCTGGGCATAGAGGGCCCTTCATAGTTTGAACCACTCCTTAGAGTAATTGCATAGGCTTGATCCGTAGGCCTGGTCGGATGTGCCGGCAGAGCTCCCTGTTGGCCGGCTTGTAGAGTAGCGGAAAGTTGCGCTATTTGATTATCTACAATTTTATTATGTGCTAGAATTTGATCAATTTGAGCATCTCTACTCTCCATGTGCTTTTGCATATTAACCAACATTGCTTTAATTTCCACCAAAGAAGGGTCAGAAGATGAGGAGGTTTGTTGTGGTTGGTTCTTCTGGCCAGCATTGGGATGGTAATATTTCTGTTGTTGTTGCTGTGGCGCCTGTGGTTCTTGTGGTGGTGGATTTTGAACATTAGTACTCCGGTAGGAAAGGTACGGATGGTTCCGATACCCAGGATTGTAGATGTTGGAGTATGGGTTATTCTGCCTATAAGCTTGAAAGGCATTAGCTTGCTCCACGGAACTCCTGCAATCTTGTTCCCAATGACCTATAATACCACAATTTTCACATAAAGCCTTATTAGAATTATTATTAATCGCAGAAACATTAGCTACATTAGCAGTGCTAAGATTATCTAATTTTTGGCATATAGAGGTCAGTTGAGCTTGCAAAAAGGATACAGAGTCAACACTATGTTTCAACTTGTTAGCAAATCCTCTAGGATTCCCATATTGGGAATTATGTATCGTCATATCTTCAATAACCTGACCTGCATCATCAACATTAAGATTCATAAATCTCCCACTAGCTGCAGAATCTAAAATTATTCTAGAAGAATTTCCAATGTCATTGTAAAAGGCTTGGATTAACTGCCATTGTGCTAAATTATGATGAGGGCATTCTCTTTGTAGGTCCTTGAACCTCTCCCAAGCCTCATATAAAGATTCATTGGCTTCTTGGGCAAAGTTCTGAATCGCACTCCGTAGTACGGCTATTCTCTCTGTAGGATAATACTTGTTATAAAAATTCAAAACAAGAGTTTCCCAGTCAGTTATACCAAGTGCAGTTCTATTTAAGCCATTAAACCACAATTTAGCTTTTCCAGTTAAAGAAAAGGGAAAAAGAATCTCCCTGATTTGGTCTTGAGTGACCCCGGCTTGTCTGATGGTATTGCAATATTGACAATAGTCGGCAATGTGAAGATTTGGAACTTCACCCTTAGCTCCACTGAATTGCTTCCTCTCTATCATCGTTATAAATTGAGGTTTAATTTCAAATTGCACCCCATCAAGAGCCGGAGTAGGAGTGAGATGTGGAAAATCTGTGAGCTTTGGTTGTGAGTAATCACTAAGCTTCTTTGGAGCCGTCATCTCTGATTCTGGATCTGATGATACCACTGAATCGCTAGAACCAGTTGGAGGGTCTCGGTGATTATTATTATCACCAGAATCCGCCAGGATTTGCTTGTAGAGATTTTTCTGTCTATGGAAAGAACGTTCGATCTCAGGATCGAATGGGATGTATCCTGATCTGGAACACCTGGGCATAAACAAAAAACTAGAAGCAAATGTAAGATTTGTCTCAAAGAACTAACGTTCTCTGAGACAAAAAGAAAATAACCTAGACTACAAAAATAATCAGAAATAAAAATAAAACCGTTACCCCGGGAACGGCGCCAAATTTTGACAGGGTAAAGTCGTATCCCCTAATCAAAAGTAAATACCTAAGTCCTCTAACAAAAGTAGATAGGGAAGTAGGGTCGAACTCCACAGGGAAACAAGTCTTTCTACTCCTAATTAACTATTATAATCTAGATTATGAGGTAACCAATATTTATATTTGAATAATAAACTAAACTACGGAGATCAAGAATAAGGAGAAAATAATATATAAAAGGATCTAGGGCATAGGTTCACCAATAAATAATATTCCAGGGTAGAATATAATAATCATTCATCAATGCATATATTAATCAGATTATAAAGGGCTTTCGCTACGTATTATAATCACACAATTAATTTACCGGTATTAAATCTCATCTTTCGAATCTCGACCTAACCATTTATAAATTAACCTGCCTATTGAAACTAGACCTAAACATCATTCTCATCTGTCGAATCTCGAATCAATATTGTCAAACTCATGCATAAAAGATCAGGCCTAATCTAGTCACAAAGCATTAAATCAATCAATAGGAAATTAATCTAGCACTGACAATTGACAACAATAAATTTCCCCTTCATATTATTTATGGATCCCCATAAACCCTAGAAAGAAAACTACTCACACATAATACAGATTAAACTAATCAAAGCAATAAAGCAAGACATGATTTAAGGAATAAAATAAACAACTAAGATTAAGAGAAGAGAAATCGTTACCAAAATAAATCTGGAATTAAAAGTAGATTAAGAACAAAGGTTTAAGAGAAAGAAAATCTAAGAAAACAATTAAGAGAGTAAAGAAAGAGTAAAAGAGAGAGAGAGAGAGAGATCCTAAAATCGTATTACGGAGGAGTATTTATACTCCGTACAAATCCTAAACTAAAACAAACTTAAACAACAAAATTTACTCCTAATATTTACACGCGCCCGATCGGGCGCGCCTTTTTGCTCTTTAGTTCAAATCTCGCGCCCGGCCGGGCGTGTCATCGGGCGCCAGCCTTTACTTCTCCCGCCCGACCGGGCGCGCCTCCCGGCGCCAGCCTCTTTGGTCGGGCGGCTCTCTTGGGCCACTATTTGGACTACGATTGGGCTCCAATTCTTCGGGCCAATCTGGGTTTCCTCTTCCGGTCTTGAATACTCGGTCCAAATGCCCCGGTATCACCTATACCGAGCCCTTAATCACCGGTTCGATTACTCTAACCGGCCCTGGGCTATAAAATTCAGTCGTGCTTCTCCAATGCTCGTGATTGCTCAAAAATACCTCGGGAAAATACTCCAAAAGTGTAAATCCTTTCAAAAGTCAACCAAATCTACGAAAACACTAGAAAACGCCAATTAGTAATAAAAGTGGCTCTAAAGAGCCAGAAACACTACTAATTATAACCAAGGGACGGGGGTAAAATACTATATAAAATAGACACATCACCTGGCGATAGAGCTGTCGTTTGGCGCCAGAATTGGGAATTCCATATAAATTCCTTTTTCTTCTTCATTTCGTCGCTGCTACTTCTTTACCTTCGAAAATCGCCGTGAAATTCATTTTGCTCATTCTGCTCGTTTCTCAACCAAATTTGCTCAAATTTGTTGCAAATCGAAGCTTTATTCATCTACTTTCCCGATCTATGTAAGTTTTCTTTAAACTCACTCGAATTTTGATGAATTTTGTGCGTTTTTGTTCACGGATTTTTAAAAAATTCAAACCTTATAATGCTTAATTTGCCTTGTTTGTTAAATTTTATGCCATGAAATTGCTTGATTATGTTTGTATATTGCCGTGGGAGTGTTTTGAGACTTTTTTAACTCAATTTGGTGAAGAAACAAACAAATCACCATTGTTGGACCTCTTGAGGTCGGGAAGACAATGTCGCTTGTTCTTGATGTTTTTTCTAGCAATTCTTGTCCAATTTGTTCACAATAATTATCACAGTATTGCAAGAAATTGTTTGGATGTCGTATATCTATTTTAGTACTACGACTCTATTTTTTTGCGAACATATATAGTATCATGCGACTAGGCAAACCTTAGATACTATAGAACCTTAATTTATGTTGATTTTGCACAATGTAGTATGTCTAGACAGCGAGGTTCGGGTTCACGGTCCCGAGACACACGACGGGAGCATGAGCCCATAGAGGAGGACGTTGACCCGTCCACTTCTCTTGGTCCCCTCCCTGAGTGGGATAGAGGACTTTGTACTTTTCCCCCGACCACCACATTTCTGAGAGGGTGCGTCATGGGATCACCGCTGGTAGGACGCATTGCCATGGCTCGGGCAACGATACTCTGGGCAAGTTGTATAGGATGTTCATCAGCGTCGACGGAGAGTTGAGACTTCTCTAGGAGTCTTGTGGGCTGATTGCCCTGTTTGAGGCCACGGAGGCCATGAGTTCTTCTAACGAGGGTCACCGCGTGGCTCGCGCCCTGGTGGAGTTCTTCTGGGACACCACCAACACTTTCCACTTTCCTTGGGGTGAGATGATGGTCACCCCAGCCGACTTCAGTCTCATCTCGGGACTAGAGTTCAGTTATACTTTGCTGTTGTTCGACAGCAACATCAGCGTCTACTCTCCTAAGGTTGATGAGCTACTGGGTCCGATCGTTGTTCGGGCTCGTGCTAAGGTGGAGTCATCACAGTTCAGCGCCAAGAGTATTCGCCGGTCGACTCTGGCGGCAGCTTTCGAGGATGATCTGACCACACGAAAGCAGCGGGTGCGCATCTTTACGCTTATCTTGCTGTCAGGGATGTTTTTCCCTGACAAGGGTAGTAGGGTGCTGCTTTACTACCTTCCTACAGCCCGCAATCTTCACCTGATCGGGACTTACGACTGGGCCAACCTGGCCTATGCTGATTTTGTGCGTGCGCTGCGAGACTCGTGTCGACACCGGTTCTACACGGGGAACATCGCTCTGTCCGACTTCTGGAGAGTCGTAGAGGTATACTTTATCTTCTATAAAGTTATCTTTGAGCTTTTTATTAGCACTTGCTGATATTTTTTGTCTTTTGTAGATCTGGTTCTACAAGTACTTTCCTTCACTCGCGCCGGCGAGACCGTCGCCACGCGGGTTTCCTATAGGCGCCTGCTGGGGAGGCTGCCATATTCGGGTGTCTACTGCCCATGTTCGAGAGAAGATCCTCTCGGTATGATTTTTTACATAGTTAACATCTTCGTATTGCTTTTTTGGTAGATTTTTATCTCATAAACATTCTTCGCATGAGCCTGATGTGCTATACCGGCCATGGGGCGATTTGGTTGTCCCTGGGCTAGCCGCGCTGTATACTACTAAGCGTCGCTACTTCCTAGGGACGTATGGGGCGGCTACGTATCTAGGAGAGAGGATTGCTATTCAGCACTCATCGGATGTTTTCGTCGTCCCTGCTTCTCCGCCACGTCATATGTTCAATGACGTGAGGCTGCTCAGCCTATCGGAGAGGGCTGGTATTCCTTAGCAATCTAACGCGATTCCGGGGCGGTGGTACGAGGAGGAGCTGCTGCCGTTGTTAGCTCCGGCCCCTGTTCTGTCTGAGGAGGCGGCGGTATGATTTTCATCTTTTACCTTTTGCTAAGTAGCCCCCAAGTGATATTTTACTCACTTTGGTTTGCTTTTGTCAGGCTGGGCCTACTGAGTTCATGCCCCCTCGTATGTCCATCCACTACCAGAGAACATACGGGCCTATCGAGGAGATGATTCCTACGACTTCCGAGGACCAGCGCTTTGTGGAGCGATCGATTCCTCGCCACCAGACTCGGGTGAGTTTATTTATTTGCTATTTGTTCATATCTGTCATGCATTGTCACTGATTTTATTTCTTTAGGCAGTTTTCGCACGAGGTGGTTACGGCGATGGCGAGGTGTATAGACGCCTTCCGAAGCCAGCTCGTTCGGATGAGGAACGTGGCTACGGTGTCGTCGCGACGTCGCTGTTCAGGAGGTAGCCTTTTCTCCTTATTTCTACATTGTTATGTTTCTATTTTGATTGCTTCTGACTTTGTTACTTCTTGCAGGGTCAGCCCATTCCTTCTCATACCCAGACGAGACCTGAGGTCCAAAGAGAGTCAGCGAGGTCTAGCTCGAGGCGTCGCCGCACTGGTTCTGGCGGTCGGGGTGGTCGATCTGAGGCTGCCCGGACCGAGGCAGTGGAGGGCTTGGGCTCTTCATCTGAGGGTGCACGTGCTGAGCCGGTAGGCAAGGGAGAGGCCGCCTCGGCTCTGAGAGGTGGTGGGATGTACGAGGTTGGCTCGTCATCGCAACAGCCTCAGCCTCTGTCAGTGCATCAGGGCGACCTTGGATGGACGGGTCCTGACTTGAGTTTTCCTCCTCCAGAGAGACCGGAGCTGGAGCTGGTGGGGAGCATACTCCTCGTTCTGCGCAATTCTTTGATATGATGGGTGTCCCTCATCATCTGCGTCCTCCAGCGCCGTAGCTTGTACCTGTGTTTTTTATTTATTTGGACTTGTATAGGACTTTGCCTAATTAACTCATTTATTAGACATATATGTATATACATATTATTATCTATTATGACTATATTTATCTTGCATTTATTTTTCATTTTTATGTGCGTATTTGTGTGTGCAAAAAAAATGTGATATAAAAAATTATTTTGCGCAAAAATTTCCGTCATTTTTATTATTGATGGAGGGTATCCGACTTTCTCCCCCAAAAAGAAAAAATGAAAAATAAAATTCGACTTGCAACAAACTTAAAAATAGATTAAGTCTGAATAAAATCCGAAAAAGAAAAAATTGAAATTAATATATGAAATTAATATGTAAGGGTATTTGTATAAAGGGATAAAATTGTAAAGCCATTGTACGAGTTCAAATCATAGCAAGAAAAACACGGTTTGAATAGCACGTTGATAAGACACATCAGCGCCACGTGGCGCCACGTGTTTTGCGCTAGCGCCGGGCATTGCTTCAGTCGCCAGGCGACAGAGTCGTCGTTTGGCGCTGATGTACGCTGACTCCGAATCCTTTCCGGATTGAAACTGCATCGATTTTGTGTATAAATAGCCCCCTAATCTACCGAATTCTGCCGAATTCCTTCATAATTTTAGCAGATTAATCCTAGACTTAGCTTCTTGAAATAATAATCATGTCTTTAGTTACTAAGAGTTTTACCAACTTCACCCGTGAATGGTGTCGGTCTTTAACTTCTAAAGAGAGAAAAGAACTTGACTTTTTCTATATGGGAGGTATTTATGGTGTTAAGGGGGTAGTCTTGATATAGACTTTATTCATACCACCTTAGAATATTGGGATACAAATACTCATTGTTTTAGACTAGGGTGTGATGAAATTAGCCCTTTACCGGAAGAATTCGGTGCTATCTTAGGCTTCCCTTCATTAGATCTTGCGGTAATCCCTAGAATAAATGAATATTATTATAAAGATTTTGAGCGCTTCTTTAATTTAAGAGACAAAGATCTAACGAATATTGTAGATGGTGGTGTAGTTAATTTGAAAGAATTTGCACGCCATTACTTTGATAGACCTTATAATCTTTTCATGTTTATCAAAGAAGGGCTTTTCTCTTTTGCATGCTTAACCAATATCTTCTCACTAGTGGTAGAACTAATGAGGGTCAAGCAATTATATCAACTGTTTTGGAGCAAATCGAATCTGGGAGAAATCCAATGCCATTAATTGTTGGAGAAACTATGCTTAGTCTTGATGAATTGAAGAGAAATCCAAAAGCACCTTTTCGGGGCTCTCCAATTTTATTACAGGTAGAAAAATAATATTTTTAATTACAGAAATCAAAAACATATTTTTGTATAGTAATATTAATTTATTTGCATTGAATTTTTTTGCAGATATGGCTAATGGAGAGACTATAATTAATTAGTCCTCCTGACAATGTTGAAAAATATACTCCAAATTGCTTTGTGAGGCAAAAGAAACGCTTCTCTAAGATGGGGCGCCATGAATGGAAAAAAGTCTTTGCCTCTTGCAACTTTTCTATCAAGTGGGTCATCCCTTGGTGGAAAATAGAGAAGATGGTTGGTGTCAACAAACAACCTTTCTGTTGTCTTCCAAGCTTAACCAAGATGACTTTTTTATTATCCCTGCAGGGTAAAAAGACAGTACGGCCTACTTCAAAAAATTCCTTCCGGGAATCTTCGTCGTCCCTATGAATTCCCTGTTTCACAAGAAGTAGAGAAATTTGATGCATATTGGAGCGCTAGACCTTTATGGGAAGTGATTACCCAAAAGGTTCCTCATTCCTTGCCCAATGATGTAAAGAAGTGGCTTCTCAAGAAACCTTCAAAGGACATGAAGAAAAATCAGAGTAAAACCAATGTGAAGAATCGTTTAGGTGACAAGGAAATTCCTGTTAAGGAACGCTTGAGTGAAAAGATTGAATTCAAAACACCTATGATGCCTAAGAAGAAAGACTGTACAAAGGATAAAGGGAAAAGAAAAGCTGACACTTCAGAGAAGGTTTGGGCAGAGAAGAAACATGGGGTCCTAGCTAAGGGAGAAACCATTTACTCTAAAATTGAATGTATGTCCTCTAAGGGATGCCTACTAGCTAAAGTCATGGACGATGAAGAGGATGCAGATAAAAATTGAAAAAGAGCAAAGAAAGAGAAGAAAGATTGAAACATTGCTTAACTTCCAATTTATTAGACTTAGTTTTAAATTTAAAGTTAATTTGTTTTATTAAACATTTATTTAAATTTTATCAATAATGTAAATTTTAGTTTATTTGAAATTTCAGCTTTTTAATTAAATCAACTTATTTAATTTATTAAAGCAATGAAAACAGAAAATTTATTTTCCAGACATGTTTTCGAGTACGGAACTCGAAAATTTTCCGAAAAACACCGAAATTTGCCCAGATACTCCCAGAAAAGCGGCGCCGCTGTTTTATGGTTGTCGCCGAATGATGTCGTCTGTTGTCCAGCGACAGGCGCTGTCGCCTGGCGCTGCAATCTGTCGGCCGACGACAGGATTTTTTCTGTGACGCCGATGTTCCGTCGAATTGCTGTCGAATTTCTTTTTATTACTAGGATGCGAGGTTTGCAAAAATTAAAGTGGCCGCACCCGTAAAGGGTTGCCTACGTATCCTTTCCTAAGGAATAAGGCCAAACGTAGCTCTCTTGAGTACCCTACTCAGGTAATTATGGGTAGTACTTTTTAAGTTGGTCAAGATTTGTCATGTTCGAGAAGTCACTGCTATCCATATCAGTTAACTTTGCTGCACCTCCTGATATGATTGTTTTGACAATATAGGGTCCGGACCAATTAGGCCTCAATTTAACTCTTGGATCCAAAACATTTTTCCTTAATGCTTTTAACACCAAGTCTCCTACTTTGATGTTTCTTGTCTTGACCTCCTTATTAAAATGCCTAGCCATACGAGTTTAATAGCATTGGGTATGATGTAGAGCTTCTAGTCGCTTTTCATCAAGTAGAATTAACTCTTCATATCTTGCTCTAGTCCATTTGACTTCATCGAGTTTACTTTCTAGTGTAATGCATAGAGATGGTATCTCTAGCTCTACAGGTTGTACGACATCCATTCCATAAACCAAGGAGAATGGCGTATTTCCTGTTGATGTGTGAATTGACGTGCGATAACCCTAAAGTGCGAAATAGAGTTTGTCAGGCCAATCTTTGTAATTTTCTGTCATCTTCTCGATGATAGTCTTTGAATTTTTATTAGCTGCTTCAAGTGCTCCATTTGCTTGAGGTCTATAAGGGGAAGAATGATGGTGTTGAATGCCATATTTTTGTAACAATTCTTCACACTCAGCTTGAAGTGAGTTCCATTGTCACTTATCATTTCATGTGGGACTCCATATCGACAAATGATATTTCTTTCGATAAAGAGTGCTACATGTGTTTGCGGTGAGTTTAGCATATGATTGTGCTTCAACCCACTTTGTGAAGTAATCAATTGCTACTAGGATGTATTCATGACCTCCTGTCCTAGGAGGGGTAATTTTACCGATAATATCAATCCCCCATGTAGAGAATGGCCATGGTGAAGTGTAGGTGTAAAGTAGAGATGGAGGAACATGTTTTAGATTGGCATAGATTTGGCATTTAGGGCATCTTTTTACATATTGATGACAGTCTCTATTCATGGTAGTCCAATAGTATCCTTCTCGCATTATCTTTTGGACTAGCATTTTGCCATTAACATGGGTTCCACAAATGCCTTCATGGACTATCCTCATGGCTCTTTGGGCATCCTTTTTCCCTACACATAAGAGAGCTCGACCCTTAGGTACCCTTTTATGTAACTCGTTGTCTATGCGTATTGGGAAGCCAAGAGTCTTAATGCTCGTTTTGCTCTTTTGTCAGCATGAGGAGGGTATTCTCCTTTGGTGACATAGTTAAGTATATCTGTATACCACGGTTCTTATTCTTCTTCTTCTTCTTCTTCTTCTTGGATCACTTCATCATCTTCTATGGCTTGAATATAAGCCGGTTTGTGCCTTTTCTCTATAGTTAGAGGCATTTGCTCAATTTCCGTAGGAATTCTAAACATTGAGGCTAGTCTTGCCAAAGCATCAGAAAATTGATTTTCCTCTCTAGGTAGATATGTGTATTCTACCTTTTCTAACTAATTAGTGAGAGTTTCTAGATAAGTTTGGTAAGAGGCTAGACTTTCACTCCTTACTTTCCATCTTTTAGAAATCTGATTGATGATCAATGAAGAGTCCCCGAATATTCGTAATTTCTTTACTCCCAATGACAAAGCTGTTTCAAGGCCTACCACACATGCTTCGTATTCAGCAGCGTTGTTGGTAACGTCGAAATCTAGCTTTATGGAGATTGGAACGTGCTCTTCTTTAGGTGATACTAACAATACTCCAACGCCACATCCCTTTTGGTTTGAGGCTCCATCGAAGTATAAAGTCCAAGTAACATCTTATGTGACCATCAAGTCTTCGTCTGGAAATTCATCGTCGTGTATTGGCGTTGAATCCTCTATTGGAAGATCCGCTAGGAAATCCGAGACCACAGATCCTTTGATAGCTTTTTGAGGCATGAATCTCACATCAAACTGGGCTAAGTTGACTATCCATCTTGATATGCGCCCATTGAGTGTAGACTTCTCGAATAGATACTTAAGTGGATCCATTCGGGAAACTACAAAGACTGTATGCACGAGCATGTAATGTCTTAGCTTGGTTGTGGCCCACACCAATGCGAGGCACAATTTCTCAAGCAATGTATAGCGTACTTCATACTCGAGCATCTTTTTCCTTAGATATTAGATTGCATTTTCTTTACCTTCTACTTCTTGTGCGAGCATGACTCCCATTGTCTCCTTGGTGACTGTTAAGTACAACCTAAGAGGTATTCCTTGAAGTGCTGGTGCTAATACGGGAGGATTTGCGAGATAGGCTTTGATCTTTTCAAAGGCTTTTGACACTTATCGTCCCATATTACTGGTACATTCTTTTTGAGCTTCTTGAATATTGGTTCACATATTGTTGTTAATTTTGATATGAACCTACTTATATATTGCAACCGGCAAATAAACCCTCGAATTTGTTTCTCGGTTTTGGGCGGTGGCATTGATATGATTGCCTTGATCTTGGTTGGGTCTATCTCTATCCCTCTATAGCTTATGACATATCCCAAAAGCTTGCCTGAGGTGACTCCAAAAGCACACTTGGATGGATTCAACCTCATGTTGTATTTCCTTAGCCTTTCAAAGAATTTTCTCAAGGATACTTGATGTCCTGAGCGATCTTTTGATTTCACAATCATGTCGTCCACATATACTTCAACTTCTTTGTGCATCATGTCATGGAGTAAGACAGTCGCTGCTCGTTGGTAAGTAGCACCCGCGTTTTTCAACTCGAATGGCATTACCGTGTAACAGTAAGTACCCCATGGTTTTATGAATGTTGTTTTCTCCATGTCTTCTTCTGCCATGAGAATCTGATTGTGCGTATCCATCCATGAATGAGAGAAGTGCATGATTTGCTGTATTATCTACCAAAATATCGATGTGTGGTAAAGGGAAGTCGTCCTTTGGACTTGCCTTATTTAAATCTCGATAGTCGACACACATTCTTACCCTTCCATCTTTCTTCGGAACCGGGACCACGTTGGCTACCCATTCGGGGTATTTGGATACCTTGATAAAACCTGCAGTTATTTGTTTTTGAACTTCTTATTTTATTTTAAGAGCTACGTCGGGTTTCATTCAACGCAACTTTTGTTTTACAGGTTTCATTCCTGGAATTAGTGGTATAGTGTGTTGAGCTATTTCTCTATTAATACCTGGCATATCTTCATATAACCAAGAAATTACATCGATAAATTCTTTAAGTAGATTAATTAAATCGGTTCTTTCTTGTTCATTAAGTGTTAATCCGATTTTAACTTCTCTTTTAATGGTTGAATCATTTGAGATATCAACCGTCTCAGTTTCCTCAATTATCGGTGTTTTATTTTCAAGTGTTTCCATTGCTTTAATAATTTCTTTGTCATTTTCATTGTTAGTTAAGCAATACTCGTCATCTTAGGTTAAAGAAAAACACGAGGAGTAAGCAGAAGAAGACGTATTATTGAATTCTGAAATCATTGCATCAAAAAGGGAAATGTCCTCAGGAACTTGATTACTAACTATCCTAGGAGTAGAAATAGAAGAAGGAGGGGGTGCTACAACTAAGGACTTGAATGACTCTACAGGAAAAGACTCTAACTCTGACTCTGACTCAGACGATTCCTCAAACATCGGTCCTTGACCTGTTGTTATAGAAATTTTCCTTCCACTTGGAGTAGTCACCTTGACTGTCTTGCGTCACCCTTGTACTGATCCTTCTGCTGGAGTGATGAGTTTTGAAGGGTCAAAGTTCTCGCTTTGTAGGACCGTTTAGATGAGCGAGGAGTTATCCTCTATGCATCTCGGCTCATCTTTTTCTCACCCAAATAATAATCCCATGACATTAAAGTCAAAGCATGGGGGTGCTTTCTCCTTGTGGATAGGAGTTGGGATTTCATATAGAAAGTAGCAATCTAAGAAAATTTCGAATCCTGGTTGCCTTATGCCATTTACAACAAAAGGTTCGGGAAATTCATAGCATGGATAGTCCTCTCCTTTTTTTATGAATTGTCCATTGAGAGTAAGAGGATGCTGATCCATTGGGATTGCTTTCTTTTGGATGCGAGCGTTCCTACACGCCTTAGACCTTTCTTGGGCTCGCTTAAGATCTTCCCGAGTTGGTTCGAAACCAAGTCCGAAAGTATCTAACTTAGGGAGGCCAGGTAATTCTAGCTGTTTTGCTATTCCCTTCTTCTTTCCTAGGGTCATTCCAGGAAAATGCCCTTGTTTCTTAGGAATAGCATTTACTGTCATATTGGAGTGGGGGTCGTGACAGAGAGGGGTCCTTTCATCCTCCTCGATTAAGGAGACCTCTTCATTAAAGCCCCACAAGTCTTCATCATCTTCATCGTGCTCCACATTAATGATCGGATTTTCCACAGCTTTAATCCTCATGGGTGAAGCATCGATTGTGATAAGGATTCCTACAACTATGGCTTTTACTTGTTGGTGGAGGTTTGAAGGGACGACCTTTAGGTCATGAAGCCAAGGGCGTCCCAACAATAAGTTGAATAAAGCCTTGATATCTACCACTTGGAAGGTATTAGCATGTTCTATTGCTCCCGCCGTTATATTAATAGTAATCTTACCAAGAGCTTGGCGACGAGTGTTGTCATAAGCTCTTATTCCTTGTGTTGACGGGGTTAAGTCTTCATCCCTTATGCCTAACATCCTCGAAGTTGTGAGTGGACAGTCATTGATTGCCGATCCATTGTCTACAAGAGTCATTGGGACGTTCATTCTCTTGCAAACTACTGTGAGGTTTAGTGCCTTATAATGTTTGTCACCTTCTGGAGGTAAATATTTGTCAGAAAAGGTGATCAAGTTGATAGGACTAGGGAGATCACTCGTAAGGAAGTTAGCCAACCCCTCAGGAGTGGTGTCGGAATCTATCCCTATCTTATCCAAGGCATTCATCACTGTCAACCTATGTTCTCTAGACGTAGCTAGGAGTTTCCATACATTCATCTCGACCTTGGTCTTTTTGAATTGCTTGACAATATCATTGTCTTCTATGATAGGTATGGGAACTTTTTGCGCAGTTGGCATAGGTTGTGTAGAGACGGGAGGTTGCGTTCTCCCAGATTTTTTTGAGGACGTCTATAGGTGAATCTTCTTCATCCCAAAAATCGCTTATTGGATATATGACTAAAAGTGGTGGTTCTTCCATATCCTTAAGATAGACGTCTTCATCATCGCTGCCCCAAACCCCATTGATGCTAATGTCTTCTTCTTGTGGGATTTGAACTAGGTTCTTATCATCAATCATTTTCTGAATTAAATCTTTAAATTTAAAACAACTTTCGATAGTATGTCCCCCTGATTGATGGTATGGACAATAGAACCTATTTGTCCTCTTTAGAGATTCAAATGGTCTCGGTTCGAGAGGTTTGACCTTTCCATTCTCGGAGAGCATTTGGAATATTTTAGCATATGAAGTCCCAATTAGAGTATAGAGTTTATTACTCTTCTTGGGTCTGTCAATTACTTGTAGAGGAAATGATTTCTTCTTTGTGGGTGGAATTTTATCATACTTTCTCTGAAGCTCCTCCGCTTGTTTCATTGCAAATTTAAGAGCCTCACGTAGTAAGTTTGTTCCCTCCCACATGGACCATATAAGCATTCGTACGTCTTCTTTGCTTGCTGGTTCTGGAAAGTCATCCATGGCATCGAAAAAGATTTCCTCCTCTTCTTCGATAGCATGAATTTCTTCAATAGGTTTGATGATAGATGAGGGATCAACCTCGTTTTCCTTATCAGAGATGGCCAAGGAATGAGCGAGAGGTGCGTTCTCAATGTTTAGCTTCTTACTGGCAGGGGGCAATGGTAGTTTGTTATTGTCAATTAAATCTTGGATAGCTTCCCTAAGCTTCCAAAAATTTTCAGTGAGATGGCCCCTACCGTGGTGATATATGCAGTGTGCATTGGGGTTCCAATTAGCTATCCTCTTTTCAACTGGTGGGTCCCCAAATGGTCCAATAGGAGTTATAAGACCTTTTGCATTTAGTCGGTCAAATGCGGTGTCATAACTCATACCAATAGGAGTAAAGTTTCTCCTAAATGGTTTCTTTTGTCCTTGGTTGTTCATAGCAAGGACTTCCCTCAAATTAAAGGTGCTAACATTGTTTGAGTGGGTGGTTTTGGAAGAAGAAGGATTGTCGTTCTTCTTGCCTTTCCAGCCACTGTTGGAGTTATTGTTAGCAGCCTTTAGCTTAGCAAGGTCATCTTCAATGTTAACCCCAATGTCATAGACGGCCTTGAAGGTGTGTAGATTATTTTGATATTTCAAATGCTTGGAGTACTTCTCTTAAAGGTTCTTGATGAACAACCTCACAGATTCTTTTTCGCTTGGTACTTCAATCATCCTAGCAGAGGTTTCTCTCCATTTGTTGAAGAAAGAAGTGAAACCTTCATTCTCTTTCTGCTTGAGTATGTATTTCAAGTTCCCTATAATCAGTTTCAACTTGAATATTGCACTTGTACCTATCAATGAAAGCGTTTACTATTGATTCCCAAGTAGAGGTTTTTTCTTTATCAAGGGAGAAGAACCATTGTTGGCAAACAGTTTTAAGAGATAGGGAAAATAAAGAAGGAAATACTTTTTTATCAATACCCTTAATACTCATTATTGTTTCAAAAGCTCTTAGATGAAAATAAGGGTTGTCAGTTGCCTTGAATTTTGGGATGTCATTGGCATTGAACTTCTGCGGAAGAAGCTCCTTGTCCACCGAGACCCCTTGTGAACTAATGCCCTGAAACTTGTAGTCACTGGACAACTTGCTCAAGCTTTCTTGCATGAGGTCCATTTGTTGTTGCTTCACAGGGTCATTAATTTAAAGGGTTAAAGCCTTCAACACTTCAGCTATGTCGGTCAATTGATTCCTAAGTTCGTTGACTTCTTCCTAAGTTTCCATTATCTTCTTAGCTTTCCTTTTTCGAGCGATTGGTTTGTCAAAAAGTTGTACTTGAATGAAAAGGTTGTCTTTGATCAAACTCCCTTCCTTTCTTGACCACGAGCTGTAAATTAAACCATTTATTTTAATGAATTGACTCAAATTAACTTTGACTTTACGGGTTTATAAAGAAAAAGAAAAAAGAAAAAATAAGGTGCATATTTTTGGGAATCAAGTATAGGGTTCAAACAAGTGGTTTAATTGGAGGATTAATATCCGACTTACCCCACTAAAAAAATGACGGAAAACACGCGCATACAAGACTCTCTTAGGCATGGTCAAAGTGTACATATATATTAGTGTGTGCTTTATATTGTGAGTGCAAGTGACATTCTTTGACTCTTGTGTAAGACCATGGGACATAGTGCCTAGACTCAATTAAAGATTTAACAAAGGTATTGTTATTAACAAAATAATCGAATTGATAAGCAACACTGTTTAACTAGACTCATATGATGACTCGAGCAAAATACCAAACTGTCGCCAAAGCAACAGGACTGTCACCGCACTTTGCAGTGTAGCGCCAGATGACAGAGCTGTCGCCAGGCGCTGCACAACACAGTGTGGCGCTGCACAACACAGTGTGGCGCTGCAGTCCAAATCTTGGCGCCAGTGCTGGAACGTTGATCTGGGACTGCTTTCAGTATTTTAACTCTACGGGACATGCCTAAAGTCGTACTAAGTCAATTCTGATTAAATTAGTAGACTTTAATTACTCAAATTAATTAATTAATTAATATTAATTAATTAGGCAAAGTCCTTTTAGTCATTAACCAGTTTATTTAGTCTTAAACACAAGTCAAACAAATGGTTAGGAAAAACACATAGAGTATGCACAACAAATAATGCACAATTAGACAAGTAGGCACAATATAATGCAATGAGTTTGCAACCTAAACATGGCTCTAGTTCTCTAAAGTTTGGGATATGGGTTAGTCAAAGAGGGTCCATGGTTTATTTTCCAGATGCACCGCGTGGAAGCCATACCTTTTGAAGGGTTGGCGCGAATGGATGGGACACCGCGAGTTAGAAACTCGCTTCCATGGTTTGGTGAATTCAACATTCTCGGATGTACCCTTTGTTGCACAGAGCGTTTAATCAGGTAGATGGAGCATAAATTCCCAGAGGGTTATGTCCATATGTAGAAGACATATGGGTTTTAGAAAAGTGAGAAAAACACAATCATGAAGTAAGATCGAGCAAACAGTGCTAAAAACTGGTCAAAATTAGAACGCATATTTCTGGCTCGGTATTGGAAGAACTTGGCGCCAGCGAACAGAGGTTGTCGCCACAATTTGATTATGTCGCCTGGTGATAGGAATATCGCCTGGAGTCAAAGTCAAATTGTTGGTGACAGACTCTGTTTTCTGACGCCAGTTCCTACATGCCTCAGCAGCTTTCTGTGCTCGATAAAATTTTCCAGTTTCGCGCAGCATTATTTTGATCCTAGTTGTGAAAGATATTCCTCAAATTTCCTACGTGTAAAAATCCTATGTTTTTAACTCATTGCGGATGGTCTTTCCAATGAGATTTTTTTTATGCATATGACAATAATGTTAATCAAAATTACGCACATGAAATACTTAGAACTTTTCGAGTCTCATCCACTCATTCTAAATCATTGCCAAAATAAATTTTAGGAATTAAAATATAAATCCTCCCCAGCGGAGTCGCCAAAAACTGTAGGGAATATTTCAAGCATTACCCCAAACTTGAACCCCATTGTGATCATACACAAAAGTATGGTGGCGTCCAAAGGGAAAGAAGATAGAGCAAAAGAGTCGCCAACAAGTTTTAGGAACTTGTAAACCGTTCACGAGGTGAAGGTTACACCCCTTAACTATCCAGAAGATCGTCAACTCCAATAGTCTGGAACCATGACTGGTAGTTCGGGGATGAAGGTACAAATCCAGCCTAAAAGAGATTGAACCTGCCCTAATAATAGGCCTCTACTTTATTTTGATCGTACTCATGTGCGCTTTCTAACTAACATGCAATCAATATAATTAACCCTAAACCTGTTTATCTATGTTGGTTGAATATTAATGCACAAATAAATCTATTATTGGCGATCACTTGAATTATAATCAACTTAACCCTAAACAAGATTATTAATTATCTTATTAAGCGTGATTACAAGTACAAATTCCCTTTAAACATGCATAAAAGACGTGATCAAGCAATAACAATAAATATAATCAATAAACATAATAATAATCATAATCCAAATTATTATAATCATAACAATCATTATAATTATAATAACAATCATAATTAAAATAATCATGTTAAAGCATAGCAAGACCCTAGGCATGATACTAACAAGATTAATAACAAACCCTAGCATGTCACTAAACATCAAAGATCAAAGCTTTAACCCAAACATGATACTAATATGATATTAGGTTAGACAATAAAAGGCATCATAGAAATCATAATTGACATTATTTGATATTAGAAATTGTAGTTGTTACCCTAAACATGATACGTACTATGGAACGATAAAACATCCTAACATGACACTAGGAATCATCATAACAATCTAAACATGATTTCTATATCATCAATAAATCAATTAAAGCACTTACTTGGATGCCTCGTACCTCTTTCTAATAACAAAATACATGCGTTAGTAACTTCAAGAAAAATATAAAACAAACAATTAAATTAAATAATTGAAAGAGAGATTTGGGACCTAACCCTCATAAATTAAAACCTTTCACGTCTAGGGCGAAGGCAACTTCGAACTTGGCTAGGTGTTTCTAGATCTTTTGAATGCAAAATTTTGTATGCAAAAGGCTAGTTTAGAAAAGAGAGAGAGAGAGAGAGAGAGAGTAATCAAGAGATTCTTGATGAGAATTGGTGATGGAAAACGGAGGTTTTAGGAGGCTATTTATAGAGAAAATCAGCTGGATATAATAAAAAACGAATCAGAGCTTCGAAAAGAATAAAACACGACGTTGTCGCCAAACGCCAGACCTGTCGCCAGGCAACAGAGCTGTCGTATGGCGCTGGAAATAATTTTCCACGCGTTTTCTTATTTTGATAAAATGTAACCGTAAGAGAGGGAAAAATCGTATTTTCCTTAAAAACACTTCTTTTATTCTGATTAAAACTTTTAAAAGTCAAGTAAAGTCAATTTATCAATGTTAATTAAATTAGGATTCAAAAGAACCTTCTAAAAGAATCTATAAGACTATAATCAATTCTAATTGCATTAGGAACGATAAATCAATATTAGGCCCTCCTCTAGATCATTAGGCCGCATATAAATATCAAATCGAGCCTAGTTTAGTAATTTGGCCATAACTTCCTCATTATTCATCGGAATTGGGCTTATAATATATTGTTGGAAATCTTTTTTTGAACCCGACCCAACTACATCATTATTTGACCCTTGCCATGGACCAAACCAAACTAGATTGGATGATTTCTCAAAATAGGTTTTCAAAACAGAGAGAAAGAAAAGAAATAAAAACTAACCACAACACTAGATTTTCAACACTTTCACCTCATTCGATTATAATTCGACGCGAAAGGCACTCATCACTGGGTTTGGTTTTGGGGAGACACAAATGGGTGTCTACAGGTATGTTTTGCGATTTCCCTATCTATTCCAGGCATGTCCTTGTATGACCAAGCGAACACGTCTTCGAATTCTTTGAGCGTCGATATGAGGATCGATCGCTCTTCCGGATTTAAAGTTAAGCCGATTTTGACTTACCTTTTGTTCTCATTAGTTACTATATTAATTGTTTCAGTTTCTTCAATTATAGGGTTCTTTTGTTCTTGTTCGTTCATTAATTCAACCAATTTGTAATATTATTATCTTCATTAGATTGATTGTTATAACATTCAAAAGATTCAAGAGAAGGCATATACTTGGAAATAGAGCTCATATTATTCAATTGAAAAGAAAGTACATCAAAAGAAGAATCCTTTTTGGGATCTTCGTCCTTATAACTAGAAAATGAAGACTCGGTAATGGCCACAAGGCTCAAACTTTCAGCTTCCTTAAAGTCTAAACTAAACTCATCGTCAGTTTCCTTAAACATCTTCCCTTTGCCTGTGATGATTACCAGCTTATCACCTTTATGGTTAGTCCATTTGAAAGACTTCCTTCATCCATGCTCGAAGGTTTCATTAAAAGAGGTGATCAATGAGGTTGGGTCAAAATCTTCATCTTGGATGGTGTTCTGATTAGTCATTGTAGCAACATGGTTTTGCTCTAATCCAAATAGCAAGTTGAATGCTTGCCCATCATAGAACCTTGGAGTTGGGTGTTTTGATTGAACGATTTCAAAATCATCATTCAAGAAGTAGCAATCGTGGAATATTTCGAATCCAAGCTTCTTGACACCTTCTAGAAGTAAAGGTTCTGGAAAGTCATAACATGGGTAATCTTCTCCTTCCCTAATGAATTGTCCATTAAGGGTTTGATTGTAAGATGGGAGTAAAGTGATTATCCCTTTCTTATTGTTGTCTCTACGTGCTTTGATTTTAGCATCGTGAGACTCTAGTTATTCTTTTGTTGATTTATATCCCAATCCAAAAGAGAAGCATTTCTTTGGGATAGGAAGTAAAAGAGATTTCTAAATTCCTATTCCCAAAGGCATCCCGGGAAAGTAACTACTCTTAAATAAGATATTGTTTACTATTGGGGTAGAATATGGATCAAGCTTGAATGGTTTTTCAAGGCTTTCCTCCATTTCTAGTGCGCAAATTGCCTCCACGGCGAATCCCCACATGTCCTCTTCATCATTATCATGATTTATTTCTAGAAGTGATTGATCATTTATTGCTATTTTGAGAAGAGAAGCATGTATAGTCATAGGAAGACCTTGATAGTTCAACCTAATCATTTGATGAGCGAGGATGGTATTTCACCAAGCTTATGTATCCAAGAACGTCCAAGAAGAAGGTTGAATGTAGGTTTAATGTCCATGACATGAAATTCAACCATCTTTTGTATTGAGCCTGTGGTAAATGGTAGCCTAACAGTTCCACACACCGATCTCCTCGAGTTGCCATAGGCCCTAATGTTTTGTGTTGTTGATTGGAAATCTTTTTCTGGATTAAGGCCTAAGTGTTTCATAGTTTGTAATGGGCACATATTTACAGCTGACCCATTGTCCACTAAAGTAAGGGATTGTGTATCCCTTACACCCCAAAGTTAAGTATAGTGCGTTGTTGTGGGTAGTGTCTTTTGAAGGCAAATCATCACTAGTAAAGATGATTGATTTGTCAGATTTCTCGCTAGAAAGCAAGCTAAAAAGATTCTGGGGATTTGTATCCGTACTTACAGACATAGCCGTTAGATCATTCATAAGAGAATTCCTATGTTCTTAGGAGTTCCCAAATTTTAACATTCGCCTTGGATTGGCGAAGTTGTTTGACCAATGGATCTTCCATCTCAAGTGGAGGTGGTATTGAATTTTGAACTTGACCCTGAGTTTGATTTTGAGTGGTTGAAGATCCATTTGGTGGTTCTTGATAAACTTGCCCAGAACGAGTTAGATGATCTATCTCATTTGGGCTAGTTGTAGAACTCGTGAACCAACTTTCTTGTAGAGGCTTTGAGCGCGCCTCCATTTCAAGATGTTCCATGAGTTGTGCTTGATGTCATTGTTTATCCAAGGAGAGATTTGATAAGTCTTTTGATTTCCCCAAGAAATGATCTCAATCAAGCACCCCACTTGTCTCATTTTGTAGACAAGGTGGAGGTGGGAAGGCGGCGTACTTAGAGACATATAAGTCTTGAAAGTCGTCATCCCATAACACACACACTTCATTAGTTGCCCCTATGAGTGTTGTGGTTAGAGGCTACCCTATGGGTGTGCAGTAGTCCAAAGGATTGAACGTATCACTTTCCATATGATCCTCATCAATGTGAAATGTCCCTAATGGGGATACATTGTTGTTGGGTTTAGGCGTGGCAATTCTCCCATCGTCTACTAGATCTTGAATCTTGTGCTTTAGGACAAAGCAACGTTGAGTATCATGCCTAACACCTCTATGATAGGCACAATAGGCATTGCCATCCCATTGAGCATATCTTTTTTTCCTGGTGGATTGGGTGGCGTTGGCCCTGTTAGTGTAAGTAAACCTTTTTCACTTAATTTTCTAACAATTCTTTGTAACTCACAAGAAATTGTGTAAATTTTCTTTCTTTTGTCCATCGTCTTCGAGGATCATTATTGTGATATTGATTTGTGCTATTATATTGCGTAGAAGTCGCAAATACATTAATAGAGGATGAAGTATTATCATTTCCCTTCTTATAGTTATTCTTAGGTTGATGATGATGAGGCTTATTTGCTTTTTCTTTAGCAAGATCATCTTCAATCCTAGTAGCCACATAATTGACCTTTTGAAAAGTTTCTAAACCAAGCTACCGCAGATGTTTGTTGTACTTTTCATGACAATTGTCAATGAAATTTTGTATTAACTCGAGTTTTGGTGGCCTTTGGGCAAGGTGAGCAGCCTTTTCTCGCCATCTACCATAGAAAGCAAGGAGACCTTCATCGTCGCCTTGCTTAAGCATTTCGAGTTCACGTAGAGTCGATTTGAACTCTACGTTACTCTCATATTGGGTGATGAAAGGCGAAACTACATCTTCCCATGTTGTCTTAAATTTCGCATCTAGCCCATAGTACCACTCTCTTGCGGCTGGGTCTAGAGATAAAGGGAAAATCAAAGCATAAAGCTTAGGATCAACTCCCTTTAATGTCATGGTGCAGTAAAACACATAAAATGATTTTTTTGGATTATTGGTCACCTTGAATATTGGCAAATCCGTAGCTACGAACTTTTCTGGTAAAGTAAGTCTTGTAGGAGGAGCAAACTTTTCTGCGTCGAAGTACTTGTTCCCCATTGTAGAACAAAGAACAAGCTTCTCCAACGACTTTTCTTTGATGGATAGTTCCTCCATCTTTTGTTGCAAGGCCAAAGTTTCGGCATTTTTCTTTTTAGCCTTTTCAAGTTTCTTAATTCTTCTCTCCTCGGCCTCTTGAGCCTTTTCTTCTCTCAAACGAGCAATTTCTTCTTGAAGTTGCTCGGTTGACATCATTGTTGGACTAGAATTAGTTGTCGAGGGAAGGTTGTAATACCCCGTATTTTTTAAACGTATTTCCAATTAATTAATTAATTAGTATTCTCTTAAAAAAAAGGTATTTTAGTAATTTATTTTAGGTATTTTAGTAATTTATTTTAGGTATTTTAGTAATTTATTTTACTACATGAATTTTGGAGCCACAATGATATTTGAATTCTAGTGTCAAAAGTATTTTAAAAACTCAATTATTATTTTTTGATTTTGGATAAGATTTATTATCCATTTATTTTATTTTAAAAACCAGATTATTTATATATATATTTCGGATATTTTAATTAAACAAAATTATATTTTCTTATTTAATTTAAAAGGGACAAATTCCCTAATTAATTAGCTAAGATATTCGGATTTTCTAAGTAGAAAATCTGATTTTTCTTAGTTAAATTAATTAGTGAATAATTGGTATTTTCCTATTTAATTATTTTATACGAAATATATTATTTACACAATTATTTATAATCCTTAAATATAGAAAAATAATTTCCTAAATTCTACATAAGGGGTCCGAAATTTTGAGCTATGGAAGCTCAAAATATTCGGCCACCTTGGTTGATTTATGGGTGATTTATTTTGGTAATTTGTATTTTTAATTATTTCCCTTAAATCTATAAGTTTCCTTAATTTTTATTTCCCATCTACTAAATATTTGATCATCTTATTTTCCTACCTTATTTCATCCTTGATTATTCCCCAAGTAATCTCTTTGCCATATTATTTTCATGACAAACACACTTTCCTAAATGTTATTATTCTTAATCACCTTAATATCAAAATTTACATATTTCTTTATTCACTTCTTGTAGGGAATATTTCAAGCATTATCCCTAGCTTGAACCCCACTGTGATCATACACTAAAGTACGGTGGCATCCAAAGGGAAAGAAGATAGAGCAAAAGAGTCGCCAACAAGTTTTATGAACTTGTAAACCGTTCACAGGGTGAAGGTTACACCCCTTAACGATCCAGGAGATCGTCAACTCTAATAGGTCTAGAACCATGACTGGTAGTTCGGGGATGAGAGGTACAAATCTAACCTAAAAGAGATTGACCCTGCCCTAATAATAGGGCTCTACTTTATTCTGATCATATTCATGTACGCATTCTGACTAACATGCAATCAATAGGTTTACCCTAAACCTGTTTATCTATGTTGGTTGAATATTAATGCACAAACAAAACTACTATTGGCGATCATTTGAATTATAATCAAATTAACCGTAAACAAGATTATCAATTATCTTATTAAGCGTGATTACAAGTATCAATTCCCTTTAAACATGCATAAAAGGTGTGATCAAGCAATAACAATAAATATCAAGCAACATAATAATAATCATAACAATTATAATTATAATCATCAAAATAATAACCATAATTAAAATAATCATGTTAAAGCATAATAATAATAGCAAGATCCTAGGCATGATACTAACAAGATTAATAACAAACCCTATCATGTCACTAAACATAAATATCAAAGCTTTAACCCTAACATGATACTAACATGAATAATATTAGGAAAGAAAATAAAAGGCATCATAGAAATCATAATTGATATAAGCAAATCACCCTAAATATCATACTAAAGAAAGCATCCTAACATGATACTAGGAACATCCTAAACATGATACTAGGAATCTATAAAATATCCTAACATGATACTAGGAATCAAAATAACAATCTAAGCATGATTTCTATATCATAAAATCAATAAATCAATTAGAGCACTTACTTGGATGCCTCGTATCTCTTTCTAATAACAAAATACACACGTTAGTAACTTCAAGGAAAATAATAAATCAAACAATTAAATTAAATAATTTAAATAGATATTTGGTACCAAACCCTCAAAAATATCAAACCTTTCACGTATAGGGCGAAGGCAACTTCGAATTATGCTAGGTGTGTCTAGTGCTAATGTATGAGGAATTGTGTTTGTAAAAGGCTAGTTTAGAAAGAGGGAGAGAGAATCTAGAAATTCTTGATGAGAGTTGGTGATTTGAAAAAAGGGGAGATATGACCTCTATTTATAGAGAAAAAAAGAGGGTCGAAGAATAAGAAAAAAATCCGAATTCGAATCGAAATAGAACTCGATAAACAGCAGTTTTTGCGGATTTTGTTTTTATCATATCTTTTGATCTAGAAGTCCAAATAAGACATATAATATGTTGTTGGAAAGCTCTTGAAGTCTAATTTCCAAACCAATCAGAATCACATTAAAATATTTTTTAGATAAAAAAATATTACCGAAATAGTAGGACGGTGTCAGTTTTGGATAGAGTTTCATATCTCATTCATATCTTTTTCGTTATAGCTCGGATTTAATATTATAATCTATTATTGGAAAGATAATTTCAAGATCTATCCAACCATATAAAATTTGGATAAAGATTATGAGGCACGAAAATAAAATCTGACTGTCTTTGAACATCTTTAAATTCGAATAGAATTAGGATTTAAGAAAAGGAAAGTTTTTATTTAACTCAAATTCTTTAATCTTATCTTTTCAAAAAGGATAATTAAGATCTTTTAGAAACTTATAGAAGATTCTAATTAATCCTAATTAGTTTAGAAACAGGATTAAACCTTTGGACCCTCCACATGATCATTGGGTCGTAGGTAAAATCCGGTTCAAGCCCAGTTTAGTATTTTGGCCATAACTTCCTCATTATTCATCAGAATTGGGCTTATAATATATCGTTGGAAAGGTCTTTTCAACCCCATCCAACGACACCATTATTGGACCCTTGTCATGGACCAAACTAAACTAGAATGCACGTTTTTCATAAATAAGGTAAGAAAAGAAATATTTTTAAAAACAGAAAGAAGAGATATTTTAATAAAAACATCATCATCACTAGATTTTTCACACTTTCGCTTTGTTCGATAATCAAATAAGGTGAAAGGTATTCATCACTGGGTTTGGTTTTGGGGAGACACATTTGGGTGTCTACACTTCTCCAAGTAATTTCCTTAATTCTTTTTACCATAATTCTTCCTACATTCTCCTACCATAATTTTTTCATTCATGAGCCTATAAATACCCCCTCATACCTCTCATATTCTTCACACCAAAAATAAATTCTCTTCTTCTCTCTTCCTTTTCTTTTCCCTAAACCTTTTCATAATTTTCTTACAAATCAGCCCGTATACCTTTGAAGCCACTTTTCGAGCACTTTCGGTCAGTTTTTGGGATATTGACATTTCACAAAAGATTGTTCCTCTAGAAAAATCCTTGAGGTTAGGCTCAATAATCACCCGATTCGGAGTTATATTGAAGGATTTATGGCCTCTGAAAATTCTATCTATTCTTTCCAACGAAAATTCAATTCTCTTTAAACCTATTCCTTTATCTTCTTCATGGTTAGTTTTCTAAAATACAAATACCTACTTCAAAGCTATAATTTTATATTAAAGTATTATTTTAAAAGAGTTTTATAGTCCATGCACATTAGATTTGAGTTTATGTTGTGATAACCTTATGGTTAATTAGGTTATTTGCAAGGTGTTTTCGTGATTAAACTTTGAAAGTGCGAAGTGTTGATTGATATTCGGAATCAAGGTTCTTGAGGTTTTTTTTGTGTGGTTTTTCTAGCAAGGATCAAGGTACGTTTAGGTGGCTAGACACCTTTGAAAGTGATTGGTTTGTTGAATAACATGTTTTACATGATTTGATTGGTGATTAAATTAAATTGATTTGAATTATGGTTTTGAAATAAATTGTGTTTAAAAGGTATTGATTTTAATAAAAGTATTTTGAATGATTGATTTTTAAATTATGTTTTGAATAGTTTGGATTACTTATTGTGTTTAAATAAAGGAATTGATTTTAAAAGGTTTGTTAAATTGTATAGAGGATTTTCAAGGAAGAGTTGTTGATTTTGAAAAGTTATTAATATGAGATTTTATTCTCAAGTATTTATTTACAAGGTTTTATTTTGAAAGCATGTGGAATTAATTAAAAAGGATTTTGAATTATATTGGAACTATTAAATTTTAAAAGGATTTATTGAACCATTGAATTATTATTATTATTAATGTTTTATAAGCATGTTAGTAATCTCACTATGCGGATTTGGTTTATTGATAAGGCCTTGGACTTTGTATGACCGGGTATTTCCTCAAGAATAGCCTTGTAATATAAGGAGACTGGCTTGGGGGTGTGCACGCTTGGGTGAGGAATTGGATTATAAGGAATTGGTTCTTAATAAAGGAATTGGTTTTATTAACTATTATTTTGAATATGAATCATTGGAATCGGATTTGGAATAATGAGTTTTGAATTTATTGGATTAATTATTGGAATTGGTTTTACAAGCATGTTTGCAAATAAAATGAGTTTACACTATCTTGCACTTATCGTACTTAGCATAATTTGCTAATCCGTATTTTTTATTTGTCTTGGTTCGCCTTGTTTACCGTAATGGTAAGCAGTGTTGACTATTTTCAAGTGGAGTCATGAATGAGCATATGGGAGTCCCGGGATTTTCTTTACCTAGTTTAGGAATGTTGGTTTTGTCTTTATTTTTTAGCACTCATTAGTCATAACATTGTTACTATTTTTATAAGTATTAATAAAAGAAAGTTGAGTTCCACTGCAAGTTTGTTATTGAATTAAGTATTTTGAGTAGCCTTGCGTAATCACGCGGCGGTAATATGCCCAATTCTATCTCTACGGTATAATTATACGTATTATATTGGTATTTTCGTAGAGGGAGATTTGGGGGTGTTACAAAGGTGTTTGAAAGGGTGGATTGTTTGATGATAAACGTAGAATGCGAGCACCCGGGAGTCTTCGTTCCCAAGCCTGGAAACTTGCCCTAAAAGAAGTACGAAAGGATAAGTAAATCAATACGCTTGTTTAGGAGACAAAATAAGAAGAAAGGAAGAAGAAAAAAAACGCAAGATGCATAATAATGGATAACATCACCTTTAAACAATTCTTTGATAAAGATATTGTTTGAACGAGCGAATTTGTTCTTCGAAGAATCAAAAAGGTTCGTAACAGTAGGCGCACGCATCCCTGGCTCTTGCGCTAGTCGTGGTCGCCAACTCTATGAGTTGCGCGCGCCACCTTCTCGTGCAATTTTTTTTAATTCGAGCAGTTCTCTCTCTCTTTTTTTTTTTTTTTTTTGTATCTCATCTTTTTTCGATTTCTTTATGTTACCCTTTGAATACGACTCAAAATTACGAAGAGACAATTTCGTAATTGGGAACCTAAACCAAACTAAAAAAAAGAATAGCTATCCTAAACACATCACACGTAGTCATGTAATCATATAAGCATATAATAAACCAAGGTTCACCCAATGCCTTTCTAAGGTCATAAGTTTTGGTGTCCAAAGGTACCATATCTTAAGGAACAGTGCACAAATCAATCACTCAACGTGTTGACTCATGACATAGCCCTCCCAACATTTTGTTGGCGATATGGATGGGGTGATTGTTATTGATTTCGGGATAGAAGCCTAGTGTTGGCAACCCCTAGTCAATGAGCCAATCCCCAAAGGTTAAAGTGTGCTATGCTTATGCATGATGAAATGTTGCATGTTTGGTTTTTACTTTTGTGAAAAAGGAAGATATTATGCGTTCAAGTCTCGCTCTCTAACTAGAGATTATCCAAGTTAATTCTCGTTACAACCCATAGGCAAACTAGTGTTGGAAACCTTAGACCATGCCTAAAAATTAATCTTGTAACCTCTAGGTCCCCAGTGGAGTCGCCACTGTAAGGAGGGTGTTCCCATCGTAGGGGATCTTTCTCCTTAAATGCCCATGGCCCTTTAAAAGCCTAGGACTTTACACTTGTTAGGGTGTATTAGGATTTGAATTCCTGACTGTTTGGGGGACCTTGAATTAGAATTGATCCTATCATCATGCTTTTTTGTAAGAAACAAGTAGGAGTCGCCAATGAATTTTAGAAAAACTCATAAACCTCGTTCATGCCTTTCTCCCCAAGTAGAGTTCAAGGGATAATTAGCACGAATAGTAAGTTTACCCATGCCCAAATCGGTCTACATAAACCAGAAATGAGTTCGGGAGCGAGGGTACTAAGATAATGTTCCCTTTAGAGGGTAATCGCTATCCTAGCTTAGCCCTAGTACGAGCTCTACTAGCTCTTCCTTTTTCACAATTTCATCACCAAACAATATATGCAACGTGATACCTAAAACTAAGTTAGTATTTTATTTAAACGCGTCAATCACGTAGGAATTACATTGCAAAAGTCGTTATTCTTATTTAATCAATATTCGTGAATAGAACTGTAGACACCCATTTGTGTCTCCCCAAAACCAAACCCAGTGATGAGTACCTTTCACGTCGAATCATAATCGAATGAAGTGAAAGTGTGTAAAGTCTAGTGTTGCGAATATTTAATTTTTTTTCTCTTCTCTCTGTTTTTGAAAACCTATTTTATGAAAACAGCCAATCCAGTTTGTGTGGTCCATGATATGGGTCCAATAGTAGTGTAGTTGGATAGGGTTTGAAAAGACCTTTCCAACGATATATTATAAGCCTAATTCCGATGAATATTGAGGAAGTTATGGCCAAATTACTGAACTGGGCCTGGTTTGAGCCTTATATGCGGCCCAATGATCTAGAGGAGGGCCTAATATGAATTTATCATTCCTAATGCAATTAGGAATGGTTTTAGCTTCTAGATTCTTCTAGAAGGTTCTTTTCATTCCTAATTCAATTAGCATTGATAAATTGACTTTTTGTTGACTTTTTGGAGTTTTAATCAGAATAAAAGAATGTTTTTGAGGAAAATACGATTTTATCCTCCTATACGGGCAATTTCTATCTGATTTAAGAAAACGCGTCAATAATTAAGTTAGCGCCAAACGCCAGCATTAGCTCCTGACGCTAAGATTGGCGCCTGGCGCTAGCGTTAGCGCCTGGCGCTAACCTCGTTTTGCGCGTCGGAACTCTATTTTGATTTTCTATCTTTTTGGCTGATTTTCTCTATAAATAGTCTTCTACAAACTCCGTTTTCATTCATCAATTCTCACCAATTCTCTCTTTTCACCAACTCTCATCAAGAAATTCTTGATTGCTTTCTCTCTCTCTCTTTTCTAAACTAGCTTTTCTCAAAATACAAAATTCCGCATTCACAAGACTTAGATACACCTAGCCAAATTCGAAGTTGCCTTCGCCCTAGACGTGAAAGGTTTTAATTTCTGAGGGTTTGGTCCCAAATCTCTCTTTCAATTATTTAATTTAATTGTTTTAATTTTTGTTATTTTCCTTGAAGTTACTAACGTGTGTATTTTGTTATTAGAAAGAGGTACGAGGCATCCAAGTAAGTGCTTTAATTGTTTGTATTGATATTATGATATAGAAATCATGTTTAGGGTGTTATTTTGATTCCTAGTATCATGTTAGGATGCTTTTCTTAGTATGATATTTAGGGTGATTTGCGTATGTCTATTATGATTCCTGTGATTCTTCCTATTTTCTTTCCTAATATTCATGTTAGTATCATGTTAGGGTTGAAGCTTTGATTTTTATTGTTTAGTGACATGCTAGGGTTTGTTATTAATCTTGTTAGTATCATGCCTAGGATCTTGCTATTATTATGCTTTAACATGAATATTATGATTATTTTTATAATTGTTATGATTGTTATTATGTTGCTTGATATACTATTTATTGTTATTGCTTGATCACACCTTTTATGCATGTTTAAAGGGAATTTGTACTTGTAATCACACTTAATAAGATAATTAATAATCTTTTTTAGGGTTAATATGATTATAATTCAAGTGATCGCCAATAATAGTTTTATTTGTGCATTAATATTCAACCAACATAGATAAACAAGTTTAGGGTAAACCTATTGATTGCATGTTAGTCAGGAAGTGCACATGAATACGATCAGAATAAAAAAGAGGCTTATTATTAGGGCAGGTTCAATATCTTTTAGGTTGGATTTGTACCTTCATCCCCGAACTACCAGTCATGGTTCAAGACCTATTGGAGTTGACGATCTCTTGGATCATCAAGGGGTGTAACCTTCACCTCGTGAACGGTTTACAAGTTCCTTAAAAACTTGTTGGCGACTCTTTTGCTCTATCTTCTTTCCCTTTGGACGCCACCATACTTAAGTGTATGATCACAGTGGGGTTCAAGCTAGGGGTAATGCTTGAAATATTCCCTACAGTTTTTGGCGACTCCACTGGGGAGGATTTCTATTTTAATTCCTGAAATTTATTTCGGCAATGATTTAGAATGAGTGGATGAGACTCGAAACGTTCTAAGTATTTCATGTGAGTAATTTTGATTAACATTATTGTCATATGCATAAAAAAGATCTCATTGGAAAGACCATCCGTAATGAGTTAAAACATAGGATTTTTACACGTAGGAAATTTGAGGAATATCTTTCACAACTAGGATCGAAATAACACTGCCAAAACTGGAAAATTTTATTGAGCACAGAAAACTGCTGGGGCATGTAGGAATTAGCGTCAGCGAACAGAAATTAGCGCCAGTATTTTGACTTTAGCGCCAGACGACAGCTCTGTCGCCAGACGCTAAAGCCAAAAGCTGGCGCCAAATTCTTCCAATACCGAGCCAGAAATATGCGTTCTAATTTTGACCAGATTTTAGCATTGTTCGCTCGATCCTACTTCTTGATTGAGTTTTTCTCACTTTTCTGAAACCCATATGTGTTCTACATATGGACATAACCCTCTTGGAATTCATGCTCCATCTACCTGATTGAACGCTCTAAGCAACAAAGGGTACATCCGAGAATGTTGAATTCACCAAACCATGGAAGCGAATTTTTTCTAAATTCGCGGTGTCCCATCCACTCGCGCCAACCCTTCACGGTTAGGCTTCCGCGCGGTGCATCCGGACAATTAACCATGGACCCTCTTTGACTAACCCATATCCCGAACTTTAGAGAACTAGAGCCATGGTTAGGTTGCAAACTCATTGCATCATATCGTGCCTACTTAGCTTGACTAATTGTGCATTACTTGTTGTGCATATGGTATATGTTTTTCCTAACTGTTTGTTTGGCTTGTGCTAAAATTAAACAAATTAATGACTAAAAGAACTTTGCCTAATTAATTAATTAATTTGAGTAAATAAAGTCTAATATTTTAACCAGAGTTGACTTAGTACGACTTTTGGTATGCCCCTGTTGATTAATAATACCGAAAACAGTTTCAGATCGACGCTCCAGCAATAGCGCCAAAGTTTGAACTGTAGCGCCACTCTGTGGAGTGTGGCGTCTGGCGACAGTTCTGTCGTCTGACGCTACACTGCAAAGAGAGGCGCCAGTTCTGTCGTTTTGACGACAATTTGGATTATTGATCGAGTCATCACTTTGTGTCTAATTAACTAGTTTGCTAAGTAATTCGGTTAAATTTTACTGTTAATAATACCTTGTTAAGTCATTAATTGAGTCTAGGCACCAAGTCCCATGGTCTTACACAAAAGTCCAAGCGTGTCACTTACACTCAACGCACACACCAATACACATACTTTGACCATGTCTAAGAAATTCTTGTATGCGCGTTTTTTCCTTCATTTTTTTAGGGGGGTAAGTCGGATATTAATCCTCCAATTTAAATACCATACTTGGTTCCTAAAAATATATACCTTATTTTTGCCAAAAATATGCACCTATTTTTTATTTTTTCCTCTTTAAAACCGTAAAGTCAAGGTCGATTTGAGTCAAGTAATTAAAACAAAAACGGTTTAAATTACAGCGCGTGGGCAAGAAAGGAAGGGCGGTTAATCAAAGACAATCTTTTCATACAAGTCCAACTTTTCGACAAACCCATCGCTCGTAAGAGGAAAGCTAGGACAGCAATGGCACACCAGAAGAAGTCAATGAGCTCAGGAACCAACTGGTTACCGTGACTGAGGCACTAAAGATCCTAACCCTTAAGATTGATGATCCCGTGAAACAACAACAGATGGACCTCATGCAAGAGAGTCTGAGCAAGCTATCTAGCGCCTACAAGTTTCAAGGGATTAGCTCACAAGGGGTCTCGGTGGACAAGGATCTTCTTCCGCAGAATTTCAATGCCAACAACATCCCGAAATTCAAGGCAACGATAACCCTTATTTTCATTTAAGAGCCTTCGAAACAATAATGAGTATTGAGGGTATCGACAAGAAAGTGTTCCCCTCTTTGTTCTCACTATCTCTCAAAACCGTTTGCCAGCAATGGTTCTTTTCTCTCGAGAAAGAAAAAACCTCCACTTGGGAGTCCATAGCAAATGCTTTCGTTGATAGATACAAATGCAACATTCAAGTTGAGACTGACCATAGGGAACTTGAAATCCTCAAGCAGAAGGAGAATGAAGGCTTCACCTCCTTCTTTAACAAATGGAGAGAAACCTTAGCTAAGATGATTGAGGTGCCAAGTGAAAAAGAGTCCGTAAGGTTATTTGTCAAAAACCTTCAAGAAAAGTACTCCAAGCACCTCAAATATCTGAATAATCTCCATACCTTCAAGGCCGTCTACGACATTGGAATTAATATTGAAGACGACCTGGATAAGTTGAAAGCTACCAACAATAACTCCAACAGTGGCTGGAAAGGCAAGAAGAATGACAATCCTTCTTCTTCCAAAACCACCCACTCAAACAATGTTAGCACTTTTAACCTAGGTGAAGTCCTTGCTATGAATAATCAAGGACAAAAGAAACCATTTAGGAGGAACTTTACTCCTATTGGCATGAGTTATGACACCGCTTTTGACCGATTAAATGCAAAATGTCTTATAACTCCTATTGGACCATTTGGGGACCCACCAGTCGAAAAGAGGACGACTAACGGGAACCCCAATGCACATTGCAAGTATCACCAAGGTAGGGGCCATCTTACCGAGAACTGTTGGAAGCTTAAAGAAGCTATCCAAGATTTAATCGACAATAACAAACTGCCATTGCCCCCTGCCAGTAAGAAGCCAAGTATTGATAATGCGCCTCTCGCTCACTCCTTGGCCATCTATGATGAGGAAAACGAAGTTGATCCTTCATCTCTCATCAAACCTGTTAAAAAAATCCATGCCATCGAAGAAGAGGATGAGATCTTTTTCGACGTCATAGATAACCTTCCAGAATTAGCAAGTAAAGAGGACTTACAATTGCTTACGTTGACTATGATGGAAGGATCACACTTGCTACGTGAAGCCCTCAAGGTTATAAAAGAACTTCAGAAGAAATATGACGAGGTTCCACTCCCGAAAAATGAACCTAAGAGAGAGCTCACACCCATGGGAACGACTTATGAGGCAAAACGTTTTCCTTTACAAGTCATCGATAAACCCAAGAAGAGTAATATACTCTACACTCCAATTGGGATCCCATACATACAAATGTTCGAAATGCTCTCCGAGAGTGGCGAGATCAAACCTCTCGAACCAAGACCATTTGAATCATTGAAAAGGACAGATAGATATTACTGTCAATATCATTAATCAGGGGGTCATACTATCAAAAACTGTTTTAAATTCAAGGATTTAATTCAGAAAATGATTGATGATAAGAAGCTAGTCCAAGTTCCACAAGAAGAGGATGTAAATATTAATGGAGTTTAGGACATCGACGAAGAAGACGTTTATTTAAAAGACATGGTAGGACCTCCACCTTCGGTGTCATATGCCATGGATGACTTTTGGGTTGAAGAAGATTCATCAATAGACGTCCTCACGAGATCCGGGAGAATGCAACCACATATTTCAACACAACCCATGCCAACCACACAGCAAGTTCCCATACCTATCATTGAAGATAATGACATCGTCAAACAGTTCAAGAAAACAAAAGTTGAAATGAACGTATGGAAGCTTCTGGTAACATCTCGAGAACATAGGTTGGCTGTAATGAATGCCTTGGACAAAATAGGAATAGATTCGGACACCACTCCTGAGGGGTTGGCTAACTTCCTCACGAGTGATCTACCTAGTCCCATCAATTTGATCACCTTTTCTGACAAGGATTTACCCCCAGAAGGTGACAAACACTATAAGGCATTAAATCTCACAGTGGTTTGCAAGAGAATGAACGTCCCTATGACTCTTGTAGACAATGGATCAGCCATTAATGTCTGTCCACTTAGAACTGCGAGGATGTTAGGCATAAGGGATGAAGACTTAACCCCGTCAACGCAAGGAATAAGAGCCTATGACAACACTCGTCGTCAAGCTCTTGGTAAAATTACCATGAATGTAACGGCGGAAGCGATAGAACATGCTACTACTTTCCAAGTAGTAGATATTAAAGCTTCATTCAATCTATTGTTGGGATGCCCTTGGCTTCATGACCTAAAGGTCGTCCCCTCATCTCTCCACCAACAAGTAAAAGCTATAGTTGGAGGAATTCCTATCACCATCGATGTTTCGCCTATGAGAATCAAGTCTATAGAGAATCCAATAATTAATGTGGAGCACGATGAAGACGATGAAGATTTGTGGGGCTTTGATGAAGAGGTCTCCTTAATCCAGGAGAATGAAAGGACCCCTATCTGCCATGATCCCCATTCCAACATGATCGTGAATGCTATTCTGAAAAAGCAAGGACATTTTCCTAGGATGACCCTAGGAAAGAAGAAAGGAATAGCAAAACCGCTAGAGTCACCTGGCCTCCCTAAATTAGATACTTTCGGACTTGGTTTCGAACCGACTCGGAAAGATCTTAAGCGAGCCCAGGAGAAGTCGAAGTCGCGCAAGGACGCTCGCATTCAAAAGAGAGCAATCCCAATGGATCAGTACCCTCTTACACTTAATGGTCAATTCATAAAAGAAGGAGAGGACTATCCATGCTACGAATTTCCTGAACCATTTGTCGTAAACGGCATAAGGCAACCGGGATTTGAAATTTTCTTAGATTGCTATTTAATGGACGAAATCCCAACTCTTGTCCATAAGGAGAAAGCACCCCCATGCTTTGACTTTAACGTCATGGGATTATTATTTGGGCGAGAAAAGGATGAGCCGACATACAAAAATGAGAACTCCTCGCTCATTCAAACAGTCCTACAAAGTGAAAACTTTGATCCCTCAAAGCTAATCACTCCAGCGGAAGGATCAATATAAGGGTGGCACAAGACCGTTAAGGTGACTACTCCAAGTGGAAGGAAGATCTCCATCACGACAGGGCAAGGACCGATGTTCGAAGAGTCTTCTGAGTCAGAGTCAGAGTCTCTCCCAATAGAGTCATCTAGGCCTTTAGTTGTAGCACCTTCTCCTTCTCTCTCTTCCCCTAGAATAGTTAGTGATCAAGTCCCTGAGGACATATCACTCTTTGATGTAATGATCTCAGGGTATAATAATATGACTTCTTCTCCTTACTCCTTGTGCTCTTCTTTAACCCGAGATGACGAGCATTGCTTAACTAACAATGAAAAAGACAAAGAACTTATTAAAGCAATGGAAACACTTGAAAAGAAAACACCGATAATTGAAGAAACTGAGACGGTTGATATCTCAAATTATTCAACCAATAAAAGAGAAGTTAAAATCGGACTAACACTTAATGAACAAGAAAGAACCGATTTAATTAACTTGCTTAAAGAATTCATCGATGTACTTGCTTGGTCATACGAAGATATGCCAGGCATTAACAGAGAAATAGCTCAACACACTATACCACTAATTCCGGGAATGAAACCTGTAAAACAAAAGTTACGTCGAATGAAACCCGACGTAGCTCTTAAAATAAAAGAAGAAGTTCAAAAACAAATAACTGCAGGTTTCATCAAGGTATCAAAATACCCCGAATGGGTCGTCAACGTCGTCCCAGTTCCGAAAAAAGATGGAAAGGTAAGAATGTGTGTCGATTATCGAGATCTAAATAAGGCAAGTCCAAAGGACGACTTCCCTTTACAACACATCGATATTTTGGTGGATAACACAGCAAATCACGCACTTCTCTCGTTCATGGATGGATACGCACGCTACGATCAGATTCTCATGGAAGAAGAAGACATGGAGAAAACAACCTTCATAACACCATGGGGTACTTACTGCTACACGGTAATGCCATTCGGGTTGAAAAACGCAGGTGCTACTTACCAATGTGCAGCGATTGCCTTACTCCATGACATGATGCATAAAGAAGTCGAAGTATATGTAGAAAACATGATTGTAAAATCAAAAGATCGCCCAGGCCATCAAATAGCCTTAAGAAAATTTTTCGAAAGGCTAAGAAAATATAATATGAGGTTGAACCCATCTAAGTGTGCTTTTGGAGTCACCTCAGGCAAGCTTTTGGGTTATGTCATAAGCTCTAGAGAAATAGAGATAGACCTAACCAAGATCAAGGCAATCATGTCAATGCCACCGCCCAAAACTGAGAAGCAGATTCGAGGATTTATTGGCCGGTTGCAATACATAAGTAGGTTCATATCAAAATTGACGACGATATGTGAACCAATCTTTAAAAAAACTTTAGAAAAATGTACCAGTAATATGGGATGACGAGTGTCAAAAAGCCTTTGAAAATATCAAAGTCTATCTCCTAAATCCTTCCGTATTAGCACCAGCACTTCCGGGAATACCTCTTAGGTTGTACTTAACAGTTACCAAAGAGACAATGGGAGCTATGCTAGCACAAGAAGTAGAAGGCAAAGAAAACGCGATCTACTACCTAAGCAAGAAAATGCTCGAATATGAAGCACGTTATACACCACTTGAGAAATTGTGCCTCGCCTTGATGTGGGCCACAACCAAATTAAGACATTAGACGCTAGTGCATACAGTCTTCGTAGTCTCCCAATTAGATCCACTCAAGTATCTATTCGAGAAATCTACACTCAATGGGCGCATATCGAGATGGATAGTCAATTTAGCCCAGTTTGATGTAAGGTTCATGCCGCAAAAAGCTATCAAAGGATCTGTGGTGTCAGACTTTCTAGCGGACTTTCCAATAAAAGACTCGACGCCAATACACGACAATGAGTTTCCAGATGAAGACTTAATGGTCACTGAAGATGATATTTGGACCTTATACTTTGACAGAGACTCAAACCAAAAGGGATGTGGCGTTGGAGTATTACTAGTATCACCTAAAGAAGAGCATGTTCCAATCTCCATAAAGCTTGATTTTGACGTTACCAACAACGCTGCTGAATACGAAGCATGCGTGGTACGCCTTGAAACAGCTTTGGCATTGGGAGTAAAAAAGTTACGGATATTCGGAGACTCTTCATTGATCATCAATCAAATCTCAAAAAGGTGGAAAGTAAGGAGCGAAAGTCTATCCCCTTACCAAACCTATCTGGAAACTCTTACTAATCAGTTAGAGAAGGTAGAATACACATATCTACCTAGAGAAGAAAATGAATTTGCTGATGCCTTGGCAAGACTAGCCTCAATGGTTAGGATTCCCACGAAAATCGAGCAAATGCCTCTAACTATAGAAAAAAGACACAAGCCAGCATATATTCAAGCTATAGAAGATGATGAAATAATCCAAGACGAAGAAGAAGAAGAAGAAGAAGAAGAAGAAGAAGAAGAAGAAGAAGAAGAAGAAGAAGAAGAAGAAGAAGAAGAAGAAGAAGAAGAAGAAGAAGAAGAAGAAGAAGAAGAAGAAGAACCATGGTATACAGATATACTTAATTATGTCACCAAAGGAGAATACCCTCCCCATGCTGACAAAAGAGCAAAACGAGCATTAAGACTCTTGGCTTCCCAATACGTACTCATAGACAACGAGCTACATAAAAGGGTACCTAAGGGTCGAGCTCTCTTATATGTAGGAAAAAAGGATGCCCAAAGAGCAATGAGGATAGTCCACGAAGGAATTTGTGGAACTCACATAAATGGTAAAATGCTAGTCCAAAAGATAATGCGAGAAGGATAATATTGGACTACAATGAATAGGGACTGCCATCAATACATAAAAAGATGCCCTAAGTGCCAAATCTATGTCAATTTACAACATGTTCCTCCATCCTTGCTCTACACCTACACGTCGCCATGGCCATTCTCTACATGGGGAATCAATATCATCGGCAAAATCACTCCCCCAGGAACAGGAGGCCACGAAAATATCCTAGTGGCAATTGATTACTTCACAAAGTGGGTCGAAGCGCAATCATACGCTAAACTCACTGCAAAACATGTAGCACTCTTTATCGAGAGAAATATTATTTGTCGATACGGAGTCCCACATGAAATGATAAGTGACAATGGAACTCACTTTCAAACCGAATGTGAAGAATTACTACAAAAATATGGCATTCAACGTCATCATTCTTCCCCTTATAGACCTCAAGCAAACGGAGCAGTCGAAGCAGCTAATAAAAATCTAAAAACTATCATCGAGAAAATGACAGAAAATTACAAGGATTAGCCTGACAAACTTCACTTCGCATTGTGGGGTTACCGCACGTCAATTCGCACATCAACAGGAAATATGCCATTTTACTTGGTTTATGGAATGGATGTCGTACAACCTGTCCAACTAGAGATTCCATCTCTACGCATCGCATTAGAGAGCAAACTCGATGAAGTTGAATGGACTAGGGCAAGATATGAAGAGCTAATTCTACTCGACCAAAAACGACTAGAAGCTCTACATCACACTCAATGTTATCAAACTCGTATGGCTAGGCATTTTAATAAGAAGGTCAAGACACGAAACATCAAAGAAGGAGACTTTGTGTTAAAAGCATTAAGGAAAAAAGTTTTAGATCCAAGGGGAAAATTCAGACCTAATTGGTTTGGACCCTACATTGTCAAAACAATCCTGTCAGGAGGTGCAGCAAAATTAACTGACATGGATGGCAATGAGTTCTTGAACGTGAAAAATCTTAACCAACTTAAAAAATACTACCCATAATTACTTGAGTAGGATACTCAAGAGAGCTACGTTTGGCCTGATTCCTTAAGAAAGGATACGTAGGCAACCCTTAACGGGTGCGGACACTTTATTTTTTTCAAATCTCGCATCCCAGACTTAATAAAAAAATTCAACAGAAGATCGACGAAACATCGGCGTCACGAAAAAGATTCTGGCGCCAGCCGATGAACGTTAGCGCCAGACGACAGCATCCGTCGCCTGACGCCAGACTGCCATAGCCGGCGCCAGTCGCAGAATTGTGGCGCCAATTTACTAAAAAATGTCTGGGAATATTTCGGTGTTTTTCGGAAAATTTTCGACTTCCGTACTCGAAAAAAATTCTGGAAAATTAATTCTTCGGTTTTCATTGCTTTAATAAAATAAATTTAAAGTAAATAATTTAATTAAAAAGCTGGAATTTCATTAATAAAATAAATTACATTATTGATGGAATTTAAATAAAGCTTAAATAAATTAATTTTAAATTTAAAAACTAAGTCTAATAATTGGAAATTAAGCAATGCTCTTAATCTTTTTTCTCTTTCTTAGCCCTTTTCCGAATCTTGTCTGCATCTTCTTCCTCATCCATAACCTTAGCTAGTAGGCATCCTTTAGAGGACCTACATTCAATCTTGAAGTAAATAGTTTCCCCCTTAGCTAGGACCCCATGCTTCTTTTCTACCCAAACTTTCTTTTCTGTGGTGTCATCTTTTCTTTTTCCTTTATCTTTCGCAGTACTCTTCTTCCTAGGCATTATAGGTGTTTTGAACTCAATCCTTTCACCCAAGCGTTCCTTAACAGGAATCACTTTGTCACCTAGACGACTCTTCACACCAGTTTTATTCTGATTTTTCTTCACGTCCTTTGAAGGTTTCTTCAGAAGCCACTTTTTCACATCATTGGGCAAGGAAGGAGGAACCTTTTGGGTAATTACTTCCCATAAAGGTCTAGCGCTCCAATAAGCATCAAATTTGTCTACTTCCTGAGAGACAAGGAACTCGTAGGGACGACGAAGATCACCGGAAGGAATAGTCTGAAGTAGGCAGTATTGTCTTTTTGCCCTGCAGGGATAATAAAAAGTCATACGGGACAAGACTACATAAAGGCTGCTTGTTGACACCAACCATCTTTTCTATTTTCCACCAAGGGATGACCCACTTGATGGCAAATTACAAGACTCGAAGACTTTCTTCCATTCATGGCTCCCCATCTTAGAGAAGAGTTTCTTCCTTCTCACAAAGCAATTTGGAGTATACTTCTCAATGTTGTCCGGAGGGCTAATTAATTCCAGTCTTTCCATTAGCCACATCTGTAAAAATTGCAATGCAAATAAATTATTATTACTATACAAAAATATATTTTTGATTTCTGTAATTAAAAATATTATTTTTCTACCTGTAATAAAATTGGAGAGCCCCGAAAAGGTGCTTTTGGATTCTTCTTTAATTCATCAAGGCTAAGCATAGTCTCTCCAACTATTAAGGGCATTGGATTTCTCCCAGATTCAATTTGTTCTAAAACAGTGGATATAATTGATTGACCCTCATTATTTTTACCACTAGTAAGAAAAAGTTGATTAAGCATGCAAAACAGGAAAGCCCTTCTTCTATAAACATGGAAAGATTTAGAATAAGGTCTATCAAAATAATGCCGAGCAAATTCTTTCAAATTATCTATGCTACCATCTACTATTTTTGATAGATCTCTGTCTTTTAAATTGAAGAAGCGTTCAAAATCCTTATAATAATATTCGTTTATTCTAGGGATTACTACAAGATCTAGTGCAAGGAAGCCTAAAATAGCACCGAATTCTTCCGGCAAAGGGCTAATTTCATCATACCCTATTCTAAAACAATGAGTATCTACATCCCAATATTCTAGAATGATATGAATAAAATCTGAATCAAGATCTACCCCTTTGACACCATAAATACCCCCCAAGTGAAACACATCTAACTCTTTTCTTTCCTTGGCATTAAGAGACCAACACCATTCATGAGTGTAGTTGGTAAAACTTTAGGAGACTAGAGACATGATGTTATTTTTCTAAAAGCTAAGAAAAATTTTATTTGCTGAAATTATGAAGAAAATCGGCTGGGAAGGGGGCTATTTATACACAAAATCGGAGTAGTTTTAATCCAGGAAGGATTCGGATTCAGCGCTCATTAGCGCCAAATGCCAACTATTGGCGCCTGACGCCAGAGCTTGGCGCCATACGCTATGTGTAGCGCCTGGCGCTACACCAAAACGTGTGGCGCCAGCTGGCGCTAACATGTCTCATCGTACGAGCTTTCCAAAAAACCGCGTTTTTGACTTGATTCGAGTCTGCTAATGACTTTACGGTTTCCTTATCTTTTTCTAAAAATTCATTTACTCCTTCCTCTTAATTAATATAACTATTATATTAATTATATTATTTTTTAGATTTTATTTAGACTAACTTCCAAGTTTTTATAAATCCAATATTTTTTATTCGACTTTTATTTTTCATTTTTTCTTTTTTGGGGGAGAAAGTCGGATACCCTCCATCAATAATAAAAATGACGGAATTTTTGCGCAAAATTATTTTTCACAATTCTCTGCACACATAAACATGCACATAATAATAATAAAAAAATGAAAAAACACGACAAATGATGAATAAACTCATAATAGTATGTATATACAAACATGTCTAAATAATGAGTCTAATAAAAGGCAAAGTTCTATACAAAGTCAAAATAAAATAATAAAAAGCACAGGAACAAACTACGGCGACGGGGGACGTACACCCATCATCTCATAAAACTGCGACGTACGAGGAGTAACCTCTCCACCAGCTCCGGCTCCAGCTCCAGTATCCTCGGGAGGAAGAAAACTCAGCACAAGACCCGTACACCCAAGATCAACCTAAGGCTGAGGCTGCGGAGGCTGCTACGATGACGAGCCGACCTCGTACATCCCACCACCTCTAAGAGCCGAGGTAGCCTCTCCCTGGCCTACCGGCGCAGCACGTGCACCCTCAGATGAAGAGCCTGAGCCCTCTACCGACTCGGTGCGAGCAGCCTCAGAACGACCGCCCCGACCTCCCGAACCAGTGCGGCGACGTCTCGAGCTAGACCTCGCCGGATCCCTCCGCACCTCAGGTCTCGTACGGGTACGAGAAGGAATGGGCTGACCCTGCAAAAGAAACTAAGATCAGAAACATACAAAGTAGAAGCGGTAATGCAAAACATAAGAAGGGAAGCTACCTCCTGAACGGCGTCGTCTCGACGACATGTAGCCACGTTCCTCATCCGAACGAGCTGGCTCCGGAAGGCATCTATGCATCGTGCCATCGCCGAGACCCCCTCACGTGAGAACTGTCAAAGAAATAAGTCAGTAAACATGCATAACATATATGGACAAAAAGTTGCAAATAAACAAGCTTACCCGAGTCTAGTGACGAGGAATCGACCGCTCCACAAAGCGCTCGCCCTCAGGAGCCGGAGGAATCATCTCCTCAATCGGCCCATATGTCCCCTGATAGTGGATAGACATACGGGGTGGCACGAACTCAGCAGGACCATCCTGACAAAGCAAAACAAAATCAGTGAAGCATTACTTGGGGGCTACTTAACGAAAGGTAAAAGCTGAAAATCATACCGCCACATCCTCAGCAGGTACAGGAACTGGAGCTAACAACGGCAGTAGCTCCTCCCCATAGCATCGCCCAGGGATCGTGTAAGATCGCCAAGGGGTACCAGCTCCCTCTGACATGCTCACCAACCTCGTGGCGTTGAACATGTGACGTGGTGGAGGAGCAGGAACGACAAAGCTATCTGAGGAATGTTGAATAGCAACCCTCTCTTTAAGATACGCAGCCGCTCCGTAGGTCCCTAAGAAATAGTGATGCTTAGCAGAATACTGCGCGGCTAGCCCAGGGACTGCCAAGTCGACCTATGGTCGGTATAGCACCCCAGGCTCCTGCAAAAAGCGTCTATCAGACAAGAATCTAGCTAAGGCATCACAAAATGTTCAAAATAAGTAATGAATCATACCGAGATTATCCAATCTTGGACATAGGCAGTGGACATCCCCACACGGCGGCTGCCCCAGGAAGCACTAACTGGAAACCTGCGCGGCGACGGTCTCGCCGGCGCAGCTGAGGGGAAGTACTCGTAGAACCAGATCTACAAGAAGCAAAATTTATCAGCAAGTGCTAACTAAAATGTAGAGCTAAACTTTACAGGGAAATAAAGTATACCTCTACGACCCTCCAAAAGCCGGATAGAGCAACATTTCCCACGAAGGATCGATGATGACACGAGTCCCGCAACGCTCGGATGAAATCAACATAGGCCAAGCTAGCCCAGTCGTAAGTCCCAATCCGGTGTAGATCACGGACGGCAGGAAGGTAGTAAAGCAGCGCCCTACTACCCTTGTCAGGGGAGAACATTCCTGACAGCAAGATTAGTGCGAAGATGCGCACCCGCTGCTCTCGGGTAGTCACACCATCGTCAAAAGCCGCTGCTAGAGTCGAGCAACGAATCCCCCTAGCACTGAACTGAGTCGTCTCTACCTCGGCTCGAGCCCGAATAGCAATCGGACCCAACAGCTCCTCGACCTCAGGAGAAAAGACGTCAATCCCGCTGTCGAACGGCGGCGCTACAGAGCTAAACTCCAGTCCCGTAATGAGACTGAAGTCGGTAGGAGTGACCATTATCTCACCCCAGGGGAAGTGGAAAGTGTTGGTGGTGTCCCAAAAGAACTCCACCAGAGCACGGACTACATGGTGACCCCCGCTAGAGGCAATCATGGCCTCGGAGGTCACGAACAGTGCAGTAAGCCCGCAAGACTCCCATAGAAGTCTCGTCTGATCGTCTTTGGCGATGTACATCTAGTACAGGTCGCCCAAACCGTCACAATCGGAACCATGACAGCGTGTCCTCCCAACTATGACGCCCCGTCTCACCCTCTCAGAGATACGGTGGACGGGAGAGAAATACAAGGTCCGCTCATCCCACTCAGGGAGTCGGCCGAGCGAAGTGGACGGTTCAGCATCGTCCTCTACGGGCTCGTGCTCCCGTCGAACGTCTCGGGACTGTGAACCAGAGCCTCACTGTCTAGCCATGCTACATTGTGTAGAATTATCATAAATTAAGGTTTTATGGTATCTAAGGTTCGCCTAGTCGCATGATACTATGTTCGCAAAAACAGAGTACGTAGTACTAAAACAGAGCACAAATTCAAATTGAGCATACATGAAATTTTCAAGCAATCAAACAATTTCTTGCAATACTATAATAATTATTGTGACAAATTGGACAAGAATTGCTAGCATAAACATCAAGAACAAGCCACATTGTCTTCTCGACCTTAAGAGGTTCAACAATGGTGATTTGTTCATTTCTTCACCAAATTGAGTCAAACAAGTCTCAAATTACTCCCAAGGCAATATATAAACATATTCAAGCAATTTCATGGCATAAAATTTGATAAACAAAGAGAATTAAGCAATTCTAAATTCAAATTTTCAAGAAATTCGTGAACAAATGCATGCAAAATTCATTAAAACCGACTTGAGTTTGGAGGAAACTTACATAGATCGGGAAAATGGATGGAATAAGCTTTTATTTGCAACAAATTTGAGTGAATTTGGTTGAAAAACGAGCAAGAACGAGTGAATTGAAGTTCTGAGAATTCTCAAGCACGAAACGCGAACAACAACAGCAGAAATGAAGAAGAGAAGGGTATTTAAGGAAAACCCGACTCTAGCCCAAGCGTCAGACCTTGGCGTCAGTCGATAAGCCTTAGCGTCTGGCGCTACAGCCAGATAAGCGGTGCCAACGTTATTTCAGCAGCGCCAGAACGTTCAGCCACTCAGTATGGTTGTTCCAACCTCATGCAATATGTTTTAGGCTCCTTGGTACGCCAATTATCCCCTCTAAGAAATTTGACACGATTTTAAGTAATCATCTTGATTACATAAAGTGATCGACCTGATGAAAGATCGTCTCACTTAGCTTAAAGCGCCTAAGCATTGGCTCATCGCAAAAGGCACCGACACACTGGTTCATTCAGAAAGGCACCGACATACTGGTTCATTTAGCAAAAGGCACCGGCATACAGGTTCAAGAGCAACAGAAGCGCCGACGTACAGGCATAGCAGAAGCAAAGTTCAAGCGAGCTTTTAAAGATCGACAAGCGGAGGTCTTCGGTAATTTTCTTTGGGAATATTATCGCAACAAATGAGGATAGCTTCAAGCAAGGATATCTTCGGCAGCATTCCCTAGCTTGCGGAGAGTTATCACAAACAACTGAAGGTGATTTCAAGCGAAGTTGTCTTCGATCGTGTTCCCTAAGATGTGGAAGATGGTCACAAAGCGGAAGAGGATCATTTCAAGCGAAGCAATCTTCGATAGTGTTCCTTGGCTGGTGGAAGATTATCAAGGCGGAAGTTGGAGGCAGTTACAAGCGTAGCAGTCTTCAAGCAGGATGGCATTCTCTAGCTTGCAGGAGGTCATCAAAACAGTAATACAGCATCAAGTCGGTTACTTTCAGAGACGTGTGCTCGATGGTGCAAGATATGCGTTTCTTAACTCTTTTATCTGTTTAACTAACGCTAGTTTGCAGGTATCGGCGTTACAAGAGTGATCTAGGATCGCAGAACGTTCTGAATCATTCTTCGTCCCTATCGATACTTTGACTTTTGTTTTCGAAACTTGCGTTTCTCCAAACTCAGTCAAAGTGGGGGCTTCTGTAGACACCCATTTGTGTCTCCCCAAAACCAAACCCAGTGATGAGTACCTTTCACGTCGAATCATAATCGAATGAAGTGAAAGTGTGTAAAGTCTAGTGTTGCGGATAGTTTTAATTTTTTTTCTCTTCTCTCTATTTTCGAAAACCTATTTTATGAAAACAACCAATCCAGTTTGGTTGGTCCATGATATGGGTCCAATAGTAGTGTAGTTGGATAGGGCTTGAAAAGACTTTTCCAACGATATATTATAAGCCCAATTCCGATGAATATTGAGGAAGTTATGGCCAAATTACTGAACTGGGCCTGGTTTGAGCCTTATATGCGGCCCAATGATCTAGAGGAGGGCCTAATATGGATTTATCATTCCTAATGCAATTAGGAATGGTTTTAGTCTTCAAGATTCTTCTAGAAGGTTCTTTGCATTCCTAATTCAATTAGCATTGATAAATTGACTTTTTATTGACATTTTGGAGTTTCAATCAGAATAAAAGAATGTTTTTGAGGAAAATACGATTTTATCCTCCTATACGGGCAATTTCTATCTGATTTAAGAAAACTCGTCAATAATTAAGTTAGCGCCAAACGCCAGCATTAGCGCCTGACTCTAAGATTGGCGCCTGACGCTAGCGTTAGCGCCTGACGCTAGCGTTAGCGCCTGGCGCTAATGTCAGCGTCTGGCGCTAACCTCGTTTTGCGCGTCAGAACTCTGTTTTGATTTTCTATCTTTTTGGCTGATTTTCTCTATAAATAGTATTCTACAAACTCCGTTTTCATTCATCAATTCTCACCAATTCTCTCTTTTCACCAACTCTCATCAAGAAATTCTTGATTACTTTCTCTCTCTCTTTTCTAAACTAGCTTTTCTCAAAATACAAAATTCCGCATTCACAAGACTTAGATACACCTAGCCAAATTCGAAGTTGCCTTTGCCCTAGACGTGAAAGGTTTTAATTTCTGAGGGTTTGGTCCCAAATCTCTCTTTCAATTATTTAATTAATTGTTTTAATTTTTTTTATTTTCCTTGAAGTTACTAACGTGTGTATTTTGTTATTAGAAAGAGGTACGACGCATCCAAGTAAGTGCTTTAATTGTTTGTATTGATATTATGATATAGAAATCATGTTTAGGATGTTATTTTGATTCCTAGTATCATGTTAAGATGCTTTTCTTAGTATGATATTTAGGATGATTTGCGTATGTCAATTATGATTCCTGTGATGCTTCCTATTTTCTTTCCTAATATTCATGTTAGTATCATGTTAGGGTTGAAGCTTTGATTTTTATTGCTTAGTGACATGCTAGGGTTTGTTATTAATCTTGTTAGTATCATGTCTGGCGCCCGGTGACGCGCCCGGCCGGGCGCGAGATTAGTATTAGAGTCAAAAAAGGCGCGCCCGATCGGGCGCGTGTTTTATTAGTTGATGTTTAACGTAGTTTTAATTTGTTTTAGCTTAGGATTTTTGTACGGAGTATAAATACTCCTCCGTAATACGTTTTTATCATCACTTCTTCTTCTCTTCCTCTCCTCTTACTCTTTCTTTTACTCTCTTAATTATTCTCTTAGAATTCTTTCTCTAAACTTTTGTCCTTAATTCTTCCATTAATTCCAGATTACTTTTTGGTAACAATTTCTTCCCCTTTAACTTCAGTTATTTTATTTGCTTCCTTGATTATGCTTTTATTTATTTATTTGATAAGTTTAGTCATGATGATTTGTGAGTAGTTTAATTTCTAGGGTTTATGGGGATCTAATAAATAATATGAAGGGGTAAATTATTGTTGTTAATTATCAATGCTAGATTAATTTCCTATTATTTGATTTAATGCTCTGTGACTAGATTAGGCCTATCTTTTATGCATGAGTTTGACAATATTGATTCAAGAATCGAGAGATGAGAATTAATGTTTAGGTCTAGTTTCAATAGGCAAGTTAATTTATAAATGGTTAAGTCAAGATTCGAGAGATGAGATTTAATACCGGTAAATTAATTGTGTGATTGTAATACGTAGCGAGAGCCCTTTACAATCTGGTTAATTAATGCATTGATGATTGACTATTATTGATTGTTGGTATTGCATGATAATTTCTTATTGGATTGTTTTAATGTTTTACAATTGCGGCTTGTAAAAGTATAGCAATATTACATTGATGAATCGAGCATATGTTAATTTGATATTAAAGGCTATTTTCAATAAGAACTTAGATCTAGTAAATTGCGAGAGCCTGTTAGATCTATGTTGATTAATAAATTCCGAGAGCCTGTTAATCATGTTATTTATGCAATGTCAATGATTGATTACTATGTTTTACCCTAGATTATTATTTATTGGTGAACCTATGCCCTATATCCTTTCATATATTGTTTTCTTCCTATTCTCAACCTTAATAGTTTAGTTTCTTACTTAATTATAAATATTGGTTACTTAAATAATTTAGATTATAATAATTAATTAGAATTAAAAAGACATGTTTCCCTGTGGAGTTCGACCCTACTTCCCTATCTACTTTAGTTAGAGATTTAGGTAATTATTTTTTATTAGGAGATACGACTTTACCCTGTCAAAATTTGGCGTCGTTGCCGGGGACACAGTTTTATTTTTATTTCTGATTGTTTTTGTAGTCTAGATTATTTCTCTTTTGTCTCAGAGAGCGTTAGTTCTCTGAGACAAATCTCACATTTGCTTCTAGTTTTTTTTGTTTATGCCCAGGTGTTCCAGATCAGGTTACATCCCATTCGATCCTGAGATCGAACGTTCCTTCCATAGACAGAAAAACTTCTACAAGCAAATCCTGGCGGATTCTGGTGATAATAACAATAATCACCGCGATCCTTCAACTGATTCCAGCGATTTAGAGGCATTATCAGACGCAGAATCAGAGATGACGACTCCCAAGAAGCTTAGTGATTATTCACAACCAAAGCTTACGGATTTTCCACATCTCACCCCTACTCCGGCTCTTGATGGGGTTCAATTTGAAATTAAACCTCAATTTATAACGATGATAGAGAGGAAGCAATTCAGTGGAGCCAAGGGTGAAGACCCGAATCTTCACATTGCCGACTATTGTCAATATTGCAACACCATCAGGCAAGCCGGGGTCACTCATGACCAAATCAGGGAGATTCTCTTTCCTTTCTCTTTAACTGAAAAAGCTAAATTGTGGTTTAATGGCTTAAATAGAACTACACTTGGTATAACTGACTGGAAAACTCTTGTTTTGAATTTCTATAACAAGTATTATCCTGCAGAGAGAACAGCAGTACTACGGAGTGCGATTCAGAACTTTGCCCAAGAAGCCGATGAGTCTTTATATGAGGCTTGGGAGAGGTTCAAGGACTTACAAAGAGAATGCCCTCACCATAATTTAGCACAATGGCAGTTAATCCAAGCCTTTTATAACGACATTGGAAATTCCTCTAGAATAATCTTAGACTCTGCAGCTAGTGGGAGATTTATGAATCTTAATGTTGATGATGCAGGTCAGGTTATTGAAGATATGGCGATACACAATTCCAAATATGGGAATCCCAGAGGATTTGCTAACAAGGGGAAGCATAGTGTCGACTCTGTATCCTTTTTGCAAGCTCAACTGACCTCTATTTGCCAAAAATTAGATAATCTGAGTACTGCTAATGTAGCCAATGTTTCTGCGATTAATAATAATTCTAATGAGGCTTTCTGTGAAAATTGTGGTATTGTAGGTCATTGGGAGCAGGATTGCAGGAGTTCCGTGGAGCAAGTTAATGCCTTCCAAGCTTATAGGCAGAATAACCCATACTCCAACACTTACAATCCTGGGTATCGGAATCATCCATACCTTTCCTACCGGAGAACTAATGTTCAAAATCCACCACCACAAGAACCATAGGCGCCACAGCAACAGCAGCAGAAATATTATCATCCCAATGCTAGCCAGAAGAACCAATTCAACCACAACAACCCTCCTCATCTTCCGACCCTTCTCTGGCGGAAATTAGAGAAATGTTGGTCAATATGCAAAAGCACATGGAGAGAAAAGATGCGACAATTGATCAAATTTTAGCGCATAATAAAATTGTAGATAATCAAATTGCGCAACTCTCCGCTACTCTACAAGCCCGCCAACAGGGAGCCCTGCCGGCACAGCCGACTAGGCCTACGGATCAAGCATTTGCAATTACTCTACGGAGTGGTTCAAACTATGAAGGGCCCTTTATGCCCAAAGTTGATGAACCTGTTTTATCAAATAATGCTAATCTTGATTCCATTAAACCAAACAATGTAGTTGATAGCCCTGTAGGGCTAAAGGATAATACTAACATATCTAACTCTACATTGCAGGGTACAACTCCAGAGAAGGTGGCTACTCCAGACAAGAATAAGAATGCTCCAAAGCCAATCATCAAACTTCCTTTCCCCAATCGTCAATTGAAGACAAACTTGGATAAGCAGTTTGGTAAGTTCCTGGAGGTGGTTAAAGATTTGAAGGTAACAGTTCCCTTTACTGAATTGATAACACAAATCCCCTCTTATGCAAAATTTATGAAAGAAATATTGACGAGAAAAAGGTCTATTAGTGAGGTAGAGACAGTAGCTTTCACTGCAGAGTGTAGTGTCGTACTTAAAAATAAGTCTCCGCCTAAATTAAAAGATCCGGGTAGTTTTTCTATCCCTTGTCATATTGGCAATCTCTTGATTGATAATGCATTATGTGATTTGGGTGCTAGTGTTAGCGTCATGCCATTATCTGTGTGCTCCAAGTTGAATATGGGTAAGTTAAAAGCTACCAATATAACTCTACAAATCGCCGACCGTACTTTTAAATACCCCTTAGGTGTTTTAGAGGATGTCCCCGTTAGAGTAGGTAAATTTTATATACCTGTAGATTTTGTTGTTCTTGATATGGCTGAGGATATGCAAACCCCAATTATTTAGGGTAGACCATTCCTTAACACTGCAGGAGCAGTCATATATGTAAGAAGTGGTAAGCTAACACTATCAGTAGGGGACGATAAAGTTGTTTTTAATCTGAATAATGCCCTTAAAAGCTCCATGACTGAGGAGAAATGTTTTAGTGTTAATGTCGTTGCAAATTATTCTAACAAGCCCCAAGCTCTTGAAAAAGATCCCTTTGAGGCGGCATCTTGTGTTGCATCCTTTTCAGATGAGATAGACAAATGGCAGAAGGAAGTCGATGCAATAGAAAGAGCACTCTACAAGGTTGGTCTTGGTTTCGAGGATGAACAAGTGGAACCAATCGAGCAAGTTGTGCGAATCGAGCCTACGGTAAGTGTTCCGCCAGATCGAGTTGCAAGTGTTGAACACAATGACAATTTGAAGCAACATTCGATCGACGAAGGGTTTTTAGTGCGTAGCATTGAAGATCTCCCAATCCAAGTCAAGGAGGATCCACCAGATAAGGCGACTTGGCGTCCCACAAATTATGTCAGGAAGCCGCATCGCAGCCTAAACATCGCTAGACCGGGTGAGAAACCACCCGATCAAGCGTTAGGCCAAGGGTTCTAGAAATTGCACTTGGTAAGAAGGTCGTGCGGGACCTAGATAAACCAGCGCTTTGCAGGAGGCAACCCGTATTTTTAATGTTTTTTAGACTAGTTTTTCATTTTTTTTTTTCTTATGAGAGGAGAGATGAGGGAATTGAATGAGTTTTATGAGTGTTTGTACAGGCTTGAAGGAAAAGAGTAAGCTAATTTTTTGGAGAAAAGAAGAAAATTAACAATCCCCGATTTAGTCTCGGGCCCGACCGGGCGAAGCTCGCCCGATCGGGCACGAGAGCAAAGCTCTAAAATTAAGAAATTTGGCCGATCGGGCGAAGGCCGCCCGACCGGGCGCGAAACTTGACGTTTACGGACTTAATTGTCCGCCCGATCGGGCAAGCCTCGCCCGATCGGGCGCGAGAAGAGCGAAATTTTTTTCCCTACAGATCGCCCGATCGGGCGAAGGACGCCCGACCGGGCGCGAGACTTGGACGAATTCGGAGCTTAAGATCGCCCGACCGGGCGCGAAAGTTGGGTGAATTAGATCGCCCGATCGGGCGAAGGCCGCCCGACCGGGCGCGAGAACCAACCTCAAAATAACCCAGATCGCCCGACCGGGCGCGAATGCCATCCGCGTATTTTCTTCTCCCTTTTCTTCTTTCTTTCTCCATTTCTTCTTTCCTCCATTACTTTCTCTCTCTAAAACTCAAATTTTCTCTACCTTCTCTCTAAGATTTCTCCTCCATTTCTTATCCAAATTCAAAACTCTTTACATATTTGTGATCCTCTCTTCACCCTCTTCACTTTCATACAAAAATTTTTCAGTTTTAATTCACAAATTTTTAACCCATTTCTTGAACATGGCATCAAAGAGGGCTAGGTCCATTTTTGGTAGGAGCTCCAGTTCGAGGGAGGAGTACGACCCAGACTTGCAGCTCCCGTATTGGCCGACGATCCGGATCGTGAGCCGGGAACAAAAGGAACGATTGGAGCATTTGGTCGGTCGTGAGGTAATTCCTTCTCGGTGGTTACACCGCCCTACCTTAGAATCATTTAGTTTGTACGATTTTGTTAAACGATTTTTGAATGACATTGGCATGAGAAAATTTGTTGACATGCACTATCCTACATACCGAGAACTTACCTGTGAATTCCTGTCCACTTTTCATGTTGTTAGTAGTAGGAATGGGCCTAATTTATTTTTCAGGTTAAATAATAGAAATATTAGTTTAACTTTTGTTGAATTTTGTAAAATTTTTGAATTAAATTCTGAATTATCTCACCAGTGGCATGCAGACTATAAAATGGGTGACTTATATTATGCTTTGACTGGTTTACCTGCCCCTGACCCTCAACATGCTAGTACCAAACCTATTCACCACCCTGTCCCAAAAATCTGGCAAAGATTTGCGGGTTTGTGTTTTTTAGGTAGGGCCGAGCCTCATAACGCTCAAACTAACGAACTAGCTGTTATAGGACATTATGTGTACGGGTTTGGGAAATTGAACATAGGCAGGTTTATAGTTCACCATTTGAGTAGGCATGCCACAGCCAGCACCACTTCCAAGTCCCCTATCCGTTTAGGTGGCCTTATCACTCGAATAGCGGTGAAAAAGGCCGGTTTTGTAGTAGACGGACCCCACCAGCTGACCAACTGTGGACCAGATACCTACATGACTGCTAGGTATTTTGAGGATGTGGGGTGGGTTAGGCCGGATAGCGAGCAGACACCCTTTTGGTGTATTCGGACTTGGAACGAGCAACCTTTGCCCATTTTTCCCCTACCCAGTCCAGACTTGACCGCCTTTCCCCCGGGGCAACTTTCTTACACCTATGATGCTTTAGTTGCCAACGCTAGGGGGCAGGAACCACCACCACCAGTTCCACCACCCCAGCCTCAGCCCGAGGTGGCTTTCTCTCCACCTCGTATGTCCCATTCCGTCCCTCATGTTGACTCTGACCCAGTTTGGGATCTTCAGAGTATAGGTCAGGCCCTAGGACGTATCGAGCATTCACATACTGACCTTAGGAGGATGGTAGGCTCCTTAGACCAGAGGTTAGGGTATCTAGAGAGGAACCAGGGTAGAGCTCTCTACCCTATGTACGATGATTATGCTCGTCGGGGCAACATTCCCGACGACGCTATTCACCCTGACTAGTTTCAGCCACCACCCCAGGGATACGATAGGGATCCCACTGCCCGTGGTATTTACACTGACTATTCTTCCTTCTTCGGGTACGGGCAGGACATTCCTTTCAGGGGACCGGCGAGGGGGAGTTTTCACGCTGATTATTTTGGTGGTAGCTCTTCTGGTGCAAGTGGTGCAGGTGGCAGTGGAGGTGCGGGTTTCGGCTCGATGGACGAGGAAGATGAGGACTAGCTATGCTGGGCTAGTTTCCGAGCCACTTAGGACATTGTCTGATTTTGGCTTGGGGGAGATTTTGGTTTGGTATTTTTCTTTTTCTCTTTTCTTTTATTTTTGGTGTGTTTTCTTAGGTTAGTTTTCTTGCTTTCTAGGTTAGTTTTATTGCTTTCTTTATATATAAAAATACAAAAAAAATTGAAAAATAAAAAAATCCAAAAATACGTTCCAATGAATTATAAATTATGCTTCCCTGTGCCCCTTACTTGAGAAAATTGTTTTGATTCTTGGTATTTGATGATAGGCATTGTGGATTAGTTGATCATGATTTGATGTTTGATTGCCTTGAAACCTTAACATGCGTCAATTTTGTCCAACTACTTGTGAATATAGTGCTTGACTAGTTGATTTGGTTAGGAAATGTGTGATAGTTCCATAGTTCCTGGTATGTCAATGAATTTGAGTATTGGTTTGCAACTCTATAAGTAATGTTTATATGATTCATTATTATTCACATTGTGGAGGACGAAGGCATTTGTTCTTTTAGGTAGCCTCCAGATATTGTAGAAACATTTGTTCCCTTCTTGCTACCCATGTTGTTGCCTTGACTTTTTGTTGTTTATCAGCCACATTACAAGCCTATTTTGCCCCATTGGTTACTAGTCCCAAGCTTGGCTTGGGGGAGCTATTAGTGAGTGAGATGAGGGAGTTTGTAGTGTGCTTATTGTTTGCACAATTTGGGTGGGATTTGAGAAGTTGTTTTGTTGATTATTCATGTTTATTTTTGATGAGTTTGAGAGTTATATTTTCTTGAAAAAAATAAAGCATGATATTAAAATAAAGAGAAGTTCAAAAAAAATGAGAAAAAATAAGTGAACTTCGAAAGGAAAAAAAAAAGTGTTCAAATGTTCTAGTTTGAGGTTGATCAAAAGAAAAATGATAGAGCTTCAATGAAAAAAATTCAAGTTTGGAAAATAAAGTTTGTTTATTCACTCTACTTCTCCGTTATTATATCTTATGAGTGAAATTGTAAGAGTTGGGATTATTTATTATGATTGGAGTATATTTGGTTGATGTTAGATTTGGTTATGTAGGAGATGTTTATCATTATTTATTTTGATCATGGGCTTTATTAGGATTTGCTCCCTTAAGCATAGCTTTACTCTCACTTGTTCCCAAATGATTCCTACCCTTTACCCTAGCTTTACATTAGAAGCTTTAAAGACCTTCCGACCTTTGTGCATAGAATTGTATGAATGTGAAAGTGTTGCTTATCAATGCAAGTTATGATTTGACATATTTCGAGTCGACTAGTAGGATTGAGCGTATATTGTTTTTATACACACGAGAGTGTGAGTTGGGAGGGCATTGTTCACATAAAGGGGTTGGATGGAGAGCGATCGAGTACATCTTTTACTCGCCACATAAATGAGAGTTGAGTGTGTGAGCACTAGTCTTGAATTCTATATGCTCTTGTGGTTTGCTCTGTTTGAAAATTGTTAGGGAAGATTGGTAATTAGAGGGATTTGATTGGTTGATTCTGAAGCATGTTTATTTGATTTACCCTGGATCGTTTGTGCTTGATTTTTACTTTTGGGGTGAAGTATATTTATTGATTCATTGATGAGATCTTTGCTTAGGGACAAGCAAAGGTTTGGCTTGGGGGAGTTTGATGTGTCTATTTTATATAGTATTTTACCCCCGTCCCTTGGTCATAATTAGTAGTGTTTCTGGCTCTTTAGAGCCACTTTTATTACTAATTGGTGTTTTCTAGTGTTTTCGTGGATTTGGTTGACTTTTGCAGGGATTTATGCTTTTGGAGTATTTTCCCGAGATATTTTGGAGCAATCACGAGCATTGGAGAAGCACGACCAGAGATATAGCCCAGGGCCGGTTAGAGCCATCGAACCGGTGATTAAGGGCTCCGTATAGGTGATACCGGGGCATTGACAGGGTAAAGTCGTATCCCCTAATCAAAAGTAATTACCTAAATCACTAACTGAGGTAGATAGGGAAGTAGGGTCGAACTCCACAGGGAAACAGGTCTTTTTAATTCTAATTAATTAAAATAATCTAAATTATCTAAGTAATCAATATTTTAGATGTGAATTCTATACTACGAAGAGTGAGTTTAGGGAGAAAAGAATCAATAATAAGGAAACCTAGGGTTACAGGTTCACCAATAATTAATATTCCGGGATAGAACGAAGTAATTAATAATTAACAATGCATAGATAATATGATTAACAGGCTCTCGCAATTTATTAACCAACATAGATCTAACAGGCTCTCGCAATTTATTAGACCTAAGTTCCTATTAAAAATAGCCTTTAATATTAAATCAACATCTGCTCGATTCATCAATTCAATATTGCTAAACATTCACAATCAAATTACATCTGCTCGATTCATCAATTTAATATTGCTATACTTTTACAAGCCGCAATTGTAAAACATTAAAACAATCCAATAAGAAATTATCATGCAATACCAACAATCAATAATAGTCAATCATCAATGCATCAATTAACCAGATTGTAAAGGGCTCTCGCTACTTATTACAATCACACAATTAATTTATCGGTATTAAATCTCATCTCTCGAATCTTGACTTAACCATTTATAAATTAACTTGCCTATTAAAACTAAACCTAAACATTAATTCTCATCTCTCGATTCTTGAATCAATATTGTCAAACTCATGCATAAAAGATAGGCCTAATCTAGTCACAGAGCATTAAATCAATCAATAGGAAATTAATCTAGCATTGATAATCAACAACAATAAATTACCCTTTCATATTATTTATGGATCCCCACAAACCCTAGAAATTAAACTACTCACACATATTAAAAACTAAACTAATCAAAATAATAAAATAAATCATGATGAAAGGAATAAAATAAATAAATAAGATTAAGGGAGAAGAAATAAAAGAGAAAGTAATACTAAGAGTTTAATTAAAAGGAGAGAGAAAAGTTAGAGAGAGAAATAGAAAAGAAAACTAACTTAAAAACTAAAACTAAGACTAAGACTAAAAACTAAGAAAACTCCTAAAATAAAAGCTAGCTAAAAACCTACGTAACTCCCTCCTTTTATAAAGAAAGGAAAAGCAATTTGATTCCCAATCAACTACTACTATTACACCGACATCATCAGCAAACAAAACCCAAACTTAGCAAGCCCAAATAAAAATAGCCCACAAGCATGCTCCTCTCCTTTAACCGTGAAAGATGGATATTATCAATGGGCCCAAAGCTGTAGCAAACCGACTTGAGCAAGAAAACTGCAACACACTCGCCCGATCGGGCATTGGGCCGCCCGATCGGGCCCGCCATTTTATGTCCAGCAGACCTGATGTGATATTATATGGGCTTATTCCTTGGACCTTCTTGTTTACTCTTGGACCTTTATTGTTTGTCATATGTTTTGTGGCTTCATTACTTGGTCCGTAATAGTAGCTTATAATTGGACTTCTTTACTAATCGAGCCCTTAATCACCGAATTAAATTCCTTTAACTCGATCTTGGGCTTTAAATATACGGTCATAAAATACGCTCCGTCTCTAATATTTTTGTAGTGGCTTAAATAAGCTCGGGAATTATCATAAATCTGCAAATTCCTACAAAATAATACCAACTCTACAAAAACACTAGAAAACGTATATTAGTAATAAAAATAGCTCCGTAGAGCTCAAATAAGCACAAATATGACCATGGGATCGGGAATAAAAATATATATAAAATAGACTCCCCCAAGCCAAACCTTTGCTTGTCCCTAAGCAAAGCAATGAATAAATAAATCAATACTTCACCCCAAACATAATTTTAATTAATAAATATAATTCAAGGTAAATCTGACAAACATGTATCAAAGTCAACCAATCAAATCCATCCAACTACCAATATTTCCTAACAATTGTCAAATAGAGCAAACCACAAGAGCATATAGAATTCAAGACTAGTGCTCACACACTCGACTCTCATTTATGTGGCGAGTAAAAGATGTACTCGATCGCTCTCCAACCAACCCCTTTAATGTGAACAATGCCCTCCCAACTCACACTCTCGTGTGTATAAAACAATGAACGCTCAACCTACTAGTCGACTCGAAATATGTCAAGTCATAACTTGCATTGATAAACAACACTTTCACATTCATACAACTCTATGCACAAAGGTCGGAAGGTCTTTAAAGCTTGTAATGTAAGGCTAGGGTAAAGGGTAATATAAATTTGGGAATAAGTGAGAGAGAAGCTATGCTTAAAGGAGCCATATCCTAATAAAACCCATGATCAAAATAAATAATGATCATACATCTCCTACATAACCAACTCTAACATCAACCAAATAAACTCCAATCATAATAAATAATCCCAACACTTACAATTTCACTCATAAGATATAATAATGGAGTAATAGAGTGAATAAACAAACTTATTTTCCAAACTTGAATTTTTTTCATTGAGGCTCAATTTTTTTCTTTCTTTCTTTTCTTTTGATTAACCTTCACTTAGAACATTTGAACATCAAACATTTTTTTTCTTTTTTTTTCTTAGAAGTTGACTTTCTTTTATTCAAATTTCTCATTTTTTTTTTTTGAACTTCTTTTTTTTCCATCATACTTTTATTTTTCTCAAATATATACAACTTTTAAACTCATAAAAACAAAAATATGATCAAGAACAAATTACTTCTCAAAACCCACCCAAATTGTGCAAATAATGTGCACACTACAAACTCCCTCACCTCACTCACTAATAGCTCCCCCAAGCCAAGCTTGGGACTAGTAACCAATGGGGCAATTAAGGCTTGTAATGTGGCTATAAACAATAAAGAGTCAAGGCAACAACATGGGTAGCAAGAAGGAAACAAATGTATCTAAATAAATCTGAAAGCTACCTAAATGAACAAATGCCTTCGTCCTCCACAATGTGCATAATAATGAATCATATAAACATTACTTATAGTAGCAAACCAATACTCAAATTCATTGACATACTAGGAATTATGGAACTATCACACATTCCTTACCAAATTAACTAGTCAAGCACTATATTCACAAATAGTTGGACAAAATTGACGCATGTTAAGGTTTCAAGACAATCAAACATCAAATCATGATCAACTAATCCACAATGCTTATCATCAAATACCAGGAATCAAAACAATTTTTCTCAAGTAAGGGGCACAGGGAAGCATGATTTACAATTCATTGGAACAAAACTAACCTAATAAAGTAATAAAATCTATACTAAGAAAAATAAAAATAAAAAGAGAAGAGAGAGAGTGAAAGATGTACCATACGAACACGAGAACCTCCCCCCAAGCTAAATCAGACAATGTCCTCATTGTCTTAAAGGGAAGCTAGTAGTCAAGGTGACTACTCTTCATCATCACCACATCAATGTCACCAAAGCCTCGAGGATTGCAATGCATCTCTTTGGAACAAAATTGGGCAAGAAAGAAACAAAGTGTTAGTGGGAAAAAGTTCAAATTTGAGTCAGGTGCACTATTCTGATCATAACTTTTTATGTATAAATGATAATACAGTGATTCTAATTGCATTGAAAACTAGACTTGAATATCTTTCCAACGACAGGTCACACGCGAAAATCGGATAAGAAACGCAAAAGTTATGGCCTGTCTAAGTTGACTAAGTTTGCTGACGCGTACGCGCGCCCGATCGGGCCCGTGCTACTGATTTGACGGGGCAGCTTGCTGCTGCTAATTGCCCCGGGATTCCTTTAGCCCTTTGATCTTTTCTCAACTTTTCTAGTATCTCTGCACAAAATCACACTCCCACAAATATAAGATATACTCTCCTCTACCTCTCTAAAACAAAACACAAAGAAAACACACAAACAAATAAAAAAAAAATAAAATAAAAAAGCAACAAAATACGGGTTGCCTCCCGCAAAGCGCTAGTTTATCAAGGTCCCGCTTGACCATAATCCTTCTCTCAATCGGAAGAATTCAATGCCTTGAGTAACTTATCAAACGCTCCTGCAAACATTTCATTAAGCACTATATAGGGCTTAATAGCAAGCACATTTATCCCTACAAAGAAAAAGTTAGGAGCACATAAAGAGAACTCAAGGTAGAAAGAAAAATCAAAAGAGGGAGATGAAAATACACCACAACCTTCTACTTCCTCCGCTAAAAATTTAAAATTAATAGAGCGAACATGGAGGTAGTCATTGTCTTTATCATCTAATAATGACTTTAAAATTTTACCCTCACAAATAACCTCATCATCAACAAAGGAATTATCAACCACCGTTTCTACAACTAATGATTTTTCAATCACTGATTCGTCAACCAATGATTTGTCAACCACAAATTCTATAACCGATGGTTCTTCATCCTCAATAACATTCATATTATAATAGTGTCCATAGACTTTTTCATCAAGAGCCTTCCAATAACTTTCATTAGCAACTAATCGTTTCCGAATATGGTCATATGTATACGGAAAGACTCTAAAATCATCCGGAGCACGCACAAAAAAACTCACTATAAGGGCATTCAGGATTTTCATGACAAAGACGTTGACAACTACAATAGTTAGGTGCTGCATAAAAATTATATAATTCTTGTAGTGACATAAGCATGGATATTTTCAACTCATAAAAAAAAAAATTAAAAATTAAAAAAAATAAATAATAATAAAAAAAATAAATAAATTAAAAATAATCTAGACTCTAATAATAATTAGAAATAAAAATAAAACCGTTTCCCCGGCAACGGCGCCAAAATTTTGCAGGGTAAGGTCGTATCCCCTAATCAAAAGTAATTACCTAAATCACTAACTGAGGTAGATAGGGAAGTAGGGTCGAACTCCACAGGGAAACAGGTCTTTTTATATCTAATTAATTAAAATAATCTAAATTATCTAAGTAACCAATATTTTAGATGTGAATTCTATACTACGAAGAGTGAGTTTACGGAGAAAAGAATCAATAATAAGGAAACCTAGGGTCACAGGTTCACCAATAATTAATATTCCGGGATAGAACGAAGTAATTAATAATTAACAATGCATAGATAATATGATTAACAGGCTCTCGCAATTTATTAACCAACATAGATCTAACAGGCTCTCGCAATTTATTAGACCTAAGTTTCTATTAAAAATAGCCTTTAATATTAAATCAACATCTGCTCGATTCATCAATTCAATATTGCTAAACATTCACAATCAAATTACATCTGCTCGATTCATCAATTTAATATTGCTATACTTTTACAAGCCGCAATTGTAAAACATTAAAACAATCCAATAAGAAATTATCATGCAATACCAACAATCAATAATAGTCAATCATCAATGCATCAATTAACCAGATTGTAAAGGGCTCTCGCTACTTATTACAATCACACAATTAATTTATCGGTTTAAATCTCATCTCTCGAATCTTGACTTAACCATTTATAAATTAACTTGCCTATTAAAACTAAACCTAAACATTAATTCTCATCTCTCGATTCTTGAATCAATATTGTCAAACTCATGCACAAAAGATAGGCCTAATCTAGTCACAGAGCATTAAATCAATCAATAGGAAATTAATCTAGCATTGATAATCAACAACAATAAATTACCCCTTCATATTATTTATGGATCCCCACAAACCCTAGAAATTAAACTACTCACACATATTAAAAACTAAACTAATCAAAATAATAAAATAAATCATGATGAAAGGAATAAAATAAATAAATAAGATTAAGGGAGAAGAAATAAAAGAGAAAGTAATACTAAGAGTTTAATTAAAAGGAGAGAGAAAAGTTAGAGAGAGAAATAGAAAAGAAAACTAACTTAAAAACTAAAACTAAGACTAAGACTAAAAACTAAGAAAACTCCTAAAATAAAAGCTAGCTAAAAACCTACGTAACTCCCTCCTTTTATAAAGAAAGGAAAAGCAATTTGATTCCCAATCAACTACTACTATTACACCGACATCATCAGCAAACAAAACCCAAACTTAGCAAGCCCAAATAAAAATAGCCCACAAGCATGCTCCTCTCCTTTAACCGTGAAAGATGGATATTATCAATGGGCCCAAAGCTGTAGCAAACCGACTTGAGCAAGAAAACTGCAACACACTCGCCCGATCGGGCATTGGGCCGCCCGATCGGGCCCGCCATTTTATGTCCAGCAGACCTGATGTGATATTATATGGGCTTATTCCTTGGACCTTCTTGTTTACTCTTGGACCTTTATTGTTTGTCATATGTTTTGTGGCTTCATTACTTGGTCCGTAATAGTAGCTTATAATTGGACTTCTTTACTAATCGAGCCCTTAATTACCGAATTAAATTCCTTTAACTCGATCTTGGGCTTTAAATATACGGTCATAAAATACGCTCCGTCTCTAATATTTTTGTAGTGGCTTAAATAAGCTCGGGAATTATCATAAATCTGCAAATTCCTACAAAATAATACCAACTCTACAAAAACACTAGAAAACGTATATTAGTAATAAAAATAGCTCCGTAGAGCTCAAATAAGCACAAATATGACCATGGGATCGGGAATAAAAATATATATATAATAGACTTATCAGGCATTTGGACCGAGTATTCAAGACCCAAAGAGGAAACCCAGATTGGCCCGAAGAATTGGAGCCCAATCGTAGTCCAAATAGTGGCCCAAATGAGCCGCCCGGCCAAAAAGGCTGGCGCCCGGAGGCGCGCCCGGCCGGGCGGGAGAATCTTAGTCTGGCGCCCGGTGACGCGCCCAGCCAGGCGCGAGATTAGTATTAGAGTAAAAAAAGGCGCGCCCGATCGAGCGGTGCCTCGCCCGATCGGGCGCGTGTTTTATTAGTTGATGTTTAACGTAGTTTTAATTTGTTTTAGCTTAGGATTTTTGTACGGAGTATAAATACTCCTCCGTAATACGTTTTTATCATCACTTCTTCTTCTCTTCCTCTCCTCTTACTCTTTCTTTTACTCTCTTAATTATTCTCTTAGAATTCTTTCTCTAAACTTTTGTCCTTAATTCTTCCATTAATTCCAGATTACTTTTTGGTAACAATTTCTTCCCCTTTAACTTCAGTTATTTTATTTGCTTCCTTGATTATGCTTTTATTTATTTATTTGATTAGTTTAGTCATGATGATTTGTGAGTAGTTTAATTTCTAGGGTTTATGGGGATCTAATAAATAATATGAAGGGGTAAATTATTGTTGTTGATTATCAATGCTAGATTAATTTCCTATTGATTGATTTAATGCTCTGTGACTAGATTAGGCCTATCTTTTATGCATGAGTTTGACAATATTGATTCAAGAATCGAGAGATGAGAATTAATGTTTAGGTCTAGTTTCAATAGGCAAGTTAATTTATAAATGGTTAAGTCAAGATTCGAGAGATGAGAATTAATACCGGTAAATTAATTGTGTGATTGTAATACGTAGCGAGAGCCCTTTACAATCTGGTTAATTGATGCATTGATGATTGACTATTATTGATTTTTGGTATTGCATGATTATTTCTTATTGGATTGTTTTAATGTTTTACAATTGCGGCTTGTAAAAGTATAGCAATATTAAATTGATGAATCGAGCAGATGTTAATTTGATATTAAAGGCTATTTTCAATAAGAACTTAGATCTAGTAAATTGCGAAAGCCTGTTAGATCTATGTTGATTAATAAATTGCGAGAGCCTGTTAATCATGTTATTTATGCAATGTCAATGATTGATTACTATGTTTTACCCTGGAGTATTATTTATTGGTGAACCTATGCCCTAGATCCTTTCATATATTGTTTTCTTCCTATTCTCAACCTTAGTAGTTTAGTTTCTTACTTAATTATAAATATTGGTTACTTAAATAATTTAGATTATAATAATTAATTAGAATTAAAAAGACCTGTTTCCCTATGGAGTTCGACCCTACTTCCCTATCTACTTTAGTTAGAGATTTAGGTAATTATTTTTTATTAGGGGATACGACTTTACCCTGTCAGTAATCACGCTTAATAAGATAATTAATAATCTTGTTTAGAGTTAATATGATTATAATTCAAGTGATCGCCAATAATAGTTCTATTTGTGCATTAATATTCAACCAATATAGATAAACAGGTTTAGGGTAAACCTGTTGATTGCATGTTAGTCAGGAAGCGCACATGAATACGATCAAAATAAAGTAGAGGCCTATTATTAGGGCAGATTCAATCTCTTTTAGGTTGGATTTGTACCTTCATCCCCAAACTACCAGTCATGGTTCAAGACCTATTGGAGTTGACGATCTCTAGGATCGTTAAGGGGTGTAACCTTCACCTCGTGAACGGTTTACAAGTTCCTTAAAAACTTATTGGCGACTCTTTTGCTCTATCTTCTTTCCCTTTGGACGCCACCATACTTAAGTGTATGATCACAGTGGGGTTCAAGCTAGGGGTAATGCTTGAAATATTCCCTACAAGAACAAAATAAACAAGATTCGCCTTGGCTTAAGTGATCAATCAACAATTAATTATTCAATTCTATTCTTATTTAACGCAAGATACTATATGGAATTGATTCATTAAAAGTCCGTTTAAAGTGATCAAACAACACTAATTATTCAATTAAAGTTATTTTAAACAAGAATAAAGGTGATTGATCTAAGTTCTCGGTAATATACCACTTCGCTTTGCTAGATATTCGTTTAGAACACTTATGGACTCCTTCTTGTTCGAGAACCTCCACCGTAGTAACAAATATCAATAGGGGTGAGTGTTAGGACAAGAGGGTTTGGTAGCACACAAGTTTCAAAGTTTCTGCCAGTGTATTTAGTTAATTTTTGTCTGTTTGAGCCTCGTATTAAGCCTCTATTTATAGGGAATGGGTGCATTTAGGGTTTTGAGCATGCTGCCGCAGCAGGTGTCATGTGCATCTGAATGGGTTACGTGCGACATCCCAGCGCAAGTGATTTGGTTGTGCTGTTGGGGGCAGCGTAACTGAATGTCTTGTGCGCGACATTAAGATAAGATTCGATTTTATATTTTCATGAATTTCTGAATCTTCTGCAAACGCATCACTAGCAGTTGCGCTGGGTGTCACACACAACTGAGTTAGTTGCGCCTGCCAGACCAGCACGACTCAGTGAGATGCACGCAGACATTTTGCGGCATCATTGATTTTTAACCTAGGCGCCTCTAAATCCATCATTTTTAGGTCTTAAGCTCGGGCTTAAGCCTAATTATGACTGGGCTTAGTTAATTGGACCTTATTTCATTTGTTTTTGGGTCAGGCTAGTCATTTTTGTGTTCTTGTGATTGAATCAGTTATCCATAAGTGTTCTTCACGTTGATCCAACACGAAGATGGTTTTATTTATCGTCATTACAAGGAGTAACCTTTTTAACTTTCAAAATCCAACCATCTAACTGCTACACTTATTTTCTGTAGAAAATAATAAATGCAAAGCAAAAATGAAATTATAATTAATAAACTAAGGGGTCTAGGTTGTGGCAAAATAAAATAGTCATTACATCAAAACTGCAAATTATCTTAAAAAGAAAAAAAAAAAAAAAAAAAAAAAAAAAAAAAAAAAAAAAAAAAACACTAGTTAAAAGGAAATAATTAAATTCAGAAATAAACTTAATTGTCTTAGCTACGTGATTATTCTAACGTCTCCTCACACGTAACCGAGTACCCTCTTACCGACCTGCAAAATAAATCAGAAACAAGAAAAGAGAGAAAACTCCCAAAAATCAGATAAACTGAGTAATTCCAACTCCATCCCGTAAAATAAATAATTTTAGTTCGAAGACATTTTATACATAATATAGTCTCAAAAATATTTTAATACTCAACCAAGTTCAAATTGTCACATAACATATTATTACTTTATTTAAGAAAGGGAAAGAGAACGCTAGTAAGCCGGGACTAGTCCCTGTCACCACCTACTTTACGGAGGGTCGCGCGTAACCCCAAATGGCCATGAAATAAAGCAAAATGTCCCTAGTGTGCACATCGCTCACCAATACCCAGTGATTAGGAGGAAGACTAACAACAACATACAATAATTTAAACCAACTAGCTTAGTAGCAACCATAACTACTAGTGGGCAACCTGTTCTTCACCCTTTCGGGTTTCATTTCTATTCTTAGATTAAATTTCACTGTACATCTTATTAGATAAAATCATCCGATTACACTGTACACAAGTATTACACAAATCAATTTAATCCCAAGTAACAATACTTCAATTTCAGTATTATTAGTCCATAGTCATCCCACATGAGGCCATCAATCACATATAATCAAATCATTCAATTCCTAAAGATTATTTATTTTAAATAACTCATACGATGTCAAATAATCATTTTTTTTTCGAAAATACATATACTAGTACACAAAATAGAAATCTAGTATGTAATATGATTCCATAATATATCATACGATAGCACACTCATCACATATAATTGCATAAGCACGTATTTGGCGCACAATGTTTCAAAACAATTTCCTAACGGGATTCTAAAGATGATGGACATTGAAAATTACCTTGATCGTGCGTAAAACTCAAGGTAATTAACCTCCGAAACGTTCACCTAGTAGCCTCTGTCTATCAATTTGGCTTACCAATTAATGGAGATGAAGTTTGGAAGGAGAAGTAGTGTAGTTGGTTTTGGTGCCCTCCCTTTCTCACGGCCAACAATTATATATGGTGGAATTTGGGTGGAAGTTTGGTATAAGATAGATTCATGTAACTAACTATGATAAGATTAAAATTCAAATTGTATATAAAATTAGTTTTTCAATAGAATTAAAACCTACGTTGAAATCAGTTTTTTTTTTTCAAATCCGAAAATAATAATAATAATTATACAATTTGAAAATAATAATAATTAGTTTAAAAGTTTATTTTTGAAAAGAAATCATTGACTAAAAATACTCCAAAATTTAGGGTATTACATTGACTCACCAAAACACTAGCCGGGTAACGCCTGACCGATCGAGCTGAGTAACCCATGACTGAGTAACTCTTGATCGACTGAGTAAGCCTTGACCGACCGAGTAGCCCCTAACCAAGTTACGTTCAACTGATCCAGTAACCCCTAACCAAGGTACGCCTAACTCATCGAGTAACCCTTAAGCCTTAACCAAGTTACACCTAACTGACTAAGTAATCCCTAGTCAATCGAATAACCTCGGCCACACCCCTGTGACCAGTTACATATGTAAATTTGTGTTAAACTTAATATTTAGTACAATAGTTTTTGTACTCATTCACCAAAGTATCCATACCCAGTTTACACTCGATCACCCGCTGGTCACCTTTGATATACTCGTATAATCTTTTCCCCTTCACTTTATTTTCAAGGTATTCACATCCACTTATAATTCATGCCTCATCACCTCCTTAGTCCTTATTTGAACTTTTTAAATTGAACTTAATATATTTTTCAAAACCTTTCAAATTTTTGTACCAAAAAAAAAGAGAAAAAAAATTACATTAATATAAAATTATAGTTATTAGGTACCCATTAAAAAAACGGCTCAATCATTTAAAGTTTCCCCTTCCTATTTCCGATGGATCCTAAGATGGATTATCATCATATGAAAGTTATTTAGTAATAAAAATGTAATAAAAAAAACTACAATATATCTATGTAATTTTAATTTTAAGGGAAATTCTCTTTGGTAATCACAAACTTTTTTCTTTTCTCAATGGTAGAATGTGTAACTTTTGATTATAAATGGTAATCAACAGTTTGTATTACTAATCAAATGGTAACTTTAATGATATTAAACATCTTTAAATGATTAACTAGGGTTAATCTTGGTTTAATAACAATGAATTGACATTAATACCCTAAGCTTTAAATTGTTATTTTAAAAAAATTAAATCAAAACCCCTCCCCACCACCCAGTAACCAGCCTCTCCCCCCTTGCCGGCTAATGGCATCTCAATTCCCTCCCTTGCCGGAGATAAATACCTCCGACCAACCACTGCAGACGTACAATTACCCACGAAACCCCCTTCCCCTATTTCCCTTCTTTCATCCCCTTATTTCTTTCACTCTCCTCCGCGCTGCCTACTTGAATTGCCTCCGTAGAGACCACCCGAGCCACCAACCCCTCTATTTCGTCTCACAACAGCCTCCGTCGCACTCATTTCACAGCCACAAGCTTCAATTTTACTGGGCAAAGTATGCAAAAAACAATTGGGATTTAACTTTTCAAGAAAATGTCTTTTTTTTTTTTTTTTTTTCCAAAAACGTCGCTAAAATTCTATCACTTATATAATAAAACCAAACATACGGTGATGAAATAATAAGATGGAAATATGAATGAATAATCATCAATCATACGATTATAAGTGTATGTAATGTTGATGATGATAGTTGTTCAATTAAGGAGGAAACGAGGGTCTGATTCATTTTTGGGTTCGAATTTGTTGATTTTGAGGGTTTTATGGGTTTCGAAGGGGAAAGTTGTACGGTGAGGCAGGGGAAAGGATGCGGGGAAGGGGTGCTCGGCAGCGGCGTGGGGGCTGGAACGGGAGTTGCAGTGGGGAGAAAGGAAGAAGAAAGGGGGAAAGAGAAAGGAAGAAGAAAGGGGGGTTAAGGGGTAATTGTGTCTTTTTGCACTTTAATTGCTAAACTGTGGTTAAAGAATTAACAAATTATTTAACTTAATCTACCATTGACTTACTTATATTATTTCGTGATTACCATTGATAATCAAAAGTTTCAAAGTTTACCATTGAGAAAAAAAAGAAATTTGTGATTACCAAAGAGAATTTCTCTAATTTTAAAAATAATATATCTCTTGATTTTGTTATCAATAATTGTATAATACAATTTCATATACTCCCTCCGTTGCATTTGCACGGTCTCCAATGAACATATTTGATCATTAATATCTTTGGCTATGTATGAGTAAAAATTATAAAAAAAATTGATACTTGGAAATTTTTTAATAAGGTGAATCTAATAAGATCTCACACGCTAATTGTTTCTATTGTGTAAATCATAAACTGTGTTCAAACTTATTTTATTTTGATCACATGAATAGTAAATGAGTCAAACTTTCAGAAATAAAATAGTATTTGACAACTAACATGTACATCAACAACATACTTAAACAATCAATATAAAAACATACAGGAATACAAAAAATAGAATTATTTGACAATATAATTTCATTATGCAAATTTTTTTTGTTTATTTTTTGTTTTTTGTGTGCTTTTTTTTTAATTTCAACAACATACTCAACATGACATTACTACTTAAGCGGTTCTTCTAAGACTAATGACTGAATCTATTTTTATTGATTCACTAGTCATTTACATTATTTTTTTTCCAAATCAGAACTCAATTTGGAGCCCTAAGGACCAAAATAGCCCCCGAAACCTTTGACGGAATATTTTTCAACGCGAAAATCGATAAAAAAAATACTAATAATGGAGAGTGGACCCCACTAACTGAATTTTTTAACGGCAGGATAACAGCAAGGTTACCGTATGGAAGCAAAAAATATATTGGGGTTACAGTGTAGAAAGTGATATATGTTGGGGCACAACGTAGAAAAGTGAAAAAAAAAAAAAAAAAAAAAAAAAAAAAAAAAAAAAAACAGGGTTACTATATAGAAAAACCCTTAAATTTTCAATTCAAAACCAGTCCTTAATTTTCTTTTGTATTGTACCTATCTTGTTCCAAGTATTTTTTAATATAAGAATTATAATTTTTTATGTAATTAAGGAGCATATCAACTAATCAGGCAAGTTTATGATCTGGTACTTAATATTGTACAAAGATGCATAACAATATCATTGGCTATATGTTATGTCTAAACTAGATGGACAATTTATTGTTTTAGTAAAGAAGAATATCTTTACTAAAACTGTATATGAGTAAGAAGATAATGTTAACAAATTTATATGAAGTAATAATGTTAACAAATTTATCTGAAGTAATAATAACGGGATAACATAAACTTCTATTATTAATGGCAATTCTATAAAATATTACATAGCCCTCCGTTAAATCAAATACTTAACTAAAATATATAAGATTTTATAGTTATAAGGAGTATTCTATAATATGCGATATATGAATAAGATATTTGACAATTATACACCGAGATAAATTTTAACCCCAAAAAAAAAAAAAAAAACTACATTTAACTAAAACAGGAACACGTGTCAACCATGGAGCCAATGTACCCTGTTTTGGTATAGTATATAGATATCTATCTGTTGCTTACGTAGTTCGACACTTCGCGAAAATTTAGAATGTCAAGTGTCGATGTCTCGTGATCTGGTTGCAAGACCGACTTTATTTATTAGTGATATGATATTGTAATTTTGGGTTTTCATTTTACAATATCCATTTATTCATTCAACATTTTTTTTTTGTCATTTTCCATTTACTTTTATTGTATCACTTTTAATCTTTAATACTCCATCCGTTTCATAATACGAAGTATAGTAATTTGTTTGTGTTTTGTCATGGTATTTAATAAATAGAAGGAGAAAGTAGGTGAAGCACAGTAATAAAAATGAAAAGTATAATTATAGACACAAGTTAGAGAGAGAAAGTAGAACAAAGTGCTTTCAAAAAAAAAAAAGTAGAACAAAGTAGAAGACATGTGCAAAATTCAAAGGTAATGTAGGCAGACAGAAAGTACAATGAATAACAGAATAAAGTAAAAACAACATGAGGGTGTAGTGTTCTTTACATACTATCCAAAAATAGAAACATGAACAACATTTTAGGTTTTCAAAATAGGAAAACATGAACTATATTATGGGACATAGGGAATATACATTTTTGCGGACAATTCTTTGTGACATATAAGTAGACCTGGAAAACGGGTCATTCGGGTCGGGTTAATAAATGTTCGGGTCTGGTAAGGTAAATTTTTAGGACCAATTTTCGGATCAATTTCGAGTCGAGTCAATTCGGATCGGGTCTATTCGGGTCAAGTCAGTTCGGGTCGGGTCAAGTTTGTGTCGGGTCACCAAAATAAATTCACTCAAAAAAATAATTGAAAAAATAAAGTAAAATTCTTAAAAAAAAATCGTGAGCACCTATTATTTAGGAAAGAAAGAAATCCTAAACTAAGTAATTCATCATTTCACCCTACTCACTTCAGGAATCGGGTCACTTCGAGTCGGGTCGGGTCACTTTGGATTTCGGGTCACTTTGGGTCGAGTGAGTTTAGGTTACACAGTTTCAGGTCGATTCCGGATTAGGTCATGATCGGGTCAACTCCATTTTGGGTAGGATTAGTTCTAGTTCGGGATAATTTGGAATCAATGATTTCGGATCACTTTCGAATCAATCGAATCGGGTCAGGATTGTCAGTTCTTCGTATAACTATTCATGTTAACCTATCCAAATCCGGAGAATGATACATAGGCTCTAACCCCAGTCACTATCTAGACAAACCAGTATAAATCCTGCAAAACGATTACTTCTACTACACTTCTATATACTCTACCCTTTCGTCATTCTTTTTCCATTTTTCGCTAAAACTCTCTTCCTCAACATCAAACAACAAATTTCTCAAGGTTTTTCCCGACAATTATTTCACTTTACAAAAACCCTAATTTGATAATTTTAAATTCAAATTTCTCAAGGGTTTTCCAGACGCTTTGAGCCCCGATTATCTGCGCTACCATGGTTTCCGGTGGGATTTTCGCTTTCAATTTCGTCGCTTTCTGTTGTATTTTAGTTCTTGCTGTAATGGCGCATTCCATTTGCTTAATCAATTTCGTTTTCTTTGAATATTGTTACAGATGCGGATATGGAAGATTACGGATTTGAGTATTCCGACGATGATGGAGACGAGCAAGATGTTGACATTGAGAATCAGTACTATAATTCCAAAGGTTATTTTTCGATGCTGTTCAATTTGATTGATAATATAGCGATTTGTGGATTTCCCTTGAATTATTGATTTGTATAGCAATTTGGGAATGCCCTTTAGAGTTCATGATTAGTTTTGCAATTTGTGAATTTTGCAGTTAATATTTTGGAAAATTATGCTGTAATTATGCCCTTGATTCTTCTGTAAATCTGAACTTGTGGGTGTTCGGCGCAATGTTTGCTATAGTTTGTTTTTCCTTACTGTGAGTATTGGGGAAAATGGGGTATGGCAATCAGTCTTTGCAATGCCTTTATGGTTGACTCAAGTTGTCAATATCTTTTATATTGACAAGAAATTGGGTTGAATGTGAGTGTTAGTGTAAAGGTTCTTGGTTTATAATGCAAGGCAACTTTGAAAATATGCTAACGGCATGATAATTGTCCATTTCTTGGGGATTGTGGTTATAATGCAAGGTTAATAGTAGAAGGAGCTGTGGTGGACTTATATTTTGTGTGAGGTCGTTGTACATAAATTGTATTGGTGAAGTTGGTGAATGAGGCAGAAAAACCTTCTTGATCTTGTCATCTGCCTCTTTTCATACTGCTTGGACTGAGAAAAGAAAAAACTTCAGTTTGGGATAAGAAATTGACTATAGGAATCGATTTTGTTCCCTTTGTTCACTCTCTCCTTGTACTGGTTAGGAGTGTAAATAGTTTGTGATTATTTTGTGTTTAAACAAGCTCAGAATAGGGGTAAAAGGAAGAAATTGATCTGGTGAATCTAGAGGCATAGTTTACAAAATTGTTTTTTTCTCTCTCACATCCCTTATTAAGCCATTTTCTCTTTTTATAAGTATTAAATCCCCCAACAACTATACCTATATACGAAGTATTATTTAACAAGTTCAACTCAAACTACTGTCCAAAAAAAAAAAAAAAGTTCAACTCAAACTCTTAAAACTCTGTGTCGAAAAAGCTTATGTAACATGTAATATGCACAGGGGAAGTATACTTTTTCCTCTTTATCTTTGTTAATGAGTGGGTGCTAGATGAGATGAGATTAATAATGATACTAGAATTGTTATCTGGATTTTATTTTTGTTTTTTAAATAATTTGTGCATCGGGAGTAAGCTGGCTTGGAATTCAAAAGAGGACTACCTTGTGTTAGGTCAAAAGATGGTGAATATATTTGACATTGAGATTGAGAGAAGTTGACACAAACGCCATTAATTTCTATATGATGAATCTAACATGGTTGATTTTTGGTTGTATATCTTTTATTTGGGCACCTTGTGCTAGGTCAAAAGATGGTGAATATATTTAACATAGAGATTGAGAGAAGTTGACACAAATGCCATTAATAAGTGTATGATGAAGCATCTAGCATGATTGATTTTTTGTTGTATATCTTTTATTTGGGCGAGAGTCATGAATATGTTGCTCTGTTATTTATTGGTGATTGTGGCTGTATGTGTCATTTAAGCACCTTAAACAACACCTGAACTTGAAAACATTTGTTGGGGGTTCTTGTGTACAAGGCAAATGATGTACTACCTAGTTAAAAATATTATTTCAGGGGTGGACTAAGGTAGAAAAGTTCTGCCTCTAACAACGTATGTGATTAAGGCTTTGGTTCCCACATCCTTTTACTTCTTAATTTTCTCTTGATCTCGTATTGAGCTGTTTTTTTTTTTTGTCATCTGATATTCTGGTTCTCCCCGGGGAAGTAAGAATTGACATCATTGCTACTATTCATACTTAAATAGATTTATGGGACTAAAAGACAGCTTCATTTATGGTATTGGCTAATTGTTTCTACAGTTTCCATATAAACATCCTATGACTAAAACTGTACAATTTTGTGTATCATTGTTAAATGTATTTTTATATAAGAGTAGTATGGTAAAATTTTCATTCATGTCACTGTTTCCAGTTTTCCTCAGTCAATGTCAGTTTTACTTTTGAGTACCCTGCTGATCATATTACCATCTGATTCCGAGTCACCCTAGATGCGTAATTCTAATGACCAATAATGATTCAACTCCAATCATGTTGTAAGATGTTGGTCATGGTCTCCACTGAATATTCTGCCCCTGTGCCCCCAACAGAATAAAAAAAGGCTGTGATGATATATCTGACACTGTTTCCCCTTATGTTTCTAGGTTTGGTTGAAACCGACCCTGAAGGTGCTCTTGCTGGTTTCGCTGAGGTGGTTCGCATGGAACCAGACAAAGCAGACTGGTAAGCTTTACATATACAAATTTTATTGTTTTAACAAGTTAAATTTAGTTTTTGCTGAACTTGCTCAGAAAATTAGCACACGCTTCAGGTGGTTTGCACTGTATATTGTCTAAACATTAGAAATGTGAATTTGCAAAGATTTTTTTTTAGGACAATTTGGAAAGATTATTGTGTGCGAAATTTACTTTGTAGAGTAAAAGGGAACAATCATGTCGAGATAGCTAAAATTGAATTTGGAATGGTAAATGGGCTATTGTAGATATCATTTTGGCTGATTCCCTGTGTGCAAATGACTGTTATGTTGTCAGTCATATTTTGACAAGTTGAGTGGGTTGATGCAAACAAGCTCATTTGGAGATCAGTGTTTACTGTTCAGGGATCTACACAAGAGATGACTTATGAATGTGTCAGAATTTATATAACTGTAGGTTAATTTATTAATACCACACCATTTTCTGACCTCTGATTCATCATTTAGGGGTTTCAAGGCATTAAAGCAAACAGTAAAGCTGTATTATCGACTGGGAAAGTATAAAGAGATGATGGAAGCATATAGAGAGATGTTGACTTACATTAAATCAGCCGTAACAAGAAATTATAGTGAGAAATGTATAAACAACATTATGGATTTTGTTTCTGGGTCAGCCAGCCACAATTTTGATCTCCTGCAAGAGTTCTACCAAACAACTCTGAGAGCTCTTGAAGAGGCTAAAAATGAGGTGAGGGTTTCTTGCATTAGCTGTATATCTTATTGGCATTTCTCTGCTTCAAATGTCACTGTGTTAATGCCATGCTTTCTCATTTTGCAGAGACTGTGGTTCAAAACTAATCTAAAACTTTGCAAGATTTGGTTTGACATGGGTGAATATGGGCGAATGAACAAGGTTTCATGTAACTGTGTTCTTTCTTTTATGGTTAGTGATAATACTAGCAACTGAGGTTTGTGATATAGTTTCTCTCTGTTCGGATTTGACAGATATTGAAGGAACTTCATAAATCATGTCAAAAAGAAGATGGTACAGATGATCAAAAGAAAGGAACTCAACTGTTGGAGGTTTATGCAATTGAGATTCAAATGTATACTGAGACCAAGAACAACAAGAAACTCAAGGTGGGCACATTCAGCACAACTTAAATATTACATCCTCTGTTCTGTTAATATTGCAACAAGGAGAAAATTACGCATCCCAAAACACATTTTATATGCTAAATATCTATAATTGTGTAAGAGTAAAAATTATAAAAAGTTGATAATGTGAAAGTATTTTATGAGACGAATCCAACAAGATTCCACTTGACTATATTTTGCTTAACGTATAAATCATATTATAGGGTCAAACAAAAATGATGAATAGTGCAATAAGTCCGTTGTTGCAATATTAATAGAACGGAGGAAGTATTATTTTATTTTTCTTTTTTGGGTGTCTTATTTGTACTCTCTAGCTCTCTGCTCACTTATTATAAATTACTTAATTAATAGAACTATAGAATCCTGATGATTGTATGGAGTACTATCTCTTTAATAAATGGCCTTGAAATGAGGGCTGCAAATCCTGCAATAGGAGTATGAAATAGTTTGATTAATTCATTTTCGGAATCTTGCCTTTTGAAGTAATAAAATATAAGTGTTCAGAACTACTATTCTATTTGTTATTGTCTTTGGGTTTGTGATCTATACAAATTTAAGTTTTACATTTTGTGATGCTTGGGTTTCTGAATATATAATTATAATTTAATTTTGTGTGTGTAATCCCTGTAAATTAAATGCAACCTTTTTTGTGAAATTTAAATATACAACTAATGTAATAGAACAACTGCTGTGATTGCAGTCCATATTATCATGTACTGTGATATGTTTTAACTGCCACATTTGTAAGTTGCAATTCTTACATGTAGACTTTTCTGGTTTTGGGTGTTGATGTACACATGTATCTGGTTTGTAGTTGTTTCTGAACTCTAACTTATTATGAGCTCTCCAACTTGTTAAAATTTTTCTATTGTTATCAATTCTATAGTGATATGTTGCCATCATCTCTATGTGGTGCTCGTTTAGTTTAAGTCTTTTATGATTGCTCATCTCATAGATTGATGTGGTTCAATTGCAGCAACTGTATCAGAAGGCACTAACTGTTAAGTCCGCAATACCACATCCAAGGATAATGGGAATAATTCATGAATGTGGAGGGAAAATGCATATGGCAGAGCGTCAGTGGGCAGAAGCAGCAACAGATTTTTTTGAAGCATTCAAGAATTACGATGAAGCTGGAAACCAACGGCGTATCCAATGTTTGAAGTATGTTTCAGTAATCTTTTTGTTTTATCAATTGATTTTAGAAGTGAATCTCTATATTACATCTGTAAAGTTAATTATTCCCAAGTATTATGTCACTTTAAAACTCTCTCTGCCAACTAAGATTTTGACCCTTGGATATCAGAGTACATCATTGCTCTCAGATATCTATCTGCAAATAACCATATCCTACTTTTGACCTTTGTATCCTTCTTTCTTCTGATTGCTAGTAGTGAATCCTGGATTACACTGTAAGATTATTTACATGCAACATTGAGCTTTGGGCTGTAAATTATGTCTTTGTCTTTGTATAATGCATGGACTCTTTTCTCTTCTATGTCTGAAAATTCTTCCAGTTTTTTGTATTGATTAAATGTTTAAGGGAATATATATATATTTTTTAAATTTTAAATAGATACTGATCTAGTTAGTTGAGTTGGAACGCTAGGGGTTGAGCGTCCACCTTCCAACCTTGTGGTCAGAGGGGGATCAATTCTTGTCAACCCTGTTGTTGATATTATCTTTTATCCTTTGTATCTTGTTCAGCCCTTTGATCTGGCCTACTGAATAAAGGGTTGATTGAATTATTATGTAGTTTTTGAAACAAAGCATTTTTAGCTAATGATACATGGGACTTGAATTTAGATACAAATTCACTCTTATTTGGGGACATAAGATTTTGTCATTTGTTCTGATGATTCGTTTCTCTTTGTCTCACATGGTCTCCTTTATACTTATTGACAGATATTTGGTACTTGCAAATATGTTAATGGAATCTGAGGTGAATCCATTTGATGGACAAGAGGCTAAGCCGTATGCTCTTTATCTCTATTCTTCACTCTTTATGCTGTTATGATTTGACGTACACGGTCCTTATGAACTTACTTCATCTATTTTTGCAGTTACAAAAATGACCCTGAAATCTTGGCAATGACAAATTTGATAGCAGCTTATCAGAGAAATGAGATTCTGGAGTTTGAGAAGATTTTGAAGGTCTGGATGAATTCTGATTTTCACCTTTTAGAATATGCTTTCTATTTATTACTTTAAATATTTTAAAAATGTTTAAGAAATTGTGTTTGCCTTCACATTTTGATCTTTTTACGAATAACTGTTTGATGCTGCAGAGTAACAGGAGGACAATTATGGATGATCCCTTCATCAGAAACTACATTGAAGACCTGTTGAAGAATATAAGAACACAAGTATTGCTCAAACTAATCAAGCCGTACACAAGAATCAGAATACCCTTCATATCCAAGGTATAAATAAATAAAGTGGAATTCTGTAACATAATTATCCGCGGTAGTCTATTTTACTGTACTGTGTTTATCTTCATGTACTTGTTAATGATGTTACCATAGTGATATAGCTATATGTGATGGTCTGGTCTCTTTGTAATGGTTATACACTTGCTGGGAAATATGTTTTTAGTTTGATTATGTTGCTGGGATAACCAACAGAATCGGGAAAACAATTCTACAGTAGGTTGTCTAAGAAATACCTGGTGCTGGGAAAGTGTATTTATGTATATTATGTTGTCATGCAAAAAAACTACAAAAGTGTGTCCTTTTCTCTGAAGGGGGTTGCAGTGGCTGGGGCATAAAGTTTTGTAGTTGGTCTATGGTCATTCTGATAAGAAGGATCAGTAATGTAATTTCACTCAAGGTGCTTATTCACACCTTCCTTGTGGGACTAGGATGAGAAAATTGTGCTCTTATAGTCGGGAGTGAAGAAGTCAATGACCATAGTTATGTAGACTCTAATTTCCCCTTATTTTCAAAAAAAGAGCTTATACCTTAACACTGCATGGCTTGCCTATTTGTTTGTGAACCCTGTAGATCTTATCATCTGTGCAACTTATATAATGAAAGAACATACAGTCATACAACCTTAAAAATGAAACCTGTACAGTATGGGAGATTGTTATCAAATTGATCTTGTGGAAATGTTGTGGAAAAGGTACATCAAATGTCCTATTGAACATGCATGGACTATTAATACTTTTGGGTTGTGAGCATCACAATCAATCAATCAAAGCCTTAATTCCATAAGTGGGGTCGTTAGTTACCACGCTATCAATATATTTTTTATTTATAAGAAATAGTATCAAGTGTTCCATGGATGCACCTCCTTATCTTGTTTTCTGCTCTGTAAGATTCAAGTCATTAAACATGGCCTCCCTCACCGTTTTTAAAAAAGTATTCTTGGATTTTGGGCTTCTTTCTTGATGGCTTCTAGATGTTGCAATACAAACTTGAATAGAGATCTGTTAGCTATGCTAGGACTGGAGGTTTAGGGTAGAGATCTGTAGTGGCTCAAGGAAAAGAAAGTAAAGGTTGTTGTGGTGATAATGGTGATGATTAGGAGGATGCTGATGGGATATGTTAAAATTTTGCTGGGGGTGATTAATAAAGTTCATCAGTATTTCAACTAAATTGTATTCTCTTGACTTTTTTGTTTTCTCTCCTCAGGAACTAAATGTCCCAGAAGCAGACGTTGAGCAGTTGTTAGTGTCTCTAATTTTGGACAACAGAGTTCAAGGACACATAGACCAAGTGAATAGGCTGTTAGAGCGCAGTGACAGGTAATTTTTGGTGTTTCTTTATTCTCAAATTTGATTCTGTTAATCCTAATAGCAAATGTAGTAACTGATTCTTGTGTTTTGCAGGTCTAAGGGAATGAAGAAGTATACAGCTGTTGACAAATGGAACACACAGCTCAAGTCACTGTATCAAACAGTCAACAATAGAGTTGGTTGAGATTGCTCTATGTATGGCTGGTTGATTGTCTTCAATTTTTGTGATTTTACCCCTTTACTTAAATGGGGACATAGTTGGACAAATGGGTTTCGTACTGGAGCTGGAGTATAGTCTTGGTAACGGTCGTATTTTGCAAATATTTTTCTTTTCCCACACTTGGTTATCTTTGCTGCTTCTCAAAGATACCTGTAATTGGGAGCCTTTTGTGCCGTGCATCTACTGTAGTTAAAATATGCTGTACATCGGTTTTGGTCTGTTGCTGGTCAATCCGTAGAAAGTGTTCCATCTTATAGATTAAACTCTTTATTGCCTTGTGTTTTTTGAAACGTTGGTCTATTCATATAGGAGTGGTTTAGCTTGTCAGGAAGCAAACCTTGCTTATTTGTCTGAGTCTTTGAATTGGTTCCCCAGAGTGCAAGCCTAGTACAAAGCAGGAGATTCAAATGATAATTTGGGCACCAAATAGAGTAAGTTCGAGGTTGTGGTGAGTAGGGATGCTACATTAAAAAAGAATACAACTAAAATTCGCTAGAATACTTGATATTATTAGTCACATTGTGCAAACCCTTGATACACTAATTCACGAAAGTAACCAATTAATCAATTAGATATTAGGCAGGTTCTGACTGGCTTCCAAGCATGTCATTTTCGGAAGGTTCCTCGATCTTGGGTTGCTCCTGCTCATTGGCTAGCTGTTCAGGCGCGACGTCGGCATTTTCTTTTCTGGTCTTTTTAGTTTGTTTCATTTTCTGTTGTTTTTTTCTTAGTTCTATTTGTCAAAAAAAAAAACCAACTAATCAATTATAATTCTTATTTATCTTATAGTTTCTTATCCACCTTTAATTTAGCCATAGTTGTTCTTGTATACATGAATTTAGAGGTGCCAATTTCGATAACTGGATAGAATTTGGGCTAACATGTGACAGGTTGGGTTTGTTTGGGTAAAAGAAATCTTTTTAACCTGCCTCAGGTTGGGTCAATTTTGAGTCAAGGTCTAATGAGTCAGGTCAAGTTTGGGTCGGGTCAACCTCATCTCGGCTCATATATGGTTCAGATAAATTCAAATTGGGTTTAAAATGGGTTTGACCAGGCTAATTTCGGGTGGGATTACTTTGAATTGGGTTGATTCCAGTTCATTGGATCAGTTCGAAAGTTCATTTTGATCAAGATAAGGTAGGTTCTATTTTAGGTCAATTTCGATTTAAATCCTTTTCGTGTTTGCTTTAATATTGTTCAATGAATTCAATATTCCAATAAGGTTATTTTTAAACCAAAGTAAGTATTGAGTTTTACCTTATTATTGGATCGATATCAGGTCATTCAAATGTCATTTTTCATATAGTGTCATTAGTAATTATGGGGTATTAGTTTTCTCATTCGATCATATTTTGTGTCATTTTCATCTTTTAAGTCAAATTAAACTCAAACTACCGATCACTTACCAAATTAAAGTGAGACTACTTCCTCGGTTTTCTTTTAGATGCAACACACCCTTTAGCGCGGTAATTAAGAAATGTGGGGTTTACATGATATAATAAACTTTAAAATAAGATGAGTGGTTGTTAGAAGTGTAATTTAGTGGGCCATGTGCTTTATATAAGGGAAATAGTATAATTTTTCCCTATAGTAACTTTCCTTTTATAGTGTGTTGCAAGTATTGTGACATTTCCTTTTTAGGAAAGTGTTGCAAGTAAAAGAAAACGGAAGAAGTATTACTCTTCAAGGTTATTAGTGATATAGACGCAAAAGAATGTCATCTATTTAAGGTTATTATTACTCTTCAACCGTATGATCTTATAAGGCTACGAGTATTATCACACAAAGTCAATTTGTATAAGATATTTGTTGTTCTTAAGTAGGGTTAAAATACGTTTGGCTTAAAATTAGGTTTGGTTTGAAATTAGGGTTGATTTGAAATCATGTCTGGTTTAAATCGAGTCACATTAAATTAGGTTTGGTTTAAAATTAGGGTTGATTTGAAATCATGTCTAGTTTAAAACGAGTCACGTTATCAATTTGAATCAAAACAAATCAGATTTAATCAAGTCCATTCCGAAAGGGTTGAGTTGAGTTAAGGTCAAACCAGTTCAATTGGTGTACATTTTAACTCAATTGGACACCGGAAGAAATTTCATAGGTTGAAGATTTTTCCTCCTGCCTTTTGTACATTACATACTCTGTATAAAATAACACTGATGAGCGAAGTAAAACCGAAAAACAGGATAATACATTTCCAGATTTCCAGTTAGATAGTCTTCACATATGAAAAGCACAACAGTCTACTAAAACATTAGCAAATAAACTTTGACACTGCAATATGGTCCCTGAGAAAAAAAAATATTACACACCAAGAACTAAACTGAAGCTTCTCGTCGGCGCGTAAAATCTTCAATCCATCCATCACTTCAACTTCAAAAAGATTCTGCAAACGAGCTGATTCTGATAACAGACAACCTGTATAGAAATATAACAATAAGCTGCTATAAAAGACGAGGTCTCTGCCATCTTACAGGAAAACCTGGACCTGCACACCTTGACAAACTACGTAAGATTAAACGACCAAAAAACATACTGGGATAGTTCCCGCTAAAGCATGAAACCAAACCTAAAACATATTTGCAACTGATTTCCAGGCGGATGGGAATACATTTCATTCTCCATACTGCTTATGAACCAATATATCATGTTCTGGAAAATAACAAGATTAATGCAAGTGCAACTGAATACTAAAGACTCAAAACTGCTGAACTATAGGAAAGGCTAAAAGCTATTCAAAATTTCTAACAAGACGTCAACACTTAACTGGCATTCTCAAAAACATTATATCAGCAGGGTTTATGTAAAGAGAAAGGATAGACTTGGTTGAATTTAATCAATGTGCAATTCTAGTATGCCTGATAGCTTTTACTCCCAAACTTGAACAAGGATTGACTACATGCCACCAAAAAAAAAGAAAATAGTCCTCTCCCAAGTGTAGCCACTTTTACTATTCCTGTTTTATTTTTTGCACAATATAGCTAGGTGTTGGGTCTAACTTTAACAATTCCTATTATTTTTTGGAGGCCAACATATTACTGATGTTCAGCTCATAAAACAACCTTGCAAAAATACAGTCCCCCTCCCTAAGTCAGCCATTCTGTACTCTGTGTACTTCATCAAACATTCCTACTAAGATTTGGCGTGTTAATTGATTAAAATTTTTAAGGAATTGTATGATTTTTAAATTAGTAAAACTTCTACCGTTGAATGATTTTAATAAAATGTACAAAATGCATGTCAAATACAAAGCTTTAACCGCTCTGTAGATTCATTAACATAAATTTCCATATTCATTATTGCTCATTGTGTCGAAGTTCATTTGTTTTGTTAATGAAAAGAGCTTTAAGTATGCACGCACGTGTAACCAGTGAACTTGCACCAGCAAGGCCCACTAGGCCCACGTGCAGTGCTGTGCCATAAAATGCCTGGGCAGGACCATGGTCACCCCAGGACGGCCAGGTCATGTGACCATTGCAAAGTCATTAAAAAATTGAAGAGATTGGGCTTAAAAGGTAAAAATGAGACCATAATAAGTTTAAAAGGGAAAAAATAATAATAAAAACCTTTAAGAGATAGAGATTAGACAGAAGTTCTTGCTTTAATCTTGTTTAATTAGAATTTTTTTTTTTTCATTTACCATTTCAAAAGTTGGAAAAAAGGTTTTACTTTCATTATCTTTAAGCAATGAACCTGTACTCCACCTGCACAGTGGAAAATGGGTGGTAAGCTATAACCTTCTATGGGGCTGTTTAAAAAGGATAAAATATGCTTTTATCAAGTTCTAATCCTAAGAAGCCATATACTTCAATCAATTTGAAACAGGGTAGATGATACATACCAAAAGTAGTGTATATTGTCTGCTAAACCACTTCATCCATTTACTGTTGAGGACGGTCATAGTAATCCTCCCCATTCTCCACGGACCCATTCGCATGGTTATCATTGGCATCATGACTAACATCATTATTCCCATTATCAGTCTGATCTCTTTCCCTGTTCCACTGCTCAATCTTTGCTCTTCTTTCCTCACTATTCTCCCTCACTGGACTCCTATCCCTTCTACCTACAGGACTTCTTCCCCTATGCCCAGGGCTACGGCTCCTAGGTCTCCTACCCTTGTCAGGGTATCGCTGATTTCTATCATCCTCTCTTCTACCACCATATCCACCACGGCCACCATGGGGACGATCTCCATGTCCCCTATCTCCATGCCCCCGATGTCGTGGAGGACTATGACTTCTACTACGGCTACGCCTCCTTCTATACCTTCCAAACAACTGACGTCTGAGCTCCCTGAAATTGATGTAAACAACCAAAAAAAGTATGTCACTAAAAAGTATAAAACTAGCCAACTAACCAGATAAAGAGGGTGATGACATTAAGATTACCTGCTTATTTTTTTCAAATGCATAAAGTTGCAGTAACCTCCACGGTTGCACACATTCTCCTCATACTGCCTGCATGTTGCTTCCCTGAAGTCCGTTACAGGAGAGAAGTCGACAATAATTGGACGGCCTGCAAGATTTAATATAAAATGGCATCAGAGCTTAAAAAGTAGCTACATTAACATTCAGAGCTGCTGCAGAAACTTGATACAACTATGTTTTTCATAGCTCTATATTATGCAACATTCATCAAAGCAAAGGAGACATCATTGTTACTTAATTTCTCAAGGGCCATTCATAGTTCCAGACCAGGAATCATGGCCCTTCAATTAACCATTAAGCAATGTAATACAGTATAGATTCAGTGGGAAAAAGGAATAAGAAAAAAATTCCGTGGAAAAAAGGAATAACAAAAATAATTAGTGGAAACTCAGTATTAGGGAAAGAGATTCCCTATTTACAAAAGGTACAAACAAAAAGCATCACAACAAAAAAAACAAAAAAGATGCAAGGAATTCTTTCAGAAGTAGAAGATAATATACCAGCATAAAACCTTCCACTCAAGTTTCTAACAGCTTCAGCAGCATGTTCTTCCTCTCGAAATTGCACATAAACATTACCCACCTACACACGGATAAACCACTGTCAAAACTTGTAATCATATATGATAATTTAAACAATCAAAGTATGGTAATCGGAAACAATACCATATGGTCAGCCAAATTGTCACATATGTTGAGACTCTCAATCTCCCCATACTTGTTTAGTTCCTCAAATAAATCCTCATAAAAATCCTGCACATTCATATTAAAAAGCAAACAATCAGTACATCATCTAATGATAACCTTAAAATCGAAACAAAAACAAATTATTGAATAAGGAACTTCTACACAACTAAAATAACAAACGTAAGTTCCAATAATTCCATGTATAACAGAGTCAAAAAGCAGATTGAATTCATAACAATTAAGCTTTAACAAATTAAAGTTCACTAAACCGAATACGAAAACCTAGCATTGTACTAATCTCACCCATCAACGAAAATTCTAACCCAAAAAGCCCCATCTTTAATAACACAAAATCACCAACTCCAACCCTAATTTGAAAAAATAAAGTTCCAAAAATGTTATAAATTGGATTACAAAAACAAACTTATACTTAAACAAATCAGATTAAATTAAACACTAATCTACCACAAACAGCAACCAAACACAAATCTCAAAAAAAACACATAAAAAGATTAAAAACCCTAAACATCAAATCAACAAAATAAAAACCCTAATAGAAATCAAACCTCAAAGTGCTGTTGAATTTTGGTGGGATCAAGGGGCTGGCCTTGAGGATCAACACCGGGAGTAATCATATCAGGGCGTTGATACATGTTAGCAAGCAGCAAAGTAGGGCTGATACTGGGCTTTGTATGAAGCCTTGAACAACGATCGCCATGTCTGCAAGCTCCGATCTTGAAGTAGAACGGACAGTTCACTCTATCTTTCTCTGTCCCGAATATCGAAGCTAGATGTTCCGCCATTGTTGAACTTTCTCTCTCCTCTTTGAGGGTTGGGTTTCAGTTTGACGACGTTGGAGAATTTCAGGATTTTTGGGGTTTTTTTTTCCTTTTTATAGGGTGTTTATTTTGTTTGTTTAAGGGTATTATTTATTTATTAATGTATATTTATATAGGTTGTTTTTGGACTTGATTAACAGTTAAGCAAGTTTGCCCGAGTGGTTAAGGGGGAAGACTTAAGATCTTCTGCACATAAGTGCGCGTGGGTTCGAACCCCACAGCTTGCAAATTATATTTTAGGTTTTTTTATTTTTGACCAAGAAGTAATTATGTTTTTTTTTTTACTAGAAATTTCGTATTTTAACACAAAAAAAAAAAGACTGAAAATGGTTTTTAATAACTCCTAAAAAAAATTAATTTAGCACTAGAAAAATTTTTAAAATTTGGATTTTACCACCACTTAGGCCTTGTTTGGTTGGATGTGGGAAGTAGAACTTCCCATGAAATCTCAATTCCTATAAAAATTTTAATTCCTAGGAATTTTCAAAAATTGTTTGGTTATATGTGGGAATTTCCACTTCTCATGGGAAGTTCCACTTACCTAGAGGGGACTAGGTAAGTTAATTCCTTCATTTAGTGGGAAGTGGAACTTTATAGGAAGTTCCAATTCATACATTATGGTCAACTAAACAAACATGTATTAATCCATTTCCTCGGAATTCCAAAATCCCATGAATTTGTTTGTCAACCAAACAAGGCCTTAAAAGGTTTCCGTCTAAAAAATCCATTAAGTAGGGTCTACATTGACACGTATCACCATTTTATTGGTTTAAAAAAAAATCCTTAAACTACCCAGCCCCACTACCGGCACCTACTTCTCCACCCTCACGACCTCACCCAATGCAGCCGCCGACGCATACCCTCCCCTTCCATTTACCCAACCTATTTGAACCTTCCCCCTCCCTTTCCCCTAGCCCAAAACCACTCCATAATCGCCAAAAGCCCAAACCGTAACCATCCGTCCCCAAAAATGGCCAAATTCGTGGCCAATTTTGGGGAAGGATAGCTGCGATTAGGTGGTTCAGGACTGCGGGAAAGGGAGGGGGAGGGTTCAGGTGGGTCGGGTTTAGGTTCGGGGAGTGGATGTGCCGGCGGTGGGCCAGTGGGTGGCAGTTGCACTTGGTAGGGGAGGAGACGAGGGTGGCACTTATGGGGGGCGGTGGTAGGCTTGGGGTGGTTGGGTAGATTTAGGGCTTTTTTTATAAAAAAAAAAATTATATGTTTTTAAATTTTTTTTTTCTTTTTTTTCCCAATAACAAAGCAACACATGGTTTTATAGCCCCTCTTAATAAATTCTTGGACGGAATTAATTAAGTGGTAGTAAAACCAATAAACCATTTTCGGGTTTTTTTTTTTTTTTATTTGTGTTAAAATACAAAATTTCCTTTTTTTTTTCTTGTAGTTAGGATATTGATTTTTTAAACAATTTACATAATAATACATGTATAGTAAAATGATTTGTGACAAATTTATATATTAATATGACTCTTCTCAATCCATTAGTTCACATAAACTTAAATGCTAACAACTTTAAATATGGTTACTTTGGGTGTCAATTCATCAAATCTAAGCTTTTCGAAAGAAAACAATAGTAGAATTCACCTTTTGGCCCGGGCAATGCACTGGTTATTCAAAGATTATTGCATTGAGAAATGAGTGAGGAAATATCAATAGCTCATTATGGTTATTATGTGTAATAAAAAAATTGATTTGGAAGTTAAATTTTGGAACTATAATTGAAAACTAGGCTTAAATAAAGAAGGTGGAGGGTCTATAATTAGGGGTGAGCAAACATTCCGGGTACCCGAAATTGGAATTGGAACCGGTTAGGAACCGGTGGGTCCGGATCCGGAATTGGACTCGGTGGTTCCAATTCCAAGTAATAAATTTAGGAACCGGTTGCAACCGGTTCCAATTCTAATTCCCAAATTTTTGGACCCGAAACCGGTTGGGTACCCGGTTACCCAATATATATTAAACTAAATATACTTTTTTAAGAAAAAATAAAATATGTTAAATGTATCTAGTTAGTTGTAGACACCCAAATGTGTCTCCCCAAAACCAAACTCAGTGATGAATACCTTTCATGTCATGTGATTATTGAACAAGGCGAAAGTATTAAAAGTCTAGTGATGAGGATGTTTTTATTAAAATATCTCTTCTTTCTGTTTTTGAAAATATTTCTTTTTTTACCCTATTTTTGAAAACGTGCATTCCTTTGGTCAATGATATGGGTCCAATAATAGAGTAGTTGGATGGGGCTTGAAAAGACCGTTCCAACGATATATTATAAGCCCGATTCCAATGAATAATGAGGAAGTTATGGCCAAAATACTAAGCTGGGCCCAAATCGGATTTTACCTACGGCCCAATGATCATGTGGAGGGTCCAAAGGTTTAATCCTATTCCTAAACTAATTAGGATTAATTAGAAGCTTCTATAAGTTTCTAAAAGATCTTAATTATCCTTTTTGAAAAGATAAAATCAAATAATTTGAGTTAAATAAAAACTTTCCTTTTTTAAAACTTTCCTTTTCTTAAATCCTAATTCTATTCGAATTTAAAGATGTTCAAAGACAGTCAGATTTTATTTTCGTGCCTCATAATCTTTATCCAAATTTTATATGGTTGGATAGATCTTGAAATTATCTTTCCAATGATATATTATAATATTAAATCCGAGTTATAACGAAAAAGATATGAAACTCTATCCAAAACTGACACCGTCCTACCATTTCGGCCATATCTTTTTATCTACAAAAGATTTTAATCTGATTCTAATTGGGTTGGAAAGTAGACTTCAATATCTTTCCAACGACATATTATATGCTTTTTTTGGACTTCTGGATCAAAAGATATGATAAAAACAAAATCCGCAAAAACTGTTGTCCATCGAGTTCTATTTCGATTCGAATTCGGATTCTGTTGGGGTATGGTGAGTCCGACTCACCGCGGAAACAAACCCCGACCCAAGGAACCACTCGCAATAATTAAAATCATAAATCATAAATAAATAATCACTAAGAAAAGATAACGAATCTTACCCTCGAAGCGAGCTTCGCCCAAAACCGGGGCTCTTACTTGAAAGCTACGAGCACGTCAAGCGCCGCGCCTCCAACGGTATCCACCCACAAAAAGGCGAACACAACTTTAAGGTCTACTACCTGGGGGTTAGCGAGGTCCGACCAAAACCCGAGTGTTATATGAGTTTAAGAGTTTTTCCAATATTATGGAATGCTCTTTTTAACTCCCACTCAAGCATCATTTCCTATGCCCAAAGTTGGGTATTTATAGGGAATGATGGAGTATGAAAATCTCTCCCATCAATGTGGGACAATGAGATTTTCTCATTTTATTTTAAAGCTAAAATAAAATTATTAAGCAAACTAGTAATAAATCAACAAGTGTCAAGCATACATGAGAGAGTAGGTGAGGACCACTTGGAGATGGGGACCAAACTTGCTCCCCACTCTCTCCCTCACCTTATGCCACATGGCAATCCCACTTACTCCCAACCTTCCCCTTATACACGGCCCTATGGCCCGAGCCAAGCCACGAGCCAAGCCCGAGCTCGGCCCGAGCCCGGCCCGCACCCAGCCCGCACCTGCTGCTGCTGTGGCGCGGCTGCTGCTGTGGCGTGGTGCGGCTGCGGCTGCTGCCGTGGCGCGGCGCGGCTGCTGCTGTGCCTAGCCGCGGCTGGCCGTGGCTGCAACATGGTGTGCCGGCTCGTCTTGCCCCTAGCATTCGGATGCTCGGGGCACTCCGATGCTAGGGGTATTTTCGGGAATATTGTTGATTTATTATTATTTTGCGCGTCTCGTCTTTTATTATTTAGACTCGACTTCCGACGATCGGTTTCGACGCTCTAAGCTCGAATTACCGACGTCTAATTATTTAACACTCGGGCGACGAATTAATTTCTTCCGAATTAATTCGTCGAGTTGGTTCGCATATATTTGCTTGGGTGTGACCCGAAGGGTTCAGTCAAGATTAAGCTGTAATATTAATTATATTAATATTACTGATCGGAAGCGGCCTCCACCTAGGCATTCCGATCACTTGACCTTACTGAATATATTAGCTTTCTAATAATTCTGAACCCGCTATCAGAATAATACACTTGTTCGAAGGACACTATTCCTTTCAATCTCCCACTTGTCCTTCCGGACAAGTGTGCATTTAGTGTATAGCCCTTATCCTATGTCTCTTCATGTCTCTTCATGAACTACAGAGTAAGATTACTAGTCATCTTTGTTACGTCCAGAAGTGTTTCTCGAAATCCGAGTTTGACTGTCAAGAAGCAGATGATTTCTAAAATCCATCTGAGCACGGCCATGCATTTTTCACAGTCTCGCTCTTCGAGAGGCCTTGTAAACAACAAGACATGTTCCCTATTGTTAGTAGGGGGACATTTCCAGTCTTGTAATGTAGCTTCTCTTACTAAGAGGACTCACCCGCCCAATATCTGTCTTTATAATCCCCAGTTACGGCGAACGTTTGGCGGATACCAAAGCGGATCAGTACTCAAACAAGAGATCTCCCACTACTCATGGTCAAAGGAAAAGAGTTCCGATAGTAATAATGAGAAAATACTTATGACGATTTTAAATCTCTTAAAGTATCCTCATAGGTCGATCCAGTATGGTTCTAAACCAATACCTGTGCAAATGATTTATATCCTCATAGCACAAGAAACGGTGCTATAAATCATACTACACACTAATCTCTGATGGTCATCAATCGTCCACAAAATATAACCTTGATTAGGGATAATTTTCGATTAAAATATTCAATGTTCACTTAATAGGTGTTTCTTTATCCAAGCCATTGACTTGATACCCTATTTTGAATATTTATTAAAATCGAATGGACTCATTATTTAATTCTAAACCACAATTAAATAGAGACGGAGTGATTTAAATTGCATGAAAAATTTTAATTACTCCAAAACTGAATGGTTCATCATAGTGCTTTACATCAACATTGTTCAAAATTTGATTAAAACACTATAAAATGGAATTCAAAGCCAGTTCATGACATGCTTGATTCCCATTGCCTCAATGTGTTTGTTGTGCTTCACTTGAGGCAAAGGTTTAGTAAGTGGATTGGCTACATTGTCATCCGTTCCAACTTTGCAAATTCTGATTTCACCTTCTGACTTCCATTCTCGAATCATGTGAAATTGCCTCTGGACATGTTTGACCTTCTGATGTTCTCGTGGCTCTCTAGCCTGAGCAATAGCTCCATTGTTGTCACAATAGAGGTCTATTGGACCCTTGATGGAGGGTACAACACCAAGTTCATCAATGAACTTGCGAATCCAAACTGCCTCCTTGGCTGCCTCAGATGCTGCCAAGTATTCGGCTTCAGTTGAAGAATCAGCGGTTGTGCTTTGCTTTGCACTCTTCCAACTAAACGCTCCTCCATTGAGACAGAATATGTATCCTGATTGTGACTTAAAGTCGTCTCTGTCTGTCTGGAAGCTTGCGTCGGTATATCCCTCAACAACCAATTCATCTTTACCACCATAAACCAGGAATTTATCTTTGTTCCTTTTCAGGTACTTTAGAATATTCTTGGCCGCAGTCCAATGCGCCTCTCCTAAATCTGATTGGTATCGGCTCGTAGCACTTAAGGCATACGATACATCAGGCCTAGTACATATCATGGCATACATGATCGATCCAATAAGCGAAGCATATGGAATTCGACTCATCCTTTCTCGCTCATCAGGTGTCTTTGGACACTGCTTCTTGCTTAAGGTTATGCCATATGACATGGGTAGGTGCCCTCTCTTGGCTCCTTCCATTTGGAATCGAGCCAGTACCTTATCGATGTAAGTACTCTGACTCATTCCAATCATCCTTTTTGATCTATCCCTATAGATCTTGATGCCTAATATGTACTGAGCCTCTCCCAAGTCTTTCATTGAAAAACATTTCCCGAGCCAAGTCTTTACAGACTCTAGCAATGGAATGCTATTTCCAATGAGCAAAATGTCATCGACATATAAGACTAGGAAGGCGATGTCACTCCCACTGACCTTCTTGTAGACACAAGACTCATCTGGATTCTTGATAAAGCCAAACTCACTGATGGCTTCATCAAATCGCAGATTCCAACTTCTGCTTGCTTGCTTTAATCCATAAATGGACTTCTTAAGCTTGCATACCTTCTTAGGATTATTCTGGTCGACAAAACCTTCAGGCTGTGTCATATACACAGTTTCTTCCAAAATCCCATTGAGGAAGGCGGTTTTGACGTCCATCTGCCATACTTCATAATTGTAATATGCAGCAATCGCTAGAAGAATTCGAACGGACTTAAGCATAGCTACTGGAGAAAAGGTTTCATCATAATCAACGCCGTGAATTTGCCTGTAACCTTTTGCTACCAGCCTTGCTTTGTAAATGAATACATTTCCATCTTTGTCGGTTTTCATCTTGAAAATCCATTTACTTCCGATAGGTGTATAACCTGCGGGTAAATCAACCAAGTCCCATACTTGATTTTCAAACATGGAGTCCATTTCGTATTTCATGGCCTCTTGCCATTTTGCAGAGTCGGGGCTCGTCATAGCTTGCTTGTAGGTTGCCGGCTCATCTCCATCCACTACTAGGATGTCCAGATCTTCGGTTAATACAACACCGAGATATCTGTCAGGTTGAGATCTTGGCCGAGTCGACCTACGTAGGGTAATGGACTGAGCATTTGCATTGTCGGGTTGACTTTGCATATTTTGACTTTGACCAATGTCAACAGCTGCTTGGTAAGCACTTTGATTGTCAACTTGTCCTTGTTGCTCGTCCTCTCGAACTTTGTCGAGTTTGATTTTCCTCCCACTTGTCATTTTAGAGAGATGCTCCTTCTCCAAGAAGACACCATCACGAGCAACAAACACTTTGTTCTCGGATTTGTTGTAGAAGTAATACCCTTTGGTTTCTTTTGGATAACCCACAAAGTAAACCTTGTCAGATTTCGGATGAAGTTTGTCAGAAATGAGTTTCTTGACATATGCTTCGCATCCCCAAATCTTGAGAAAAGACAACCTTGGCGGTTTGCTTGTCCATAATTCATATGGAGTCTTTTCCACTGCTTTTGACGGAGCACGATTTAGAGTGACTGCCGCAGTTAAAAGTGCATGTCCCCAGAAAGAGATTGGAAGTTCACTAAGACCCATAGTAGATCGGACCATGTCTAACAAGGTTCGATTCCTCCTTTCAGATACTCCATTCCATTGAGGAGTTCCCGGAGGGGTCAATTCTGAAAGTATTCCATGTTCTTTCAGATGGTCATCGAACTCTTGGCTCAAATATTCGCCACCTCAATCCGATCGAAGCGCTTTGATTTTCTTGCCGAGTTGGTTTTCAACTTCTTTCTGAAATTCTTTGAATTTATCAAACGATTCAGATTTGTGCGACATTAGATAGACATAACCATATCTACTAAAGTCGTCCGTGAAAGTTATGAAATACCGATAACCACTCCTTGCGGGTGTACTCATTGGTCCACATACATCGGAGTGTATTAGTCCCAACAAGTCACTGGCCCTTTCTCCTAACTTGGAGAATGGTTGCTTTATCATCTTGCCTAAAAAACATCCTTCGCAATTCTCAAAGGATTCTAAATCAAATGAGTCAAGAATGCCTTCTTGTAGAAGTTTCTTGATGCGTTTGATGTTAATGTGGCCAAGGCGACAATGCCACAAGTAAGTTTGACTAGACTGTGTAGTCTTAGCTTTCTTTGCAGGATTATTAACGTTATAAATTTCCTTGTCTAGTGATAACACATAAAGACCATTTTCTGAATGTGCCGTACCATATAAAACATTATCGAGATAAAATGAACATGATTGGTCTTTAACTCGAAATTCAAAACCTTTGGCGTCCAACGCCGAAATTGAAATGATGTTTTTGGTAATGTTGGGAACACAATAAACATTGTCAAGTTCCAAAACTAGCCCCGTGGGCAAAGACAAACTAAGAGATCCTATGGAAATAGCACCAATCCTTGCTCCATTTCCTACCCGGAGCTCGATCTCTCCCTTCGCTAGCTTCCTAGTGTTCCTTAGTCCCTGTGAATTGGAACAAAGGTGTGAGCCACATCCGGTATCTAATACCCATGAAGCCGAGCTAGTGAAGTTAAAGTCTATAACGTAAATACCTGATGTAGAAGCAACGGTTCCGTTCTTCTTATCTTCCTTGAATTTGAGGCAGTCTCTTTTCCAATGTCCCTTCTTCTTGCAATAGAAGCATTCGGAATCAGACTTAGAAGATGCTACCTTTTTCTCCTTGTTGTCTTTGGTAGCTTTCGGCTTAGGCGGAAAGTTCTTCTTCCCTTTCCCCTTGAAGCCCTTCTTCCTTTTGCCTGCCCCTTTGAACAGCTTACCCTTCTTGATCATGAGAATATCATGCTTTCCCTCATCCTTGAGCGTCTGCTCGGCTTGCTTCAACATCCCATGAAGCTCGGTGAGGGTTTTCTCCATGCTATGCATGTTGTAGTTCATCTTGAACTGGTCATAGCCTTTGTGAAGGGAATGGAGAATGATGTCAATAGCCATTTCAGTTGAATACCCCGCATCAAGCCTTCCCATGTTCTCAAATAATCCAATCATTTTGAGCACATGTGGGCTGACTGGCTCTCCTTTCTTGAGCTTAGTCTCAAGGATCTGCCTGTGGGTTTCAAACCTTTCAGTTCGAGCTTGCTCTTGAAACATATTCTGTAACTCAGAAATGATCTCATAGGCCGATTCCTTCTCGAAGAAGGTTTTCTGAAGTTCAGGAGACATAGTGGCTAGCATTACGCACTTGACATCCCGATCGGCTACTTGCCATCGGTTAAGGGCCGCTTGAGTTACCTCCTCATTTGGAGCGTCAGACATTTCCTCATCAAGGACATACTCTTTCTGTTCTTGCATAAGAACGATGCGCAAATTCCTTTGCCAATCAAGGAAATTGGTACCACTCAACTTCTCTTTGTCGAGAATTGAGCGTAATGAAAACTGATTGTTTGGGGTTGAAGACATGATTCTACAATTGAAAGAATTTTAATGAAAAACCATTCAAAATACTTAAATAAGATTGAATTTTATTCATGCAAATTTTCAATACTTATTTAACGTCTTATTCACACGTAAAATTTGTCCCTATTTTGTGAAAATAAGGCGATTCCAAGATCCGAAGAAACAAAGACTGGTTAAGCATGCTTTGACTTGTCTTAAACACTCAATCTTCTTGGGTAAGCATTTCCTTGCTAATGGCTCTAAGCCACTCTTGGTTAGATAATCGTCGCATCTAATGCATCTTTGACGATGTATCTCTTTTGCCACGGTATGTGAGGACTCCTCACCCATACCGATGAGTTAAACCAAAACCAACGTGCACACCCGGTGTGCCTTATGCCCCTTGGAGAAGTGATGGCACCTCGCTTTGGCATAGCCTACCATCACTCTCGTTCGGTTAATAAGTGTTGTTTGGAAAGGCAAGTTTGACTCAATATTATTAGGGACCTAGGATTTCTATGTTGGTTGATTTAAGTGAACTTAACTAATCATCGCAACATCAAGAAAACCTAAACATGCATCTAACGAATAATTCACACATATATATAAGCATAAAATATAAATCGAAATTATAGATGCATATTGGCAACTAGCATGACCCCTTGAGATCTTCATATCTTCAAAAGGTCTTCATTTGCAATTCGAGGCTTTGTCTTCCAAGATACGCCGTTTTCAAGACTTAACCAAACTATGCAAAAACTAGTGTCTACAACTAGGAATAATCTAAATATTAAAGTACAAAAATACTTAACGGTGCGTAGACCGTATTTAGATTTATAAAAATACATAACGGCACGTAGTCCGTATTTTCTATCCTAGTCGGGTCCCACTAGTTGTCATTTCATAAAACCTGTGAGAGAGAATATATACATATATTCCATTCATCCATTCACTATTTGTGAATGGCCCATGCAATTTACAAATTAAAACAAAGTAAAATGCATTTAAACAACGCGCGCACTAGTAACTAATCTAGGTGGTTAATCCGATTAACACGCCTAATTAAAACTAGTCAAAGTTGTTTAACCGATTATATAAATTACGTCATTAATAATTGAAGCTCCCACTAAATTCCGCATTTCCTTAATTAATCCAATTAATTAAGTCGGTAGCACCCAAACTTGTCAAAATGAAATTTTGCCAATGCCGCTCAAAACCGAGGCCTAGCCTCCCAAAATTTTAATTAAAATAAACAAAGTTAATTAAAATAAGTAAAACGGCAAAATAAGCAACATCAAGCCTACTATGGCTAGCCACCTCACCGCACCAAGTATACACACACGCCAAGACCACGAACACACGGCCCACGGCACACGGCCGCGAGCTGCTGCCACGGCACAGCCGTGCGTGGCTGCTGCAGCCCGCACCTGCTGCCGCGCGTGTGCTGCTGCCTTGCGTGGCTGCTTCCGCGCGTGTGGCCGCAAGTAAGGTGGTGCTGCCACCTTGGCAGCCACATATGGGCTGCTATGCAGCCCGACTCGCCAAGGTGATGCAATGCCTCGTTTTGCGTGCCACGACCTCGGGATTTGATCCCTTTTCGCGAGACAACAATAATTAATTTTAGAACTAATTTAGAGAGCAAAATAAAATTTTAAACAAGTCTAACTTAATAAAATTTTTAAAGTGCAAATAACCAAAATAATTCCAAGAACCATTCTTAATTAAATTGGTTTAGCTTGGTGCAACATAAAATTGAGGCAATTTCTCACTTTCAATTTAATCAATTTAAATTAAACTTGAGAATTTGACAAAGTAAAGGGAAGTTGGAAAAATATGAACTTTAATGTTCAAATGAAAATTCCAACATCTAAATTTTATGCCATTAATTTCAAGGTTAGAAAAGACTTAAAATTTTTCGTCAAAAACGAAAAACCCCTCGAAAAAGACATTTCTGGTCAGAATTTGGCTAAAATCACTTCCCCCTATGGCCCGAGCCAAGCCACGAGCCAAGCCCGAGCCCGGCCCGCACCCAACCCGCAGCCAGCCCGCACCTGCTGCTGCTGTGGCGCGGCTGCTGCTGTGGCGTGGTGCGGGTGCGGCTGCTGCTGTGCCTAGCCGCGGCTGGCCGTGGCTGCAGCACGGTGTGCCGGCTCGTCTTGCCCCTAGCATTCGGATGCTCGGGGCACTCCGATGCTAGGGGTATTTTCGGGAATATTGTTGATTTATTATTATTTTGCGCGTCTCGTCTTTTATTATTTAGACTCGACTTCCGACGATCGGTTTCGACGCTCTAAGCTCGAATTACCGACGTCTAATTATTTAACACTCGGGCGACGAATTAATTTCTTCCGAATTAATTCGTCGAGTTGGTTCACATATATTTGCTTGGGTGTGACCCGAAGGGTTCAGTCAAGATTAAGCTGTAATATTAATTATATTAATATTACTGATCGGAAGCGGCCTCCACCCAGGCATTCCGATCACTTGACCTTACTGAATATATTAGCTTTCTAATAATTCTGAACCCGCTATCAGAATAATACACTTGTTCGAAGGACACTATTCCTTTCAGATTCTTTTCTTATTCTTCGACCCTTTTTTTCCTCTATAAATAGAGGTCATATCTCCCCTTTTTCAATCATCAATTCTCATCAATTCTTATTCTTTCTAATTCTCACCAACTCTCATCAAGATTTTCTTGATTATTCTCTCTCTCTTTTCTAAACTAGCCTTTTCTCAAATACAAAATTCCGCATTCGCAAGACTTAGATACACCTAGCCATATTCGAAGTTGCCTTTGCCTTAGACGTGAAAGGTTTGATATTTCTGAGGGTTTGGTCCCAAATCTCTATTTCAATTATTTAATTTAATTGTTTGATTTTATTATTTTCCTTGAAGTTACTAATGTGTGTATTTTGTTATTAGAAAGAGATACGAGGCATCCAAGTAAGTACTTTAATTGACTTATTGCTATTATGATATAGAAATACAGTCTAGGTTGTTATTTTGATTCCTAGTATCATGTTAGGATGTTTTTCTTAATTTGATGTTTTGAATAACAACAGTGATTTCTAGTATCATGTTTAGGGAAAATGTTATAATATCAAATATGCTTATTATGATTCCTGCAATGCTTCCTATTTTCTTTCCTAATATCATGTTAGTATCATGTTAGGGCTATATATTTAATCTTTGATGTTTAGTGACATGCTAGGGGTTGTTATTAATCTTGTTAGTATCATGCCTAGGATCTTGCTATTATTATTATGCTTTAACATGATTATTTTAATTATGGTTATTATTATTATGATTATTTTTATTATAATTGTTATGATGATTATTATTATGTTGCTTGATGCTATTTTTATTGTTATTGCTTGATCACACCTTTTATGCATGTTTAGAGGGAATTAGTACTTGTAATCACGCTTAATAAGATAATTAATAATCTTATTTAGGGTTAATTTGATTATAATTCAAGTGATCGCCAATAATAGATTTATTTGTGCATTAATAGTCAACCAACATAGATAAACAGGTTTAGGGTTAATCCTATTGATGGCATGTTAGTCAGAAAGCGCACATGAATACGATCAGAATAAAGTAGAGGCCTATTATTAGGGCAGGTTCAATCTCTTTTAGGTTGGATTTGTACCTTCATCCCCGAACTACCAGTCATGGTTACAGACCTATTGGAGTTGACGATCTCCTGGATCGTTAAGGGGTGTAACCTTCACCTCGTGAACGGTTTACAAGTTCCTAAAACTTGTTGGCGACTCTTTTGCTCTATCTTCTTTCCCTTTGGACACCACCATGCTTAAGTGTATGATCACAGTGGGGTTCAAGCTAGGGATTAACGCTTGAAATATTCCCTACATTAGTAAAATAAAAAAATATATATTATTAATATCTAACCTAAATAAAATAGCTCATGCAATCATTCATATATAAATATAAGTTTTAAACACTAAAAATGAAAATGGATGAAAATAAGTATAAAATTTGCATTAAAAGTTAATAATTATGTAATAAGTGGGTACCCGGAACCGGACCCGGTACCCGGCGGTTCCAATTCCAATACCTAAATAGGACCCGGTTGAAGTGGTTCCAATTCCAATTCCGAATTTTAGGACCCGGTACCAACCAATTCCGGATCCGGGTCTTAAAAATTTGACCGGGTACCCGGTTTGCTCACCCCTATCTATAATTAAAGAGAGCAAAGGAAAAGGTTAAATTGAAGAGGGGAGATAAAGATGAAGTACAAGTTTAAGGAAATATTTCCCGGAATAATCCCACATTTGGCCCGTCTGCTAAAAATAATCCCACCTTTGGATTATTTTTTAATAATCCCACCTTTACCCCCCGATCAGTTTTAATGGTCCCATTTTACTCGGAACCGGTTGAGTAGGTTTTTTTTTTTTTGAAGTTTAATTTACATGTGTCGTTACTTGATTAGCCAAAAATTAAAAGTAAAAAAAAAAAAAAAAAAAAACCACCATAGTCACCTTATGCAGCCACCACCACCCAAACTCAAACTCACACCCTAGAACCACAATTCAACCCAAGCCTGAAACCACCGCCACCTAGAAGCCGCCGCGCTGACGACCTGAATCCCACCCAGCCAACCCAACCACAAAACCCCATTAACCCTTTAATTCAAGACCACAAAACCCACCAAACCAAACCCGACATTGGGTTCAACGAGGAATCGGGGCAAGGATGACGCCGTTGGAATCGGGGGACGAGGGAAGGTTAGACAGGCCGAAATCGGGGATGGGGGGTCACCAAGATAGCAAGTTCGAAATCAGGGGACGGAGTTCGCGCGTGGCCGGAATCCTAGGATAAGAGAGTTCGACTCACGCTGCCAGACGGGGGCGGGGGATGTCGACAAAGCCGAAATTGGGGGATGGGGGTGGTTGCGAGGCCGGAATAGGCGATGGGGGTGGTCGGATTCATGGAACGACTGGGATAAGGGAGTTCGGTGCGTCGGGGTTGGTGGCTAGGGAGGTTGGCGTGCTGGGATTGGTGGCTGGGGAGGTCGGCGCTCCGGGATCGGTGGCTGGGGAGGTGGTTTTGGCTGGTGGGTGGCTTTAATATTAATTAATTGTTTTTTTTTAACTTTTTTTTAATTTTATTATTTAGACTAATCGGGTGCCGACACGTGTCAAGTAACTTGCTGCAACAAGTTAAGTGACCGGTTGGGACCATTAAAAAAGATCGGGGGGTAAAGGTGGGATTATTTAAAAATAATCCAAAGGTGGGATTATTTTCAGCGGACGGGCCAAAGGTGGGATTATTCTGGGTAATTTTTCCTAAGTTTAATGAAAAAATTACAAAAAAATAGTGTAATAAAAACTCAATAATTTAGGAACACATGTGACATGTGTCTTTTTCGATTAGAGTTTTTAAATACTAAGGGGGAGTTTGATTGGGGGTAATAATCAAAGGGAAATGGAATGAACATGGCTCATTCTCTTTGTTGTTGTTTGTTTGTTACTTTCTATCATTCTCTTTACCCACTTTTATTTTTGAGTTTACCTAAATATGTTTTACACTGATTCCCTACCCCCTTAGAATTTTCCATTCCCATTCTCCACTCCATTACCCATCACACTCTCTCTCCTCTCAAACCCTAATAATAGCTGCCACCCTCACTTAAGCTCTAGCCGCCGGACTACGTGCACCGGCGACAATCTCTGACCCTGACGAGGTACGACCACCGGCAACAATATCCGACCATCGTTCTTCTTGTTCTTTGGAATTCATGTTTTATACCTTAATCAAGCCTTCTTTTTTTTTCATGAATTGTTAAGGAAACTACACTTTATTCCTATTTTTGTTGAATTATTGTGTGTAATTGATAGTCATTGATGTACGTTTGTTCAAGGGTTTCATGATATTACTTTTTTTTTTTCTTATATTTAATGTTGGCTTACTATCAATTACAATACAAAAAAAAAAAAAAAAAAAAAAAAAAAAAAACAATATTCAATTTTTTCAATTTTATAAATACCAATGTTTATAATTTGATTCCATGTTGAACCAAGTAGTCACAAAGGTAATCAATGAGCAATTCATTCCGTTTGCCAGACACAACCAAACAATGAAGCTAAATCAAGGTCAATCCATTCCTTTCTCCTTCATTATCTTTGTTCATTCCATTCCAATTCCCTTGTTCGAACCAACTGACCCCTAATTATATATAGATGAGTTTTTCTTTGAATTCTTGATAATGTTTTATGGGTAAATTTAACATGAACAAATATCACTTTATAAGGTTTGTCTAAATGGTTAAGTGGAAATCAAAATGTATTGCACACAAATGCACATGGGATTTGAATCTCACACCTTGTACTGTTAATTAGCTCTAGGATTGGTTACAGTTATAACCAATGAGATTTCATTTTCTTTTGAGAAAAAGAGAGAATTTTTTAAATTTATAAGATTTTCTTTTCCATGCTGATTAAACTGATCTATTTAATATAGTGTCAACTTACCAATAATTTCATTGATACTTTCTTTGAATAACAATGAAGAAGATGTGAGATTGGATAGAAGAATACAAGAAATAAATAAAAACTCAAATATCAAATGGATAACCCCTAATTTATAATTAGGTAATCCTTCATATTTATAACTAAACAACTCTTAATATACAACTCTTGATTTATATAATTGAGTAAATTTTAAAATACTAAATATGTAACCCTTACCATACTAACAAAGTAATCTAAAAAATACAAGTTAAGCCATAAAATATTAATTATTAAAGTGAGCCATTAAATACTTATTAATAAAAAATTGAGTAACCCTTGATTTATGACTGATCAATCTTTTAAAAAACAAGTAACCCCTAATTTATAATAAGGTAACCCTTAAAATAGTGTTGAGAGATTCTAATTAAGCTCGGTATTTGATCTCTCCAAAAATTTTGAAAGTAGAATTACAAATTGACTTCACCCAAATTAAATAAATAAAAATATTTTATTTCCTTCAAATGTAATGTTTAAACGCTGACTAACTTGCGATTAAGAAGATTTCAATTTCTCAAAGTTACTCATTGTTACTTGTGGTCCTGTGGCTCTCTCTTCTCTCTTAGATGTTTTCCTCATTATGGAGTGAATTGCCAAACACCTCCAAGATTCCCCTATTTATAAGATGTCCAAAGGGCACCTAGAATCTTCCACACAAAGATGAAGAAATGTAATATACCTAGCCACATTCACTTATAAATTTATAATAAAGAAAATGTGATAGGTTCATAATACATAGGTCATACATAAGGTTTCTCTTTTACAAAGTGTTGCCATTTATGTGTTCCAAAGTCTTTAGTATTGTCATTTGACCATTAGAAACCAACATTCTTCCCTCTTTGATTTTGATAATTTAAGAGGGTGTGCAATCCCTAATCTTTATTTGATTATTTATTAATTTTATTGAAGTTTAATTAATTTTATTGAAATTTACTAACGTCCTAGTTGTGATGCTAAGGTTGTGTAATCAAAGTAGGTTTTTTTTTTTTTTTTTTTTTTTTTAATAAGTAATCAAAGTAGTTTTTTTTTTTTTTTGGACAAAGGATACAAACAGATTATATATTAATACTAAAGTCAATAAAGTTAACCGCTGCTTCTCCGGCAATAAGATGAGCTCGTTGAACGCGCTAACGATCCGCCTTGTGAACACTACAGAACTGAAAGGTTGAGCCAAGATGCTGAATCTTACGGATGAGCCAAAGGTACGCAATGTTACCCTGGCCCTCCCCCCTTAGGAGGGACACAAGATTACAAGAGTCAGTAAACACTGTGAGGGAATGAAACCCACTATCAAACGCCCACTGTAACCCATACAAGCAAGACAGTGCCTCCGCATGTAAAGCTGAAGAACAGACCCCGAAATTACTGCCATCAATGATACGATCATCCAACGGGTCTTCATTATCCAAGCACCACCCCATACCAGCATGTTGAGAATCTTTGAACCAGGACCCATCTATTTGCATAGACAGTAAAGCAGTCCCTTGAGAATTCAGACCAAGCTGAGCTACAAAAAACCCCGGCGGAAGAGGGGAACCACCCTCACCCCAGACATCATTAGGGGAACTAGCAAAGGCATCCGAAGCTACAAAAATTGAATGTGATTCCATTACCTCGGCGAACTGTGAATCAAACGGACGTGACGCGGACGAATCCTTAAAGACTCTGGAATTCCGACATAGCCACAAACTCCAAAGCGTACCGACAAAGAAGCCTAAGCGAGTACTAGAAGGCCCATCCTGACTAATGAAAAGTCGGATATAATCTAGGATCCAATCTGAGAGAGAAAGGTCTCCATTAAATTCTGAGCGGATACCAAGGCATCCACCCCTCCAAACTAATCGTGTCGTAGTGCACATTCTGAAAAGATGTTGCAAATCCTCTGGTTCTGAACGACAGAGGTCACAGAACACATCTTGAATCGGAACACCTTTGTGAAAGAGCTGAACCTTAACTGCAAGAGCCCAGTGTAGCAATTTCCATAAAAACAGCTTCCATTTAGGTTGTATCTGGAAGGAATCAGTACTAGAAGGTGTGGAAACAGGAGAAAGTTGTTGTTGTAGCATTGTGTAACCTGTTTTCACCGAGTATGTTCCAGATTGGTGCTCGCCCAGAATCGGAAGTCTTCCTGAGTCGTATCAGGTTCCTCCATTGCGAGAATTGTAGAGGCGGCCGTAGGAACAAGCCAGTCAACTACTTTAGTAGTATCCCATAGCCTTGTCTGAGGATGAATAAAAAAGCTAACCGTTTGCGCAGCAGAGCTAGACAAGGAATTCCTGGTTTGAACTCCGAAACACAGCCATTGACCCACCTGGCCGAACCAACAGGGTGGAGAGACCATCACCAATCTTCCAATTACAGCCCTGTTTCAAAAGAGTCTCCGCCTTAAGTAACCCCCGTAAGCCCTACGAATGACGACCAGAAAAGGAACATCGACTGTGAGGATTGTTGGACAGAAAGGTTGTCCGCGCACCGAAAACTTTGGAAACTAGCAACTGTGGGTTAGAAAAAAGTCTCCAAACCTGCTTCATAAGCAACGCCTTGTTTAAGGAAGACATACATCGAATGCCTAGGCCACCTAAGCCACGAGGAAGATGCATAGTCTCCTTATTAACCCAGTGGATACCCTTAGTTCCCGAATGTGCCCACAAGAATCGCATGAGCAAGGAATCAATTTTCCCAGTCACCGAGACAGGTAAGTCATAGCAAGCGAGAACATGGGAGGCCATAGCTACAAGGATAGAGTTAATAAAAATTAACTTTTGCGATTGTGACAACCGGATAGCGTTTAAACAATTAATCCGTTCGATGATTTTGTCGATAATGAATTGGAAGTGGTCTTTCTTTTGTCCCACGAAGTCTATAGGAGCCCCCAGATGATGATCAAACACCTGAACAAGCTTCATTTTGAAATATCGATTTGAAACCTGCCTGAGCGGAGGAAGGGATATTCGAGCTAAATTTAATCAAGGACTTTGACAAGTTTAGCTCCTCTCTTGAAATCTTCGTAAACCGCTGAATGATCTGCATGATATTAGTATAGGAAGTAGACGTTGCCCGTAAAAAGATGAGCGCGTCATCCGCAAAGAATAAATGCGAGATGGTAGGGCTCGATCTAGAAAGCTTAATTCCTTGAAAAAGCTTCATATCCTGACCTTGGTGCAACATACGAGAGAAAATATCCATGCAAAACAGAAAAAGGTAAGGAGAGATGGGATCACCCTGATGAAGACCACAATGTGGTTTAAAGGGATCCGAGGTTGTACCATTGATCAATAATTTGTAGGAAACCGTGGCGAGGCATTGTTGGATCATCTGTAGCCAACGTGTCGGAAACCCATAGGATTTTAAGACCTGCAGAAGAAAACTCTAGTGAACTCTATCATAAGCTTTGCTCATATCAATTTTGATTGACGCAAGCCAATTAGTGCCAGATTTTGAACAATTGATTTTCTCCATTAATTCATGGCTCAAAAAAATATTATCTGTCATAACACGTCCTTGAACAAAGGCGTGCTGAGAATCTGAGATGAGAAAAGGAAGATACTGGCGTAGCCTGCCCACCAAGCACTTAGAAGCGCATTTGTACACTGTGTTGCAAAGGCTAATCGGTCGCAAATGTCTCATCTCTGTTGGGGTACCAATCTTAGGAATCATGACAAGGAGAGATTGATTCCACTCTTTCAGCAGGTAGCCTGTTTGGAAAAAACTTTGAATGCCAGAAATAACCGAATCACCCACAACGTCCCAGTGAGTTTTGAAGAACTCGACAGTGATTCCATCCGGCCCCGGAGACTTACAGTTCCCTAAGGAAAACATTGCGGTTCGGATATCAGAAGATGAGAAAGGCCGATCCAAATTAGCGAGTTGAGAGGAATTAAATCGAGGAAGATCTAAGTAGTTTAGTTATTCTTTATGTTGAATTAATTCTACATGTTTAACCCTCTAAATACTAAGAGATTTCAGTTCAGCTCAGTAAATGTAAACAAGCCCTAAATAAGCAATCCGTTAAATAACTGCCTATAAGAATTAGTGTATAGTCTATGTGATGCATGCGTACTTCAATTAGTTACCAATGTATGAGACACGCAATATGCAACGTATCTTTATTAGTGGTTTTCTCATCTATTAGGAGGGTATAACAGACGCATTTGCAATGTGTCGCGCCTTTTGCATTCCGAGGTGGTCATGTTCGTTCACAATGTCACTCACTGTTAAGCAAAGGGGAAAAAGCATCTTAAACAGATCATGACCCAATCATTCATGGGAAGCGCGGGCTGCAAACATGAGCTATGCAAAGAACATTAACAAGACTCAAGCTAAACATTCATTCACTAGATGAAATAAAAAAACATAAAACCAAAGCAACCGCCAGATTCCAAAACATTTAACGCTAATTAGTGTTAAAGCTCTTAACAAAACTTTTAACAACAAAGTTGCTCCGCAACACTCTAGGCTCTGGTCTGTTATTGACGAATAGTAAACAAAGCTTCTTTCTCAAAAACCAGTAACTCTCTTGACTGCAAATTCTAGTCCTTAGTAGGGTTTAACAGGCACGCGGAAGTTAACTCCGGCATAAATAGCTTTGTCACCAAGCTCCTCTTCAATACGCAAAAGCTGCATATAACAAAGATGGAGCATTAGAGTACATCGATAAATCCCCCCCCCCCCAAAAAAAAAAAAAAAAAAAACCGCACTCGTCGTTTCATGCTGTATCAAAACTGCTCATGTCTCACTTTCCAAAACTACCTAAAGTTACCTAAGTACACATCCTTTAAGAAGTGAGTGTGACATTGGTAAAAACTAAAAATACAGGGGCTACAACTGACCTGGTTGTATTTGGCAAGGCGCTCAGATCTACATGGAGCTCCGGTCTTGATCTGACCCTGTTGACAAAAGAATTAAATAGGAAACATGTCATACCGAAGAACAGCATATTGACTCTAAAGTTCTAAACAGTAGCACAAGTGTAATACCGTAGAAAGACCAACAGCAAGGTCAGCAATGAAAGTATCTTCAGTTTCACCACTGCAGCCAAGGAAAGTAAATCATAAGATCAATCATTCAAAATGTTGCAGAAGAATATGGACATGTTTAATTGTTTATATACAAACCTGCGGTGGCTGGTCATGACTCCCCACCCAGCATGTTTGGACATCTTCACAGCCTCAATACTCTCAGTCACAGATCCAATTTGGTTAACCTGGTCCAAAATGAAAATAAAGGGTCAAATACATGCTCAATACATGGGTTTATAATTTTTTTCTTTTCGAATGGTAAGAGAGATCCTGACTGGACCACAACCCCCCTCTCAGTTATTTGGTCTAGTATTTGCGGGACAGGCACTTGGAGTAGAAAAGAGGGTAAGGAATTCCCTTACCCCAAGCACCCTCACTTGGTAGGATTCGAACCTCAAGCCTCTAAGATTTGCTAAACAAGTGAGCCAACACTTTGTTGGTACATGGTTCCATAATTGATAGAACAAATACAATAAGCTTAATTACAGAAAACGTATGGAAGGGTATTAGCATACCTTTAGAAGAAGAGCATTGCAGGACTTTTCATTGATGGCCTTCTCAACCCTCTGCAAAGATTGAATTTTATTTAATTAAACAAGGACTAAACTAGGCAGCTTCAGCTAATCCTACAAAACCAAATTCTAGCAAAGAAGAGAATGCAATCATGCTAACCTTAGGGTTGGTGACCAAAAGATCATCTCCAACAATTTGTACTTGCTCTCCCACTTCTGCGGTCATCTTGGCATAGTGCTCCCAGTCATCTTGGTCAAAGGGATCTTCAATTGATACAATGGGGTATTCGGATGTAAATGACTTGTAAAGATCCTTAAGGGCAACACCAGAGATCTTTTTTGATCCATCATTGTTCTGCAATATAATCACAGCGATCAGCATTTCAAATTTTCAAGTAAACAAGACAAGGATCCAAAAAACTTCAGATAGGGAATAAAGCCTACAGACTTGTTCCATAATGTTAGCAATCTTTACAAAATCAAACAAAAAAACAAGCATACCTCTTCCTTGAAGTTTAAGTCATAGGTCTTGTCCTCATTGTAGAACTCAGATGCAGCAACATCCATTCCAATTACCACTTTGCCGGTGTATCCAGCCTTCTCAATGGCAGTCTTTAGCAATTCAAGACCCTCCTTGTTCTCCTGTAAATGCAAAGGTAAAACATTAATAAATAGCCCTACAAACTTATCCACATACACTGGTATTGTATCTACAAACTTATGATGGACTAGATACTGAATGTTGTTGGTCACCTGGATGTTAGGAGCAAAGCCACCCTCATCACCAACATTGGTTGCATCTTGACCATACTTCTTCTTGATCACACTCTGGATTCACAGAAACAGGAAAAAGGAAATAAGTATCTAGAGCTAAGGCAGAGGTCAAAAGTATGATGCATTACAGCATTAGATAAGGTATATAATACCTTCAAGTGGTGGTACACTTCACTACCCATCTTCATTGCCTCCTTGAATGAGGAAGCTCCAGTAGGCAGAATCATGAACTCCTGCATTGCAAGCTTGTTTCCGGCATGAGATCCACCATTGATGACATTGAAGGCGGGGACTGGCAAAACCATCTGAGGGTTACCAGCAACCTCTGCAATGTGCTGAAATTGGAGCAGAAAGAACGTTAGCAAACTATCAGGAAAGCAATAGGAAAAGATACTTTACTGCCAAAGAACTAATCATCGTACCTGGTATAGAGGAATTTTCTTGGCCTGGGCTCCAGCCTTGCAGACAGCAAGAGAAACAGCCAAGATGGCATTTGCTCCCAACTGCCAGTGGCAAAAAGTTTAAATTAGAAAAGAAGCTACCAAAACATGAAGGAAATCAAGTACATTAAAGAAACAAATGCTAATTTTTTGAAAGATAACCCAATCTCTAACTCTCAACATGGGTCCTACTTGCACCCCTCAAAACAGCAAACCATACAAGAATAAGATTAAGTAAAAACCTTTTGTTTGCACCAACCCCATTCGTTGACAGTTCCATCAAGTTGTTGAACCATGAAGTTGTCAATGTCAGTCTGTGCAGTTGGGTCCTACATGATGAAATTAAAAATATTAGTAGAAATCAACATAAAAGAGCCTCAAACGAAATGCAGTAGAATACATAGTCCTGTTTTGTAAGACAATCAATCCAAAATTTCATCCAAAAACTTTTTTGTTGAGTTCCATAGAAAAAAATGAAGATTGAACATTGATGGATTCTCATCGTTAAGCATACCTTGCCAACCAAAGCAGGGCCAATAATCTCATTCACATTTTGAACAGCCTTAGATACACCCTTTCCCATGTAGTCTTTACCTCCATCCCTGAGTTCAAGGGCTTCGTAGACTCCTGATAATTCACAAGCATAAGTTGTTAAAACATGTGCAACTTTGAAAATGATAATCAATCAGCTAGAAATACAATTTATTGATTCTACAACAGGTAAATAAACTTCAAGAAGCCGCAATTATAAAGAACGAGAACTCACCAGTAGATGCACCACTTGGAACAGCAGCTCTGGCAAAAGTTCCGTCATCTAGATGAATATCAGCCTTCACAAAAATGTATCCAAACAACATGAGTCAACAAACCAATCACTTAAAATTCATTAAGTTAACACACCATCTAATTTCAGTCTATTAATTACAAACAATTCACTTGAATGTCATATAACAGCTCGAAGCATGACTAAAATCACTTGTTTTACCAGTTAACCACTCTTCTGCGGTTTTATCAAACAACTATAAACTCCCTTCCCATTAGTGCTAACAAATTCAATCCTCGAGAAACAGCTAAAAATTCAGTTAAGCTAAAATAACACTAAAATACATGTAATCTCAACCACTTTGAAAACTTCAGTCCAAAAATCAGCTTAAAACTTGAATAAAATTTTCAAATTCATCACTTAAAGCAAATTATTGCTGCGTCGATTATGGAAACATGAAACATTTATTAAAAAAAAAAAAATTAATAATAATATGAGTAATGATTATACAATATGTTAATCCATAAAACAGAGGCACAAAACTTTTCACTCTGTACTTCAACCAATACCAATATAAAACTATCAGTAGATCATACTAGTAGCAATAATAATACAAACATAAATGTAATCTTAGTCAATTCAACAAAAATTTCAGTCAAATAACCAGCTTAAAGATTGAAAATACGAATAGAAATCATTAAAACAACACTATAAACGAAATCTAACGTCAAATAATAACAATAATAACAACCAAAGTATTCCACCTTTACTCTGTATCTCAAACAATAACACTTCGTTGAATTTTATAATCCAATCAACAAATCATTTCAACAATTTATACAACAAACACGATTGAATTATTTTTTTAATCAAATTTACAAAAAATTTAATCCAGAATTCAAAATACAGTTAAAAATTACTGAAATTTATGAAAACACTCATTTAATGCGAAATATCACGTCGATTATGGATATTATGAGATATTACGTCGATTAAACAACAATGATGATAAATCGAGCTAAATTAGAAGCAAAATCCAATTACTTGACTCAAATTTCATCACAATAATCTCACAACAATTCAAATTCATCACTTCAGATTTTCAGCAGCCATAACACAACAAACAACGCCGGAAAACAAATCAATTAAAAACAGACGAATTCATGCAAATTAAATCACAAAAAACACCAGATTAAACGAAATCAAACATCGATTAGCAGATCGAATTCCGATGATTATCGATGATAACGAGGTAGAAAAAAAAGGGGAGAAAAAAAAGAAGATAATAGAGAAAGAGGATACCTCAACGGTAGGATTGCCACGGCTGTCAAAGATCTGCCTAGCTTTGATGCACTTGATGGTAACCATGGCTGAAAATGAATCGATCTGTGAGAAAACTGAGAGTGAGAGAGAGGAAGAAGACGGTTGGTGGAGAGGAGAGAGAAAGTGGGTAGAGATGTTGAAAAGGAGAGACCTTTTATAAAGCCCAACTCAGTAGAGAAAGAAGTGTTCGTCTATCGAACTATTTTAGCTTTTGATTGATCGTGACCGTTGGTTTATGTACGTCTAAGATTGATTAATTGTTCATCAAGAAATTTTTATGAGATGAATTTATTTTGGAATTTTCTTATTCTTTTTGTTTTTCTTGCATGGTGGATAGGGCTGTGCACAGGTCCAGAACCGGACCGGACCGGACCGGGACCCCTTGGACCTGAAGACCTGAATATGGAATTTTTGAGGACCGAGGACCGGACCTGAAAAAATCAGGTCCAGACCTGTCCGGACCTGAATATTCAGGTCCGGTCCGGTTTTAAGACCTGTTAGACCTGTTTGAGCAATTTTGATGTTTTTACCCTTGAAAAAATAATTAAATAACAACCTGTTAATTAAGAAGGCATATATCTTAAGTTACAAACTACAAGTCAAAGGTCTATAAGTACTACAAGTCAACAAGTCTTACTACACGTTTAGAATACATTTAACTATTTAAGTACTACTTAAAAATTACAAAAGTCCATCAATTTATAAATACAATGACAAGTTTTGAACATGGCAGATTTATAACAAGAGTTTCAATAAGAAGATCTTTCTTGCTCCATCAAACTTTAGGAATCATATGAGAGAGTCTACATATACAACATCATCATCTTCATCTAACGTCGTACCTTGAAATTCTATAAATATGGAAAAAAAAATATCAATGAGAATGGAGAAAATTATTAACATGAAGTAAAATAAGTAACCAAAAAAAAGTAAAATAAGTAACCAATTTATAATTACCTTTCTCAACTTCCTCTAACTCTCTCACATTTTCCTCTACATCAATTCCGGATACTCCCTTAGCTCGTAGCCAATCTTGTGTACAAATGAGAGCTTGTACCATCTTTCATTAACGTAAAAATAAAAATAAAAAATTCAAAATTCAACATTATAGTCTGTATTGTATACTTGTATTAAGTGTAACAAATAAAATAGAAAAAATGCATTACCTTAGGAGTCAATGAACTCCTAAATGGATCAAGATGACGACCTCCGGCACTAAAAGCGGATTCCGATGCAACTGTGGACAACGGAATAGCTAATATGTCCCGTGCCATGCGTGAAAGAATAGGATATCGATGTCCATTTCTACTCCACCAAGTCAAGGCATTTGATGCTTCTTCTTCCACACCTAATTGTTCATTTAAATACCTCTCAAACTCGCTCCTTACATACCCACCAGACCCTTTCATCCTTTTAGCTCTGTCCCTAATACTTTTTTCATAATCATCCCCTTCTTCTCCTATATCAAGATCCCCATTTGAATCAATTGGCATATCATCAACACTTTGTCCACTTTGATGAGCAACAGAAGGATACTTACTTCTATACTCATCAAACAAAGAGTAAGAAGCTTCTTTCACATCATTAGCAAGCTTAGTGCCAATATCCTTACCATAAAGGTCGGTAAGTGTCAATTCAACAACAATCATCTTAGTACGAGGGTCAAGTATAGCAGCAATGTAGATTAGTTTGTTCATTTTGTCCACATTTCCCCAATACTTATCAAACTTCTTTTTCATTGTAATGGCCATTGCTTTGAAATTTTCATCCAAACTTTCCTCCCACTTGTTCAACATATTATACACAGCAGCAATCTCAAACATACCTCTGTTACTAGTAACATAAAGAGAACCAGAAATGCGGCGAGTTAACAAGTAAAATCCTCTCAAAAACACTACCAATTTCTCCACATTTTTCCAATCATCTAATTCAGGGGGCTTTTCATTCTCCTTTAAACCCTCCCCATTTGGCAAAGGTATACCACTAAAAACACGTTGAAATTTCAAAGCCGTATCTAACATTATATAGGTCGAATTCCATCGAGTAGGAACATCAAAAGATAAAGAAGACTTGCAATCAATGTTAGACTTTTGCACAAGATCTTTAAACCTTTGTATTCTAGCAGGAGAATTTTTAATATACTTAACAGCATTTCTAACCCTATCAATGCATACACCATGCTCTTTAATACCATCCCACACAATCAAATTAATAATATGAGCAATACATCTAACATGAAGATATTTTCCATCACCAACACATCCCATTCTTTGAATCATTCTTTTTAAGTGAGCACAAGCAACATCATTTGAACTAGCATTATCAACGGTAACACTATACAACTTATCCTCAATACCCCAAAATTCCAAACAAGCCTCAACCGCTTTTCCAATAGCTTCACCCTTATGACTAGAAATTGGACAAAAATTAATAATTTTTTTGTGCAATTTCCAATCATTGTCAATAAAATGAGCCGTGAGACACATGTAATTAATTCTTTGTATTGATGTCCAAGTATCAGTTGTCACACAAATAGTTTGAGAATTTTGTAAAATGGCTTTCAATTTTGTCTTTTCATTATGATAAAGTTGAAGACAATCACGAGCAATTGTTGTACGAGATGGAATATTAAATCTAGGACAAGCAACACCCATCAAATATTTAAAACCAGCTTTCTCTACAAATCTAAAAGGAAGCTCATCAACAATAATCATATAGGTTAAGGCATCTCTAACTTCCTTCAAGCTCACAGTTCCACTTCCATATTTCAGTTTTGTTTCCCCTTCCTCATTATCCTTATCCCCTTCCCCTTGCCTAAAAAACAATTCAGCTTGTGTTCCTTTACCTTTTTTTTTATTCACTGGGTTAGCAAGACATTTTTCAGAATGATTCTTAACATTTTTTGAGCCATTCAGATTACCATCAGCAGCAAAATTAGCAGGACAAAACTTACATTCTGCCCGGAGTTTTCCGTCATCTATATATTCAATGTAGTACTCCCAATAAGGTGCTTTCCTCTTGCTCTTTCTAACCAAATATTGACGTCCCTCTGTCAACTTCTTGTCCGGAGGTAAAGACTTGCGCAACTCTTCAATATCTGTCCTACTAACCGCATCCATCAAACTTTGTAAACTTTTGGATTGAGAGCTCTCCATCTATATAATATTTAATAAACAGAAATTTGTTACCAACTTACCACCAAATTAAATTTTAAAAATAATTATAAGACCAAATCATAAAAAAATCTTACATTGCACGAAGATGAATCCGTTGTTACTGACTTACACCTTACAATGTCAAAAATCTGTACAATATAAAATTAACTCAACTATTAGTAATTATATAAATTAAAGAGCAACGTTACTGCTAATCTTGGTGGTTAGTGCTATAGTCTAGTACTCTGGTGAATATCTTTATGCATTTTGTAGAAATAACAAAGCTTATTATATAATCATATCTTCAGATCTACTATATTTTAATGCAAAGATGATAATTGTATGATGCTTTGTATTATTTACTTAACCAATTGAAGTATTAGCAGCAGCAAACAACAACAATACAATTCGAGCCTTAATAATTAAAAGTCCATGAATTTCTTCTCTGAATTCGCCATTAATGGGCCATTTAATAGATACTTTGTATATTTAACTTGTAAAATTGCAATGCAGAAAGTAATTGAACACAATTACACAATAGATGTCGAACAAGCAGATTTAAAAGTTTAGCAATTCAATACATACCTTTAACTCGACTTTCAGAGTTCCGATGTAGAAGAGGCGGCACACGGTGAATCGGAGATGCTCAAAGTCGCCGGAAAAAATGGAGTATGTGTGACAGTGTGAGGGTGTGAGTGTGACTGCGTGAGAGTAGAGAAAAGTTTGAGTTTGCAAATGTTAGGGTTAGGGTAATAATGGGTAAGTCAGTAAGTGAGAAAATTCCCAAAAAATTTATAATTAAATTGCTTTTTTTAATAAAATCCGGGTTTCAGGTCCAGACCTGATTATTCCGGGTTTAGACCGGACCGGACCTGAAACCCGGAATCCACTTTTTCCTTGGACCGAAGACCGGCCCGGAATTAGCAGGTCCGGTCCGGGCTGATCCAGGTCCAGTCCGGTTCAGGTCCAAAATACGGTCTGGACCTATTTTTGCACAGCCCTAATGGTGGATTGGTGGGGTTTTTCACATTATGACCTCATTTTTCCAAGGAAGTTTTCGGTTTTAAGATTTTGCTCACAAATATGTTTAGTAGTAGTATTTTTTTTTTTTTACTAGATTTAAGCCCGTAGATGCATGTTGGGTAATGGATTGGATATGGAATATGAGTTGCTTTTGTTTGTGGAATTATAACAATACAAAGCTGATACAACAAAAGTTTTAATGAAATTTTGCTTAGACATGCACATAAGCATCACCTGATATGATCACACGTGGGTTTGGGTTATGTATGGATTGTCGTTTTGAAAATTTAGGCATGGCACATAGCTCATGGACCAATTTTAGTTAACCCTAAAACGACATGACATGACTCACAACTATTGTTATAATATTAGGAGTAAATATGGGTGAAATTAGGGTTGATATGCTTCAATTAGGTTGAAGAATTGATTTAATTCACATAAATTCTTGCGAAAAGAATGTGCTCTAATCATTAGTTTAGAATTAATTTGTACATTCTAAAAAAAGACTCCAATTTGTATTACTACATACAGATACAACGAAACATGTTTTTGTGATAAATTTCATACTCTCTCACACTTGAGCCGCCCATGTGTATATATCAGAAATAAAATTTGTTACTTTGTATTTTGTGCATTATTGTAAATAAGAAATTATATTTAAACAAGTATGGTTAGAGACTTACGAGGCGTTTGGATTGTGGGAATGGGAGTTTGGGGATTAAAAGGTGGAATGGGATTGGGAATTAATTGATGGGAATACATGAAAATATGTCAATACCTTGTTTGGATGGTCGGTGGGAATGTATTGGGAATAAATAACAATTTTACCAAAATACCCTTCCTAAGATTATTATTTCATTCTTTTCATTAATGGCAAAAATGTCATTTTCCCCCTATTCCCATTCCCATCCATTTATTACCTACTCTCCCTAGGTAATAAAATTATGGGAATTCACCCCTAATAATCTCATTCCCAAACCCTTTTTTATTCCTATTCCCACCAAACAAACAAGGTTTATTTTTTCAATTGGGATTAAAATTCTCAATCCCACCCTCAATTCCCACTTGCCAAACACCCCCTTAGAGCATTATATTCTAATGGTTAGAAAGGAGTAGACGTTTGTTGAGTCGTTTAGGGCGTTTTTTTTTTTTAAACAATCTACTTCTTTCTACGGAATACTTTGTGATTTGTCTTCTTCAGTTCTTTCGACGGAATTTACTTTTCGGTTGCATACATTAAGAATTGAAAAGATTATCATACCTTGAGATATGCATTGCAAATATATCTGATAGAGTGGTAATTAATTATGTACTTACCACTCATACTTAATAATAAAATGTTATACTCACTCTGTTTTATATTAATTGTAACTTTTATCATAATTCGCAAAAAACTAGGTCGAGCACATCATAATCACATCTATGAGTAATTAACTAACAAATTAAATACGTGTCATGATAAATGTCAAAACTAATGTAAAACAAATGGAGTAAAGTCGGCCATTAATTGTACTACGTACTCTATATTGATTTAATAAAAAAATATTGAGTACGAATTATTAAGTTGACAACTCAATTAAGAAAAGTTAGTACTTCATTTATTTTCTCGTTTTTGAGTTGGTACGCAGAGGCTTTGTCATGAGTCATGACACTATAAAGTCGAATTTAATTATTGTAAAAAGGTGAGTTAAGTATAATGGAAGGACTTCACTTTTTGATTTTTTCACCTTTAAGGACCTTTTACTTTTTTTTTAAACTTTGAGGACCTAAGTTTTGATTTCCGGCCAAAATGGAGTTAAGTTATATTGGAGATATTCTAGATACTCAAGGATATTATTGTGATATATTTAGGTAACATATCTTGTGAAAAGATATGATAGAATATTGTGGAAAGTTTAGGTTGTTATCCTAGCTTATATATACTTGTACATTGTGACCTTGAAATCGATGAGAAATATACAGAGAATACTTACATAATTTCCTCTGATTTATCATGGTATCAGAGCAGGTTAAATCTTGGGACCGCTCACAAAAATTTCCCCCCCTGCCGGTGGGTTAGAAAATTATACTCACCGGCGGGATTCATAAATTTTACCGAAAAAATTCCGCTGTGCAAATTTTTTTTTTTTTTTTGTGAGTTGATTCGAGCATGATTTTGCTCTTTTGAATTTGAGTTTGGTTTTCCTCTGAAAAACTAATAAGAAATTTGAGTGTGGTTTACTCTGAAAGACCAATAAAAGATTTGAGTGTGGTTTACTCTAAAAAATCAATATTTGATTGGAGCTCGGTTTTGCTCTAGAAAAACAAAAAATTGTTATATTTACAGGTTCGAAAAGAATGACGTTCCTGTTTGATTGGTAACTGATGAGTTCGAAAAGTTCGAAAACCCGCAGACTTTCCCATGGAGCAAAACCACAGGCTAGCTTTGGCAGATGGGGAATTTTTTGCTGATGTAGAGCGGTATAGACGTCTTGTAGGCCGTTTGATTTATTTAGCGATCACTAGGCCTGACTTGGCTTATTCTGTGCATATTTTATCTCAATTTATGTAGAGCCCGAGTGTAGAGCACTGGGATGCTGCCTTACGGGTTGTGAGATATTTGAAGAAGAGTCCCGGACAGGGTATATTGCTAAGGTCTGATAGTGCTCTACAGTTGGAAGGGTGGTGTGACTCAGATTGGGCGAGTTGTCCATTGGCTCGGCGTTCGTTGACAGGATGGTTTGTGTTTCTTGGCTTATCTCCCGTGTCATGGAAGACTAAGAAACAACCCACCGTTGCTATGAGCTCCGCCGAAGCGGAGTACAGGTCTATGTGCGCGTGCACTCGTGAGTTGAAGTGGCTAAAGCGGATTCTGAGAGATTTGGGTGTGCGACATGAGAATGGCATGCATCTCTATTGTGACAGTCAGTCAGCATTATACATTGCGAAAAATCCGGTGTTTCATGAGCGAACGAAACATATTGAAGCGGATTGTCATTTTGTGCGAGATGTTATTACTGAAGGTCTCATTGAACCGTCATATGTGCCTACGTCGCTTCAATTAGCTGATATTTTTCCTAAGGCCTTGGGCAAGGTCAAGTTTGAATTTTTACTCCGCAAGTTGGGCATCTATGATCCGTATGCTCCAACTTGAGGGGGGGGTATTGGAGATATTCTAGATACTCTAGGATATTATTGTGATATATTTAGGTAACATATCTTGTGAAAAGATATGATAAAATATTGTGGAAAGTTTAGGTTGTTATCCTAACTTATATATACTTGTACATTGTGACCTTGAAATCGATGAGAAATATACAGAGAATACTTTCATAATTTCCTCTGATTTATCAAGTTAACTCAAGGTGAGTTAAGCATTAATTTATGACATCACTAATAAGTAAGTAAACAAAACTCTAGGACCAAACATTTCATATTTTTCACCTTTAAGGACCTCTAACCTTTTTTATTCTTCACTTTAAGGACTTCAGTTTAAAATATAAATGTGAACAATTTCTCTTCCTCCATTTCAACATTTTCTATTGAAGACCAAAATTCAACACTAACTCGGATAATTATTGAAGCATATGCCACAAATCACCAAACTTTCATCAAGTCTCTTTGTCCAAAAAAAATAAAAAAAAATGAAAAAAAATACGACTTTTTAAAAAAAAATAAAAATAAATAACGACTTCGTTTCTTATTATTTATAACAAATGAATTTTTTTAATATATATATCACAGATAATAACCCTTTTATAGCAAATAATAAGAAACAAAATTAGTAAATAAAACTTTCATTCAATCTAAAACCACATAAACCCCAAAAGAATCAAATATCATCAACCTTATCAAATAATACACCATAAAAAACCGATCAACCAAAAAACTGCAGCAGCTCGACATTATAATCGAACGCACAATAATTTTTTAAGTCCGTCAACACTAACAAGGATAGTGGTTGTTGTGGCTTTTCCGTCATACAAACAAGGGGAGAGCTAGAGAAAATTAGAGGAAACAAGTTGGGAGTTTTGGGGTTTCTTTCATTCATACGCCAAACAAATTGAGGAAGGTGAAGGTGATGAATAATATATATATATATATATATATATATATATATATATCACTCAGTGCGAACTGACTAGCTTAGAACGTCGCCAGCAAGTCCACCGATGTGGTTACAGTGGAGCAACTGTCTAAGAATGAGAAAGAAATAATTCTGATTAAGGAACCATCATTTATGCATGATAATGAATTATTTATAATATGCACTTCGTAATGTATAAAGAAATTGATATATAAAGAATTTGGTAAGGACCTAAGTTTGGTAATTAAAGAATTTAGTAACATAAGGACTTAATTTTTTTTTTTTATTATTATTTTTTTAATTTTTTTAATTTGCTCTGGTGAGTTAAGGTTGGAAAATTAACCACAAGTCCTCAAAGGTGAAAAAAAAAGTGAGAGGTCCTTAAAGGTGAAAAAATCAAAAAGTAAAGTCCTTCTCTTATGCTTAACTCGTAAAAAGGTTAATATTCATTTTTCATATTCTTTTCTTAAAAGGTAGCTCTATCGTGGTAAAATTCTATTGGATCAACCCAACTCGAGTTTGAGATAAAGACATTTTAGGAGAGGAAGGGGAGGGTCCCCGCCCAAAGAACCACTAATATGAAGGATCAAGCAAACCTTTCAATAAAACTTTAGATCAATTCTAGCTTAATGATAGTCACCATTTTATACTCTCTTCATTTCTAAAAATAAACTTCAGTTTTCTTTTTGGATCCTCTCTTCAAGTTCCCTCATCTAATTTTCTTTGTTATCAACTCCTTATCTCCTTATCAAAACTTAATAACATACTCCTATGGAAAACGATATAAGGCTTGTTCTATTCAGTTTAATTTCAGTTAAGTTAAGTTCAGTTTAGTTCATAATTTCCTTCTCTCATAAACAATTCATTTTAGCTGAGTTCAGTTCAGTTCACTTTAGCTCCAATCAGTTCAGTTCAGTAAATCAGAACATGCCCATAAAGTGACATACATGTACTAATGATTTGATAACTAAAGCGTGCAATGCAGCGTAAGAGAATATGGTGTTGCCATGTCCATGCCATGCCAATATGCCATAGTGGTTTAGAGCTTTGAATGAATTAAATTAATTCAACTACAATAATACTATATTTTCAACAAGTGTCTTCCAATACTTTCCAAAAAGACAACAAATAAAAAATAAAAATGCCTGCTTTTAATTAAATTATGCAAACTGCTTTCGCAATCAGAAAAGAATAATGTCATTATTAATATGAAAGTAGTCAGCTGATTAAGAGATCCACATACATTAATAAAAGAAAATTATTGAATTCTGAAAGGAAAATTAAGTGTCATTAAACAAAAGCCATCTGGTGTCTTCAGAAAAAAAAAAAAAAAAAAAAAAAGAAGCCATCTGGTAATTAATCGTGTTAGAGATAAATTTACGAGTTTTAATGCATAATTTTAAACTACAAACCGATCAAATTTACCTTATTTTCACTTATTTCAGGTCTAATAAGTTTAGTTCAGTTAAGTTAAAAGCGATAAGTTTAGATAAGTTCAGTTCACAAAAAATAAGTTATGATAAGGGTTATCCAAGTTTAAATTACAATAAAAATACAGCTCATCTTGTGTGCGGCTGGCCACACCGTGTGACCACTTAAAGTAACTCCTATAACATTGATCAAGTAACTCCTGTAATACCAATCAAGTAACCCTATAACACTGACCGAGTAACTCTATAACAATGATGAAGTAACCTCTTTAACACTGATCAAGCTAGTAACCCCCATTACACTAGCAAAGTAATCCCTATAGTGGCTGGCCACAGCCACATATAAGACTTTGTGATAAAAATAAGTTTTAATAAGTTCGGATAAGTTTAATTATGTTTAGATTAGTTTTTTGATCCGATGAGATCCATTTTTCAGTCTAAATTGATAATTTGAACACTTCTAGCCAGGGACGCCCAGGTATCACAATTATAACGTTATCCTTTGAATTTTTGTTTCCACAAAAATGTGTCACATCTCAAAAACTTGGTTGTAAGACATGTGATTTTTGATGAATTGAATTAGTAATCATTTTCTTCATCCCTAGTTATTCAAGATCTTAAAACTTTATCACATAAAATTTTAACAAAATCGAGTTTAATAATGTACAGGTCAACATATAAGAACATACATATTCATGTAGAATCTTTATTTATTTGTCTCGATTTATAACTCCTAATTAAAAGACCACTTGTTTATTCTTAGGATCGGACCACAAAAATCATGCAAATTACAAGTAATCTCTAATTACAACCATTAGAAATGGTTTAATAAGTATTCCATGAGTATGTTTAAACTAAAATGATAAAAGAGCCCAACGGAATGTTGAACCCCCATCCTCTATTTTTCTTCTATGGGTAAGATATAGCATATGTTGACGTCATCAAATTCATCGATTAAATTAATAACAAGCGTCTTTAATAAAATAAAAAAATGACGAATTGACAATCGTTATCGATGGCCAATTATTATTTGAGTTCATAGCATTTCAAGCATCCAAAAGGTTAAAAACAAAATTAATGAGGCTCGTATGCATATTGATATATTTAATCAAATAGTTGACCTATTACAAAGTTACAAATTTAGTACTGTAAATATGTTTTATACAACTTCAATAATTCATTTTAAGTCAATATGTTAAGTGCATTCATTAGAGTATTGTTGGCATTTTTTGAAAATAATTGTACTTATGATCGTAACACAGATTCAACGACCTTAAGTAGCTTATTCAGTGGCGGATCATATTTCTGAATAAATGTTACTAAGAACATAATATTTGAATTTGTGGCCTTTGGAATGAGACATAATAATTGAATTTGTGGCGTTTGGTGTAAATAGCAGACTTCCTATTGTTAGATCGATGATAGAATTGTTAGGTATGAAACGCTTTATATTGGTTTTAACTAAATTTTGTAAAATAAAACACTAATTAGATTATTTCTTGATCCAATTTGTCACTGAGCTTAGCTATTTATTAGGAAAAATATATAGTACTCTATTATGATATCAAATTGAATTGCATCATAACTAATAGTTAAAATAAAATAACGCACCTCACATACTTCTATCATAGGTGTTATTACTTCTATCATAGGTGTTAGTACTTCCATACGAGTACGGAGTATTATTTTGCATCGTAACACTGTGCACATGGATAGAAACTCTAAAAATGTTATCAGTTACAAAATCTTATACACTACGAGGTAAGCAAAAGACCAAAAATTACTCTTAACGGTTATCAAAAACAAACTTCAAATTAAATATTACGAAGTAAAGCATATGATTACTTAAGTTGTAATTCAGATTATTAATTGATAGGAGTAAGCAAAAGACCAAAAAACAATGCAGAACAAAACGTAAAGATGTAGAACTTACTACGGTCATGAAGAAAATTGTCCTTGAATTGTACGAACATGTATCAAAGTTTGAAGTATTACGTATTATCAACCTCTAGAAAGTTTTACCAGGGAAAAAAAAAACAGTGGGTATCTGAGTGCCAATATGTGTGGGAAAATGTGGCCCCTTGAAAGGTAGAGGCATCAAAAGAATAGAAGTACCGAATATCCTACTTCAGATTTGATGCCCAATTATAATTATTCTATGGTCATAATCTGCTACCTAACCACAGCTTTCGATTTTACTGTTGTTTGGTTTCAATTTGAATTTTGCTTCCCAACTTACCAATAATTACTCTCACTTGGACAACATAATTGTCCTCTTGGAAATGGTACTTTCAACTTCTCAAAATTTATTAGATCTCAAAAGCTTAAAGCTCGTCAATTTGAGTGTATGCCACTGATTAATACTAAGTCTGTAGTATATAGGAGTTACAGTATACGATAGTCTTAATTGTGTTGGAACATCAACATCTGTTTAAATAAGATAGTACGGACTATGGATTATCCGAACTGACACCCTAAATGGGCTAAATCTATATGCGAAATATATAAACAATGGCAAACTTGAATATTGAAAGACTTAACTACATTTCTGAAACACAGTGTCAAAAGCACACCAGACCCAACCCGACATGAAACCGACCCGATAAATATCAATACAGATTTAAACTCACGTGGACATAATTATTTAGTATAACTCAACTTTAACGACCATATCAGACGCGATCCAATTATCCGAACTGACACCCCTTTATGTCATAAATCATAATGTGGGTATAAATTTCAATTTAGAGTAGTGACAATACCAACCCACTTTCTAGTCGGTCCGATAGGGTGCATTCTTCTTTCCTTAAATAAGGGGAAGAAAAAAAACACCCACTACCCCCCAACCCCCTGGTACTCAGAGACGTGCATATGTGCATATACATCAAGTACTTTGACTGCTACCACTCCTGCTGGCATTGTTGCCTTGTATATCAGGCAAAATGAATAAATGATCCCTCTTTCAATATGTCTGAAATTCTTAGCAGGCTATTGAATATCCCTGGTACTCCGTATTACTTGAAGAATATCTATAGATATGTAAAAGTAGCAATCGCACAAATTGCTCCGTGAAATTAATTTATGTAATTTGATTCTGACACTCTCATCAATAAAGTCCAAAAAAATAATTTGCTTTACCATGGAACGATTGTAGGAAAATTACTTATAAAAACAAATACTTAAAACTCATGTAACAAAAATAACAAATTAGTGAGTCAGTGATGGTGAGTACATAAGGCGGCCACTGCTCAATTTCACTTAAAAAAAACATGGATAAAATGAAAACTACGTAGAATAATATTTCTGAATATTTGATCATATCTGGGTTATTCTTTGACTCTAGATCTTAATTTTAAAGGCGATGTAAAAAAGGAAGGGGGAAAGCAGAAGGGAAAATAAAAAATAAATAAAAAAAGATTTGAAAGCGGAATACTGCTTAAAGGGATCTGCTAAGACAACACCTATGTCAATATCAACACTTCTAAGCCAAGGTCCTAGGAATAAATAATGCAAAATGTGGCTGGGTAAACAATTAAACATGACCCCAAGTACAAACTTACCAAAGCGATACTTGATTGACGGCCTCTTCAGCTTGTTGTCTTTCTTCGTCAATTCAGCTGCAAGTAGTCATCAGAATACCAACATCAAGAGCCATAATTAACTGAAAATATTAGACAATGGGAAGCAGTAAGCAATTATATCATGGCAGAAAAGCCTCAGAAAAAGACTCAATGAAGATGGGCAATTATACAAACATTAAACAAGAAAAGAATGTTGTTAGTGTCTCAAATTCAAGACTTGAAAATCACACATCACTCAGACACCCATGCGGCCACGTCCACCATGATAAATTGGATATGGAGAATGTTATTCCACCTCTCGTTTATGGTCCACAAGGATGTCAAATAAGAAGTTCCAAAGCTTATCATATTCAACATGATAATAAAGTGATTAATATGATCTAACTATTCAAGATAAACACTGCAACTCTCTTTGTGATGAACCAAAATAATCTTCTAATGAACCTCTACTTTAAGATGAAGCTGACAGGAATCAATTAAGATGCTAGTATTCATAACTTAATGCTAAGGTAACAAATTTTCCATCCAACTCCCACCAAAAGCAAAAAGAATTGCTTCAAGAATCCCTTGTAGTCTTGACTGTCGTGGTACAATAGACAATCAAGCAAAAGAGAACTTTTCAACGAGCCAATCAAATTAGACAAGTTCAAATTCTCTTGTAAATTTTACATTTATTTTTAAGTTCTCATAATCACTAAACAGTCATTCTACACATTAACCCTTAGGCCTTAGCATAGTAACATAAATTCTTTACATGGACACACTGACATCATTATGAATGCAATTAGATATTGGATCATATTAATTGCTAAGCATATATATCATGGAAAATCAGAATAACTAATGATTTATAAGATGTTCAGATAAACCAAAGGTTGCAGTTCCTTATTCCTGTCATCCTGTGACAAATTTTACTCGGTATTGAGTGACAGTAGGTTTTTTCTATGGTGTAAGACACGATAGTATCTGATCCCAATTAATTCAAGAGAGGGTTTTAGGTTAACAAGGCTTATCACAATTACTCATTTATCCTATGTATCCAAATACAATTCGACTTATACACTAAGTACTGTAATGTATGTATATATACAGCCATATAGGTCCATGTTAACTATTGCACAGACGAGGCAAAATAGATACTCGTAAACATAAAATCAAAGAACATGACTCGATTCATTAATGTGCTGTGAATAGCCATCCTTGTATTCCTTGTTACTTTAAACGCACCTCATACACATTTTGCGCCCTGCCCTGCAAGATCCAGAATAAACCAAGGTTGGCATTTCATTCACGTTATGTACTACAGTTTTGGTTACAGATTGTACGGAGATCCGTTTTCTGAAGGGTTTTTGCAATGCTTCCAGCTTACGTTTTCAAATGAACCACGGTCACATTTCCTTTTCAACAAAGATTGGCTGTTGTCCTTACTCCTTAGACTGTTCAAATGAACCATAATCCCGAAGATAGACTAAAATTAACACTACATTAGTCTAAAGATTCATGACACAAATAGTTGCAGTTATTATTTCACATTTTATCCATCAATTCTCCTCTTCTACCAAATCCACCTATGAAACCAACAAAGATACAATCAGACAAGTGTGTAACTTTTCTTCATGCTATGTGTATTTTTTGATATGCAAGTGACTAAATGAGATTGACGCAGAATGTCCCAACAGATTATTTAAAACCTGACAAAATCAAGAAGTACCTGGAATTGGCAGTGAAATCAAATGCAATCAATTATGGTTTTGAGCAACTAGGGGTTGCTAAGCGCTGATCCTGAACTTAAGAGCACCTAAATCCAAAAACAAAAACAATAAATATTCTGTGTTCGACTGATCTCATCTCGTTTTGGCTCTGAGTCTATGAAATTCAAAGACCAACAACAGAAAGCAAATTTTTTGTTGTTAAAACATTGCATATCCAGCTGGTAAATAGAAATTCCTTGAAACAAAAACAAATAAGAGAAAAAGCCCCAAAATCCAACAAAAATTGCAATATAAAATCGAAAAATTGTTATTTAAACCTTAATGGATAAAATGCAATATTTATACGAAATAAGATATTCTAAATAGATTTAAAAAATGCAAACCTAAGATTTAAGACAAAGCCAGATATTTATTACACGTGTTCATCAAATCCAGAATCCTTTGTGAAGCTGTTCAAAAATGTAAATCAACCCACCATAATATAAGATGCACAATATCTACAAAATTTTACAAGCTGATAGACATTCAATCTGTGACTTTTAAGGTTACTAGGATGGTTAACGCGCCCCATCGGAACTTGACCCCCATCGGCTCAAAACAATCCCACCTTTACCCACCATTGGAATTGAGCCCACGTGGACGTTATTCAAGGAATTAGTTTTAATCCCAACGTTGGTAAGTTTTTAATCATGTTTCAACATCATTGAAGGCATGGGAGGTAAATAGATGACTTAACTGTTTTGAGCCAATAGGGGTAAAGGTGGGATTATTTCCAGATTACTCAAAGGTGAGCAAAAATGAAAAAGGTGAAATTATTCTTCTCAATTTTCCCTTTTTTAATCAGAAATATTTATTCTAACAAACTATTCCTATCTCTCGTAGAAAAAATGAAGTCTAAAAAACGTAGATCAGAAATTTCAGACATAATAAAACTATGCTCAATCCATTCATCAAAGTTCCCATGTTCAGGATGAGCCACGATTTAAAAATATTGTATTAGTTGTGATTGAAGAAACGGTCATGATGTCATAGAAAAAGAAAGATGCATTGATCACGAATTGTGTCATGGCTATAATTTCAAAGTTTTTTATTTTTATTTTTTTAATTTTTTTTTTATTATTATTTTATGCGTAAAAAAAAAAAAGTTTTTTCTTAGGATTCTATAATAATTTTAAGCTATCAGAATAGGTAGACTATTTGAGTTTTAAAACTGTTGTTGAGGAGACATGGGGAATCTTTAATTATATCTGTGAATAAAAAGTAACTTTTGAGTGAAACATGGGACATAACGTTTAATGTGGAGCAATTCGAGGTTTAACATTTGATTTAGATGAGAACACGAGTTTTTACAAACATTGTACTAAACCAGACGATTTTGGTTTAGACAATGGGAAATCTTTCATGAAGTAGCCAAGCTGAAACGATGTGGCCATACTTTAGCACCATGGTTCAGGACATTCCTCAGCGCTCTTCCCACTATATTTTACTCCTTATTTGGTAAATAATAATTCCCTTTCTACCTTCTCTTGTCCCACTCGTTGGACTAGCCCAATTTCAAATTGTGGGAAGATGTGTGGATATAATTAATTGCTAAATTAATTATGTCTAATTTAAGAAGGGTTAAATAAAGTGAAAAGAGAAGAGAAGACATAGGAGAAGGGAATGAGAAAAATCTTATAGGTTGTTTCCAACATGTTCCGTTAATTGTCTTTTCTTTATTTAGCTTATAAGTTACTATAAAATGTATTGAGGTAGATGTAGAATTTAATTTATTCATTGTAATTCACATCAAAAGTTTAGGAAAGTTTATTTTCTTACAATTATTAATTTCTTAATAATGGTTATTTACTTAGTTGTCTATCCCAAAATATTATTTATCTTTGTGAGGTATCAGTTTCATATTATCTACTACAAGCCACACTTCCGCTGCGAGAGCTCTAACAATTGGTATCAGAGCCGACGTCAAAATCTTAAGTGGTAAAATTTTTGATTTTAAAATTAATTATAATGGCATCTACTAGTGGAACGGTTAAAGTTGGGAAATATGAAATCGAAAAATTCAATGGTAATAACGATTTTTGCTATTGGAGGATGCTAATGAAAAATTTGCTTGTATCACAAAAGTTGCATAAGGCATTAGCGGGAAAAGAACAAAAACTCGGGGACATGAAGGATGAGGATTGGGAAGAGTTAGATCTTGAAGCACGAGCGGCTATAATCTTATGCCTTGAGAGGGATGTTGCGTTCTTGGTAAATGAAGAAGCATCCGCTGCTAGCGTGTGGACAAAGTTAGAGACTAATTTGATGGCGAAAACTCTAACAAATAGTATCTATTTAAAATCCATATTGTATACAATTATACATGCAAGATGGAAGAAGGCACCTCAATCCGGGAGTATATTAATAAGTTTGATAGGATTATATCAGACTTTGAAGGATATTGATGTGAAGGTAGATGAGGAAGACCAAACACTCATGTTATTGCTTTCATTACCGAAATCCTTTGAAAACCTGATTCAAACATTGATGCTTGTTGGGTGATACTCTAACCATGGATGAGACTAGAACATCGCTTATGGCAGATTGACTTTCAAAAGGTTGCTACAAGCGGAATGATGTCTAGTAATGGAAGAGAACACAACGAACAAGCTCCGGGATTGTTTGCAAACAAAGGAAGGGCTAATGAAAGAGGGCGAGGCAAGGGAGGAAAGTTTAGATTAAAATCTAGACCTCTTGCGGAAAGGCCATGTTTCAAATGTGGTGAACTTGGTCATTTTAAAGCTAATTGCCCAAATAAAAGGGTATTATTCAAGAAGAACAACAACGACAACTCTAGAGGAAAACAACATGAAAAACAAGAAGCTAGATTTGTCTCAAATGACGAGGATGATTATTGTTACTTAGTTTCAGAACAATGCAATGAGATATCCGGTAAATGGATGCTTGATTAAGGTGCATCACACTATATGTGCCCAAACAGAAAGTGGTTTACAACTTACCAGAGTTTGGATGGTGGTACTGTTTTGATGGGAAACGATCATGCTTGTAAGACTGTCGGGTTAGGTACTATCTAAGTCAAGATGCATGATGGAACAATAATAACCTTGAAGGATGTGAGACACATCCAGATTTGTGAAAGAACCTTATTTCTCTTGGGTTATTAGAGAAAAATGGTTGCAAAATAGTCTTAGGAAAATGGAGTTTTAAAAGTTGTTAGTGGTTCCTTTGTAGTGATGAAGGGAATTCGTAATGGTAATCTTTATCCTCTTTTGGGGACAACTATTACATGTGATTTAGCAGTGGGAATTGGTGGAAGTAAAGACCAAACAGAATGCACGAGGATATGGCACATGCGCCTTGGGCATATGTCGGAAAAGGGTCTATCATTGCTTAGTGGACAATGTTTGTTGAAGAACATGAAGAAGCCACAAACGGAATTTTGTGAGCATTGTGTGTATGGAAAAGCACACAGGGTGAAGTTCTCTACAAGCAAGCACAAAGGATTGTTAGACTGTGCATACGGATGTTTGGGTCCGGCTAAAGTTGCTTCCATAGGTGGTTCCGGGTATTTCGTTACATTTGTTGATGATCATTCTAGATATGCTTGGATTTATTTTCTTAAGCATAAGAATGAGATATTCGACATTTTCAAGCGGTGGAGAGCAATGGTTGAGAACAGAACAGGTTGAAAGCTAAAAACTGTACGGTCTGATAATGGTACCGAATACACAGAAGGAGCTTTCAAGGAGTTTTGTGATCAGGAAGACATTGTGAGACACTGGACGGTCAGAGACACACCACAACAGAACAAAGTCGCTGAAAGATTGAATTGTACACTACTTGAGAAGGCAAGGTGTAGCGCTCTAATTCTGGATTAGGCAAAGAACGGTGGGCGAAGTCGGTTGCTACAGCTTGTTATATAGTAAATCGATCCCCACATTCTTATTTAGATGGTGACACGCCTTATAGGTGTGGTCAGGGGAACATGCGGATTACACGAGAATTAGAGTCTTTGGGTGCACGTCTTATTATCATGTTAAGGATAATAAGATTGATGAAAGAGCCAAGAAAGCAATCTTTTTAGGGTATCCAAAAGGGGTTCAAGGCTATCGTCTTTGGAGTGTAGAAGATTCTAAATTTGTAATTATTAGGGATGTGACCTTTGATGAAAGATCTATGGTAGCTTTATCGAAAGCTATGGTGCCTAATGATGGTGATGTTGGAATGACTACAAATACTCAAGTGGTGGAATTAGAATCTATAAACCAACAAGATTCGAGTCATGTTCAGGTTGAGCATCCTGGTGTTTCTCAAGATCAGGAAGAGGATGATCTGGATCATAAGGAGATTCGGCAGGAAAATGCACATGTACTACAACAGCAACAGCAGGATTCTTTGGCATCCAATAGGCCAAAGAGGAATTATAAATTAGTTTAGAAGGGCGGACAAATCTCTAAGGCATTATGGGCAGGCAAACTTGGTAGAATATGCACTCTTGGTGGAGGATGATGAGCCAGTCACCTTCAAACAAGCTATTAAAGACGAGGATAGCGAGAGTTGGTTGGTTGCTATGGAAGAAGAGATGAAATCTCTTCATAAAAACAAGACATGGGAAGTAGTCCCATTGCCGGTGGGAAAGACTGCTATAGGTTGTAAGTGGGTATATAAAATAAAAGAGGATCCTTCCAAGTTAGATAGAATAAGGTATAAGGCTAAGGTAGTGGCTAAGGGGTTTGCACAGAAAAAAAAAGTGTTGATTACAATGAGATATTTTCTCCAGTGGTAAAGCATACTTCTATTCGGGTGCTATTGATTCTTGTAGCTCATGGAGATCTTGAGTTGGAACAACTCAATGAGAAGACGACCTTCTTACACGGTGACTTGGATGAGGAAATTTATATGTATCAATCTGACGGATTTAAGGTTGAGGGTAAAGAGAATCAGGTATGTCGCTTGAGGAAATCATTTTATGGATTAAAGCAATCTCCCCGATAGTGGTACAAGCGATTTGATTCTTTTATGTTAAAACAAGGTTTTTCCAGAAGTAAACGATTGTTGTGTACACATTCGCAAACTTCGTGGAGGTGATTATATTTATCTCCTACTAGATTAACCCTATGCACGGTTTTAAAATAAGAATTGAATTATAGAATATTAACAACACGTACTTGTAGACACCCATTTGTGTCTCCCCAAAACCAAACCCAGTGATGAGTACCTTTCACGTCGAATCATAATCGAATGAAACGAAAGTGTGGAAAGTCTAGTGTTGCGGAAAGTTTTTATTTCTTTTTTCTTCTCTCTGTTTTTGAAAACTTATTTTAAGAAAACAGCCAATCCAGTTTGGTTGGTCCATGATATGGGTCCAATAGTAGTGTAGTTGGATGGGGCTTGCAAAGACCTTTCCAACGACATATTATAAGCCCAATTCCGATGAATATTGAGGAAGTTATGGCCAATTTACTAAACTGGGCCCGGTTTGAGCTTTATGTACGGCCAAATGATCTAGGGGAGGGCCTAATATGATTTATCCTTCCTAATGCAATTAGGAATGGTTTTAGTCTTCAAGATTCTTCTAGAAGGTTCTTTTCATTCCTAATTCGATTAGCATTGATAAATTGACTTTTGTTGACTTTTCAGAGTTTTAATCAAAATCAAATAGCATTTTCGAGAAAATTATATTATTTTATCCTCCAGTACGGTAAACTTATCGGATTTTCGAAAACGCGTTGGAATCAGGCTTGGCGCCTAACCCCATGGCGCCTGGCGCTAGTGGTGGTGGGTTGGCGCCATCCCTGTTTTCTGAGCGTCAGACTCTGTTTTGTTTTATTTATCTTTTTGGCTGATTTTCTCTATAAATATCGTATTAAAAACTCCGTTTTAATTCACCAATTATATCGTCTACATTCACCATTAATCATCTACATCCATCATTCACCTACAATCAGTTTTAATTAGCATTCTCTTAAACATTCAATTCTTTCTTACTTTGCTTTTCATACAAAATTCCGCATTCACAAGATCTAGAAACACCTAGCCATATTCGAAGTTGCATTCGCCCTAATTGTGAAAGGTTTTAATTTTTGAGGGTTTGGTCCCAAATCTCTATTTCAATTATTTAATTTAATTGTTGTTTTATTATTTTCTTTGAAGTTACTAACGTGTGTATTTTGTAATTAGAAAGAGGTACGAGGCATCAAAGTAAGTGCTTTAATGGTTTAATTGATATTATGATGTAGAAATCATGTTTAAATTGTTATTATGATATTCCTAGTATCATGTCTAGAGTAATTTTAATATTGAATATGATTGTTATGATGCTTCCTACGTTCTTCTTAATATTTATGATTGTTAGTATCATGTTAGGGCTAAAGCTTTGATTTTTATTGCTTAGTGACATGCTAGGGTTTGTTATTAATCTTGTTAGTATCATGCCTAAGATCTTGCTATTTTTATTATGCTTTAATATTAACATGAACATGATTATGATTATAATTATAATTGTTATAATTTATAATGATTATGATTATGATTATTATTATTATTTTGATGATGATTATTTTATTTATGATGATATTATTATTATTATGAATAGTATTATTATTATGATTATTATAATTATTAATCATGATTGATTATTTATTATTATGTTGATGATATTTATTATTTATTGCTTGATCACACCTTTTATTGCATGTTTAAAGGGAATTGGTACTTGTACTCACGCTTAATAAGATAATTAATAATCTTGTTTAGGGTTAATGTGATTATAATTCAAGTGATCGCCAATAATAGATTTATTTGTGCATTAAATTCAACCAACATAGATAAACAGGTTTAGGGTTAACCTATTGATTGCATGTTAATTAAAAAGCGCACATGAATACGATCAGAATAAAGTAGAGGCCTATTATTAGGGCAGGTTCAATCTCTTTTAGGTTGGATTTGTACCTTCATCCCCGAACCCTTATTTGGTTCTAGACATTATGGAGTTGACGATCTCTTGAATCGTTAAAGGGTGTAACCTTCACCCTGTGAACGGTTTACAAGTTCCTAAAACTTGTTGGCGACTCTTTTGCTCTATTCTTCCCTTTTGGACGCCACCGTACTTTAGTGTATGATTATAGTGGAGTTCAAGCTAGTGGGATTAAAGCTTGAAATTATTCCCTACAGTACTGAAAGAAAATAACTTCCTCATTTTTCCTAACTAATTTCTAATTAAATATGAATATGCAATTCCCGAAAGTGCATGATTTTCATTTTAAATTAAGAAATTTCAATTAAATTTATTATTAACAATTGTTATTAACAACTCGTAAATAACTAAATAGCATAATATGTGTAGAAAATCCAAAATTTAAAATTTAAAAATTCAAATGGAATATATTTCAAAGCTATGTTAAATAGGGTAGCTTAAAAAGGGAAAAATATATGACATCATCCTTGCATTTTGGAGGGAAAAAATTAAATAAAAAAGTGACACATAAGCAATGATGACATTAGCGTTTGTTATTTTAGTATATATATAGATTGTATGTGAACGACATGCTTATTGCTTCTAAGAGCAAGGTGGAGACAGATGGGTTAAAAACTCAACTCGATGAAAAGTTTGAAACTAAAGACTTGGGCGCTGCAAAGAAAATACTGGGTATGGAGATTATAAGAGAGAGGTTAAACCGAAAATTGTTCTTGAGGCAAAAAGGGTACATTGAGCGGGTTATAGAAAGGTTTGGGATGAAAGGTGCTAAGTGTTGATTCCATTGGCTCCACATTTTAGGCTCTCTGGTAAACAATCTCCCATTACAGCGAAAGATAAGATTTAAATGGATAATGTACCTTATGCTAGTGCAGTATAATGTACGCCACGATGTGTACACGTCTAGACATTTCACAAGCAGTCGGTGTTGTTAGTAGGTTCATGGAAAACCCAGGTAAAGCACATTGGGAAGCAGTGAAATGGATTTTACGGTACTTGAAAGGTACCACTGACACAGGTTTATGCTTTGATGGAGATACATGTCAAATAAATGGCTTTGTTGATTCGGATTATGCTGGTCATCAAGATAGAAGACAATCTACTACTGGTTATGTGTTTAAATACATGGTGCTCCAATTTTACAAGCTATAGTGGCTCTATCTACGACAAAAGCCGAGCATATGGCTATGGCAGAAGGAGTTAAGGAAGCATTGTGGTTGCGAGGACTTCTAGATGATTTGGGGTTAAAGGAGGATAATGTGAATCTAAATTGTGCCGGCCAAAGTGCTATTCACTTACCAAGAACCAGGTTCATCATGCTCGTACCAGACATATAGCAGGTATCATTTTGTACGGGATTTCATAGAGGAAGGTAGTATTTCTCTTATGAAGGTGCATAAAAATGAGAACCCTGCAAACATGTTAACCAAAGTTGTGTCAGGAAGAAAGTTCCAACACTGTTTGGAATTGCTAAATGTTGTCCCATGTTAGGCATTACATGGAGAAATAAATGGAACTACAATTGGTTTGATCTCGATTAAGGGTACGTAGGCAGTCATTGTAAAAATGGTGCAACCGAATACGACTTACGCGATTTGTTCGTTCAATATTTTTGAATGATTTCAAATTATGAATGAGGTGGAGAATTATGGGAATATGTGTGGATATAATTAATTGCTAAATTAATTATGTCTAATTTAAGAAGGGTTAAATAAAGTGAAAGGAGAAGAGAAGACATAGGAGAAGGGAATGAGCAAAAATATTATAGGTTGTTTCCAACATGTTCTGTTAATTGTCTTTTCTTTATTTAGCTTATAAGTTACTATAAAATGTGTTGAGGTAGATGTAGAATTTAATTCATTCATTGTAATTCACATCAAAAGTTTAGAAAAGTTTATTTTCTTACAATTATTATTTTCTTCATAGTGGTTATTTGTCTATCTCAAAATATTATCTAACTTTGTGAGGTATCGGTTTCATATTATCTAGTAGAAGCCACATTTCCGCTGCGAGAGCTCTAACACAAACTATCTCAAAGCCACGTTCTCATTGCTACGATATTTTTATTAAACAAAAAACTCACCTTTACACTCGATTTCCTCATTTCCTTGGAATTTGTATCTAGATTAAGTGGTAAGGAAAAAAAATAAGAAACAAAACGAGTACATTTAATTACTATTTATGTTGGGACTAATGTTTCCCCAAGTCCATATCTAATTTCAGGCACTTCTTAATATTCCATGGCCAACTCTTGAATCCATACCAAAATGCCTGAATGGCTTAATTTGAGCTTCTAAGCTAGAAAGATAATAGACAGCTTCAAACCAAATAGAGAATATGGTACTTAAATTTAATCAATCGTCAGCTACAAGTCCCATACCAATCAAAATTAAGCTGAAAAGATTAAACACACATTTAAAATGAGTGCTCCCCCCCCGTCCCCCCATCTCCCACCCCCCGAGACAGCTAAATCCGAGCCCTGCACCAACACTCAATTGGCGGGGACTCATGAGTAAATTATAGTGATTGCCATTATGATAACTTAGCCGAATGGGAGGAACATCAGTGTCATAATTTCCATGAAATATGTTAATAGGCTCTGGATTAAAATAGGTAGAGACATTGACATGATGAAAACCATGAGGCAATCCAAGGTCACAGAATCAAACACGTGATCAATAATGGAACTCACCTGTGCTATAGGAATATATGTATGTATGGGTCGATTATACATCTCAGCTAAGGCTTGAAATCCGCATTGTTTCCATAAACCTGCCACCAAGAAGATAATAGAGAAAAGAAAACATCATCTATGGCAGACGAATAGGATACTCCATGCTAAAAAAGGGGGGTCAGATTCCATAAGACTAGTTCTGCACACATGAGAACTCTTTTCTTCCTATAATCATTATACATGTCAAGACTGTCTTCCATTAGGTAACTACCAGGAGCCATTCATATCAAACGCAATTCAGGCACACTGCAAAAGAGAAAAGGGGGCTTGGGTTTTTTTTTTAATATCCCATATGGATTTGGATTTTAGAATACATTAAGTGACTACCAGGAGCCATATGGTAGAAAAAAAAAAAAAAAAAAAAAAAAAAAAAAAAAAAAAAAAAAAAACCAAGAAAAAAAAACTTATGGGTTTGGAATATCAAACCCATAACCCATATATATATGAAGCCCACCCTCAAAACCCCCAAGGTACGTGGGAGGTGGATTTCTTTCATCCTCACCCCTGAAATCAAAATACAATCAACAAATTAATAATATATATAATAAAAAAAATAAATAAAAAAAAAAACCCTCTTTAAGCACTGGCAGAGTGGCATCATATTGTCACTGCAAACTGACCCCACCACTGCTTCCCTTCCCCATCTCTATATCTTATCCTTCCTCCACCACTGCTGCCCTTCCCCACCATGCAACAACATCAACCAGCAAGAAACAAAAAGGGAAAAAATAAACCATGCCACCACCTCAGCAATCACCAACAAAAAAGAAGGATCTTAATTCATTCAGAGCTCTTCAACAGTCTTCAGATCTAATGACCAAATCAGCCCAAATGTTCCAATTGTACAACTTTAGTTAGCTAAATAACAGAGTAACAGCAATAGGCCAGGAGAAGATGTATCAGATATGACAGTGTGACGAGACAGAAGAGGTGGTGGTCCATTAGCAGACTTTATTATAATAGTTTCTATAATAAAATTGGCATGTTTGGAAAGTGAACGGGAGGGGGGGAGGTAAGAGAAGACGAGAGCCAAAAACGAATGGTGGGAGGAGCACATGTATAGGAGAGATAGCAGTGGAAATGTAGAGTTATGATGCACACCTTGTCTTTGCGCTTCTTCTTACAATAGGATGTAAAGCCTTCTATAATAAACTGTGAAAAATGATCTTCCTTGAGCTCCTGCATACAGAAAAAGGGATGTGATGAATGAGAAGAAAACAAAATATCCATAACCACAGAAATGCAACAGTGAGAGCTGCATGGGCAACACAGCAGCAGAAGCAGAGATAAAGGTGAATGGTACAAGCTGCCACCCCCCCTCCCCCCCCCCCCCCCCCCCCCCCCCACACACACACACACACAATAACATCCAAAAAAATGACAAGCAATAGAAAAATAGTTGTATATATCCAAAAAATTACAAGAAATAAATAATAAATATATATAATCGACTTGCCCCCCTCGAAATAAATTTCCAGTTCAGCCTTCCATTTCACCCTCCACATTGTTGACTTATGAAAAATGGAAAAACAATAGTACATAAAATAGAGTTGACTGAAGCAACTGCTTCAATATTCACAAGACTTCATGAAATGAACACCTGAGCAATCCTAATGCAAAGGAAAATTTTTCACCAAATAACATAAAAATGCGTAAAGCCCCCTACAATATAATCTTCACACATCTGCCTGGTCAAATCATAATGCCTCCGAAACCCCACAAACCTGATCTGCAACAGCTCTAAATAAACAATTACCATCCTCCAGCATTCTTTTAACATCCAAACCTTTAGCACGTCTAATATCAATCTCAAACTGTCGCTCTCTCTCCTGTAATAGAGATGAGATAAAAATATGAGACCCAAATATAGTTCCCAAGTCTTCAATAGCAACTAGAAATGTGACAAATAGAGCATCATAAGCAATCCAAGGATCATAAATAAGCTTATATAAGAAACTTTAATATAATCCCAAAATGAACCAACACAAGAGCTCTCTATCAAGCCATTCTAGAACACTGTCATTGGCACTGATAAGATCGTACAGGTACTATCAGCACACCATGAACACTACCAAAACATACAAGAAACTGTCTAACAATAACTGTGTTGTTCTACTAGGAAACCACCAAAAGTACAAACATCATATTCAAGCAGTATATGAGCTCTTAAGAAAATTATGGGATAACAATATCCTCACTTGTCACTACAGCAAATATCAGGCAGGTATCAAATGATTAATTTGAGGTTCTTGTTTTCAAAAAAATACAATTTCAATTATAAACTTATATTAAACACGAATTCTAGAATGACACATGCCATTCTTTTGTAAAAAGTTTATAAATTAAATCATTCTAGTAATCATTCTAGAATGGCCATTGGATCCTGATTAAACGTTCCAAAATCCTTCTAATGATTCTCATTTCTCACATAGCTTTTCCCTCTCCATGATCCTAAGTGTGTGTGTGTGTGTATATATATATATGTCACAAGGCAAGGTTTGTTTTGTTTTGTTTTTTATTTATTTTTATTATTTATTTATTTTTCGGGCAAAGCACAGGCGAAGAACTTTGAAGCTGCCTTTTCATTTAAAATTCTAATACATACAATTATTTAACAACTGCAAGACTTAGTAATATGATATGTGATTGATACCTAATAGATGTCTCAACTCCATATAACTGATTTTTTTTTTTTTTTTCAGCAAGTAAATGTCTCACCAAAGGATTTTACTTTTTTTATATGTGCAAACCTCCGACATTAAAATATTTAAACTTTGATATTTGTATCAGCACCCCAACTTCTAGAAAGGATTGAGAGGGGAAAACTCTTCATTTGCAGATTACATAAGATCAAAGATAACCTCACACTCTCAGAATTTCAACAGGAAGCTCTGAAGAACGTGTCTCTATAAACTAAACTGTTTGGCTTACACATTTGCAAAAATTAATAACAATGGAGCCAAAAACATAAGACCTCCGTGAAAATTAAGTACCTTACAATCAATATTGAGCAGTCTTTGACTCTTCTTCCTTACAATTTTTTTTTGCTGCTGCCATTTCCACACCAAAACGTGCCACTCTCCTCTGGATCCCCAACAACTGTGAATCTACCCCCAAATTGGCGAGTAGCAGTAGAGTAACATACAAAGAGCAGATTTTGCACACTCTTTGCAGCCTGATTACAGGGAAAACTCCAATTATTTAACCTATCTGCTGGGCTTCACCTGTATGAAGAGCTTAATAGGCAATAGAACACTTTAAAGTCTAGAGTTTGATTTGCTGTTGCAGATAATGTTCTCCACCCTGATACTCTGGGGAAATCCCCTAGAAGCAAGTCGTACTGCTTGTTGATTTAGAAACTTCCTTTGCTCAGAACTGGATCCCAGCCCTTACTGCTGCATAAGACCTCTACCGCTTGTACTTTCTTTACTATCCAGGCCAGTAAGCTTATAGAAAAACTCGTCTTCTGATACAGTAGCTATCAACCCATCTAAGCCAAAGCTTATCTTTTCAAAAGCTTAAGCCCGCAGAAGTTTGGTGATAGCAGCTTCGTCCCCCAAACTCAGGTTTACCTGAAGATCTATGCTTAAACAAAGTATCCCAAGATAAATCATACAAAGGAGAATTTCTAATAATATCTAACAGTCATATCACCCAAATGGCCTTCAACATGACTACTGCCACCTAAAACCTGCTTTACTTTACAGGCAACAGCTCAAATCTCCAGCTGCATCAATCTTTTAGGATAACAAGTCAACAGTAAGTAGATATATTTTTCCGATATTACTTAATTAGCCAGCTAGATGCTCGTCCTTTTCTAATATTATTTATTTCCATTGTATTTCTGACCTTTTTTGCATCTTCCCACTGTTCCACATCAGCATACATGTTGTGAAGCAACACATAGGATGCTGAACTTTCTGGTTCAAGCTTTGATAGAGCCTCTGAAGCAACTTGAGCCAGCTTTACATTGTTATGTATCCTACAAGCTCCTAGCAGAGCACCCCATATGGTTTTATCAGGCTTGTGGGGCATGCTATAAATTAAATCCATGGCCTCTTGTAGGTTGCCATGACGAGCCACGATGTCGACTAGTGCAGCATAATGTTCGATCTTGGGTTCAATTCCATAATCCAAAAGCATAGACACAAAATACTTGTGGCCCTCTTTCAATAAGCCAGCATGGGCACAAGCATTCAAGACTGATACAAATGTAATAACGGTGGGAATCACTTTTAACCTCTTCATTTCCTCAAAAAGCTCTAGAGCTGCTACTGCGTATCCATGAGATGCATATCCACCTATAATTGCATTCCAAGAGATTACATCCTTCTGCATCCCCATCTCATTAAACTTGATTCTGGCCTCTGTTATTGCCCCACACCTAGAGTACATAGTAATAAGTGAATTATTGATTGGCATATCTGCAATAAGTATTTTGGTAATCAGCTGATGGATCTGCCTGCCTAAATCAAGGGCAGCAAGGCCAGTACAGACACTAAGAACTGATGATAGAGTGTGCCTATCAGGCCTCACCTCTTCAGCCTGCATCTGTACGAACAACTTGATTGCTCCTTCATAGTCTCCATTCTTATCACATCCTGCAATTACAGAATTCCAAGAGACAAGGTTTCTCTGTGGAGTCCTGCTGAAGAAATTAAGAGCAGATTCTAAGTTCCCATTTTGGGCATAGCCTGACACCATCATATTCCATGACATAATATCAGGGTTTGGCATTTGTGAAAAGAGTTGTGCTGCTTGCTTCATATCTGAAGCTTGAACATAACCACTAATCATTGTATTCCACGAAAATGTATCCCGTTCTTCCATTTGATCAAAAAGTTTTCTAGCAGAAATGACATCACCAGCTTTTATATAAGCCATGATCATAGCATTCCATGACACCACATTCCTCTCAAATCCCATTTTTTCTCTCATTCCTCCATGTGGGCAATATGACAATTGATCAAAAAGACTTCGTGCTTCATCAACTCTTCCCTTTTGCCCATATCCTGCAATCAAAGTATTATAAGCCGGGACAAGATCTCCCCTCTCTTCGCCGACTTCTTTTCCACATTCAAGCAAAATTTCCTTTGCCTTGTCCCACTCATCAATACGAATCAATCCTGATATAAGTGCACTAAATGAAGAGGCATCCCTATTCGGCATTGCCCTAAACCACTCAATAGCTCTACCAGCATCACCATTATGTAAAAAGCCTGTCACCATAGCATTCCAAGTGATAACATCCTTCTCAGTCATTCTTTTAAAAAGGCATATAGCATCATCAATTCTTCCAACCCGAGCATACCCACTAATCATTGTATTCCAAGAAACCAAATCTCTCTTAGGCATCTGATCAAACAATTGCTTACCCTCCTCAACATATCTCATCCCACCCCCACGAAAAGAAACATAACCCGAGATCATCAAGTTCCATGACACAACATCTCTCGCTCTTTCAGGCATTTCATCAAACAACCTACGCGCTTTTAAAACCTCTCTATTCTTAACATATCCACTTATCATTGAATTCCATGTTATGGTATTTCTTTCAGACATTCTATCAAACAGTGATCGCGCTTCACTGAACTGACCTAATCGGATAAGCTGAGATATGTGCTTGTTCCAACTATGCAGGTTAGGATTCGACACGAAATAAGACATGGGTCTTCCCAAAAAAATTGCCATTCGAGATGGGCAATACAGAACTCTTTCGAATCGCACTCGCATTTTTTCTAATATCTAGTAACCCTCACAAGTCTGAAGCCATTGCTGACCTATTGTTTCAGAAAATTAAGTAAGTGGCAGGAATTAAATCAAACCAAAATTGTTTGAAAACAATAGAATGATATTTGATCAAAGTTTCTAGTCTACAAACTCCAAAATTCTGAAAAAAAACAAACAATTTTTATTCACAACTATAACAGAAAATTTCTCTTAATTTCAATCAATAATTAACAGAGCCCAGTACAAAAATACTGCCACATTCAATTCAGGTACAAGAAAATCATACATTGAGAAATGGAGTAAATTAATTGAAAAGAATAACTTATTTGATTCAAGTAAACGTATAACTCCACAAAAACATATAATAGGAAAAGCTAGAACAAAGTTCAAAGTTCAAAGTTCAAAGTTCAAATAATAATACGAAGTGTACCTGAAGATAAAGCAATGAAGGAGAAGTGAGGAGTAAAATTTGGGGCAAAGATGTACAAGAAAGAAACCATAGTCGTCGCATAGCAAAAGAGCAACCTAGCATTAACTTATTGGTTTTTGGGTACGACTTGGCATGAAAAATTGTAAAGTCCATGCTCTTTAAGGAGTAGCCAACAGACTTGAACACTTGATCTAGGGTTGCACGACCATACTAATATACCATTTTTGTGTTCGGTTCGAGCCTTGCCTATTTGTAATATTGTTTATCCTTTTAAATGCATGATGGGCTTCCTTCAACTTCGAGTATGAATTGTGTCAACTTGTTATGTAAATTCAAATTAGGAATATGTTTAATAACGAGTTGTGCCTAGTTAATATGTCATATTAACAAACTTTGTTAATATAGTTCTCTCTTGTCTCCCCCCCTCCCAAAAGAGCAATTCCTTCTCTCTCCTCCCCTCCCAAAGCATTTTTGCCTCTCTCCTTTGCACAACCACCGTTGCACGGCCACCTTCGGGGTATAATTCGACCTGCCGACCGGCTGGCAGGCTGGCCAAACAAAAGACACCCTAGTTGCAAAACATATAAATTGGGCCCATACTAAACCTTTAGGGGAAGGAATTTGCCTGTCCAATAGTGTAAATGGTTGTGGTGGTGGCGCTAATGGTCGTGGTGTTAATGGTCTCGTGATGGTGATGCTAATGGCCTTGGTGGTGGTGCTAATGGTCTTGCGGTGGTTGTGGTGGTGGTGCTAATAGTCGTGTGGTGGTCACGCGATGGTGTTAATGGACGTACGATAGTCATGCGGGGATGCCAGTGGTCGTGCAGTGGTGTAGTGGGTGGTGTGTAAGGTTGTGAGGTGGTGAGAAGGCGGACTAATGGTGTATATAGAGGAGAGAGAAAGGGGGTGAAGTTAAGAAAATACAAAAATACCCCTATTAACTTTGATTGAAATATGACATATTAACAAGTATTTCCTCATAACTATCAAGTCTAACTCAACTTTAAGTAGGGTCAAAGTTTGAATTAGAAAAATCTTTTCAATAAATACTACTCCCTCCCCTTAAATTAAAAGTCTCTTTCTTTTTATTATGTGAATAATAAATGCTAAAAAAAGGTTTTGTATTAAGGGACGGAGGGAGTACAAAACTATTTCAATTTATATTGAGTTTTCACAATTTTCAATTTGGTTTATTCATGCCTTATGAATTCAATTTTTTGTAGCTCATTCAATTTTTTTTTTAACTTCAACGATTATGAAATTAGATGGTTGATTAATGAAAATGATTAGTTCTACTTCAACTTGTTCTAGTTTGGGTATTAAATATTAAGATGGTATTGACTTCTAGTTTTATGTAAGTTTTGTGATCTAATGGCAGGTCTATGTAGCAATGAGTTAGATAAAATTGGTTACAAGTCACCATAAGGTTGGGTAATTGTGGAATTGGGTTAAATCGATTGTCAATTAATATTAGGTCGAGTACTCGAGTGCATGCATATATTATAGAGTATTGGGTCAAATTAATTGTCAGTTATCAAGTAAGTTGATTTTCAGTTATAGGTCACTAGGAGTATTATGCAATTGAAGGTACTAATGTTTGGCATAAGTTGCAAAGAGGGTACTAATGTTTCAAAAATTGCAAATAGGGTACTGAACCCATTATTGTAGGTAAACATCCTGGTGGGACTTGCCTATAACCGGTTACTACCTTTTTCCAACAAAAAAAATAAAAAAAAATTATTAAAATGCTCAGTTGTACTTTGGGAAACGAAATTTATCATTATACTGACGTTGGCGCGAGAATTGGAAAGGTGGATGCCTTTTTAATCACCCTTTCACCCCATTGGCTTCCCTCAGCATTTCCTTTTTCAGATAAAAAGCAAAGCTTTTCCTCTCAAAAAAAAAATAAAAAATAAAAAAATCGTCCTTCCTCTTCAAGAAATCAGCCATTAATGTGGGAGTGTGCTTGGGAATCTTCTTGCAAGACAACGAAGTTGGACCATCTACAATCTACTGAAGCCTGAAGGTATATTCTCTTTTTTTGTCTTTATCTTCTTTATTTCGCCATTAATGGTGTTGTTTGTACAGTGTTTTTTTTTTTTTTTTGCGATTTTTGTTTAAAAGTGGTTTTTTCTTGTTGTCTTGTCATCATCTTGTATTTTGTTTGCGTATTACTATTGTTGTGGCTGATTATCAAAATTGGGTTGTTTTTAGGTAGAATTGCTTGAGAATTTCTAGGGTTTTGTTGTTACTGAAACAGAGTAGTTTTTAACATGGAAAAAACCTTGTCTAACTCCCTTAATTTACCTAGGTATGGACGTTCTTTCCGATGCGCACCCAATTTTCAGCAACCCCAATTTGCTTGTCCTCCATGTCTTCCCAAAGCTTGACTGGGGGAGTTGGGATACTGTTAAGTAGGTCTACTGGAAATGGCATTTGTGGTGGATGACTCGCCACCTTGTCCGACTCGAACCCTTTTACGGACCCATGGCCTCTGTCAACGAGTGGATTCTGAACGACCTCATCTACAATGATGGGCGAGACTTTCATGTCTGGATCCACAAAGACATGACAGTCTACTTTAACGGCTTCCCACTACTCTTCAAGGAGGAGCAGTAGGCTGTTGTTGTTGGGTTGAGGGAGGGCTATGTGCAGCTAGTTGGTTTTTGGGGGTAGGAGCTGCTAGTTTTAAGCTTATTGTTATGTTTATTTTAGTTTTAAGATGTGAATTGTAGGAGTGCATTGTCATGCTAGAGTAGGTTTTATTTAATGTGACAAATCATTTATAATCTTTTGAGATTTGTCACTACCATGACAATGCTTAGGACTACTAAGTTGGATTGGCTTGTACATCCATTTTGTAATGGAACAAATTTATATATATATATATATATATATATATATATATATATATATATATATATATATATATATATATATATATATATATATATATATATATACATATGTATGTATGTATGAGAGAAGCCACTTCTTTTGCATATCTCTTCTACTATATTGTTCTTATTATGCACTTGTTATTTCATGAATGAAGTGCTATTCTGATTATGACTGTGATATGGTCTTGTTCCTTTATGCTATGCTTATTATGGTAGACAATATGGTTGATTTAAGGCCATGTTTAGTTGTACATCATGGTGGATTGTGGGTGCAAGGAGAAGACATGTACTACAAGGGTGGTAGGGTCAATGTGTTTGATGATATCCCCACACAGTAGATAGCTCATATGTCAAGCAATTGATAGATTCCTTAGGATACACTGACATTGTGAAGCTTCACTTCTTAGATCCTAGGAAAACAATGCAAGATGGGATGAGGTTTTTAGCTTTTGACAGTAGGACCTTTGATAATTTTCTGTCTTTGTTGCTTGAGTGCAGAGTGATTCATGTGTACTGTGAACATGAATTGGTTATGCCAACAAACTTTAATGTAGGCAATGGGGGCAAGGGAGTTGTCAAGGGTCTGGTGTAGGGTCTTTCATGTCCTCGTTGAATGGTTTTGGTGGTGGTTCTTTTGAACTTAGGATAAGTGGAGATGTTCAATTTGATTATGACAATGAGGGGACAGATGAAGATGATGTGGAGTTTGTTAGTGCTAGGGACAAATTAACACAAGAAAAAAAAGGATGAATTGGATTTTGAGGAGGAGCTAGGTATGCTGCAAAGGGTAGAAGAATCTAGGGGAAATCAGTGAACATGTTTGATGAAGTGTGGGAAGGTGGTAGTGATGAAGATAGCCCTAGTGAAGATGATGATGAGATGATATGGGGTACCTTGTAGCACCTGAGCAAGGTAAAAAAAAAAGAGAGAGAATATGGAAAGTGTGAGCAGCAATTCTGATTTTTATGCAGGCCAACAATTTGATAATGTTGTGATTTTTAGGAAAGCTTTGACTGATTACTGTGTAAGTAGTGGCAGGAACATTAAGTTCTACAGAAATGACCCTAACAAAGTGGGTGCAAAGTGTAGGCAGCATGACAAGGTGTTGATGTTTAAAGGTTTTGATGATGAGGAACTTAAACTACAGCAAACTCATTTAATAAAGGTTTTTCAAGTGTTTGTTTAGTTTAGGTGAAATTGATCTTGGAGATGAAAGAAGTAACTGAAACTAAGAAGACTTGAAGAAGTTCTTTATTCAAGAAGGTTATTCGAAACAGAAGAAGTGTTCCCTCACAGGAACTGAGTTCCCTAACAGGAACGTTCCTTTACAGGAACTTGAAGATGGTTGGCTAAGATCTTTGGAGGAACTTAGTAAGCGTGGAGCCCAAGTAAACCTACCAGTACAGGAGTGCGGCGCATCAATGATTTAGTTAAAGATTTTATCTTCTAGATTCATTGTTAAATATGTTAAGCAGGATATGCATGAAGTCTATTAGAGGCGTGACAAGTTAGCTTGGCAAAGAAATTAAAATCGGAAAATATAAAAGATAGAATTCGAAAAAGATTTTCTTTAAATGTTTATTTCTTAAAATCAGTTTGTTAAAAAGATATTATGCTTTTTAACTAAATATTTCTATCTTATTTTTCAGAAAAGATTTTCTTCTAAATGATTTACATAAAAACCGTGTATAAAGATAAGTTAAGTTTAACTTATTTATCTTTAAGAAAACCTACTTGCTATACAAGTAATGCTTGTATAAATAGTAGAGAAAAAAAGGAGTTTAGGTTTTTGTGAGTTTTATGCGTGAAGAATTTACAGAGCTTTAATTGTGTAAGTTTGCCAAGCTTATCATCTTGTCATATTAGTTTCGGGTTTCATGCATAGCTTACCGATCATATACTAGGTGTCTTTACTTGGTTGGGGTTATTTGGGTGAGAGTGTTTTTGTTATCATTGCATACAGAGAGAGAGCTTCTGTTGAGAAGTTGAGAAGATCTGTGCTTAGGGAGTACGAGAAAAAGTCTGAGTGTGGGACTTAGACTGGGTAGAATAGAATCCTATTCTGTAGCAAGTTCATTCAGGAACTTGTGAGTAGAGGTTTGATTATAATAGGTTGTAACTTGGTGTTTGCCCTATTATAGTGAAATTGTTTGTGTTCGAAATCCCTAAGGTAGGGTCGAGGTTTTACTTCTAGTTGGGCACTAGAAGGTTTCCTCGTAAAATCCTGTGTGCATTGCAAGTTCCTATTTTATTCTGTTTTATATTTGAAAAAGTAGTCACTAGGAACTCACCTACAATTCACCCCCCCTCTTGTAGTGTTCGTCTCAACTAACACAAGGGTTTTCCTTGGAAAATTTGGGCTTCTTGGGAAAAAGGGAAAAGAAATTTTGTTGTGAAATCCCACATTGGAGAGCATAATTGTGGCAGGCAAGCAAAAGTGACTTGCATGACCTCCACATAGATTTCTAGGAATTATGAAAATTGGTTTAGAGTCAACCCTTACATGAAGTTGCATGACATTAGGGAGACTATTTGGCTTGAAAAAGGAGTAAGGGTGAGCAAATTCAAGGCTTACAGGGCTAGGAAGAAGGGTCAAGCTTTGATTGTTGGAGAGTATGCAGAACAATACTCTTTGCTTCTTAGGTATGCTGCAGAAATATTAAGGAGTAACAGAGGAAACACTATGAATTTGCAGATGAGTGCTAATGTTTTTGAGAGTTTAAAGCACCGAAGAAAGGGTTCAAAGCTGGTTTTAGGCCCTTTATCTCCCTTGATAGCTATTTCCTTAAGGGACCTTTTGGGGGCCAATTACTTGTTGTTGTAGGGAGAGATGGATACAACCAAATGTTTCCTTTAGCCTGGGCTATTGTTGAAGTTGAGAGTACTGACAGTTGGACATGGTTCCTGTCTCTACTTGCTGATGATTTAAAGACAGCAACAGGAGCTGGTTACACATTTATGTCTGACCAGCAGAAGGGCTTGTTAGCAGCAGTATCTGGTGTCTTCCTAGAGGCTGAAACAAGGGTATGTGCTAGGCATGTGTACTGCAATTTCAGAGGGATCTTTGGAAGGGGACTTGAATTCTAAAAGCAATTTTGGACAATAGCTAAAAGTAACACTAAAAATGGGTTTCTAAGTAACATTGAAATCATGAGGGTCATTTCCGCTGATGCAGCTGAAGATTTGATAAAAAGGAATTACAAGAAGTGGTGTAGGGCTTTCTACACTCCAATGTCATGTTGTGATAGTGTAGATAACAACATGAGTGAGGTCTTCAATGCATACATTTTGAGTTCAAGGCATAAGCCCATTATTACAATGCTTGAGGATATAAGGGAGGGGTTATGGAGAGACTCCACAAAAAGAGATGACATTGGTGGGAAAAATGTACTTCTCTACCCAAGGATTCAATAGAGATTGGAGAAGGTAAGGTGAAGATTTAGGCAAGGGGGTGGAATGCTTTTTGGGATAGGGGATTCTGTTATGGGGTCAGGAAGGGTGCAACACAGGACAAATTTGTGGTAGACTTGAAGACCAGAACATACAGTTGCAATGCTTGTCAACTGAGTGGCATTCCCTGCAAGCATGTTGTGGTTGCTATTTAGAATAAATCAGAGCAGCCTGAGGACTATGTAGTGAGTTCTTCACCAGGGACAAGTACATAGAAGCACATGCTTTCCTACTTGAGCCTTTGAATGGTCCCCAAGAATGGCCATGGTCTGATGCCTGTGTCATCCCACCAAAATTGAAAAAGGTGCAGGGCAGACCAAACACAAAGAGAAGATATCAGGCAGGAGAGATAACATCTTCTGGAAATTTGAGGAAGACAGGAAACCCTCAGACTTGCAGCTTATGTGGAAGACAAGGACATAACAAAAGAGGATGCAAGAATGCTCCAAAAGAAAGAGAAGCAACTCAACACACACCCACAACAAAAGAGCCTCAATCTGATGCAAATGCACCTACCAGTTCTGTGCCCATGCACATGAGGGGATTTGGAGTGTACACATATCCTAATGGCTATCAGAGAGTTGCATTAGTATGAAACTCTAACTCATTTAATTCCTGCATTGTATTCAAATTACACTAATACTGAGAGTTTTTATTTTTGGTAAATTGAAGGTTCCAACCAATCCCAGACCAAGTCAACAACAAACAAACAAGGCATTTTACACTGATATTGAAGGGGAGCAAACTGTGTACTCCTTCACTCAATATCAATACCCTATGTCAAGTCAGCAGCAAAGCCAAAACAGCAACACCATTTCAAGTCAAGCATTGCAGGTAATAAAAACACAGAAATTATTGTATTGATTCCATCATGAGTACATAAATTCATAAACTAATTGCAATAATTATTACAAGATTTAGCAAAGAAGAAGAGAAACAGCCACAAGAAGTAGCTGCACAAGGTACAAATAGATACTTAATCCAGGCTACATTTGATCAATTCTTCATTGCATACCAAATTCCTAGCACAAGAAGCACAATAACAACCTTTCATAAGTCACAATTGATGCCCAAATTCATCCTTGCAGCCCTTTTAATTTTAAGCATAACATAATCACTTTCAATCTTCCTAGCATACTTGTTTGCTTGCTTTAATTCCTTCCTCATTGACATAACTTCATTCTTGAGTTCCTGCTTCTCTTGATTAAGCCCCAATATCACCTCAGTTTGCCATGCATTGGGGTCTTCCATGTTCACCCACTTAAAAAATTTACACCCCCCTCCTATCAGTTTCTGCATCATAGACAGGGCAAGCAAGAAACCTTCTGATAGGGTTATCTCTTGTCCATGCCCTTTTTGTGGTTCTGAAATAGCTGCAGGGTGGAGTAGATGGCTATAGAGATGAGTATATATGGAAGTCAGTTTTTTTGAAGTTGTAACGGCTATATTTTAACCGCTCTAATTCTTGAACAATTGCAAACATCAGTACCCTCTGCATAAATGTCAAAATGTTCTTTTTCCTTTTTTTTTTTTTGGAAATTTTGACTTTTACTACCAAAAAATTTGGACGAATTTTTTTTTACCACCTACTATTTTAAAAGTTTTATTTTACCACCAAATAAAAAAATAAAGTTGTTTTTTACCACCAAATTACAACTCCGGTGACTGAAAAACGTAATGGGTCTCACTATTTACCCTTTCCATCCAAATTAAATGCTACCCACCCCGATTTATTTTTCCTATTGAATAACCCTAACAACACAATTGAATTTCCTTCCCTTTTCTCACCTTCCTCTCATTAACTGCTCTGAATTTTGCTCTCTCACCTTAACTTTTCTTACTTTTCTCTTTCATTTTTTTAATTTTCTTTGAGCTTTCATATCAATTGTTTGCGTAGAGACGAAGATCTAGCACCACACAAACCATACAACCCAGCCTTGAGTTCGTCACTTTCAACCAGGGGGGACTTGAAAGCATGCGACGTTTTCGAATTCACCAACAACGATTCGAGAATCTGACAGCGAAAGGTACTTATGTGTGTTTGCAAAAAGAGTGTGAAATGTCCATTTAAGGTGTATGCTGTGAGATTGGTGAAAATAGAAACTTGGCATATCAAGTCACTGAGATTGAAGCAACTTTGCAAAGGGAACTCCACACTTACATTTTCTCTCTCTTGAAGGAGAAAAACTTAAAGAAGATATTACCTCCTACAAAATCACACTTAACAACTTCAGTAGTTGTACCAATTCAGCTTAATTACAATTTCATAAACCTAATTTCAATGCACAACCATTAATTCACAAAACCCCCAATTTCAAACTTCACATGAACCTTAATTTTACAAAAACATAATCTGGGTTTTAATTGCTAAGTTGTAGCAATAGATTGTGGATTAATTACCTCGTTATCACAAATTATATGAACATTCGAACAAAATTATTGAATCAATTCAAGTAAATCAGGTAATTATATGTGCGAAAAAACGACTTACCTCAACTGCTTCAATTCCCACTTTTCAACCCAATTCGTAAATTTTTTGTGGAATACTGATGTTTGTGGCTGAATTCGTGAGCTTTATATTGTAATTTGAGAGAATAAAGCACAATTGATATTTTTCGACCGTTGGATGATTAAGCAATGGTTTTATAGGACGGAAAATCGTGACCAAAACAAACAAAAATCAAAAGGTAGCCATTATAGTGGGACCAATTGCGTTTTTCAGTCACCGGAGTTGTAATTTGGTGGTAAAAAATAACTTTAATTTTTTTAATTTGGTGGTAAAATAAAACTTTTAAAATAGTAGGTGGTAAAAAACCAATTTGTCCAAATTTTTTGGTGGTAAAAGTCAAAATTTCCTCTTTTTTTTTTTAGCTTGATTAACCTGTTGTACTAGGTTGATTTTGGGAAATTTTGACAATTACCACCTTCTGTTATGTTCATTTTAGCAATTACCACCTTCTATTTTATATTTTGAAAATTACCACCTTTTATTTTCAAAAACATGAAAAGTTACCACCTTCTTGCCCCCCAACTACCACGTGACGTCATTTTGGGCTCATTCTTTCCCTTCCCTTCCTATTTCCCTCACATTTCTCATTCCTATTTGGATTCTCATCTCCCCTTTCACTTTTTCTCCCAAACCACCAATAATTGTTCGTCAATTTTGATTTGGAGGAGTGAATTGAAGTGTTTTTTATTGTTTGGGGGAAAAAAGTGAAAGGGGGGATGAGAATCGAGTTAGGAATGAGAAATGTGAGGGAAATAGGGAGGAAAGGGAAAGAATGAGCCCAAAATGACGTCATGTGGTAGTTGGGAGGCAAGAAGGTGGTAATTTTTGATGTTTTTGAAAATAGAAGGTGGTAATTTTCAAAAAAAAAAAAAAAAAATAGAAGGTGGTAATTGCTAAAATGGACATAACACAAGGTGGTAATTGTCAAAATTTCCTTTATTTTGTGATGAGTACTCTACCTGCAACTTTTGAAACTTGAGTACCTTAACTGCAAGTCTGCAACGTATGCCAAACTTTAGTACTCTCAATTGCATATTACTCGGGTCACTAGTATCACTAGTTATACAAATATAGGTAGTTATACAAATATAGGTTGGGAATGAGCTATTGCTAGTTCACATCGGGTTATTCAGTTTTTTGAGCTTTAATTTGACAGCTCTAGGAAAAGACAAGGACTCTTGTAATTGAAAGAGTTACGCATTATATGTTACATTTGCAATTTCAATTTAACCCCTTATGTTTGTCTTTTGATAAGCATCAACCTTTTATCCCATGTAAAAAGACATTTTTAGCTAGGTACACTCTATTTTAAGATATTATTAATTAGGATGACTTAATTAAACAAGAACAAAAGGAGACCTTGTCTTAGTAGGAGCTAATTAATATGAAGTAGTGAAGTACCAATTACAGATTTTTTTTTTTTTTTTTTTTTTTTTTTTTTTTTTTTTTTTTTTTCTTCTTAATTTACAATCTTAAGGCATTCACTTCAATGAACCAAGCTTGATAAATACCATTAGAAGAACCATACTTGTGATGCACATTGAAGCAGCCTTTGAGGGTTCTTTCCACCATTGAAGCAAATTCTAAGTTAATTATCGAATTTTTATTTTCAAAATCCAGTGGGTTCTTCTCCACAAAATGATTGGTTGGGGTTTGTGTTGGTGTTGCTATATGTAGTTGTTGGGTTGTTGTTTGAAAATTTGGTGAAATAACCGATGTTGTTACGTTAAGAAAGCAAGAAGGAAGGAGGAAGATAGGTGAGTGAACGACATTTGATAAAACATCCTATGTTTCTCAATTAAGAAACTGAGAGTTGCTCTAAACAAATTGAACGATTTACGTATTTTATAAATCAATCTTATTAATGAGATCTCCTTCAATGTTCATCATCCTTTCAACATAGTGCTTCGGATTTGGTCATCCACTCATCCACAACGACGCTTTAGGTTAACCTTCCTCCATGACTTCAATAGCTTTTCTCTTCCTAATCCTAATCCTTGTCAAACAAATTTTTTATAGACTACCCGAAATGGAAGGCTAAATCACTAATGAAACAAGGACAAATCACACTCATCACACGAATTCTTTTAATTGAAAGAGTTAAAATTAGTTAATAGGTGTCACAATTGCGTTAAATTCAACCCCATTTATTTGCTCTCTCAACTAACGAAAACCAACATTTCCTCATAAAATTTCTCAATCTCACACTTCTCACCCACTCTCACTCTCACTCTCATTCTCACACTTACTTTCTCTCTCCTCGACAACAATGGCTGCATTCACCGCAACCACCGCAACCACCGCCGCCGCAGCAGCAACCCGACTCTTCTCTCTCTCCACCCCAAAACCCTCCCTCTTCCGCCGCAACAACAACCTCCTTCACTCCACTCTCACCCCTTCATTCTCCCTCAACCTCAAACCCTCTTCCTCCCTTAAACCCCTCAACTACTCCACAAAACCCACTATTACCGCCGCCATTTCCGTCGGTTCCAAGCTTCCCGACGCTACCCTCTCCTTTCTCGACGCTTCTGATGAAGTCCAAACCGTCACAATCTCCGCCCTCACTACCTCCAAGAAAGCCATCCTCTTCGCTGTTCCCGGCGCTTTCACCCCCACCTGCTCCCAGAAACATGTCCCTGGTTTCGTCGCTAAAGCTTCTGAGCTGAAATCTAAAGGCGTCGATATTATTGCTTGCATTTCTGTTAACGACGCTTTTGTGATGAAAGCGTGGAAAGAGAGTTTGAATGTTGGTGATGAAGTCATGATGTTAAGCGACGGTAATGGCGATTTTACGAGGGCTATTGGTGCTGAGCTTGATTTGAGCGATAAGCCGATTGGATTAGGAGTTCGATCGAAGAGGTATGCTATGTTGGTTGAAGATGGTGTTGTTAAGGTGCTTAATATGGAAGATGGCGGCGCTTTTACTTTTAGCGGCGCTGAGGATATGCTCAAGGTTCTCTAATTTTTGGGAATTAGGGTTTTTTTTTCAGGAGTTTCAAATGTGAGTTTTTTTTTTTCTTTGTTTGAATAATGTTGTATTGAGCAAACCCTTGTTTTAGATTAATGTAATTGGTTTGTTAAAGTTTATACTTAATAGTAGTGTTATCTGTTGTTTACTTGATTATGATGATTGTTGGAAACTTGGAATGATAGATTGAGTTGGAGTAGAACACTCGAACTTTTGATTTATCAAAATTAATTTAAATTTTGGGATTGATGGAAGTTGAATTGCCAAACTTAGAATTTAAAATCTATGTTGTTGATTTTTCATAATGCGGATTGATTTGGTTGAATGGAGCTTGGTTTGACTTTTATCGACGTAATAGAAAATTTGATCTTTGTTCTTGATCATATAAGCTAAACATGATTGGAAATGAGCCTGTACTGTATTTGTGTTGTTTAGTTGTTTACTTTATGTTGGTGCTCTTTTGGATGATTAGGAGTCAGGAGTGGCATGATTGGGTAGATTAAGACGAGTAATTGATGTTCAACATAAGTTTGGTAATGAAAATTTCCTCATGGACTGGGTTATGTTCTCATTGATTTCTTTTTCGGGATGAATTAGGATCCGCTCTTGTTCTTCTCGTCTAGTTCCCATCTTCAAATTCGGCCCTACATAAAGGTACTGGACCTTGGAGAGGATCTGATTCCTTCGGAGACGTGCTGTTATTAGATTTTTGCGTGACATTTGATGGAGACTTGTGTATTTATGTTGACGTTGCTTTGTGATGAGTGCTTTGCTATGTGGAATTGGTGCCCTTTTTTCTTTTAAGATTTCTTCTTTGGTACTTTTGGATGGATAATGATGCCTATTCCTGTTGATATTTGGCTTTTTATTTGATGACGCCAATGTGTGAACATTGACTCATTGGTGGGTTGTATAAGTAAAGTGGTGGTTTGGTTCATCTATGCCTTTGCTTGCCTGAGGTTTTGTTGATTTTCTATTGTTTAATCTTCTGAAATTCCGGTGTATTTGATCAAATCGTCTCACTTAATTCATTATTTGAGATGGTTTGCTATTATGAATGAAGAATAAGTGTCCTTGTATTCTACTAGGGATTAATTGATGCATCAGAATTAGAAATCTTCAAAGTCTTTGAAGCTTATTATAATCTTGTGAACCAAATCTGCCTGCTTGTTCAGTGGCTGAAATGTGTGTGTGTGTGGATACTAGATGTGTGTGTCTCCGCCTGGTATATGGCAATTGAATTGCTGCATTTAAGCAATGTCGGTTGGCCTGATAACGTGTGATGTGACAACAGGACATTTATGGCTTGCATGATTTATGTCTTTAAGTCACAGTGTACCCTTCAGCACATTACTTTCTCTGCCCCAAAGTAAATGTAACAGAGTACATGTCCTGCATTTGCTATAAGTTCATTACTTCAATCATACACCCTGTTATACCTTCCATTATTTGGCGAGAGAGAGAGGGAGAAGATTTGGGGGGATTTTGAACAAACAGCCACTGTTATTTGGAACTCCAATTTTGGTTTGGCATTTGTTGGACTCCTGGATGGATTTGATTACAGTTTTTCTGTTTGTGAAGGTTATGATTTCTAGAGCATTTGACATGGAATGCTTGACAGCTTAACAAAGGTTACACTTATTAATACCTTTATTTGGTGAAAGCGGCATAGATACGCATACTGACTACAAAATTTGAGCAAAGATAAGATAAGAGTTTGTGAAGGGAAAGAAGTAGCCCCTTGAATTGTTGGAATTATATTTCTTACAGCTTGCACGTTTTTGTGTAACCATATCTATAAGACTACAACAAATCTTCTGACCAAACTATGGTCCTGAAGGTTCTCCAAACTTTACACAAAAGCAAACTACATCTCCCAAACTCTGGTTTTATCTGTGTCATTGACTTTACAAAATTGATTCTCATGTATTCGAGGGGGTTGCCACTGAAGGCACCATTCCCTTATGCTGCTATAAGGAGGATATAACTGGGTCTTGCAAGCTAGTTCCAGCCAAGTGAAAAAGAAGGTACGCATTCACATTGTCTTTTTATGTCAGAGTTAGGAGCCTGGAACAAAGGTACCCACATATCCAAATCCTGCCACGAAGAAGGCGAAGGCTTGAAAGAAAAGGTAGAGGAAGAAGTGGTTCTTTCCATATAGTAGGTCGTAGCAGCCACAGAAGAGGAGGTAAGCTCCAACGCCGAGTTCTAGTATATGCAGCCTGTTCAAATGAGTGAAAATGAGAAAGAAATCAGTTTGTGCATTGGGTGGATAGTCCATTAGAAATAGCTAAGGCAATGATAGCATAAAGTTTTTGTCAGTGAGGTTATACCTATCTCCAAACCTAAAACGAGGTTTCCTGTATCCTTTAATCACCGATTTGAACTTGAGAGCATCACCAAGTTTCTCAGTAACGACCCACTCATTCACTCGCACACCCTCCATCAAACCAATAAAGGTAGCTTTGGTGCGGTGCAATGACATAACATTTTCAAAGAGAATCCAGAAAACTAGCAGATGAAGTGATCTGCAGTAAAAGATAAGCATCAGGACATAAGTTTGGGAGTTTTAGTGAAACGAAACAAGATAGAAAAAGAATGAGAGGAGGATTGAAGTAAACCTTGGCGTCCCAACTGCATTGAGGAAGGTAATAATGGTAGGGATGTAAACGGCTCCCCACCTTGGCACTTCAACTTCGGGTATTAATACAGTGGCGGGAAGGACGATGCAGTAGAAAGCAAAGGTAACTACATGGGCTATGACCTTCCTGACTATGAAGAAGCTGTATATCACATGTACCTTCTTCCACAACGAAACTTTCTGCAAAATATTGAACGCTAAGTCTTTTTCTTTTCAGAAAGAATGTTTACTTTTTTGACAAGTACATCGAGAAGAAGATACCTACCTCGTTTCTTATGATCTCCAACGCCATTTTTCTAAACAAGTTCGCAGGGCCGCAGGACCATCGATGTTGCTGGAATCGGTATGCTTTGAAGGTACTTGGAAGTTCATTTTTCACCTGTATCAACATCATTGCATTAGTTTTCTCAAAGAACTTTTATTGTTGAAAAATGAGTGCAATACTTTCTGATGAACTAGGCTTACGAAACTACTGGGCTCATTCGCACCCTTTGACCTTATTCCCCTAGTTCCATCTTACAGTTCACACAATTCCGTACCTAATTCATAGGGGATAAGCACATTAAGTAGCACCGATTCTTTATGACTTAAAACGATACCTGGAGATCACCAAGGTATAAAAACTTCCACCCCTTGAGACTAGCTCGAACAGCAAGATCCATGTCCTCGACTGTTGTCCGATCTTTCCATCCCCCTGCTTCATTGATAGCTGAGATTCTCCATACACCAGCTGTGCCTGCATTCCCTCGCATTTATGACTTATGAGCATGGTAACTTCTTGATCAACTATTGAACATTTAATCAAAATTCAACCTTTGCTACTTTGTGAAACAACTAACGTTAGTTCATAGTGCTATGATTCTGCTCTAAAGTCTAACAGTATATGCCATGGTAAGAACTTTAACTTGGGTACTCATAGTTCTTTACGTATTCATATTCTATGTATAAGAGATGAGTATGATAACTAAGTGTAAGAACCTTTCCAACATATCAAAAGTCAAGATATAAGATAATATTTGACTTATCATTCCCCAATTTATTTCAATTTTTGATTTGTCATTCCCCTATTTATTTCAACTCTTTCTTATAGTGTACTTATTTAATTTTGGCACCAAGGCGTCAACAAAAGATGATATTCAAAGGTTATCAAGTTCCCATGAACACTCATTAAGTATGTACGAGTGTTTGGGAAAATACGACTCCCCTCAATAGAGGGTGTTGGCTATATATATTTATAGCCAAGTTATAATAGAACCAAGGCTAAAATAAGAACTAGGAATTAATCTAGGCTTTTAGATCATGTTAATCCGACGGCTCACATGCTTCCCGTGTCATTAATGACATTTTCGTAATATTTGAATGTTACAAACTTATTCCCAATTTTATTTTTAAAAAGTAAATGAAAAGTTAGTAAAAATAAATGAAATCAGTCATAAAGTAAATGAAATTACCTTTAAAGTTAAAAAACTGGAAAAAAGTTTGAAAATCCGCAAAATTACGAAAATGCCATTAATAAAAGCGGGTGAGATGTGAGCCGTCAGATGGAGCACGATTGAAGGCTGAGATTGATTCCTAGTTCCTATTAGACTATCTCCAATGGTGAGACTCAAATTTGAGTATTGAAATACAAAATGAGTTGTTTTTTTACCTCCAATAGTGATACCATACTCACTTCTCAATTTAGCAACTCATGTGAAACCTAATTTCCCAATAGCGAGACTCTTTAAAATATACAAATGTCACTTTCAATTTGGCTAACCAAATCCATTTATTTTTAATATCAAATATTGTAAGATTAAAAAAAAAAGGTAAATTTTAAATAAATTACAAAATAAGTAGAATATTGACATGGCGCCCACATTTTTTGGCAAATGAGACTCAAAGTTGAGTATCTAAACTTAGCAGATACCAACTTATTGGTATACATTGCAAAAAATACTCTCTCTCTCTTAAAGATACCCACTTGAGTTTCACCACTGGAGAGAGTCTTATTCACCTTGGTTCTCACATGATCTCAATTATATATATATATATATATATATATATATATATATATATATATATATATATATATATAGAATATCGTTCCAACTTCTACATATATAAATACCCTAACAAAGTAGACCAATTTTAATATTGGTCATTGGGGTAAAGGCTACACATACAATTATTATATGTGGTCCCTACATACAACTCTCATTTGTCATGTTTCTATTGACTAAAATAATAGGCATAAGTTCCATTAAATTTATTTTATATTTGACTCTGAACTTTTTTCCATTTTCTGTTGATGTGTCGAAATTTTCTCATTTTCTGGTAATTGGTAAGTAAAGGTTGGTAAATTAAATCATGACCACAAAAATGCTATCTAATTTGGGAATTGTGTGAAAATACATTGGTTAAGGTTTAGTACTCATAGAATTTATTTATATCTTGAAAAGAGTAAAGTGAGGTTACCATTAAAGCCAAAGAAAGCATAGGTAGAAGATCCAACTTCTTGCTCCACGGTAAAATGATAGTCCAATGACATTTCTTGCATTCTTGTCATCAAACACTCATCAGAATTTACTGCCAAAAAATATGTAAAGGGTAAATTTTAAAACTATTGTAACAAAGTAAATAAATAATACAGTGTATAAGTATTACAAACATTCAGGTGTAAGATGCACTCAAGCTTAATTTTTGCTCATTTGATGATTAAATGAGCAACAATCATCCTTTAATCATCAAAATGAGGAAAAAAAAAAAAAAACTCTATTCAACAACTTTAGTTAGAGCATGTTCACATTTACTAAACTGATTTAAACTGAAATGAACTGAATAGTGTTGAAATGAATATTTTATAAGAAAAGGAAATTAGAAACGGAACTGAACTAAACTAAACTGAATGGAGCTGAATTAAACTGAATTTAAGGTGAAGTGAACAGGCCCTTACTCAGTAGTTTCATATCATCGCTAGAATTGCAAAATTTATTTACATTAGTTTTTCAACTAATAATCATTGTTCGGATTAATATGAAGTACGGAATAAGAGATCATATTTACAAATTAGCGACTAACAAAAATTGATTTAATATTGAAAAACAAATTATAGAAGTAAAAATAAATTTTAATTACATTTAAAATAAAGTTAACAAATGATTAAATGAATTCGAGATAAAGGAAATTATTTTTTTGTGAAAAAAAAAGGACAAAGTTTTTTAACATAGAGTGCCTATATTTTTAATAAATGGGGACTATGAGAGGTCTCCATCACATTAAAATATATATATATATATATATATAAGCTATATCATAAATTCCTAGACTTTAATTTTTTTCCTTGATGAGCCAGACAATGGTAATCACTAATCACTGAAGAAATTTCCCAAGCACATGGAGCTAGCTGTAAGCCTGTAAGTCTGTAACTACTTGATAACATTTGATAAATTGAAATGACAGATTTGACCTTCATACTTGATTTTGGTCCATACTTTTTTTTTAATTTTTTTTTTTTTTTTTTTTTTTTTTTTTTTTTTTTTTTTTGGTTCTAAGTAAGAAGAAATGAAGGAAAAAGGGAGCATGTGGGTCAATTGAAACATTTTTTTTTGGAACAATCTATATACTTCTGCAAGTGTAAGTCTTACTCATGGGATATATTCATATTGCCATTTCATAACTTTAAAGCAGGAAAAATACTAGTATATTTCATGTTACAACTTTTTCTTTCTATTAATTGCTTAGAAAAATCTTGAAAAGAAAAGAGTTACTTGGCGTATCACCTTGCTATATCATGGAGTGTTTCATTAGAAATCTAACAAAGCTTCCATCATTGGAAAAGTATTGTTGAGATTCAAAGTGTTGTAAAATGTATTAGTAGTGTCCCTCTCAATTCTATAGGATCCTACGGTACAAACAATAACACTTATCCACCAAGCTAAGCTTGGTCTAGTGGTAAGATTGTCACCTTCCAACCTTGAGGTTTGGGGTTCAATCTCTACTAGGGACACTTTAAGCCTGGGGATCCCTTACCCTTACCCCTTACTTTCAAAGTGTCCGACCTGCAAATACCAAACCAAAAAAACCTTGACGGTTGAGATACGATTAGGGCTTTTTTCCTTACCTTAAACAAACAAAAATTAACACTTAATATTGCTAACTAACAAACTAATACAACTACGATAACAATATTAGAGACTAGTGCTTATGTTTTGAAGCAATTTGCCCTTATGATATAATGCAATTTTTTGTATACATATCCCTAAGAAGACACCATAAACATTAAATACAGTGTATTTTCTTTATGACAAAACTAAGAGTTGATTAATGTTAGTAGTAGTATAGTACTCCATGGAGTTCATCCTTAATGTTTCCACTCTTAACTTTTGGCTAGCCCTTAGCCCTCTTAAGAATACAAATTGTTGTATTATTTTTGGAAAAGGGTTGTTTAATTTAGGAAATTTTGTCAATAACTACCAATTAAAGCACGTGTTTTGAAAACAACTACCTATTAATTTTTTTTTTTTTTAAAAGAACTACCACAAAGATATAAAAAGTTTAACTAGCACTACCACTTTAACAATGGCTAAAATCTCCGGTATTTAGGTTTTTCTTTTTATCACTTTTTACCTTTATGAAGGGTAATTTAGTTAATTTAGATGATGATTTTATGAGGTAAAGGTAAAAAGTAGAACCTACATGCCGAATATTCTAGTTGGAATTATTAAAGTGGTAGTGCTACTTAAACTTTTTACAACTTTGTGGTAGTTCTTTTAATTTTTTTTTTTTAATAGGTAGTTGTTTTCACGCACTTTAATTGATAGTTTTTGACAAAATTTCCTTTAATTTATAAGAATCTTCCAAAAAAAAAAAAAAAAAAAAAAAATTCAAACAATAACTACACTAATAATTGACATGTAAGTTTATCATGCATTTCTAGATTAATATGAAATACAGAGTAATAATTTATTAGAAAATGTATTACATGCCTACATGCAATCTTTGGAGTTTTGCATATATCATTACCTTTATTTATTTATTTATTTAATATTTTTATAATAAACTTCCTAAGCAACATTTATTCTCCTTTATTAATTAAGAGCAACGTGGAAAGCTACCTTAAATCAGATTCCTACCAACAAATGTCACACTTGAAATTGGCCAACAAGGACAATCAACTTGAGCCGCAATATCACTTTCATACACCTTACGTCCTTGCTCCTTATTGCCTTAATTGCACTCCTCACTCATCTTTACACCCCCATACTAATTAATATACCACGTATTATGTTGAAGAAAGAAAAAAAATGATATCCCAAAGTAATTTAAATTTAAGAAAATACACCTAAGTACCTAACTATATAAACTTCAAAGTTTCCAAATAAAATAAAATGATGTATGTTTAGTCCAACATCTACAAAACCAATTGGTTCTCTTCTTCTCAAAATTCTTAATCTAATGATTATTGTACACATTTGCACAGATGAACATTTAACACACATTATTTTACTGTTACTACTCAAGTGTATTAATTAGTTCGCTCCAAAATAACTCGAGCCTTTCAGCTTGTAGATATTGTCGTGTTTGCATATACATATGTAGAAAGAAAAAAATTAAACTTATTATATCTCTCTAACGCTATAAGATATTGTCGTGTTTGCATATACATATGTAGAAAGAAAAAAAAGTTAAGAATAAGCAAAGTTACCAAACTTCCAACGAGCTTGAACAAGGGCAAGCTGAGGATTATGCATCAAAAATGGAATTGTACGCCATAGAAAATCAGGTTCAGGTTGAAAATCGGCATCAAAAATAGCAACATAATCACAATTCTTGACATAATTATGCTTCATCCCCTCTTTAAGAGCTCCTGCTTTGTACCCATTTCTGTTGTCCCTGATCTCATACTTTATGTTTATTCCTTTGTTCGCCCATTTCTTGCATTCCATTGCCACTAATTCCTGCTCCCCCATAAACAAAATTCCAAAAAAAAAAAAAAAAAAAAAAGAAAAAGAAAAAGAAAAAAAGTTATGAACATTGTCATTGTAGTATTTTTCGTTTTTTAGTAAGTGGTAATAATCTTGTACATTACTATTTTAAGTAAGATCAACTCAAGAAGTGTCATCTGAAGTGCTTCATCACTCTCCAAACTCTTCTCAAAATTTTGTATATATACTCCGTATATAAGAATTATGGTTCTCTATGACTTTGAAGGACATGAAATAGGTGACAATCGCGATATTTTGAAATAATACTATCTGATTAATTTTTAAATAACCGAACTCATGATCTCCTCCTAACAACTTCATCTTATTGAAATGGGGGGGCAGACGGAGTGATATTCTTTTAAACTGAAAATTTACATTTTTTTTTTGACACGTACAATAATCTTGATAGCTAGTTGAAATACGAGTAATGTTTCTCGTAAATGCTTTCTAGGTAAAAAAAATAAATATAATTAATCTTTATTTTTTTAGGATAAAATTAGTCCCTATTTAGATGATGTAAGTTGTAATTGTAATTTTCTAATTTTTTTCACCACACATAAAAAGAAAACCCTTGTAAAAAAAAAAAAAATCATAAAAATAAAGATGAGATAATTCTAAAAATCGATTTTCCATGAATAAAAAGCTGTGGTGCACGGTTGCCAAAAATCCAAAGTCTATACAGTTTGAGGTGCAAATTCTCCACGGTTGTAAAAAAAAAATTTGAAAATTTTTAACCCCTTAATTTTATCTTGATTCTCTTTGTGAGGTAATAATATTCCATTAAAAGTATTTTTACAGTTTTATAAACAAATTACGAAGTAAATATATTAAGGAAAAAGCTAACCAGCATTCTAAATTTCTAATCCCTTAATTTTCATACGAGTACAATATAGTCATATGATAGGAAAGTGAAAAAAAAAAAAAAAAAAAAAAAAAAAAAGCATCACTAGCTCACTACTTCACTAGTCTACTGTACTACTAGTGTAGTACGGAATAGTACCTTAATTGTTGAGTCAGTTGAATCATCCAAAACTTGAATTATAATTCGATCAGACGGCCATGAAAGTCCACATGCTGCTCCAATGGAGAGCTGATACACCTGCATAATTAACCAAAGTTACATACTCGAACTCAAAGGTGCATCTTAAAAACCGTGAAAAATCAAATGGGACGAAATCACAAAATTAAGAAAAGGGGATAAAGAAAATTTCATACAGTACCTCTTTTTCATTGTACATTGGTATTTGTACAAGAACCATAGGATATGCTGAGCTACCAAGCTCTACATCATCTTTAATAGTTTCCCATTTATACTTTTTTTCTGGTTTTTTTCCAAACATTTTCACCAAAATTATCACAATTCCCATATGAACTCTCTCTATAAACAACATTATTGACATTCCCAAACAAATAATGACTGCTAATTTTAGAATTGGAACAAAAATGGGTGTTTTAATTTGATCCCAAATTAACCCAATTTGCCCTGTTACATCATCGCTCTGCTTTAGCAGACCTTCTGGAAAAAGAAGCTCTTGATTTGATATTTTTTCCATTTCTCCGTCGAAGCGAAAAAACAGTGGAAGATAATAACAGAGGATGATGTTTTTTTGGTGAAATGCTGAGATTTAAATATGATGAGAAAGAAAATTCTCTGTTTTTCTAGATTTGTTTCTTCAGGATCACGCAAAACAACTGTTATTCGAAATGGGGTTGTCGGCACAATTACAGAAAAATTAATACAAATTCCAGTTTGAATTGAAGGAAACCACTCATTTGATAAAATATGAAAAGAAAAGCTAGAAAAAAGAGGGAAATAAAGTTTAAAAAGGAGGTTTTATTCTTGAGTTTTTATATTAAAAAAAAATGAATTAAAGTGGAAGCTGCTCCTGTAATCAAATGAAAAACAGAAGCAGTTCCAAAAAATTACAAGAAATAAGAAATGATATTGTAAGATGTAAGATTGTTTAATGTGGTAATGAAATTGAGAAGAAGATATAGAGTATTTATATGAGGTTCCCCTGTTTTTGCTCTTTTCTACCTAACACATATACCTTCTATTATTTTTGGGTTTATTTAAATTTTATTTATTATCTAAAGTTTAGGTGCAAATATCACCTCATAAATGCACTATCTCCTTCCAAAAAAAAAAGTTACAATTATCACCTTTTATATTTTACCAGCTAAGGTTCTATTGTGCATTTGTTGGTTGTCCTTACCATATTCAAATTATATTCTATTAAAATAATTATGTTCATTAATTATTATTATTATTATTATTATTATTATTATTATTATTATTATTATTATTATTATTATTATTATTTATCTTCGTTTTTTAAGTTGCAACAAAAAATTTATATCTTACATAAAATACCCTTTTGTTGCAAATAAAGAGAAACGAAGGTAGTATTTTAAATTTTTTTTGGAGGAAAAAGGTAGTAATTTAACTTTAGTAAAGTTAAATTTTAGTTCGTAAAATTCAATAACTTCAAAATACGTATATTATATGCTATTAGTATAAATAAATATGTAGTTGGTATAAATAAGTTAAGCAAAAATAATACTACGTATAATTTCAATAGAAATGAATTCTATATATTAAAAATAATTTATGTTCAACAAATTATCATCACCATTATTATCATAACCATAATTATTCTTATTATCATACTTACCATATTATTAATATTATTATCACCATTATTATTATTACCTTAATTATTCTTATCATTATACATACCATAATAATAATAATAATAATAATAATAATAATAATAATAATAATATAGTTGTCGAGCAATTGGGATATGACTTCCTTCCTTTCTCTTTCTCTTCTCTTGGGGAATTAGAAAAGGAGGTTGTTGCATTGTTGAAGCGGATCTAAAAGTTCTCGAAAACTCAGGACATTGGGGCGCGTGCTCCCTCGGCATACTGGTAACGCTTCGATCTGCCGGCAACGAGACTCGGACACCTGCAAAACACGAATATTCCGGTGACAGAATATTCACCTCCGACGATTAAGTTAGTAACTAGAAATCGGAAAGGCTAGAGAGAAAAAGTAGAGAGAAGTTGGAGCTATTTAGTGCTCTATTTAATGTTATGAAACAATCCACCCTTCTCATCATCAATGATTGGGGTATCTATAGGGTGGGGATTTGTGCCCCCTAGGGTAAGTGACCTAGGAAAATGTGCTTTGATTGGCTGCGCAATCAGTGTAGGGCATGTGTCTCTCCAGGGCGCCGTTTTGCGGCTTTCAAGGGCAGTTGGGCCTCCTGATATAAGGAGGACTTTACTCTCTTTATTTTTTAGGTGCTCTCATGCTCTTTATACTTGTCATCTTCCTGTACTGATACGTGTCGCCTCTTGATTAGGCCACGTGTCACCATGGGATTGGACCACGTATTTGGGGTATTTTTTACCCTAAACATTTGCCCCTCAGAGGGGGTGGCTCGTCCAAACGGGTCGCCTCCTTTGACCTCACTTGTTCGAGTACTTTAGGCTTCTTTGAGCATTTGAAGATGTTTGCAAGAGTTGGACAGGGTTGTCCGTCCGCCTGATTGGGCTGAATGCCTTGTCCGATTAGTCAGACATCTTCAAGGAACCTAGTCTGATCGTCAGTCGGATTGGATGGGCCGAATGACTTTAGGTTGGCAACCAGCTGTTCTCCATTTTTCCAAGAGAATGGTTCAAATTTCGAGGCAGATGTCGAATTTTGATGGTCAATTATAACGTCCATTCGAATTTAGTCTTAAATGACTTGGCATTTGCACGGATTCCGTCAAAAGTGGTTTTAACCGTTTGACTTCTAGGTTAAAATTCTTTGAATGTTAACCGTTTAACATTCTTTAGGCGAGAACATCGTTTTTACCATTTTACCCCCTTAAATTTTGCCTATAAATAGCAAGGGTTTGACCTCATTTTTTTTACTTTGCATTTTCAACTTTCTAGAGAGAAGTCAGAGCTTCTAGAGAGAGAAAGTTACTTTTGCTTTGAATATTCAAGAGCTCAGCCGTGCACTCGAGTTTTCCGACCAAGCGATTGAGTTTTCCGGTCAAGCAGTTGAATTTTTTGTTCAAGCAGTTGAGTTTCCGATCAAATTTTCATCCAAGAACTTCAAAGTCTTCCAAGTTTCTACTTGGACGAAGGTAACCGAATACTCTCCTTTTTCTTCCCGATTTTCTTTTTATTTTTTCTTAATTTTTTCGAACATCCTGGATCAATACTCGGCCTCGTCCGTTTCTCCTCATGAGGCCGTCTGTTTGCCTGGGACTGAGGAATCAAGAGTGGACGGGGACGAGCCCTTGTCTTTATGGAGTGGGATTCATTTCAAGTGTACCAACTCACCCCCACCTATTCTTCTATGTCCCTACAGCCGAACATGGCGCGTATGAGGAAAACGCACGGCCTTCTTGCTGCAAGAAATCCGGATGGCAGCCTAGTCCAACCATTGGCCTCCTATGATCCGAATAATACGGACGTGGAGACCACAACCTCAAACACAAACACAAATACCGCCACTACTGTTGGTGGTAGTGAATGCTCGGTGGTTGAATTGACCACCTCTTTTGAGAAGCGCCAGAATCAACTAGGAACCTTTAATTCTAGACGAAGTCCGAATGTATCCTGCGCTTTATTCGCTAACTTGATCCTTGGATCGGACGAGTCGCCAACTTCCTTGACCCGCTCTTCATCTTGAACGACCACATGTCAATCAAGCCAAAATCAGCCGCAAGCTTCTGTGGCCGCTCGTGCACAATACCAAAATCAGCCAGGCTCTTCTGTGGCTGTCGAGCGAAATCTTCCTCCTCCCTTTTCTCAACATATCAGGTTGGCCAGACCTAGGACTGACATTGTAATTGCTGAGCTGACCAACAGCCCCCGTAATGTTCCATTTGGAAATCACAGTTCGGGGGATGGAAAGAAAGACAAGGGCAAGGCCCCCTTGGTGCCCGAAGGAACTGTATTGGCCGAGGCAGGGCAGGGCTCGATTGGAGGTAGCTTTGCCGAGGCATATGAGTTGAACAGAGTTCTGTCCCAGGAAGTCGGTTTAGCAAGGGCCCTCGAACCTCAATCGGCCGAGTTGGAAGGTGAAAATCCTAACGCTGAGGCCGAGAACGAAGAGAATGATTTTAGCAGCCCCTACGGCTGCGTAATTGGGGAAGTCGCCTTGGCGTAGCTCAATGATAGGTTTGAGGAATGGAAGGAGTTCTTCATGCTAGGGGAGGACTTTAAGATAAATCCCCCTCAAACCTCCGGCTCGGTCGCTGCCTCTGACGACCCTAAGGTAGTTCGTCGGGGCTTTAATGTATATAAGGTGGCCCTGGAGATCGACCTCCGCTTTCCCCTTCACCCATTTGTCCAGGAGCTGCTGGACGAATATTAGATTGCTTTGGTCAGCTAGCGCCAAACAGCTAGGCTAACATTTTTGGATACTTGGCGACCTGTCTAAGGATGGGCTTCACCCTAAAATTTCCAGTCTTCTGCACCATGCACAACATGGTGAAGCTGGAGGCTGAAGCAGACGAGTGGTTTGTTTTGAGCACCCGACTAAAATACATGGTGTCTCTACGCAAGCCATCTAAATGGCGTGACAAGAAACAGAGGTTCTATATTTCATCTGAACGAGGGATAGGGAGCTCAACAAAAAGATGAACAACTTCAACTCCTCCCCTGTTCAACTTGGACGAGGGGATCATCGCGTGACTCGCCCTCCAATTATAATTAATCCGGACCACATCGCCCAATTTGACTATTTCTCAGTCAAGAGGGAATTTAGATGGGGTCGCTGAGTACCCTTTATTCCCAAGTGGATTCCCTTAGTGACCTGGCTAAGGGATCCCCTGTTAATGTCCTCGTTTGGCTTGCTCTGGAATTATACTCTTGGTTGACTTTTGCAATGTGCATTACTTACTTCATTTTGATTTGAAAATTTTCTAACTGCCACTCCTTTACTCTTAACCCAACAAGCCATGTCTCAGCTCGACCCAGTTCAGAAGGGAGACATGGACATGAACGAGTTCAACATGGAGCGCTACCGGCTCCTGAGAGCACAGTACGAGGCGACAAAGGGGGTACGACCACTTCCTCTACTCATTTGCCTTAGAAAATTTTCTTCTTTTTTTTAGGTCCGATTTTCTATGCTTTGGGTGATAGTCCTTTTATTTTTGGGTTGGTGACAGGCTAAAGTCGTATCGCCTAATCAAAAGTAATTCCTAAAACTACTAACTAAATATAGATAGGGAAGTAGGGTTGAACCACAGGGAAACAAGTCAATTTATTTCTAATTAATTAAAAGCAATCTAAATTATTAAGTAACAAATTGTTTTAAATAAAAGGCTATACTACGAAGAATATGAGTAAGGAGAATAAAATAGGAGGAATCAAATATTTAAAGGCCTATGGCATAGGTTCACCAATAAAAAATATTCCAGGGTAAAACATAAAAATCAATCATCAATGCATCAATTAATCAGATCATAAAGGGATTTTGTTACGTATTACAATCACAGAAATAATTTACCGGTATTGTAGAAACCCATTTGTGTCTCCCCAAAACCAAACCCAGTGATGAGTACCTTTCACGTCGAATCATAATCGAATGAAACGAAAGTGTGGAAAGGTCTAGTGTTGCGGAAAGTTTTTATTTCTTTTCTCTTCTCTCTGTTTTTGAAAACTTTCTTTTAAGAAAACAGCCAATCCAGTTTGGTTGGTCCATGATATGGGTTCAATAGTAGTGTAGTTGGATGGGGCTTGCAAAGACCTTTCCAACGATATATTATAAGCCCAATTCCGATGAATATTGAGGAAATTATGGCCAATTTACTAAACTAGGCCCGGTTTGAGCTTTATGTACGGCCCAATGATCTAGGGGAGGGCCTAATATGATTTATCATTCCTAATGCAATTAGGAATGGTTTTGGTCTTCTAGAATCTTCTAGAAGGTTCTTTTCATTCCTAATTCAATTAGCATTGATAAGTTGATATGGATTTTGTTGACTTTTCAGAGTTTTAATCAAAATCAAATAGCATTTTCGAAGAAATTATATTATTTTATCCTCCAGTACGGGAAATTTATCAGATTTTTGAAAACGCGTTGAAATCCAGTTTGGCGTCCAACCCCAGGCATTGGCGCCTGGAACCAGGCTTGGCGCCAGGCGCTAGCCAGGGTTGGCGCCAACCTTGTTTTGCGTGCGTCAGACTCTGTTTTGTTAAATTATCTTTTTGGCTGATTTTCTCTATAAATATCGTATCAAAAACTCCGTTTTCATTCATCTACCATCTACAATTCATGATCTACAATCATCACTCATCATCTTTCATTCACGAATTCTCATCAATAATTAGTTTTAATTAACTTTCATCAACAATCATTAATTCTTTAGCATTCTTTCATTCATTCAATTCTTTCTTACCTTTTCATACAAAATTCCGCATTCGCAAGATCTAGAAACACCTAGCCATATTCGAAGTTGCCTTCGCCCTAGACGTGAAAGGTTTAATTTCTGAGGGTTTGGTCCCAAATCTCTATTTCAATTATTTAATTTAATTGTTTTGTTTATTATTTTTCCTTGAAGTTACTAACGTGTGTATTTTGTTACTAGAAAGAGGTACGAGGCATCAAAGTAAGTGATTTAATTGATTTATTGATATTATGATGTAGACATCATGTTTATATTATTATTATGATGTTCCTAGTATCATGTTTAGGGTATTTTTAATATTAAATATGATTGTTATGATGCTTCCTATGTTCTTTCTAATATTAATTCATGTTAGTATCATGTTAGGGCTAAAGATTTGATTTTTATTGCTTAGTGACATGCTAGGGTTTGTTATTAATCTTGTTAGTATCATGCCTAGGATCTTGCTTTTATGCTTTAACATGGATATTATTGTAATTATGATTATTATGATTATTATTAACTATGATTGCTATGATTATGATATTCGTTATTGTTATGGTCATTATAATTTATTATAATTATTATTCATGATATTGATTATTATGATGTTGCTTGATTATTTATTCTTTATTGCTTGATCACCTTTATTGCATGTTTAAAGGGAATTTTGTACTTGTAATCACGCTTAATAAGATAATTAATAATCTTGTTAGGTTTAATTGTGATTATAATTCAAGTGATCGCCAATAATAGTTTGTTTGTGCATTAATATTCAACCAACATAGATTAAACAGGTTTAGGGTTAATCCTATTGATTGTATGTTAGTCAGAAAGCGCACATGAATACGAGCAGAATAAAGTAGAGGCCTATTATTAGGGCAGGTTCAATCTCTTTTAGGTTGGATTTGTACCATCATCCCCGAACCCTTATTTGGTTCATGACCTTATGGAGTTGACGATCTCTTGGATCGTTAAGGGGTGTAACCTTCACCTCGTGAACGGTTTACAAGTTCCTTAAAAAAACTTGTTGGCGACTCTTTTGCTCTATCTTCTTCTCTTTTGGACGCCACCGTACTTTAGTGTATGATCACAGTGGGGTTCAAGCTAGTGAGATTTTAAAGGCTTGAAATTATTCCCTACAGGTATTAAATCTCATATCTTGAATCTCGACCTAACCATTTACAAATTAGTCTGCCTATTGAAACTAAGCCTAAACATCAATTCTCATCTCTTGAATCTCGAATCAATATTGCTAAACTCATACAATTAAACCAGACCTAATCTAATTGCATAGCATTAAATCAATCAATAGGAAATTAATTAAGCATTGACAATCAATAATCATAAATTACCCCTTCATATTATTTATTGGATCCCCACAAACCCTAGAAGGGAAAGTACGCAAACATAATTAAGTCTAAACTAAACAAAGCAATTAAACAAGTCATAAAGGAATGAAAGAATAAAATTGCTGAAATTAATAAAGAAGAAATCGTTACCAAAATCGACAGAACTACAAAGTTGAGTCAAGAACAAGAGTAAAGTTGAGAGAAATCTAGAGAGAGAAAATAATCTAAGTAGAGAAATAATAAGAAGTAAAGAGTGTATAAAAAAAAGTACTGAACTTGCTTAACAAAATCATATTTATACTAAGCAAGAAATCCTAAGCTAAAACAAACTAATCTGACGCTAATAATAACATCAAAGACATGCGCCCGGTCGGGCGCCACACCGCCCGGCCGGGCCCGCCTTTTTCTTCAATTGAGTATTTCTCGCGCCCGGCCGGGCGCGAGTTCGGGCGTGATAGCTGCTGCAAGAATGTCCACCCCGCCCGGTCGGGCGCGCCTTCGGGCGGATGCTCTGGTGGCCGGGCATGACCACTCCTAGACTTCTCGTTTGGGCTCGTAACTCCGGTCCAAACAAAATATCCTCCTTGGGGCTTTGAATTGCTTGGTCCAATTGCCTCGAAAATTCAAATACTGAGCCCTTAATCACTGGTTCGATGACTCTAACCGGCCTTGGGCTTCAAAAACGGTCGTGCTCCTCCAATGTCCGTAGTTGCTACATGAAAACCCGGGAAAATGCTCCAAAAGTGCAATTTCCTACAAAACTCAACCAAAACTACGAAAACACTAGAAAACACCAATTAGTAATAAAAGTGGCTCTAAAGAGCCAAAAACACTACTAAATATGACCAAGGGACGGGGGTACAATACTATATAAATTAGACACATCAAACTCCCCCAAGCCAAACCTTTGCTTGCCCCTAAGCAAAGAGCTCATCAATAAACATATAAAACATGCCTCACCCCAAGGAATTAAAATCAAGCACAAACGATTCAAGGCAAATCTAATAAACATGCTTCAATGTCAATCAATCTCATTCATCTAATCACTCTTCCTCCCCAACAATTGTCAAGTAGAGCAAACCACATGAGCATATAGAATTCAAGACTAGTTCTCACACACTCAACTCCCATTTATGTGGCGAGTAAAATATGTACTTGATCGCTCTCCATCCCAACCCCTTTAATGTGAACAATGCCCTCCCAACTCACACTCTCATGTGTTTAAAAAGATATACACTCAACCTACTAGTTGACTCGAAATATTTCAAATCATAACTTGCATTGATAAACAACACTTTCACATTCATACAACTCTATGCACAGCGGTCGGAAGGTCTTTAAAGCTTGTAATGTAAGGCTAGGGTAAAGGGTAGGAAACATTTAGGAAAATGTGGGAGAAAATCCATGCTTAAGGGAGCCCTATAACAAAACCCAAGGTAAAAAACAAACAATGACCAAATCATCTCCAATCATGACTTAACTCCACAAAAGTTCACCAAACAATCCCATACATAACAACAATCCCAACACTTACACATTCACTCACAAAAATATGATAATAAAGAATTAGAGTGAAATAAAACAAACTTTGAACTCATTCTTTTTTTTTTTTCTTTCTTTTTTTCAAACTTGAACTTCTTTTTTTTTCTTGAGCAACCTTCACATAGATCATTTGGATATTTGAAACATTTTTTTTTTTTGCTCTTTTTTTTTTCTTTTTATCTCACATTGGAATTTTTTTTTTTCATTCTTGAAACAATTTTTCCAACCACAAAATTAAAGAACAATTACTCTTCTTTTATTCCCACATTGTGCAAATGATATGCACACCACAACTCCCTCACCTCACCAACTAATAGCTCCCGCAAGCCTAGCTTGGGACTAGTAACCAATGGGGCTCATATAGGCTTGTAATGTGGCTAAATAATCAACAAAAGGGCACAAGCAACAACCTGGGTAGCAATAAGGGGACAAATGTATCTAATATCGTCTGAAGGCTACCTAAAAGAACAAATGCCTTCGTCCTCCTCAATGTGTATAATATTGAGCCATACAAACATTACTCATAGTTGCAAACCAATACTCAAATTCCTTGACATACCAGGAACTATCACACAATTCCTAATCAAATAAACTAGTCAAGCACTATATTCACAAATAGTTGGGCAAAATTGACGCATGTTTAGGCATCCGAATAATCAAACTTCAAATCATGATCAACAAATTCACAATGATCATTATCATATACCAAGAATCAAAACAATATTTTTCAAGTATGGGGCACAGGGAAGGATGATTTATAATTCATTGGAACGTATTTTTGGATTTTTTTTTTTATTTTTCGATTTTTTTTTTGTATTTTTCATATAGGAAAGCAATAAAACTATACTAGAAAGCAATAAATATAAACTAAGAAAACACACCAAAAAATAAAAGAAAAAGGGAAAAAGAAAGATACCAAATCCAAAATCTCCCCCAAGCCAGAATCAGATAATGTCCTCACTGGCTCGAGAATTAGCCCAGCATGGCTAATCCTCATCATCCTCATCCATTGAGGCGAATCCTCCTCCTTCGTTGCCACTTGCACCAGAAGAGCTACCACCAAAATAGTTAGCGTGAAAACTCCCCCCCGGCGGTCCCCCAAAAGGAATGTCCTGGCCGTACCCATGGAAGGTAGACTAGTCAGTATAAATACCATGGGAAGTGGGATCCCTATCGTATCCCTGGGGTGGAGGCTGAAACCAGTCAGGGTACATAGCATCGTCGGGAATGTTGCCCCGACGAGCATAATCATCATACATAGGGTAGAGGGCTCTACTCTTGTTCCTCTCAAGATACCTTAACCTATGGTCTATGGAGCCTACCATCCTCCTAAGGTCAATGTCAGAATGATCAATACGACCTAGGGCCTGACCTATACTCTGAAGGTCCCAAAATGGGCCAGAGTCACCATGGGGGACCGAGTAAGACATGCGAGGTGGTGATGGAATCACTATGTGCTCAAGCTCGGGTGGTGGCTGTGGTGGTGGAACGGGAGGTGCTTTCTCTCGGGCATGGGAGACTAAAAGCTCATAGGTATAAGAATCCTGTCCGGGAGGAAAAGCAGTCAAGTCAGGGTTAGGCAGGGGCAAGATGGGCAATGGCCGCTCAGTACCTGTCCTAACACACCAACGACTGACCTGATGGCCGTCTACCCTAACCCACCCCAACTCCTCTAGGTACCTAGCGGTCATGTAAGTATCTGCTCCACACTTAGTCATACGGTGGGGTCTAGTCTCTACAAAACCGGCCTTCTTAATAGCTATCCTAGTGATAAAGCCACCTAGACGAATGGGGGTACTGGCGGTGTTACTAGCTGTGGCATGCCTAGCTAAGTGATGGATGATATACCTAGCTATGTTAAGCTTCCCAAACCCGTACACATAATGGCCAATAACAGCAAGTTCATTGGTCTGACAGTTATGGGGCTCGTTCCTACCTAAAAAGCTAACACCCGCAAATCTTTGCCATATTTTGGGGACAGGGTGATGGATTGGTTTAGCACTAGCATGTTGGGCGTTAGGCGCCGGCAAACCAGTCAAAGCATTATAAATATCATCCATTTTATATTCATCATGCCATTGGTGAGGCAAATCAGGTTCCAAATCAAATAATTTACAAAAATCAACAAAAGTTAAAGTAATATTTCTATTATTTAACCTAAATATCAATTTCGGCCCAGTTTTATGGTTATGAACATGCAAAGAAGAAAGAAATTCACAAGTTAATTCACGATAAGTGGCATAATGCATATCAACAAATTTCCTCATACCAATATCGTTAAAAAATCTCCTAACATAGTCATATAATCCCAATGCTTCTAGAGTAGGGCGGTGTAACCACAGTGAAAAAATCACCTCTCGCCTGTAGAGTTGCTCAAGCTTTTCCTTCTATTCCGGGGTTGCTATCTTGATCATCGGCCACTGTGCTAGTTGCAACACCGAGTCATATTGTTGGCTTGAGCTTGAGCTTCCCCCTAGAATTTGTCTTGCCCTCTTTGTCGCCATTTTAGAGAATGGGTATAAAAATTATTTTAGTGGAACTTGAAATTTTTTATGTAGGATTATAGAGGATGAAGAGAAGAGAAGGAATATGTAAAAATATTTGAATTTAGGTGAGTAATGAAGAGAAGATCTTAGAGAAAAGGTAGAGGTTTTAAGGTTTTAGAGAGAGAAAGTTATGGAGGAAAAGAGAAATGAAGAAAGAAAGAAAGAGGAAGAAGAAGAAAGAAGGAAGAAAAGAAGGAGGGGTTCGGCTGATCCATTTGTCGCGCCCGGTCGGGCGGTGCTTCGCTCGATCGGGCGATCTAAACCCTCGAATTATACTGTTCTCGCGCCCGGTCGGCGCCACACCGCCTGATCGGGCGATGCATCCCTTCAAAAAAATTCTTCGTTCTCGCGCCTGGTCGGGCGGTAAAAATGTCCGTACATGTCAACTCTCGCGCCCGGTCGGGCGAAAATTAAACTTTTTTGAACCCTTGCTCTCGCGCCCGGTCGGGCGGACCTTCGCCCGGTCGGGCCCGAGGCTAGCTTGGATGATTTTTTTTTTCTTTCTTCTTTTCTTCAATTTTTGGCTAACTCTTTTCTTTCAAGTACAAAAACTCATAAAACTCATTGGATTCCCTCCTCTCTCCTCTCACAAGAAAAAAAAGAAAACAAAGACTAAGAAGCAAGAAAAATACGAGTTGCCTCCCGCAAAGCGCTGGTTTATCTAGGTCCCGCACGACCCTCTTACCACATTGTATCTCAAGATGAACCGGAACCGATTAGGTGAAGTAGTTCAACCGCACCAATCGTAGCCCCCTCATGATATAGCTTAAGTCTTTGACCATTAACCTTGAACTCATTACCATGCTCATCGAATAATTCCACAAAACCAAATTTGTTAGCCCTTTTAACAGTAAAAGGACCCGACCACCTTGACTTTAACTTTCTTGGGAATAGTTTAAGTCTAGAGTTGAACAACAACACCTTGTCACCCTCTTTGAACTCTCTCGGAAGGATCATCTTGTCGTGCCATCTCTTGGTCTTCTCCTTGTAGACACGTGCACTATCATAGGCCGTCAACCTAAACTCATCAAGTTGGTTAAGTTGAAGTAACCTCTTTTCTCCCGATAGCTTAGCATCCAAATTGAGCTCCTTAATAGCCCAATATACCTTGTATTCTAATTCCACCGGAAGATGACATGCTTTACCGTACACAAGTCTATATGGGGTAGTACATATTGGGGTCTTAAATGCAGTTTTGTATGCCCAAAGGGTGTCATCCAACTTATCGCTCCAATCTTTCCTTGATTTTTCCACCACCTTCTCTAGAATGGCCTTGATCTCATGATTAGAAACTTCAACTTGGCCACTAGTTTGAGGATGGTAGGCTAAACATGTCCTATGGTATACACCATACTTCTTGAGGAGGGTATCTAACTTCCGCTCATGAAAGTGGGATCCTCCATCACTGATTATGGCTCTAGGTACTCCAAACCTTGGAAAGATAGTCTTCTTGAAAAGTCTATGGACTACCTTGGCATCATTAGTAGGAGTGGCAATGGCCTCAACCCACTTGGATACATAGTCAACGACGACAAGTATATAGCGATTCCCATTTGAAGAAGGGAATGTTCCCATGTAATCAACACCGCAAACATAAAAAATTTCAACTTCTAGAATCCCGGTTTGAGGCATCTCATGCCGCCGCGAGATGTTTCCAGTCTTCTGGCAAGAATCACAAGCCTGCACAAAGTGTTAGCATCTTTGAACATGGTGGGCCAGTAAAATCCTAACTCATTTATCTTGGCCACCGTTTTGGTGGGACCATGATGTCCTCCATAGGGTGAAGTGTAGCAACTAGTAAGTATGTCGTGAACTTCCCATTCGGGAACACACTTGCGAAATAATCCATCTGCACACTCACGAAACAAAAAAGGATCATCCCAAAAATAATGTTTAACATAAGAAAGATATTTCTTTTTCTGTTGGTAGGACAAGTTAGGAGGTAGAGTACCACCCACTAAATAATTAGAAAAATCAGCATACCAAGGGTGTTGATCTACAACTGCATACAGGTTGTCATTAGGGAAAGAATCATCAAGAGAATCCTTACCCTCATCATACCTGATACGTGACAAGTGGTCTGCCACTACGTTCTCTGCACCCTTTTTGTCCTTTATCTCAACATTAAAATCCAGGAGCAAGAGAAACCAACGGAGTAGCCTAGGCTTTGATTCCACCTTAGCTATCAAGTATTTCAAAGCTGCATGGTCAGTGAAAACAATAACTTTAGAACCAAAAAGATATGATTTAAATTTTTCTAAAGCATAAATTACATTAAGAAACTCCTTCTCTGTGGTGGCATAGTTAACTTGGGCTTCATCCAAAGTTTTACTTGCATAATAAATAGCATGCAAAACTTTGTTCTTTCTCTGTCCGAGCACGGCTCCTAGTGCAAAGTCACTTGCATCACACATAATCTCAAAAGGAAGATTCCAATCGCGTGCATATATGATGGGTGCCGATATCAAAGCCTGCTTTATCCTGTTAAAAGCCTCAAGACACTGGTCAGTAAAAACAAAAGGGTCATCCTTGAGTAAAAGCTGAGTTAGTGGTTTAGCAATTTTAGAAAAATCTTTGATAAAGCGACGATAAAACCTCGCATGACCTAAGAAACTTCTAACTCCCTGAACATTAACTGGGGGAGGTAATTGCTCAATCACATAAATCTTAGCTTTATCTACCTGTATACCCTTATCAGATACAATATGACCCAGAACTACTCCCTCTGTCACCATAAAGTGACATTTCTCCCAATTTAGAACCAAATTACATTCTTCACATCTTTTCAAGATTTTAGCAAGATTTGTTAAGCATGCATCAAATGAAGAACCATACACACTAAAATCATCCATAAAGACTTCCATACTAGACTCTATGAAATCAGAAAAAATGCTCATCATGCAACGTTGAAAGGTAGCGGGGGCATTACATAAACCAAAGGGCATCGTACGATATGCAAAAGTACCATAATGACATGTAAATTTAGTCTTTTCCTGATCTTCAGGGTGAATTGGAATTTGGAAAAATCACGAATACCCATCCAAATAACAAAAGAACTTATGATTAGCTAAACTTTCAAGCATTTGATCAATAAAGGGACGGGGGAAGTGGTCCTTTTTAGTGGCGTTATTTAATCTACGATAATCAATGCACATACGCCACCCTGTAACAGTTCTAGTGGGAATCAATTCCTTCATTTTTCTCGTTTTTAATCACATTCATCCCACCCTTTTTAGGAACCACCTGTACAGGGCTTACCCACTTAGAGTCAGAAATAGGATAGATAATACCTGCATCAAGTAATTTCATAACCTCTTTCTTGACTACTTCCTGAATATTAGGATTCAACCTTCTCTGGGGTTGAATACAAGGCTTATAGTTGTCCTCTAAATGTATCCTGTGCATACAAAAATCAGGGCTAATAACCTTAAGATCATCAATATTATACCCAATTGCTCTTTTATGGGTTCGAAGAACCTCTAGAAGTTGGGAAGTTTGTGGGTCATCAAGTGCAGTACTGATGCAGGGTATAGTTCCTGCTCATCAAGAAAAATATATTTTAAATGAGAAGGGAGAGGTTTAAGTTTAGGTTTCTTAACCTCTGCAGGTTTTGATTCCTGAACTAAATTCACTACCTTCATGGTCTCTTTGGGGTCTAGCTCTTCTAGGGAAAGAGCTTTTTCAATGGCATCCACTTCATTACCCCAGACGCTTGCATTATCTGCAGATAAATATCCACAAAGAATTTCCTCCAAGGGATCCCTTACAAGAACCTGTGGTAAGCTTTCATCACAAATATCATCCATTATATCAATCACATCAATTAAACAACAATTTTCCTCTAGCATAGGTCTTTTCAAAACTTTCCTTAAATTAAAAGTAAAATTATCATCACCAACAGAAAGGGTTAGTTTACCATTTTTGACATCAATAATGGTTCCTGTAGTATGGAGAAAAGGCCTACCTAATATAATGGGAATTTGTGTATCCTCAGCCATGTCTAAAACAACAAAATCACAAGGGATAAAAAATTTACCAACTCTGACAGGGACATCCTCTAAAATACCTAAAGGGTACTTAACAGAATGATCTGCCATTTGCAAAGTTATATTAGTAACTTTTAAATCACCTATATTAAATTTAAAACATACAGACGATGGCATAACACTGACACTAGCACTCAAATCACACAATGTTTTATCAATGAAGACATTACCTATATGACAAGGGATAGAAAAACTACCAGGATCCTTTAACTTAGGAGGGGATTTAATTTGCAATAAAGCACTACATTCCTCTGTAAAAGCTATAGTTTATACCTCATCAAAGGCCCTTTTCCTAGTCAAAATATCTTTCATAAATTTAGCATATGCAGGAACCAGAGTGATTAAATCAGTGAAAGGAACTGTTACCTGCAAGTTTTTCACAACCTCCAAAAACTTACCGAATTGTTTATCAAACTTACTCTTCAATTGTCTATTGGGGAATGGTAGTTTGATAACTGGGCTCTGCACATCTCCTCCCTTATCCTGAGATTTACCTTGCAAAGAAACATTAGAAGGGTTAGTATCTTTTTGTAGCCATGTAGGGTTAACAAGATTAGCATTTGGTATAAAGGAATCAGGATCAGGAATAGGTCCATCTTCCTTTGGCATAGGAGGTCCATCATAATGTGAACCACTCCTTAGAGTGATTGCATTGGCATGATCTGTGGGATGGATTGGTTGCGATGGTAGAGCTCCCTGCTGACGGGTTTGTTGGGTAGATGAAATTTGCGCAATTTGATTATCCATGATTTTATTGTGAGCTATAATTGAATCAATTTGTGCATCCCTACTCTCCATGTGTTTTTGCAAGCTTGAAAGAATTGCTCTAATTTCTGTCATAGCATGGTCAGAAGATGAGGAGGATTGTGCTTGGTTTTTCTGGCCAGAATTAGGATGGTAATATTTCTGCTGTGGTGGGGGTTGCTGTTGTGTTTGTTTGGAGGTGGAGGGATTTTTACATTGGTACTCCGATAAGAAAGATATGGATGGTTCCGGAGGCCAGGATTATAAGAGTTAGAGTATGGGTTATTTTGCCTATAGGTTTGAAAGGCATTAACTTGCTCCATGGAACTCCTACAATCTTGCTCCCAATGCCCTACAATTCCACAATTTTCACAGAAAGCTTCATTGTTAGCAATAACAGAAACATTAGCTACAGAGTTAGGAGCAAGAGTAAGATTATCGAGTTTCTGACAGATAGATGTTAACTGAGCTTGAAAAAAGGATACAAAATCGACATTATGTTTTCCTTTATTAGCAAACTCTCTCGGATTCTCGTATTGGGAATTGTGTATTGCCATATCTTCGATAACCTGTCCTGCATCTTCCACATTAAGATTCATGAATCTCCCACTATCTGTAGAATCTAGAACTGATCTAGATGAATTTCAAAGTCCATTGTAAAAGGCTTGGATCAATTGCCATTGTGCCAGATTATGGTGGGGGAATTCTCTCTGTAGATCCTTGAACCTCTCCCAAGCCGCATATAGAGTTTCATCGGCCTCTTGGGAAAAGTTCTGAATAGCACTCCTTAGTACAGCTGTTCTCTCTGCAGGGAAATATTTAGGTTATTTTAGATTTTAACACCTCACAAAAACGCGAAAATTGATTTTAACACCCCCATAAAAAAATGAATTTTAACACCAGATAAATTTTCAAAAAATTGGTATTACCACAACTTAACGGTTTCCATCCGAAAATTCCGTTAAGTGTGGCCCACAATAACACGTGTCAGCATTTTATTTGTTACAAAAAAAGAGAAATTAAAAAATAAAAACCAAATCTACCCAGCCACCACCACAGCACCACCCCTGCGCCACCGCCGCCTTCCCCCCAACTCACCACATCCCACCCCGAAACCACCACCCGTGTCGCACCACCACGCCCAACCCACCTGAACCCTCCCCCTCCCTTTCCCGCAACCGTAACGCCCCCAAAACCACCAAACCCAAAACCCTCGTCCCCCCTAAACGGCCACGAATCCGGCCTTAAAAGGCCGAAATCGGCCGGTTTTGGGGATTAGTGGCCTTAACCGACCGATTTCGGCCTTTTAAGGCCGGATTCGTGGCCGTTTAGGGGGGACGAGGGTTTTGGGTTTGGTGGTTTTGGGGGCGTTACGGTTGCGGGAAAGGGAGGGTTCAGGTGGGTTGGGGGTGGTGTTGCGGCATGGGTGGTGGTTTCGGGGAGGGCTGTGGTGAGTTGGGGGGAAGGCGGCGGTGGCGCGGGGGTGGTGCTGTGGTGGTGGCTGGGTAGTTTTAGGTTTTTATTTTTTTGTTATATTTTTTTTGGCCAATAATAACATGACACGTGGCTTATGGACCCACTTAACGGATTCCTAAACAGAATCAGTTAAGTGGTGGTAATACCAAATTTGTAGAAATTTATCTGGTGTTAAAATCCATTTTTTTTATGGAGGTGTTAAAATCAATTTTTGCGTTTTTGTGAGGTGTTAAAATCTAAAATTTCCAAATATTATTATAAAAATTCAAGGCAAGAGTTTCCCAGTCAGTAATACCAAGTGCAGTTCTATTCAAACCATTAAACCATAATTTAGCTTTTCCACATAATGAAAAGGGAAAAAGAATATCCCTAATTTGGTCCTGCGTGACCCCAGCTTGTCTAATGGTGTTGCAATATTGGCAGAAATCTGCAAAGTGAAGATTAGGATCTTCACCCTTAGCTCCACTGAATTGCTTCCTCCCTATCATTGTGATAAATTGGGGTTTGATATCAAATTGTACTCCATCAAGGGCCGGAGTGGGAGTAAGGTGTGGAAAATCTGTAAGCTTTGGCTGCGAGTATTCACTGAGCTTCTTAGGTACCGCCATCTCTGATTATGGATCTGAAGGGATTTCTGAATCACTGGAATCAGTTGGAGGGTCTCTTCAATTATTGTCTTCCTCAGAGCCCGCCAGGATTTGTCTGTAGAGATTCTTTCTATGGAAAGAGCGCTCGATCTCAGGATCGAATGGGATGTAACCTGATCTGGAACACCTGGGCATAAACAAAGAACTAAAAGATAAATATGAGAATTGCCTCAAAGAACTAACGTTCTCTAAGACAAGAGGGGATAATCTAGACTACAAAAATAATCAGAATATAAAAATAAAACCGTTTCCCTGGCAACGGCGCCAAAATTTTTATTGGCTAAAGTCGTATCGCCTAATAAAAAGTAATTCCTAAAACCACTAACTAAATATAGATAGGGAAGTAGGGTCGGACCACAGGGAAACAAGTCAATTTATTTCTAATTAATTAAAAGCAATCTAAATTATCAAGTAACAAATTGTTTTAAATAAAAGGCTATACTACGAAGAATATGAGTAAGGAGAATAAAATAGGAGGAAGCAAATATTTAAAGAACTAGGGCATAGGTTCACCAATAAAAAATATTCCAGAGTAAAACATAAAAATCAATCATCAATGCATCAATTAATCAGATCATAAAGGGCTTTCGTTACGTATTACAATCACAGAAATAATTTACCGGTATTAAATCTCATATCTCGAATCTCGACCTAACCATTTACAAATTAGTCTGCCTATTGAAACTAAGCCTAAACATCAATTCTCATCTCTTGAATCTCGAATCAATATTGCTAAACTCATACAATTAAACCAGGCCTAATCTAATTGCATAGCATTAAATCAATCAATAGGAAATTAATTAAGCATTGACAATCAATAATCATAAATTACCCCTTCATATTATTTATTGGATCCCCACTAACCCTAGAAGGGAAAGTACGCAAACATAATTAAGTCTAAACTAAACAAAGCAATTAAACAAGTCATAAAGGAATGAAAGAATAAAATTGCTGAAATTAATAAAGAAGAAACGTTACCAAAATCGACGGAACTACAAAGTTGAGTCAAGAACAAGAGTAAAGTTGAGAGAAATCTAGAGAGAGAAAATAATCTAAGTAGAGAAATAATAAGAAGTAAAGAGTGTATAAAAAAAAGTACTGAACTTGCTTAACAAAATCGTATTTATACTAAGCAAGAAATCCTAAGCTAAAACAAACTAATCTGATGCTAATAATAACATCAGAGACAAGCGCCCGGTCGGGCACCACACCGCCCGGTCAGGCCTGCCTTTTTCTTCAATTGAGTATTTCTCGCGCCCGGCCGGGCGCGAGTTCGGGCGTGATAGCTGCTGCAAGAATGTCCACCCCGCCCGGTCGGGCGCGCCTTCGGGCGGATGCTCTGGTGGTCGAGCATGGCCACTCCTAGACTTCTCGTTTGGGCTCGTAACTCCGGCCCAAACAAAATATCCTCATTGGGGCTTTGAATCGCTTGGTCCAATTGCCTCGAAAATTCAAATACTGAGCCCTTAATCGACGATTCGATGACTCTAACCGGCCTTGGGCTTCAAAAACTGTCGTGCTCCTCCAATGTCCGTAGTTGTTACATGAAAACCCGGGAAAATGCTCCAAAAGTGCAATTTCCTACAAAACTCAACCAAAACAACGAAAACACTAGAAAACACCAATTATTAATAAAAGTGGCTCTAAAGAGTCAAAAACGCTACTAATTATGACCAAGGGACGGGGGTAAAATACTATATAAATTAGACACATCAGCTGGACTTTTCACACATTTTCTCTCCGGGCCGAGCGAATTTGAATTGTAGACCCTTCCCTACTATCCTACTCGGACAGGGGAAGTTAGTGAATTTTGCCGAGTAAATTTACTTTCAAGGTTCTTTCTTTCATTGCTACTCGGACGGGATAACTGATAGGCCGTCGTCAAAGCCTACAAAAGATAAAAGCCTAACTTGGTCTCTCTAATGGGTAGAAAGGGCAAGTAAGGGTCGATTCCACAAGGACTAAGGGGAGCACTAACAAATATCGATTTGTGATAAGCTAAATAAAGTTTTTTGGGTTTAAAGTTATATAGAAAAACTACAAACAATAATGAAAAGGATCCTGGGAAGGTATCCACTAATTAAGTCATTCACAGACTACAATTTAACATACAAAATAGAGAAATTTGGGGATAAATTAGGGGAAGTCATCTAAGGCACCCAACTACTCTCTCAAGCTAGAGGGATTACTTGAATCATGAATACAACTTGCTCTCGTAGTTATTAAGCATAAAGCAAGTGTTAAAGCATAATCACAATGACATAAACATTCCCTTGACTGGAAATTCCTATTCTAATGGCATTTCAAGTCAATTTAGCATAGGGGAGCTAACTTAAGTTCATCTCTCGATCCTTTGTTGAGAAAGCTTAGATAAATAGTTCTATCAATGGTCACTTACAAGAAATAACAATGAAACCACTTAAGCTCAACTAATTAACACTCCACATTATCTAAATCAACACATGCAAACAATTATTTGTGAATTCATCAATGGTTTCAACCATCCCAAGTAAAAGAACTACTCACAAATCATTATAAATTGCAAAACTAAAGGAGTTAACAACTAAGAACATGAAATCAAATACTAATTTAACATAAACATGTAATAAAACTAGAAAAGATACAAAAATAAGCATAAAGCAATAAAATAAGAGAGAGAGAGTAAGAAATTCTCATTGATAATGCAAGAAATAATCAAATCTTCAAGTCTCCTTCCTTCAATTCTTCATACTTCAAGCTTTCAACAAGTTTTTCACACTTTCTGTCTCTAGAAAATGATATTTTCTCTCTTTAAAAATCCTAAACTAAGCTAAAACTACACTAAGAAGGTCTTCTATGTAAAATCGGAGCTAAGAAATTATTTATATTACCCCAAATAGAAAGGACAGAGAAAACGAGAAAAAGCCCAAAAACAGGCTTGCACGGACGTGCCAAAGTTGGCATGAACGTGCAAGAGAGGTAAAAATGAGGCAGAAGTTACTGTCAAGGTCTGCACGGACGTACAGAGTTTGGCACGGACGTGTCATTTTGTTGCATATATGTCCGTGCAGAAACCCCTGCACGAACATCTTGACTTTGAGAGGCTGTAACTTTTTCGTTTCTTGTCGAAATGGTCTTGTGACCAGTCGTTGGAAAGATCTTGAGAAGAAATTTAATCTATAATTAGAATAACTTCAAAACAATGAGTAAAACAAAATTTATGATCAGTTGAAGTTGACCCTTGTGCAAACAACCCTTCAAGGCTTTCCAAAAGCTTTTCCTTTCTCTTTAAGGCACTCATCCTTCTTCCTTCATTGCTCTATCAACCAAGCTTTCCCTTCTCCTTGTTCACTCATGCTTGATCACGTCTATATATAGTGCTAAAAATAGCTACATTACATAAAAAACACAAACAACCCGTGAAGCATGGATTGTACAAAATTTGCATAAAATTAGGATAAATAATGAATTTTCATGTCGAATAATCACGAAAAAAGGTTCAAAAGTACCCTAAAATCATACCAAATAACAATTTATCAAAAACCTTACAGAACATTTCCTTTTTTTTTTTAGTCAGCCACTCCTAAGCCCGCAAGGAAGCGGCCGGCGTCCGCTTCAAAGGACGAGGGGTCGTCCAAATATCGCAAAGTTTCGGCGTCTAAGACCCCATCAGGGACGCCGGCGTCCAGGGAAAGGTCATGGGTTGCACCATAGCAACCCCAAAAAGAGCAACCCTAGCTGACACCTTGTGGGGATTCTAAGCCTTCGGAGCCACAACCGTCCGAGGTGGCGCGAAGCGAGCCTGTTTAGAAGGACGGGGAGGGAGAGCCGACCCTGGACAACACGATTAGCCTTGACTCAACTCTGCAGGTTGAGTATCTGGGGACTTGGTCCTCTGGTTCCCAAGCTGAAGAAGGGCAATTGTCTCATCCCAAAGCGAACGAGCAGCCTCTGCCAATGCCCACTCCTGAGAGGCGTCCGCATATCCCTTATCTCTCAGAAGGTACTCGTACTTCTTCATCTTCTTTTTATTCTTAGTTAACTTTTATTCAGAATTCTAACTTCTCTTTACGTTGTAGAAATTTTTGAAAGATGGACGCTTGGCTTCCTGGGTTTTCTCTTATTGGGGCCGAACGCAAGCCCGTCCAAGACACTATTTAAACGGCCGTCTCGGCCGAGGCTCAGGACAACTTTCGGGGTATCCATGATGGGCACCTCAATCCAATGATCAACAGTTGCGTTGAGGTAGACTTACGACTTTTTAGGAAGTACTTAGACATTTTCTTTGTTTGTTTCCTTTACAAATCTTTATCTATTTGTCCACATCTTATTCTTAGGCTCTTTGCCTTCCAAGACCGGCGTCCGAGGCAGAGGCGCAAGATCCAGTTATCCTGGGATGACCTTAAACAGCTGCAGGACGAGAACACGGGCCTGCTCGCTCTTGAACAAGTCCTTCATCAGACTGCCATGAATTCCCTGACCGAAAAGACAGACAAATAGGCTGAAGACATCTTCAAAATTGGTGATGCTCTTAAGTAAGAACGGCTAGCTAATGAAGCTCTGGCCAAAGAGAGGGACGAAAAGGTCAGTCTGGAGGCTGGTCGGCAGGAGGCGGTCGAGGCCTCTAAAAAGCTCAAGGCTGAGCTAGAGACCACCAGGGGCGTTGGAGTAAGCACTTGAGGCTGCAGACGAGCACATCCAAGAGAATGAACACCTATGGAAGGAAGTGGAAGAGCTAAAACGACAGCTTAATGCTCCACGGCCAATTCCTGCATCAGACGTTGTCCGGATCAAGCAGTCGGCCTTACCCGCCTCAAAAACTGATTTGAGGATGCCTTTTCAATAATGGTGGAAAGGGACGAGCTTGGCTACTATCTGGAGCGCTTCACTAGGCGGCTAGACTTTCTCACCATGAAGGATGAGTGCGAGGCCGTTGGGCTGCCTGTCTCCCCGTTTGTCAAAACTCCTTCCCCTGCTCCTAGTGATGCTGAAGATGGGGAGGACGAAGAAGAGGAGACAGGTGAGGATGAGGAGCCTCCCCAAACTGACAATGCGGCCGACGCTGATGAGTCGGCCAATGCTGGCAACGATGGTGAGGATGCGGCCAAGTGAGGAGCCATCTACTGCAGTTTTTAAGCTTTATGTCTTCTATCTTTTTTTTTGTTTTTTATTGAACAATATTTTTATTGCCGCCTGTTTTGAGTGGCTTGTGTAAAGATACTTTTCCGCCTTCTGAGCGGTATTTCATTTATGCATATTTTGCCGCCTTTTGAGCGGTTTTATGCACTTTCATTCATAGCAATTTTATGCATTTTTTTTGCTTAATTCCATTCGTACGAGTACTGGGGGTATGCCCCTTTATTCGACATTTGCCTAGTCCAAATTCTTAGTGTTTTGATTAACTTAGTAGATTTTATACCTTGAAGGGTATGACTAATAGTAAGTTGATCAAATCATATATAATGATTGCCCTTGGACTAGGTGAACGCCGAATCAACTTTAAGTGTGCGACCTTTTTATTGGATTTGTTTGAGTCGTACGTTGAAGCTATCGCTCGGATGGACCTAAGAAATTCTAAGTATTATCTCAACTTGTAAATTTTCGTTTATTGGCTCGTTCTCTTAGGGAAATCTTCGTCTAAGATGGGCAACATATGCCTTAGGCAAATTTTTAACTTTCCTTTGGTGTTTTGTTCGACCTGGTGGGGCCGAATGGTAAGATTGGCCTTTTAGGCTAATTGGCTGAGTTCTGAACAAAGTATGCCCTTACTACACTTTGTAGTCGGCATATTTTGGTACAAATAGATCATGGCCGAGTGATTTAGCTAAGGATGCCCTTACTTAACATTCTACTCGACCGATGCGAGGTTGATGGCCGAGTGGCTAGGATGGGGGGGGGCTTGATTAGCATTTTAATCGGTCATTAAAAGATGATTGGCGAGTAGCTATGTTAAGGAAGCCCTTGTTAAGAATTTCACTCGACTGATGCATATTGCCCTTCTTTTGGGTGCATCATCGTTCAATTAAGTGTCGCTAAGCCAATATGTTTTGTTATGCTCTTATTGAGTTTCTACTCGGCCTACACTCCATGCCCTATCCTGAGAAGACCGATTGCTACGTTGGAGCAACACTGGTTTCTCTTTTCAGGCGGTTGTTTCTTTTAATGGCCGACCAACATTGTTGGGAGCCACCTTGTTATTAAATATATTCGATATTTAGCTTAACAATATAGATATGCAAAACAAAGAATTAAGCAACAATGTTTGACTTTTCATTAATCTGTATCAAAGTTTTACATTTTTAGCGACCATTCAACTTAATTACATCATTTAGCCATCAAGGCTTAGCTAAACTACTTGGTCATTCAGACTTAGATGAAAAAATTGGCTGATAAGCTTTAAACAAAATATTTTTTCAGATTGTCCGTATTCCAAGTACGAGGAATAGGACGACCATTCAAGGATTCAAGATTGTAAGTTCCATCTCGCACTTCTTCTCTGATTCGGTAGGGCCCTTTCTAGTTTAGGGTTAGCTTTCCATCTTCATTGGCTCGGCCTATCGTTTCCATCTTTCTTAAAACCAAATCCCCCATCTTCAGCGGACGCTTAGACACTCGGCGATTATAAGCCCTGGTCGTCCTTAGATGATAGATTTCATGTCTAAGCTCCGCATTGCCCCTGGCTTCTGGAAGGAAGTCCAGGGCAGTCTTCATGGCCTCCCTATTGGCCGATTCATCATACAACATCACTCTGAGAGTAGGTTTGTACATCTCAATTGGGAGTACTGCTTCGACACCATAGACCCGAAAGAATGGGGTTTCTCCTGTGGAGATTTTTGTCGTTATTCGTATGGACCATAACACATTAACCAACTCATCTGCCCACAGGCAGCCTGGTTTTCCAAGCTTACTCTTGATGTTGTTGGAGATCAACTTGTTATAGGCCTCCACCTGGTCGTTGGCTTGTGGTCGGCCGATCGAGGCAAAACAGTGAGTGATGCCCTTGTCACTTAGCCATTCCTTAAGTTGACGTGTTTCAATCTAGGGTCCATTATCAAACGCCATAGACTGTGGCACTCCATAACAATTAATTATATTCTTCCAAATGAAGGCTGATACATCCGTCCATTTGATCCCTCGGATGGCCTCAGCTTCAACCCACTTTGTGAAGTAGTTGATCGCTACTAACACATACCGCCTTTGACCAGACGCTGGCGTATACGGCCCCAAGATGTCGATGCCCCATTTTACAAAGGGGAGTGGACTACTTATTGCCGACAGACTATTAGATGCGCGGTGAATTGGGGTTGCAAATCTCTGGCATTTGTCGCACTTCTTCACCATTTGCATGACGTCTGCATTCAAGCTCATCCAGTAGTACCCTAGGTGGGTAATTTTCTCTGCTAAGGCCCGTCCTCCAATATACAAACCACAATTCCCTTAGTGGAGGTCGTCCAACACATTATACCCTCTTTCCGGGGTTATACACTTCAGGTACGGTTTCACAAAATCTTTTTTGAATAGCTCCTCGTTCTTCATCTCAAACCAGGCCGCTCTCTTTTTCATCAACCAACTTTCTTTCGGATCAGTCGGCAGTGATCCATCCCTTAAGTAGGAGATGATTCCGTCTATCCAAGTGGAGCTTCTGTCAATAATCTATAATGGCTCGGCATCAATACTCCTCTTTTATTTTACTTCCATAAACACTGATATGGGAGTATCACATGATGTCAAGGATGGAAATTTAAAGAGGGCATCCGCTTGATGATTTTCTAAATAGGGGACTTGTTACAGGGTAAAATGCTCTAGGCTCTCGGCCTCTTCTTTAACTATCTATGAAAACTTCATCATAGTCGGCTCTTTGGCTTCAAATTCATTGTTCACGTGGCTGACTATCAGCTGAGAATCCGAGCCTGCATCAATCTTTGTTGCTCCTACCGCCTTACACATCCTAATGCCGGCCAGGAAGGCTTCATACTCGGCCTCGTTGTTGGAGGCTTGAAATTGAAATCTCATTGCATACCCAAAATTATCCCCTTCGAGAGACTGACAAATGATTCCACCGCCACATCGGTTGCTGTGGAACTAGCGTCCACATAGACCTTCCAGATTTGGGTCCCCTGCCGGCTTCAAGTTGGCCTTTTTATTTTTGCCAAAAAATCAGCAAAGGCTTGCCCCTTGATCATTTTCCTGGGTTCGAATGTGATATCGAAACCCCTTAGCTTTAGGGCCCATTTGAGCGTCCAACCAATGGCTTCCAAAGTTGCAAACGGCTTCTTAAGTTGGTGGTCTGTGTAGACCACAATTGAATGGGCTAGAAAATACGACCGTAGCTTCTTTGATGCCATAAACAGGGCAAGACCAAACTTCTCAATGGATGGATACCTAAGCTCAACATTATGCAGTACGTGGCTGATGAATAGACTGGGATCTGGTTATCGTCCCTTTCAACAAGGAGGACGACACTTAAGGAGTGGTCTGAAATGGCAAGATACATGTATAGCCTTTCATCCTTGAGTGGACCGACGAGCCAAGGAAATGTATGCAAATGGCTTTTCAGATGTATGAAGGCTTCCTCGGCCTCTTCTTTCCACTCAAACATTGCTTTCTTCTTGATAGCCTGAAAAAAGTATCGGCACTTATCCCCTGATCTTTAAAAAAATCGGTCGAGTGCGACTAAACTGCCGGTCAATCTAGCACTTATTTGATTGTCCTCGACGACTTCATGTCCAAGACAACTTGAATTTTTTTAGGGTTGGCCTTAATTCCTCGTTGATCGATCAGAAATTTGAGAAATTTGCCGGACTCAAGACTAAAGATACACTTCTTTGGATTTAGCATCATCTTATTCAGCCTGAGTTCGGTAAACATTTCTCAGAGATCTTTCAAATGTTTGGTTGGCTCTTTTGACTTGACAATCATGTCATCAATGTGTGCTTCCATGTTCTGACCGATCTGATCTCTAAAAACTGTATTCACAAGTCTCTGAAAAGTAGCAGGGGTATTCTTGAAACCGAATGGCATGAATTTATAACAGTACAACCCTTTACTCGGTCACGAACGCAGTTTTCTCTTGGTATTCTTTCCACAATGGGATCTGGTGGAATCCAGAGTATGCATCCATAAGAGCATGTCTGGCTGTAGAATCGACTAGTCGGTCAATCTTAGGTAAAGGAAAACTATCCTCTTGATATGCCATGTTGAGATCAGTGTAATCTACGCACATTCTTCGGGTTCCGTTTGGCTTCTTCACAAGAACTACGTTGGCTACCCAATATGGGTAGTAACATTGTCGAATGAACTCAACGTCCAGCAGCTTTCTTACTTTAGCTGCGGCCGCCGGATTCCTTTCTTCCACGTGATTCCCTTTCTTCTGTTGGACGGGCTTAACAAGTTGATTTACAGCTAGCTTATGCATGGCCAAGTCTGGGCTAATACCCGACATTTCACTTACCTCAAATGCAAACACATCTTTGAACTCTCTCAACATCTTGATTAGTTCGTCTCCAAGAAAACCCACAGCTATAGTGCCAACTTTGACCGTCCAATCAGGTTGATCGGGGTCCAGCAATATCTTTGTGATCGTCAGTCGGCTGGGGTCTTAACTCTTTTGGCCAAACGACGATCATTAATTGCTAAGCATGCTCTCTTTTGATCGACTTTCTCTTTTAGCCGACCTGGTATGCTTGGAGTGACCCTTCATTTGAGTTTGGCTTGGACGACTTCCCTCGTCCACAAACAGTCGGCTTTACAGCCAACTGGTTACACTCTTTTGCCATTTTCTGATTTCCAAGAATTGAACTGATCTTCTTGTCCGACCTCTTAAACTGCAGCAGCATCAGACGAGGAACAATTACTGCCTTGGCTGCGGTTAAAGTGGGACAGCCGAGTATAACATTGTAGCCTGTAAGCCCTTTGACCACTAGAAAGCGGACGACCATGTCCCTTCCTTCTCCCTTTAGCCCAAACTGGACGGGCAGGTCTATCTGACCGGCTCGATGTATAACATTTCCTTCAAACCCAACCAACGGGTGACAGATATCTTTGAGGGAATCTTTTGGAAACTTCAAATTCTTTAAACAGGCCAAGCTGATAATGTCGGACGAACTGCCCGTATCTATCAGTACCCGTTTGACCTTCATATTAGCTATCTTCAGGATTAACACCATGGGGTCGTTGTGTAGGGCCTTGACCTCGCCTCGGTCTGCCTCACTAACTATTACCTCTTGGAAAGGTTCAACCTTATCCCCCTTGACATGCATTACTTTTGCAAAATTCGATGCGTCCTGCTCAATTTCCTTCATGGTAGGGTCGCCTGCGGCAAAGCTGCCTGATATGACGGCCATAAAACAAGAATCGGTACTTTTTCCATCCTCTTCCTTGTCATTTTTTTTCTTTTCGGACTTGTTGTCCGTCCGGGTGTACATGAATTTTGACTTTTACACATACGAATTCAGCATGCCCTTCTCGACCAATTTATCCAACAACCTTTTCAAATTGATGCACTCATTCGTGTCATGTATCACGTCCTTGTGGTAATGAAAATACTTGTTTTTGTTCCGATACTGGGCCGGACCCCTCAGCGGCTGGGGCTTTTCGAACTCAAATTTATCCTTAATTTCCATCAGGATTAAGTAACAACCTTGTTGAACTCATATTGAGGTTCGTACGTCTTAGTCTTCTTGGATTTTGTCTGTTAATTGTCGGCCACCCAGACTTCTTTTATTTTGTTATTTCCTTCTTTCTTTTTCCCATTCGAGTCTTACTGAGAAGATTGCTTCTTCTCAGCTCTTTTGGCCGGTACTTTAGCTTTTGTGAGTGAACAGAAATCAGCCGCTTTAATGTAGGCCTCGGCTTCTCGCAGAACGCCTGCGTATGTCCGAACCTTTTTCCTGACCAAGTCAAATTTGAAACTGTTGATGTTTAAAGGTTTTGATGATGAGGAACTTAAACTACAGCAAACTCATTTTAATAAAGGTTTTTCAAGTCTTTGTTAAGTTTAGGTGAAATTGATCTTGGAGATGAAAGAAGTAACTGAAACTAAGAAGACTTGAAGAAGTTCTTTATTCAAGAAGGTTATTCGAAACAGAAGAAGTGTTCCCTCACAGGAACTGAGTTCCCTAACAGGAATGTTCCTTTACAGGAACTTGAAGATGGCTGGCTAAGATCTTTGGAGGAACTTAGTAAGCGTGGAGCCCAAGTAAACCTACCAGTACAGGAGCGCGGTGCAGCAATGATTTATTTAAGATTTTATCTTATATATTCATTGTTAAATATGTTAAGTAGGATATGCATGAAGTCTATTAGAAGCGTGGCAAGTTAGCTTGGCAAATAAATTAAAATCGGAAAAGATAAAAGATAGAATTCGAAAAAGATTTTATTTAAATGTTTATTTCTTAAAATCAGTTTGTTAAAAAGATATTATGCTTTTTAACTAAATCTTTCTATCTTATTTTTCTTAAAAGATTTTCTTCTAAATGATTTACATAAAAACCGTGTATAAAGATAAGTTAAGTTTAACTTATTTATCTTTAAGAAAAGCTACTTGCTATACAAGTAATACTTGTATAAATAGTAGAGAAAAAAGGAGTTCAGGTTTTTTGTGAGTTTTATGCGTGAAGAATTTACAGAGCTTTAATTGTGTAAGTTTGCCAAGCTTATCATCTTGTCATATTAGTTTCGGGTTTCATGCATAGCTTGCCGATCATATACTAGGTGTCTTTACTTGTAATTGGTTCGGGTTATTTGGGTGAGAGTGTTTTTGTTATCATTGCATACACAGAGAGAGCTTCTGTTGAGAAGTTGAGAAGATCTGTACTTAGGGAGTACGAGAGAGAGTCTAAGTGTGGGACTTAGACTGGGTAGAATAGAATCCTATTCTGTAGCAGGTTTGTTCAGGAACTTGTGAGTAGAGGTTTGATTATAATAGGTTGTAACTTGGTGTTTGCCCTATTATAGTGAAATTGTTTGTGTTCGAAATCCCTAAGGTAGGGTCGAGGTTTTACTTCTAGTTGGGCACTAGAAGGTTTCCTCGTAAAATCCTGTGTGCATTGCAAGTTCCTATTTTATTCTGTTTTATATTTGAAAAAGTAGTCACTAGGAACTCACCTACAATTCACCCCCCCTCTTGTATTGTTCGTCTCAACTAACAGAAACCATTATGCCTTAACCCTCGGATAAATTCCGAATAGGCCATTTCATCTGGCAGGTTCTGAATTTGGGTTTTTTCTTGGTTAAATCTCTATACGTACGAACGCAACCCTTCATTCTTCCCTTGGATGATTGTAGCCAATTTAAGAATGGTCTTCCTTGGTGGAATATTGTAGGAGAAGTTCCCGATGAACAACATACTTAGAGTTGTAAAGCTGTTAATGCAACCGGCTGACAAGTGGTTAAACTAGTCCTGCGCCACGCCCTTGAGGATGGCTTGGAAGCACCTGCACTAGGTGACATCATCCACACATTGCAAATACATCAGGTTCTTGTAAGAAGTAACATGCTCCTCTGGGTTACCCATAACATCATAGGCACCCATGAGTACACTCTTCACCTTTGCAGGCTGAGGAGAGTTAAGGATCTCTTGATAAAATGAAGGCGGCTTGTCACCAAGGTTTAACAAGCGCATTTTCCAGTCAATGGGCTGAGGCTGTGTGACCGGTCCACCCATATACGACATCTAGTCGAAAAACTGGCCATATTGCCCGTACTGTTCGAAGACAGGAGGGTTAGGCGTCCGAAAAGCATTAAAATTCTGAGGGGTCTGATATTAAATTGGTTGAACTGGAATGGGAGTTGGAGTACGAACAACTTGACTCCTACTGGTTCTGGCCGAGCTGGTATGCTTGGAAGAGGTATGGTTTGAGAAATCATCCGACATAGTTGGTGTAGAGGTTGTGTCCGAATAGGTTATTCGTTCACGCTGCTTGTGTCGAATGTACTCTCTTGCATCTCTCCAACGACGAGACGGATTAGTAATCTCCATCTGAGGCCGTCTGGCCTGCCCCCCAGCCGACTGCGGTTTCTTAAGGAGACGGGACACATCTGCCAATGGCACCCTCGGTAAACGTTCATGCCAGTGGTAGGGAGTATTTGTAGCATCTTCGACATTGAACCCTTTTCTCTGAGCCTTCTTTTGTTGCCTTCTCCCTCTCTCCTCGGTGAACGTTCTTACCCTCAAACTCTTTCCAGATCTTGCTTAAAGCAAGCTTAAGTGAACCACAGCAATAACCGGAGGATCCTCGGCCTCATGAAATGAAGCGGTCAGAGGATCACTAGAATGGATTGTCGTGACTATATCTTCGACATGGCCGTCCTAGCCGGGGCCAATGCCGGCACCTGGTGTCTGACCATCTATTGCCATTACGGACGAGTATCCCCACAGACGGCGCCAAATTTTTTGGGGTTTTTTTTAATCTCTCGGGATACTGGTCACGCTTCTACCGATAATGAGATCGGACACCTACAAAACACGAATATTTCGGTGACGAAATATTCGCCTCCGATGGTTAAGTTAGTAACCTGAAATAGGAAATGCTAGAGAGGGAAAGTATAAAGAAGTTGGAGCTATTTAGTTCTCTATTTAATGTTATATCACAATCTACCACTCCTATCATCAATGATTGGGGTATTTACAGGGTTGGGAATTGGTGCCCCTTAGGGTAAGTGACCTAGAAAAATGTGCTTTGATTAGCTGCATAATCAGTGTAGGGTATGTGTCCCTCTAGGGCGCTGTAGCCACCTAATTGTGCCTCCCCAAAAACCAGACCCAGTTATGAGTACCTTTCACATCATTTGATTATCAAACGAAGTGAAAGTGTGAAAAGTCTTATGATGCGGTTGTTTTTATAGAAATATCTTCTTTCTGTTTTTGAAAATGTACTCTATTTATTGAAAATGTCCAGTATAATTTAGTTTGGTCCATAATAAGGGTCCAATAATATATAGTGTATTTAGATTGGGCTTGAAAAGTGCTTTCCAACAATATATTATACGCTCGGCCAATTCCGATGAATAATGAGGAAGTTATGGTTAAAATACTAAATTGGGCCTGAAATAGTTTATTTCCCATTGATCTAGTAGAGGGCCGATTTATTAATATTTCTAAAGTTATTAGGATTGATTTTAATCTTCTAAAATAATTTAGAAGGTTGTTTTGAGTTCTAATGAGATTAAGAATGATAATTCTATCTTTTATGAGAATAAAGAATTCTATTTGGATTAAAACAAGTGTTTTTAAAAGAGATTAAATCTGATTTTCAAAGATAAGTACGAACATTGTTAATCAAATTTAATTAGATTAAGGATTCCGTACGGGTTTTTAGAAAACGCGTGAATCAGCGCGGAACGACAAAGCTGGCGCGCCACGACAAGCTTGTCGCATAGCGACAGGGCTGTCGCGTTGCGTTGGACCCTGTCGTTCTGCGGCAAGGGCAGTTTTATTCCTAATGGGATTCAGTCTTTTTCTGATCGTTTCCGAGCTATTTTTATCTAGAAATAGGGTCATATTTCCCCTTTTTATCAGCGAGTCACAATCATCTAATTCTATTCTCTTCTCTCTACAAGCTAATAGCTTTTCTTTCCCCCTCTTTCAAGCCTTCCCCTTTCAAATACAATACCGCGTTCACGAGTTCTAGCACTTAGCCAAGCTCAAAGTTGACTTCGCCCTAAACGTGAAAGGTTAACGTGAAAGGTTGATAATTTCTAAGGGTTTGTTCCCAAATCCCTACTTCAATTATTTAAATTAATTGTTTGATTTAATATTTTCCTTGAAGTTACTAACATGTGTATTTTGTTATTAGAAAGAGATACGAGGCAACAAAGTAAGTAGTTTTATTGCTATATTTCTATACAAAGCATGTTTATATTATTTTAATTCCTAGTATCATGTTAGGATGTCTTTATGTTTCCTATTATCATGTTAGGATGTTATTTATTGCTTTCTAGTATCATGTTTAGGTTGCTTCCTATTTTCTTCTATCATGTTAGGGCTAAAGCTTTAATCTGTATTGTTTAGTGATGTGCTAGGATTTGTTATTAATCTTATTAGCATCATGCCTAGGATCTTGCTAAGAAAATTATTATGCTTTGACATTGAGATGATTATGTTGATGATTTGTCATTATTATTATGGTTCTTGATCACGCCTTCTCTTGCAGGATTAAAGGGAATTTGTACTTGTAATCACACTTAATAAGATAATTAATAATTTTATTTAGGCTAATGTGAATATAATTCAAGTGATCGCCAATAATAGGTTTGTTACTATTCAACCAGCATAGATTAAACAAGTTTAGGATTAATATAGTGATTGTATGTTAGTCAAAAAGCGCACATGAATATGAGAAGAATAAAGTAGAGACCTATTTTTAGTGCGGGTTCAATCTCTTTTAGGTTGGATTTATACCTTCATCACCGAATATTCAGTCATGATTCCAGACCACTATGGAGTTAGCGATCTCATGGATCGTGAAGGGGTGTAAACTTCACCTTGTGAACGGTTTACAAGTTCCTAAAACTTGTTGGCGACTCTTTTGCTCTAGATTCCTTCCCTTTGGACGCCACCATACTTAAGTGTATGATCACAGTGGGGCTCAAGTGTGGGATACTTGAAATATTCCCTACAGGCGCCGTTTTGCGGCTTTCAAGGGCAGTTGGGCCTCCTGATGTAAGGAGACCTTTACTCTCTTTATTTTTCAGGTGCTCTCATGCTCTTTATACATGTCATCTTCCTATAGTGACATATATCTCCTCTCAACAACAACAACAACAACAACAACAACAACAAAACCCCAACAACAACAACAACAACAACAACAACAACAAAACCCCAACAACAACAAAAACAACCACACCAACAACAACAACCACAACCACAACAACAACAACCACAACAACAACAACAACCATAACAACCACAACAACAACAAAAACCACAAAAACCACAAAAACCACAACAACACCAACAACACCATCTTTTCTATTAACTCAAATTTTCCAGAACTTAAATTAAGCTAATTTTTGCTAAACTTAAATTTTATTTACATATTCACTATGTATTTAAAGCTAGATCTTGTTCAAGTCACCTTGTTCAAATAATATTTAGTAAAAATAAGTTCCGTTCAATAAAAATAAATCCATTTTAATGAAAATAACTAAGTTTAAAGAATAAATATAATAGAGAATCAATAAAATTAATTTAAGTTTAGCAAAAATAATATAATTTCAATTAAGAAAACTTAGGGTGAAGAGAATAGGGCCTTACTAATTTTTAATGATTAAAATTGTTCAAATAATATAATTTTTACTAAAATTAACTTTTTTATTTAATATAATTTATTTTTATTGAACTTTAGCTGAATAAGGAGGAACATGGCCTAAGTAATAAGGTTTTGAAATAAAGTGAATTGAACAAGACTTAAATTAGTTTTTTTAATAGTTAAATTTAATCACTAATAAAAAGTCATACAAGATTTACAAAGGAGTTCTATTTAATCAATTAAAATGTCCTTCATAAAAATTAGGATCATCGAGTAGATTTTGCACTATAGAACATCTTGTTGGAGAGAAAATATAATTATATCCTTTTGTAGTCGTGAGGATGTTTTCCATTTAATTCATTTGGTTGTATTAAAAAAAAAAACTTGATAACCTTTGCAATCTCGCACATTATTTCACCTACGAAACAATTTCACAATATAGGTATCACGCGAAGTGAGTCTACTTTAGTATGTGTGAATATGCTTGACAATCATAAGAAGTCAGATTTGACATATAAGTTAGGGACTAGGGATAAAGTAGGGATCCGTCAACAAGTTTTAAGGAACTTGTAAACCGTTCATGGATTTTACCAAAATGGTCAAAGGAAACGACGAATTTTATCTATAAAAGTTATAACCCATTCACAATCCATTATATTGCTAACTCAATATGATCAACGAACCACGACCGGAGGATTGAGGATGATGGTACAAAATTGAGTCAAGAAGACAATTTCGCCCGTATTAGCCTCTACTCGGTTCTTATTGCGACAAATATTAATTTGCAATTTGATAAACATACAGTCAAAATTAAATTCACTCCAAACTAATATTACTAATTTGGTTGAATATTGGTGCACATATAATTCTAAATATAACATTGTGATCACTTATTAATTATTAAGTCCAAAAAATTAAAAAAAACCTAAACCTATTGTCCAATTTATTTTATTAGGCATGATTTCAATTACATATTCTTGATTAAACATGCAATACGTGATAAAAAACATATAAAAAATAAATACTACAAGAATATTAGAAGTAACATAATAATAAAAATAGGCATTAAAGCATCCAAATAATACTAACAATTAAAACCTAGACGTAGTACTAGAAAAATAAATTAACAAATGTAATTAATTAAATTAATTACATACATTGTGCGGGCCACTTTAAATTTAATACATACATTACGCTAAACCTTAATCATGATCTTAATTTTTAATCATGAGTAGAGGTATCAAATTGGGTACCCTGATGGAGTTTGGTTGACCCAAGTGGGTCGAGGTGTTCGGATCGGGTAATGACAGGTCACTTTATCCTAACAAATCAAATCAAGTCAGGTCAAGCTTAATTATATTCAAGTCAAGGTGAATTCGACAGGTATGGTCAGGTACAAATCGAATTTGGTTCAAGTCAATTTCTGGTCGAGTCATATCGAGTTCAGGTGAGCTCATAGTCGGATTTAATTGTTTTTTTTTTTTGGGGGGGGGGGGGTCAAAACGGATTTTATAGACTTTAGATTAAGTCATTCCAGATTTAATTAGATTTCAGTTCAAATCAATTCGTGTTGATTAGATATGAGTTTGAATCAACTGTATGTAATTTTAAACTCATTATTAAGCTATTTTCTATAACAGTATATAAATTATCTTTCACTCCTATCAAACCCTATTTAAAAAGTGTTTTAGAATTTCTCTCTTCTACTAACAAATTATATATAACCCCCCTTTAACTACACTTTATATTTAAAATTCCACCCCCTTTGGTCGTCACTTTAATTAATAAGTCGATAACTAATTAACTAATAAGTTTTGATTTGAGTTTAAAGGGGTTGTGGGTAGTTTCGGATCGGGTTGAATGAGGGTCGAGTAAAATGAGGTATTTTTCGGGTATAAATGGTTTCAGGTAGATTTCATTTCGGGTTAAATTGAATCCAGGTCTTGAATTATCGTGTTTTATTGGTTTTGGATAAACAATAATGAGTCGAAACCAAGTTGAGTTTGAATTATAAATTACCGGGTTAAATCGATTTTGAGTTAAGTTCGGGTTGATTCTTGATCGGATTTGGATGAAAAAATTTCGAATTCAACCAGTTCGAAAACAGTTCGATTTCAGGTAAACCTTTCGAGTCAAGTAAGTTTTTGACACCCCTACTTGTGAGGTCACATTGAGAGCTGCCCACATAATGCAAGTGTAGCCTACTGTTTCAGCTTTAGCGCCCAGACCTTTGGCTCAAATACATTACTTATATTTACTTAAACCGTCATTTTATATTATTTTTTTGTATCCACTCATCAAATCAACAACCATGCACTTGGTTAAGTATTGACGCATAGTTTACATGACAAGTAAATAGCTGAAGGATTTATGTCTTCGTCAAGTGCAATTACAAGATACATAAATGGATTAAATTATGGAGATAATTAAGTTCGTTCTTTTGGGTCATCGTATTATCATAACTAGAAGTACTTACGATCTTTGGGCTAGTCTAATAGTCTAAAGCCCAATTGAACGAATTTTATAAGGTCACACAAAAGGCTTAGATTAAGCATTAGAGGACGAGGCCTATGATGGGCCTCATCCCCTAGGTGGCTGGCCTTATGGAGGAGTTTGGAGGATTTATGGGCTTCCTAACCCATTCTAAGTATAATAGGATCATAAATAGACTAGGGGCTTAGGTTCTTAAACAGAACAATTTTATTGTTAAGTTAAAACCATAATTAGAAAACATGAACCTAACCCTCTCTCTCTCTCTCTCTCTCTACGCCAGTGGTGTGCCTCATGGTGGTGGTGGTTCGTGTGGTGGTCAGTTGTCCATTAAAGGTGGTAGTCACGGTTTTCCCTTTCACTCGACCAATCTAGTATTGGTGGACGCTTGTTTGAATCTCGTGGACTAATTAAGTAGAGGAGTCACGCTTAGGGCTCTATTTTCTCCTTGATTTGCCGATCGAATAGCTATATGGAGATCACGCTTCAAATGTATGATTATGTGATTCTTGTGTGTTATGCATGCGATCTTGATTTAGGTGAGTGTAAATATCATTTATGAAATTCTTATAGTACCTAAAAAGTCCTACAATAGCAGCTATGAGACAAAAGAGCAGTGATTTTTTTTTTCTAGTGGTACGAATATTGTACCATCGTTACTTATAATGGTTATAAATAGTACTACTAAAACAATTTATATACTAGTAGTATAAAATGCATGTATAATTATACATTAAAAATATCATTGTAGTAATAAAAAAAAAATCACAAAAATTAAGTGAATTTACTAGTTAGCCCTCCTATATGCATCCCAAATAAATAGCAACTATACGCCTAGTTGTACTCCATGCATTTACCTATTTTCTCAATACTAGTACAAACCTTACATGTTAAGAGCACAGTAATTGATTGTCCCTTTTGTAGTGGGTTTGAGGAGAGAAAATGTGAAATAATAAAAGATGGAGAGAGAAATGTCATGACCAGGTCGTATCCATGACAGTTAATAAAAAGTGGACAAAAGATTAAGGTGCATCACTTGTCTTGCTATGGCCGGCCAATAGTATTTTTTTTTAAAAAAAGGAAAATTTGCCAATTACTACCGCAAGTTTATACTACTTTGTAAATTACTACCGCAAATTTAAAAAGTTGTAAATTACTACCGCAAAAAATTTTAAGATGTTGCGATTACTACCAAACCCCCATTAAACCCAACTATGACGTCATTATATCACTTTAACCCATGGTTAAAGCCCTTAAACATGACGTCATTATATCCCTAAACCATTTTCTTTTTGGGGGGGCTGGTTAAAGCCCTTAACCATGGTCAAACACGGGTTAAAGGGATATAATGACGTCATAGTTGGGTTTAATGGGGGTTTGGTAGTAATCACAACATCTTAAAATTTTTTGCGGTAGTAATTCACAACTTTTTTAATTTGCGGTATTAATTTACAAAGTGGTATTAACTTGCGGTAGTAATCGAAAAATTATCCAAAAATAAATAAATTCTTTTTAGTATTTTAATTGCATAAGAGTATAACTACAAGTAGAAGAAATAAAGTAATTATGATCTGGAAAGTCAATGAGAGTATATATTGGCCTAAATGGGTATGAGAATTTGGAATGAATGCGGTGGAAGAGAGAGATACGTATTGAATATTTGACCACCACAATTCAATAAGAAGTGGATGTAATAAGTGGATGTAATACTTGAATAAAAACAAGCTAAAAGAACTTGATTTAAAATAAAAAGAAGCTAAAAGTAGCATTAGACTATCCTCATGCCATCAAACTATGCTTACTATGAATTGGCATGGTTATTGTGTAATAACTAGCCTTCTGGCCCGTGTAATGCACGACTTGTTCATAAAAAATTGTATGACATGAGTGAGGAAATACCAATAAATAATTATGAGTGTAATATGTAACTGAATACATAATTAAAGAAATAAAAATTTTGGGACTTTAATTTGAAATGAGGCTTAATAGAAAGAAGATGGAGGGACTAAAATTAAAGAGAGAAAATAAAAAGGTTGAATTAAAGAGGGGAGATGAAGATGAAGTATTTAATGAAAGAGTTAAGAAAAATTGTATTAAAAAAAAAAGGTAAAACGACATGTGGCACATTGGGTTGAAGAATAAGATAGGGTAGTGTAATAGAATGATGACTTATGTCTTTTTTGGTTTGCTTTTTTAAATACTAAGTATAGATTAGCAAATTAATACCAATACTACCCATTAAAATGAGCACGTCTAGTTTGGATGCAAAAATCCACAATCCACTTCTTCCTATTTATTAATCAAGCAAAGGAAAATTGATTGCAATAATAGTGAAACTTTGACTCAATAAAGTGTGTATGGATCACATGCCTAGTTAGGTACCATATCTACATTTGGTAAACTTTGCTTATATAGTTAGCCATGTGTTCAGAATTCAGATCCCAAAATAAATACGGAGTGTAAGACTTATGAGTACATCCTATTTCTCAAATCTGTAGTCAAGTGCTTTTGCTTGTCACCACTCTAAATGATTCAAATACACAATTAAAGATCTTTCGAGGTTCTTGAAATGACTTCACTAAGAAGATTACATCAAACTCCACTTCCGTTCTTTTGTTGTCGGTGTTAGAGTTTGGGAAAATCTTCTAATTACAGTGTATATGTGATTATATTGATTAGTAATATAGGGTTACACAACTATTTGTAAGGCCACGTTGTTTTGAGCTGTTATGCTCTACTGAGTACTGACCTTTGTCCAGAAGCTCAAAAGAATTGAACAAGGCTTAATTGTGTTAGGAAACTTAATAGGATAAAGTATACAAAATACATCTTATGTATATGACAACGACTATCTATTTATAATCACTATCACACCCCCAAAGTCATAGCGGGATGAGGTCATGTTGGAAGTTCTTGATATAAAACAAGAGAGTTGGGAAAAACAAGAGAGAGAGAAAAAAACAAATGAAAGGAAAATTTCCCACATTGGTTGGGGGAGAGGTTTTGCCTTGTTTAAATATTGGAGTGTCTTAACATTACCTAGTTGAGTGACTTGGAGGTAGGTGTTGTACCCCACACACGAGAGCGCGTTTCGAGCCGGGTCGGGCTCGGGCCTTGGGACTTGGGGAATGCGATGCATGGCCGTGGGTCCCTCTTACCTATTTGGAGAAATTTAATTTCCTTTCTTTATTGACAGAACATTCCTAAGCCTTTAAATCATTTTCTGACTGTTATGGAGATTATTCAGCCATTAATCCCTTGATTATAGCTGACCGTTTCACTCCCTTGATTATTTCTCATGACTGACCGAGTTAATCTAGATTCCTTTTTGGCTAAGTTTGTCCCTCCTTTTATGCTAGTCGTTTTCCCTTTGCTGCCTATATATACTCGGTTTTCTTCAGCCAAAACATACAACAATTTGTACCTCTCTCTCTTCTCTAAAATACTAAACACTGATCTTGAGTTCCTGGACAAGTATTTTGTATTCCAGTCGGGTTTGTGAGTGCACATAAACTCCGGCGTTGTGCTTGTCCTGGAGGGCAACCACTTCTTGTCTACTGCACCAGGGGTAGTGCAGAATCGTCTTTTAGGTCAGTGGTTCGCCACGACACGACTACTGTCAGTTTTGGTTCACGTGTCAAGAGATAAGGAATTTTTGTTTTGTTGCTCATTAGAATAACAGGTCATACACTAAGATTGGGTCTTTAATAAAAAATAAGTCTTGTGGAAGACCTTTAGTGTAAATGTCTGCATACGTATTGATATGTAGTTGGAACATGCATAACTCGAATATGACCCTGCTATTCATGCAACTTTTTTCTCAAATAAAATGAATATCCATATCCACATGTTTTGGTATGATGGTGTTGAACCGAGTTGCTAGAAAGAATCTTTGTCATCGATATACAATATATTTTGATGTATTTTGTAATGAGAAAATTGTGAAAAAGGACCTTTAAAGTGGTCGACTTTTTGAAAAATGACCTTTTAAGTGAAAACTCGTGAAAAAGGACCTTTTAAGTTGCATTTTGTTTGTATGGGGTACTTGGGTGACCTTCCATGGTGGTCAATGCTGGAGCTCCGGCGGCATTGACTATCACGTGTTAGTCACGTGACTTTTTTTTTAAAAAAAAAGAAACAAAAAAATCCCCAAATTTCCCTTCTTTCCCGACCCAACTCTTTCATTGGTTAGGTCGATAAAGGAGGGAAATTTGGGGGTTTTATTTAAAAAAAAAAAAAAAGTCACGTGACTAACATGTGATAGTCAACGTCGGAGCTCCGGCATTGACCACCATGTAAGGTCGCAAGCTCACCCAAGTACCCAAATAAACAAAATGCAACTTAAAATGTCCTTTTTCAAAAAGTTGACCACTTAAAATGTCTTTTTTCACAATTTTCTCTTTTGTAATTTATATTATCTTTCTATCATCTTTATTAGTTAGTTAGAACATGTCTTTAAAATAGCTCAAACATAAAATTGATTAACGTGATGTGCTCTGTCAAAAGAAAATCGCCATCAAATATGTTGAGCAAAAATGAGATCGGATTGTTATCAAATTTGAACTTTCTTCATTTCATTCTTAAAAATGTGGCACGCAAAATTGCTTTTTGACACTCATAAGTGACCCTTGAATAGGGTGTAATTTGAATGGAGTGGATTGAGCTTAAGCCTAGCTCAAAGTTATTTGGATTAAATTTGACTCCACGAATTATTTTTTTAAAACAAATAATTTATGAAATGGTGGGAGTGTCAAGTATCCGCTTTCAAGATCCATAAATAGCAAAATAGTGGTGGATTTGTGAGACAAGTAGCTAAAAAGTGCATTATAACATAAGAAAAGATGTTTCATCTGCCTTGTCTTCAAAGACCTAATTAAACAAGATTGAGTGTGTTGTTGACTACAAATTCTAGTTGCACCTTTTAATCACAGCTGTACTTTACCAATTACCGCAACAATTTTGAATCTTTGAACTGAAAATGAAAGTTACATAAAATACAAGTGTAATTTCATAATCGTTTATTTTAAGTCCCGTTATTGGCACATAATCATCATAGTGAAATTGTGTCATGTCATGAACTACAACGTTTGATGAGTTGGTGAGCTGTAGCTTGAACCCCCCTAACCAGCCAATAAATTGGCAATTTAAGAAATGTCAAAAGATTTTATATTAACTTATTGCAACTTTCATGATTGTAACATCTGCTACTTAAAATTAGGTATTGTCTCTATCCTTTTCATATTACATTATACTCTGCTACGAATATGATTATTAGAAGTTTTATACATCCTTCGTTTCATATTACGTGCAATGAGTAGACAATTTCACTCAAACTGTATATCAAATTGTTGCAAATAATATGAAAAGATGGAGGTAATACAACAATTTATACAGACATTAATTAATATAGGGTTATATTTGTCTCAATCAATTATATGGTAGTTTTTACTTGCTTGATTGCGTATATTTATATTTAAATTCGTGCATTATAAGTGTGTCAATCAATGTTGAAGAATAAACCTCTCAAGTGTCACCACATGTAAGTGACTCACATTGGTTGAAAAAGAGGAAGTTAAACACTTTATAAGGCTAAGGGGCTACTCCTCCTATTGTCATATAGTTTTAGGATGGAACCTCCTTTGATCTTGTGAAGTGAACTCTTTCTCTTGGTTTGCGAGTGCGGCCCAGACCTGCGTTTAATAGTCAAATTGTTGCAAGTATGGTTTTATAAAACAAATTGAGTAGTTAATTAGCATATACCCTCCCTTTCTTTAATTTTACTACATACCTCCATTGAATTAGAATTGACCTGGTCTATATGGGAGAATTCATCTCTTTTTAAAGACTTGATTAAAGTTTGCAATCTGTTTTTATTTTTTCCTCTCCTTTTTACAGTGAGCATATGAGAAAATGAGTTACATTATTATGTAAGATAAGCATACAAAAAATGCAAGGAATCGGTGAATTTGTTTGCTCTTTTGCACATAATGAGCAAATACTTTAAACTCATCTTTTTCATCTTCTTTTTCTGAAAGGAATGGTGTCCTTCGAACAAGTGTATTACTCTGATAGTGGGTTCAAAATTATTAGAAAGCTAATATATTCAGTAAGGTCAAGTGATCGGAATGCCTAGGTGGAGGCCGCTTCCGATCAGTATTATTAATGCATAATTAATATTACAGCTTAATCTTGACTGAACTCTTCGGGTCACACCCAAGCAATGAACGAACCGACATAACGAATTAATTCGGAAGAATTAATGAGTCGCCCGAGTAATAAATATTTAGACGTCGGAAATTCGAGCTTGGAGCGTCGAAACCGAGCGTCGGAGAATCTCAAATGTCGAGCCAAAATTTAGGATTTGGTGAGACGGGAAAATACTTCAAGTAACAAGTAAAATCCTAGCCACGCGAAAGACTAGGAAAGCGCTCCAAATAGGAGCATGTCACGTGGCAGCACACATGGCAAAACACCATGTGGCAGCACGCGTTGCAGCGCAGGTGGCCGCCACGTTGGCAGCTGCCACGTTGGTAGCCACCTAGTGGCAGCCACCAAGTGGCAGTGTGCCACGTTGGCAGCGCGCCACGGTGGCAGCGCATGTGGAAAGGGCCGTGGACCCGGGTGATAGGTCTTGGACATGGGCCAAAAGAAAGTGGCCCAACCGAACCCAACTTGGGGCTCAAGGTTGGGTGACACATGGTTAGTTCACAATGCATGTGAAATGCCTTGGGGACTAAGTGAGAAAGTGGTCCTCACCAAACCATGTAACACTTGTTACTTGTTCCTTGGTTTATTTAACTAAGGGTTGGATTCATCAATCTTTCCATGTGGGATCTTTTTGTGAAAAAATCCCACATTAAAAGATGAGTGGAATCCACAAAGCTATCCTTCCTTATAAATAGCCAAAGCATGGCTTGAGAATTCTTTGCTTGAGTAGGAGTTCAATAGGGCATTACCTTTGCAAAAACCCTTAAACTCATATAATACTCGGGTTTTGGTCGAGCCTCGCTAACCTCGAGGCAACGGACCTAAAAGTCGAAAGTCGTTCTTGCGGGTGGATTTCCGTTGGAGGCTCTCGTGTCTTCGGGGCTAAGCTTTCAAGTAAGAGCCCATTCGGTCGGGCGAAGCACGCGACAAAGGTATATTTCCTATTTTTCCATTTTGTGTTTATTTTATGCATTAGTGATATTAATTATTGCGAGCGTGATCCTTGGCTAGGGTTTTTTCCGCGGTGAGTAGGACTCACCAAACCCCAACAGCGGTATCGGAGCCCCGCTCGTTTATTTTTATTATCATGTTTTTCAAGGTTATTTTTATGGCTTAATTTTTTTGGTTATAAGTTGCTAATTAGATTAGTAGCTCGTTTTATCCATTTTAACCTCGTATTAGAGCTGACTTCAGCTCCCGAATCCAGATTTTGACCCAAAAATAGTGAATTTTAGGTGGAAAAGGCGTTCTGGAAATGGTTTTACCCTTATAGAACTCGGTTTTCAGCCAAAAAAAACGACCAAAAATGCATTTTTCGAGGGGTTTTTTATTTTTACGAAAATTTTTAATTCTTTCTAACCTTGAAAATTAATTGCATATTTATGGTGGTTATGTAATTGGTTCAATACATATTTTATATGCAATTTTAAACCTCTTTAGGCATGATTACTTGGTGGTAATTTGTGTTTGAAAGCTTGGTTTTTATTTTCACATAATTGCAAATTAATTGCATTAAGTGTGAAATGTTTGTTTTTAAGGCTTCTAAATAGCTAAAGATTCAATCTTTAAGTATGTTAAGTGATTGAAACTTTAAAAGCTACTAAATTCAATGAATTTTATGTTGAACTTTGTTGTTTTAATCATTTTGGTTGATTAGAAACATAAAGTTTCAAACTTTGTGATAGAAATTTGTTTATCTCCGTATTGGAAGATATAATTTTTTCAAGGATTTTACAAGTATTAGTAGTTGGATTTTTCATTTGAACATTAAAGTCCATATTTTTCCAACTCCCTCTTACTTTGTCAAAATCTAGATTAATTTAAATTGATTAAACTAATAATGAAAAATTGCCTTATTTATTTTGTTGCACCAAGTTAAACCAATTTAATTAAAGAATGGTTCTTAGGAATTATTTTTGTTAAATGTACTTGATAAATTTTATTTAAGTTAGAATTGTTTAAATTTTCAATTTTTGCTCATTGAATTAGTTCTAAAATTAATTTAGAATTAATAATATGTCACGCGAAATTGGGATTGAAATCCCGAGGCTATGGCACGCAAAACAAGGCAAGAACATCACTGGCTAGCCGAGATGCATAGCAGCCCGCATGTGGCTGCCAAGGATGCTGCCCGTACGTGCGTGCAGTCATGTGCGTGGCTAGTGCACCCAGCCACAGCATTAGCGCAGCAGTAGCACCAGCCAAGCAGCAGCGTGCTGCGACAGTATTGCGTGCGTGCGTAGCGCAGCACATAGCTGATGTGGTGCGGCAGTGGTGCACGAGCAATGTGTGTGTTTTCTGTTGCTTGGTGCAGCAAGGGTACGTGTGTGTGCTATGATGCGAGGATTGCGATGGTGCGCATAACTAGCATATGTATGCTTTACATGGTACGTAAATAAGGATAATATACGTAGACATTGTTTATTGTAGACACCCATTTGTGTCTCCCCAGACCCAAATCCAGTGATGAGTACCTTTCACGTCGAATCATAATCGAATGAAGTGAAAGTGTGGAAAGTTTAGTGTTGCGGATAGTTTTAATTTCTTTTCTCTTCTCTCTATTTTTGAAAACCTATTTTAAGAAAACAGCCAATACAGTTTGGTTGGTCCATGAAATGGGTCCAATAATAGTGTAGTTAGATAGGGCTAGAAAAGAGCTTTCCAACGATATATTATAAGCCCAATTCCGATGAATATTGAGGAAGTGATGGCCAAATTACTGAACTGGGCCTGGTTTGAGCCTTATATGCGGCCCAATGAGCTAGAGGAGGGCCTAATAAAGATTTATCATTCCTAATGCAATTAGGAAAGGTTTTAGTCTTCTAGATTCTTCTAGAAGGTTCTTATCATTCCTAATGCAATTAGGAAAGGTTTTAGTCTTCTAGATTCTTCTAGAAGGTTCTTTTCATTCCTAATTCAATTAGCATTGATAAATTGACTTTTGTTGACTTTTTAGAGTTTTAATCAGAATCAAAGAACGTTTTTGAGGAAAATATGATTTTATCCTCCTGTACGGCAATTTCTATCTGTTTTTAAGAAAACGCGTTGATTTCTTAGTCAGCGCCAAACGCCAGTTGTAGCGCCTGACGCTAAGTTTGGCGCCTGGCGCTAGCCTTAGGGCTTAGCGCTAAGGTCAGAATTTGGCGCTAATCTGGCTTTTTGCGTCAGAACTCTATTTTTGATGCTTTATCTTGTTGGTTGATTTTCTCTATAAATAGTCTCCTAAAAACTTCGTTTTCATTCACCCACTCTCATCAAGATTCTCTTGATTACTCTTTCTCTCAAATACAAAATTCTACATTCATTAGATCTAGACACACCTAGCCATATTCGAAGTTGCCTTCGCCGCCCTAGACGTGAAAAGTTTAATTTATGAGGGTTTGGTCCCAAATCTCTCTTTCAATTATTTAATTTAATTGTTGTTTATTATTTTCCTTGAAGTTACTAACGTGTGTATTTTGTTATTAGAAAGAGGTACGAGGCCTCCAAGTAAGTGTTTTAATTGTTTTATTGATTTTATGATGTAGAAACCATGCTTAGATTGTTATTTTAATTTCTAGTATCATGTCTAGGGTAAATTTAATACTAAGTATGATTGTTATGATGCCTTTTATGTTCTTCCTAATATTTATGATTGTTAGTATCATGTTAGGGCTAAAGCTTTGATTTTTATATGTTTAGTGACATTCTAGGGTTTGTTATTAATCTTGTTAGTATCATGCCTAGGATTTTGCTATTATTATAATGCTTTAACATGATTATGTTAATTATGATTATAATTATTATAATTTATGATCATGATTATTTTAATTATTATTATTATGATTATTATTGTTATGATTATTATTATGTTGCTTGATGATTATTTATTGCTTGATCACACCTGTTATGCATGTTTAAAGGAAATTTGTACTTGTAATCACGCTTAATAAGATAATTAATAATCTTATTTAGGGTTATTTTGATTATAATTCAAGTGATCACCAATAATAGATTTATTTGTGCATTAATATTCCACCAACATAGATAAACAGGTTTAGAGTTAACCTATTGATTGTATGTTAGTTAGAAAGCGCACATGAATACGATCAGAATAAAGTAGAGGCCTATTATTAGGGCAGGTTCAATCTCTTTTAGGTTGGATTTGTACCTTCATCCCCGAACCCTATTTGGTTCAAGACCTTATGGAGTTGACGATCTCTTGGATCGTTAAGGGGTGTAACCTTCACCTCGTGAACGGTTTACAAGTTCCTAAAAAAACTTGTTGGCGACTCTTTTGCTCTATCTTCTTTCCCTTTGGACGCCACCGTACTTTAGTGTATGATCACAGTGGGGTTCAAGCTAGGGGTTAACGCTTGAAATATTCCCTACTGTTTTTTGGCGACTCCACTGGGGAGGATTTCTATTTTAATTCCTGAAATTTATTTCGGCAATGATTTAGAATGAGTGGATGAGACTCGAAAAGTTCTAAGTATTTCATATGCGTAATTTTGATTAACATTATTGTCATATGCATAAAAAAGATCTCATTGGAAAGACCATCCTTAATGAGTTAAAACATAGGATTTTTACACGTAGGAAATTTGAGAAATATCTTTCACAACTAGGATCGAAATAACACTGCGCGAAACAGGAAAATTTTATCGAGCACAGAAAGCTGCTGAGGCATGTAGGAATTAGCGTCAGCGAATAGAAATTAGCGCCAGTATTTTGACTTTAGCGCCAGACGACAGCTCTGTCGCCAGGCGCTAAAGCCAAAAGTTGGCGCCAACCTCTGTTTGCTGGCGCCAAATTCTTCCAATACCGAGCCAGAAATATGCGTTCTAATTTCGACCAGTTTTTAGCATTGTTCGCTCGATCCTACTTCCTAATTGAGTTTTTCTCACTTTTCTGAAACCTATATGTGTTCTACATATGGACATAACCCTCTGAGAATTCATGCTCCATCTACCTGATTGAACGCTCTGAGCAACAAAGGGTACATCCGAGAATGTTGAATTCACCAAACCATGGAAGCGAAATTTTTTTCTAAATTCGCGGTGTCCCATCATATCCACTCGCGCCAACCCTTCACGGTTAGGCTTCCGCGCGGTGCATCCGGACAATTAACCATGGACCCTCTATTGACTAACCCATATCCCAAACTTTAGAGAACTAGAGCCATGGTTAGGTTGCAAACACATTGCATCATATTGTGCCTACTTGACTAATTGTGCATTGTTTGTTGTGCATACTCTATGTGGATTTTCCTAACCATTTGGTTTGACTTGTGATTAAGCCTAAATAAACTAATTAATAACTAAAGTACTTTGCTATAACTAAAGTACTTTGCTTAATTAATTGACTAATTAATTTGAGCTAATAAATATGCCTAAAATCGAGTCATAGTTCCTCTAAATCAACCCAGATTATTATTCCCGTATACTGCACAAACGTCAACTTGTTTTGGTCATAGACGGAGTTCTAGGAAGAACTACGAGTTTTAGAACCTATGGATCTGTAGCCTCGAGTTTTATCTTTAATTTGTCGTTGGTTTCATCCCAATCAGAGTCACAGATCAAAAGTTATGACTAAAATACCACAGCCTGTCCAGTTTAATGCATATACGTGAGGTCTTAACTTAGTTTTTGTTCGAGTCTAGTCACATAGTCTAGCCACATGGTCGTGACACGAGTCTTAACATGTCACTTGCAATCACGATAAAGCACCCACTAATATGTATATACACCATGACCATATCTTAGGTTCATGCATGAGCCGGTTTTCTCCGTCATTTGAGTTAGGGGTACATTCTATTCCTATTTTTTTTCATATTTCTCCATCTACATCATGTTTCCATTCTCTACATGCTTTCTTCACATTACAACCTTCATTCTTCCTACCTTCCTCCATCCATTGCATGTTGAATAGAGTTTGAGTCAAATAATTAACAATGACTATCCCCAAATTCCTTTTCCACAGTACTTTGTCGAGGAGAGAAGGGCGATTAATCAAGGACAACCTCTTTATTCAAGTCTTACTTTTTTATTATCCGATCCGTCAAAAGAAGAAAGCTAAAAAGATAATGGCAAGTCAAGAAGAAGTCAATGAGCTTAGGAACCAACTGGTTACCGAGACTGAGGCACTGAAGCTCCTAACACTAAAGATCGATGATCCCGTGAAACAACAATAGATGGACCTCATGCAAGAGAGTCTAAGCAAGCTATCTAGCGACTACAAGTCTCAAGGGATTAGTTCACAAGGGGTCTCGGTGGACAAAGATCTTCTTCCGCAGAAGTTCAATGCCTACGACATCCCGAAATTCAAAGCAATCGACAACCCTTATTTTCATTTAAGAGCCTTCGAGACAATAATAAGTATTAAGGGTATCGATAAGAAGGTTTTCCCCTCTCTGTTCTCACTATCTCTCGAGACCGTTTGCCAAAAATAATTCTTTCTCTCGAGAAAGAAAAGACCTCCACCTGGGAGTCCATAGCAAACGCTTTCGTTGATAGATACAAATGCAACATTCAAGTTGAGATTGACCATAGGGAACTTGAAATCCTCATGCAGAAAGAGAACGAAGGCTTCACCTCTTTCTTTAACAAATGGAGAGAAACCTCAGCTAGAATGATTTAGGTGCCAAGTGAAAAGGAGTCTGTAAGGTTATTCATCAAAAACCTTCAAGAAAAATACTCCAAGCATCTTAAGTATCAAAATAATCTCCATACCTTCAAGGCCGTCTACAACATTGGAATCAATATTGAAGACGACCTGGCTAAGTTAAAAGCTCCCAACAATAACTCCAACAGTGGCTGGAAAGGCAAGAAGAACGACAATCCTTCTTCTTCCAAAACCACCCACTCAAACAACGTTAGCACTTTTAACCTAGGGGAAGTCCTTGCTATGAATAATCAAGGACAAAAGAGACCATTTAGGAGGAACTTTACTCCTATTGGCATGAGTTATGACACTGCATTTGATCGATTAAATGCAAAAGGTCTTATAATTCCTATTGGACCATTTGGGGACCCATCAGTCGAAAAGAGGTCGGCTAATTGGAACCCCAATGCACACTGCAAGTATCACCAAGGTAGGGGCCATCTCACCGAAAACTGTTGGAAGCTTAAGGAAGCTATCCAAGACTTAATCGACAACAACAAGCTGCCATTGCCCCCTGCCAGTAAGAAGCCAAGTATTGATAATGCGCCTCTCGCTCATGCCTTGGCTATCTCTGATGAGGAAAACGAGGTTGACCCCTCGTCTCTCATCAAACCTATTAAAGAAATCCATGCCATTGAAGAAGAGGAGGAGATCTTTTTCGACGCCATGGATAACCTTCCAGAACCAGCAAGTAAAGAAGACATATAATCGCTCACACTGTCTACGATGGAAGGATCGCATTTGCTATGTAAAACTCTCAAGGCTATAAAGGAACTTCAGAAGAAATATGACGAGGTTCCACTCCCGATAGATGAACCTAAGAGAGAATTCCCACCCATGGGAACGACTTATGAGGCAAAGCATTTTCCTTTACAAGTCAACGAAAAACCCAAGAAGAGTAATAGACTCTACACTCCAATTGGGATCCCATATTTACAAATGTTCGAAATGCTCTCTGAGAGTGGCAAGATCAAACCTCTCGAACCGAGACCATTCAAATCATTGAAAAGGACAGATAGATATTACTGTCAGTATCATCAATCAGGGGGTCACACTATCGAAAACTGTTTTAAATTTAAGGATTTAATTCAGAAAATGATTGATGAAAAGAAACTAGTCCAAGTTCCACAAGAAGAGGATGCAAGTATTAATGGAGTTTGGGACAGTGATGAAGAAGACGTTTACTTAAAAGACATGGTAGGACCTCCACCTTCGGTGTTATACGCCATGGAAGACTTTTGGGCTAAAGAAGATTCATTAATAGACGTCCTCACCAGATCCGGGAGAATGCAACCTCCCGTTTCAACACAACCCATGCCAACCACACAACAAGTTCCCATACCTATCATTGAAGACAATGATATCGTCAAGCAGTTTAAGAAAACAAAAGTTGAAATGAACGTATGGAAACTTTTGGCGACATTCCGAGAACATAGGTTGGCTGTAATGAATGCCTTAGACAAAATAGGGATAGATTCGGACACCACTCCTGAGGGGTTGGCTAAATTCCTCACGAGTGATCTTCCTAGTCCAATCAATTTGATCACCTTTTCTGACAAGGATTTACCTCCAGAAGGTGACAAACATTACAAGGCATTAAACCTCACGGTAGTTTGCAAGCGAATGAACGTCTTTATGACTCTTGTAGACAATGGATCGGCCATCAACATCTGTCCACTTAGAACTGGGAGGATGCTAGGCATAAGGGATGAATATTTAACTCCGTCTACACAAGGAATAAGGGCCTACGACAACACTCGTCGTCAAGCTCTTGGTAAAATTACCATGAATGTAACGGCGGGAGCAATAGAACATGCTACTACTTTCCAAGTAGTAGACATTAAAGCTTCATTCAATTTGCTGTTGGGATGCCCTTGGCTTTATGACCTAAAGGCCGTCCTCTCATCTTTCCGACAACAAGTAAAAGCCATAGTTGGGGGAATTCTTATCACCATCGATGCATCACCTATGAGAATCAAGTCTATAGAAAATCCAATAATTAACATGGAGCACGATGAGGATGATGAAAATTTATGGGGCTTTAACGAAGAGGTCTCCTTAATCCAGGAGGATGAAAGGACCCCTCTTTGCCATGACCCCCATTCTAACATGATTGTAAATGCTATTCTGAAGAAACAAAGACATTTTCCTGGGATAACCCTAGGAAAGAAGAAGGGAATAGCAAAACCGCTGGAGTCATCTGGCCTCCCTAAATTAGACACTTTCGGACTTGGTTTCGAACCGACTCGGAAAGATCTCAAGCGAGCCCCGGAAAAATCAAAGGCACGTAGAGACGCTCGCATTCAAAAGAAGGCAATCCCAATGGATCAGTACCCTCTTACACTTAATGGTCAATTTATAAAAGAAGGAGAGGACTATCTATGCCATGAATTTCCCGAGCCATTTGTTGTAAACGGCATAAGGCAACCGGGATTTGAGATTTTCTTGGATTGTTATTTCACATATGAAATCCCAACTCCTGTCCATAAGGAGAAAGCACCCCCATGCTTTGACTTTAACGTCATGAGATTATTATTTGGGCGAGAAAAGAATGAGCCAACTTACAAAGAGGATAACTCCTCGCTCATTCAAACAGTCCTACAAAGCGAAAGCTTCGATCCCTCGAAGCTAATCACTCCAGCGAAAGGATCACTACAAGGGTGGCGCAAGACCGTCAAGGTGACTACTCCAAGTGGAAGAAAGATATCTATCACGACAGGGCAAGGACCAATGTTTGAAGAGTCGTCTGAGTCAGAGTCTGAGTCGGAGTCTCTCCCTATAGAGTCATCCAGGTCTTTAGTAGTAGCACCTTCCCCCTCTATCTCTTCTCCTAGAATAGTTAGTGATCAAGTCCCTGAGGACATATCACTCTTTGATGTAATGATCTCAAATTACAATAATATATCTTCTTCTCCTTATTTCTTGTGTTCTTCTCTAACCCAAGATGACGAGCATTGCTTAACTAACAATGAAAAAGACAAAGAACTTATTAAAGCAATGGAAACACTCGAAAAGAAAACAATGGTAATTGAAGAAACTGAGACGGTTGATATCTCAAATGATTCAACCAATAAAAGAGAAGTTAAAATAGGACTAACACTTAACGAACAAGAAAGAACCGATTTAATTAACTTACTTAAAGAATTTATCGATGTATTTGCTTGGTCATATGAAGATATGCCAGGCATTAATAGAGAAATAGCTCACCATACTATACCACTAATTCCAGGAATGAAACCTGTAAAACAAAAGTTACGTCGAATGAAACCCGACGTAGCTCTTAAAATAAAAGAAGAGGTCCAAAAACAAATAAGTGCAGGTTTCATCAAGGTATCTAAATACCCTGAATGGGTCGCCAACGTCGTCCTAGTTTCGAAAAAGATGGAAGGGTAAGAATGTGTGTCGACTATCGAGATCTAAATAAGGCAAGTCCAAAGGACGACTTCCCTTTACCACACATTGATATTCTGGTAGATAACACGGCAAATCACACACTTCTCTTGTTCATGGACAGATACGCAGGTTACAATCAGATTCTCATGGCAGAAGAAGACATGGAGAAAACAACTTTTATAACACCATGGGGCACTTACTGCTACACGGTAATGCCATTCAGGTTGAAAAACGCGGATGCTACTTACCAACGTGCAGCAACTGCCTTACTCCATGACATGATGCATAAAGAAGTCGAAGTATATGTCGATGACATGATTGTAAAATCAAAAGACCGTCCAGGGGCCATCAAGTAGCCTTAAGGAAATTTTTCGAAAGGCTAAGAAAATACAATATGAGGTTGAACCCATCCAAGTGTGCTTTTGGAGTCACCTCAGGCAAGCTTTTGGGTTATGTCATAAGCTCTGGTTGAATAGAGATAGACCCAACCAAGATTAAAGCAATCATGTCAATGCCACTGCCCAAAACCGAGAAACAGATTCAAGGATTTATCGGTCGGTTGCAATACATAAGTAGGTTCATATCAAAATTAATGACGATATGTGAACCAATCTTCAAGAAGCTCAAGAAGAATGTACCAGTAATATGGGATGACGAATGTCAAAAAGCCTTTGAAAATATCAAAGCCTATCTCGCAAATCCTCCCGTATTAGCACCAGCACTTCCTGGAATACCTCTTAGGTTGTACTTAACAGTTACCAATGAGACAATGGGAGCTATGCTAGCACAAGATGTAGAAGGCAAAGAAAACGCAATCTACAATCTAATCAAGAAGATGCTCGAATATGAAGCACGTTATACACCACTTGAGAAATTGTGCCTCGCCTTGGTGTGGGCCACAACCAAGCTAAGACATTACATGCTAGTGCATACCGTCTTTGTAGTCTCCCGATTAGATCCACTCAAATATCTATTCGAGAAATCTACACTCAATGGACGCATATCAAGATGGATAGTCAATTTAGCTCAGTTTGATGTAAGGTTTATGCCACAAAAAGCTATCAAAGGATCTGTGGTGTCAGACTTTCTAGCGGACTTTCCAATAGAAGACTCGACACCGATACAAGACAATGAATTACCAGATGAAGACTTGATGGTTACTGAAGATGATACTTTGACCTTATACTTTGACGGAGCCTCAAACCAAAAGGGATATGGCGTTGGAGTATTACTAGTATCACCCAAAGAAGAGCACGTCCCAATTTCCATAAAGCTTGATTTCGACGTTACCAACAACGCTGTTGAATACAAAGCATGCGTGGTAGGCCTTGAAACAGCTTTTGCATTGGGAGTAAAAAAGTTAAGGATATTCGAAGACTCTTCATTAATCATCAATCAAATATCTAAAATGTGGAAAGTAAGGAGCGAAAGTCTAGCCCCTTACCAAACCTATCTGGAAACTCTTACTAATTAGTTAGAGAAGGTAGAATACACATACCTACCTAGGGAAGAAAATCAATATGCTGATGCCTTGGAAAGACTAGCCTCGATGGTTAGCATTCCCACGGAAATCAATAAATGCCTCTAACTTTAGAGAAAAGGCACAAACCAGCATTCATTTAGGCTATAGAAGATGAAGAATTAGTCCAAGACGAAGAAGAAGAAGAAGAAGAAGAAGAAGAAGAAGAACCGTGGTACACAGATAAACTCAATTATGTCACCAAAGGAGAATACCCTCCCCATGCTGACAAAAGAGCAAAACGAGCATTAAGACTCTTGGCTTCCCAATATGTACTCATAAACAACGAGCTACATAAAAGGGTGTTAAATTGTAACTCGAAATCTTGTAGGGCTGAATTTGAAAGATTATATCTCTCAAACTACAACTGATTTTGAAGTGATTCAAGTTGGAGGTGATAGCTTGGTTCAAGAGCTTTCCAACGATAGGTCATATGCCCAATTTCGATAAGAAACAAGAAAGTTATGACCGTTTTACAAAAACCTGACGAAGCTGGAAACTTGCAACGAGGCTGCAAGCTATAGCTCTATGCGAGTGAGCTATAGCTCGTCCCTATGAAGACTTGCGGCAGGTATGAGCTAGCTGCCGAGCTATATCTCGGTAGTTAGGTTATTCTAGAATAATTTATGGAATATTTCCTAAAATTATATCTTTTCTATGACGGCTATTTGAGTATACTTGGGGAACAATCTTAGGGTTTTATTAGGGTTTCCTTGTGTTATAAAAGGACCCTTTAGTTGATCAATTAGATCATACCTTATTGAGCCATTAGGTTTAAGACTCCTTGTATTATTCTCTTGTTTCCTTCTCCATTATAGTGAAGAAGCTCTCGAATCCCCCACCCGTGGATGTAGGTCTATTTTGACCGAACCACGTAAATCCTTGTGTTTTTTCTTTATCTTCTTTATTGCTTTTCTCGTTCTTAATTTCATTGACTTGTTCCGCATTAATCAAACACAATTACACCCTATTTTCCTAACAAGTGGTATCTAGAGCCAAGGTTTTAAGGTCTTAACGTTTAGGTGTTTATAGATTAGTTTGATTAAATTATGCCAATGAAATTTGATATTGAGAAATTCGATAGGCAAGTGAACTTTAGCCTATGGCAATTGAAGATGAAAGCCATCTTGGTTCAAAGTGGCTGTCACAAGGCTCTTGAAGGTGTATCCAACAAGCCTTCGGGCATGACGGTGGATACGTGGGAGGAGATCGATTTGAAGGCTCTTTCGGCAATTCAATTATGTCTCTTTGATGATGTTTTGAGAGAGGTTGCCAAGGAGACGACTTATGCGGGTTTGTGGTTGAAGTTGGAGTCACTTTATATGACAAAGAGCGTGACCAACCATCTACTACTCAAATCTAGACTTCATGATCTTCGTCTAGAAGAAGGTAAACCGCTTATGGATTTGTAAAACATCAATGTTGAGATCGATGATGAGGATATGGCTATTAGGTTGTTGTGTTCTTTACCGCCTACGTATAAGCATTTTTGAGATACTTTATTGTATGGTAGAGATGATTTGAGTTTGGAGGATGTTAAGGATGCCTTAACTCAAAGAGATTTAATTGACAATAAATTGGTTAATAAATCTAATAATCCGGCTCAAAATAATGCTTTTGTTGCTCATGGTGGTAATAAGAATTTTGGTAAAGGAAAAGTTTGTAACTATTGTCATGTGAAGGGTCATATCAAAGCCGAGTGTTGGAAATTTAAGAAGAAGAATGTGGAGAAGTCCAATGAGGTCAAATCCGCAAATATTGCCAATACCGACGATGATGATGATTATGCACATTAGGGTTATGAGCTTTGGGGTTGCGGTTTCTACGATCTCTTCATGATAATTTCCCCTTTGAGATCTCTTGGTAAAACGAGAAACCGTGTGGATTTTTGGTTTGGAGTCTATGATAGATTTCTTTTGATTTTCGTTTGCAATAAAGTAGCAATCTTAGTTATGCATTAGGTTTTGTTCTAGTTATGCTATTTCTTATCTCAATTTTGGTACTTTTGTGATTTACTAAGTACAATTGCAATTTAGAAATTCTTGATGTAATATTTTATTTTTCTAGAATTGCCTAAGTTTCTTAGTTTGTTTTTTTTAGATGAAGAAGTGTTTGAAGAGAGTTTGGTCAATTTTGATAAGCGTGCTTGGCGTTGTGGGGAATGGTTTCAAGCCTTGAAAATCCCACTAGCTTGAACCCACTGTGATCATACACTAAAGTACGGTGGCGTCCAAAAGGGAAGAAGATAAAGCAAAAGAGTCGCCAACAAGTTTTTTAGGAACTTGTAAACCGTTCACGAGGTGAAGGTTACACCCCTTAACGATCCAAGAGATCGTCAACTCCATAAGGTCATGAACCAAAATAGGGTTCGGGGATGATGGTACAAATCCAACCTAAAAGAGATTGAACCTGCCCTAATAATAGGCCTCTACTTTATTCTGATCGTATTCATGTGCGCTTTCTGATTAACATGCAATCAATAGGTTAACCCTAAACCTGTTTAATCTATGTTGGTTGAATATTAATGCACAAACAAATCTATTATTGGCGATCACTTGAAATTATAATCACAATTAACCCTAAACAAGATTATTAATTATCTTATTAAGCGTGATTGCAAATACCAATTCCCTTTAACATGCAGTAAAGGTGATCAAGCAATAACAATATGCATCAAGCAACATAATCAATAATCAATATCAAAATAATAATAAATTATAATCATGTTCATGTTAATATTAAAGCATAATAGAAATAGCAAGATCCTAGGCATGATACTAACAAGATTAATAACAAACCCTAGCATGTCACTAAGCAATAAAAAATCAAAGCTTTAGCCCTAACATGATACTAACAATCATAAATATTAGGAAGAGAATAGGAAGCATCATACTTTTAATCATACTTGATATTAAAGTTACCCTAGACATGATACTAGGAATCAAAATAACAATCTAAGCATGATTTCTATATCATAATATCAATTAAACAATTAAAGTACTTACTTGGATGCCTCGTACCTCTTTCTAATAACAAAATACACACGTTAGTAACTTCAAGGAAAATAATAATCAAAGCAATTAAATTAAATAATTGAAAGAGAGATTTGGGACCAAACCCTTAGAAATTAAAACCTTTCACGTCTAGGGCGAAGGCAACTTCGAATATGGCTAGGTGTTTCTAGATCTTGTGAATGCGGAATTTTGTATTAAAAAGCAAAGAAGAAAGAATGCATGAATGTTAAGAATTATTGATGAAAGAGATGAAGATGATGAAAAGAATTGAATACTGAGAATTGATGACTCTTGATGATTGAAAATGGAGTTTTTGATACGATATTTATAGAGAAAATCATCCAAAAAAGATAATTTATCAAAACAGAGTCTGAAGACCACAAAACTAACTTGGCGCCAGACCTAGCTCATTGGCGCCAGGACCAGTGGCTAGCGCCAGGCGCCAGGGCTGGCGTCTGGCGCCAATCCTGATTCCAGGCGCCAAGGCCCGGGGTTGGACGCCAAACCGGCTTTCAACGCGTTTTCGAAAATCTGATAAATTTCCCGTACTGGAAGATAAAATAATATAATTTCAGTCGAAAATGCTATTTGATCTAATTAAAACTCTGAATAATCCTAATTGAATTAAGAATGATAAGACCTTCTAGAATGTTCTAGAAGACTAAAACCATTCCTAATCGCATTCGGAATGATAAATCATATTAGGCCCTCCCCTAGATCATTGGGCCGTACATAAAGCTCAAACCGGGCCTAGTTTAGTAAATTGGCCATAAATTCCTCAATATTCATCGGAATCGGGCTTATAATATATCGTTGGAAAGGTCTTTGCAAGCCCCATCCAACTAAACCACTATTGGACCCATATTATGGACCAACCAAACTGGATTGGCTGTTTTCTTAAAATAAATTTTTCAAAAACAGAGAGAAGAGAAAAAAAAAGAAATAAAACTTTCCGCAACACTAGACCTTTCCACTCTTTCGTTTCATTCGATTATGATTCGACGTGAAAGGTACTCATCACTGGGTTTGGTTTTGGGGAGACACAAATGGGTGTCTACAGGCGTCGGGACATTATACTCTCAATCTAGGCCATGTGATGGTTTTGTGTACGAAATTTTGTGTTCGGAGACGCACCGGTTCACAAGTTATGGAAGATGTCCGTTTGGTGATAGCCTAATGTGAGTAGGCTTATGGAGATTTGTTTAAGGTGGAGGTTTTATGTTTTATTATGAGCATTACTTCTTGGTTTTTGGTTCAAGGTGGAGTTACCTTGTTTTTGGTCGATTTCAAGTCAAGGTGGAGATTGTTAAATTGTGACTCGAAATCTAGTTGGGCTGACTTTGAACGATTATATCTCTCAAAATACAACTGATTTTTAGCTGATTCAAGTTGGAGGTGATATCTTGGTTCAAGAGCTTTCCAACAATAGGTCATATGCCCAATTCCGATAAGAAACGAGAAAGTTATGACCGTTTTACAAAAACCTGACGAAGTTGGAAATTTGCAACGAGGCTGCGAGCTATAGCTCTATACGAGTGAGCTATAGCTCGGCCCTATGAAGACTTGCGGTAGGTATGAGCTAGCTGCCGAGCTATAGCTCGGTAGTTAGGTTATTCTAGGATAATTTATGGAATATTTCCTAAAATAATATCTTTTCTATGACGGCTATTTGAGTATACTTGGGGAACAATCTTAGGGTTTTATTGGGGTTTCCTTGTGTTATAAAAGGACCCTTTAGTTGATCAATTAGATCATACCTTAATGAGCCATTAGGTTTAAGACTCCTTGTATTATTCTCTTGTTTCCTTCTCCATTATAGTGAAGAAGCTCTCGAATCCTCCACCCGTGGATTTAGGTCTATTTTGACCGAACCACGTAAATCCTTGTGTTTTTTGTTTATCTTCTTTATTGCTTTTCTCGTTCTTAATTTCATTGACTTGTTCCGCATTAATCAAACACAATTACACCCTAATTTCCTAACAAGTGGTATCTAAAGCCAAGGTTTTAAGGTCTTAAGGTTTAGGTGTTTATAGATTAGTTTGATTAAATTATGCCAATGAAATTTGATATTGAGAAATTCGATAGGCAAGTGAACTTTAGCCTATGGCAATTGAAGATGAAAGCCATCTTGGTTCAAAGTGGCTGTCACAAGGCTCTTGAAGGTGTATCCAACAAGCCTTCGGGCATGACGGTGGATACGTGGGAGGAGATCGATTTGAAGGTTCTTTCGGCAATTCAATTATGTCTCTCTGATGATGTTTTGAGAGAGGTTGCCAAGGAGACGACTTCTGCGGGTTTGTGGTTGAAGTTGGAGTCACTTTATATGACAAAGAGCGTGACCAACCATCTACTACTCAAATCTAGACTTCATGATCTTCGTCTAGAAGAAGGTAAACCGCTTAAGTCTTATTTAGATGAATTCTTCTCTATTATTATAGATTTGCAAAACATCAATGTTGAGATCGATGATGAGGATATGGCTATTAGGTTGTTGTGTTCTTTACCGCCTACGTATAAGCATTTTCGAGATACTTTATTGTATGGTAGAGATGATTTGAGTTTGGAGGATGTTAAGGATGCCTTAACTCAAAGAGATTTAATTGACAATAAATTGGTTAATAAATCTAATAATCCGGCTCAAAATAATGCTTTTGTTGCTCATGGTGGTAATAAGAATTTTGGTAAAGGAAAAGTTTGTAACTATTGTCATGTGAAGGGTCATATCAAAGCCGAGTGTTGGAAATTTAAGAAGAAGAATGTGGAGAAGTCCAATGAGGACAAATCCGCAAATATTGCCAATACCGACGTTGATGATGATTATGCACTTTAGGGTTACGAGCTTTGGGGTTACAGTTTCTACGATCTCCTCATGATAAGTTCCCCTTTGATATCTCTTGGTAAAACGAGAAACCGTGTGCTTTTTTGGTATGGAGTATATGATAGATTGCTTTTGATTTTCGTTTGCAATAAAGTAGCAATCTTGGTTATGCATTAGATTTTGTTCTAATTATTCTATTTCTTATCTCAATTTTGGTACTTTTGTGATTTACTAAGTACAATTGCAATTTAGAAATTCTTGATGTAATATTTATTTTTCTAGAATCTCTTAAGTTTTTTAGTTTAATTTTTTTGAGATGAAGATGTGTTTAAAGAGAGTTTGGCCAATTTTGATAAGCATGCTTGGCGTCGGGAAATTATACACTCAATCTAGGCCATGTGATGGTTTTGTGTACGGAATTTTGTGTTCGGAGACGCACCGGTTCACAAGTTATGGAAGATGTCCGTTTGTTGATAGCCTAATGTGAGTAGGCTTATGGATTTTTGTTAAAGGTGGAGGTTTTATGTTTTATTATGAGCATTACTTCTTGGTTTTTGGTTCAAGGTGGAGTTACCTTGTTTTTGGTCGATTTCAAGTAAAGGTGGAGATTGTTAAATTGTGACTCGAAATCTAGTAGGGCTGACTTTTAATGATTATATATATCAAAATACAAATGATTTTGAGGTGATTCAAGTTGGAGATGATAGCTTGGTTCAAGAGCTTTCCAACGATAGGTCATATGCCTAATTCCGATAAGAAACGAGAAAGTTATGACCGTTTTACAAAAACCTGACGAAGCTGGAAATTTGCAACGAGGCTGCGAGCTATAACTCTATGCGAGTGAGCTATAGCTCGGCCCTATGAAGACTTGCGGAAGGTATGAGCTAGCTGCCGAGCTATAGCTCGGTAGTTAGGTTATTCTAGGATAATTTATGGAAAATTTCCTAAAATTATATCCTTTCTATGACGGCTATTTGAGTATACTTGGGGAATAATCTTAGGGTTTTATTAGGGTTTCCTTGTGTTATAAAAGGACCCTTTAGTTGATCAATTAGATCATACCTTATTGAGCCATTAGGTTTAAGACTCCTGGTATTATTCTCTTGTTTCCTTCTCCATTAAAGTGAAGAAGCTCTCGAATCCCCCACCGGTGGATGGAGGTCTATTTTGACCGAACCACGTAAACCCTTGTGTTTTTTGTTTATCTTCTTTATTGCTTTTCTCGTTCTTAATTTCATTGACTTGTTCCGCATTAATCAAACACAATTACACCCTATTTTCCTAACAAGTGGTATCTAGAGCCAAGGTTTTAAGGTCTTAACGTTTAGGTGTTTATAGATTAGTTTGATTAAATTATGCCAATGAAATTTGATATTGAGAAATTCGATAGGCAAGTGAACTTTATCCTATGGCAATTGAAGATGAAAGCCATCTTGGTTCAAAGTGGCTGTCACAAGGCTCTTGAAGGTGTATCCAACAAGCCTTCGGGCATGACGGTGGATACGTGGGAGGAGATCGATTTGAAGGCTCTTTCGGCAATTCAATTATGTCTCTTTGATGATGTTTTGAGAGAGGTTGCCAAGGAGACGACTTATGCGGGTTTGTGGTTGAAGTTGGAGTCACTTTATATGACAAAGAGCGTGACCAACCATCTACTACTCAAATAAAGACTTCATGATCTTCGTCTAGAAGAAGGTAAACCGCTTAAGTCTTATTTAGATGAATTCTTCTCTATTATTATGGATTTGTAAAACATCAATGTTGAGATCGATGATGAGGATATGGCTATTAGGTTGTTGTATTCTTTACCGCCTACGTTTAAGCATTTTTGAGATACTTTATTGTATGGTAGAGATGATTTGAGTTTGGAGGATGTTAAGGATGCCTTAACTCAAAGAGATTTAATTGACAATAAATTGGTTAATAAATCTAATAATCCGGCTCAAAATAATGCTTTTGTTGCTCATGGTGGTAATAAGAATTTTGGTAAAGGAAAAGTTTGTAACTATTGTCATGTGAAGGGTCATATCAAAGCCGAGTGTTGGAAATTTAAGAAGAAGAATGTGGAGAAGTCCAATGAGGACAAATCCGCAAATATTGCCAATACCGACGATGATGATGATTATGCACTTTAGGGTTACGAGCTTTGGGGTTGCGGTTTCTACGATCTCTTCATGATAAGTTCCCCTTTGATATCTCTTGGTAAAACGAGAAACGGTGTGGATTTTTGGTATGGAGTCTATGATAGATTGCTTTTGATTTTCGTTTGCAATAAAGTAGCAATCTTAGTTATGCATTAGATTTTGTTCTAGTTATGCTATTTCTTATCTCAATTTTGGTTCTTTTGTGATTTACTAAGTACAATTGCAATTTAGAAATTCTTGATGTAATATTTATTTTTCTAGAATCTCTTAAGTTTTTTAGTTTAGTTTTTTTGAGATGAAGATGTTTTTGAAGAGAGTTTGGCCAATTTTGATAAGCATGCTTGGCGTCGAGACATTATACTCTCAATCTAGGCCATGTGATGGTTTTGTGTACGGAATTTTGTGTTCGGAGACGCACCGGTTCAGAAGTTATGGAAGATGTCCGTTTGTTGATAGCCTAATGTGAGTAGGCTTATGGATTTTTGTTAAAGGTGGAGGTTTTATGTTTTATTATGAGCATTACTTCTTGGTTTTTGGTTCAAGGTGGAGTTACCTTGTTTTTGGTCGATTTCAAGTAAAGGTGGAGATTGTTAAATTGTGACTCAAAATCTAGTAGGGCTGACTTTTAATGATTATATCTATGAAACTACAACTGATTTTTAGGTGATTCAAGTTGGAGGTGATAATTTGGTTCAAGAGCTTTCCAACGATAGGTCATATGCCCAATTCCGATAAGAAACAAGAAAGTTATGACCGTTTTACAAAAACCTGACGAAGCTGGAAATTTGGAACGAGGCTGCGAGCTATAGCTCTATGCGAGTGAGCTATAGCTCGGCCCTATGAAGACTTGCGGCAGGTATGAGCTAGCTGACGAGCTATAGCTCGGTAGTTAGGTTATTCTAGGATAATTTATGGAATATTTCCTAAAATTATATCTTTTCTATGACGGCTATTTGATTATACTTTGGGAATAATCTTAGGGTTTTATTAGGATTTCCTTGTGTTATAAAAGGACCCTTTAGTTGATCAATTAGATCGATCATACCTTATTGAGCCATTAGATTTAAGACTCCTTGTATTATTCTCTTGTTTCCTTCTCCATTATAGTGAAGAAGCTCTCGAATCCCCCACCCGTGGATGTAGGTCTATTTTGACCAAACCACGTAAATCCTTGTGTTTTTTGTTTATCTTCTTTATTGTTTTTGTCGTTCTTAATTTCATTGACTTGTTCCGCATTAATCAAACACAATTACACCCTGATTTCCTAACAAGTGGTATCTAGAGCCAAGGTTTTAAGGTCTTAAGGTTTAGGTGTTTATAGATTAGTTTGATTAAATTATTCCAATGAAACTTGATATTATAAATTCGATAGGCAAATGAACTTTAGCCTATGGCAATTGAAGATGAAAGCCATCTTGGTTCAAAGTGGCTGTCACAAGGCTCTTGAAGGTGTATCCAACAAGCCTTTGAGCATGACGGTGGATACGTGGGAGGAGATCGATTTGAAGGCTCTTTCGGCAATTCAATTATGTCTCTCTGATGATGTTTTGAGAGAGGTTGCCAAGGAGACGACTTCTGCGGGTTTGTGGTTGAAGTTGGAGTCACTTTATATGATAAAGAGCGTGACCAACCATCTACTACTCAAATCTAGACTTCATGATCTTTGTCTAGAAGAAGGTAAACCGCTTAAGTCTTATTTAGATGAATTCTTCTCTATTATTATGGATTTGCAAAACATCAATGTTGAGATCAATGATGAGGATATGGCTATTAGGTTGTTGTGTTCTTTACTGCCTACGTATAAGCATTTTCGAGATACGTTATTGTATGTTAGAGATGATTTGAGTTTGGAGGATGTTAAGGATGCCTTAACTCAAAGAGATTTAATTGACAATAAATTGGTTAATAAATCTAATAATCCGGCTCAAAATAATGCTTTTGTTGCTCATGGTGGTAATAAGAATTTTGGTAAAGGAAAAGTTTGTAACTATTGTCATGTGAAGGGTCATATCAAAGCCGAGTGTTGGAAATTTAAGAAGAAGAATGTGGAGAAGTCCAATGAGGACAAATCCGCAAATATTGCCAATACCGACGATGATGATGATTATGCACTTTAGGGTTACGAGCTTTGGGGTTGCGGTTTCTACGATCTCTTCATGATAAGTTCCCCTTTGATATCTCTTGGTAAAACGAGAAACGGTGTGGATTTTTGGTATGGAGTCTATGATAGATTGCTTTTGATTTTCGTTTGCAATAAAGTAGCAATCTTAGTTATGCATTAGATTTTGTTCTAGTTATGCTATTTCTTATCTCAATTTTGGTTCTTTTGTGATTTACTAAGTACAATTGCAATTTAGAAATTCTTGATGTAATATTTATTTTTCTAGAATCTCTTAAGTTTTTTAGTTTAGTTTTTTTGAGATGAAGATGTTTTTGAAGAGAGTTTGGCCAATTTTGATAAGCATGCTTGGCGTCGAGACATTATACTCTCAATCTAGGCCATGTGATGGTTTTGTGTACGGAATTTTGTGTTCGGAGACGCACCGGTTCAGAAGTTATGGAAGATGTCCGTTTGTTGATAGCCTAATGTGAGTAGGCTTATGGATTTTTGTTAAAGGTGGAGGTTTTATGTTTTATTATGAGCATTACTTCTTGGTTTTTGGTTCAAGGTGGAGTTACCTTGTTTTTGGTCGATTTCAAGTAAAGGTGGAGATTGTTAAATTGTGACTCAAAATCTAGTAGGGCTGACTTTTAATGATTATATCTATGAAACTACAACTGATTTTTAGGTGATTCAAGTTGGAGGTGATAATTTGGTTCAAGAGCTTTCCAACGATAGGTCATATGCCCAATTCCGATAAGAAACAAGAAAGTTATGACCGTTTTACAAAAACCTGACGAAGCTGGAAATTTGCAATGAGGCTGCGAGCTAGAGCTCTATGCGAGTGAGCTATAGCTCGGCGCTATGAAGACTTGCGGCAGGTATGAGCTAGTTGCCGAGCTATAGTTTGGTAGTTAGGTTATTCTAGGATAATTTATGGAATATTTCCTAAAATTATATCTTTTCTATGACGGCTATTTGAGTATACTTAGGTAACAATCTTGGGGTTTTATTAGGGTTTCCTTGTGTTATAAAAGGACCCTTTAGTTGATCAATTAGATCATACCTTATTGAGCCATTAGATTTAAGACTCCTTGTATTATTCTCTTGTTTCCTTCTCCATTATAGTGAAGAATCTCTGGAATCCCCCACCCGTGGGTGTAGGTCTATTTTGACCGAACCACGTAAATCCTTGTGTTTTTTGTTTATCTTCTTTATTGTTGTTCTCGTTCTTAATTTCATTGACTTGTTCCGCATTAATAAAACACAATTACACCCTGATTTCCTAACAAAGGGTACCTAAGGGTCGAGCCCTCTTATGTGTAGGAAAAAAGGATGCCCAAAGAGCGATGAGGATAGTCCTCGAAGGAATATGTGGCACTCTAATAAATGGCAAAATGTTAGTCCAAAAGATAATGCGAGAAGGATATTATTGGACTACAATGAATAGGGATTGACATCAATACGTAAAAAGATGCCCTAAGTGCTAATTCTATGCAAAATTTACAACATGTTCCTCCATCCTTGCTCTACACCTACACGTAGCCATGTCTATTCTCTACATGGGGAATTGACATCATCGGCAAAATCACTCCCCCAAGAACAGGAGGCCATGAATATATCCTAATAGCAATCGATTACTTCACAAAGTGGGTCGAAGCGCAATCATACGCTAAACTCACTGCAAAACATGTAGCACTATTTATCGAGAGAAATATTATTTGTCGATATGGAGTCCCACATGAAATGATAAGTGACAATGGAACTCACTTTCAAGCCGAATGTGAAGAATTGCTACAAAAATATGGCATTCAACATCATCATTATTCCCCTTATAGGCCTCAAGAAAATGGAGCAGTCGAGGCAGCTAATAAGAATCTAAAGATTATCATCAAGAAAATGATGGAAAATTATAAGGATTGGCCTGACAAACTTCACTTCGCATTGTGGGGTTATCGCACGTCAATTCGCACATCAACAGGGAATACGCCATTTTCCTTAGTTTATGGAATGGATGCCGTACAACCTGTCGAACTAGAGATTCCGTCTCTACGCATCGCGTTAGATAGTAAACTCGGTGAAGTTGAATGGACTAGGGCAAGATATGAAGAATTAATTCTACTCAATGAAAAACGACTAGAAACTCTGCATCACACTCGGTGTTATCAAACTCGTATGGCTAGGCATTTTAATAAGAAGGTCAAGACAAGAAACATCAAAGTAGGAGATTTATTGTTAAAAGCATTAAGGAAAAATGTTTTAGATCCAAGGGGAAAATTTAGACCTAATTGGTCTGGACCCTACATTGTCAAAACAATCCTGTCAAGAGGTGCAGCAAAACAAACTGATATGGATGGCAATGAGTTCTCGAACATGACAAATCTTGACCAACTTAAGAAATACTACCCATAATTACTTGAGTAGGATACTCAAGAGAGCTACGTTTGGCCTGATTCCTTAAGAAAGGATACGTAGGCAACCCTTTACGGGTGCGGCCACTTTATTTTTTAAAAATCTCGCATCCAAGGAATAATTAAAAATTCGACAGAAGATTGACGGAACATGGCGTCACAGAAAACACTCTTGCGCCAACTGATAACCGTTCGCGCCAGACGACGGCAACTGTCGCCTGACGCTAGACTGCCGCAGCCGGCGCCAGTCTCGAAATGGTTGCGCCAATTTACAGTTAACAGTCTGGAAATATTTCGGTATTTTTCGGAAAATTTTCGACTTTCGTACTCGAAAAATTTCTGCAAAATTAATTGTTTTCGGTTTTCATTGCTTTAATAAAACAAATTTAAAGTAAATAATTTAATTAAAAGCTGGAATTTCATTAATAAAATAAATTACATTATTGATGGAATTTAATTAAAGCTTAAATAAATTAACTTTAAGTAAAAAAAAAAACTAAGTCTAATAATTGGAAATTAAGCAATGCTCTTAATCTTCTTTCTCTTTCTTAGCCCTTTTCCAATTTTTGTCTGCTTCCTCCTCCTCATCCATAACCTTAGCTAGTAGGCATCCTTTAGAGGACCTACATTCAATCTTGGAGTAGATAGTTTCCCCTTCAGCTAGGACTCCATGCTTCTTTTCTACCCAAGCTTTCTTTTCTGTGGTGTCAGCTTTCCTTTTTCCCTTATCTTTTGCAGTGCTTTTCTTCCTAGGCATTGTATGTGTTTTGAATTCAATTCTTTCACCTAAGCGTTCCCTAACAGGAACCACCTTGTCACCTAGATGACTCTTCACATCAGTTTTACTCTGATTTTTCTTCAAGTCCTTTGAAGGTTGCTTCAGCAGCCACCTTTTCACATCATTGGGCAAGGAAGGAGGAACCTTTTTGGTAATTACTTCCCATAAAGGTATGGCACTCCAATAAGCATCAAACTTTTCTACTTCCTGGGAGACAGGGAACTCGTAGGGAGGACGAAGATCTCCGGAAGGAATAGTCTGAAGTAGGTCGTATTGTCTTTTTACCCTGTAGGGATAATAAAAAGTCATACGGAACAAGCTTGGAAGACGGCAGAAAGGTTGTTTGTTAACACCAACCATCCTTTCTATTTTCCACCAAGGGATAACCCACTTGATGGCAAAATTGCAGGATTCGAAGACCCTCTTCCATTCGTGGCGCCCCATCTTATAGAAGCATTTCTTCCTCCTCACGAAGCAATTCGGAGTGTACTTCTCAATGTTGTCTAAAAGGGCTAATTAATTCCAGCCTTTCCATTAGCCACATCTATAAAAAAAAATTGCAAATAAATTATTATTACTATACAAAAATATATTTTTGATTTCTGTAATTAAAAATATTATTTTTCTACCTGTAATAAAATTGGAGAGCCCCGAAAAGGTGCTTTTGGATTCCTCTTTAATTCATCAAGACTAATCATAGTCTCTCCAACTATTAAAGGCATTGCATTTCTCCCTGATTCAATTTGTTCTAATACAGTGGTTATAATTGATTGACCCTCATTATTTTTACCACTAGTAAGAAAAAATTGATTAAGCCTACAAAATAAGAAAGCCCTTCTTCTATAAACATGAAAAGATTCGAAGTAAGGTTTATCAAAATAATGGCGAGCTAATTCTTTCAAATTAACTATGTTACCATCTACTATTTTTGATAGATCACTGTCTTTTAAATTGAAGAAGCATTCAAAATCCTTATAATAATATGCATCTATTCTAGCGATTACTACAAGATCTATTGCAGGGAAACCTAAAATAGCACCAAATTCTTCCGGCAAAGGGCTAAATTCATCATACCCTATTCTAAAGCAATGAGTATCTACATCCCAATATTCTAGAGCGGTATGAATAAAATCTAAGTCAAGATCTACCCCTTTGATACCATAAATACCCCCCAAGTGAAACACATCTAATTCTTTTCTTTCTTTGGCGTTAAGAGACCGACACCATTCATAAGTGTAATTGGTAAAAGTTTTGGTGACTAGAGACATGATATTATTTTTCTATAAGCTAAGAAATATTTTATCTGCTGAAATTATGAAAAGAATCGGCTGGGCAGGAGGCTATTTATGCACGAAATCGGAGCAGTTTTAATCTGGGAAGGATTCGGAGTCAGCGCTATTTAGCGCCAGACGCTACTATTGGCGCCTGACGCCAGATCCTGGCGCCAAACGCTAAGTGTAGCGCCTGGCGCTACACCAAAACGCGTGGCGCCAGCTGGCGCCAATTTTCCTCATCGTACGCGCTTTCTAGAAACTGCGTTTTTAACTTAATTCGAGTCTGCTAATGACTTTACGGCTTCCTTATCTTTTTCTAAATTATCATTTATTCCTTTTTTTAATTAATATAGCTATTATATTAATTATATTATTTTTTTGGATTTTATTTAGACTAATTTCCAAGTTTTGATAAATCCAATATTTCATTTGACTTTTCCTTTTTTCATTTTTTCTTTTTAAGGGAGAAAGTCGGACACCCTCCATCAATAATAAAAATGACGAAATTTTTGCGCAAAATTATTTGTCACATTTCCTTGCACGCACAAACATGCACATAATAATAAAAAAAATGGAAAACATGATAAATAAAATAAACTCATAATAGGTATATATATATATATATATATATATATATATATATATATATATATATATATATATATATATATATATATATATATATATATATATATATATATATATATATACAAAATAGGTCTAAAAAATGAGTCTAACTAAAAGGCAAAGTTCTATACAAAGTCAAGATAAAATAAATAAAAAGCACAGGAACAAACTACGGCGCCGGGGGACGTAAACCCATCATCGCATAAAACTCTACGGTACGAGGAGTAACCTCTCCACCAGCTCCAGCATTAGCTCCAGTCTTAGCACCAGTCTCCGCAGGAGGAGGAAAGCTCAACGTAGGACCAGTCCACCCGAGATCAACCTGAGGCTGAGGCTGCAGAGGCTGCTGCGATGACAAGCCAACCTCGTACATCCCACCACCTCTAAGAGCCGAGGTAGCCTCTCCCTGGCCTACCGGCGCAGCATGTGCACCCTCAGAGGAAGAACCTGAGCCGACTACCGCCTCAGTACGGGCAGCCTCAAAGCGATCGCCCCTACCTCCCGAAGTAGTGCGGTGACGTTTCGAGCTAGACCTCGCCGGATCCCTCCGCACCTCAGGTCTCGTGCGGGTACGAGAAGGAATGGGCTGACCCTGCAAAAGAAATTAAAATCAGAAACACGCAAAATCAAAGCGATAATACAAAAAATATGAAAGGAACACTACCTCCTGAACGGCGTCGTCCCGACGGCAGGTAGCCACGTTCCTCATCCGGACAAGCTGGCTCCGGAAGGCATCTATACATCGTGCCATCGCCGAAACCACCTCGCGCGAGAACTGTCAAAGAAATAAGTCAGTAAACATGCATAATATATAAGGACAAAAGTTGCAAGAAAACAAGCTTACCCGAGTCTGGTGGCTAGGAATCGACCGCTCCACGAAGCGCTCGTCCTCAGGAGTCGGAGGAATCATCTCCTCAATCGGCCCATATGTACCCTGATAATGGATAGACATACGGGGTGGCACGAACTCAACAGCATCGTCCTGACAAGGCAAGACAAAATCAGTGAAGCATCACTTGGGGGCTACTTAACGAAAGGTAAAAGCTGAAAAATCGTACCGCCACATCCTCAGCCGGTACAGGAACTGGAGCTAGCAACGGCAGTAGCTCCTCCGCATAGCATCGCCCAGGGATCGTGTAAGATCGCCAAAGGGTACCAGCTCCCTCTGACATGCTCACCAACCTCGTGGCGTTAAACATGTGGCGTGGTGGAGGAGCAGGAACGACAAGTGTATCGGAGGAATGCTGAATAGCAACCCTCTCTCCAAGATACGCGACCGCTCCATAGGTCCCTAAGAAATAGCGACACTCAGCAGAATACTGCGCGGCTAACCCAGGGACTGCCAGGTCGTCCCATGGTCAGTTCATCACCTCAGGCTCCTGCAAAGAACGTCAATCAGTCAAGAATCTATCTAAAACATCTCAAAATTTCAAAAAGACTAGAATCATACCGAGATGATCCAATCTCGGACATATACAGTGGACATCCCCACACGGCGGCTGCCCCATGAAGCACTAACTGGAAACTTGCGCGGCGACGGTCTCGTCGGCGCAGCTGAGGGAAAATACTCGTAGAACCAGATCTACAAGAAGCTAAATTTATCAGTAAATGCTAACTAAAATGTAGAGCTAAACTTTATAGGGAATAAGGTATACCTCTACGACCCTCCAAAAGCTGGACAAAGCAACATTCGACCCAAATGACCGATGTCGACACGAGTCCCTCAACGCTTATAGACACCCATTTGTGTCTCCCCAAAATCAAACCCAGTGATGAGTACCTTTCATGTCGAATCATAATCGAATGAAACGAAAGTGTGGAAAGGTCTAGTGTTGCGGAAAGTTTTTATTTCTTTTCTCCTCTTTCTGTTTTTGAAAACTTTATTTTAAGAAAACAGCCAATCCAGTTTGGTTGGTCCATGATATGAGTCCGATAGTAGTGTAGTTGGATGGGGCTTGCAAAGACCTTTCCAACGATATATTATAAGCCCAATTCCGATGAATATTGAGGAAATTATGGCCAATTTACTAAACTAGGCCCGGTTTGAGCCTAATATGCGGCCCAATGATCTAGGGGAGGGCCTAATGTGATTTATCATTCCTAATGCAATTAGGAATGGTTTTGGTCTTCTAGAATCTTCTAGAAGGTTCTTTTCATTCCTAATTCAATTAGCATTGGTAAGTTGACTTTGTTGACTTTTCAGAGTTTTAATCAAAATCAAATAGCATTTTCGAAGAAATTATATTATTTTATCCTCCAATACGGGAAATTTATCAGATTTTCGAAAACGAGTTGAAATCCAGTTTGGCGTCCAACCCCAGGCATTGGCGCCTGGAACCAGGCTTGGCGCCTGGCGCTAGCCATTGGTGGCTGGCGCCAGCTAGCCAGGGTTGGCGCCAACCTTGTTTTGTGTGCGTCAGACTCTGTTTCGTTAAATTATCTTTTTTGGCTGATTTTCTCTATAAATATCGTATCAAAAACTCCGTTTTCATTCACCAATTCTCTTCATTCTCAAGCTTTCATCAACAATCATTAATTCTTTCATTCATTCAATTCTTTCTTACTTTTTCATACAAGATTCCGCATTCACAAGATCTAGAAACACCTAGCCATATTCGAAGTTGCCTTCGCCCTAGACGTGAAAGGTTTTAATTTATGAGGGTTTGGTCTCAAATCTCTCTTTCGATAATTTAATTTAGTTGTTTGTTTATTATTTTTCCTTGAAGTTACTAACGTGTGTATTTTGTCATTAGAAAGAGGTACGAGGCATCAAAGTAAGTACTTTAATTGATTTATTGATATTATGATATTCCTAATATCATGTCTAGGGTAATTTTAATATTAAATATGATTCCTGCGATGCTTCTTATGTTCTTCCTAATATTTATGATTGTTAGTATCATGTTAGGGCTAAAGATTTGATTTTTATTGTTTAGTGACATGCTAGGGTTTGTTATTAATCTTGTTAGTATCATGCCTAGGATCTTGCTTTTATGCTTTAACATGAATATTATTGTAGTTATGATTATTATGAATTATGATTGCTATGATTATGATATTCATAATTGTTCATGATTATTATTTATTATGTTGCTTGATATTTTATTTATTGCTTGATCACACTTTTATTGCATGTTTAAAAGGAATTTGGTACTTGTAATCACGCTTAATAAGATAATTAATAATCTTGTTAGGTTAACTTTGATTATAATTCAAGTGATCGCCAATAATAGTTTATTTGTGCATTAAATTCAACCAACATAGATAAACAGGTTTAGGGTTAATCCTATTGATTGCATGTTAATTAAAAGCGCACATGAATACGATCAGAATAAAGTAGAGGCCTATTATTAGGGCAGGTTCAATCTCTTTTAGGTTGGATTTGTACCTTCATCCCCGGACCCTTATTTGGTTCATGACCTTATGGAGTTGACGATCTCTTGGATCGTTAAGGGGTGTAACCTTCATCCTATGAACGGTTTACAAGTTCCTTAAAAACTTGTTGGCGACTCTTTTGCTCTATCTTCTTCCCTTTTGGACGCCACCGTACTTTAGTGTATGATCACAGTGGGGTTCGAGCTAGTGGGATTTAAGGCTTGAAATTATTCCCTACAGCGCTCGAATGAAATCAGCGTAGGCCAAGCTGGCTTAGTCATAAGTCCCGATCCGGTGTAGATCGCGGACGGCAGGAAGGTAGTAAAGCAGCGCCCTACTACCCTTGTCAGGGGAGAACATCCCTGACAACAATATGAGTGCAAAGATGCGCACCCGCTACTCTCGGGTGGTCGCACCATCGTCCAAAGCCGCTGCTAGAGTCGAGCGGCGAATCCCCCTAGCGCTGAACTGAGTCGAATCTACCTCAGCTCGAGCCCGCATAGCAATCGGACCCAACAGCTCCTCGACCTCAGGGGAAAAGACGTCGATCCCGCTGTCGAACGACAGTGGCACGGAACTAAACTCTAGTCCTGTGATGAGACTGAAGTCCATAGGAGTGACCATCATCTCACCCCAGGGAAAGTGGAAAGTGTTGGTGGTGTCCCAAAAGAACTCCACCAGAGCACGAACTACATGGTGACCCCCGCTGGAGGCAACCATTGCCTCGGAGGTCTCGTACAACGCAGTAAGACCGCAAGACTCCCATAGAAGTCTCGTCTGATCATCTCTGGCGATGTACATCTTGTACAAATCGCCCAAGCCGTCACAGCCGGAACCATGACAGCGCGTCCTCCCAACAGTGATGCCCCGTCTCACCCTCTCAGAAATGTGGTGAACGGGGGAAAAGTACAAGGTCCGCTCATCCCACTCGGGGAGTCGACCAAGCGAAGTGGGCGGCTCGTTGTCTAGCCATGCTACATTGTGCAGAATTATCATAAATTAAGGTTCTATAGTATCTAAGGTTCGCCTAGCCGCATGATACTATGTTCGCAAAAAACAGAGTACGTAGTACTAAAACAGAGCACAAATTCAAATTGAGCATAACGGCATTTTTCAAGCAATCAAACAATTTCTTGCAATAATACAGTAATTATTGTGACAAATTGGACAAGAATTGCTAGCAAAAACATCAAGAACGAGCCACATTGTATTCCTGACCTTAAGAGGTTCAACAATGGCAATTTGTTCATTTCTTCACCAAATTGAGTCAAACAAGCCTCAAATTACTCCCAAGGCAATAAATAAACATAATCAAGTATTTAAGGAAAACCCGACTCTAGCGCCAAGCGCCAGACCTTGGCGTCAGCAGATAGGCTTGGCGCCTAGCGCTAGCTCCAGCGTCTGGCGCTACAGCCAGTTATGTGGCGCTGATGTTATTTCAGAGGCGCCAGAATATTCAGCCACTTAGTACGGTTATTCTAACCTTTTGCAATATATTTTGGGTTCCCTGGTACGCTAGTTAGCCCCTCTGAGCAGTTTGACATGATTTTTAGTAATCGGCTTGATTACACAAAGTGATCGACCTGATGAAAGATCGTCTCACTTAGCTTAAAGCGCCTAAGCATTGGCTCATCGCAAAAGGCACCGACATACTGGTTCATTCGAAAAGGCACCGACGTATTGGTTCATTAATTTAGCAAAAGGCACCGACATATAGGTTCAAGCAGTAAAAGCGCCGACGTACAGGCGTAGCGGAAGCAAAGTTCAAGCGAACTTTTAAAGATCGACAAGCGGAGATCTTCGGTAATTTCTTTTGGAAAATTATCTCAAAAAATGAGCTTACCTTCAAGCAAGGATATCTTCGGCAGCATTCCCTAGATTGTGGAGAGTTGTCAAAAACAACTGAAGGTGATTTCAAGCGAAGTTGTCTTCGATCATGTTCCCTTAGACGTGGAAGATGATCACAAAGCGGAAGAGGATTGTTTCAAGCGACGCAATCTTCGATAGTGTTCCCTGGCTTGTGGAATATTATTAAAGCGGAAGAGGATCGTTTCAAGCGAAGCAATCTTCGATATTGGAAGCAGTTACAAGCGTAGCAGTTTTCAAGCGGGATGGCATTCTCTTGGCAGGAGGTCATAAAACAGTAAAGCGGCAGCAAATCGGTTACTTTCAGAGACGTGTGCTCGACGGTGCAAGATACGCGTTTCTTAACTCTTTTATATGTTTAACTAACGCTAGTTTGCAGGTACCAGCGTTACAAGAGTGATTGAGGATCACAGAACGTTCTGAATCATTCTTCGTCCCTATCAATACTTTGACCTTTGTTTTCGAAACTTGCGTTTCTCCAAACTCAGTCAAAGTGGGGGATTCTGTAGACACCCATTCGTGTCTCCCCAAAACCAAATCCAGTGATGAGTACCTTTCACGTCGAATCATAATCGAATGAAGTGAAAGTGTGGAAAGTTTAGTGTTGCGGATAGTTTTAATTTCTTTTCTCTTCTCACTGTTTTTTGAAAACCTATTTTAAGAAAACAGCCAATCCAGTTTGGTTGGTCGATGATATGGGTCCAATAATAGTGTAGTTGGATAGGGCTTGAAAAGAGCTTTCCAACGATATATTATAAGCCCAATTCCAATGAATATTGAAGAAGTTATGGCTAAATTACTGAACTGGGCCTGGTTTGAGCCTTATATGCGGCCCAATGATCTAGAGGAGGGCCTAATATAGATTTATCATTCCTAATGCAATTAGGAATGGTTTTAGTCTTCTAAATTCTTCTAGAAGGTTCTTTTCATTCCTAATTTAATTAGCATTGATAAATTGACTTTTGTTGACTTTTTAGAGTTTAATCAGAATCAAAGAACGTTTTTGAGGAAAATATGATTTTATCCTCCTGTACGGAAATTTCTATCTGATTTTAAGAAAACGCGTCGATTTCTTAGTCAGCGCCAAACGCCAGCTGTAGCGCCTGACGCTACGCTTGGCGCCTGGCGCTAGCCTTAGCGCCTGGAGCTAAGGTCAGCGTTTGGCGCTAATCTGGCTTTTTGTGTTAGAACTCTGTTTTTTAATGTTTTATCTTGTTGGCTGATTTTCTCTATAAATAGTCTCCTAAAAACTCCGTTTTCATTCACCAACTCTCATCAAGATTCTCTTGATTACTCTCTCTCTCTCTCTCTTTTCTAAACTAGCCTTCTCTCAAATACAAAATTCCGCATTCATTAGATCTAGACACACCTAGCCATATTCGAAGTTGCCTTCGCCCTAGACGTGAAAGGTTTAATTTCTGAGGGTTTGGTCCCATATCTCTCTTTCAATTATTTAATTTAATTGTTGTTTATTATTTTCCTTGAAGTTACTAACGTGTGTATTTTGTTATTAGAAAGAGGTACGAGGCATCTAAGTAAGTGTTTTAATTGTTTTATTGATTTTATGATGTAGAAACCATGCTTAGATTGTTATTTTAATTTCTAGTATCATGTCTAGGGTAAATTTAATACTAAGTATGATTGTTATGATGCCTTTTATGTTCTTCCTAATATTTATGATTGTTAGTATCATGTTAGGGCTAAAGCTTTGATTTTTATATGTTTAGTGACATGCTAGGGTTTGTTATTAATCTTGTTAGTATCATGCCTAGGATCTTGCTATTATTATAATGCTTTAACATGATTATGTTAATTATGATTATAATTATTATAATTTATGATCATGATTATTTTAATTATTATTATTATGATGATTATTGTTATGATTATTATTATGTTGCTTGATGATTATTTATTGCTTGATCACACCTTTTATACATGTTTAAAGGGAATTTGTACTTGTAATCACGCTTAATAAGATAATTAATAATCTTATTTAGGGTTATTTGGATTATAATTCAAGTGATCACCAATAATAGATTTATTTGTGCATTAATATTCAACCAACATAGATAAACAGGTTTAGGGTTAATCTATTGATTGTATGTTAGTCAGAAAGCGCACATGAATACGATCAGAATAAAGTAGAGGTCTATTATTAGGGCAGGTTCAATCTCTTTTAGGTTGGGTTTGTACCTTCATCCCCGAACCCTATTTGGTTCAAGACCTTATGAAGTTGACGATCTCTTGGATCGTTAAGGGGTGTAACCTTCACCTCGTGAACGGTTTACAAGTTCCTAAAAAAACTTGTTGGCGACTCTTTTGCTCTATCTTCTTTCCCTTTGGACGCCATCGTACTTTAGTGTATGATCACAGTGGGGTTCAAGATAGGGGTTAACGCTTGAAATATTCCCTACATTTACGAAGCAATGTGATGCGATGAACTCGCACGACAAGGCCACTGTGGCCATGATGGTGCGTGAAAGTTCGCTAATGTTGTCGGTGTAACGCTTAGCGACATCGATTCACTCCCACGTTCGTTGAGCATCACTCGGTTATGCGAGAAGTGAGCACTCCAAATTGTAGTGCTAGGCACTTGGATAATTTGGACTACGTAATTGTTTGCTTATTTTACCGTTTTATTTTAATTAATCTTGTTTATTTTAGGCCTCGGTTTTGAGCGGCATTGGCAAAAATTTATTTTGACAAATTTTGGGTTCTACCGGCTTAATTAATTGGATTAATTAAGATGGATGCGGGATTTAGTGGGAGTTTCAATTATTAATTACGTCAATTACATAATCGGTTAAACAACTTTGCCTAGTTTTAATTAGGGGTGTTAATCGGATTAACCACCTAGATTAGTTACTAGTGCGTGCGCGTGTTTAATGCATTATTACTTGTTTGTTATAAAATGCATGGGCCATTCACAAATAGTGAATGGATGAATGAAATGTATATTGTCTCACAGGTTTTATGAAATGGCAACTAGTGGGACCCGATTAGGATAGAAAATACGGACTACATGTCGTGATGTATTTTTGTAAATCTAAATACAGTCTGCGTACCGTTGAGTATTTGTGTACCTTAATATTTAGATGAGTCCTAATCGTAGATACTAGCTAGTAGTAGCATAATTTTGGTTAAGTCTTGAAGACGAAGGTTCTTGGAAGACGAAGCCTTGAAATTGCAAGAGAACACCTTTTGAAGACTTGAAGAATTCAAGGGGTCATGCTAGTTGCCAATATGCATCTTATACTTATGCTTTATATATTTATGCTTGTGCTTATATATGAATGATATGTTAGATGTATGTTTAGGTTTTCATTATGTTGTGATGATTAATTAAGTTCACTTAAATCAACCAACATATAAAACCTAGGTCCCTAATAATATTGAGTAAAACTTGCATTTCTAAAACAACACTTGCACACCGAATGAGGGTGATGGTTGGCTACGCCAAAGCGAGGTGCCATCACTACTCCAAGGAACGTAAGGCACACAGGGTGTGCATGTTGGTTTTGGTTGTACTCAACGATATGAGTGATGGAGTCCATACATGTCGTGGCAAAAGAGATATATCGTCATGACGCATTGGATGCGACAATTATCTAACTAAGAGTGGCTTGGAGCCATTAGCAAAGAATTTCTTACCTTGGGGTATCAAGTGGTAGGACAAGCCAAAGCATGCCTAATTACTCGTTGATCCCTTGGATCTTGGAATCGCCTTATTCTCGCCAAATAGGGACAATTTTATGCGTGAATAAGACGTTTAATAAGATTGAAGTTTGCATGAATGCTCTTAAATTTCAAACTTATTATATTCTTGATGAATGGTTATACTTTGCACTTATATTTATAGTACTCTAAATCAAATAATATTGTTTCCATTATTGGTAAAGGAAATCCTTGAGAATAGTTCTCAAAGAAAGGAAAAGCATTTCTAAAATACAATTCTCATAAATGATTTTTACAACAAAGTCTGAAAGGACGGTTGGACATCATATATTCAAAATACTAGGTAGTTTTGATCAAACATGAAGTATTGAGTTGCAAACTCAAATTGTCGATATTTGACAACCAATGTATCTTTTCGCTTCATACATAAATGAGTAGGACTCATAGATGTAGTAATTCAAAGTGTGAATTGAAAGAAAAGATAGAACTTTGTTTTACGGCGCACTAGGTGCCTGATTATGCCTAACAAAGTGTAAAAGTCAAGGCACTTAAAGAAATGGTTCTTAAAGTAAGGTTATGAGATATTGTACTATAAGAAATATAGGAAACAAGGAACGAAGAAAAGGAATAAGATTCCATTTCAACCCATGAGTTCATGGTATTGTAGTTAACTTAGCAATTCGTTATCTTCACAAGTATCGGATACTGCTTGAGTGTTCCAATTTGAAAGTGACCTGAAACTATTGAAGTTAAGCTAAGTTATCGACTTACAAGCTTAGAATGAAGCAAGGAGAGCTACATAAGTTGTAAGGTCGTATGCTTTGTTTAAAGACCTTTTAAGCAAAAGGATGGAACAAGTAATGGTTATTATTATGTTCCATAATCAGCAATTGATCCGTTTACACACGGAAAGACTCACATTCAAAGTAAAAGCAATAGTTGCGAATTTATTTGAATGACATGGTTATCCAAGCGTTGAGTCAAGAAATGCTTGATTATAAACAAACATTTCCCTAAACATGATAAGCTCACTAAGTTCAAATCATGGGCATGATTTGCGTTCCGAACATCTTTAGAAATGTCACATCAACAAGAACGTACTCAAGGCTCTATTAGATAGGCTCTTGATAGTTGCTCGATTCAAAATCTTTCTAAGACAAGCAAGTCTTACTTGTTGAAACCGACAAAACAAAGAGATATTGTTCTTGGTATAGACAATTGACTCCAAAGGCTAAAGAGGATTCAATTACTTAAACGTTTCATAAAGAATTTGAAAGGATATGGTTGTATTCATCAAATGTGAACAAAATTTACTTGAGTAGCCCAAGAGTCTAGTGAAGTACAGAATCGACTTGGCAAGATACCAAAACGTCTAGATTAGATCGAGTGATGTTTGCTTGAGCCAAGCGTAACCATCTCAAAGTTATGAATGGAAATTTTCATAATCAACTCCACAAAGAACATAGTTTGTCTTCACGGAAATCTCGATGTCATTTGAAAATGACTCGAATAAAGAAGGTTCACAACCCTTCCTATAAAGTTCTTAAAGATTTGCACAAATTACTAATGTTATACTAAACGAAATGTCGAAGCTAAGAAAGAACGCCATATTAAGTTATGGATAGAAATAACTTCTAAACGTCTTTTCAAGTATATGTCTAAGGCTCTTAGTCTCAGTGGGAGCTCCTGGCTCAGTGGGAGTTCACCGGCTAAGTGAAGCTAGGTGGCTCAGTGGGAGCTTAGTGGCTCATTAGAGGCTAAGATAGCTCAAGTGGGAGCTAACTGTTTGTTTCACAACGAACTTTTACCCAAAGACATTATACATATCTCTTTGAAAGCATTCAAGTGAGACTACGGGCATTACCTCCACAACCTAATTGAGAACATAATGTTTGTTGCTCTAAGTGGTGTCTTTATGGAAATTAACACATTTCCAAAACGACAAGTGGAAGGAAAATGAACTCGATGTCCATCGAGCTTAGCAACAAACTAAAACTGAGAGTACTGAGAATCTCGGAAGACCTTAAAAGGACTTTGTGAGAATGCTTGATCAAGAATACTCAAACGGGATTTACAAGTGCCTTAAAAGAAAATTTATTACTCACAAAACATCAGAATTGTTGGAGTAAGATCAACATAATAAAAGGGCTTTGGAAGTGCCTTGAAACTCAGTGTTTAATGAAATTGCCCTGTATAGGTATAGAATTCACCAAAGGCTTGGATTGAATCCTATAAATTTCTATTAAGTTAGAAATAAACCTAAAACTTACAAGCATACTATTTACTATTAGATAGTAAAGGAATAATGTATTGTAAGATAGCTACAACAAATCCAAATTCCGAATAATGGTTAGAGGCCATGAAAATCCGAAACAGACCCTATGTTTGAAAATCATGTTTGAAACTTGATTAATTTGCATGAAAGGTGAAAGACCCATCGATTGCAAATAAGTTTTCAAGTAGAAAAATAACAAATGTGGATATGTATATGCATAAATAGCTAGATTGGTTGAAAAGGATATAATTAAATTCACAGAGCTGATTTTAACACAAACCCATTCACCAATCGGAATGCTTAAGTCTTTTCGTGATTGATCTAGCAAAATTGAACATATGATACATGGAAAAATAGATACCAAAACTGCCTTCCCAAAATAGGATTTTGGAAGTGACTATAGGATATTCTAAGGGTTTTGAAAATCTAAATAATGCTAGATTTGAAAGCAAGCTCAAGGAATCCGTCATGGGATTAAAGGAAGCATTGCATATAGGAATTGGAACGTGTTTTCTCATAAAGTTAATAAGAGGATTGGCTTATGGAGAAACATAGAAATTCTGATGAATAAGAAGTTTAGTGAGAGCAAAAGTAAAGGTCCAACGAGAAGTTTACGAACTCTATTGTGAAATAACTATCAAATGCTAAATGCTTAGAATTGAAAGTATTTTGACAATGGACCAAGCTAAAGGCGATACTTAGTATACATATTGGGAATTAATTTCTATGGTATAGACTTAATTAAATGTTTAAACGAGTAAAGGAATTTACCATATTAAACATGAAGGACTTTGAAAGGCTTTCGACCCATATGTATAAAACTAAGTAAATGTTTGAACTAAGGATGAGCTAGGCTAAATACTAAGTCAAACAAGAAAGACTCTAGTAAGAGACTTTCAACCATATCACATAGCGAACAATTTAGCAAAGACTCAGTGAAACTGAATGAGCTAAAACGTCAAATTGATGGGATAAAGATTTAGAATCATTCTACAATTAAATCCATCATGTAAATCTATGATATGGAATCGTCACACGACTTACTTGCTTAGAGCATGTGAAGTATGTATATAGTACCAATCAACTTTAATATAAGTATTAGATTATAGTCAAGAACATCCAAAACACTTGGATAACTTAGAGGATGAGTTCTTGACGCATGGAAACAAATATAATTTGAGCATTGATGATGCAAGCACAAACCTTAAATAAGGATGAAATCCTTAATAAGGAAGCCATTTGTAAAGCACGAGGTAAGAAGCATCATGGCTTGAGAAATGGTAACATGGATGTGCATCCATGTATAATGTGCGGAAATTTAAGATAAATTTCCATGATCACAAGTGATTAGGGTATTCCAAATCATTGTGAGCCGTTGGGAGTGAAACCCAAGCAAGGCATCATCAAGAAGTCTACTAAAGTATATGATGAGAATATTGTTGCCTAAAAAAAGCAATAATAAGGAAAATGTTAAATGGAAAGTTTGTTGTTGAACGTTGATGATTGTAGGTTGTCAAGCTGAAGGTCACAAATCATGAAAAATAAGTGGGAGCCATTGCTTGGACAATAAATCCTAGATCACATGTAATCCATTAACACTCTCAAAATTTTATCATCTTATTATGGAAATGGTGGATAATGAGATGCTAAGATTTGCAAAGTAATTATAACTAAACCTATGTAATAAGTGAACGACAACATTCACAAATTGCGTGAAAGAAATCAAGCATATTAGATATGGGTGTGATTTCTATAAATGTTTTATGAAGAGTAGAACATTTGGGAAAACCATTTATCATAAGATAAACATTGTGAAGTTTAATAGTGGAATAAAAATTTTCTAAATATTCCACAAAACTATTTAATTGTGGTTTAGAATCAAAATAATGAGTCCATTCGATTTTAAAGAATATTCAAAATATGGTATCAAGACAATGTCTTGAATAAAGAATCACCTATTAAGTGAACATTGAATATTTATATGGTGGACTATTAATGACCAATAGAGATTAGTGTGTAGTATGATTTATAGCACCGTTTCTTGTGCTACGAGGACATAAATCATTTGCACAGGTATTGGTTTAGAACCATACTGGATCGACCTATGAGAATACTTTAAGAGATTCAAAATCGTCATAAGTATATTTCTCATTATTGCTATCGGAACTCTTTTCCTTAACCATGAGTATTGTGAGGTCTCTTGTTTAAGTACTAGTCCGTTTTTTATGTTGGTCAAACGTCTGCCGTAATTGGGGATTATAACGACGGCTATCAGGCGGCTAGATCCTCTTAGTAAGAGAAGCTACATTACAAGACTAGGAATGTCCCCCTAATAATAATAGGGAACATGTCTTGTTGTTTACAAGGACTTTCGAAGAGCAAGACAGTGAAAATGCATGGCCGTGCTCAGATGGATTTTAGAAATCATCTGCTTATTGACAGTCAAACTCGGATTTTGAGAAACACTTATGGACGTAACAGGGATGACGAATAATCTTACCCTGTAGTTCATGAAGAGACATAGGAAAGGGGCTATACACTGAAAGCTCACTTGTCCGGAAGGATAAGTGAGAGATTGAAAGGAATGGTGTCCTTCGAACAAGTGTATTATTCTGATAGTGGGTTCAAAATTATTAGAAAGCTAATATATTCAGTAAGGTCAAGTGATCGGAATGCCTAGGTGGAGGCCACTTCCGATTACATCTTAATCTTGACTGAACCCTTTGGGTCACACCCAAGCAATGAACGAACCGACACGACGAATTAATTCGGAAGAATCAATGAGTCACCCGAGTAATAAATATTTAGACGTCGGAAATTCGAGCTTGGAGCGTCGAAACCGAGCGTCGGAGAATCTCAAATGTCGAGCCAAAATTTAGGATTTGGTGAAATGAAAAAATACCTCAAGTAACAAGTAAAATCCTAGCCACACGAAAGGCTAGGAAAGCGCGCCAAATAGGAGCGTGCCACATGGCATCACACATGGAAAAACACCACGTGGCAGCACGCGTGGCAGCCACCAAGAGGCAGCGCGCCACGGTGGCAGCGCATGTGGCAAGGGTCGTGGACCCGGGTGATAGGTCATGGACACGGGCCAAAAGAAAGTGGCCCAACCGAACCCAACTTGGGGCTCAAGGTTGGGTGACACATGGTTAGTTCACAATGCATGTGAAATGCCTTGGGGACCAAGTGAGAAAGTGGTCCTCACCTAACCATGTGACACTTAATTACACTAGTAGGAAATAAGTGATGGGAAGCCCCAAATGGCAAGCGGTTTTAAAAATCCGCTTGCCATGTACCCAAATTTTTTTAAATAAACCTGTAATATTAAATGGCAAGCAGTTTGGGGTTGAACCGCTTGCCAACATATATAATGACAAGCGGTTTGGGTTGAACCGCTTGCCATTAGATATATTGGCAAGCGGTTCAACCCCAAACCGCTTTCCATTTTAAAAAAAAAAAAGCGGGATTACAATTCAAAAACCCTAAGCCCATTATATCCCTCTCACGACCTCTCTCTCCTCTCTCCCCTTTCGCCCCTATTCTAGCTCACTTCTCAGTTCGCTCTCTCTCCTCTCATTCACTCCCTCACTTCTCTCTCCTCTCACACCTCCATTGTCACGCCATCTTCTCATCTCTCCTTTCTCCATCTCCTTCTCTTTCTCTCTCATCTCTTTCTTTCCTTTCTCAGTGAAATCCGGTGGTAGTCCGGTGGGTTTTGGCCCAATTCGAGCATGGATTTTCAACCCAATTCGAGCATGGATTTTCGAACCAATTCGTGTGGATTAAACGGTGGTAGTTCGGTGGTGGTGCGTGTGGGTTTTTATGGTCGAATTCGACCCATTAAACCCAAATTTAAAGCCAATTTTGATTTTTTTTTTTGTGATATTCAAGGTATTTCCTTTTTTATCTTTTTTTCAGTTTTTTTTTTAATTTTATTGTGATGGGTGGTTGAATTGGTTTGTTTAGGTCGATTTGTTGTTGGTGGGGGTCGTGGTGGCTGGTGGTGTTGGCAGGTGTCCTCGTGTTGGTGGGGGTTGTTGTGGGTGGATGGGTGATGGTGGGTGGTGGTGCTGGCCGCTTTTCCGATGTTGGTGGAGGTCGTGGTGTGGTGTTACTGGTCGGTGTTCTGGTATTGGTGGGGGGTCATGGTGGGTAAGTGGGCGGGGGTCGTTGTAACGCCCCAATATTTCTCTCTTAAAAACCTGTGAATAACCTGAACAATTCCAAGAGAATTACTGGCGTGCTACCGCCACGTGTTCAAACGTTAAGGCTTTTTCAGAAAATAGCAGCGAAAAATTTAATTCAGTTATAAATAAGTTTCAAAACCAATAACCAAAACCAAATTAAATCATACAACTTGGAACCATTAAGGCCCTTATTCAAAACCCCACAAAAGTAGTAAATAAATAAAACCAGAGTTTAAATAAATTCAAACTTATGAAAAGAAATAAACTGCGAATAATAACCAACTCTCCACTCAAAATCCCACAACCCTGATGCGAATGCTGCATGTGTAAGAGCCTATGGTTAATCTGCTCCCCAATATTACAAGTGTAAAAATTGGATCGTCACAGGGTCATTGAAAAGCGAAGACCATGACCAAAGAAAGACACACAAAGCACGCAATCAGCAAAACTGAGTACATACAAGCTGGAAAACTTAAAAGAAATCCCTAACATGCTACCAATAGTCAATCATCACGCATCATTAGTTTATAAACTCGGCACATGACTCAACTATTTATATTACTAAGACTCCATTAATTAATAATATGTAAATCATTATTTTTATTCATTGGATTACGCAATAGACAAGGTTGTCCAACCCATGCTCCATTTGGAACATCAATAAAAGAAAAACCCCATGTCTCCTTTCGGAAACATCAATAAACATCCAACGACCACGGGCGCGACTCCGTGACCGTAGTTAGTATGAGATCTCACCTAACTCCTAGTTTTAATCTTCTAATGCTTCATCATCATCATTCTCATCATCTCCTTCTTCTATATCATCCTCTACGACACCTCCAACCGACTTCCATATATCTTTTGTTATTTTATCCCGAATACGGTTTATAGCTTTTTTCCTTTGGATATCATACAAATTATAATCTGCTCTAGTCTCCATTTCTTCAACCTCTTGAAATATTGGTATCCCTAATTCGTATAGACGGATAAAATTGTGAAGCGTAAATGTTGCAACAATGAAATCATGATAATAAAACACATAAAATTTTACAAAACAAAAAGTGAAAAGCAATCTTGATTAGTAATAACTCTATATAAATATAATAAGTGGAAATAAGGTGAACAGAACAGACCCTTTTAGTTCATATAAGAAGTTCATATAAGAATAAGTTCCAGATAAGTTCATGGTTAATAAGTTCTAAATTAACGTTTTCCTCACCTTATTTCCACTTATTATATATATTTATATAGAGTTATTACTAATCAAGATTGCTTTTCACTTTTTTTTTTTTGTAAAATTTTATGTGTTTTATTATCATGATTTCATATAAGAATAAAGTAACATTTGCATAAAAAATAAAATTAAAGTAACGTTATACTCATAAGTTATGGTAAAACTAGATAAATTTTACTTATATAAAAGTTAAGCAAATCAACAAGTTTAATATATTCAAAAATGCTAATATTTTCATATTTTATTGCTTTTATTTTAATATATTGTTACATATATACTCATATTACCAATATGTTACACAATATATTTCAAGAATGACAAATAATGTCTAATAACGTCTTATAAGTGTTAATAAGGTTTAATAAGGTCAAATAAGTGTTAATAAAGGATAATAAGTTCGGATAAGTTCAGATAAGGGTTAATAAGTTTAGACAAGAAAAAATCAGGTGAATAGAACACATCCTTAGTCTCTTACTCAAGAATGACATGATTTGGCTCAAATTAATTTAACCGAATTCAAACATGAATTGATTTTACACCGTAAACATATCTCAATTCTCACCCACGTACTATAAGTTCTTTACAATTAATTAAGCATTTGTTTTTCAGGATTCATATAACTTAATTTTAATTGTAAGGAAATTAAGTTACCAGTTTATGCATAAAATAATAGCTAGAAGGCCAAAAAATGCAAATTTAAACATCCAAATTGTCAATTAATTAAAAAAGCTTCAGCAAATGCATTGATATTCTTGTAATCACATTAGCACACCAACATACAACTGCTTGGTTAACTGCTGAAACTTCAGATTAAAAAAAAAAAAGAAAACAACATTAAGAAGATTAACCCAAATTAAGCAGTTAATTAAACCCCATAACATGCAAATTAAACAAGAAACTGATAATTACAAAATCTCAAACATTAGTATTATTAATGATCTGAGGATCAACCTCAACTCTAGCAACACCTTCTTTATCCTCAACAACCTTAGCCACCTCAACTTCACCTTTCACCCTCTCTTTCACTTCCTCATCATCCACCACCTCTTCCACCTCATCAACATAATTAGGATCACCTTCATCGATAGCGGGTTCGGCCTCGAGCTCGTTATCGGCCTCGAGGTCGGGCCCTTCCCACGTATACTTCCCACCGTGTCCCTTCTTAGGAGGAGGTTTCTTCACGGATGCCCTTGTGTCAGCTGAGTGTCGTTCGAGACGGTGTAAACCCGTATCAACGAGTTTCTTCTCAATATGCTTAAGGGTATCTTTGTCGTGTGCGTGCAATTCTATCTTCTCGGATACGACCTTGCCTTCTTCGTCGCGGTGTTTGGTTCGGAGTGTCACTGGATCGTCCCCTACTATTGGCTTCATGATGATGATGATGATTGGTTTGAATGTTTGCGAAGATTATGATTTGGGATTATTTTTTTAGTTTGTTTTGAGTTGGGGATATGTTGTTGTGGTTTTAATAGAGGGTTAAAGAATGGAGTGTAGAAAATGCTGGAAGGTTTGGAAAATGGAATAGAGGAGAATAGATGAGAACAAACGCGAAGGGATGCGGTGTTGCTAGAACATTCTAAGCCTAACACGTGGGACCACATTTCTGTACTGGGATCCATTTTTGACAAAAACTATTTTAAGCCCATGTAACTTAGGTTCTACGTGGGTTATAAATAGGGATGTCCAATCCGCCCCTAGTCTGATTCGATTTGAAGAAAAAAATCTAAACCGGATCTAAGAAATAATAATCCGAATTTGACTTTGTTTAACAAATCCGACTCTGACTCGGAGGAGAGTCGGAGTTACTTAAAATTCGACTTATTCGATCAATTTTCTAAATGGAAAAATTGCCCGCAATAATCCGACCTTTTGCCCGTCCGCTGAAAATAATCCCACCTTTGGATTATTTTTTAATAATCCCACCTTTACCCCCCGATCTTTTTTATTGGCCCCAACCGATTAGTTAACTTGTTATAGCAAGTTACTAGCCCCGTGTTGGCACCCAATTAGTCCAAAAAATAAAATTTAAAAAAAAAATAAAAAAACAATTAATTAATTTAGAAACCACCCACCACCCAAACCACCTCCTCTGCCACCAATCCGGCGCGCCGACCTCCCCTGCCACCAATCCCGGCACGCCGGCCTCCCCTGCCACCCCTCCCTTGAACCACAATCGAACCCCCTTCCCTGAACCACCCTCGAACCCCTCCCTCCCTCACGAACCTCCACATGAACCACCCTCGAATCCTCACGAAACCAAGCCAACCCCCAACCGGCCAACCCCATTCACGCGGCTCCGGCTTACCCTACCCTCCCATGAACCACCAATCCTCTCCCTCACTCTTACCCCCGTGAAAACCCAGCCCTTAAACCCAGGCTCCGTCCGCGAAAAACCCATTAACTCCCTTAAACCCAGCTCCGACGCGCCGACTTCCCCCATCCCCAGATTCTGGTCGCGTCGCGTCTCCCCCGTCCACCGTTTCCAGTCGCGTCGTCGTCGTCGTCCACAGAGGAGGGGTTGGGTTAAATGGTTAATGTGGTTAAGGGGTTGGGTTAATGGGTAATTGGGTTTAGGTTGGCTTGGCTCGGTGGGATTCCAGTCAGCTTGGTGGTTTCAAGTGTGGGTGGGATAGTGGTTCTAGGGTTTAGGTTGGGTGGTGGTGGCTGAATTGGGGTGGCTTAGGTGGCGGTGGTGGTTTTTTTACTACTTTTTTATTTTTATTTTTTTGACTAATCAAGGAGCAACACGTGTAAATTCTACTTTTTAAAAAAAAAATTACCTGCTCAACCAGTTCCAAGTAAAATGGGACCATTTATAGCGGAATGGGTATAAAGGTGGGATTATTAAAAAAATAATCCAAAGGTGAGATTATTTTCAGCGGACGGGCAAAAGGTCGGATTATTCCGGGCAATTTTTCCATTTCTAAATAATTAATTTTTTATTTTTTAGGAAAAATTAGAAAAAATAATCCCAACTTTCATCAATTTTGGTACAATAATCCCAACTTTGGATTATTCTGGAATAATCCAAACTTTGGGGGGGTTTCTTTATCTTCAGTCCTTATGACCGGTTACCTGTTGAGAAGGTTAATTTTTTTTTTTTTTTTTTATGTTTTTTTAAAAGCCACGTGTTAGTACATGATTAGTCCAAAATTAAAAAAAAAAACTTTGAAAATTAAAAAAAAAAAAAAACATAATTCCCCCTAAACCACCAGCCCCCCACCCAAACCACCCCCTCCACCAGCCCTCCCCCACCTCTTCCACTAGACCCCACCCGGAAAACACCCCCAACGCAGCCGAAAACCACCCTCACCCCCCAACCACCACTCCCCACTTGCCGAAACACCTCCCCCTCCCTTCCCCCCACCCACGATACCCTCCCCCCTCCCTTCCCCCACCCCATAAACCACCTCAATCCCTTCCTCGAAAAAACCCTCCATCACCACTGGCACCTAAACCTCCTCTTCTATGCCGACGTTCTCACTCCCCCAACCATTTTCGCCCTTTTTCTCCCTCAATTTTGACCCATATTCGAAACCTTAAAACCATAATTGGGGTTTCAATTTTGGAGTACGGCGGTGAGGGTTTTGGGTGTTGCGACGGGGATGGTGGTTTGGGTCAGTTTCGGCAGGTGGGGAGTGGTGGTCGGGGGTGGGGGCAGTTTTTCGACTGCGTGGGGGGTGTTTTCGGGTGGGGTCTGGTGGAAGGGGTGGGGGAGGATTGGTGGAGGGGGTGGTTTGGGTGGGGGCTGGTGGTTTTGAGGGAGGGAAGTTCTTTTTTCTTTTTTTTTTGTTTTTTTTTTAAATTTTTTTAGACCAATCAGGACTTGACACGTGTCAAGTGACTTGATATAATGAGTCATTGACTTTTGTTGACCGGTTTGGGATTGAAGAAAAAGAAGACCCCCTAAAATTCGGATTATTCCAGAATAATCCAAAGTTGGGATTATTGTATCAAAATTGATGAAAGTTGGGATTATTTTTTCTAATTTTTCCTATTTTTTATTTTTTATTTTTATTTATTTATTTATTTATTTTTTTTATCAATTCATAAACTTATAGGTCTTTCAAGTTGATTATAAATGGGTTGTTATTGGGTTGCTATTGATAATTGGGTTAAAATTAAATTTTAAGTAAGATTCGGAGTCGGAGGTTGGAAGTTTAAGTCAGATTGAAATTAGATTCTCGGAGTCAAAAGTCGAAGGTGGAGGCAGATTAAAAATCTGACATCTTGTAGGATCGGAGTCAGATTTTGCATAATCAGATCCGATCTGACTCATTGTCATCCCTAGTTACCCCCTTTGTGCTTTTTTAAGTATTACAGTTTGACCGGAACATAGTTTTAGACAATTTAATTGACTTAAATAAAATAAGAGGTAAGTGGGGGTAGTTGGAGTATTAAAAAATTGTAAAAGAAAGATAGTGGGGTTAATAGTTTATTGAAAAATAATGAATGTGAGATGAGAGATATAATATAAAAAGTAGTAGTGGGTTTGAGTGGGGACCATGAGAGGAGATAGATATGATATTTTAATGTAGCTTTTTGCCAAAAAAGGAACTGTAACACTTATTGAAACACGACCGGATTTGATAAGTGTAACACTTAAAAAAAACACGGAGGGAGTATAAACTTACACTTTCGCTGTCCCAAAAGTTTGCCCGATTCAAAATATAGGGTCGTTTATGCCAAATCGGATTGAATTAGTTGCTCCTTTTTATTGTCAAATGATTTTAGGATCAAACTCTTAACTCTTTTTGGACTTGCAAAATGAATTATTTCTCTTGGTAATGAGTGCAGTTCAAGTCCATATTTAACAGGGTATTAGAGTTATTAGACACATGATTTGAGCTTTGAGATTATTAATAGATGTAATGTACACTGCGCCAAATTAAATGGGTATATGTGAGTGGGAGTGTGAAAGTTCACTTTGTCCCTAAGAAACATCACATGTAAAAAAAAACAAAAAAAAAAAAAAAAAAAATCAAGGGGTTACTTACTCCTTCTATTGCTATATGATTTTGGTAGAACCTATAAGACTTGTGAAGTAAATTCTCTCTCTTCGTGATAGAGTTAACAAGTAGTTAAATCAAAATTTTAACTTTGGATAAACCAAACCCTTTAAATGGTTTGCATAATCATATTTGTCTCGTGAGGATTCTTATGCGCGCAATGCAGGCGGCCTGTGGCGGAGGGAGAGGGGAACAATTGTTTCCCCGTCTCTTAAAAGTAAAAAAAGCTAAAATGAGCAAACTAGCTTATTATTGTCCACAAGAATGATTGTCGTATTTACTTAATTGTTTAAATACTGTATGAATTTTTTTTTATTGTTTTTACTTTTGAGGGAAATTTTTTTTTAATGTTTTTTCTTTAAGGGAAATTTTTTTTATCGTTATATTTGCTTAATTGTCGGAATTTTAATTTTTTTATTGTTATATATTGCCTTAATTGTTGGAATTTTAATTTTTTTTAATTGTTATGATTGCTTAATGTTGATTGTTTATATCCCAATGTTAGGATGTTAAATTGTTTCCTAATTACATACTCCGTATGTGTTAGGTAGGTAAAGGCTACACATAAAATTGTTGTATGTGGTCTCAACGTACAACTCTAATTTGTCGTGTTTTTATTGGTTAGAATAATGGACCCAAGTTCTATTATATTCAACTTATATTTGACTTCTAATTTTCTCCCATTGATAATGTGTCAAATTTCTAATGGTGTTGTATGAAGGGACAAAAAACAATAATTGTATGTGTATTAGCTCTCGTGATGGGTATGATACGACAACTGTTGAAAAAGCGTACTCCGGAATAACATATGTCAAAAGTAAGTTGCGTAACCGATGAATGATTATTTGGTCGCTCTTATTGAGAAGAATGTATTCCTACAAGTTTGCATTGGAAAAAAAAAAAAAAAACATTGATCGTTTTGAAAATGAGAAGACTCAAATGATGCAATTATAAGTTAATTTTAAACTTTATGTATTTTTTTCATTTTTTTGAGTTGTATGACTAAATATTTTGGATTTTTTAGACATAAAACTTTAACTATTAAATTATCTATGTATGTATTTTAATTTCTTCTTTAAAATATTTTTATCAAATTATGCGATGTTTAGTTGTCGTCCCCCTAAATAAAAATTTCTAAATCCGCCACTGTAGGCGACATGGCTAGCCCTTTGAGGAGAATTCTTACTAGTGGCCTTTATGTTGATCAATTTAGGGAATTCAACAGACATTTTTAAGACTTTTGAATAAAATAGAGGCAAATAAGTAAAAGAACATTCTTAGAGACATAAGAACTTTCTTAAATTTATTACTTTGGATAAGGTAGGGAATAGGGGTTTCCACACACACGATGTGGGAAGTGTTTTTGCAATTAATCTTAACTAGCTTTTTGGCCCGTTTAATACACGGGTTGTTACTTGGGTTAATTATTTTCATATGTAGGAAAATGTTTCATTTCTAAACTTAAAAGAAAAAAAGAAAGAGGGTAGAACCGTGAAAGAAGATGAATGAATTTAGTTAGATATATACACGTGAAAATTGTGGGATATAAAATGGCATTATTTTAAATTATATTTAAAATCTAGCTTGGAGATGGAAAGACAATTTTTCTTATAATTTATATGTTTATGTAGTGTGTATTAATTAAAACATTATTTTATTATGGTGGAAATAAAACACTTCATTTTCTTCATTGAATTTTCAAGTTGTATAATACATAAAGATTTAAACATAAATATTAAGGGAGATGACATGTGGTATATGGGGTGAATAGTGACTTGTGAATTGTGATGCCATGTGTCATATGAAAAATTTGTGGCTTGTGCTTTTATAGATTTATAGATTTATAGACTAGATATAGATATAGATGTCCTACACCTATTTTACATGTAGGCGATAAATGTGTTGAATGTTGTGTAACCGTGCAATGTTCAAAACTCATCTATTTCTTCATGCTTGGTTTAGTATATGTTTAATTAAATGTATTTTTGCAGCCTTGTTCGTTTTTGCAAAATGAATTTAATAAATTGACCGGAGAGTCCTTTAATTTTTCATGTTTCCAGTTGCTTGGAATTGACAGAGTCTCAAACTAAGTTATCAATAGTCTGATTCCCATGTATAGGACTAGGTACAAGATAAGGATGGGTTTTTATAAATGATTACTCCCTTCTCCATAGTAGATAAGGTCCATCGAGTCTCTCCGTATTCCAATACTAATTACTCGTAATTCATTTTCCAATACTAATTATTGGTAACGTTTATTACTCACTACTCTTCCCTATACGTTCTTCACTAGAAGCTAGAAAGATTATCAATTAATTAATCACTCTAACTCCTATATAAATGCATGACATTTTCTTTTATATAAACTTAATACTCCTTGCTAACAAATCAACTTTTGATCAAATAGAGTAAGATTATAACAAATTAAGGCAAACATGGTATTATCTGATTTCTCTGATGATGATGATGGTCGCCTTTATCATAGTTATGATACTGATGATAGTGATAACAATGACGATGAAGATCAAACGCTTGAGCTTGCAATAGAGAAGCTCAAGCTTGGTCCCAAAAAGAACAAACTCATCGTGTTTAACCTCAGTGGTATGCTCATTCACAGGGCTCATAGAAGCGAAAAGTCTAAAATTCCTGTAAATCGTCGGCCTGATGGAGTCTACTATCATGGCAACAAATTTGGTTTGATTATCATACTTTTTTCTACAATAAAATTCAACATTCCTATTTACCTTAATTGTTATTCAGTAATTTGATTTTTTTTTTTTGTTTTTCTTCTTATATATGGCAGTTTATAAGAGGCCTTTCCTTGATGAGTTCATGAAGTTCTGTCTTGAGAGATTTGAAGTTGGTCTATGGTCTTCCGCTCAAGAGTAAGTCATGCATGCATAAATAATACTCTTATAACACAGGCTTTTTTTTGTGTGTAATTTATTTCATACTTCTTTGTTCATTGATATGTTAGGCAAAACGTTGATTTGGTTCTGGATTGCGCTTTCAAGGGATCAAAGAATAGGTTCTTGTTTGTCTGGGTGAGTCTTAATATATTTTTAACTTTTAAGTGTAATCCGTCATTTTTTCATATTAAATTGACTTCTCACTTATGTACTTTCGTTTTTCCTATTTGTCAATGATTGTGACATTGTTTATGATTTCCTGTCAATTTGTACATTTCATGTTTCCTCTGTAATTTATTTAATGCACGGTTTAGGTACAAGCTTTCAGGTGAGTCATTTTTTCTAATGTATGCTACATAAAAAATAGTTAAGGTCCGTTATTGGCATTATGTGAAACTTATTGACGATTTGACCATGACATGATGATTGAACTTTATACTACATGTGAACATGATATATTATGAATATACGATATTCACTAAAATTTGTAACAGGACCAAAAGCAGTCCACTGATACTGGATTCAAGACTCTAGAGAACAAAAGAAAACCTTTGTTCTTGAAAGAATTGAGCAAACTTCATTCATATATTGCTAACTCTAGCAAAGGAGCGCGATTTTCAGAATCAAACACTTTGCTTATAGATAATGACCCTGTCAAAAGCCTTTGTAATCCGGTAAATATTCTTCCTTGCTCTTGCAATTGTATACGACTTTCATTCGATAATCTATATACTTCGTATAACATGTATATTTATACAAGTTAATATTTTTTTGCTTTTATTAATCGGGTGTTTTGTTGTAGGCGCACACTGGAATATTTCCCGACACTTGTGATCCAAGCAACAACAATGATAATGCTTTAGGTGAGACATGAGCTATTTTAAATTACATTATCAACTTGACAATTAATTTTTGCTGGTTTATTACTTTAGCCAACCCCTTGGTCAGCCGGCTATAGGGCCAGATCATCCTGACTGGGACTTCTACTGCCGAGTTCGCCGTCGTCTCAAGAACTAACAGTGCTTGCTAATCTTAGAAATGGTTTGGAGGGTGTTTAGGTTTTTGGAGAGGGTTAGTTTAGTTTTGATCCCTCAAATTATGTAAATAGAGTAAAATAAATTTGGTATTGTTAGTTTGGTGTTTTCCCTAGAACTATTGCATGGAATGTTTTGCTGATCGATCATTATGTTAAAGCTATTGCAATTTTCTCATTTCGGTGAATAATAAGTTGCTATTTTAATTTCCTTTGCAAAGTAAATTAATTTTCACATTGGAGTTATGGAGTATTATAAATTTTCTCTCTCTTTTTTTTGTTTTGTTTTTGTTTTTTTTTTTTTTTTGTTTTTTTTCCTAATTTCATACAATAAGAGTTAAGACTCTTGTCAAGAATAAGCAACATGTATATGTAAATTACCTTTATTCGGATCAAATTTCAATTTTTAGGAGGTTAAGTTAGAATTTTTTAGGAGCAAAATGTATATGTAAATTACCTTTTAAAATGCGATTTTTGTCAAAATCTACTTTAATATGTTTTTTTTTATTTTTGTAAAAGAAGACTTGATTTTTTATTTTTTATTTTTTTTGTTGCCAAAGTAGTACACGCACCTATTTACCGGATTGTGGATTTTACTCAAAATTTTTAAAAATTCTACATGTCATTCTTTAAAAATGACACCACAACATGTTGACGTGGAAAAATCTAATTGGCCTATATTTAGTATTTTTGTTTTCATTTTGAATTATTTTTAATAGCCATAATGTATTAATATTGTATATTTTTTTATATTTATTTTAATACATGTATTTTTTTTTAGAAATACATAATTATAAATTATAATAGTTTTTAGATTAATTAATTTTCGAATTTATAATTATAAATAAAAAATCACAAAATTAAAATCATTCAACATTGTTCATATTATTCAACAATCGTTCATAAATGTTCATACTTCATAGTGTTCATCATTGTTCATGTTGTTCATCAATCATGTCATAGATTCAGACTAAAATCGGAATAGAAATTCGTAAACAAATTGTGTTTCTTTCGCAGTTATTGATTTTAGGTTTTCGTTGATAAAAAAAATTTCAACAATAATCTCATTTATAAGTATTTGCAAAGGACGAATTCCTCTTTGAATAGTTCAGAAATATGATTTTTGTGACTTAAATTGTGTGATTTTGTTAAAAAAAACGAGTATCAAGTTTGTATGTAGAAGATGAAGTGGTTGCGTTTTGATCTGATAAATGTAATTAAGCTTTTTTCGAACTTGTTTGTGGGTTAGGTAATGACTTAAACTATATTTGGTCATTACATAGAAAAACAATGTTTTTTATATTCTGGTATTAACCTTATTATATTACTAGTTTAGATCCCATGCAATGCATAGTGATTACTAATAAAATTGAAATAAGCTTTCATATTTTTTATGTGTCATTTAATTTAATTGTATATGTAATGTTTCAAGAATATAGACCACTAATTTACAAATTAAAATAGACCGTTGAAATTTTTACTTTTCAAAGATTTAATTATTTCAATGATATATAAAGATCGATTATCATATGACTTTCTTCTTAAAAAAAATACAGTCGTGTATGGAATATTTCAAGCATTATCCCAAACTTGAACCCCACTGTGATCATACACTAAAATACGGTGGCGTCCAAAGGGAAAGAAGATAGAGCAAAAGAGTCGCCAACAAGTTTTAGGAACTTGTAAACCGTTCACGAGGTGAAGCTAAGGTTACACCCCTTAACAATCTAGGAGATCGTCAACTCCAATAGATCTGGAACCATGACTGGTAATTCGGGGATGAAGGTACAAATCCAACCTAAAAGAGATTGAACCTGCCCTAATAATAGACCTCAACTTTATTCTGATCGTATTCATGTACGCTTTCTGATTAACATGTGTAGGGAATAATTTCAAGCTTTTAAAATCTCACTAGCTTGAACCCCACTGTGATCATACACTAAAGTACGGTGGCGTCCAAAAGGGAAGAAGATAGAGCAAAAGAGTCGCCAACAAGTTTTTTAGGAACTTGTAAACCGTTCACGAGGTGAAGGTTACACCCCTTAACGATCCAAGAGATCGTCAACTCCATAAGGTCTAGAACCAAATAAGGGTTCGGGGATGAAGGTACAAATCCAACCTAAAAGAGATTGAACCTGCCCTAATAATAGGCCTCTACTTTATTCTGATCGTATTCATGTGCGCTTTTAATTAACATGCAATCAATAGGATTAACCCTAAACCTGTTTATCTATGTTGGTTGAATATTAATGCACAAATAAATCTATTATTGGCGATCACTTGAAATTATAATCAAAATTAACCTAACAAGATTATTAATTATCTTATTAAGCGTGACTACAAATACCAATTCCCTTTAAACATGCATAAAAGGCGTGATCAAGCAATATAAATAATCAAGCAACATAATAAATAATCAATATCATGACAATAAAAATATAATCATCATCAAAATAATAATAATCATAATATTCATAATCATCATAAATTATAATCATTATAATCATAATCATGTTCATGTTAATATTAAAGCATAATAAAAATAGCAATATCCTAGGTATGATACTAACAAGATTAATAACAAACCCTAGCATGTCACTAAGCAATAAAAATCAAAGCTTTAACCCTAACATGATACTAACAATCATAAATATTAGGAAGAACATAGGAAGCATCGCAGGAATCATATTTGATATTAAAATTACCCTAGACATGATACTAGGAATACCATAATAACAATATAAACATGATTTCTACATCATAATATCAATAAAATCATTAAAGCACTTACTTTGATGCCTCGTACCTATTTCTAATAACAAAATACACACGTTAGTAACTTCAAGGAAAATAAAAAACAAAACAATTAAATTAAATAATTGAAATAGAGATTTGGGACCAAACCCTCAGAAATTAAACCTTTCACGTCTAGGGCGAAGGCAACTTCGAATATGGCTAGGTGTTTCTAGATCTTGTGAATGCGGAATTTTGTATGAAAAGCAAAGGTAAGAATTAAGAGAAAAAGAGAGAGAGATGAGAGAATTAGAAAACTGATTGTCGGTGAATAATCGTGAGAATTGGTGAATGAAAACGGAGTTTTTAATACGATATTTATAGAGAAAATCAGCCAAAAAGATAAATTAGACAAAACAGAGTCTGACGCTCAGAAAACAGAGCTGGCGCCAACCCTGGCTAGCTGGCGCCAGGCACCACCACTAGCGCCAGGCCTAGTTCCAGGCGCCAAGGCCTGGGGTTAGGCGCTAAGCCTGATTCCAACGCGTTTTTCGAAAATCCGATAAGTTTACCGTACTGGAGGATAAAATCATATAATTTCCTCAAAAATGCTATTTGATTTTGATTAAAACTCTGAAAAGTCAACGAAAGTCAATTTATCAATGCTAATTGAATTAGGAATGAAAAGAACCTTCTAGAAGAATCTAGAAGACTAAAACCATTCCTAATTGCATTAGGAATGATAAATCATATTAGGCCCTCCCCTAGATCATTGGGCCGTACATAAAGCTCAAACCGGGCCTAGTTTGGTAAATTGGCCATAACTTCCTCAATATTCATCGGAATTGGGCTTATAATATGTCGTTGGAAAGGTCTTTGCAAGCCTCATCCAACTACACTACTATTGGGCCCATATCATGGACCAACCAAACTGGATTGACTATTTTCTTAAAATATGTTTTCAAAAACAGAGAGAAGAGAAAAGAATTAAAAACTATCCGCAACACTAGACCTTTCCACACTTTCGTTTCATTCGATTATGATTCGAGGTGAAAGGTACTCATCACTGGGTTTGGTTTTGGGGAGACACAAATGGGTGTCTACAACATGCAATCATTAGGTTTACCCTAAACCTGTTTATCTATGTTGGTTGAATATTAACGCACAAACAAAACTATTATTAGCGATCACTTGAATTATAATCATATTAACCCTAACAAGATTATTAATTATCTTATTAAGCGTGATTACAAGTACCAATTCCCTTTAAACATGCATAAAAGGTGTGATCAAGCAATAACAAAAAATATCAAGCAACATAATAAATCAAAATAATAATAATCATCATAATCATAATAATTATTAAAGAATGATTATCATCAAAATAATAATAATAACAATCAAAATCATGTTATAGCATAATAATAGCAAGATCCTAGGCATGATACTAACAAGATTAATAACAAACCCTAACATGTCACTAAGCAATAAAAATAAAATATTTATCCCTAACAAGATACCAACAAAAATATTAGGAAGAGAATAGGAATGATCATAATAATCATAATTGTCATATTTGATATTATAAATTACCCTAAACATGATACTGGGAACTTATTGTTGTCATTTAAAACATCAAGCATCCTAACATGATACTAGGAATCAAAATAATAATTTAAACATGATTTCTATATCATAATATCAATAAAACAATTAAAGTACTTACTTGGATGCCTCATACCTCTTTCTAACAACAAAATACACGCGTTAGTAACTTCAAGGAAAATAATAAACAAATAATTAAATTAAATAATTGAAAGAGAGATTTGGGACCAAACCCTCAGAAATTAAAACCTTTCACGTCTAGGGCGAAGGCAACTTCGAACAATGCTAGGTGTTTCTAGATCTTGTGAATGCAGAATTTTGTGTGCAAAAGGCTAGTTTAGAAAAGAGAGAGAGAGAGAGAGAGTAATCAAGAGATTCTGGATGAGAATTGGTGATTGAAAACAGAATTTTAAGAGGCTATTTATAGAGAAAATCAGTCGGGTGGATAAAAAAACAAATTAGAGTTTCAACGAGAATAAACACGATTAGCGCCAGACGATGGTCATTAGCGCCAGGCGCTGAAGGTTAGCGCTAGGCGCTAATGCTTGTCGTCAGGCGCGAATAATAAGTTTCACGCGTTTTTTGTTTTTATCATTTTTTTGATCCGGAAGTCCAAATAAGGCATATAATATGTCGTTGGAAAGCTCTTGAAGTCTACTTTCCAACCTAATTAGAATCAGATTAAAATCTTTTGTAGATAAAATTATATGGCCGAAATAGTGGAACGGTGTCAATTTTGGATAGAATTTCATATCTAATTCATATCTTTTTCGTAATAGCTCGGATTTAATATTATAATATATCATTGGAAAGATAATTTCAAGATCTATCCAAAAATATAAAATTTGAATAAATATTATGAGGCACGAAAATAAAATCTGAATATATTCCCCTTCGTACAAAACAAAGATTCTCAAAAGGAGTAGTTTTATTCAATTTCAAACTCTTTGAAACATAATTATCAATTCTAACTCCATTAGGATTTAAAAGAACCTTCTAGAATATTCTAGAAGACTATAATCAATCCTAATAGCTTTAGGAATGGTAATTAATAATAGGCCCTCCTCTAGATCATTGGGCCACATATAAAAACCAAATCGGGCCCAGTTTAGTATTTTGGCCATAACTTCCTCATTATTCATCAGAATTGGGCTTATAATATATCGTTGGAAAGGCCTTTTCAAGCCCCATCCAAATACACCATTATTGGACCCTTATCATGGACCAACTAAACTAGAATTCACGTTTTTCATAAATAAGGTAAGAAAAGAAATATTTTCAAAAATAGAAAGAAGAGATATTTTAATAAAAACATCCTCATCACTAGATTTTTCACACTTTCGCTTTCTTCGATAATCAAATGACATGAAAGGTATTCATCACTGGGTTTGGTTTTGGGAAGACACATTTGGGTGTCTACAAGTCGCAACTTTTTTTTTTGACAAAAACTGTACGAAGTATATTAAAGGTGTTCTTTGTCTGACAAAGCAGACATTACAACTTCATGAGAGCCATCCTCCATCCAAACCAAGTCCTCTCCAAAGGATAAAGCTTTGGCCATGGAATGGGCCGCTTTATTACAACTTCTATGAGCAGAATAAAAACTACAATAATTAAAAGGTTTAGCCAAAGCCAAAATGTCATTCACAGTAACTTGAGAAGCAGAGCATTCAACTGTTTTCCTTGCAGAAGGTCGACAATGTTTGAGCAATTAGACTCCACAATAAGTGAACGAAACCCCGCCTCGAAAGTATATTTTAGCCCAAACAAGACTGCCGGAGCTTCAGCAAGTTTTGGCTCCATAGCTGCCCTCACACATCTCCCAACAGACATTAGTAAATCCCCAACACTATCTCTAATCACTATCCCCAAACCCACAGCATCGCTACCCACAGCCGCATCAAAATTTAATTTTGTAAGCCCCGTAGAGGGGGGAGACCAAAGACAAGGAGCTGCTGTAGCGTTGGTGTTGCGCTGAGGGAAGTCACAAATGTTTGCAGCTTCAAAATCCCCAAGGAAATTGATAGCTCGTTCACATGCTCTAACAAGATTACCCTTCTGCTTTTCAAATACCCACAAATTACGAAGGTTCCAGTTCTGCCATATAATCATCATTGCAATATCCCATGCTCGGTCACATGAAGTATGATTCAAAATCGACTCACTCCAATCAACAAGATCAGAGTTCCCATTCGGCACATCCAATCTAAGGGGTGAAAGGCGCCAAAGCATCTTTGCATCCCTGCAATAAAGGACCATATGTGATATAGTTTCCGCACAAGTCCCACATCTAGGACAAATATTATCAACATTCATGCCCCGATTCTTCAGAGTATCCATAGTGGGAAGACCATGTCGCATTTCTCTCCACACTAAATTTTTAACTTTTGGTGGGACATTTTCCTTCTAGATTTTCTTCCAAATCCATTTCATCCCTGATGTATTTGAAGGCTCTGGCTTAGAGTTTCTTCTATGTAACTCGCTGTGATACGCACTCCTAACTGTGAAAATACCATTCTTAGTGTGTTTCCAAGCCAATAAATCATGTTGTTCACTTGTTGTAAATTCAATTGTACTAATCGCCTCAACTTCAATTTCAGTGAGAACCTCATGAAGAGCATCAAAATTCCAGCCATCACCCTCTTCGTTTTTCCAGTCATACGGGTGTTCCTTTGGGGCGTTTTCATGGGGGGGAGTAGTTAAAAGCTTACCCTCAGGTAAGTCAGGAATCCAAGAGTCTTCCAGAATCAAATTTGTCTACCACTCCCAATGTGCCATTGCGAACCAGAAACAACTAGCTCCCTAGGAAACAAAATTGAGCGCCACGTATAGCTAGAGTTAGGGGGGACCTTTGCATTCCATATATCAGTCCTCGGGAAGTATTTTCCTTTAAGGACCCTAGCAGCTAAAGAGTCAGGGTTGGCAATCAGCCTCCACAACTGTTTTTCTAGCAAGGCAGTGTTAAAAACACTTAAATTTCTCATTCCCATACCACCTGTATCCTTCGACTTACAAAGCTTGCTCCAGCTAATTAGAGCAAGCTTTCTTTCCCTGTCCTTCTGATCCCACCAGAAATTTCTACAAAGAGCATTCATATTATTAAGCACACTTTCTGGCAGCTTGAAGCACTGCATTGCATAAGTTGGTATGGCTTGAGCGATCGATTTTAGGAGGGTTTCACGACCAGCCATTGACAAGTACCGCTCCTTCCACCCCTTAATCTTCTTCCAAACACGGTCATAAATATTCTGGAAAACTGATTTCTTAGACTTACCAATTGTGGTTGTTAATCCAAGATATATTTCGTGCTCGTATATGGCAAGGAAATTCAACTTCAACTGAAGAATATTCTGCACATTCGTGCTCACATTCCTGCTAAACGAAACCTCTGATTTTTCCAGATTTATTTTTTGACCCTAGGAAATTTCATAAGAGGTAAGGATGTCCAACACAGCCTCTGCTTCTGATTCACACGTCCTGGTGAAGAGTAGGCTGTCGTCAGCGGAAAAAAGATGCGATATGGGAGGGACATTTCTGCTTACTTTAACTCTGTGTATCATCTTCTTAGTTTCAGCATCCCTAAGCAGAGCCGAGAGGCCCTCAGCACAGATAAGCAAGGAACAAGAAAGGGGATATAGGGTCCCCTTGGCATAACCCCCTACTTGGCTTGAACTCAGCATCTGGGAAACCATTGAACAAAATTGAGTAGGAAACCGATGAGATGCACCTCATAATCAACTCAATAAAACCGTGACTAAAGCCAAGTCTTTCCATCATGCCCTTTACAAAAGGCCATTTGACGCGGTCGTTGGCTTTGCTCATATCGAGTTTCATAGCAATGAAGCCTTTGACCCCCGTCTTTTTCTTTCGGAGATAGTGAAATAGTTCATAAGCTACAAGAACATTATCGGTTATAAGCCGTCCCGGAACAAAGGCACTCTGAGATTCACTAATAACATCAGGCAAGACAACTTTGAGACGATTAGAAATTACCTTCGATACAAGCTTATAAACAACATTGCACAAACTTATTGGTCGATAATCATGGGTTGACATACACTCATTCTTTTTTGGAATGAGTACAATATGTGTATGGTTTAAGTCTTCAACAGGGGAACCATTATTCAACACATTCAGGACGCAAGAAATCACATCCTCCCCAACAATCGGCCAAAATTTCTTATAAAAAAGAGCTGGCATTCCATCCGGGCTTGGTGCCTTTGTTGGGTGAATTTGTTTCAAAGCCTTACGAAGCTTGTCTCCTATAAACGCTGCAGTCAGTCTAGCGTTCATATCGTCTGTCACACGGCCTTGAACCTTATCCAAAACATACTCCATTTCCGAGCTACCATTAGTAGCAAAAAGTTGTTTAAAATAATCCAAGAAGACTGCTTCTGCTTCTAGTTCATCGTCCCGCCATGTCCCGCCCTCATCCGTATATAACACCTTTAATAGTGTTTCTTTGTCGCCTTTGCTCAACTTTCTTATGGAAAAAAGAAGAGTTTTATCACCATCTTGAAGCCAGTTTTGGCAGCTCCTTTGCGCCCAATGAACCTCCTCTCGTCTCTCCAGCTCATCAATCTCGTTGTCTACATCACGCATTTCTTGTAAGGTTTCAGCATTGGGGGAGGAAGCCAAAAGAGCCTTAATGCGCTCTCTTTTATTAGCAATCTCCTAAGAGAAATTGCAAGCTCTTGATTTGCCCCAAGCCATTAGTCTAGCAAAGCAAAATTTAATTTTCCCTATCACATTACTATCCATATCTTCACACCACGACTCAGCTACAATACTACCACACTCATCACTTCTCAACCATTCCTTCTCAAAACGGAATCTCCTCCTCCTCCTTTTTTTGTTCTTGTTTCCCACACGAATCTGTTTCTAGATAGCAATTTTTAACGGAACATGGTTTGATTTTCTTCTAGGGAGATGCTCAACCTTTGAACACGGATATAAATCAAACCATATATCATTACCCATGGCTCGATCAAGTCTTTCTTGGATATTATCATCTCCAACCCTGTTATTCGACCAAGTAAAAAGATACCCTTCCGTATATAAGTCACGCAGATTACAGAGATCGGTAGCATCTCTAAAGCCATCAATGAGACACTGGTTAGTCAATTCCCACCCAGTTTTTCATTATGGCTAAGAATGTTGTTATAGTCACCCACGCACATCCAAGGTAGAGAATTATGGCCTTTAAGCTCGATTAGCACCCTCCAAACATCCTCTTTCCTTCCTTCATCTGGATAGCCATATATCCCTGTCAGTCTCCATTGTACCCCATCACCAGTACGCACAACAAAATCTATATGATGTAGCAATTGTGACTGTAGCGTCATGTTTAAATCACTCTGCCAAAACATTACAAGCCCACCTCTTCTACCCCTTCCTTCACCCTCATAGTCAACACTAACAACATTACTTATGTTTACCTTCCTTTTCACACTCTCTCACTCCTTACCTTTTAACTTTGTCTCCGAGAGGAAGACAAAGTGAAAAATTCAGTTCGAATCACGCCACGCAGCGCATTCTCTGCACGGGGGCTCCCCAAACCCTTGCAGATCCAGGAAAGGCCTATCATTGTTGTTCGCAGGGTTGTTTAACAACCTCAGCTACTTTAAAAGTGTTCAAAACAGATGCTGTCCTCCTACAAATTTCCCTCTTTTCAAGTTGTTTTCACCTCCATTCTCCCTGCTATACCCTTCCTCCTCATCATTTACCTTCTGTTTCCCACTTAAAAATTCAGGGTCAGTGTCTGTCTCCATCGATGATCGGTTCTTCCGACACACCTTTCGCAGCTTTCGCGCTTGTGGAACATTTTGCCCCCCTTTCTCATCTGCCTGGAAAGAAATCAGGCACTGGCTTCCTCCGTATATTTTTTCGCAGCACATTGCTTATTGTTCTGGCATCCATCCCCCTACTCTTCATTGTGAGTACCAAGTCTGTGAGTTTCTTCTTCTAAAGAGGATATCACCGCATGTTCAAGTTGTTTAACTACTTCTCCTACTTTATCCTTCTCTTCTGCATTCACAGGTTTCACCTCCTTTTTAAAAAACAATTGTCTAGCACACGTTCCACTTCTGTCAGCATTCCCACCATCTTCCCCTTTATTGACCTGCCAAGGTGAAGCCCTTAATCTGTCACTGAAAACTCGCTTAGGGACATCAGTATGTTGGGATAACTCACGGTCTTTATCCCCATGACTAAGCTTCCCACACACATAGCAAAATAATGGGAGTTTTTCATATTTCACCTTAAACTTCTCAGAGAAACCACCCCGCATTTTCAACCTCACTTCCTTTACCAATGGTTTCCGCATGTCAATCAAAGTGCGGATGCGTAGAGATTTGATGATACCAATTACATCAGATTTATCAACGCTCATAAACATCCCAATCTTGTCACCTATTTTCTTAGCATTTGCTTCATTATTTCGCCCAAGGAGGGGTAAGTCATAGATTCGAATCCAGAAAGGAGTATGGAATAAAGGTATTTCTGATGGTTTCTGATCTCCAATAATGTCGCTCAGGGCCAGGGTATGTCGGTCAATGTGCCACGGCTGGGCGTTCGAAACAAATTCCTTATCCCTCCAATGGTGAAATTAGAAGAAGAAAACATTCTTTTCTATACAATTAGCCTCCATACCATGCTTAGGGTTCCAGATTCTCTTCATAGTTGCTACCAGAGCATTTGCATTAACATGTTGTTCTTTCCAGACCTTTCCTACCATTCCCAGTGAGGCTTTCGCATCATTATCCTCTTCTCCTTTGATTTCCCAATCAATTTCCAGCTCATCATGCTCTGGTACGATTATGGTTTCAGAAGTACCAGGATTATCCTCATTTGCCATAATACAAGGTAGTAACAGGGGATATCTCGCACAAAGCGAGGAAAATCGAAGGCGAGAACTAGCAGACAGCTAGAGAGACCCTCCCAAGAGCTTCAAATCCTAGAGGGAACTTTAATACAGTCGTAACTTGAGTAACAAAGAATTTTAATAATTGATTTTATGTTGCCACCCAATAAAACACATAAAATAAAAAATATCTATAAAATTTTATTCAAAAACTAAGCATTGCTACAGCCTACAGTAACTGAATTGGAAGAAATATGGTTGCAAAATATGGAATAAAATTATATGGAGAAGTGCATCTTGTTACATACGAAGTGTGTTCTAAGAAGACTTGACAAAAAAATTGTGGAAATATATGTCATAATTCATAATTTGTACTTTTTTAATCTGCAAATATATATCATACTACTTATAAATGGTTTAGTTGAAAATAGATGGTTGTAATATATATGTATGTTTGCAAAAAAAAAATAAAAAATAAATAATATATATATATATATATATATATATATATATATATATATATATATATATATATATATATATATATATATATATATAATATTGTATGCAGAATATTTTCTTAATAAACTTGACAAAAATAAAATAAAATTGTAGAAAGATATATTAAATAGTTTCTTTAAGGAAAGGTTATTATATCTTTAGAAATGATGTCACGATCTTTCATTTTAAAGAAGTATTTTTTTCTTCAATTTATTTAATATATATGTACTTAGATATTTTGATATAATATATATAATAAAGCTATATATGTTTGTATACAAATCATATAAACAACTAATTAGGAATATACCAAAATTCTAGGAACTAATTATATGCCCAAGATTTCAAAAATATTATAAGATAACAATCCCATAAATCTTTTTTTTTATTTAATCCCATGGAAAAAGAAAACGAGAGAGAGCGAGAGCGTAGGGCGAATGGCCTATCCTCAGAAGAGAACGACTTGCTACATCGGTCAAATAAGAAATTTAAACGGAATTCATCGGAGATGTCTCCTATGGTTTAATATAATGATGTGGAAATAGATTCATATGTGGTTGATTCTTTGGAGAGTGACAAGAGAAAGGAGAAATCCTCCCCTGCCTCTTATACCCAATCGACGGCTGGGGGGAGTAAATCCCTGAGAAATGGGATGGATGTCGAAGGTACTGATGAGGAAGAAGTATCTGATGATGACGTTCCTTTAGACTGTGACTCAGATGATGAGAGCTGTCCAACAATCCTCCTGACTAAAGAGGAGAAGAAAAGGCTGCGAGCGCCATGGAGAGATGCCCTAATTATTAAACTCTTTGACAAGAGAATGAGTTATGCAGTTCTAGTTAAGAGGTTGAGGTTAAAATGGCAATTAAAGGGGGACATGGCGTTGACAGATATAGGCCATGATTATTATGTAGTCAGATTCAACAATATGGAAGATTATGATTGGGTTTTATCCCAAGGTCCTGGCTAATTGGAGATAGTTATCTGACAATTAGAAAATGGGAGCCGAACTATGTAGCTGATGAAGCCCCAATCAAGAAATTGAACGCGTGGGTGTGTATCCCTCAACTTTCAGTGGAATATTTTGATAAGTAGTTCCTCTATAAGATTGGGTTGAAAATTGGGAAGGTTATCAAGATTGATCGAAATACTGAATCAAGGGATTGTGGACAATACATTCGTTTCTGCATTGAAGTAGATTTGTCAAAGCCGTTGCTCTCAAAATTCAGGCTTAATGGGAGAATATGGAAAATCCAATGTGAAGGATTGAGACAAATTTGTTTTAAGTGTGGCCACTTGGGACATAAGGAAGATGGGTGTAGTCTATTTAGACAGGTGGTAAATGTTGGTGTTGATGAGAATGGAGGAAATCCTGGTAACTAGGGGGTAGTAGGCAATGAAGCCCCAAAAGCAAAGGAGCGCGCAGAAGAGCAGGGTAAGTTTGGTGCGTGGATGCTAGTGTAGAGGCCTTAGAGGAAAGTTACTCCTAAGGGTAAACCTGATCAAGGGAAAAAACATATGCACAGCTCTAAGTCGGGGAAGCTTAATCCTGGAAGTGGAGAAGGGGATCAAGTAATAGGGAAACAGGTGAAAGGAGGTGGAAGCTCAGGAAAGAAGAGTCCAAAGACTCAAACCAAGGCTCAAGGGTCTAGGTTCAATGTTCTGAACCAGGAAGACGAGATGGAAGTGATGGAAGACATGAATATGGAAAGGAATAACACTAATGTGGCAGTGAATGAAAATTTGGTAGGAAGTGATCCTTTTAATTTGATGGGGAAAAGTGCTGTAAATTTGGGGGAGGATGAAATTTTAGTAAAAAATACAGAGGAGGATATATTTATCCAGGGACAAGTGGATGGAAATATGGAAAGGGAAGATATGGAAGAGGATTTTATAGTGAATTTGGGTAGTACCTCTGATTTGGGAAACAAAAAGACTGAGGTAAATATTAGAGCTTAGAAGAAAGATAATTTTGGTAAAAAAGATAAGGAAACTAAATATTTTGACCAAGATTTGATTTTGAACAAAAATATGCCTCCCCTTCGAATTAATAATATTGTGAATAATTTGGACCTTGGTGTGGTTGCTGATCCTAAGTTTATTCATAGTTCACAATCAGGAAGTGGCAAGGAAAATTTCTTTGAAATTGCCTCTTCGACTCCTACTGCTCTTCGAGGAGAAAAAGGGTGCTTGAGTGAAGGTAGTGGTGATGGCCTACCAAATTCCGATTACTCTTGTCACTCGAATCTCCCGGGAATACGAGACATTCATCGATTACCAGACGGAGGGACCAACTTTGGTGTGCGCCCATCCTCTAGCGAACAAGATGGAGATGGAAGTGAACACGTTTTTGCCTCCTCAATTCGATCCGGCAGAGATGTTGGCAAGATTTTGTCCCCCTTACGAGACGGGTGGTCCGATGAGGGCGTTGCGGAATTCTTTTCTAAGCATCATGCATAGAGTGCCTTTGGATATTTATGATAGGTACCCAAACTTCCCAAGTTTTAATATGTCGATAAAAATTCTAGTGTGGAATGTTCAAGGTGCAGGGAATAAACTCAATTCGATTAGAAAATTGGTGCGTATTAATGATCCTATGGTTCTAGCGCTCGTAGAGACTCACTTGAGTGGAGAACAAGCTGACAATGTGTGTGCCCGTATTGGATTTTCGGGTCAGAGAAGGGTCAAGGCTCAAGGTTTTAGTGGGGGTATTTGGTTGTTTTGGAGAAGGGAGCAGGTTAATGTGACTTTATATGATGAACACTCCCAACATATGACTGTTTTGATTGAGAAAAAATGGGGATACTCCCTGGCTTTTCTCGGCAATATATGCTATCCGTGATAGCAATTTGCGAAGAGAGTTATGGAGAGAATTGGAAAATATCCGTAACAATTATAATGGGCCGTGGTTTTTAGGTGGTGATTTTAACGAGACTATGTCAACAGATGAGAGGAATGGTGCCAATAACTCTGAGATGCAAAGAAGTTGTATTGAATTCTCGAATTGGGTGGAAAATAACGGATTCCTAAACTTGGGTTATACAGGACCTGCTCACACATGGTTTCGAGGTTTAACTCCGGACACTTTTAATTCGGCTAGGCTTGATAGAGGCTTAGCTAATGAAGAGTGGAGATTGTTGTTTGAGGAAGGGGCGGTTTGTAACCTCCCAAAAATCAAATCGGATCACTGCCCAATTCTAATTAGTATGAATGGCTTCGCTCCAATTTCGATGGTGAATAGGCTGTTTCGGTTTCAAGCGGCTTGGATGCATCACAAAAAATTTGAGAATTTTGTGGTCTCTTCATGGAATAAATCAGCTCTAATTGTCCCTTATTTAAAGGAATTTGCTTTGAAGCTAGAAGGCTGGAACAAGATGAATTCCACAACATTTTTCGTAAGAAGGTTGAGCTTTGGGCACGGCTTGAAGGAATATTAAGGCTGCTAGCTCAAGGTAGAAAACCACATCTTATTAAGTTGGACTGGGAACTTAGGAAGGAAATGGATAAAGTTTTGGACCAGGAAGAAATGCTTTGGTTCCAGAAATCCCGTGAAGAGAAGATAGTGTATAGTGATAGGAATACTCACTATTTTCACTTAACAACGGTTCTTCATCGAAAAAGAAATCGAATAGAAACATTGCAGAATGACGAGGGTATCTAGGTTATGGAAGCAGACCAAGTGCAGCATCTTGTTCTGGATTTTTGGCAGAATATCTTTCTCGAGGAACGAGTTGGATTTTGACAGGAGAATATTATACCAGATTATTTCCCTACCATCGATACTCATGATTGGGAGAAAATCAATAGGCCGATTGAGGAGTGTGAAATTCTTAAGGCTTTAAAGAGTATGAAACCCTTTAAAGCGCCGGGTCCGGATGGCTTTCAACCGGTCTTCTTTCAACGATATTGGGATCTTGTAAAACCGAATGTCATTGAATTGGTGAAGAATGTATTGGAGGGTCGGGAATTCCCTGAGGGGCTAAATGATGCGTTCCTTGTCTTAATCCCAAAAGTTGATGTGCCTCAAAAAGCAAAATAATCTCGACCTATCGGTCTTTGCAACATTGTATACAAACTTGTCACAAAGGTAATCGTTAATCGATTGAAAAGCCTTCTGCCTTCTCTTATCTCTCCTACCCAATGTAGCTTTGTGCCTAAGAGACAAATTACGGACAATATTATTATTGTTCAAGAGATGCTTCATACAATGAGGAATAAACAAGGTAGAGTGGGTTACATAGCGCTGAAAATCGATTTTGAAAAGGCATATGATAGATTGAGATGGAGCTTTATAAGGGAATCGCTTCTTGAACTTAGGCTCCCTCAAGCTATGGTAGATGTAATCATGCACTGTATCACTTCGGCAAGATTGAGTATATTATGGAATGGTGAACTGATGCCATGTTTTTCCCCAAGCCGTGGCATAAGACAGGGGGATCCTCTATCCCCGTATATTTATGTCATATGTATGGAGCGTCTTGCTTATATTATTAATCGAGAAGTCCAATTTAAATGTTGGAAACTAGTAAGAGCAAGTCGGGATGGACCTACTATCTCCAATTTGGCGTTTGCGGATGATCTTATCCTATTTTGTAAGGCATCGGTGGAGCAGGCAACTCTTATGAATTCTTGCTTGGAAAAATTCTAAGATGCATCCAGAAGTAAAGTAAGTGTTGATTAATCTCAAGTGTATTTTTCTAGCAACACAAATTATGACATTCGAGATGTTATTTGCAATTCTTTGGGTATGGAAGCTACAGATGATTTTGGAATATTCTTGGGGTTCCTATAATAACGGAAGAACCTCGAAGAAGGAGTACCAATATCTTGTAGACCGTATAAATGGAAAAATTGCAGGCTGGAAAACAAAGTTGATGTTAATGGCTGGGAGAGCTACATTAACTCAAGCGTCTCTGAGCTCGATTCCTTGCTATGCAATGCAAACAACCTTACTGCCAAGGTCTACTTGCGATGATATAGATAGGAGGTCAAGGAAGTTTTTATGGGGAGAGACAGAAGGGCATAGGAAAATCCACACAGTTACTTGGAACAACATCAATAAGCCAAAAGCTCAAGGAGGATTAGGGATAAGGTCCATGAGGCAAGCGAGTTTCTGCATTTTTGGCAAAGTTGGGTTGGAGAGTTTTAGCTGAACCAAATGCACTATGGTCGAGGGTCCTTCGTAGTAAATATTGCAACAATCGATGTGATATTGACATGTTTAAACCGAAACAAAATGCATCGAATGCGTGGAGGGGAATAATGAGTAGCATTGACGTGGTTTGAAAGGGGCATAAATATGGCAGTAGGTAATGGTGCTCACACTTTTTTCTGGCACCATAGATGGGCTACAATTAAACCGTTACTTGAGTTGGCAAATCTTGTTCCCCCTTTGGACTTACAAGATGCGACTGTGGGTGAGCTATGGGACTTAAATGTGGGGTGGAAGTGGGAAATTTTTTCCTCGTTTCTTGCTGCTAGTGAAGTTTAAGCCATAGCCTCGTTTGAACTGAGTTTAAATGATGATGATGTTGCTGCTGTCTACTGGAATGGATCATCTCATGGTGGTTTCACCATTCAATTGGCACTCGACATAATCAGAGGGGAAGATGAAACAGAAGTTGGAAGACAATGGGATTTAATTTGGAAGAGTAAGTGTAGACACCCATTTGTGTCTCCCCAAAACCAAACCCAGTGATGAGTACCTTTCACGTCGAATCATAATCGAATGAAACGAAAGTGTGGAAAGGTCTAGTGTTGCGGAAAGTTTTTATTTCTTTTCTCTTCTCTCTGTTTTTGAAAACTTTATTTTAAGAAAACAGCCAATCCAGTTTCGAAAACGCGTTAAAATCAAGCTTGGCGTCCAACCCCAGGCCTTGGCGCCTGGCGCTAGTGCTGGTGCCTGGCGCCAGCTAGCCAGGGTTGGCGCCAGCTCTGTTTCCTGAGCGTCATACACTGTTTTGTTAATTTATCTTTTTTGGCTGATTTTCTCTTTAAATATCGTATTAAAAACTCCGTTTTCATTCACCAATTCTCCTCATTCACTAATCATCACCAACTCTCATCAAGATTTTCTTGATTACTCTCTCTCTTTTCTAAACTAGCCTTTTCTCAAATACAAAATTCCGCATGCGCAAGACCTAGATACACCTAGCCATATTCGAAGTTGCCTTCGCCCTATACGTGAAAGGTTTTAATTTCTGAGGGTTTGGTCCCAAATCTCTCTTTCAATTATTTAATTTAATTGTTTTGATTATTATTTTCCTTGAAGTTACTAACGTGTGTATTTTGTTATTAGAAAGAGGTACGAGGCATCAAAGTAAGTACTTTAATGGTTTTTATTGATATTATGATCTAGAAATCATGTTTAGATTGTTATTATGATATTCCTAGTATCATGTCTAGGGTAATTTTAATATTAAATATGATTGTTACGATGCTTCCTATGTTCTTCCTAATATTTATGATTGTTAGTATCATGTTAGGGTTAAAGCTTTGATTTTTATTGTTTAGTGACATGCTAGGGTTTGTTATTAATCTTGTTAGTATCATGCTGTAGGCGTCGCTCGAAGTGCGCCTACATTAAAAGCATGTTGTGAATATGCTTGACACTCATAGGAAGTGGGAATTGACATATACGATTAGGGACAAGGAAATTAGGGAGCCGCCAACAAGTTTTTAAGGAACTTGTAAACCGTTCACGGATCATAAAAGGCAACCACGATAAGGGACAACAATAGGCAACAACGATTGACCCGTGAAGGTTACACCCCATTCATAATCCATGAGATTACTAACTCCATATGGTTCGGAACCATGAAAGGAAGATCGGGGATGATGGTACGAAGTGAGTCATGGAGTCACATTCGCTCGTATTGGCCTCTACTCGATTCTTATATTGAAAAGCATTCCTGTGATCTCAAAGGCATACAAACAATAATTCAATTCGCTCCAAACTAGTATTTAACTAAATTGGTTTAAGATTAATGCACACATAATTCTAAAATATTGGTGATCACTTCAATTAATAATAAGATTGAAAGGATCCTAAACCGGTTGTCCAAATTATCTTATTAGGCGTGATTTTCAATTACATATTCCCTTTAAACATGTAATATGGTGATCAATAACAATTATAGAACAACATTAATATTAAAACCAATTTAATCACAATTCCAACAACATAAAATCGTTAGAAAAATAATAAAAAGAAAAGGAGCATGACTCTTACTTTGATTCTGTTTGTTTGCAACTACAAAATAATAAACGAGTTAGTAACTTCAAGGAAATAAATAAACAATAATTAAATTAAATTAAATTAAGTAAATTTGATTTTGGGGCCAAACCCTCAAACAGTTCTACCTTTCACGCCTTGGTTTAAGGACAGAACCTCGAGTAAAATATGGGTTTAGTAAAATACTTGAAGAAGGAATTTTGAAGTGAAAAGGGTAGGCTAGTGTTTAGGCTAAATCATAGAAGAGAGAAAATAAAATAATAGAATTACTCCGTGCCCCGTACATCAGAAATGAGGGGGGTATTTATAGGGAAAATGTGCTGAGGGAGCACACGGAACCCTAAAATGATAAAAACCCTAAAAAAGTATCCCGTGACACGGTCAAACTGTACCGTGACACGGGAAGCCCCACCGTCAGACGGTACACATTCCCGTGACACGGTACATTTTTGGTGTGACGCGGAAAATTTTCAGAAAACGGGATAAAAAAACGCGTTAAGGGTTTACGCGGAAAAGACACGGAATGTCCCGTGTCACGGGAAATCCCACCGTCAGACGGGAAGGATTCCCGTGACACGGTAGGTACCTGCCGTGGCGCGGGAAATTTCAGCCTGTTTTTCCGTCTAAATACGTTTTTAACCCTAATTTCCTTCGGCATTTTAAGTGTCGATTGATAATTTCGGGCCTTTTCTGACTTTTTATTATTTGGGCTAAAATAAGAAAATAATTAAATAAAAATAAATAAAGGGTTTGGGCCAAAAATAAATAATAAAACAATAAAATAAAAAAGGCTTGGGCTAAAAATTAATTAATAAGTTTGGGCTGAAATTAAAACTATGCTTTTACCAAACATCAAGACTAATCCATGGACTGTTCAAAAATATGAATTTAATAAAATACGATTTTTTAAGCACTCTCGGGATTAAATACTAAACCCGACCAATAGTGGCGGTGAAAGGTTGTTCATCATCGGGTTTGGTTTTGGGGAGACATTTTTAGGTGTCTACACATGCCTAGGATCTTGCTATGTTTATTATGCTTTAATATTAACATGAACATGATTATGATTATAATTGTTATAATTTATGATGATTATGAATATTATTATTATTATTATTATTATTATTATTATTATTATTATTATTATTATTATTATTATTATTATTATTATTATTATTATTATTATTATTATTATTATTATTATTATTATTATTTTGATGATGATTATTTTATTTATGATTATTATTATTATTATTATAATTATTATTCATGATTATTATTATGTTGCTTGATATTATTTTTATTGCTTGATCACAACTTTTATGCATGTTTAAAGGGAATTGGTACTTGTAATCACGCTTAATAAGATAATTAATAATCTTGTTTAGGGTTAATATGATTATAATTCAAGTGATCGCCAATAATAGTTTTATTTGTGCATTAAATTCAACCAACATAGATAAACAGGTTTAGGGTTAATCCTATTGATTGCATGTTAATCAGAAAGCGCACATGAATACGATCAGAATAAAGTAGAGGCCTATTATTAGGGCAGGTTCAATCTCTTTTAGGTTGGATTTGTACCATCATCCTCGAACCCTTATTTGGTTCATGACCTTATGGAGTTGACGATCTCTTGGATCGTTAAGGGGTGTAACCTTCACCTCGTGAATGGTTTACAAGTTCCTAAAAAAACTTGTTGGCGACTCTTTTGCTCTATCTTCTTCCCTTTTGGATGCCACCGTACTTAATTATATGATCATAGTGGGTTTCAAGCTAGTGGGATTTTAAAGGCTTGAAATTATTCCCTACAGTTTTTGGTGACTCCACTGGGGAGGATTTCTATTTTAATTCCTGAATTTGTTTCGGCAATGATTTAGAATGAGTGGATGAGACTCGAAAAGTTCTAAGTATTTCATGTGCGTAATTTTGATTAACATTATTGTCATATGCATAAAAAGGATCTCATTGGAAAGACCATCCGTAATGAGTAAAAAACATAGGATTTTACAGGTAGGAAATTTGAGGAATGTCTTTCACAACTAGGACTGAAATAACACCGCGCGAAACTGGAAGATTTTATCGAGCACAGAAAGCTGCTGAGGCATGTGGGAAGTAGCGTCAGTGACCAGAGCTTGGCGCCAGTGTTTTTGTTGTAGCGCCAGACGCCAGTATTGGCGCCAGGCGCTACAGTTAAAATATGGCGCCAGTCTCTGATTGCTGGCGCCAATTTCCCCCAATACCGAGCTCTTTGACTAAACCATATCTCGAACTTTAGAGAAATAGAGCCATGGTTAGGTTGTGAACGCATTGCATCATATTGTGCCTACTTGACTAATTGTGCATTATTTGTTGTGCATATATATTCTATGTTTCTCTTAACCATTTGTTGACTTGTGTTGAGATTAAATAAATTCATGACTTAAAGAACTTTGCCTAATTAATTATTTAATTTGAGTCAATAAAGTCTAATTTTTCAATCGGAATTGACCTAGTACGACTTTAGGCATACCCCAGTTGACTAATAATACCGAAATCAGTCCCAGACCGAAGCTCCCACTATTGGCGCCAAAGTCTGAGCTGTAGCGCCACACTATGGTGTGTAGCGCCTGACGACAGCTATGTTGTCTGGCGCCAACCTCCACAATGTGACGCCAGTCCTGTCGCTTGGCCGACAGTTCGGATTATTTGTCGAGTCATCACCTAAGGTCTACTTAATCAGTTTTCTGTTTAATTCGATTAATTTTGCTGTCAATAATGTTTAATTGAATCAATGATCGAGTTTAGGCACTAAGTCCCATGGTCTTACACAAGAGTCCAAGCATGTCACTTACACTCAATGCACACACCAATACACATACTTTGATCATGATTAAGAGAGTCTTGTGTGCGCGTTTTTCCGTCATTTTTTTTAGGGGAGTAAGTCGGATATTAATCCTCCAACATAAAAATATATACATTATTTTTGCCAAAAATATGCACCCTCTTTTCCTTTTTTTTTTCTTTTTCTCCTTTTTCCCTTAAAATAAACCATAAAGTCAAGTTGATTCGAGTCAAGTAATTAAAACGCAAAATGGTTTAATTTACAGCGCGTGGTCAAGAGAAGAAGGACGATTAATCAAAGATAACCTCTTCGTACAAGTCCAACTTTTCGACAAACCTATAGCTCGCAAGAGGAAAGCAAGAGGCATAATGGCAACTCAAGAAGAAGTCAATGATCTTAAGAACCAACTGGCTACTGTGACTGAGACACTTAAGCTTCTCGCACTTAGTATCGACGATCCCGTGAAGCAACAACAAATGGACCTCATGTAAGAGAGCCTAAGCAAGTTGTCCAGCGACTACAAGTTTCAATAGCTTACATCACAAGGGGTCTCGGTGGACAAAGATCTTCTTCCGCAGAAGTTCAACGCCAACGACATCCCAAAATTCAGAGCAATTGACAACCCTTACTTCCATTTAAGAGCATTTGAAACAATAATGAGCATCAAGGGTATTGATAAGAAAGTCTTCCCTTCTCTGTTCTCTTTATCTCTCGAGACCGTTTGCCAACAATGGTTCTTTTCTCTCGAGAAAGAAAAGACCTCTACCTGGGAGTCTATAGCAAACGCTTTCGTTGATAGGTACAAGTGCAACATTCAAGTCGAGACCGACCATAGAGAACTTGAAATCCTCAAACAGAAAGAGAATGAAGGCTTAACCTCTTTCTTTAACAAGTGGAGAGAAACCTCAGCTAAAATGATTGAGGTGCCAAGTGAAAAAGAGTCTGTGAGACTGTTTATCAAGAATCTCCAAGAAAAATATTCCAAGCATCTTAAATATCAAAATAATCTCCATACCTTTAAGGTTGTTTATGACATTGGGATCAATATTGAAGATGACTTGGCTAAGTCAAAAGCTGCCAACAATAACTCCAACAGTGGCTGGAAAGGAAAGAAGAACGACAATCCTTCTTCTTCCAAAACCGCCCACTAAAATAATGTTAGCACCTTTAATTTAGGAGAAGTTCTTGCCATGAACAACCAAGGACAGAAGAAACCATTTAGGAGGAACTTCACTCATATTGGCATGAGTTATGACACCGCATTTGATCGATTAAATGCAAAAGGTCTTATAACTCCCATTGGACCATTTGGGGACCCACCAGTCGAGAAGAGGTCGGTTAACTGGAACCCCAACGCACACTGCAAGTATCACCAAGGTAGGGACCATTCTACTGAAAGCTGTTGGAAGCTTAAGGAAGCTATCCAAGACCTAATCGACAATAACAAACTGCCATTGCCCCCTGCCAGTAAGAAGCCAAGCATCGACAATGCACCTCTGGCTATCTCCGACGAGGAAAACGAGGTTGACCCCTCATCTCTCATTAAACCTGTCAAGAAATCAATATCATAGAAAAAGAAGAGGAGATCTTTTTCGATGTCAAAGATAACCTTCCAGAACCGGCAAATAAGGAAGACATACAATTGCTCACACTGTCTATGAAGGAGGCATCGCAACTACTACGTGAAGCTCTCAAAGTTATGAACGAACTCCATAAGAAATATGATGAGCTTCCACTTCCAAAAGAAGAACCTAAAAGAGAAGTCACACCAGTGAGAACGACTTATGAGGCAAAGTACTTTCCCTTACAAGTCACCGAAAAACCCAAGAAGAGCAATAGAATCTACACTCCAATTGGGATCCCATATGCGCAAATGTTCGAAATGCTCTCCGAGAGTGGCGAGGTCAAACCTCTCGAACCGAGACCATTTGAGTCATTAAAAAGGACAGATAGATATTACTGTCAGTACCATCAATCAGGGGGGCACACCATAGAAAACTGTTTCAAGTTCAAGGATTTGGTACAGAAAATGATTGATGAAAAGAAATTAGTCCAAGTTCAACAAGAAGAGGATATAACCGTTAATGGAGTTTGGGACAGTGATGAAGAAGATGTCTATCTAAAGGACATAGTAGGACCTTCATCTTCTGTATCATACACCACAGATGACATTTGGGCTGAAGAAGATTCATCAATAGATGTCCTCACAAGATCCGGGAGGATGCAACCTCCCGTTTCAACACAACCTATGCCCACCGTACATCAAGTTCCCATACCTATCATCGAAGACAACGACATTGTTAAACAGTTTAAGAAGACAAAAGTTGAGATGAATGTGTGGAAGCTCCTGGCAACATCTCGAGAGCATAGGTTGGCTGTAATGAATGCCTTGGATAAAATCGGGATAGATTCTGACACTACTCCTGAGGGACTAGCCAACTTCCTCACAAGTGACCTTCCTAGTCCGATTAATCTAATCACCTTCTCTGACAAAGATTTACCCCCAGAAGGTGACAAACATTACAAGGCATTAAACCTCACGGTAGTCTGCAAAAGGATGAATGTTCCCATGACTCTTGTAGACAATGGATCAACTATCAATGTTTGTCCACTTAGAACTGCGAGGATGCTCGGCATAAGGGACGAAGATTTAACTCCGTCCACGCAAGGAATAAGAGCCTACGATAATACTCGCCGTCAAGCTCTTGGCAAAATAACCCTAAATGTGACGGCAGGAGCAATAGAACATGCTACTACTTTTCAAGTAGTAGACATCAAAGCCTCATTCAATTTGTTGTTGGGACGCCCTTGGCTTCATGATCTAAAGGCCGTCCCTTCATCTCTCCACCAACAAGTGAAAGCCATAGTTGGAGGAATTCCAATCATTATTGATGCTTCACCTATGAGAATCAAATCCATAGAGAATCCAATCATCAATGTGGAGCACGACGAGGATGATGAAGACCTATGGAGCTTTAACGAAGAAGTCTCCTTAATCCAGGAGGATGAAAGGACATCTCTTTGCCATGACCCCCATTCCAACATGATTGTCAACACCATGCTGAAGAAACAAGGACACTTCCCTAGGATGACCCTAGGAAAGAAGAAAGGGATCGCAAAACCGCTGGAGTCACCTGGCCTCCCTAAGCTAGATACTTTCGGACTTGGTTTCGAACCGACTCGGAAAGATCTCAAGCGATCCCAGGACAAGTTGAAAGCACGTAGGGACGCTCGCATTCAAAAGAAAGCAATTCCAATGGATCAGTACCCTCTTACGCTTAATGGTCAGTTCATAAAAGAAGGAGAGGACTATCCGTGCCATGAATTTCCCGAGCCATTTGTTGTAAACGGCATACGACAACCAGGATTCGAGATTTTCTTGGATTGCTACTTCACTGATGAAATCCCAACTCCCGTCCACAAGGAGAAAGCACCCCCATGCTTTGACTTTAACATCATGGGATTATTGTTTGGGCGAGAAAAGAATGAGCCAACTTACGAAGAAGATAACTCCTCGCTCATTCAAACGGTCCTACAAAGTGAAAGCTTCGACCCCTCGAAGCTAATTACTCCAGCCAAAGGATCACTACAAGGGTGGCGCAAGACTATCAAAGTGACTCCTCCAAGCGGAAGAAAGATATCAATCACGACAGGGCAAGGACCGATGTTTGAAGAGTCGTCTGAGTCAGAGTCTGAGTCAGAGTATTCCCCTTTAGAGTCTTCTAAGTCTTTAGTAGTAACACCTCCCCCTCCTATTTCTTCTCCTAGGATAGTTAGTGATCCAGTCCCTGAGAACATATCACTCTTTGATGTAATGATCTCATAGTACAATAATATTTCTCATTCTCCTTACTTCTTGTGTTCTTCTCTAACCCAAGATGACGAGCATTGCGTAGCTAACGATGAAAAGGACAAAGAAATTATTAAAGCAATGGAAACACTCGAAAACAAAACACCGGTAATTGAAGAAACTGAAACAGTTGACATCTCGAATGATTCAACTCATAAAAGAGAAGTTAAAATCGGACTAACATTGAATAAACAAGAAAGAACCGATTTAATTAACTTGCTTAAAGAATTCATCGATGTATTCGCTTGGTCATATGAAGATATGCCAGGCATTAATAGAGAAATAGCTCAACACACTATACCACTAATTCCAGGAATGAAACCTGTAAAACAAAAGTTGCGTCGAATGAAACCCGACGTAGCACTTAAAATAAAAGAAGAAGTTCAAAAACAAATAACTGCAGGTTTCATCAAGGTATCCAAATACCCCGAATGGGTCGCCAACGTCGTCCCAGTTCCAAAGAAAGACGGAAAGGTAAGGATGTGTGTCGACTATCGAGATTTAAAAAAGGCAAGTCCAAAGGACGACTTCCCTTTGCCACACATCGTTATTCTGGTAGACAACACGGCAAATCACGCACTTCTCTCATTCATGGATGGATATGCAGGGTACAATCAGATTCTCATGGTAGAAGAAGACATGGAGAAAACAACCTTTATAACACCATGGGGCACTTACTGCTACACGGTAATGCCATTCGGGTTGAAAAACGCGGGTGCTACTTACCAACGTGCAGCAACTGCCTTACTCCATGACATGATGCACAAAGAAGTCGAGGTATATGTCGACGACATGATTGTAAAATCAAAAGACCGTCCAGGCCATCAAATAGCCTTAAGGAAATTCTTCGAAAGGCTAAGAAAATATAACATGAGGTTGAATCCATCAAAATGTGCTTTTGGAGTCACCTCAGGCAAGCTCTTGGGATACGTCATAAGCTTTAGAGGAATAGAAGTAGATCCAACCAAGATTAAAGCAATCATGTCAATGCCATCGCACAAGACCGAGAAACAAATTCGAGGATTTATTGGCCGGTTGCAATACATAAGTAGGTTCATATCAAAACTGACGACGATATGTGAACCAATCTTCAAGAAGCTCAAGAAGAATGTACCAGTAATATGGGATGACGAGTTTCAAAAAGCCTTTGAAAAGATCAAAGCCTATCTCGCAAATCCTCCCGTATTAGCGCCAGCACTTCTCGGAATACCTCTTAGATTATACTTGACGGTTACCAAAGAGACAATGGGAGCCATGCTAGCACAAGAGGTAGAAGGCAAAGAAAACGCAATCTATTACCTAAGTAAAAAGATACTTGAATACGAAACACGCTATACACCGCTCGAGAAATTGTGCCTCGCCTTGGTGTGGGCCACAACTAAGTTAAGACATTACATGTTGGTACATACCGTTTTCGTAGTCTCCCGATTGGATCCACTCAAATATCTGTTCGAGAAATCTACACTCAATGGACGCATATCAAGATGGATAGTCAGTCTAGCCCAGTTCGATGTACGGTTTATGCCACAAAAAGCCATTAAAGGATCCGTGGTGTCAGACTTTCTAACAGATTTTCCAATAGAAGACTCGACACCAATACAGGACAATGAATTTCCGGATGAAGACTTAATGGTCACTGAAGATGATACTTGGACCTTGTATTTCGACGGAGCCTCAAACCAAAAGGGATGTGGCGTCGGAGTGCTACTAGTATCACCTAAAGAAGAGCACGTTCCAATCTCAATAAAGCTTGATTTCGACGTTACCAACAACGCTGCTAAATATGAAGCATGTGTGGTAGGCCTTAAAACAGCTTTGGCATTGGGAGTAAAGAAGTTAAGGATATTCGGAGACTCTTCTTTGATCATCAATCAGATATCTAAAAGGTGGAAAGTAAGGAGCGAAAGCCTAGCCCCTTACCAAACCTATCTGGAAACTCTTACCGATCAGTTAGAGAAGGTAGAATCCACATATCTACCTAGAGAAGAAAACCAATTTGCTGATGCCTTGGCAAGATTAGCCTCAATGGTTAGGATTCCCACGGAAATCGAGCAAATGCCTCTAACTATCGAAAAAAGGCACAAACCAGCATATATCCAGGCTATAGAAGACGACGATTTAGTCCAAGGCGAAGAAGAAGAAGAAGAAGAAGAAGAAGAACCGTGGTACACAGACATACTCAACTATGTCACCAATGGAGAATACCCTCCTCATGCTGATAAAAGAGCAAAGCGAGCATTAAGACTTTTGGCTTCTCAATATGTACTCATAGACAACGAGCTACATAAAAGAGTACCTAAAGGTCGAGCTCTCCTATGTGTAGGAAAGGTGGATGCACAAAGAGTAATGAGAATAGTTCACGAAGGAATCTGTGGCACTCATGTAAATGGCAAAATGTTAGTCCAGAAAATAATGCGAGAAGGATATTATTGGACTATAATGAATAGGGATTGCCATCAATACGTAAAAAGATGCCCTAAGTGCCAAATTTATGCCAATTTACAACATGTCCCTCCATCTTTGCTCTACACCTACACATCGCCATGGCCATTCTCTACATGGGGAATTGACATAATTGGCAAAATCACTCCCCCAGGAACCAGAGGCCACGAATTTATTCTAGTAGCAATCGATTACTTTACGAAGTGGGTCGAAGCGCAATCATACGCTAAACTCACTGCAAAACATGTAGCACTCTTTATCGAGAGAAATATTATTTGTCGATATGGAGTCCCACATGAAATGATAACTGACAATGGAACTCACTTTCAAGGCGAATGTGAAGAATTGCTACAAAAATACGGCATTCAACATCATCATTCTTCCCCTTATAGACCTCAAGCAAACGGAGTAGTCGAGGCAGCTAATAAAAATCTAAAGACTATCATCGAGAAAATGACAGAAAATTATAAGGATTGGCCTGACAAGCTTCACTTCGCATTGTGGGGTTATCGCACGTCAATCCGCACATCAACGGGAAATACGCCATTTTCCTTAGTATATGGAATGGATGTCGTACAACCTGTCGAACTAGAAATACCATCTCTACGCATTGCGTTAGAGAGTAAACTCGATGAAGTTGAATGGACTAGGGCAAGATATGAAGAATTGATTCTACTCGACGAAAAACGACTAGAAGCTTTACATCACACTCAGTGTTACCAAACTCGTATGGCTAGGCATTTTAATAAGAAGGTCAAGACAAGAAATATCAAAGTAGGAGATTTGGTATTAAAAGCACTAAGGAAAAATGTTTTAGACCCAAGGGGAAAATTTAGACCTAACTGGTCTGGCCCCTACATTGTCAAAACAATCCTGTCAGGAGGTGCAGCAAAACTAACTGATATGGATGGCAATGAATTCTCAAACATGACTAATCTTGACCAACTTAAAAAATACTACCCATAATTACTTGAGTAGGATACTCAAGAGAGCTACGTTCGGCCTGATTCCTTAGGAAAGGATACGTAGGCAACCCTTTACGGGTGCGGCCACTTTATTTTTCGACATCTCCGCGTTTCAAAATCAATCAAAAAGTCAGCAGAAAATCGGCGAATTATTGGCGTCGCAAAGCAGAGCCTGGCGCAAGCCAGAAGTCATCAGCGCCATCCGATGGAATTGGCGTCTGGCGCCAGACTTCAATTGCAGGCGCCAAATGCCAATGACTGGCGCCAATTTAGGAATAAAATCTGGGCGAATTTTGGTGTTTTTCGGAAAATTTTCGACTTCCGTACTCGAAGAATTTCTGGAAAATTAATTTTTTCGATTTTCATTGCTTTAATAAAATAAATTTAAAGTAAAACAATTTAATTGAAAGCTAAAATTTCATTAATAAAATAAAATTACATTATTGATGGAATTTAAATAAGGCTGAAATAAATTAACTTTAAATAAAAATAACAATCTAAGTCTAATAAATCTAAAGCTAAGCAATGCTTTTAATCTTTCTTTTCCTTTCTAGCTCTTTTCCAATTCTTTTCTGCTTCCTCCTTTTCATCCATTACTTTAGCTAGTAGGCATCCTTTAGAGGACCTACATTCAATTTTGGAGTAGATGGTCTCCCCTTCAGCTAGCACTCCATGCTTCTTTTCCACCCAAACTTTTTTGTCTGTGGTGTTAGCTTTCCTTTTTCCTTTGTCTTTGGTAGTATTTTTCTTCCTAGGCATTGTAGGTGTTTTGAATTCAATTCTTGCACCTAAGCGTTCTTTGGCAGGAGTCACCCTGTCACCTAGACGATTCTTCACATCGGTTCTACCCTGATCAATCGAAGACTTCTTCAGCAACCACTTCTTCACATCATTAGGCAAAAAAGGAAGAACTTTTTGGGTAATCACTTCCCATAAAGGTCTAGCGCTCCAGTAAGCATCGAATCTATCTACTTCTTGAGATACAGGGTACTCAAAGGGAGGACGAAGATCCCCGGAAGGAATATTTTGAAGCAAGCCGTATTGTCTTTTTACCCTGCAGGGATAATAATAAGTAACACGAGACAAGCTTGGAAGACGGCAGAAAGGTTGCTTGTTAACACCAACCATCCTTTCTATTTTCCACCATGGGATGACCCACTTGATAGCAAAATCACGTGATTCAAATACTTTTCTCCACCCATGGCGCCCAATTTTAGGGATGCGCTTCTTCCTTCTCACGAAGCAATTGGGAGTATATTTTTCAATGTCGTCCGGAGGGCTAATTAATCATAGCCTCTCTATTAGCCACATCTGTAAAAAAAATTGCAATGCAAATAAATTATTATTACAATACAAAAATATATTTTTTTATTTCTGTAATTAAAAATATTATTTTTCTACCTGTAATAAAATTGGAGAACCGCGAAAAGGCGCTTTTGGGTCCCTTTTCAATTCATCTAGACTAATCATAGTCTCTCCAACTATCAATGGCATTGGATTCCTCCCTGATTCAATTTGTTCTAGTACAGTGGTTATAATTGATTGACCCTCATTATTTTTACCACTACTAAGAAAAAATTGATTGAGCATGCAAAATAAGAACGCCCTTCTTCTGTATATATGAAAAGATTCAGAAAGAGGTTTATCAAAATAATGGCGTGCGAATTCTTTCACATTAACTATGTTGCCATTCACTATTTTTGATAAATCCCTTTCCTTTAAATTAAAGAAGCGCTCAAAATCCTTATAATAGTATGCATCTACTCTAGGGATTACTACGAGGTCTATTGCAGGGAAGCCTAAGATAGCACCAAATTCCTCTGGCAAAGGGCTAATCTCATCATACCCTATTCTGAAACAATGCGTATCAACATTCCAAAATTCTAAAGCGGTATGTATGAAGTCTAGGTCTAGATCTACCCCTTTGATGCCATAAATTCCCCCCAAGTGAAATAAATCTAGTTCTTTTCTGTCTCTAGCATTAAGAGATCGACACCATTCATGAGTGTATTGGGTGAAGGTTTTAGTGGCTAAAGACATTATTATTATTTTTTCTAAAGAAGAGAATAATTTTATTCGCTGGAATTATGAGAAGAATCGGCTGGGCAGGGGGCTATTTATGCACAATTTGCGAAGAGTTTTAATCAGAATGAAACACGGAGTCAGCGTCAATTGGCGTCAAACACTCGTGATTGGCGCCAACCGCCAGAGCTTGGCGCCACACGCTAAGTGTAGCGCCTGGCGCCACGCGCCATAATGTGGCGCCAGCTGGCGCCAAGTCACCAAGACAGCCGCGTGTGCTCAACTTGCGTTTTTAATATTAAACTCGAGTCGGTTAATGACTTTATGGCTCCGTTTATTTTTCCTAAACATCCTTTTTTATCCCTTTTCTTAATTAATTAAATATAGCTATCACTTTTTTAATTTATATTATTCTTTTTGGACTTTATTTTAAATTCCAAACACCCGACATTCTATTCAATTTTTTCCTTTTTTATTTTTTCTTTTTTGGGGGAGAGAGTCGGATACCCTCCATCAATAATAAAAATGACGGAATTTTTGCGCAAAATTGTTGTCACACTTCTTTTGCACATACTAACATACACATAATAATAAACAATCAAATAAATTTATGATAACATAAAAATACAAAATGTGTCTCTAAATGAGGAGTCAAAGACAAAGTTCTATAAAAAAGTCAAAAAAAAATATATACAGGAACAAACTACGGCGCTGGAGGACGTAGGCCCATCATACCATAAAATTGCGCCGTACGAGGAGTCACCTCTCCACCAGCTCCAGCTTCAGCACCAGCTCCAGTCTCCGTGGGAGGAGGAAGACTCAAGATAGGACCACTCCAGCCAGGATCAACCTGAGGCTGAGGCCGCGGAGGCTGCTGCGATGACGAGCCCACCTCGTACATCCCACCACCTCTGAAAGCCGAGGTATCCTCTCCTACCGGTGCAGCAGGAGCACCCTTAGAAGAAGATCCCGAGCCCTCAGCAACGTCGGCTCGAGCAGCCTCAGAGCGACCGCCTCTACCCCCTGACGAAGTACGACGACGTCTCGAGCTAGACCTCGTCGGATCTCTCCGCCCCTCAGGTCTCGTGCGGGTGTGAGAAGCGATAGGCTGGCCCTGCAAAAAGAATTAAATCAGAAACAAGGTAAAACTGAAGCAGTAATGCAAAAATAATGGGTAAAGAAAGGCTACCTCTCGGATGACATCGTCCCGACGACAGGTGGCCGCGTTCCTCATCCGGACGAGCTGGCTCCGGAAGGCATCTATGCATCGTGCCATAGACGAAACCACCTCGCGTGAAAACTGTCAGAAAAATAAGTCAGTAAAAATGCATGATATATGAACACAAAATTCTGAAAAAAAAACTAGGCTTACTCTAGTCTGGTGGCGAGGAATCGACCGCTCTACGAAGCGCTCGCCCTCGGGAGCCGGAGAAATCATCTCCTCGATCGGCCCGTACATCCCCTAGTAGTGGATAGACATACGGGGCGGCACGAACTCAGCAGCATCATCCTGATAAAGCAGAAAAAATCAGTAAAGCATTACTTGGGGGCTACTTAGTGAAAAATAAAAAGCTAAGAATCTTACCCTCACATCCTCAGCCGGTACAGGGGCTTGAGCTAACAAAGGTAGTAGCTCCTCCGCATAACACCGCCCGAGGATCATATGGGACCGCCAAGGGGTACCAGCTCCCTCAGACATGCTCGACAACCGCGCCTCGTCGAACATATGACGTGGTGGAGCGGCAGGAACGACGAAGACATCAGAAGAGTGCTGTCTAGCGACCCTCTCTCCTAAGTACGCGACCGCTCCATAGGTCCCCAGAATATAGCGACGCTCAGCAGAGTACTGTGCGGCTAATCCAGGGACTGTCCAACCGCTCCACGGTCGGTATACCACCTCAGGTCCCTATAAGAAGCATCAATCAGGCAAGAATATATCTAAAACACCGCAGAAAAGCAAGATAAACGATAAAAGTCGTACTGAGATGATCCAGCTCCGGACACGTGCAGTAGACATGTCCACGTGGTGGCCGCCCCAAGAGGCGCTCACTGGAAATCCTCGCGGCGATGGTCTCGCCGGCGCAACGGAAGGAAAGTACTCGTAGAACCAGATCTACAAGGAGTTAAAAGTGTGAGTAAATGCTAACTAATATGTAGAGCTAAACTCTATAGGGAATAATGTTTATCTCTACGACCTTCCAGAAAGAAGACAAAGCGACGTTCGTCCTAAAGGACCGGTGACGACACGAGTCCCTCAGCGCACGAACGAAGTCAGCATAGGCCAAGCTGGCCCAGTAATAAGTCCCGATCCGCTGGAGATCACGGACGGCAGGAAGGTAGTAAAGCAATGCCCTACTACCCTTGTCACGGGAGAATGTCCCTGACAACAACATCAGCACAAAGATGCGCACCCGCTGCTCTCGGGTGGTCGCATCGTCATCAAGAGCCGCTGCCAGTGTCGAGCGGCGAATCCCTCTAGCACTGAACTGAGTCGTCTCGACCTCAGCTCGGGCCCGAATAGCGATCGGCCCCAACAACTCCTCGACCTCTGAAGAGAAGACGTCAATCCCACCGTCAAACGGCAGTGGCACAGAAGTGAACTCCAGTCCTATGATGAGACTGAAGTCCATAGGGGTGACCATCATCTCGCCCCAAGGGAAATGAAAGGTGTTGGTGGTGTCCCAGAAGAACTCCACCAAAGCGCGCACTACGTGATGACCCCCGCTGGAGGCGACCATAGACTCGGAGGTCTCAAACAGAGTAGCTAGCCCACAAGACTCCCATAGGAGCCTCGTCTCAAGGTCCCTGGCGATGTGCATCCTGTACAAATCGCCTAAACCGTCACAGCCAGAGCCGTGATGCCGTGTCCTCCCGGGCTCGGTACGCTGTCTCACCCTCTCGGAAATGTGGTAGACAGGGGCGAAGAATAGAGTCCGCTCGTCCCACTCCGGAAGCCGACCAAGTGAAGTGGATGGCGTGGCGTCGTCCTCTACGGGCTCATGCTCCCGTCTAGTGTTTCAAGACCGTGAACCCGAGTCTCGTTGTCTAACCATGCTACATTGTGCAGAATCATCATAAATTAAGGTTCTATAGTATCTAAGGTTCGCCTAGCCGCATGATACTATGTTCGCAAAAAACAGAGTACGTAGTACTAAAACAGAGCACAAATTCAAATTGAGCATATACGGCATTTTTCAAGCAATCAAACCATTTCTTACAACACTATAGTGATTATTGTGACAAATTGGACAAGAATTGCTAGCAAAAACATCAAGAACGAGTCACATTGTTCTTCACGACCTTAAGAGGTCCAACAATGGCAAATTGCTCATTTCTTCACCAAATTGAGTCAAACAAGTCTCAAATTACTCCCAAGGCAATATATAAACATAATCAAACAATTTCATGGCATAAAACTTGACAAACAAAGCAAATTGAGCATCATAAAATTCAAATTTTCATGAAATTCGTGAATAAACATGCCAAGAATTCATAAAAACTGATGTGAGTTTAAAGAAAACTTACATAGATCAGGAAAATAGATGAGAAGAGCTTTGATTTGCAACAAATTTGAGCAAATTCGGTTGAAAAACGAGCAAGCAATGAGCAATTGAAGCTTTAGGGTTTCCTCGAGCAGTTTCGCGACGAACAGAGCAGCGAAATGAAGAGAAAATGGGTATTTAAAGAAATTCCCGTGCTGGCGCCAGTCCCTACGCATTGGCGTCACAAGTTGGGCTTGGCGCCTGGCGCCAACATCAGCGCCTGACGCTAACACCAAATAGCTGCCGCTGATGGTTTTTCAGCGACGCCAAAACATCCAGCCACCTGATGAGGTTGTGCTAGCCTTATGCAACATATTTTTGGGTTCCTTGGTACGCCAGTTAGCCCCTCTAAGAAATTTGACATGATTTAGTAATTGGCTTGATTACATAAAGTGATCGACCTGATAAGAGATCGTCTCACTTAGCTTAAAGCGCCTGAGCATTGGCTCATTAGCAAAAGGCACTGACATATAGGTTCAAGAGAAAAAGGCACCGACATATAGGTTCAAGAGCAAAGAGCACCGACATACAAGTTCAAAGCAACAAGAGCGCCGACGTACAGGCATAGCGGAAGCAAAGTTCAGGCGAACTTTTAAAGATCGACAGGTGTGGATCTTCTGTAGTTTCCTTTGGAAAGTTATCGCATCAAATGAGGATGACTTCAAGAGAAGATATCTTCGACAACGTTCCCTAGCTTGCGGAGAGTTGTCACGAGCAACTGAGGATTATTTCAAGCAAAATAATCTTCGATGATATTTCCTAGGATGTGGAATATTGTCAATGCAACTGAGGATTGTTTCAAGAGAAATAATCTTCGATAATGTTCCCTAGGATGTGGAATATTATCATAGCGGAGGAGGATAGTTTCAGGCGAAGCAATCTTCTAATTTGGAAGCAGTTACAGGCGTAGCAATTTTCAAGCGGGATGGCATTCTCTAGCTTGCAGAAGGTCATCAAAACAAGGATACAGCAACAATCGGTTACTTTCAGAGACGTGTGCTCGACGGTGCAAGATACGCGTTTCTTAACTCTTTTATCTGTTTAACTAATGCTAGTTTTGCAGGTATCGGCGTTGCAAGATTGATTTAGGATCGCAGAACGTTCTGAATCATTCTCCGTCCCTATCGCTACTTTGACTTTTGTTTTCGAAACTTGCGTTTCTCCAAACTCAGTCAAAGTGGGGGCTTCTGTAGACACCCATTTGTGTCTCCCCAAAACCAAACCCAGTGATGAGTACCTTTCACGTCGAATCATAATCGAATGAAACGAAAGTGTGGAAAGGTCTAGTGTTGCGGAAAGTTTTTATTTCTTTTCTCTTCTCTCTGTTTTTGAAAACTTTATTTTAAGAAAACAGCCAATCCAGTTTGGTTGGTACATGATATGGGTCCAATAGTAGTGTAGTTGGATGGGGCTTGCAAAGACTTTTCCAACGATATATTATAAGCCCAATTCCGATGAATATTGAGGAAGTTATGGCCAATTTACCAAACTGGGCCCGGTTTGAGCTTTATATGCGGCCCAATGATCTAGGGGAGGGCCTAATATGATTTATCATTCCTAATGCAATTAGGAATGATTTTAGTCTTCTAGAATCTTCTAGAAGGTTCTTTTCATTCCTAATTCAATTAGCATCGATAAGTTAACTTTGTTGACTTTTCAGAGTTTTAATCAAAATCAAATAGCATTTTCGAAGAAATTATATTATTTTATCCTCCATTACGGTAAACTTATCGGATTTTCGAAAATGCGTTAAAATCAAGCTTGGCGTCCAACCCCAGGCCTTGGCGCCTGGCGCTAGCCATTGGCGCCTGGCGCTAGTGCTGGTGCCTGGCGCCAGCTAGCCATGGTTGGCGCCAGCTCTGTTTCCTGAACGTCAGACTCTGTTTTGTTAATTTATCTTTTTTGGCTGATTTTCTCTATAAATATCGTATTAAAAACTCCGTTTTCATTCACCAATTCTCCTCATTCACTAATCATCACCAACTCTCATCAAGATTTTCTTGATTACTCTCTCTCTTTTCTAAACTAGCCTTTTCTCAAATACAAAATTTCGCATTCGCAAGACCTAGATACACCTAGCCATATACGAAGTTGCCTTCTCCCTAGACGTGAAAGGTTTTAATTTCTGAGGGTTTGGTCCCAAATCTCTCTTTCAATTATTTAATTTAATTATTTTGATTATTATTTTCCTTGAAGTTACTAACGTGTGTATTTTGTTATTAGAAAGAGGTACGAGGCATCAAAGTAAGTACTTTAATGGTTTTTATTGATATTATGATGTAGAAATCATGTTTAGATTGTTATTATGATATTCCTAGTATCATGTCTAGGGTAATTTTAATATTAAATATGATTGTTACGATGCTTCCTATGTTCTTCCTAATATTTATGATTGTTAGTATCCTGTTAGGGTTAAAGCTTTGATTTTTATTGTTTAGTGACATGCTAGGGTTTGTTATTAATCTTGTTAGTATCATGCCTAGGATCTTGCTATGTTTATTATGCTTTAATATTAACATGAACATGATTATGATTATAATTGTTATAATTTATGATGATTATGAATATTATTATTATTATTATTTTGATGATGATTATTTTATTTATGATTATTATTATTATTATTATTATTATTATTATTATTATTCATGATTATTATTATGTTGCTTGATATTATTTTTATTGCTTGATCACACCTTTTATGCATGTTTAAAGGGAATTGGTACTTGTAATCACGCTTAATAAGATAATTAATAATCTTGTTTAGGGTTAATATGATTATAATTCAAGTGATCGCCAATAATAGTTTTATTTGTGCATTAAATTCAACCAACATAGATAAACAGGTTTAGGGTTAATCCTATTGATTGTATGTTAATCAGAAAGCGCACATGAATACGATCAGAATAAAGTAGAGGCCTATTATTAGGGCAGGTTCAATCTCTTTTAGGTTGGATTTGTACCATCATCCCCGAACCCTTATTTGGTTCATGACCTTATGGAGTTGACGATCTCTTGGATCGTTAAGGGGTGTAACCTTCACCTCGTGAATGGTTTACAAGTTCCTAAAAAAACTTGTTGGCGACTCTTTTGCTCTATCTTCTTCCCTTTTGGACGCTACCGTACTTAAGTGTATGATCACAGTGGGGTTCAAGCTAGTGGGATTTTAAAGGCTTGAAATTATTCCCTATAGTAAGGCACCTTAAAGAGTTTGTATGTTTGCTTGGCTGGCTGTCCAGGATCGTCTTATGACAAATAAAAACAGGTTCATTCGAGACTTGGTGGATGACCCTAGGTGTAGGGTGTGCGGAGCTGGGGAAGAAACAACGGAGCATATCCTTTGCTTATGCCCAGCAGCAGTCGTTGTGTGGCGCAAGCAGGGAATCAATTATGGGGAGAGGCTGAGGTCAGATTTTGTAACCTGAATTGGTAATAACATGGACCCGAAAAAGCACCAGGGTGAGTAGGGTTGGCCATTAATGTTTGCTCTTACAATTTGGTGGCTTTGGAAATGGCGTAATGCGAGGTGCTTTGAAGGGGACAATGCTAATATACCAATAGACCAAGTTGCCTTTATTTGTGCTAGAATGGCAGTGGTTCGAAGAGCTTGGGATAGACATATGCGTATCCATGTTCCGGCTAAGCGAAAGAGGGAGGAAATATTTGTGAAATGGCGAGCACCAAGAGAGGGTTGGGTCATGTTGAATACTGATGGGGTGGCAAAAGGGAACCCTGGAAGGGCTGGAGGAGGGGGTCTGATTCGAAGACATTGAGGAGAGCTCTTCAAAATGTATGCAATTAATTGTGGGAGTTGCACTTGTACCAAAGCTAAACTTCTTGCGGTGCTTAGGGGACTAGCAATAGCATGGAATGGAGGGCACAAGAAGGTACAAATATGTGTGGACTCGGAGGTTGTGGTCAGAATGTTGGTGGAGAATAACTCTCCTTTTATTCATATCGTTAGAAAATGTTGTGCTCTCATGTCTCGCGAGGGGTGGGAGGTCACTATCCAACATTGCTATCGTGAGACGAATCGAGCTGTAGATTGGCTTGCTAATTTCGGAGTGGAAGCGTCTCAACCAATCACTATCTTCTCGGCGGTCCCGAAGGAACTTGAGACTATTTTATGGAGGACTTAGGAGGTGCATACCATCCTCGAATGGTGCCTGCTAGGACTTAGCTTGACTTAGTCTAGTTAATGTCTTAGGAGTGTTTTATTTTTTGCTTTTTTGTCCTTCTTTTCTTTTTTCTTTTCGTTTGTTCTATTTCTTGTTTATTTTTTCTTGTTCCGGACCTAGCCTACTTTCTCACCAAAAAAAAAAAATCTTTTTTTTTTTATTACCAAAATGATATGATAAGAATTCCATTAAAAAAAATGTGTTATATGATTAGCGTAAAATTGTGATTTCCTCTAAAAATGAAATTACAATTGTTAAGCACGAGCATATTCCAATGATAACATAAAACTTAATTCTTTTGTTTTAAAACAAAACTTAATTTTTTAAGTAATGACCAAAACTAATACTAATGAATGCCACAAGCAGATTCCAATTACAAATTGAAACTAAAATTTTAAGGTAATGACCTAAATAAATACAAGTAATTACCTAACCACAAACAAATTACAATAATCACAGACCTCGATTATGTATCTAACAGGTTTGCGAAAAAATGTATATTACGAACTCTAAATCGTAGAGCACATCTTCATTATCCATTGATCCGTTAAAAAAATTAAAAGATTTGTGTTTTTAGATCATCATAATACACGCTCCTAAGGCTATTTTCATCCTCAAAACCATCAAACAACTTGATTTTTACATAAATCAATATTATCAATCAAACCGTAAAACGAAGTTTGTATACGAATCATGAAAGCAATGCAATCAATCCAGTTTTTGGATGGAATTTTTGTCGGAATTTTATCGGTCTGGTCTGAATTCCGAATAGATTATATACTCCCTCCGTTTTAAAATACTTATTCCACTTTCCTTTTTTGTCCGTTTTTAAATACTTGCTTCATTTCCTTATTGGAATGATTTTACAATATTTAATTTATTTCTCTCACCTAGTGGACCCAACCTAAATCATTTTTCATTAATTTCATATTCTCTCTCCTCCAGTTCTCTCTACTACTTTTGCGTTTTACAATTTTTTATTCTTCCACTTACCCCACTACCTCCATATTTTATAACTTTCTCCAATTTATCCTAAAACTCCGCGCATGGAGAAATGAAGCAAGTATTTAAAAACGGAGGGAGTATAAAAGATTTTTGGGGTGGTTAATTAAGACCATGACTGAAGAACAATGATGAATTTTTTATTTTCTAAATTTTAATTAAAATTTTTCAAAAATGATTTTGATAAGATAAAAATAGATTTTAAAAGTTATAATTACGTATTTTATAAAAAAAAATATACATATTTACAATTACACATACATGTATAGTATATTTAGGTATTTAAAAATAAATAAAAAAAATAGTCCAATCATAACATGACACCTCATCATGTTATGGTGTCATTTTTAAAAAAATGACACAGTAGAAACATCCTAAAATTTTGGCTTTGACTCCAATTTAACTCTCTCTTTCTTTTGCCATGGTTGCACAAGCACCTCCTCTTTCCTTTAAAATTTCGGCATTGGCGTTCAAGTGGTGTTGCATGTGGTGGTTGTGCGTTGGAAGTGGGTGATTTTAGTACGTGAGTGGTTAACGTCAATGCTAGAACCGTATCCAGCATAAGATACTACTTCAACCAAAACAAAGAAAAAAAATTGAAAAATAAAAATAAAATAAAAAAAATTAAAGGGTGGCTTATAACAAAAACACAAATTACAAGATGATTTATGATAAAATTTGCTAAATATGTTTCCAATGACTAGAAAATGCTCATATCACCGGTTGGGTCACGGGGCCCTCCGGCTCCGCCTATTACACAATATGTTACTCCATATTTCTTATACATCGGTTTCTTATTACTTATATTTAAATCTACCATATGTTTCTCTAGAGATTGATTCATGTGATCACTCACAAGTAGGGATGGCAATGGGTCTTGGACCCGACCCATATTTTAGGGTCTGGGTCCTTAAATTTTAGACCCGATGGATCTGGGTCTGGGTCTGGGTTTAAGCTTAATGGGTAGGGTCTAGGTCTGAGTCCAAATATTGTAGACTCAAACTCGACCCAGATCTGACCCATGGACCCGTTTTTAATTTTTTGTAAATTATAAATATATCAGTTATAATATTATAAAAAAAAACACTTAATATACTACGTAATTAGAGGTTTAGAAGATAAACTTTAGTGAAAGTGAGCAAATAAAACAACAAGCAACCAAGAAATTAAGTTTTTGCGGAGTACGGTTTTTTTTTTTTTCTTACATTATCTTTACTTTTTGATGAATAAATTATTAGTGTGTAAAAAATATGAGCATGTTTTTTTTTTTTAATGCGTCTTTTATTATTTTAAAGTAGTACTATAGTTATAAATTTATAATATATATACAAAATTATAAAAAATTAAGTAAGACCCGTTTTAGACCTGAGATGACCCGCTAGACCCGATGGATCTTGGACTGAGTCTAAATTTTTTAGACTCAGTGGGTCTGGGTCGGATCTGGGTTCACCTCTAAAATTTCGGGTCTGGATCTTAGTGGACCCGACCCATTGCCATCCCTACTCACAAGATGTGATCACTCGCTTTAGTTGTTGCAATACGGAATAGTATTAAACTATTATATTTCCTTATAGTGGCGGATCTTAAAAAAATTTCTTTTGGGGGCCAATCAAAACTAAACGTATTACATATAAATACAAAGTATACAACTAGCGTAATAAAAACATCGAATTTATTAAAAAAAATCACTGTAAGTATTAAATTAAAAAGTAGTTAAATAAGAAACAAAACCCCTTAAATTAATATGAGAAATTGTAAACATCAATATATTGATAAAGAAAAAGAAGCACAATATATATGTAACGAGTACAATATAAAGCACTATAATTTACCCATAGAACCTTGATAAGAGTAAAAAGCCTTGATAGTGATACAAAAAAAAAAAAAAATTAATAAATAAATAAATAAATAAATAAAAAAGTACAATACTGCTCGTTAATTTCCAATAGCCAAATTAATAAAAATAGAGATTGTTTTGTAATTTGCAAATCTAGCTTTGCTACTTCCTAGATTCTAGGCCTTATTGATTAAAAAAAAAAAAAAAAAAGGAAAAAAAGAAAATAAAGCAATTTACGGAATCTAGGAGATAGACTGATAGAGTAGGTAGGAAAGTCAAAACTAGACTAGTCTTTGAATAAAATTTCACGCTATAAGCTACAAATTTGGGCCTATATGCAATTCTTTAACTGGGCTATATCACTAAATTCATCTTATAACTCTAATTTTTTATTTGGCCATTACCAAGGGCCAGGCCCTTGATAGCCCCATAAAGAGAAAATTCAAATACTTAATAATGCGCGAATTAAATATTACGCAGTACTCCCTCCGTCCCATAATTACAGGCAAATATATTATTTTGGGTGTCCCAAAATGTTCCCCCTATTACTAAAAATAACACTCAATCATTACTTACTTTTTACCTTTTTCATACAAATTACACACATACTTAAAAAATCATTACCTACTTTTTCACTTTTTCATACAAAATGCACACATACTTAAAAAATCATTACTTACTTTTTAACTTTTCATACAATATTCTCTACTTTTTATCAACATTCTTCACTTTTTAGCTTTTCCATACAATATTCATATACTTTTCCATCCTCCTTAAAAACCGTACTTTTTAGAGTTATTTGCCTGTAATTATGGGACTGAGGGAGTATACTGTAACGACTAAATTAATTTCTGAAAGCCTAACATTAACAATTTAACAGTTCAAGAATTATCATAGGACACAAAGCGTGCATGCGTACTATAATTTCGACACTTTCCTACATGCTGTTACATTAGCAATAATTAATTTAATTTTTTTTGATAAATATTCATTGCAATAGTTAGGTATACATGAAATAAATTAGCTGTAACATTGGATAATCAAACGGCTTAACGACTCATCTTATCCAAAAAAAAAACAAAAAAAAACCTTTCGTCTACTTAGCAAGGATGAGTAGGATTGACGCTTATATATTATTCGATACATAAACCTTATGAACACCACTCTATAAACCTTTCAACTTAAAATATTATCGATTACAATGACGGGCGGCATTATTTGTTTGTCATTAGACGTGGAAGCTAAAAGCAACGACATTGTTATTCATGATGCAAAGGAGGAAAACAAACTTGGGTTAGTTGCATTGAAAAAGCTTGGAAATCTTGGTGTTCAAAAGAAGTTGCTTGTTCTTGATTTGAATGGCCTGCTCATTCATCGTGCTCACCGTGGTAACAAGTCTGAAATCCCTCTAAACAGACAACCCGATGGGGTTTATAAACAACGCTTAGGTGTGTATAATTCGATAACTTAAACTTATTCTTGTAACATCTGCTCGTAAAAAAAAAGTGACTTGTGTTTAGAAAGTTATGAATATTTTTTGCATCTTTTCTTGTACAGTTTATAGGCGGCCTTTTCTTGAAGAGTTTATGAAATTCTGCCTTGAGAGATTTGAAGTAGGAATATGGTCTTCTGCTAAAGAGTAAGTTTTTGTCAATTCATACATTGCGATCATGTATACCTTTTACAAATATGTGTAGAGATATAAAGAATGTGACATATATATACGGTGATCAATATGTAGGGGTAATGTTGATGGTATCTTTGATTGTGCTTTCAAGGGATTGATGAGGAGCAGCTTCTTGTTTATTTGGGTTAGTCTTGCTATTCTTTCTATCCTTGTCGTACTCGTATGTCTTTTGCTTGATTATCTATTACACCTAGCTATCAAAAAAAAAAAAAAAGTAGACCATCGAAAAAATAATTATTCGATCCCTAAAGTCAAATTTAGTTAGTTTACAGTATCGGCTTGAATTCTAATCCTGAAATATGGGACATTGCAGGACCAACGTAGCTGTACTGACTCCGGGTTCAAATCAATGGAGAAAAAATACAAGCCTCTTTTTTTCAAAGAGCTCAAGAAACTTTGGCAGACCTCAGCTCCTTCAAAAGGAGGGCTTATTTATTCTAAATCAAACACTTTGCTGATAGATGATGAGCCTTACAAAGGCCTTCTGAATCCGGTAAATTACTGTTTCTTTAACTAGTAGTAAATTCGACAAATCTATCTTATGAACATGCTAAAATGAAAGTGACAATCTTGTCCTTGCAGCCAAACACTGGCATATATCCCAACAAGTATGATGCAGGAAATTTGACTGATGATTTTCTTGGTAAGAAACTAAATCAAGTTTACCAAATACAAAGATTTTGGATGATTTATGAGTTTAATTAATTTGTTTCCGTTGTTGACAAGATCCGAAGAGGAAATTGTGTTCTTATTTAGAAGGCTTAGCACGTGCTGAGGATGTTCCATCATATGTCAAAGGGTATCGTTTTGGACAGCCTGCCATAGGACCCAAACATCCTGATTGGAACTACTATTCCAATGTTCTAAATCATGCAGGAGGTTTTCTGGTGTAACAGGTTAAATTTGATGTCAAGGCAAAATATACAAATCAAAAAGACCCTTTTAGGATAAATTTGGTGAATGTAATTGGTGAAAATTCTGCTGTGTTTTGTGAATCTATGTTGCAAAATTGGTCGTTATGATCGAGTAACATTGATGGCTATTATTATTAACTTAAATTTTGGTATTGTGCTAAAATTACATGTTTTGTTTTATGATGTAAAATGCAGTAGGGTATAATCTTTCAATTTGTGGAATAATGTATAAGGCAAACAAATTGAAGTGGTTACAGATTGCCATGGTTATTGCCATGGTTATTGGGCCGGTTGGATCATTATGGGTTAGTAACAGGTTAGATCATAAGTGGGTCACTTGCATATACTTAGCTGCATGCTTGTGCAACTAGAATGGCTGCAATAGCTCAAAATGCATGCTTTACTGAATGAAATACAGCCCAATCAACGTTCAACCTAATTCAACAATGTTCTTCGAGCCAACATAACACTTTCCTTTTTAAAAAAGTTTTGTTTCCTTCTTTTTAAATTCTCTATATGATCTTTTCTTTTCAATAATAATTTAGATCCAAATTATCATCAAAATTTATCTTCTTATAATTTTTATTATAATTTTCTTCTCTGTTTTTTCTCTTTTTTTCCTCCTTTATTCTTCATTTTCTCTCTTTGTTTAAAATTTTTTTTCTTTTCTTTTTTTATTTTTTAATTGAATTTGTTTCTTACAACATGGAATTAGTTGTTATTCCGAAAGAGATCATCAATGCAGGTTAGTATTATGTTTTGTTGATTTGTAATTAGATTTTTTTGAGGTTAGTTTCAGTTGTACTCCCTTCGTTTTTAAATAATTGCTCTATTTCTTCATGTGCGGAATTTTAGGAGAAATTAAAGAAAGTAATAAAATATGGAGGTGGTGGAGTAGGTGGTAGAATAAAATATGATTCATGGTAAGCCCACCAGGTGAAAGACATGAATTAAATATTATAAAAAGCTTTGCAAATAAAGAAATAGAGCAAGTATTTAAAAACAGCCGAAAATAGAATGTGGAGCAAGTATTTAAAAACGGAGGGAGTAATTTTTTTTGTTTACTTTCTATGAATTTAATTTCATTTGATTTTTGCTTAGGTTTGATCAATTTGATCTATGTATGGATTTCGATTTATTATGAGGTGATTTTGTAATTAATTTCTGTTGCATTTTTTCTGATTTCGATTTTATCTGATTTTGAATTCAATTGCATTTTGTTAGATTTGGTGAATTCGATCTATGTATGAATTTTGATTTAATTCATACGTAATTTGTTTAATTTGTATGAATTGAATTTCATTTGATTTTTGGTTAGCTTTCATCAATTTGATCTATGTATGATTTTCAATTTATTATGAATTGATTATTTTTATTAATTTGGATTTAATTTCATATGAATTGGATTTTATCTGATTTTCTAGTTAATTACTTTGAAAAGACAACTTGCTTTATGAAATGCATATGTTCATATTTTTTGTGCATATGTTCATATGTTCATATTCTTTATGCATTCACTAAGGAAAACAATTAATATGTTTATATTTTGAATGGTTATCTTTACTTTCTGAGATGCATGTGTTCATGTATTTTATGCCTATGTTCACTTTCAGAAAAGCATGCATATGTTCATATATCTATTCTAAAATACATGTGTTCATATATTTTATGCCTATGTTCATTTTATGAAAAGCTTGTGTTCACTTTTAGGGAACCTAAGCTAAGCACATGTTCTTATTTTGCTTGGTTAATTATGTTCACTTTCTGAATTCATATATTCAAATTTTTTTATGCATATGTAAATATTTTTAATACATATAATGCGTATGTTTTATAATCAATTTATTATTTATTTCTTCAATTTTTTATGTTCATAATTAAAGGCCTTAAATAAATAATCTAAACAATTTTCTACAAATACAAGTGAAATAAATGTAAATACAAACTAATCTAAACATTTTTCATATAATCTAAACATCGATTTCACTAATTAACAGAATATTTTCGAAGAACAGAGTTTTGGAAAATTCAGATAAAAGTTCACATAAATTCGGACAAAGATCAATGAAATTTTACTTTTTCTTGAGATAATCTTTTTCATTTTGCATTGCTTCTCGTATATCCATTGTTGATTTTTCAGTTTTTAGTGAAGTAAATCTTGTAAAGGAGAGAGAATGAAATTTGGTGAGAGAAAATAAAAGAAATTAATTACAAAATTTTATTTTTAAAAAATTAATGAGAAGTTAAACGTATTATATTTTAAAAAATAAAAAATAAATTGAAAACCAAAATATGGTAGACTGGTAGTTGTAAATTGATGGCTTTAGAGTGGGTTGCGTTTGGGAAGTGAGGGTTTGGGTCGTGTTTTCGTTTTGAGCGAGTTTTGCAACTAGACTTCTTTATTGGGTCGGTGTTGCATGTAGAATAGCTGCACAAGGGTGCAACTTAGACCAATTGGTGAATCACTTAATAATGGGCCAAAGTACGTAAATTGGGCTAAAAATATATTGGGCTATAGGCTATTGTTATAACTATATTTAATTTAAATCTAAATTAACACTAACCATATGCTGATGTACGACAAGCAAGCAAGTTTGATAGAATTGGTGGAGAATTCACCGTACGACCATTACGTCACAAATTCAAGTCCCACCAACTATAATTGATTTACCTTTTTCTTTTACTCTCAAGTAACCCGTGAGAGGTGCCGGTTCAGTAGGCTCCCTCCGTCCCAGAACATATGAGACATTTTTTTTTTCTCTATTTATGTATTAGCTTTGAATATATAATTTTATTAACAAAATAAAAACATATTTTATTATTAAACATGTTGATAAATAGGTATTATTATAAATTTTTATACTACAACTTCTAAAAGAAATTTTATTTATATTTAATTATATAAAAATAAAGCCACAATAGTGCATTGACATGTGTGCAATATTTAACTTAACACTATATAAATAAAATATATATATACTCCCTTCGCCCACGGTTATCTGGACCAAACGTCCTTTTTGCGGACTCCTAGGTAAAATTTCTTAAACTAGATTAATGAAAATTAAGAGGACAAAGAAGGGTTAATCAATCCAAATTTTAAAAAAAAAAAAACACAATTAAGCAAGGAGAACCACCACCACTCATAACAGCGGTTAACCACCACGTCACCCCACGAACCACCAACAGCCACGCAACCCACCACTCACTGATGCGGGAACTCAGACCACCACGAAACCCCCACTCACATCCACGAACTTATACCGTACCACCAACACCCCCCACGCAACCCCCCACGAAACCCACTCACATCCATGAACTCAGACCACTGTAACGGCCACAAACTCAAACAACCGAAACCCACCACGAAAACCCAACGGCCCCAGATATGGAATCGAAACCCACCAAGAAACCCATCATGAAACCCACGAACTCTGCAAACTGCCGGCATCTACAAACTCAGATTAGTGATTGTGGTGGATTAGTGGCGATGGAAATGGCGCGACGATCCATTGTATGGTCGCGATGGGGTCTGGTCGGAGAATGGTGTACGATCTAGGGTTCGGTCGCGGTGGTTTTCGGTGGTCTGAGTTCATGGTAGGGGTGGCAAAGTGGATGGGTTAAGGTGGTAATTAGTGGCAAGTAAATGTAATTATAAGATGTTAAACAAAGTTAAAAAAAAAAATAAGGGTAAGGTAGTCATTTTACTCTTTAAAATTTACTAAAAATGGAAAGAAAAAAAAATTGTTGCAAATAATAGAGAGCACCCATTTATAGTAAATGTTGCAGATAATCGTGGGCGGAGGGAGTATGTATATAGAACCAAGTTATAATGAGAGCCAAGGCTAAAATAAGAGCTAGGAACTAATCTAGGTCCTTCGGACGACTCACATGCTTCTCGTGTCATTAATGACATTTTTGTAATATTTTAACTTTATAAATTAGTTTCCAGTTTCATTTCTCAAAAGTAAATGAAAATTTAGTAAAAGTAAATGAAATTTCCTTAAAAGTTAAAAAAAACTGTAAAAATTTTAAAAACAGCGAAATTACGAGAATGTCATTAATGAGAGCGGGTGCAGTGTGAGCCATTAGAAGGAGTGCGATCAATGGCTGAGATTAGTTCCTATTATTCACTTTGATTCTCACATTATCTCAATTGTGTGTGTATATATATATATATATATATATATATATATATATATATATATATATATATATATATATATATATATATATATATATATATATATATATATTGTCAAATTTATTAGTTTTTGGGTAGATTAATCTTTTGTCAAATTTTAAGACTAACTTTTTTGGCTTGTTTGGTTAATGACTTTTGACTTTTCGTTTTTCAATTTTGTTTGGTCAACACTGACATTTATATATTTGGTAATTGGCCTTTTCCTTTCGCTATAAAGCTAGCTTAGTTTTATTTTTATTTTTTTGAAACAAAAGCTAGCTTTACGCTTTGCTTCCAAAAGCCGAAAGCTAGTAAAGCCCCGTTCTATAGAGCTGCTCTGCTCTGCTTTGCTCTGCTCTGCTGAGCCGAGCCCTGCTCTGCTCAAATCAAATCTGCTCTGCTCGGCTCGGCTCTTCTTAATTTTCAAATAATAATTAATAATAACAACAATAATAATTAATAATAACAACAATAATAATTAATATTCAACAATAATAATTAATATTGTATTGATGATAATAATTTATATTAATAATAATAATAAGGGTAATGTTATACATATCCCTTAGGGCTATATATAAGCATTAAAATACTTTTGGAAATTGTATAAAATTAGGAATTCATGACAAAAACACGTGTAGATCAGTGTAATTAGTATGAATTTGTCACGATTTTCTGAATTTAAACAGTTTTCAAGAGTATTTTTAATGCTTATATGTAGCCCTAAGGGCTATATATATCATTTTTCTAATAATAATTTTAATAATAAATAATAATAATAATTTTAATAATTAATAATAATAATAATAATAATAATTTTAATAATTTTCATAATTAATAATAATAATAATAATAATAATAATTTTCATAATTTTCATAATTTTTAATAATAATAATAATAATAATAATAATAATAATAATAATAATAATAATAATTAGTACTACATATAATAAGTAATTAGTAGTTAATAGCTAATAATGATTAATTGTTAGAATAAATACCCCCTCTATCCCTTAATTATAAGCCTGTATTCCTTTTTAAGTATCCCAAAATGTTGTACCTAATTCTAAAAGTCACATAATCATTACTTACTTTTTATTTTTCTCATAAAAAATATGCATACACCAAAAATATAATTACTACTTTTTATATTATTTCCCATAAAATATTCTCTACTTTTTATAATTTTACTTTTTATATTCCTCAACTATGTCCATCCTTATTAAATCTCGGGTTTTTTTAGAAATAAACTTATAAGGGACGGAAGGAGTAACTAAATAATTAGAATTAGAAAATAATAATTAATAATCAAGATTTAATAATTAATACGAAGTAATAAATAATTAAGATTAGAAAATAATAATTAATGATAAATATTTAAAATCAATATGTAATAATTAAAAATCAATAATTTATAATTAATAACAAAAGAATACATTTATAATCAATAATTGATACTCTGAAATTAATTGTAATTAGTGATAATTAATAAGTAATAATTAATGACTATTTCCTCCATCCCTTTTTTACATTCCTGTTTTTCTTTTTGGGTATTTCAAAGTTACATTCCTACTTTTCTTTTTTAGTGAGTAATTTTTACCAAATATTCCAAATGATTTTTATTATTCTATTTTGTAATTAATGCTTTCTCTATTTTCTCACTCTTATTTTCATAATCCATGTGCATCAATTTAGATGAATATGATTAGTCCTTTTTTTTCACCAAAAAATGTTATTGGTCCTTTTTCTTTTCAAAGGATTGATGACATGTGCAACATTAAATATTATTCTATGTTTGTTTTACTCAAAGACATTAATTAATGTCTTTTAATTCCTATTATACTTTGTTTTATTGATCTTTATTTTATTTCAAGTTCCTTAATTCCCGTGTAATTTTACAAATAGGAATATAAAAAAAGGGGATAGAGAGAGTAATAATTAACAATTGATAATTCAAAATATTTAATTTATAATTAACGGAAATTTCACCAAATGCCACTGACAAATTTAAAAATTCATCAAATGCCATCGCACTTTTCAGAATTCACCAAATGCCACTCACAAACAGTAAAATGCCATGTCGTGCCATTAATGAGGTCTAGACGTTAACAGTCCGTTAATGCGAAATGACCATTATACCCTTATTTGGGGTTAATGGCGCGTGAATGATCATTGACTCTCTGACTTCTTCAATTTAGATTAAAAATAAAATAAAATAACTCCATCATTCTTCTTCTCTGTTCTTCGAACTTTCACCCTCATTCAAACTCTCAAATCCATACTCAAACTAGAAGCTTTCGTTAACACTTGAACAAAACACTCCTAAAAATTTAATCTTTTTTTGCGATTGAAGCTGCGCGAACCAGTACAGCAGTGACAAGTAGGGGAGGAAGTAGAAGCAAAAAGCTCTTGAATTTGAGTTTAGGGTGTTCGACATAGCATTCAAGGTAATAATCGCTCTTTCGCTTTTCCATTCGCGTTTTGAATCTGGCAATTTTTGCGAAAATTAAGTTAGGGTTAGGGTTTTTTGAAACGTTCATGTTAAATGTGATTACTTGAATTGACTGTGTGAATTATTGTTAAATTTGATATTAAAATTGTTATTTGTTGGTATTGATTTGACATTGTTATTGTAGACACCCATTTGTGTCTCCCCAAAACCAAACCCAGTGATGAGTACCTTTCACGTCAAATCATAATCGAATGAAGTGAAAGTGTGGAAAGTCTAGTGTTGCGGATAGTTTTAATTCCTTTTCTTTTCTCTCTGTTTTTGAAAAAACTTATTTTAAGAAAACATCCAATCCAGTTTGGTTGGTCCATGATATGGGTCCAATAGTAGTGTAGTTGAATGGGGCTTGAAAAGAGCTTTCCAACGATATATTATAAGCCCGATTCCGATGAATATTGAGGAAGTTATGGCCAATTTACTGAACTGGGCCCGTTTTGAGCCTTATATGCGGCACAATGATCTAGGGGGGGGGCTAATATGATTTATCATTCCTAATGCAATTAGGAATGGTTTAGTCTTCTAGATTCTTCTAGAAGGTTCTTTTCATTCCTAATTCAATTAACATTGATAAATTGACTTTTGTTGACTTTTCAGAATTTTAATTAAAATCAAAGAACATTTTTGAGGAAAAGATACAATTTTATCCTCCTGTACGGAAAAATTTATCTGATTTGAGAAAGCACGTCAAAAACAGTGTTAGCGCCAAACGTCAGGCATTGGCGCCCGGCGCTAAGCCTGGCGCTTGGCGCTGGCATTGGCGCCTGGCGCCAATAGCCTAACGTTGGCGCCAGCTCTGTTTTGCGTGTGCCAGATGCTCTGTTTTGTTAATTTTATCTTTTTGGCTGATTTTCTCTATAAATAACGTATTAAAAACTTCGTTTTCATTCATCAACAATCAGTTTTCAATTATAATCACCTACAACCAGTTTTCATCAATTCACAAATTCTCTTTAATCATTCATCTTTCCATCTCTCTCTTTCTCTCTCCCTTTTCTAAACTTGCTTTTTACATATAAAATTCCGCATTCATTAGATCTAGAAACACCTAGCCATATTCGAAGTTGCCTTCGCCCTAGACATGAAAGGTTTAATTTCTGAGGGTTTGGTCCCAAATCTCTCTTTCAATTATTTAATTTAATTGTTTGTTTATTATTTTCCTTGAAGTTACTAACGTGTGTATTTTGTTATTAGAAAGAGGTACGAGGCATCGAAGTAAGTACTTTAATGGTTTAATTGATATTATGATGTAGAAACCATGTTTAAATTGTTATTATGATATTCTTAGTATCATGTTTAGGGAAAAGGTTATAATATCAAATATGCTTATTATGATTCCTGCGATGTCTTTTATATTCTTCCTAATATTTATGATTGTTAGTATCATGTTAGGGTTAAAGATTTGATTTTTATTGCTTAGTGACATGCTAGGGTTTGTTATTAATCTTGTTAGTATCATGCCTAGGATCTTGCTATTTTTATTATGCTTTAACATGATTATTATAATTATTATTATGATGATTATTGTTTTGATTATTATTATGATTATTATTTTTAATTATTATGATTTATTATGTTGTTTGATATTTTATTGTTATTGCTTGATCACGTCTTTTATGCATGTTTAAAGGGAATTTGTACTTGTAATCACGCTTAATAAGATAATTAATAATCTTGTTAGGTTTAATATGATTATAATTCAAGTGATCGCCAATAATAGATTTATTTGCATATTAAATTCAACCAACATAGATAAACAGGTTTAGGGTTAAATCCTATTGATTGCATGTTAGTCAGAAAGCGCACATGAATACGATCTGAATAAAGTAGAGGCCTATCATTAGGGCAGGTTCAATCTCTTTTAGGTTGGATTTGTACCTTCATCCCCGAACTCTTATTTGGTTCAAGACCTTATGGAGTTGACGATCTCTTGGATCGTTAAGGGGTGTAACCTTCACCCTGTGAGCGCTTTACAAGTTCCTAAAACTTGTTGGCGACTGTTTTGCTCTATCTTCTTCCCTTTTGGATGCCACCGTACTTTAGTGTATGATCACAGTGGGGTTCAAGCTAGGGGTTAACGCTTGAAATTATTCCCTACAGTTATGTTTTGTGATTGTGAGGTCTTTGAATTCCATATTTCGCAATTTTGTGTACTGGTATGTTAGGGTTTGGTATGTGGTTGTTGATATGAATCATATGTGTTGATATGAATCATATGTGTTGATGTTCAGTATAGTAATGTGTCTGTAATTTGTTGTTTATAGGATGAGTAAAGTGTGGCTTGATGTCCATTATAGAGATCTGGGGTTTGATGTATTGGTTGATGATACTGACAGAACAAGTTTAATGGACTTGTATGAGTTTATGTTTGAGGACTCTGTTAAGCAAAATGTGATCCTTCCAAAGTACTTTAGTTTGTATGTACTGCCACCTAGAACTAATAGGAAGTTGGAGTTGTGTTTTGATAGGGATATACTGAAAATGTGGGAGTGGTTTGGACATAAGGAAACAATAGTAATCTATTTAGAGGAAAAAGAAAGTCCTATTTTGGTGTTTAAGGATGCTGAGGATAATTGGCAAAAAAGGATTAAGGCCATGGCTGAGAAGGCTAGGTTAGAAGCTGAAAAGGCCCAGGCTGATAGAGAGTTAGAGGAACTGGAACCTTTTACAGTTGCAGTTGAGGTTCCTGTTGCTAATGTGGATGGGGGAGAGGATGAGTATGTAAGAGTGTTTGAGACTCCATTAGCTGATGAGGTTTTTCCTGGGCAATCTCAACCTGAGCCTGAGCAAAATACTCAACCATCTACCCCACCTAAACACTATCAACCAACTTCTCCTCTCAACCAACCCAAAACCTCAGGTGTGAGGAGGAATATGACCCCAAGGAAAAGGAAGAGAACACCCAAAAAAAGCCACCACCTCAAACCACCTCACCAGCTCAAACCACCTCACCACCTCAAACAACCTCACCACCTCAAACAACCTCGCCACCTCAAACTGACAACCAAAATTTCCAAACTGACTCGCCACCTTATTCACCTGAAGCACCATATTCACCTGGACCACAACCACCATCACCACCTCTTTCAGCTCACCAAGCAGAGTCACCATCACCACAAACAAGATCAGAACCAGTTCCTCAGGCAGAATCAGTTCTAGCTCAAACTAATGTCAATCAAACATTAGAACCAGCTACTACTATGCCTGAGAAACCTAAAAAAATTGGTAGATCAAGGCCACCATGATTTAGAACCAAAAAGAGCTGTGGAAAAAGGGTTGCTGGGGGGAGTAATGATGAAGGTGTGAGCTTAAGGAGATCTGAAAGACACAAGAAGCCACCAGCTGGGGTTGAAAGTAGTGAGGATGAGTGCTCTGATGATGATGACAGTGAGGATTCAGATTACATTCAATCTGGCAGTGAACAATATGATGATGATTTGGATCTTGCTGACTTCATATAAGATGAGGAAGAAGTACAATGCCTGTATGATAACATCCTACCCAAAGAATTTGAAGATTACCTTGATGGGACCCAGGAAATGGATAAGACATACAAGAATGGCAAGGTTTGGAGAGATTGTGAATTTGGAAGCATTAAACTGGAGCCATGGTTGATTTTTGCAGACAAAGAGTCATTCTATGAAGTGTTTAAGGATTTTTGTGTACAAGAAGGTTTTGGAGTTTTTGTTGAAAATAGTGACCCTACCAGGTTTATAGCAAGATGTACTATAGATGGTTGCAACTGGAGAATCATGCATCAAGCATGGCTGACAAAGTGAGCTGGGCAATCAAGACTTTGACAGGGGAGCATGCAACTTGTGGCAGGCTTGAGATAAATCCAATTGTTGGCTGTGATTGGCTTTGCAGACATCTGCAATCAGATATTCAAGCCAATCCAGATATCCTAGTTGAGTCTCTGCAAATAATCTGTATGGAAAGGTACAGAATTCAAGTGAAGAAAAGGTTATTTACAAGGTGAAAGCAATTGCCAAGGATCTCATTCATGGTGGATTTGGAGAGGCCTACAGTCTCCTTCCAAGATATGCTGAGATGGTCAAGCAGACCAATCCAGGGAGTTATGCACTAGTGACATGGACACAAGTACCTGAAAATGTCCAACCAAGGTACAAAGCATGCTTCTTTTCTTTTGCTGCACAAGTTAGAGGTTTTTTGAGAGGCTGTAGGCCAATCATTGGCATTAATGGAGCCCATCTTAGTGGATATTATAAAGGGATACTGCTAACAGCTGTTAGAATTGATGGGATTAATGAGATATTTGTGTTTGCTTATGGCATAGTCAGTACAGAGAGTGTTGAGACTTGGGGTTATTTTATGAGGAATTTAAAGTGCCTCTTTGAGAAAGAGGGATGCAACAGAGATGATTGGACATTTCTTTCTGACAGGATAAAGGTAAATCAGTCTCTTTAGCATACACTTTTTTTCTTTTTTTTTTTTATTACTTTACAGTTGTAACACCCCAATAATTCTCCCTTTTCCAAACCACTTACTTTAAATAAAAATAGAGGAGAACCATTGGCATGTTACCGCCACGTGTTAAAACGTTAAGGCTTTATCAAAGTATTGCAGCAGAAATCCAACTTAAATATTAAAATAATATAATTTAGAAAACCAATAAGTCGAAGCTTACAAATTGGAACCATAAAGGCCCTTATTAAAACCAAACCAATATTCCAAAATCCCAAAACATAATTAAAATAGTAAAACATAAATAAGTTCAACACAAAGAACGAATACTCTCAATCACACCAATCCCTTGACAATGAGTATGTCAAATCCCCGAACTTCACATCATCAAGCTAACCTGTGCAATACTGCTCCCCAATAATACAAGTGTAATAATTGGATCATCACAGGGTCATTGAAAGGCGAAGGCCATGACCAAAAGAAAACACACAAAAGCACGCAATCAGCAAAGCTGAGTACATACAAGCTACAACGTACCAAGCCTAGCATGCTCAACTAATTAAAGTAAATAAACATACAACACAAATTCATTAATCAAGACTCCACACTTAAATAATTCAATCGACTCAACATACTTGCTAATCAATTCCAAACACTTGACTCTTTATATTTAATTTAATTAATTTAATTTGGAGTAAGCAATAGACGAGGTTGTCCAATCCACCAAATCATTTTGGTCCCAAATGACCATTTAAAAATAAAAGTTTAGCGCGATGCAAGAATGGGCGCGACTCCATTCTCACAAAGTTAGTCTAGGATCCCATCTAACTTTCATTATAAAATACAAATGTAAATACCAAAAGAGAAGAGGACATGTTGATCAAACAAGCCTCGGAAAGCCACGGGCTACCACCGTGTACCCCAACCCATAATTGTCAATACTCTAGAAGTGCACGCTTTCTAGAGTTTTATTGCTCATCCATGTTTCACTTTACGTGATTACAATTTTAATTAATAGCCGACTCAATCAAGAAGACCATACATAACAATCATACATCAATTCACTTTTAATCTTATTTAGGACAATGGTGATCACATCACAAGTTGACCTTTAATTCCATTAAACTTCCAAATTATCCAAATTGTTGAACATAGTCAACTCACCTAGCCATTTCGGCTTAATCCACCTTTACTCAACATACTAACAATTCATGATTGAGTAATAAATAAATAAATAATAACCTTGTGGAATAATTAATAAATTCATTCCACTTAAACCATTCAATTCCAATCCTTTAATAATCCAAATGTGGTTAACAAACCAATCCAATAAAATATGTTTGTATCAACATTCCATACAAACAATTATTCCAATATAATTCAACATGTTTGCATCCATAATTCCATACAAACATAATCAATTCACCAAAACATGTCTCATAAACATAAACACATGAATTAATTAAATGTATAACCAAACAATTTTCATCCAAGTGTTCTCTAATCATGAAACTAAGTTCTTTTCTTTGGTACCTAAACATGATACTACTTACAACGAAGTAGACATGTACGTACCTCGTATAAACAATCCTTTGTGCCACTTTTAATCACTTAAAAGTCTCCTAAGAAATAATCACTTCCTTTTGTGTGGGGAAATTTTTGGGATGTATGGGGTATTTATAGGAGAGAGGGTAGTAGGGTAAGTAGGGATATTGGGCCTCATTAAATTAATGGGTCAATTAAGAAAGTAAACCGGGTTTGGTTTGTTTGTTGGACATAAATTATAGAAGGAAGGTTCATAAAAAGTTCTTTGTAATAAAATCGTTTATCAACCCCAAAAATAATTTGAAACTTTTGAAATTAAATTCCGGAAAAAATACAAATAAATATTATAAATAATATATAATTTCATTTATAATATATTTAAAAATATGGGGGATTACAACAGTACTATTTCCTCACTTGTAATATGGTTTTGTAGGGAGTTGATGCAGCAATTATGGAGACATTTCCCAGAGCTAGTAGAAGAATATGCTGTCAACACTTGTACAACAACTGCAAAACAAAAGGCTTTAGTGGAACAGCATTTCACAAACTGTTTTGGGTTGCTGCTGATGCTTACAATCCATATGTTTTCAACAAAGCAATGGAGAAGATTCATGCCTACAATCCAAATGTTGTTCTGTATTTGGAGAGTACCACTGAAGTTTGGTCAAGGCATAAGTTTGACCCAGTTGTCTGTTGTGACCATAACACAACAAATTTTGTTGAATCATTCAACTCTTGAACCAAGCCATACAGAGACCTACCCGTGTTAAAGCTTCTTGAAGGTTAAACAAGCATTTTCTCATGTTTTATCACTTTGCAAATGCCATTTCAACCTAGTTTAATTTTGTAACTGGTTTTAATTTTGCAGCTATAAGGCAATGGTGCATGAAAAGGATGGCTCCAAGGTTTGATAAAGCAACTTCAATGGGGGATGGGGAACTTACTGAGTATGCAACAAAGATCTTGCAAACAAGATCAGATGAGTCCAGGTTCTGCTATGCTACACCATGTGGGGGTGATGAGTTTGAGGTAAGAGATGCACATGTGTACTATCCCATCAAACTAGGGGCTGGAACTTGTGGTTGTGGGAAGTGGCAACATTCAGGGATCCCATGTAAGCATGTGCTCAGGGTGATTTACCACCAAAGGCTGCAAGCTACATATTTTGTATCACCTTATTTCAAAGGGAGGGCATACAAAAACACTTATGGAGAGCATATGCACCCAATGCCTGACCAAACTCAGTGGCCTTCATTCAACCTCCCTGACATACTACCACCCTTAGTGAAAAGATCAGCAGGCAGACCCAAGAAACAGAGAAGAAGAGGGGCAAATGAAGCAAGAAAGGGAAAGAGACATAGTTCAGTCAAGTGCACCCTATGCAAAGAATTGGGCCACAACATGAAGACATGTGCAACAAAGAAAAAAAGTGCAGCAGCTGAAGCAGCAAGTGCAGCAAACAACAGCACTGAGCAGCCTGAAGCAACAACTGCAGCAATCAACAACAATGCAGAGGCTGAAGCAAGCACTTCAAAGACTAAGAAGAGATCAAAGAAAGCTGCATAAACTCCACAGCCTTGCCCTTTTGAATGCACATCATATTTGTTAATGAAATCCTAATTTTTGAACATTAATATTCCACTATGTGCTGTACCTAAGTGTTTTGTTTTTCGGGAAAAATTCTGAATTATGTCAGCAAGGGCATTTTATTTTGAGATGAACAGAAAACAGTAGCCATAATTTTTTGGATGAACATGATTGCAACATGAATAATTATACTAGAAATGTTTAAATTAACACTTTATTTACTTTCATTGCAATTACATTGTTGTTCACTTCATCATTACAATCACAACTATTACACACATAACAACTCCTACTTTCATAATAGAATTGAGAACTTTTTGTTGCTGCCTCACTTTCTTCTTCAATTGCTTCAATTCATCATACACATCGCTATGTCCCGATCCATCCCTATCATAACAATTTCCCCTACTTTGAGCTTCTTCCGGCTTGAGGACTTCACACCATTTGAAACTATTACACGAGTCACACTTGTAATAAAGCCTTTGAGGATTTGATGTTGACTCCGAACTTCTAATTGCGTATTTCCGACCACAACCGCAAAACTTATTTGGAACTCTTACATATGCATACTCGTATGTGGAGGAGGATGTGTTTGATAACAAACTCATGATTATGCATGTAGAGGGATGCAATGTGTGTTCTAAGTCTCATATTTATACAACAAAGTGGGTGCAATGGCTATTTTACCCCAACAATATTTCAAAAATGTTCAAATAAACTAGCCGTTAGTACTCATTTGATTAGAGGGTTACTGTGAAATAATTTACAAAAGTAATAGCATTTCATGCAAATTACTAATTTGTAAATGGCATTTTGTGAATTAAGAATCCTAGTAACGGACTGTTAACGTCCAGACCTCATTAATGGCACGACATGACATTTTACTGTTTGTGAGTGGCATTTGGTGAATTATGAAAAGTGCGATGGCATTTGATGAATTTTTAAATTTGTCAGTGGCATTTGGTGAAATAGCCGTATAATTAATTATTAGTAATTAATACTTTATAATTAATATTTAATATTAAACAATTAATAGTAGTAATTTATAATTAATATTTAAGAATTACGAGTAGTATTTGATAACAAAGAATTAATATGTATTAATTAAAAATAATTATTAATCAAATCATAATAAGAATTTATTACTACAAATTAATAAAAAAAATTAAAATAATTAAATAATTACTAATTAAATAAATAATTAATATTAATCAATTAATGTTAATTATTTTATTAATATTACTCATTATATAATAATATTCTTCTAACAATAAATGGTTTATGAATACTTATTTATAATTTTTATTTGTTATATCCTACTCCCTCCGTCCCCGATTGATAGTCACTTTTGCCATTTTTGGTGACTCAAAATGTTAGTCACATTTGCTTTTTTCAAGTACCATTAATATTATTTTTTTACCAAAATTCTCTAACATTTGCAAAAATATTTGTGCAAATTTAACTTTCCCATGTAAATTTTACTTTCCCATGTACTTTAATTACTTTCCCTCTCTACTTTTTTGCATACCCAATGTAAATTTACTTTTTCAATGTACTTTCTTTAATCCTCTTTAATTCCCGTGATTTTTTTTTTTTTTTTCAAAAGTGACTATCAATCGGGGACGGAGGGAGTAATAGATAACTAATAAATAAGTATGCATTGTCAATTAGTATTTCATATTTAGTTACTAATACTCATCATAGATGAATAAGTACACATAATGATGTCCTTTAATTTGATTTTGCATAGTTAAAGTTAACAACTAACAATTGATTTTACCAGGCAACAAATGGTCAAACAACTACTAGTAGTACAAATAACCAATGTAATACTAACAGCTAGTCAAATAATTAAGCCAAGTTATACAACTGAATAGTCTATTCCCATTTCCCAAACAAACCTTTACCATAAGACTCAGGGGGTTTGCAATTTCAAATTTCAAATCCAATTGGATAAAAAATTTCATATTATTGGTAAAAATGCAATCCCTAGGTAATATAAACCTCTTCTCCTTTTTCCTCCTTTCTCTCTCCAAAACCCTAGCCTCCATTGTTGAATTTTTGAAGGGGCTTCCATCGATTTTAATCGGTGGAAAGCGCCAATCCTTGTTTCTTTATTGGTTTTTTTAGGTTTATAATAATGCTTCCTCCTTTTGGGAGGAACTTTTCTCCCTAAAAAAAAAGGGTTTCCGATCTCCTTCGAAAGACAAGGGTTTTTCGACCTCCTTCGAAAGACAAGGTTTATCTCCTCTTTTCGAGGGATAAATTTCTTAGTTTTGAATCCATGGTGGCAGATCTAATGGATTGTCGTGAAATTATTTCGTTGGTGAAAAAGTTATCAAGTTTTCGAATACGAACGGATGAATTAGAAGGAAAACATCCTCACGGCTACAAAGGATCGTTAGATTGTCTCTCCAACAAGGTTGTAATTTTCAGCGATATATATAAGCGGGAGATGTTCCGTAGTGCAAGATCTACTCGATGATCGTATTTTTTATGAAGGAAAATTCTATTTGATTCAATATCTTATGTATTTGTTAACGTTGAATCTCTATTGTAGATGTCGTATGACTTTTAATTAATAAAATATTTTTGCTACTAAAAAAAAAAAAGTAATATAAAATATTCAGATCAGAACTATGGGTTTTTAAAACAAAATCACCGGAATGTTGGATCAAATTATAATTTTTTTTTTTTGTAGAAAAATGCAAATCCGTATCCTATCCGAAACCTTATTTTAAATATTTTTAATTCCAATTTGAAATACCCGCCACTAAAAAACTTGAGCCGGCATCCGAAATTTCAGATTGGATCACCAAATTTTCGAATCGTCAAGCAGTTCAAATACCTTTGCACATGAGCAGTAATGTTGAAAAAATGAGGGCCAACATAATGCAGAAGGAAACCAGAAAATTTGGAACTTGATGAACAAGGATCTTTTACCAAAATGGCTAATTTGACAAAAGTATTTACCAAAACGGCTAATTATGAATTTTAATTCCAAAACTAGCTAAATTATTGACTTCAAAGTAAATTAGCTATTTCTTTTTCCTTTGAACCAGTTTTGTTCAGGTTTCACTTTATTGTTTTTTTTTAAAAAAAAATTTTATTTGGTTTTTAATTTTGTTTTTAGTATTTATTTAAGTTGGAAAATTTAACGATATACGAAGTACAAATATACTAATTTTTACCGTCTAAATCGTATAATATAAATTGAGAATTTCAAGTAGTATTGTTCTATCAACACTACCGCAAATTTATACAACGATAAGGGTTTTTAACGTATTGTTAATTTTTTTCATGCATATTAATTGTATACTCTCTGTTAATGTCAGCTAATTTGAATATATTTGATTTTAATGCGTATAATAAATCAAATTTACACATAGTTATGTGATATATAGTGGTAGACAATGAATATCTGCTCGGTTTTTTTTTATTGTTTTTTGTTCATTGGAAATTTTGAACAATTTTTTAAGATTTTTGTTTGTCTAATTTTTTTAAAAATGTTGATGCTTGCACCTCTGAACAAAGTAGAGTCTCCAGAGAATTGTTGCAAATATATTATGTTAATGTTATTTTTCAAATTAATGAGATATCTTTTTTTGGTGCAAAAGAGAGAAGAACCCCTAACAACAGAAAAAAAAAACACACTAACATAAATTAAAACAAAGAAAAGAAAACAAAAGCACACCCTACGAAAAACAAGTTAGCTACCATCTCACCAAATTATTTTAAAACAAATAAAAAAAAAATTCTTTAAAAAAAACCCCATAAAGAGAACCAAACTAGTTCAAAGAAAAATAAGAAATAAATAATTTCCTTCCAAGTTAATAAATTAGCTAGTTTTGAAATTAATATTGATAAGTAGCCGTTTTGGTAAATAGTTTTGTAAAAGTAGTCATTTTGGTAAAAGATCCGATGAACAAAGAACAAGAAACCTTTCATAATCAACCATCATATAACTAATATATAAAGCTAAACTTTTAGCCAGGTGACGAGACAACGACACTTGGCGTTCCAACTTTTCGCCAAGTGTCGTGCCACGTAGGATGAAATTATATAGAATTCAATTTGTAGGATAAAAAAGTTAGTTTAGAATTTTATTTCGATCAAATTTGGATAGAATTTTAGGATAAAATTGTTAATTTAAAGTTTTATTTTTGATAAAGTACCAATATTTTTATCATGAATTTTTTTTTTTTTGATAAAGTACAAATTGAATTATAATTTTATTTAAAAAATAATTAGATTATAACTCATATAAATTATTATATAAATTTATTTTTTGTGTCATAAAATTTTTCTGGAGGGAAGGAATTAGTTCAAAATGTACCACATCCATTGTTTATAATATATTCTAATCAATTAAAATAATATACTTCACAGTCTAATATAATTTTATTACTGTGTGTAGACCTGTAAATCATGTCGGGTTACCAATCATTTTAGACAGGGTCATTATTTCAGGTTACGGATCAAGAAATATTTTTCACCAATATTATTATTATTAGTCATTATATGTCTACAAGTTTAAATCGTCACAAAAACACATCAATTCCTATCTAATTTTGTATCAATGATATGTTTTAAAATTTGACATATAGATTAAAAATATATCTTAAAATTCAATAAACAACCCAGGCATCGCACGGGCACAAAACTAGTCACAGATAAACGTTTTCAAAATAAAAAACCATTACAGATAAAGTAAATGTAAAGTCTGAATTCCATGAAACTGGATCATACAACAATTGAACAACCTAATGTGGTTCAAATTTCCAGCTCAAATTAAAATTAAACCTTTTCTAAAAACTACCTTAATCTCAACACCAACTAAAAGACTAAGGACCTCAACACCAACAGAACAAAAGACACCGAAAACCTCCAGCTCACTCATTATCAGGTACAGCCACATTGATGTCAGGGTACATCCTCTCCTGCGGTGGTGGTGGCTGCGATTCGTTACCCCAAACCTCGAGTTCAATTATGTCATCGTCTTCAACCTCAGTTTTAACTGGCATTAGAGGCACTGCTGGTGCGCCCACTCCATTTCCTCCCGAAACAGGCTGCATGATCGGTATTTCTGCCGGCATTGCATCAGGAGATGCCGGAATAGCCGCGGCTGCAGTTTTTGGAATGAAGATTCCAATAACCAACTAATAGAAATGAAAACATAGTAAAGCTTAATCAGAAACAGAAAGAACCATGTTTAATGGATGAAACTGAAATACGTGGGGTCCATTATTAATAAAAACTTGTTGATTTATTTACAACATGTCATTTTATCAAGAAGATAAACTTGTATTTTCTCTAAAATAGGTATTCATTTTGGAAAATTTAGTTGTTTCAGAGTTTGTTATTTGTGTAAACCCAGGGCCGTAGCATTGATTTTGGGGGCCCTGTTCCAAATCGAAAAAGGGGCCCTTAATAATGTTAAAATTATACATTTTTTTAATCTATAATTTTGATAATGCACAATTTTCCTATATATACATTGCAAAATAAAAATGCTTTCGTATAACAATGACATATTCAATTACGCAAAATTAAATTCGGATATTTTATTCATGTTGATAATAGTAACTAAATACAACTCAAGGCTCATATCAACTTAAGCTATATTAATAATATTATCTTCTATTTATTTGAAAAGTGACATTCTTCTAACGCTCTTTGAGGCAAAATCATCAATCAAGTCTTCATATTCCACTTTCTCTAGAATATCATTCTCAATTGCTATCATCGCCAATCCATTAAGTCTTTCTTGTAGCATCGTAGAACGAAGATATGACTTCAATAGCTTTAATTTTGAAAAACTCCTTTCTGCAGTTGCAACTGTCACAGGAATAGTCAACAAAATTCTATATGCAATAGTAGCATTAGGAAAACAACCCACATCATTCAAAAATATCAAGATATCAAAAGGTCCTTTTATGTCATTGTGCAAAATTTCTTTAAGCAACTTCAACTCCACAAATAATTCATTCCCATCGATATCTGATTTTTCATTAGACATAAGTGCATTTTCAAATTTCAAACAAGAGGATTTCAAACTTAAATCATCCAATGACTTCATCCTTTGAGGAGTGAATAAGAAACCAAAAATATTTTCATATTCCTCAAATTGCTCAAATCTTTTATAAAGAGAACTAATAGCTTGGTCAACAATATAAAGAAAGTAATCAACTCTAAATGATTCTTCTGGAGATAGAGGAGCATTTGATGAAGTGCTTGGATTCTCATCAAAATGTTTTTTTCTTTTAATTTCACGCTTTTGGGGAAATATAGGATCAATATCCATTTCAATAGCAATTTCCTTAGCCTTACTCAAAGCATCATAAAAACCAGTTTCTCTATACCCCTTAAAAAAAGAAATCAACCCTCTTATTTTTTTTATAGCCACATCAATAAGCATATCCTTTGATTGTAATAGCTTGCTTACTAAATTAATTGCAAATAGTATTTCATACCAAATTACTATTGCAATTAAAAACTCAAAATCACCAAGCTCATTATTTGCTAAGGATTTAGCTTCACTCTTTATATTGTAATCCTTATCATTGCTATCGGCTACTTGAAGTAAAGCTTCTCGTATATCTGACATTTGAAATCTAATAGCCTTAACACTTTCAACACGACTTTCCCAACGAGTAGATGACAAAGACTTAACAGTTAGTCCTTTTACATTGTCTTTCAAGATTTGCCATCTCTTAGTAGAAGCTGTAAAAATTGTATATATACGTTGGATGACTCCAAAAAAGTCTCTAGCTTTACTACATGTGTTAGCCATATCACATAATGTCAAGTTTAAACTATGACAACCACAAGGAGTATAAAAAGCATTAGAATTTAAATCCAAAAATTTCTTTTGAACTCCTTGATGTTTTCCTTTCATATTAGATCCATTATCATAGCCTTGTCCTCGCACATCCATTATATCAAGATCAAGATTTTTCAATTCATTTTGTAAAACATCAAAAAGCCCTTGGCCAGTTGTATCATTTACATTCAAAAATCCTAAGAAAGATTCCTCAATGCAAACATTACAAGTAGAGACATTCACATATCTTAATATCAATGACATTTGCTCTTGATGGCTAACATCGGGAGTACAATCAAGAATTACCGAGAAATATTTTGCTTGCTTTATCTTTCTAATGATTTCATTTTTTATTGCAGAACCAAGCAAAAGTATTAACTCGTTTTGAATTGTATGACCTAAATAATGAAAGTGACTATCATTATTAGTAATACGGTTGACATGTTCTTGAATGATTGGGTCAAACTCCGCCAACATTTCAATCAAGCCCAAAAAATTACCATTACTTTTTTGGTATAGTTTCCCATTTGAACCACGAAAGGCTAGATTATGTTTGGCAAGAAATTTGACAATTGAAATAATTCTTTGCATTACTTTCTTCCAATGGTCTTTTTCTTTTTCAATTAGCATTTGAGCCGTCTTATCAATAGTTTGATTCTTTTGAAACCTAAGACGCAACTCATACCAAGTAGTCATATTCTTAACATGATCTATGCTTGTCTCATGCTCTTTAAGTCTAAAGCCTACATGCCCCCAATCTGAAAATCCTTCATTTGTCAATTGTCCTCTTCCCATCCCTTTTTTAAATATTTTACAGCAAAAACAATAAACTCTATCAAGCTCTTTGGAATAAACAAGCCAATCCCTATCACATTTCTCACCGTTTGATAAAACTCTAGTATACAAGTTAGCCGTAAATCGTCTTGAAGATTTATCTTTAGGACCTTTCACAATAGAATTATCTCTTTTAGGACCATTTTTCACTAATAAATCAATCATTTTAGAATCAAGACCATCCCAAACTCTAGGATCATATATATTAGGCACATAACTAGTTTCACGGTGATCAACATTATCATTATCAGAAGGCATATCATCAATATTTTCAGCATTATTATCATTCTCAATAGGCACATCGTCAACATTGCAATTAACACTAGGCACATCATCCAAAATATAATCCACATCATCAACATTCTCCGCAATAGGCATATCAATAACAAGATCAACATTAACATTACTAATATCATCAACATTAACATTATTAATATCATCAACATCAACATTATTATTCTCAATAGGGACATCATCAACGGGCTCAACAAGAGGAACTTGAGGTTCTATTATAACGAATTTATCAAGAGAACCTTTTTGAGAATTAATTAACACTTCCAATTTTCTCTTTTTGTTACGCTTTTGAGACCCAGATTCATACTTTCTAGGAGGCATAATCTCAAAATCGCAAAAAAAAAAAAACAAAAATTACAGTATCATATATATGGATTGAAAAAACCTGGAAAGCAGAAGCTTTATTTCATTCAATTGGACAAATTGGCGAATTACTCGATAACTTTGATTCTCAATCTTTGTTCAAAAGAATACGACCAATTTGGACCTTCAAAAATCAAAAAATAAAATTGCGTTAGATACAGAAGAGTATAAACAAAATCAAAAATTAAAAATTGCTTCAATTGACATTAAAAACAAATAAATCAAAAATAACAATGAAGATTCATTCATTCACCGATTCACGGCACACAATTCATTCACAGCACACAATTCATTAACTGATTCACAGCAGTCAGTTGGAGAGGCAAAATCTGTAAAATAAACCATACTATCGATTGCTAAAGCCTAAAGTTAACCTTGTGTGCTTAAATTTTCAGCCGCTCAGTTAATATGTTTGAGCCTTGAATCAAAGTAATGAGCAAATTCCAAATTGTGGTCTGTTGATCTGATTTGTGGGCTTCTGCAGACTGCAGTCCATGATTGAAACTGAAGGTGCCGAAATATCAAAAAAAAAAAAATGAACTAAAAATTGCTTCAATTGAGAATTGAAATTATCAAACCCAGAATTAATTAAAAACAAAAATCAGAAATTTACCACAACACAATTCATTCACAGCAGTCAGCAGGGCCGAAATATAAAAAAAAAAAATTGAACTAAAAATTGCTTCAATTGAAATTATCAAACCCAGAATTAATTAAAAACAAAAATCAGAAATTTACCACAACACAATTCATTCACAGCAGTCAGCAGGGCCGAAATATAAAAAAAAAAAATTGAACTAAAAATTGCTTCAATTGAAATTATCAAACCCAGAATTAATTAAAAACAAAAATCAGAAATTTACCACAACACACGATTCATTCACAGCAGTTAGCAGGGCCGAAATATCAACTTTGCCAAAAAATCGATGACTTCAATTGCTTCAATTCATTCCCCTCAAAAGCAAAAAAAAAATTGCTTCAACCCTTCAATTCGTTTTTGATTTTGTATAAAGTATAATTGTATCAATTGGGATTAGATGGATGAAGATGATTGAATGGAAGATAACCCATATATAGGGGAAAATAATTACCGTTTGAATACAAGAAATTCGGAATATTGAAATTGTTTTCTTGAATGAGTTTATTTTTTTTTCCGTTGAAATTCCTTGAATGGGAAAATATGCAATACAATTTTCCATAGAAGTTGATTGATGTAATTATGGAGGAAATTGGAAACATGGAGAAATTAATATGGAAGGTTGAATTGATTGAATGGGAATTGGGAAAGTTGAAATGTTGAATGCGTGAATCGTGGTTGCTTGATTAGAAAATACTGAAGAAAATAAATTAATCAACTTTGCCAAAAAAGAAAAGGAAAAAAAAAAAAAAACATACTTAAGGCACTCCACTACTCGTAATTCACTTCAAATTGCAATTTGCAGAGTAGTATAGATGAAACCAATTATAAGAGTAGTTTGATTTTTTTTAGGAATTTCTAAATATAATTGATGACAGTCTTGTATGGAAAAGTGGGGAAGTATAGAATTTAATTGATATTTTGGAAAAGAAATAAAATTTAATGAGAAACTAAAGGAAGAAGATGAAATATAGAAATTAAATAATGACTGTGCAATTGAGATTTGAGAATTTGTAGAGTTTTAATGAGCGTGACTTTAGGAAGTGAGAGAGTTGAAAAACTGATTTCTAGGCCATCAAAACCAGCTTACAACGTTATTGGGCCCTCTAATTTTTTGGGGCCCTGAGCAGTAGCACACTTTGCACACCCTCATCTACGGGCCTGTGTAAACCTTTTTAAGTAATAGAATTAGTTTGTTTATGGGCGAGATTGTATGAAAAAATGACACTTACTTGAATTGGGGTTGCGGCAATAAGCAAGCGATCAACCAAGCCACCAACTAATTTACCATCAGCGCCAGCAAGAGTGACGGTTATACCACCAGTTGTAGTTGAGACCCCATTAACTTCTTTCGTTTGATATGATCCATTTAAGGTCACTAAGTGATAGCGACCCTGTACCAAAGTTGATTGTTAAGATAAGAAAATTACCATTTCAATAGATTTTATAAGTGCATATCCTAATCCTATGGATCTAAAGCACCAATATACAACATAAAAGTGGGAAAAGTAAAGTCATTTAGCCCAATTTTAAGGTTTTGCCAAGCCTTGTACGTGCTGAAGCCCACAAAATAGTTACGAGCTTTTTCGGGATGGATTCGGGTTTTTTTTAAAAAAAATGTTTTATTAGACTATTTACGGCTCTTACAGGGTGTGCCGATGTTGATCACCTCTAGTACAATACTATAGAAGAATGCTGAGTTAATCAAATTATAGACCCATAAATATGATCAATGTTACATTGTTACTGTATTCGTAGAATACATGCTAAAATTCTCTACACAACATTGGAAATTACCCTTAATGTAAACAAGTAACAAGTATAAAGCTTTTATTTATTATTATTTTTTTTATCCTTGTTGTTGTATATATATATATTTTTTTCAAACGGAAGCAAGTTAATTTGGGGTCATAATTATAAGAGTCCATAAAACATTCGGTCAAATCGCAAGCATGTGTAGTTTTTTTTTTAATTTATTTATTTGAGGAAAATCTCAAGCATGTTAAAACACCTCATGGCATGCACAGAAAACTGCTCGTACAACAAATTGATGATACGATGAATTAACTATTTACTACCTCCGTTTCTTTTTAGTTGTCATGTACTCCCTCTGTCCCTAAATTACATTCCTCTTTCTCTCTATTATGTGAGGAATAAATGCTAGAAAGATGAATGTAATTTAGGGACGGAGGGAGTATTTCTTTTTAGGAAGTTTTTTTTTTAGTTGACATGTTTTCTTTTGGGGTAAATTTTTTACCTTGCATTTACAAGCTACCCCACTTGCTTTTTCATTCTCTCTCACTCTTTCTCTCCTCTCTTTAATCTATATGTCTAAATCAAATGCATCAACTAAATAGAAACGGAGAAAGTATAACGTAACACCCACAAAGGCCAAACCATAAACATGAGCACTAAAATCTTTGTAAAACACATATTTCAAAGGCAAAACATGACCATTTTGTAATTCTTAGATCATTTTAATATCTCAAGATTGCAAATTAAAATCATCACAACCTTGGGCCCTGTTCTTTTGAGCTTCTGGACAGAGCAAAGCAGATTAAATTTCAGCAGAGCAGAGCAAAGCAGATTTTAGGATAGTAGAGCAGAGCAGAGCAGAGCAGATTTCAACGTTATCATTAATACTATTATTACTACTACCTATTAAAAATTATTAATTAATAATATTATTAAATATTATTAAAAATTATTAATTAATAATATTATTAAATATTATTATTGATAATTATTATTATTAATTATTATTATGATTAATAAATATTAATTATTATTATTATTAATAATTATAAAAATTATTTTTAATATTAATAATTATTATAATTATTCAAAATAATAAATTATTATCATCAATACAATATTAATTATTATTATTGAATATTAATTATTATTGTTGTTATTATTAATTATTATCTGAAAATAGAGCAGAGCAGAGCAGATTTCTTTTGAGGTGATTTGAACAGGGCAAAACAGAACAACTCTAAAGAACGGGGCCTTAGTCGATAACTCGTAAAATTACACCACCCACTCTTTCCTCCAATCCGGTCCGCTTCTTTTCAATCAAATATTGAACACATCAACTTTTATGTATACCGTTGTCGATTTAACACACGGAGTGTTAATTCAATGCAAATCAATTTCAAAACCCAACTTAATAGCTACCAACGAGGCAACGTAATTAATTCTGTGCATAATAACTTTAAAATACACTTAATAAGTACCTCGTAACCAATGACACCACCAGCAATTCCCGGTTGGCGAATATTAACACTTGAGATTTCACCAATAGCAGAGCAAACAAAAACTGATCGGCCCCCCGCCAAGCCAATTAAAAATAGTTTAGCTGCTATATCCTGAAAAGAAAAAACAAAATAAAATAAAATGTTACAACAAAAATGTCCAATTATACATTTACATCTTCCTGCTACAATTAGGTGTAATGCAAGTATGAAACTGTAATAATTTTATTATTATTATTAGAATTTTTTTTGTAAAAAACCACCATTTATAAATAATTTTTTGCAAGAAACCAATATATATATATCATTTTTTTTTTGCAAATCAACACCTTAATGTCGGAAAATGAGGTTTAACCCCATTTTCCGGCGTTGACTACCCCAATCTACCCACGAAACCACCTCTCTCCCAAGCCCCGCCTACGAAACCACCTCCCTCCCAAGCCCCACCCATAAAACCACCCTTTTCATGACATTGACCACCACAAACTCACCCCTTTAACGACGTTGACCACCCTAAACCCTCCTCTATAGCCCTAGCCACTCTTCTCCCCTCCACTCTCAGTTTCGTGGGTGCGAATGGCGTAGTCGACGCCGGGAAAAATAGGGTTTGACTCTATTTTCCGGCATAAAGGTATGGTTTTGCAAAAAAAAAAAAATTGATTAAGGTGTGTCTTTGCAAAAAAAAAAAAAAAAAAAAAAAAAAAAAAAAAAAAAAAAAAAAAAGTGGTTTCTTTCACAAAAACAATGCATATAAAAGGTGGTTTTTTTGCAAAAATTCATTATTATTATTATTATTATTATTATTATTATTATTATTATTATTATTATTATTATTATTATTATTATTATTATTATTATTATATAGTTTTTCTTTTTTAAAAATGAAATTAATTAATTAGGTGTAAGAATGTAGTTGACAATAAGTATAGTTAAACAAGAAATTTATAAAATACCTCTCCAGCTTTTAACGTTATGACTTGAATGCCGAAGTGCATCCATTCTCTGTTTGCGATTCCACCTCCTTTTACCACACAATTTCAAAAAGTCAATTTTCTTAAATCATTAATTTATAATTTAATCATGCATTTAAAAAAAATCATTTTAAAAAAAAAAACCAAAATTTCATTTTCTAGACATTAATGATAAACAACCGAGATCAAGAAAATATAAATACTCCGTAGTACGTATGATGATTATAGTAAGACTGCAATTACAAAGGATTTCTAGAATCGGATTAATTTATTAGAATTTATTTAATTACTTAAAATTGTAAAGATATCTAATCTCAATTCTAAAATTAAGACCATTGTTTGACTTTCGTGATTTAGCACAATAAAATTACAGATTTATTTTGTCCTAAAAAATAATATTAAAGATTTTTTTTAAGATAAAAGAAGTAATTCATTTTAAAAACAATATAATTAATGTAACAATAAAAATTACCATAATGATCGATGTCACATACAAATTACTCTATTACTCCTTCCGTCCCTTATTGATGATAGTCTCGTATGACCAATTTTAAGTCCCAAAATAATAGTCCTATTTGCTTTTTGCAAGTATCATTGATATTAATTTTTACTAAAATTTCCCAAAGTTGCTACAATTTTTGTGCAAATTTAATTTTTCGAATGTAAATTTTGCTTTTCTATGTATTTTTATTATTTTCGCTCTATACTTTTTTGTATACTTAATATAAATTTACCATTTCAATGTACTTTTACTACTTCTTATTTATGTTTTATTAATTCTCGTGAAAATTGCCCATAAGAGACTATCAATAAAGGACGGAGGGAGTATTAACCAAGTCATGAAATTTAGAGCTCAAGCTTTTATACTGTATTAGTCAAGCAAACAAGACAAAAGACACTTGTAAAAAAAACAATAAAATTTAAAACAACCAAGAACATTGAATAAATATATTCTGTCAAAAAAATATTTAATAATTAAAATAAAGTAATCAACTCAAAAAAATGAAAAAAAAATATATTCTTTTTAATTTATTTCTCTACTAATAAAAAAACCTTAAAAATTCTGCAAAAATCAAAAGAAAGAAAAAAATAAATAAACAAGAAAAAAAACGTCACCTAAAACAACAGGCTGGTAATAAGGTTGATTGTTCCAGTTAATTTGAGAAGAATTAGCTGGAACTCTTCGAGCTCTCTTGGGCTTCTCAAACACAAATGATCCCCTAGGTTCAAAGCCAGGAGGCGGAGACACCGCTCTTGGAGGTGGCGAAGAGATCCCGCTGTTGGAGGCATACGAAGGGTGCGAATTCCCTAGATCGTTGTACTTTTTTGGCCTTCCTCTCTTCCTCTTTGACGACCCCACCAAATTCTTGGAACTCGACTCATCGGTTGTGAGTCCTCTGTTAGCAGGAATTGTTGCCGATGGGACAGAGTGCAAATTGGTGCTTATGGGTGTTGGTGAACCGCTTTCGGTGTTTTCGAGTGAGCCTGAAATAGGGATGTTGTTTGACTCCATTGTTTTCGAAAATGATTTTGAGATTTAGAGGGGTTTTAGAAGGAGTGGCGCTCTGTTTGTTTCTCTCTTGTCTATTTCTCTCTTCTTTTATTTTTCTCTTTAATTAATTTTTACTAGTTATTAGTGAGAGAAAATGAGAGAGAATTGATAAATTAAGAGGAGTAAATGACCCAATTTATAGTAATTTTGGGCATTAGGGTTGGGTAAAATTGGATAATATAAAATTATATAATTTTTTTTTATTAATGTGTATTATTATTGCATCATCACAAAAATCTTTTTTAAAAGTAAAAAAATGATGTGGTTTGGTTATGTAATTGATTTTGTTAATTTACTTCTTTAATTTATTGGAAAAAAGGATAGGCTTTGAAAAAATTTAATATTTTCTAAAAACAATAAAATTAATTTATTAATGAAAAAGTCACACGGATATTACATTCACAAAAGATATTTGAGAGTTTATTTTGCTCAGTATTACTATAATTTTCAATTTTTTTGCCTTTTTTTTTATAAAAAAAGTTATAAAATATAAGAACAAAAAAAAAATATTCTTACCAATTGAATTCTGGTTATTTTAAAACCGACGATAAAAATGTAAAACTACTTTTCTAGTTTTCTCTTTTTGGTTTTTGTTTTCAAAAAATACAAAATTGGAAACAAAAAGCGACATTAAAAACCCCTTAATTGGTTAAGATTTTTTTTTTAGCTAATATAGTAATATTACGAATTAGTGTCGTGAAATCGGAACATAAGAGCAACATCAATAACAATTAGCTTGTCATGCCACATATGATTTCAAGCTAACTTTTTTTATAACTATTTTGTGCTCCAATGGTTAGCTACTAGCTTGCTAATTAAATAAGCTTGACTTTCTCAATTAGCCCTAGAGATTTAATTATTTTAATATATTAATCTCCAATAATTTTGGAAACTTTTTTGTCAACCAAATTGGCTTAGACAAGTTAATTTGCTTTGCTAAACTAATTGTATTTTTTAGCTCCAATGGTCAAGCTAGTAGCTAGAGACTTTTAAAAATTGCAAGCAAGTCCCTAACTACAACCATTGGAGTTACTCTAATTTCTACATTGTAAATATCTGATGATGTTTAAACATACAAAGAGAGCTTTAATTATAGTTATGTCACTCTGCGCTGGCATTCTTATACATTAAGTGTTAAGATAAGTTTTGAATTATTGATATTTTTTTAATAAATAATTCCCAATAATTTAACCTTTCTAATTAATGAGTTTGACTAATAATTTATTACATTTATATTGGTCAGCTAATAATACTACTTTTTTATACTCCCTCCGTCCCCGATTGATAGTCACTTTTGAAGAAAAATTACGGGAATTAAGGTGAATTAAATAAAATACATTGAAAAAGTAAATTTACATTGGGTGTGCAAAAAAGTAGAGAGAGAAAGTAATTAAAGTACATGGGAAAATAAAATTTACATGGTAAAGTTAAATTTGCACAAATATTTTTGCAAATGTTAGAGAATTTTGGTAAAAAAATAATATTAATGGTACTTGAAAAAAACAAATGTGACTAACATTTTGAGTTACCTAAAATGACAAAAGTGACTATCAATCGGGGACGGAGGGAGTATTAAACAAATGAATCTCATGAGTAATTGGCTGCTTTAATTTATTGGATATTAAGTGCAGATTTGTTGAGATTTTCTAATTTAAAAATAAATACAGCTTCGTGTAGTAATTTTTTGGCTTTAGGGTGGGGTAAAATTGGATAATTTAAAAAATTATTATTGTTGTTGTTGTTATTTTTAATGTGTATTATTATTGAATGATCATATTAAAAGTTATAAAATATAATGTGTTTTGGTTATATAATTGATTTTGTCGATTTATTTCTTAAATTGTTTGGAAAAAACGATAGGCTTTGAGAAAATTAATATTATAATTTCTTAAAACAATAAAATTAATTCATTAATAAAAAAAGTCATACAAAATACGACATTTACAAAAAATATTCAAATAAAACAAATACATAACATATTGAATTAAATAAAGAATTATGTGATATTGTGAAATTAAAAGAGTTTATTTAAGGGTTCATTCGGTAATACTATAATTTTAATTTTTTAAAGTTATATGATATAAAGAACAAAAAAAAAAAAAAAAAAAAATTAGTCTTACCAATTGAGTTAAACAACTTTTTTCTAGTTCTCTATTTTTGTTTTCAGAAAAATACATTTGGAAACAAAAGATGGCAACGAACAACTCTTAATTGCATAAGATTTTTTTTTTATTTTGCTAATATAGTAAAATTAAGAATTAATATCGTGAAATTAGAACTTAATTATACATTGTAAATATCAAATGTATGGCCTAAATTATTAATATGTCATTCTGCGCTGGCATTCTTATACATTAAGTATTAATAAGGGGATATGTTTTGAATTATGAGATATTTTAATAAATTATATTATTCTCAATTATGTAACCTTTCAAATTAATTAATTTGACTAAGGGCATGTTCTCATACGTTGAAATTCAATTCAGTTCAGTTCAATTCAGCTCAGCTCCTAATTTCCTTCTCTGAAAAAATATTCATTTCAGTTCAGTTCAGCTCAGCTCAGTTCAGTTCAATTCAATTCAGTTCAGTTTAGTTCAGCTGAGTTCAATCAATGAGAACAAGCCCTAATAATACATTACATTTATATTGGTCAATTAATAACGTTACAATGATACTACTTTCACTTTTTTATATTAAAAAAATGAATCTCGTGAGTAATTGGTTGTTTCTAATTAATTGGATATCAATTGCAAATTTGCTGAGATTGTTTAATTTAAAAGTATTTTAACCCAGACTCATGTTCCTCACATATTTTCTACTATATAAGTCAATGGGCGAGATAGTAGTCCACTTTAAATATCTAAATATCTTTAATTTTTTACATTGTCTTCTAAAATAAAGGGTTAAGACCTGTTCTCTTCAGCTTAATTTTAATTTAGTTCAATTCCTAATTTCCTTCTCTCATAAACAATTCATTTCAGTTTAGTTCAGTTTAGTTCAGTACGTAAATCAGAATAGACCCTTAGTGTATATAAATTTACTAAAAGCTTATTCAAGTAATTGGCTAGGATATTATTACAAATAATATATCACAAAAAAAAAAAAATTAAGAATCAATGTCGTGAAATTAGTATCAAACTTATAGAGTGTAAATATTGAATGTTTTAAACATACAAAATGGCTTAAATTATTTAATTAAATATCATTCTGCACTGGCATTGTTACACATTAGTATTAACTTAAGAGGATAAGTTTTGAATTATTGATATTTTTTAACCAATAATTCTTAATAATTTCACTTTTTCAATTATTGAATTTGACTAATAATACATTACATTTATACACTAGTAGAAACGATCAATTGGGAAGCCTCAAATAGAAAGCGGTTATTGAATTTCGCTTCCAAAAACCCTCAAAAACCCGCCAAAAAAAAAGAGAGGAACATACAAATGGAAAGCGGTTTATGAGTGAACTGCTTCCAAATATTCTAATTGGAAGCGGTTTGAATAGTGAATCGCTTCCCTTTTAAAAAAAACCCTAAAACTAATATTGTACAGCTAGTAGCCGCCCCTTATATTCTCTCTCCCTTTATTTTCTTATTCTCTTTCTCTCTCCTCTCTTCTCTCTTCTCTAAGTGCTTTATCTCTCCTCTTCATCTCTCTCGTTCTCCTTCTCTTTCCTCTTCTTCGATCTCCTTCCTCTTCTCTTCCTCTTCTTTTCCTCTTCTTTGATCTCCTTATCTTTCCTCTTCTTTTCCTCTTCTTCGATCTCCTTCTCTCTTCTAACCACCACAAACGCCGACCACCACCACAAACACCGACAAATGCAAGCACCACCATGGATTTCTAGGTTTTTAGGTCAAATTTGACCATGAAAACCCTAGATCTAGAGTTTTTCATGGTCGAATTTGACCTTTAAAACCATAATTTCAAGCCAAAATTGGGGTTTTGGTGGATTTTAAGGTATGTTCCTTTTTTTAAGGTTTTTTATTTTATTTTACGGTGATGTGTGGTTGTTTTGGTTTGTTTCAGGTGGCCTCGGATCTGGTTTGGGTGGAGGTCGTGGTGGGTAAGATGGTTTTTTTTTTTTTTTAAAAAAAAAATCTAAAGGTTGGTTAAAGGTGCTTGGTGGTGGTGGTGGTGATACGATATAAGGGGGTTGGTTTTGGTGGGTGAATGTTGGTGTTTGGTGGACGAATTGCACGTGGCTGGTGGCGGTTGCACGTGGCTGGTTTTGGATGTTTTTTTTTTTTATTATTATTATTTTCTTTTTTTTCGAGGAAAATGCTGTATTTTTTTATACATATGTTAATTGTTTGTATTTTAATTTAAGTATTTTTTCAAATTACAATTTTTTTGTCTTTATAAAAATATAATATTACATCATTTGATTAATAAAAATAATGTTTATGCATATGTTAATTGTTTGTAGTTTAATTTAAGTGAAAAATAAATAAATTTAGGCATTATGGGAAGCGGTTTGGCGCCAAAACCGCTTCCCATTACCATTTAAATGAGAAGCGGTTCTAGGCAATGAGAAGCTCCCTAAGCCGGAGCGGTTCAAAACCGCTTCCCATTAGGGGGTTTGAACCGCTTCCCTTCTAGTATTTTCTACTAGTGATATTGGTCAACTAATAATACATTACAATGATATTCCTATGTACTTTTTTTTATATAAAAAAACAATCCTCTTGTGTAGGCATTGTTCGAAGCGCGCCTGCGTTAAGCATGTTGTGAATATGCTAGAGACTCATAAGAAGTGGGAATTGACATATGCGATTAGGGACAAGGAAAATAGGGAGTCGCCAACAAGTTTTTAAAGAACTTGTAAACCGTTCACGAATCATAAAAGGCAACCATGAATTAAGGGACAATGATAGGCAGGCAACAACGATTGACCCGTTAAGGTTACACCCTAATATGTCTATTATATATAATGCTTTACCCCCGTCCCTTGGTCATAATTAAGAGTATTTTTGGCTCTTTAGAGCAACTTTTATTCCTAATATGTGTTTTCTAGTGTTCCCGTAGTTTTGGTAGTGTTTTGTAGGAAATTACAGATTTAGAGCATTTTCCCGGAGTTATTGGAGCTAATGCGAGCCTTAGAAGATATTGACCATCTTTCATAGCCCAAGGCCGGTTAGAGTCATCAAACCGGTGATTAAGGGCTCAACTTAGAAGGAAACTAGGCATTGGACCGAGTTATCAAACCCCAAAGAGGAAATCCGGATTGGGCTAAGAATTAAAGCCTAAACGAGAAGCATAGCCAATGCCCAAGTAAGTCCGCCCAATCGGGCAGCCCTTGCCCTGAGGCGTGCCTAACCGGGTGGGGCGGAAGAACAAAGAAGCTTAGCCGCACCGCAAGAGACGTCCCTTGAAGAAAAAGGCGCTCCTGACCGGGCAAGATGGCACCCGATCGGGCTCATGTTTTGGGAGGCGATTTCCGACGTTCTTTTACTTAGTTTCTAATTAGGATTTTTATGTTTTGTATAATTACCTTTTATATAGTTTGATACAATTGCCTTTCTTTCATTAGCTAAATTCTCGCTTAAGCTTAGGCTTCTCTCTTGTTTTCTCTCTCTACAACTCTTGGCTTTTATACAATTTATTATTTCTATTAATTTTGGTAACGATTTCTTCCCTTTTAATTTCAGTAATTTATTTTCTTTAGTTCATCATGTTTTGTTTAATGGCTTTGATTAGTTCAGATTTAATTATGTGTGAGTATATTATTTTCTAGGATTATGGGAATCCATAAATAATATGAAGGGGTAATTTATTATTGTTAATTGTCAATGCTTGATTAATTTCCTATTGATTGATTAAATTCTATGTAATTAGATTTGGCCAGGTTTAATTGTATGAGTTATGCAATATTGATTCGAGATTCGAAATATGAGAATTGATGTTTAGGCCAAGCTTTGTTTCAATATGTAGGTTAATTTATAACTGGTTAAGTTAAGAATTGAGAGATGCGATTTAATGCCGCTAGATTAATTCTGTGATTGTAATACGTAGCGAAAGCCATTTATGATCTGATTAATTAATGCATTGATGATTGATTATTGCGTTTTACCCTGGAATATTATTTATTGGTGAACCTATACCCTTGGCTTTTATTAATTATTTGATTTCTCTCTACTTTAATCTCCTTAGTTTAATTCTTTGTACAACAATAAATTGGTAACTTAATAATTTAGATTATTTTAATTAATTAGGAATAAATTGACTTGTCTCCCAATGGTTGGACCTACTTCCCTATCTACTTTAGTTAGAGGACTTAGGTAATTCTTTTGATAAGGAGATACGACTTTATCCTGTCAAAATTTGGCGCCGTTGCTAGGGATATGGTTTTATTTTTATTTCTAATCGTTTTTGTAGTCTAAATTATTTTCTCTCGTCTCAGAGAACACAAGTTCTTTGAGAAAAATTCCTCATATTTGTTCGTTTAAGTCTGTGTTTATGCCAAGGGGTTCTAGATCAGGTTACATTCCATTCGATCCTGAAATTGAACGATCTTTTCATAGACAGAAGAATCTTTTCCGACAGGTACGAGCTACTTCCGAGGGTAATACACCTTTGGAACCCCCATTTTATTCTAGTGATTCAGAAGTTTCTTTAGAATCAGAATCAGAGATGGCGAATCCACCACCTCCTCCACCTCACAAGCTTAGCGATTATTCACAGCCGTCCCTGACGGATTTTCCACATCATACTCCTACACCAGATCTTGAGGGAGTGCAATTCGAGATCAAGCCCCAGTTTATCACGATGACTGAAAGAAAGCAATTCAGTGGAGCTAAGGGTGAAGACCCTAATCTTCATATTGAAGATTTCTGTCAGTATTGCAATACCATTAGGCAAGCTGGGGTCACGCAAGACCAAATCAGGGATATTCTTTTCCCCTTTTCTTTATGTGGTAAAGCTAAATTGTGGTATAATGGATTGAATAGAACTTCACTTGGTATTACTGACTGGGAAAATCTTGCTTTGAATTTCTAATAAATATTACCCTGCAGAAAGGAAAGCTTTAATGAGGAGTGCAATTCAAACTTTTCCCAAAAGCTAGACAAAACTCTATATGAGGCTTGGGAAAGATTCAAGGATCTGCAGAGAGAGTGCCCCCATCATAATTTAGCACAGTGGCAGTTGAGCCAAGCCTTTTATAATTGAATTGGAAATTCATCCAGAACAATTTAAGATTATGCAGCTAATGGTAGATTTATGAATCTAAATTTAGAAAATGCAGGTCAGGTTATCGAAGAGATGGCAACTTATAATTCCCAATATGGGAATCCTAGAGGCTTTGCAAACAAAGGCAAACATAGTGTCGATTCAGTATCTTTTTTGCAAGCTCAATTAACTTCTATTAGCCAGAAATTAGATAATATTAGTACTGCTATTCCTACTTCTATAGCTAATGTTTCTGCTGTTAATAATTCTAATGATGTTTTTTGTGAAAATTGTGGAATTGTTAGACATTGGGAGCAAGGTTGTAAGAGTTCCATGGAGCAAGTTAATTCCTTCCAAACCTATAGGCAAAATAACCTATACTCCAACACTTATAATCTTGGCCTTCGGAACCATTCATATCTTTCCTACCAGAGTACCAATGTGCAAAATCCTCCACCTCCACAACAACTACAGCAACAACAACCACCACAGCAGAAATATTATCATCCTAACTTTAGACAGAAAACCTAATCATAAACCCCTCCATCTTCTGACCCTACTTTGTCAGAAATTAGAGCGATGCTATCAAATATGCAAAATCACATGGAGAGTAGGGATGCACAAATTGATTTTATCCTAGCTCATTATAAAATTATGAATAATCAAATTGCGCAGATTTCATCTACCTTACAAACCCGTCAGCTGGGAGCCCTACCATCGCAACCAATCCACCCTACGGATCATACTAATGCACTTACTCTAAGAAGTGGTTCACTATGATGGGCCTTCTGTGCCCAAAGATGATGAACCCTGATAAATCACATTTATATAGAGTTTATAGGCACAATTATGCTAGTTTTATAGTTGCTTTTTGAGTCTTTTATCGCTTTTAAGGCCGCAATTGCATAAGTTGTCCTTTTTGTGCTCTATTACGCTTTGTTTGTATTTTTCTTAATGTTTCAGGTAGTTTCTATAACTATTTGGACGCTTTCGAAGTGGTTTTGGAAGAATCGGACAATGAAAGGATGAAAAGTCGATGAATTGAGGTTGTTCAATGAAGGATATATGTTTGTGCAATATTATTTTGAGATTTATATGCACGAGGAATGAATATATAATTCATAAGGGTCGCTATGCACCTTCCGGGAATCAAATTTGAGTTAGTAACGAAGTTAAACGATTGTTTACAAAGTGTCAAAACTGACCTTTGTCCACTCTTTTGATCATAACTTGAGTTTTACAAATCGGATTGAAGCGATTCAAGTTGCTTTAGAAACTAGACTTGAAGAGATTTCCAATTACAGGTCACACGTTCCAAGAAGATTCCTAGAATAGAAGTTATAGGGGTTTGAATCTGAGTGATGCAGTCAGCCACCCGCGGGATAATTGTTGCGCCCCTATCCCGCGACCACTCGACACCAGCAGGTGCTACTGCCAGCCCGCAGGCTGTGCCTGCGCTCGCAGGTTCTGCCGAGCAGCCAAAGAAGCCCACGAAGCATTATCGCTGCACATATAACTTGTATCGATCCCTCGACCTCACTTACGGTTTTATGCCACGTCATCATCTATCGCCCAATAGCATTGCAACTTATGTAATTTATATTTTCTTATTTCTTTTCTTTAATTAGTTTTAGATAAGATTTAAGAAGTTTATAAATACTTCAAGGGATTATTATTTTTCCCTTAGGCCATTTTTACGCTCGTTTTCTTAGCCCTAGTTTCTCTCATGAGCAATTCCATGGATTCTCCATGGATTGTTCTTGAGTTTATTAATTTTATTCAATAAGGTATTTTATTTCTATTTTCTTGCTTTTAATTATGTTTTCTTCCTTAGATCTAGTTTTTATTATTTATTTCATGCTAGAGTAGTTTATTTCTAGGGTTTGGGAATCCATGTTTATATTATGAATCTTGATTGATAATTTTAATATTTTGATTATTGATTTCTCTAATTGATAGTGTTTTATTGTTAATCTTGCAACCTGATCAATTGTTTGATTAATTATTGTTAATAAGAGTTTGAATCAAAAGATCTTACTTTTAGAGGTTTACCTACAATTAGCAATTCTGATTATGTTAGCGACCGAACTACATATGTTGAATTGAGAGCGTTAAGACCCGATCGTAGGCTTAGCAATTGCTCTAGATAATTGATTGATTGAATTGTTATTGATATTTGATAGATTTAGAACTATAAACATGGTGAACCATAACGTGTTCCTAGGTCTTTTTATTTATTATTTTTTCCCTCTTTTAATTTAGACTATATTTTTATCCCAATTTCGCAACATTGTTTAGTTTCTCCATACCTTGAAAGCTAGATTGAATAGTCATCTATCTGTGGATTTGACCCTACTTACCCTACTACATTATTAGTTAGTTTTGTTAGGAAATTATTTTTGACAGGTGTACGACAACCTATCAAACCCATTACAACAACAATTGCTAATCATGATTCCCTTGTACCAAATGCTAATGTTACTAACCCTGCAGGGCTACAAGAGAAAACTAATTCTTCTAATGTTTCTTCGCAGGGTAAATATCTGGACAAGGGTGGAGATGTGCAGGGCCCAGTCACCAAACTTCCATTCCTAAATATACATTTGAAGAGTAAGTTTGGTAAGCAATTTGGTAAGTTCTTGGAGGTTGTGAAAAATTTGCAGGTAACAATTCCTTTCACAGATTTAATCACTCAGGTTTTTGCATACGCTAAATTTGTGAAAGATATTTTAACTAGGAAAAGGGCCTTTGATGAGTTAGAAACTGTAGCTCTTACAGAGGAATGCAGTGATTTATTACAAAATAAATCCCCTCCTAAATTAAAGGATCCTAGCAGTTTTTCTATCTCTTGTCATATTGGTAATGTCTTCATTGATAAAGCATTACGTGATTTGGGTGCTAGTGTTAGTGTTATGCCATTGTCTGTGTGTTCTAAACTTAATATGGGTGATTTAAAAGTTACTAACATTACTTTACAGATGGTAGACCGTTCTGTTAAATACCCCTTAGGTATTCTAGAGGATGTCCCTGTCAAAGTTGGTAAATTTTTTATCCCTGTAGATTTTATTATCTTAGACATGGGTGAGGATACACAAATTCCCATCATATTAGGTAGGCCTTTTCTCCACACTACAAGAGCCATAATTGACGTTAAAAAATGGAAAACTAACCCTTTCTGTTATAGATGATAATATCACTTTTAATTAAGGTAAGGTTTTGAAAGGTCCTATGCTTGAAGAAAATTGTTGTTTGATTGATATGATGGATGTTATTTGTGAAGATAGCTTACCATAGGTTCTTGCAAGGGATCCCTTGGAGGAAGTTCTTTCTGATGAATTTACTACAGGTGACGCATGTATTTGGAGTAAAGAGGTGGACGCCTTAGAAAAAGATCTCGCTATTAAAGAACTTGATCCTATAGAGAGCAAGACTGTAGTAAAATTAGTTCAGGAATCAAAACATGTAGAGGTCAAGAAACCTGAACTAAAACCTCTCCCTTCTCATTTAAAATATGTTTTTCTTGATGAGAAGAAATTATACCCTATGATCATTAGTACTGCACTTGATGACCCACAAACTTCCCAATTTCTAGAGGTTCTTCGAACCCACAAAAGGGCAATAGGGCATTATTGATGATCTCAAGGGTATTAGCCCTGATTTTTGTATGCATAGGATAAACTTAGAGGACAACTATAAGCCATGCATTCAACCCCAAAGAGGGTTGAACCCCAATATGCAAGAAGTAGTCAAAAAAGAGGTTATGAAATTACTTGATGCAGGTATAATCTATCCCATTTCCGACTCAAAGTGGGTAAGACATGTTCAGGTGGTTCCTAAAAAGGGTGGGATAACTGTCATAAAAAATGATAAAAATGAATTAATTCCCACTAGAACTGTAACAGGGTGGCGTATGTGCATTGACTACCGTAGATTAAATATTGCCACTAAGAAATATCACTTCCCTCTCCCTTTTATTGATCAAATGCTTTAGAGGTTAGCTAATCATAATTTCTTTTTCTATTTGGATGGGTATTCGAGATATTTCTAAATTCTAATTCACCCTGAAGATCATGATAAGACTACATTTACATGCCCTTATGGTACTTTTGCTTATCGTAGAATGCCCTTTGGTTTGTGTAATGCCCCTGCTACCTTTCAACGTTGCATGATGAGTATCTTTTCTGATTTCATAGAGTCTATCATGGAAGTTTTTATGGATGATTTTAGTGTGTATGGTTCTTTTTTTGATGCATCTCTAGTTAATCTCACTAAAATTTTGAAAAGATGTGAAGAATGCAATTTGGTTTTAAATTGGGAAAATTGCCACTTTATGGTGACTGAGGAAGTAGCTTTTGGTCATATTGTATCTGATAAGGGTATACAAGTATATAAAGCCAAAGTTTTTGTGATTGAGCAATTGCCTCCACCAGTTAGTGTAAAGGGGATTAGAAGTTTCTTAGGTCATGCGGGGTTTTATCGTCGCTTCATCAAAGATTTTTCTGAAATTGCTAAACCACTAACTCAGGGCTTGTTTGGCATCAGTTTTGGTTTTTAGTTTCCTTTTTTTTGAAAACCAAAAACCAAAAACAGGAAACAAGAAAAAGGTGTTTCCACTTTTCTGTTGTTAGTTTTCAAAATTATCATAATTTTAATAACTTTATATAATTTTTGATTCATTATGGGACACATATCATATACTTTTAGAAAACAAAAAACCAAAAAAAGAAAATCACAGCAATGCCAAACGAATCCTCAGCTTTTACTCAAGGATGCCCCATTTGATTTTACTAACGTGTGTCTTGAGGCTTTCAAAAGGATTAAGCAGGCTTTGATATCGACACCCATCATATGTGCACATATAGACACCTGATTGTGTCTCCCCAAAAATCAAATATAGTGATGAATATATTTCACGTCATTGATTATCGAATGAGGTGAAATGTGAAAGAGTCTCGTGATGCAATTGTTTCAATAAAATATTCCTTTTTGTTTTCGAAAATATTTCTTTTCGTACCCTGTTTGTGAAAATAACTAGTCCAATTTAGTTTGTTCCATGATAAGGGTCCAATAATGGTGTAGTTGGACGAGGCTTAAAAAGGGCTTTCCAATGATATATTATAAGCCTAATTTCGATGAATAATGAGGAAGTTATGGCCAAAATACTAAATTGGGCCAAAAATTCAACAAAAACAACTCAAATCATAACAATAATATTTTTCAACTCTTACAATAAATCACTCATAAAAATATAATAATATAGAACTTGAGTAATAACAAACTTTAACTTTCAAACTTGAAATATATTTCATTGAACTCATTATTTTTTCTTTCTTTTGATCAACCTTCATTTAGAACATTTGAACATTAAATAATTTTTTTTATTTTTATCTCACATTGGTATTTTTTTCAACTTTGAAACATAAATTGTCAACATTTTTCCAATCACAATATCAAAAGAACAATCACTCTTCTTTTTTTCACATTGTGCAAATTATGTGCACACCACGACTCCCTCACCTCACTAACTATTAGCTCCCCCAAGCCAAGCTTGGGACTAGTAACCAATGGGGTTTATATAGGATTGTAATTGGCTAAATAAACAATAAAAGGGCACAACCAACAACATGGGTAGCAAGAAGGGAACAAATGTATCTAATATCGTCTGAAGGCCACCTAATAGAATAAACGCCTTCGTCCTCCATATGTGCATAATAGTGAGCCATGAAACACTACTCATAGTTGCAAATCAATACTCAATTCATTGACATACCAGGAACTAACACACATTCCTTACCAAATCAACTAGTCAAACACTATATTCTCAAGTAGTTGGGCAAAATTGACGCATGTTAAAGTGTAAGGCAATCAAATATCAAATCATGATAAACTAATCCACAATATTTATCATCAATAACCAAGAATCAAAACAATTTTGAAAAATTTTCATCAAGGGGCACAGGGAAGCATGATTCATAATTCATTGGAACGTATTTTTGGATTTTTTTTATTTATTTCAATTTTTTTTTTTTGTATTTTTCTCATATAGGAAAGCAATAAAACTACACTAAAAAGCAATAAAATATATACTATGAAATAAATAAAAACTAAACTAAGAAAGCAAAGAAACTAACTAAACACACCAAAGAAAATAAAAGGAAAAGGGAAAGAAAGAGTACCTATATATACACGAAATCCCCCCAAGCTAAATCAGACAATGTCCTCATTGTCTTAAAGGGAAGCTAGTAATCCAAGTGACTACCCCTCATCATCAAAATCGTATCCACCACCATCCCAAACATTTCAATGCATCACCTTGATACAATTTTGGACAAAAAAGAAACAAAGTGTTAGTAAGAGTAGAGGCAAAAATGAGTCATGTTCACTATTTTGCTCATAACTTTTTATATACAAATGATAATGCAGTGATTCTAATTGCATTGGAAATAAGACTTGAAGAGATTTCCAATGATAGGTCACACACAAAATTTCGTTAAGAAACGCAAAAGCTACAGCGTTTTGAAGTTGGCCAGTTTTGCTGCCACGATCTCGCGCCTGATCGGGCAAGCTTAGCCCGATCGGGCCCGACTCCAAGGTACGGTCAGGTGGTTTTTCACCACTTGATGCACGAAATTTCTTCCTACACTCGATTTTTTTCGTTTTTGCCCTTGATTGAGCAAATATCACTCGATCGGGTGGAACTTTCACTACGGGCTCAAACTCTACAACTTGTTTCTCAATCTCCACTTGTTCATCTTCAAACCCGAGCCCTACACAATTTAGAGCTCTTTCTATAGCATCCACTTCATCTTTCCAAGTACTAGTTTTTCCTGCAGAAGATGTAACACAAGATACCGCCTCCAAGGGATCTCTAACGGGAGCTTGGGGCTTATTAGAAAAATTATTTACATCAACCACACCAATACTAAAACACTTTTCCTCTAACATGGGGCTTTTCGGGATATTATTTAAATTAAAAGTGATATTATCATCCCCTACACATAATGTAAGTTTACCACTTTTGACATCTATTATTGCCCCTGCAGTATGAAGGAATGATCTACCCAAAATAATCAGAATTTGCAAATCTTCCTCCATATCAAGAACAATAAAATCAACAGGTATATAAAATTTACCTACTCTAACAGGAACATCTTCTAAAACACCTAAAGGGTATTTTACAGAAAGATCGGCCATTTGCAGAGTAATATTGGTAGCTTTTAATTTACCCATATTTAATTTAGAACTCACAGATAATGGCATAACACTCACACTAGCACCCAAATCACATAAAGCTTTATCAATCATCAGATTACCAATATGACATGGAATAGAAAAACTACCTAGATCTTTTAGTTTAGGTGGAGATTTATTATGTAATATAGCACTACATTCTATAGTAAAAGCAACCGTATCTACCTCACTAATAGATTTTTTTCTAGTCAAAATTTCTTTCATGAATTTAGAATATGCAGAAACTTGAGTAATTAAATCTGTGAAAGGAACTGTTACCTACAAATTCTTCACAACCTCCAGAAACTTACCAAATTGCTTATCTAACTTACTCTTTAAATGTCTATTAGGGAATGGAAGTTTGATAGCAAGACCCTGCACATCTCCACTCTTATCCTGGGGTTTATCCTGCAAAGAATTATCAGAAAAGTTAGTTTTACCCTGTAGCCCTGCAGGGCTACTAACAACATTGTTTGGTTTAACAGAATCAAGATTAGCAATTTTTGTTGTAACAGGTTCATTATCTTTGTGCATAAGAGGCTCATCATAGTGTGAACCACTCCTCAGAGTAATTGCATTTGCATATTCTATTACTTTAACTGGCTGTGATGGTAGGGCTCCCTGCTGACGAGTTTGCAGAGTAGAGAAAAGTTGCGCAATATGAGTATTAATTATTTTATTATGTGCTATTAATGAGTCAAATTGCGCATCTCTTTTACATCTACTTTTGCATATTGGCTAACATCGTTTTGATTTCAGAGATGCCAGAATCAAATGGAGGAGTAACAACCTGTTGTGGTCTCTGATGTGGAGGTTGGTAGTACCTCTGTTGTGGTTGTTGTACCTGTGGTGGAGGGTTAAGCATATTCGTACTATTGTACGACATATTTTGGTTATTTTTCAACCCTGTATTGTAGGTGTTAGAGTATGGACTAATTTGCTTATAGGTTTGAAAAGAATTAATCTTCTCAATTGAACTCCTACAGTCATGTGTCCAATGACTTATAAGACCACAATTTTCACAAACTATTGTAGAGTTAGTACCAATAGCAGAAACATATGTAACGGAAGATGAATTAGAATTATTAATACTGTCTAGTTTTTGGCTAATAGAAGTCAATTGTGTTTGCAAAAAGGATATAGAATCGACTTGGTGTTTTCCCTTGTTTGCAAACCCTCTAGGATTCCCATATTGGGAATTATGAATAGCCATCTCTTCGACAACATTTCTCGCTATATTCTCATCCAAATTCATAAATCTTCCGTTAGCTGCAGAGTCCAAAATCATTCTTGAATTCTATCCAATCCCGTTGTAGAAGGCTTGGATTATCTGCCACTGTGCTAGTTTATGATGGGGACATTATCTCTGCAAATCCTTAAATCTTTCCCAAGCTTCATATAAACTTTCATCAGCTTCTTGGGAAAATTTTTGGATTGCACTCCTTAACAAAGTTGTCCTCTCTACAGGGTAATATTTATTATAGAAATTCAAAGCAAGAGTTTCCTAGTCAATAATACCAAGTGAAGTTCTATTCAATCCATTATACCACAATTTAGCTTTATCACATAAAGAAAAGGGAAAAAGAAACTCCCTGATTTGGTCTTGTGTGACCCCATCTTGCCTAATAGTATTGCAATATTGACAGAAATCTGCAATGTGAAGATTAGGGTTTTCACCCTTAGCTCCACTGAATTGCTTTCTTTCGATCATCATGATAAACTAGGGCTTGATCTCGAATTGCACTCCATCGAGATTAGGTGTGGGAGCAAGATGTGGAAAATCTGTCAGGGATGGCTGCGAATAATCGCTAAGCTTGCGAACAAGAGGAGGTGGTGGTGGTGCAGTCATCTCTTATTCTTGATCTGTACTAAACAAATAAATTTGAGAATTTGTCCCAAAGAACTTACGTTCTATAAGACGAAAAAAAATAAAAAAAAATATTAAAAAAAATAATAATCTAGACTAAAAAATTAATCAGAAATAAAAATAAAACAGTTTCCTTGGCAATGGCGCCAAATTTTGACAGGCTAAAGTCGTATCACCTAATCAAAAGTATTACCTAAGTCCTCTAACTAAAGTAGATAGGGAAGTAGGGTCAAATCCACAGGGAAACAAGTCTTTCTATTCCTAATTAATTATTATAATCTAAATTATTAAGTAATCAAAATATTATAATCGAAGGGAAACTAAACTACGAAGAGTAAAAGTAGGGAAGAGTAAGAATAAAGAAAATCAATGAATAAAAAAACCTAGAGCATAGGTTCACCAATAAATAATATTTCAGGGTAAAACATAATAATCAATCATCAATACATCAATTAACCAGATCATAAAGGGCTTTCGCTACGTATTACAATCACATAATTAATCTACCGGTATTAAATATCATCTCTAGCTCGAATCTCGACTTAACCATTTATAAATTAAACTGCCTATTGAAACTAAGCCTAAATATCAATTCTCATCTCTCGAATCTCGAATCAATATTGCTAAACTCATACATAAAAGACCAGCGCTAATCTAGTCATAGAGCATTAAATCAATCAATAGGAAATTAATCTAGCATTGACAATCAACAACAATAAATTACCCCTTCATATTAATCATGGATCCCCACAACCCTAGAAAGAAACTACTCACGCATAATTAAAGTTAAACTAATCAAATCAATTAAACAAAGCATAATTAAAATCAATAAGCAAATATATAAAACAGTTAAATAAAACTATTAAAGTAAGCATATAAGAAACAAAAATATGAGATTAAGAAAATAAAGATAAAAGAACTTGACGGAAACAATAAAATAATTAAACTAAAGAAATCAACTAATACTCTTGCATGATCATCAAAACAGATACTAACTTGCTAAAATCCTCTCCAAAGTCATCCAACCAATTCATAAATGTCTTTCTATTCCTAAATGCCTAAACAACATTAGATAGTTAAAGCCTTAACCCATAACATCAACTCAGGAAAAATATCAGATCACAAAACAAATTAGAATATTGAAAGCCATACAAAATTCTAACAAAGTTAAAACCAATCAAAATTAACTCAATTTTCTGTAAACTTACATCACATTAAAATTAACCTACATATTCACTATTCAGTACAATGAATCAACTAACAGATAACAAACAATAAAAGATGATAATTCCACAACACAAGTAGCAAATTACAGTAACATTTACCAGATTAGTTGATTGCGAGGTTCGGGTGGTGATGGTGGTGTTGACATTAGAAGTTTCCCAAAATGTTGACTGGAGTTGAGCGATTTGGAGGAGAGAGAATCAGCTCCGATGAAACCCTAATATACCGAACTCAAACACAATTAGAACTAATTTTAATCTAACAAGTGATTGGATGTTACAATTACCAAAAAATTTCCCCAATTTGAAGATTTGATCGATGATTTACGTAATCGAAGTGTGAGTTTAGACGAACAGATGGAATCGGAAACATCGTCTGAGGTTAGGTGTTAGGGTTTTGATCGGAATAGATAGGTTTCCGACGAGGAAACTGAAAGCAGAGAGAAATTTTACACATTTTCAAAACTTTCTAAACCGTTAATCCCAGGGTGCTTTGTTCAAGGTCAAGATGACCCTCTCTGGATTTATTTCTGCTATGAAGGAGTCTTTATGTTCTGTAAGAAATGTGGTCTGGTGGGTCATTTTTCTGAGTTTTGTCATAGCTCGGACTATGTGGCTGCTAGGAGAACTAATGCACGTTTGGAAGCCTTTGAGGATCAGGGGTTGACGGTGATTTATAATGCTACCAACATACCCTTTTATACGAACATGGTGGAGGGGACTCAGGATGTTTTCACGAATCGAAATACAAGGGTTAATCTTCTTGTCTTAGCGCAAGATTTTGAGTATGATGATAATGACTCGGGTAATGATGATGATAAAGGGGATGATGATGATTTGGATAATGCTCAGGATAATTCAGATAATAATGCTGATGATGATCACGAACCTCCAGACAATAATGATAATTCTGAAGCTAATGATGATGATAATCCGGATGCTAACTCGGATGAGCAGGAACCTCCTGATTCTGATCATAACGGAGATGATAATTCAGACTCGGATGCAGACTTTGATTCTTCTGGACCAGGGGACAATAATTTACCTAATGGACATGTTCACGAGGCAGAGCATAGTGAGGATAACAATGATAATTATGATCCGGATTTCATTCCCATTAATGGTATCTATGAAAATGGCTATATGACTCACTCTCTTGGTGTTGTTGCCACGCTCTCGTTGTCAGGTGATTCAGCTTCAAAACTGAGCTCCGCTTCGTTCAATTCTTGTGAGACGGATCCTACCACTCCGGAGTCATACCATAACCCCCTTTCTACGCGGTTCATTGAAGAAAATCAAGCAACATTAATCGAAGAGCAGAGGGTTGCTAATGCGGCTGCAGAACATCGAAGATATGCTATTCCTCTAGGGGATCCCTATGCGCCTTTCACCCATCATAGTTCAGTTTCTCAATCAGGTGGGGGGTTTCGCATGACAACACCTTTGGAGGATAGCTTCTTGACTGACACCTCGCACTCCACCTCTGATGTTCCTCCGGATTTCAATGCTGATTGTTCTGATGCTTCTGATTACTCTAAGTCGATGGACATTGATGTTCCTGCTATGCTTGCGACCCTATCCATTAATGAGGATGTTGTTGCTTCCTTTCTTCCGGTTGCTCACAAGCTTTCTCACGGGGAAGTTGTGCTTCAGCCTTCTGCAACTGCTGACCTGCTCTCAAAGGCAGCAACTACTTCCCAGCAAGCCGCAGCTCTGCCTCCTGCTACAGCCTGTGCAGCAGCTTCTACTGTTCCTGCAGTGCTGCAACGTGCTGCTACTGCTCCTCTGCATTTGAGGCACGCAGCTGCTGGGCTGCATTCACTGCCTTCCCCTGCTGCTCGCTTTAAGCGTGCCTCTTCTCCGATGGCTGACGTGGTCAGGGATAGGAAAAGAAGTCAGCAGGCTTCTTTTATTCGGTGTAGGTCTTATGACCAACTGCCCTTCTTTGGGTATGAAGGTTCTTCTTGGTCTCAAAAACGTCGCAAGATTAAGAACTTGAATTTATATGGCAAAGGTGGCTACTCTTTTATCCCTTCTCCACTTGGTGTCCCGCAAGACAAATGCTTCTCTGATATTTCAGTGGCAGAAGATTTGGGCTTTCATGGTGGTTCTTTAAATGGGTTTTTGAATGCTGAATTCAACAAAGCAAATAGGCCTCATATTTTTTGTAAGAGAAAGCGCACAGATTGCTGGGTTTCTTCGACCCTTAAATACCAAAAAATTGGTACTTTGGATGCAGCCCTTGGGTTTGCTTCTAGCTTTAATGGCGCTGGAAGTTCTACTACCTCAGCTTATGGTTTCTCGACCTACCTTGGTTCGGCGGCTGGCCCTTCACAGCCCCCCAAGGTCTTATGAAGATTACGACTTGGAACTGTCGGGGACAAAATGACCTAACCTCACCTAAGCTTCCCTATGTTTTGTGGCTACTACACTCTTTTGCTCCTAACTTTCTTTTTCTTTGTGAAACTAAAGTTTCCGTTTCAGTTGTGACTAGCTTACTTAGTATTTCTAGTCCTTCTTCGGTTTTTGGGGTTGATTATGTAGGTACTTGTGGTGGTTTAGCGGTTTTTGGTTATGGCTCGGATGTAGTTTCTTGTGTTTTTTTGTAGTTCTAATGTAGTTCTCTGTAATATAAAGCTTTCTAATGGAAATAGTAAATGTGTAATGTTTGTTTATGGTGCTCCTGTTGTAGAAGATAGACCTCAGGTTTGGAGTTTAATTCTTGATTTACTTATGATTGCTCCTAACTGTTTGATTATTGGAGATATTAATCAAATAGAGCACCATTACGATAGACTGGGTGGGTCAAATGTCATTAAGGGTTGGGATTCCTTTATTGATTTTAGACTTAAATATAGTTTACTTGCCACCCCCTTTAAAGGGCCGGCTTATACTTGGACGAATAATAGGGATGGTGAACAACTTATTTTGCAGCGATTGGATAGGGCTTACATGACCTCTGATTGGTTTCAAAACTATCCCGATAGCCGATTACTCAATCAACCGATTCTCATCTCTGATCATGCTGCTATTTTCTTCGATGATTCCCGGTTTACACAACGGTCAAATCGTCCTTATCAATTGGACAACTGGTGCCTGGAATATCAAGATATTCATGACTTTGTTCTTTCTACTTGGCAACGCAATGTCAATGGCTCGCCAATGTTCATTCTCTCTAAAAACCTACAACATGTCAAGTCTCTCATAAGAAATTGGTGTCTCAACAACAAGAAATTTTGGGGCATAGATTGGAAATTTTTTTCAAAGGATCTCGCTACTGAGGGTGAGCTAGTCCAATCACTTCCTGATGCCTCGCTCTACATGGACAACATTGTTACTTCAAAAGATAGTATTTTATTGCAGCTGCAATTCTGGAGACAACGCTGTAAGAAAAATTGGATACTTAAAGGCGACTGTCCTTCTAAACTTTTGTATTCGAAGGTCAAAAGTCGACAAAAGAAGAATGAGATTAGTTCCTTATTTGACGACCAAGGAACTCTTCAGCATGGTCAGACGGATGTCCAACGAGTGGTGGTGAAATCCCTAAAAGATACTTTCCAATGTGATACTATGCCTCCTTATGATCCGGAGATTGATATAGTTCTACGAGAATTAGATCTTCCACGATTGAATTCTTCTCAGCTTGCAAACCTGGATCGTCCGTTCTCTAGTTCAGAGATCCGCTCGGCTATGTTTTCTTTAGGGACTTGTAAGTCTCCGGGTCCGGATGGGATTACAGTTGAATTCTTCAAATCCCACTGGGATGTTGTGGGGGAATCGGTTGTTGCTGGCATTCAAAGCTTCTTCCACACGGGTTTTCTACTAAAAGAATGGAATCAGTCCCTTCTTGTTATGATTCCTAAGATTGGTACACCAACGGAGGTGGGACACTTACGTCCTATCAGCCTTTGCAATACAGTGTACAAATGTGCTTCCAAGTGTTTGGTGGCAAGGGTCCGCCAATACCTTCCTCTTCTCATCTCAGATTCTCAGCATGCCTTTGTTCAAGGCCGCGTTATGACGGATAATATTTTGATGAGTCATGAGTTAATGGAGAAAATTAATTGTTCAAAAACTGGCACTAATTGGCTCGCTTCGATCAAAATGGATATGAGCAAGGCTTATGATAGAATCCACTGGAGTTTTCTTTTGCAGGTTCTTAAAGCTTACGGGTTTCCGGATCGTTGGTTACAGATGATCCAACAATGTCTTGCCATGGTTTCTTACAAATCCTTGATTAATGGCACTACTTCGGATACCTTTAAACCGCATTGTGGTCTTCGACAGGGTGACCCCATCTCTCCGTTCCTTTTCCTATTCTGCATGGATATATTCTCTCGTATGCTGCATTTGGGACAGGATTTGAAGCTTTTTCAAGGAATTAAGTTGTCTAGAAGGAGCCCTACTATTTCACATTTATTCTTTGCGGATGATGCTCTTATCTTTTTTCGGGCTTCGTCTACAGGCTGTACTAATATCATGCAGATTATTCAGCGGTTTACTAAGATATCAGGTGAACAACTAAACTTGTCTAAATCCTTGATAAAGTTTAGCCCTAATATCAGTATGGTTGCTCAGCAAGGCTTCAAATCCTTTTCCAAATGAAGCATGTTCAGGTGTTCGATCATCATCTAGGAGCTCCAATTGACTTCGTTGGAAGAAAGAAAGATCACTTTCAATTTCTCATCGACAAAATTACGGGGCGAATTAATTGTTTAAATGCCATACGCCTCTCCCAATCTCAGAAGTTAATTTTTATTAACTCAATCCTTATTGCTATGGCTTCCCATGTTCTAGCCTGTTATGAGTTACCTGTCTCTGTGACTGGGAAAATTGACTCCTTACTGTTGCGCTTCTTCTGGGCGCATTCTGATACTAAAGGCATGCACTGGGTTAATAAGGATACAATGCACCTTCCTCGTGGCCTCGGTGGGTTGGGCATTCGCTGCTTGTCTTCCTTAAATAAGACTTTGCTCATGAAACAAGTTTGGAGATTCGTCACTAACCCCCAGTTGCTTGTTTCTAAAGTCTTTAGGGCTCGAACGACCTTTCTCTCTAGTGCCCCTAATGCTGGGGCGCGCTATTCCGGTCGCCACTCCTACGGCCTTCGGGGTCTGCTCAAAGCGGATACTATGTTGGAATCCGGCTGTAACTGGAAAACTGGTAATGGCATATCCACTATAGCTGGGTCAGCTAAGTGGGTTAATGGTTGCATTCCTGAATTCAAACCAGGAATTCTTTTGCCACATTTGGCCCCTTCCACTGTCAGTTTTTTCATTAATCTTCACGCCATGGGTTGGGATTCTACCAAAGTTGTTGATTGGTTTGTTCCTGCGGATGCTGCTACAATCCTGGCTATGGAAGCCCCTAATACGACTCAGGTTGATTTCCGTTATTGGGCGGGTACCCCTTCTGGAAAGTACTCGGTAAAAACTGGGTATGCTATGCTTCAACAACAACTTCCCCTTCCTTCTATTCCGTCCGCCTCTAATTCTTTCTAGAAGGTTCTTTGGTCTCTTCCGGTGCAGCCTAAATGGAAGTTGTTTTTATGGAACTGCTACACCGCGCTCTTGCGGTTAAGGCATAACTTAATCATCGCGGAGTTCCGATTCTAGATGTGTGTTGCGACCTCTGCCGTTCGGAACCGGAGGATTTACAACATCTTTTCAGAAAGTGCTTTAATGCACGTTCGGTTTGGAGGGGAGGATGCCTCGGCATTCGCTCAGAATTTAATGGAGACCTTTCTCTCTCAGATTGGATCCAAGATTATATCCGACTTTTTATCAGTCAGGATGGTCTTTCTAGTACTCGCTTAGGTACCTTTGTTGGTACGCTGTGGTGCTTGTGGTTATGTCGTAATTCCAGAATTTTTAAGGATCTTTCAGCGTCACGGCCTTTTCAGTCTCTGTTTCAGGAAGCAATGGATAATCATTCAAAATTTGTCAATTTAGAGGTCCCTTCTAGCAACCCGGCTTTAGCGGACGATGATGGTGGTGCCTCGTCTCCGCCTGGGTTTTACATGGCTCAGCTTGGCCTGACTCCACATGGGAGTGCTCTACTTTCTCTTCAGATAGATGGCGCTTGGGCCAAAGATTCTCGACGTGCAGGAATGGGATGGTGCTTGGATAATGATGATCCACTGGATGATCGGATCATTGGAGGTAGTCACTTCGGAGTTTGTTCCTCGGCTTTACATGCGGAGGCGTTAGCATGCGTGTATGGTCTACAGTGGGCGTTTGATCAAGGATTTACGTCTCTCGTGGTTTTTACTGATTCCTATATTCTGGTCTCCCTGCTTCGAGGGGAGGGGCAAGGTTATATCGCTTATATATGGCTCATTCGGAGGATTTTACAGCTTGCCTCTAGGTTTCGGGTTTGCACTATTCACAAGGCGGATCGACAGCGCGTCCACAGAGCTCATCTAATTGCTGGAGAAGCAGCGGTTAACTCTATTTGCTTTAGTATTAAAATGTAATTTCTTGTTTGTATCCTTTGTCAAAAAAAAAAAAAGAAAACGAAATTGACGCAAAGCGAACAAACAATATGAAAATCCTTAAAATAACCTTTTCTCTCTCTAAAAAGAGAGCTTCTCTCTCTAGAGTGCTAGAGCCTTATCCCCAAAACCTCATCTTTTTCCACCGTCTTCCACCGTTTTCCACCTTTTCCCACTCATCCATGGCTCCACAAATCTCTAATTCTAATCACAAAAGCTAAGATCAGTTTATAGTTCACAAAAACCACTTTAATTTTTCAATTCCTTGTTATTGTCGGTGATCCCACATCACATTAAATTCCCCTTTGTGTATTCCCCTGTTTCGTAGAAGATGACAATCATGAAATTCGCACATATGAATCGGCAACGCTCACCCTCAAGCGGTAATCCTGATTTCCTTAATCATCTTGTATTGGGCAAGTTCATAGATTACAAAAGTTTTTCCCAGACCCGAATCCAAAAGTGGGTTTCCAACGACTGGATTACATTTGGGGAAATTAAAGTCCAGAAATTCGATAGTGTTTTCTTGTTTCTTTGTGAGGACGTTCGTGATCGAGAAGCTATGCTACAACAAGGCTCCGCGGCGTACCAAGCGGCTCTCTTGGTCTTTACTCCTTGGACTCAGGGTAAGTCAATCAGAGATGTGATTTTTGACGAGGCTACTATTTAGGTTCATCTTGATGAGGTACCTTTGAACCTATGTGACATTAATGTCGTTAATCCAGTGCTTACTATGGCTGGGAAAATTATGTGTTGCGAAGAACCTGTTCCAGGATCCATTAATTGCGTGGTTAGAGACTTAGAGTAAAACTTCACATTCGTGTTTTGGAACCCTTATTATCAGGCTTTTACTTGGACCTTGGACAATCTGAGTTTAAATGGATTAATTTCAGATATGAGAATATGTTTGTTTTGTGCTCTAACTGCAATAGAGTTGGACATAAGAAGAATTCTTGCCCTTTGAATCTCTATAGCTCTGCTCCTTTTGTTGTTGATAAGAATGGGTTGTGTAAGCCTGCTAGTTTACTTTACCATAATCTATCAAATTTAAATATTGGTCTGAAGCGAATTTTGGGGGGTGTTAAATACCGCCAACAATTTTTACCAAAACCGCCAACATTTAAGACAAATGGACATCAATGCCCTTACTAAACCCCCACCCATCTTCTTCTTTTTCTTTTATTGTTTGCTCTCTCATCACCCATAAGGCCACAACCACCATTTCCCAACCACCATCAACCACGTCAGCGGCTGTATGTTGGAGGTGAAGGGAAGCAGCGGCCGTACGTCGGAGGTGGAATTAGGGTAGCGATGCCGATGACCGGAGGAGGCATCACGGTGGTCGGTAAAATAGTCCACCCCCAATCTTCTTCTTTCTTTTTTTTTTCTTCAATAATTTCCGACGCTCACGCTCACGCAAAACCAAAACACCACGGTAACCGGTTTTGGACGCCGGTTACCGTGGTCAACTGGCGCGCGAAACCGATTACCCGGTACGGCAACCGATTTTGGACGCCGGTTACCGTGGTCAACCGGCGCTTGAAACCGGTTACCATCCCGGTTGACTGATTTTGCGCGCCGATTGTGCTGTTAGCTGGGATATAAATCACCACCACCGACCAGTCGAGGGAGAAAAGGTGGTGGGTCTTCATTTTTAATGTTGATTGTTGTTCGTAAATTGGTGGTTCCGGCAACACAAAATAAAATCTGGTAGTATTTTGAGCGGTGATGGTGGGTGGTCGTGGTCATGGAGGCGTGGGTGATGGTGGTCATGGCAGCGTGGGTAGTGGTGGCATGGGTGGTTGCTATTGTGGTGGTTGACGGTTGATTTTGAGACTTGATGGACTTAGGAGAGAGAAAATCAAAGTGGGGAATGAGTAAGGGTGATTTTGTCTCTTCATCATTATTGTTGGCGGTTTGATAAAAAACGTTGGCGGTATTTAGCAATCCACATTGAAAAATACAGAACGACCATCGTGAATCTCAAGAGCTTTTCCAAAAACATTGACCCACCCCAACCCCAGAGCAGTCACCCCCTCAAAAGATCATGTGAGCTTACTACTACATATTTCTCTCCCGTAAAAAAAAGGAGATCAAAATCAGAGAGAACACACATTAACCTTACTCCAAATAAATCATGCCAAACACCGAACCAACCTACTCTCTCAACCCACAAGCATCCCTTACACGATCCAAAAAAAAAACCAACTTGGTCGAGAGTCCTATCAACTATCATCCACCAATCCAACTACCCAATCAGCTCACTCCCCTCGACCCTCGAGGTTCAAAACGAGATTCTACTAGCTAAACGACCAAATCTATTTAGTTCTTTGTCAGTTTCAATGAAAAAGCCAGCTCGATGCTCTTCGCTGTCAGAAAGGGTTGTATCAGTCTGTTTTAGGAAGAGATCGGCTTCAAGGTCTGCTATGAATTTTCTGTTCTGTCTTGAGAAAATAGGTTCAGAGATTGATGCTATTAGTGGTTTATCTTGGCTCCCGTTTAAGAAACGTAAAGGAATTGGTATTTCTTTTCCAGATCAGGTGTCTCTTTCTAGTTATTTTTCTGAGGGCTTGGTGGCCGCCCATTCAAGGCCACAAGGTGATAGATGAAGATTATGGCGTGGAACTGTAGGGGTTTGGGTCAGGCGGACTCCCCTAAAGTTCCTTACATCGCGTCCTTAGTCCGCTCTTGTGGTGTCGATATTATTTTTTTGGCTGAAACTATGGTATCTGTAGATTCTGTAATGCATAAGTTATCTTCTTTGTCATGTTCAGGTTTTGTAGGTGTGGATACAGCGGGTCTCAGTGGTGGGCTTTGTGTGCTGTGGTTTACCCCAATTCTGATTGACCCTCTCTTTGTTTCTTCGCATATAATATTGTGTCGAGTTGTGGAAAATTTGGTTATAAGACATGTCTTATTTCTGTATGGGGCACCTCAAGTTTCTGATCGTATGATTGTGTATTCGGAAATTTATGATATTTTAGCTTCTTATCCGAATGTTGTGTTAGTTGGAGATTTTAACCAGGTTGAATACTTATCGGATAAGGTCGGAGGTAATCTTGATATTCCAGGTTGTCATGATTTTATACAGTGGAAATTGGACAATGGGTTACTTGATATTCCGTAGTCTGGACCTTCTTTCACCTGGACTAACGGGAGAACAGTTATGGGCCCCCCTTTTGAGAGATTAGATAAGGCATATGCTACTTCCCATTGGCTTCAGGATTGGCCGGCTACCTCAGTTCATCACCAGCCCATTTTGTTTTCTGATCATGCGGCTATTATTCTATGGGACTCTTTGCCTTCTGGTAGATTCAAACGTCCTTATAGAATTGAAAATTGGTACCTACACTCTATGGAGGTTGCTGCTATGGTTCGAAATACTTTTGCTGAACATATTCCTGGGTCTCTTATGTTTTCTTTTTCTAAGAGACTATGTGTTCTTCGTCATCGTCTACTAGCTTGGTGTGTTTCTCATAAAAAGGTGTGGGGCATTGATTGGACAACTTTGGTTGCGGATGTCACTAATGCTTCTGTTAATCTTGATTCACGGAGTATTCGTTGTTTGTTTAGCACTTTTAGAATGGAAAAAGTAAAGGAGGCTGAAGCGACTTTTCTTTTTTGGAGACAATGAGCAAAAGTGAAGTGGGATGCATTTGGTGATGGGCATTCTAGGTTGCTGTTTTATGCAGTTCAGGCCCGGCGTCGGAAGAACACTATTCTAGGGCTTAAGGACAATGAAGGTACTTGGCTTTTGGATGCAGGGGATATTCGTTCTTTGGTTCTTAATTTTTACAGGTCCTTATACAGTAGGAATTTGGATCGACCTCCTGTTTCTCAATTCCCTTGGGATTCCCTTGACCTCCCTTCTTTGTCTGATAGACATCGTCAGTCCCTACTAATTCCCTTTTCGGCTGTTGATATTAGGCAGGCGATGTTTAGTATTGCTGATGATAAATCTCCAGGATCTGATGGTTTTACTTCAGCTTTTTTTAAGACCTATTGGAGTGAGGTGGGGGATCAGGTGCTGAATGCTGTCCAATTCTTTTTTGCTCATGGCTATTTACTTAAGGACTGGAATCGGACATTCTTAGTTTTGCTTCCTAAAGTTGATCATCCTAAACTTGTTTCTCAATTTAGACCGATAGGCCTTTGTAATGTTCTGTATAAATGCATAGCTAAGTGTCTTGCTCGCCGTCTACGTTGGATACTACCCGACATTGTGTCGGTTTTTCAGAATGCCTTTGTTCCTAGTAGGTTGATGTCTGACAATTGCCTAATGGTGCATGAGATTCTTTCATTTATGAATGCTTCCAAAGCTAGGAAATGTTTTTATGCGGTACTGAAGCTAGACATGAATAAAGCCTATGACAGAGTTGAGTGGGACTTTCTGTGCCGGGTTCTTCAGGTTTTCGGGTTTCCTCCCTATTGGATTCATCTGATTATGCAGTGTATATCTACGGTTTCTTAACAGGTGTTGGTTAATGGGTTATCTACAGAGGGTTTTCGTCCTCAACGTGGTCTACGTCAAGGAGATCTGCTATCTCCATATCTGTTTGTGTTATGCATGGAGGTTCTTTCGGCTATGCTGCGTAAGGCAGAATCAAAAGGCCTTTTTCAGGGTATTAAAATTGCTAGGGGGGCTCCTACCATTTCACACTTGTTCTTTGCCGATGACTCCTTGCTATTTTTCCAAGTTTCTCCTCCGGCTTGTGAACAGGTGTTGAAGGTGCTCTCTGATTTTTGTGATATTTCAGGTCAAATGCTTAATTTGCAAAAGTCGTTTTTCAAGTTTAGTCCTAATACTCCTGAGGATTACCGAGCTTATCTGTCTGGTTGTTTGAAAATGCGCTCTGAATTTAGATTGGGATCTTATTTAGGCCTTCCTATTGATTTAGGTCGTAGTAAATGCTCTGAGTTTGGTTTTCTCTTGGACAAGGTGGCCAAACGTCTACAGGCCTTCACAGCTCTCCGGCTTTCGCCGGTAGCTAAGCTTGTTATTATTAACTCAGTGCTCATTGCCTCCTTTAATCACATCCTGTCTGTTTTCAAAATTCCTGATTCTATATGTTCCAGAATGGATAATTTGTTAGCCAGGTTCTGGTGGAAATCTTCTTCTTCTAATCGAGGGTTGGCTCTTCGGTCTTCGTCGTTGCTCCATCTTCCGAAGGGTTTAGGAGGATTGGGAATTCATAGTATTTCCCCTTTTAATTCTTCCTTCTTGGCGAAGCAGAGTTGGCGAATTATTCAGTGCCCTCAGTTGTTGGTTTCTCGGCTTCTGTCGGCGAAGTATCCGGTTCTTCGTTCTACTGATTTGTTTTCGCCTTCTCGTCCCTCCTGGGGTTGTAGGGGTCTTATTTCAGGGATGTCCTTGCTGTCGAAGGGTTTGTGTTGGAAGGTTGGTTTGGATTCTCGAGTTCGTATTTTGGAGGATTCTTGGGTTCCGGGGGGACCAGTTCATTTTAAGGATCTTTCGTCCGAGTCGGTTCGTCCGACTCTTGTGTCTTCTTTACTTGATCCGCGTTCTTGCGCGTGGGATGCTACTATTATTCATGGGTTGTTTGATTCTAGCTCTGTAGCAAGAATTCTTTCGTTGGATCGACCTGTGCGTTTAATGGATGATTTTGTTTGCTGGAAGTTTGCCAGGGATGGTGTTTTTACAACGAAATCTGCGTATGCCCTTCTTTGTGAGCCTGGGGTCAGGTTAGGTAATCCATCTCAAATCTCTCAAGCATGGTGGAGGAAGTTTTGGGCTTTACCAATTCTTCCTAGGTGGAAAATATTTGGATGGAAATTGCTATACGACGCGCTTCCTTTGGCGTCTATTCTCAATTCTCGAGGTCTCCCTGTTGATCTAGTTTATGCCTTTTGTCATATGGATGTGGAATCTGTGTCTCATACATTCAGAGATTGTCCTGCTATCTGTACTATTTGGCTGTCTGGAGCGTTGGACATCCAGTTTCCACCATTTAGTATTTGATTCTCGAGAACAATTTCTCTCCTTTTGTCTTCGAGAAATTGGAAGGGTATTGCTTCGTTATTTGCTCTCCTTTCGGCGATTTGGATTTCGAGGAATCATTTGAGGTTTAGGAAAGCTGTTTGGTTACCTGGGTCAATTGTTCGCCTGGCGTCAGATTGGGTTCTTCGTAATATGCATGCTCTAGATTGGAAGCAGCTTGTGAGGTCCTCTCGTTTGATTAGTTTGGAGGCCAAGCAGGATGTCAAGTGGTTGTATTTGCGGGGGTTACCTTATATTTCTCCAACGACATGTTTGATTGTAGACGAGGCATGGGATTGTTCTACTAACAGGGCGGGTGCATGCTAGGTAGTCCGTGATCTTGATTCTTCTGAGGTCTTAGGAGGTGGTTGTCGGGCTTTTATGGCTAGTTCAGCGTTGCAGTCTGAGCTTCAGGCTTGTATATGGGGTTTGGAGTTTGCGATTCGTAAAGGTTTTTTGAAAATCCAGATTTATACAGATTGTGCTGCCCTCCTTGCTCTTCTTCCTCCTTCTGGTTCAATAGAAATCTCTGCTTGGTGGCTCATTCAGGAGTTGCGGGCTTCGGTTCAGTCTTTTTTAGTTTGCTAGGTTCAAAAGGTTCCTCGTTTGTGGGTCAATCCTGCTCACTGGTTGGCTGGTTGTGCCCGACGTCGTCAGTTGTTGTTTTTTTTTTTGGGTTGACAGTTGTTTTTGGTTGTTGTTCCTTTTATTTGATAGCTCTTTTGTCAAAAAAAAAAATGAAAATCCTTATAATTGAACCAATTACGGAAATCTAACTACCACTCAAAGAAAAATAATAAAGTTGACTCCTTAAAACTACTACCTCCCTTAAATAAACAAGTTCACCGCCATAACAAACAAATCAAGTGGGACCTATCAATGAAGTCCACTACGAAGCGGAACACCATTATAAACAAGCTCGCCCGATCAGGCCAACTACCGCCCGATCGGGCTCGGTCAGTTGGGTAGCGAGATGGGATTCTTTGATCTTGGATTTGTAACCTGTGCTTTTATATAAATTGGCCCAATAACCTTCTCCTTGATATCCAAGTATTGGATTAGAAATAAAATTAGTACTCCAAACGAACCAAGTCCTTAATCACCGAACTAAATTCCTTTAACTCGGTCTTGAGCTTTAAATATACGGTCATAAAATACGATCAAACTCCAATATCTTCTTAGTGGTTTAATAAGCTCTGGAATTATCACAAATCTGCAAATTCCTATAAAATAATACCAACTCTATAAAAACACTAGAAAACGTGTATTAGTAATAAAAATAGCTTCACAGAGCTCAAATAAGCACAAATATGACCGTGGGACGGGGAATTAAAAATACATATAAAACAGACTCATCACCGGCGCAAAGGGGAGGAGGAAACAGCGACGAAAGGGGGAGGGGGAATCCGCGGCGAAAGGGGGTCGAGGTTTGCTCGAGATGGTTGTTTTAGAGGTCGCGGTTGCTGGGCTGGTGATTTTGGGGGTCAATATTCGCGCTGTTGGTGGTAATGGGGGTTGAAGTTCGCGCGAGATGGTGGTTTTAGGGGTCGCGGTTGGTGCGGCTGGTGGTTTTGGGTGGTTGTTTGGATTTTGCTGGTGGGTCGCGGTTGGTGCGGCTGGTGGTTTTGGTGGGTTTTTTTTAATTTTTTTTTTTTTTAATTTTTTTGACCAATGAAATTGCAACATGTGGCATTTAAGGAAAAAAATAAAAAAAAAAACCTTTTAAACAGGTCACCAATCATTTGACCTAATAAAGAAGACGCCCCCCAAAGTTGGGATTATTTAATAATAATCGATAGTTGGGATTAATGAAAGTAAATAGACCAAAGTTGGATTAATAATTACAAGTTTTCCTAATATTATAATAATAATAATAATAATAATAATAATAATAATAATAATAATAATAATAATAATAATAATAATAATAATAATAATAATAATAATAATAATAATAATAATAATAATAATAATAATAATAATAATAATAATAATAAGTAATAGTAATAGTAATAGTAATTTTAGTAGTAACAACAACAACAATAATAACATCAATAATACAACAACAACAACAACAACAACAACAACAACAACAACAACAACATTAATAATAATAACATCAATAATAGTATTAATAATAATGTTGAAATCTGCTCGGCTTCGCTCTGCTCTGCTCTACTATCCTGAAATCTGCTCTGCTCTGCTTTGCTGAAATTTAATCTGCTCTGCTCTGCTGACCCCTGCTATGCTCTGCTCTGCTCTGTCCAGAAGCTCAAAAGAACATGGCCTAAGTGAAGGTTGATCAAAAGAAAAGAAATGAGTTTCAATAAGAAAAATCAAGTTGAAGAGTCAAAGTTTGTTTATTCACTCAAGTTCTACCTTGTTATATTTTTATGAGTAAAATTGTAAGTATTGGGAATGTCTGATATGATTGTATTTTATGTTTGGTGAACTTTTGGTAGAGTTGAATTATTTTGGAGATGATTGGTCATTATTTATTTTTTACCTTTGTTTATTAGAATTTTGGCTCCCTTAGCATGGCTTTACCCTCACATTTTCCTAAATTTATCCTACCCTTTACCCTAAGCCTTATAACACTACAAGAAATGAGCCAAATACCGATGGCCAAAAACCATCGGTAAACATGCCAAAAACCATCGGTATCACATTTACCGATGGCAGCCATCGGTATTTGGCCAACGGAAAACCACTCATTGGGAAAACAAGAAATTCCGATGGAAAAGCCATCGGTAAAATTGATACCGATGGCTTTACCGATGGCAAAATCACGTAGTATTTTTTAAAAATACCGATGGCAAAAGCCATCGGAGTTTTTTTTACCGATGGCAAAAAGCCATTGGAATTTTTTTTACCGATGGCAATAAAAAAAATTAAAAAAATTAATACCCTACCCCCCACCCCCCTGCCCCGTACCACCCCATACCTCCCCCTACCCTCTACTAACCCTAATAGCTCTCACCTCCGCCTAAACCACCTGCAACCACCACCTAAAGCCTCTCACCGCAGCGTCGACCACATCCCTTTTCACCTCCAACCACCGTGAACCACCAGCCACCACTAGCCACCGTAAACGACCTACCACCACCAACCAAAAATCACCAACAAATTCAAGAAAACAAAGAAAAAATATACAAATTGTAGATCTGAAAAAGAAAAAAAAACCCACAAAAATGAATCCATCGGTATTTTAAAAAATCCGATTTTTTTTTTGTTTTTTAAAAAATTACCGATGGCTTTTACCGATGGCTTTTAACCATCGGTATTTTTGTTTTACCGATGGATTTTAACCATCGGTAAAAAAAAAAATTCTTTTTTTAAAAAATAATATTCTGATGGACGAAAGCTATCGGAAAAACCAAAAAACCATCGGTAAATGTCATTTTTACCGATGGATATTAAAGGCCATCGGTAATTCCCATCGGTAAATGAGCTTTTTCTAGTAGTGTAATACAAGCTTTAAAGACCTTCTGACCTTTGTGCATGGAGTTTTGTGAATGTGAAATTAGTTGCTTATTGTAGACACCCAAATGTGTCTCTCCAAAACCAACCCCGGTGATGAATACCTTTTGCGTCATTTGATTATCAAACAAGGTGAAAGTGTAGAAAGTCAAGTGATGAGGACGTTTTTATAAAAATATTTCTCTTTCTGTTTTCTAAAAATATTTCTCTTTCTGTTTTCTAAAAATATTTCTTTTCTTAATCCTATTTATGAAAAATAGTCAGTCCAATTTGTTTGGTCCATAATAAGATCCAATAATAGTGTAGTTGGATTGGGCTTGAAAAGAGCTTTCCAATGATATATCATAAGTCCAATTCAGATGACTTATGAGGAAGTTATGGATTAAATTTGATTAAGCCTAATGATTTTTAAAGGTCGTTCGATGATCTAGAGGAGGGCCTATTAACTATTATTTTAAAAGAAATTTTTATTTTGAATAAAATATATTAAATTTGATTTCGAAAACTTCTCGGACACGTAATTACCTACAACCGGTGTTGAAGGTAATTACGCGTGGAAAAGCGCGTTGACTTTTGGACCAGCGCGAGACGACGACGTCATCGCCAGGCACTGACCTTCGTCGCCTAGCGCTGGCCCTCGTCGCTGGCAACGAGCTCATCGTTTGGCGCTGGTTCCTGTAGTTTGTGACAGGAAGAGTTTTATTCTGAATATGATTTTCTTTGATCCCATGCTATTTTTCATATAAATAGGGGTCGTATCTCCCTGTTTGAAAATTGTCCACATCTACAATCATCAACACCTAGAATTCTCTAATTCTCTATCTCTAAAAGCTAGAAGCTTTCTCTATCTCTTTTCCTTTTCTAAACCTTCCCTCTCACAAAATTCCTCATACATTAGCTTTAGAAACACCTAGTTAAGTTCGAAGTTGCCTTTGCCCTGCACGTGAAAGGTTTATATTTATAAGGGTTTGGTCCCAAATCTCTATTTCAATTATTTAATTTAATTGTTTAAATTTATATTTTCCTTGAAGTTACTAACATGTGTATTTTATTATTAGAAAGAGGTACGAGGCATCGAAGTAAGTAATTTAATTACTTTATTATTCTTTTGATATATAAAGTATGCTTAGATTGTTTTATTGATTCCTAATATCATGTTTAGGGTTAATTAATATTTCTAATATCAAGTATTATTAAAATAATGCTTCATATTTCTTTCCTAATGTCATGTTAGTATCGTGTTAGGGCTAAAGCTTTGATTTTTAATGTTTAGTGACATGCTAAGGTTTGTTATTAATCTTGTTAGTATCATGCGTATGACCTTGCTATTAATATTATGCTTTAACATGATTATTTTAATTATGATTGTTATTTTGATTATGTTTATTATGTTGCTTGATATTATTTATTATTGTTATTGCTTGATCACACCTTTTATGCATGTTTAAAGGGAATTTGTACTTGTAATCACGCTTAATAAAATAATTAATAATCTTGTTTAGGTTAATATAATTATAATTCAAGTGATCACCAATAATAGATTTGTTTGTGCATTAATATTCAACCAACATTGATAAACAGGTTTAGGGTTAATCTATTGATTGTATGTTTGTCAGAAAGTGCACATGAATACGAGAAGAATAAAGTAGAGACCTATTTTTAAGGCAAGTTCAATTTCTTTTAGGTTTGATTTGTACCCTCATCCCCAAACTTTCAGTCATGGTTCCAGACCTATTGGAGTTAACGATCTCCTAGATTGTTAAGGGATGTGACCTTCACCCTGTTAACGGTTTACAAGTTCCTAAAACTTGTTGGCGACTCTTTTACTCTAGCTTCCTTCCCTTTGGACGCCACCATGTTTAATTGTATGATCTTAGTGGGGCTCAAGTGTGGGATGGCTTGAAATATTCCCTACAGTTTATTGGCGACTCAACCGGGGAGGATTTCTATTTTATTTTGGTAATGATTTAGAATGAGTGGATGAGACTCGAAAAGTTCTAAGTATTTCATGTGCGTTATTTTGATTGACATTATTGGCATAAGCATAAAAAAGGTTGTCATCGGAAAGATCATCCGTAATGAGTAAAAAACATAGGATTTTTACCCGTAGGAATCTAGGGAAATATCTTTCACAACTAGAATAAAAATAATACTACAAAAAAACTGGAAAAATTCAAGAACATAAAGTTGCTGAGGCATGTAGGAATTAGCACTGAGAAAACAGCGTCAGCGCCTAACGTTGGCGTCGTCGCCAGGCGACAAGCTTGTCGTTTGGCGACGGGGCTAGCGTCTGGCGACGAAACTGTTTTCTCGCGTCAAATTCTTCCACTACCGAGCCAGAAATCTACCTTCTTGTTTCGACTAGTTTTCTAGTACCGTTTGCTCGGTTTTACTTCCTGATTGAGTTTTTCCTTATTTTCTGAAACCCATATGTGTTTTGCATATTAGGCCTGAGCAAAACTATCTAATTATCCGATAATCTGAAGATCCGATTCGCACCCGATCCGAAAATTTAGGATAACCATCCGAAAACATTTTTGGATCGCATAACCAATCCAAATTTTTCGGATATCGGATCGGATATCGGATATCGAAAATTTGAATTCCGGTTATCCGAATATCCGAAAATAAAGTCGGATATTGGATTTCGGATCGGATATCCGATCCGATATCCAAAATTTACTTTTTTTTTTACCCATATTTAAAGTTCAAATATTATCTATATGCCCATTGCACAACAAAAACTCAACTTACCCTAATTTCAAATCCGCCTCTCTCTTCTCACTTTCTCAGTTAGTCTTCTCAGTTTCTCACTCCTCTCTTAATCTTCTCTGAGTTCTCTCTCGATCTCTCCTCTCTACTCCTTTTCTCAAAACTTCAGACCACCCCATCTCCGACCACCTTCTCCCACCAGAAGCGGCGCACTCATTCACCAGAAGCGGCGACGCCCCTCAGTGCCCTCACTCCTTCACCAGAAGCGACGCCCCTCACTCCTCCACCAAGGTAATTAACCCTTTTCCTTTTTTGAATTTTTGATATAATTTATAATTTTAATTAGTTAATTTGGTTTTCAAAATTCTATTGTTCTGTTCTTTTGCTTCTTCTTGATTTTTAGGTTCTATTAATCTATTGTTGTTGATTAAATTTGGGGAAAACTTTAATTGTGTGACTATTTTACCTCTTACACCAATGTTCTAAGCGCGTGACTCAATGTTCTACTGACATATAAAATTATAGATCAGATTTAGTATATTATACCATTAGCTAAGAATCTTAGTTATGAGATTCAAGTATAATAAAATCAAAGTATCTTCTTAGTTTGTTTTTATTCTTATTATTCCTTTTCTTTATTTTTGTGTAGTGAATATGATAATGAGTGATATAGATAGAATTAGAAAAATGAACAGAAAGATTATACATAGATTATAGGAATTAAGGATTAGTATTTAGTAGATTACTTAATGTTATCTTCTAGTAATTGCTAAAATTTTCTGTTTTAAAAGTTTCATATTAATTGTTATGGTGTTGTTGAACTGTTAATTTTCTGCTGTTATGTTGGGTGAAATTTTCATTATGTTTATGTTCCTGTCATCCTGTGCTCGTACTTCTGTTGAATTGCTGATTTAAATTAGTTTGTGAAAGAACTTGTGATTGAAAAAAAAAAGTAAATTCAGTGTTATTTTGTCAACTAGTTTACATTTTGATTTATGTGTTTTAGATGGATGATGCTACTGTAGAATCTGCTAACGTAGCAAATCAACCAAGTGAAGAGGAGCCCTTGGCATCAACCGCTGCCAATGAGGAGCACGCTGGAATTGAAAAATCACCACAACCACAAAAAAAAAAATCAGTTTTGCCAACTCGTAATCAAAGTAGTCAGATATAGGATATCCGATCCGAAAAGTTCGGATATCTAGATTTTTGGATATCCGAACTTTTCGGATACAAATAGCAAATATACGTATTTTTGGATACGGATATCCAATCCGTGATCAGGCCTACTGCATATGGACATAACCCTCTAGGAATTCATGCTCCATCTACCTAAATCAAACGCTCTTGGAAACGAAGGGTACATATGAGAATGTTGAATTCACCAAACCATGGAAGCGAGTTTAACTCGCAGGATCCCATCCACACGCGCCAACCCTTCCAAAGGTAAGGCTTCCGCGCGGTGCATCAGGACTCATAACCATGGACCCTCTTTGACTAACCCATATCCCGAACTTTAGAGAACTAGAGCCATGGTTAGGTTGCAAACTCATTGCATCATATCGTGACTATATGACTACTTGTGCATTATTTGTTGTGCATACTCTATGTGTTTTTTTCCTAACCGTTTGTTTAACTTGTGTATGAGTTGAATAAGTAAAAATAATGAGTAAAAGGACTTTGCTAATTTAATTAATTAATTAATAATGATTAACGTCTAATAAATTGGTCTAATTGGACTTAGTACGACTTTTAGGCTAATCCCTTTAGAGCAAAATACTGGAAAGAGTCCTAGATCGATGTTCCATTATGGTGCAAAGATCTGGTATGTGGCGCCACACACTAGTGTCTGGTGCCAGGCAACGATCCCGTCGTCTGGCGTTGGCTGCCAGCGTCTGGCGACGGTACTGTCGTCTGACTATAGCCAGTATTCTTGCTCGAGTCTTCACGATGTGTCAGTCTAATTAATTTGCTAATAAAGTTTAATCAGTTTGTTATGGCAGTAATTATATTCAGTCCTTAATCGAGTCTAGGCACATAGTCCCATGGTCTCACAAATGAGTCAAAGTATGTCACTCACATTCACTAGTTTAGCACAGACTTTGTGAATATGTCACCATGACCATGTCTTAAGTTCATGCATGAGTCCTCCCTTCCGTCATTTAAATTAGGGGTACATTCTTCTATATATCCCCATCTACATCATCTTTCCATTTTCTTTCTCCATGTCACAATATTCATTCTTCCAACCTCTTTCCATCTATTGCATGTTGAATAGAGTTTGAGTAAAATAATTAACAGTAAATATCCCTAATTTCCTTTCCACAATACTTGGTCAAGGAGAAAAGGGCGATTAATCAAGGACAACACCTTTGTTCAAGTGCTACTCTCTGACAAACCAATTAGTCGGAAAAGAAAGGCTAAGAAGATAATGACGTCTCAGGATGAAGTTAATGAACTCAAGAAGGATGTGGCCAACCTCACTCACTTGATGAAGAACATAGCACTTCAAGTTAATGACCCTGTAAGGCAAAAACAAATGGAGCTCATGCAAGAAAGCTTGACCAAAATATTTAATGACTATAGATTCCAGGGCATTAGCTCACAAGGGGTCTCAGTGGACAAGGAACTTCTTCCGCAGAAGTTCAATGCCAATGACATCCCTAAGTTCCAACCAACGAACAATCCTTACTTTCACTTAAGGGCCTTTGAAACTATAATGAACATTAAGGGGATTAATAAGAATATTTTTTACTCTTTACTCTCAATGTCTTTAGAAACTGTCTGTTAACATTGGTTCTTTTCTCTTGATACAGAGAGAAGCTCTACTTGGAATGGAATAAAAAATGCTTTCATTGATAGATATAAGTGTAATATTCAAGTTGAAATCGACTATAGACAACTTGAGATGCTAAGACAAAAAGAGAATGAAGGTTTTACTTCTTTCTTTAATAAGTGGAGGGAAACTTCCGCTAAGATGACTGAGGTGCCCATCGAAAAAGAATCTGTAAGGATGTTTATCAAAAATCTCCAAGAGAAATATTCGAAGCATTTAAAATATCAACAGAATTTGAATACTTTCAAGGCCGTCTATGACATTGGTATAGAAATCGAAGATGACCTTGCAAAGCAAAAAGCTACTAACAGTAGAAACAACAGTGGCTGGAAAGGAAAGAAGAACAACAATCTTTCTTCTTCTGAAAACGCCCACTCTAGCAACAACGTTAGTACCTTTGATCTCAATGAAGTCTTATCCATGGATAATCAAGGATCTAAAAAGAATCCCAAAAGAGAGCTCACACCCATTGGAATGGCTTATGATGTTGCTTTTGATCGTCTCTATGATCGGGGATTAATCAAACCTATTGGTCCTACCGAGGATCCAACGCTAGAAAAGCGATCTTCAAGATGGGATCCCAATTATTATTGCAAGTACCATCAAGGTAATGGTCATACCACCGATGAATGCTATTGATTTCCAAACCTCATTCAAGATCTCATAGAAGCAAACAAGATCCCATTGCCTCTAGCTAGCAGTTCCAAGAAGACCGGGTGATGATAAGCAAAAGACACAAGGCGGGCTTCAACGACAAGAGTTCATGACCTCTTTTTCTATTTATTTTTCATTCTTCCTTTCCCTAATAATTCTAGCATATGCACCTTTTATTTTTCCTTAGATTTACTTTGTAGGTTTTTTCTTTTTCCCTTTTAATAAAATGAGCATTTATTTCCTTGCATATGATCATTGCATTAAAAAAAAAAAAAAAAATCCATGTCGAACTATGCACAAGGTATACCAATGATTTGCGGCACCCTTTGTAGCCTATCATATCATCTTCACCCTTTCAAATATAAAATCTTTTTTTGATAAACCACTTTGAGCCTCACCTAACGATAGGCATTTCTTTTTTCAACCCACATCTACCTAACCTTGGGATGGGATAGTGTGTAACTTATGCAATTTTCAAAGAATAAAAGCTTGAGTAATTTTATAAAAATAAGATTAACATATCAAAAACAATAAAAGTGTACAAAAGGGAAAGTGTTCCAATGTCTTTGACATGAACATGTCTTTGATATAAACACGTCTTAGATTGCGTCTCTTATCGAGTGCTCGGTACCGTGCCTGAAAAACATGAATGCCAAGTGAATGATAGACCGCATTATCGGTATTGCCCACACTTATAGAAAAAGATTCAAATATGAAAAATACAAAAGCAAAAAAATAGAGCAAAATGTAAATAAAAGAGAGTTTAAAAGTAAGAAAAACTCAAGCATAAAAATACAAGGTTTCAAATGCAAGGTTACACACCTTGGGGGGCTTATATAGGGTCTTGAGACTTTATCCCCTTCTTCTTCAACCTTTAGCCTAACCACGTTACAACTCTTAAAAGACCTCTTTGAGGTGTACACACACTTGTGCGAGGTTCGGCTAGAGCTACGTTCGGCCTGATTCCTAACGGATACGTAGGCAACCTTACATCGAGGTGCGGCCGTAATAAAAAAATGCATAATTGATTATATCAAAGGATCTCTAATGCTCATCCTTATCCACGTAGAGCTAGACTTGGGGGCTTGATCCTTACATTATTAGCCTACCCAGCTTAAGAGTCACCATCATTTGACTCTTTTAAATATATTTTTCCACACACTTAGCCCTTGCGGCCTAGCTTTAGTGTCACTATCACACACATCACTGATACATGACCAAATATACCTCTCTTAGGAACCCTTTTGTCATGAAATCTTGACACAACGCTGAAGCATGCCTTGTCATATCAACATAATCATCATTTCATCACAAAGTATGAAGTACTTAGCCTCTGCACCTTACACTTAAATACTTTCATTATCGAGTCAACTAGGATAGTCTAAGATGTTACAATCCTTGTACTATGAGAGACAACGTTAACAAATTAAGCTCATTCAACATGCACCATCAAACACTTCACTTCTTTCTTTTTTCGCGTCTTTCTTTTTCGGGAGAAAGTCGGTACCCTCTACAAAAATGACGGAAATTTTTGTTTTTCGGCATTTCGAGTCATGTACATATCGAGCTTCATGAGTCAACACTACGCACACACAAGTCACACGTAGTGAGTTATCATTAAGTCAAGTTTATACCTTGAGTCATGTAAAGACAGTGAGTCAAGCAACACTAAGTCTTAGGTCAACCCTAATTACATGAGCAAAGTCCTATAGTCCAAATGTAAATGCAGATACACTAAGTCCCAAACGGACGAGTAAGCTTTACAAAATATTTGAAGCAAAAGGACGCAAACAACTTAGCAAATCAACTAGAGTCAGCTTGATTGCAATCATATTTGATTGTCAATCGGCCTGACGGCGGTCGTATTAATTGATTGGGTTCCTTGATACGCCAGTTAGCCTCTATAGGCAAACTGACATGACTAGTAGTCGGCTCTATTACAGTCGCAGTAAGTGATTGATCTGACGATGATCGTTTCACTTAGCTTAAGCGCCTAAGCATTGGCTCATTACAAGCACCAAGGCATCGGTTCAAAAGCAAGAACTTATACGACAATTTTTCCAAGATTGGATTGTCATCCCCAACTGACAATATTTCCAAATATGCATTGTCACACATTCTTCTTAAACAAAAATTTTTCCAAGATTGGATTGTCATCTATGACAAAGTTTCCAAGCGTGGATTGTCGTGTTCCTACTCTGTTTGGCAATTTTTTCCAAGTTTGGATTGTCATCACTGGCAAATTTTCTGAGATTAGATTGTCATACACATAGTTTCCTATGGAAAAATTTCCCAAAGGATTGTCGCAGGTCTCTATTCATTTTGGCAAAGGTTCCTCAACGTGGATTATCATTCACTTTAGTAAGTGGCAAATTTTCCCGAAGTGGATTGTCGATCGACTCTTGTTTGCAAAAGTTCCAAGACGCGGATTGTCAATTGTGGTAACATTTTCCTAAAAGGATTATCGCATAGCATTGGAAAATTTCAGAGGTGGATTGCTTTCAAGAGTTTTGTTCTACGATGTGGGTTGTCGATCGCAGCGAGGTTCTATGATAGATTGTTACGAAGCATTGGCTACTTTTCCCAAAAATGGATTTTGGCAAAATTTCCGAGATACGGATTGTCGCTTTATTATGGCAACATTTGCAAGGACGAATTGTTACGTAGCATTGACAATTTTCCCTAAATCGGATTGTCTACATTATTCAAGAGTTGTGTTGACAATTGTTCCTAAAGAAGATAGGATCGTCATCACCCAAAGCATCAACAACAAAATTCAAGCGAGCTTTAAAGATCGACGGGTGTTGATCTTCGGTAATTTTCTTCGGAATATTATCGCAACAACAAAGGATAGCTTCGGGCAAAGCAGTCTTCGATCATGTTCCCTGGCTTGCGGAAGATGGTCACAAGGCGCTGGAAGATCGTTTCGGGTGAAACAATCTTCGATAGTGTTCTCTGGCTTGCAGAAGACTATCACAGCGGAAATTTGAGGCAGTTACGGGCGTAGCAGTCTTCAAGCGGTATCCCCTAGCTTGAGGGAGATCGTCGAACAAACCAAAGTCCTTTTGCTCAGAGACGCGTGGGCATATCATCAACAAAAGAGCAACGAGATGGCGTTCCCTAGCTTGTGGAAGGTTGTCACAACAATAAGAACAACAGCAAATTGGTTACTTCAAAGACGTGTGCTCGGCGGTGCAAGATACGCGTTTCTTAACTCTCTTATATGTTTTAACTAACGCTAGTTTGCAGGTATCGGTGTTACAAGAATGATTTAGGATTGCAGAACGTTCTGAATCATTCTCTATCCCTATCGTTACTTTGACTTTTGTTTTTGAAACTTAAGTTTCTCCAACTCAGTCAAAATGGGGGCTTATGTAGACACCCAAATGTCTCTCCCCAAAACCAAACCCGGTGATGAAATTGTAAGTATAAGGAATGTCTGATATGATTGGATTTTATGTTTGGTGAACTTTTGGTAGAGTTGAGTTAATTTGGAGATGATTGGTCATTATTTATTTTTTTACCTATGTTTATTAGAATTTTGGCTCCCTTAAGCATGGCTTTACTCTCACATTTTCCCAAATTTATCCTACCCTTTACCCTAAGCCTTACAATACAAGCTTTAAAGACCTTCCGACCTTTGTGCATAGAGTTTTGTGAATGTGAAATTAGTTGCTTATTGTAGACACCCAAATGTGTCTCTCCAAAAACCGAACCCGGTGATGAATACCTTTCGCGTCATTTGATTATCAGACAAGGTGAAAGTGTGGAAAGTCTAGTGATGAGGACGTTTTTATTAAAATATTTCTCTTTCTGTTTTCTAAAAATATTTCTTTTCTTAATCCTATTTATGAAACATAGCCACTCCAATTTGGTTTACTCCATAATACGGTCCAATAATAGTGTAGTTGGATTGGGCTCGAAAAGAGCTTTCCAATGATATATTATAGGTCCAATTCTGATGACTTACAAGGAATTTATGGATTAAATTAGATTAGGCCTAATGATTTTAAAGGTCGTTCGATGATCTAGAGGAGGGCCTATTAACTATTATTTTAAAAGAATGTTTTATTTTGAATAAAATATATTAAATTTGATTTCAAAAACTGCTCGGACGCATAATTACCTACAACTGGTGTTGAAGGTAATTACGCGTGGCAAAGAGCGTTGACTTTTGGACCAATGCGAGACGACGATGTCGTCGCCGGGCGTTGACCTTCGTCGCCTGGTGCTGGCCCTTGTCGCCTGGCGACGAGCTCGTCGTTTGGCAATGAGCTCGTTGTTTGGCGATGGTTCTTGTAGTTTACGACAGGAGGAGTTTTATTCTGAATATGATTTTCTTTAATCCCCTGCTATTTTCTTATAAATAGGGGTCATATCTCCCTGTTTTAAAATCGTCCACATCTACAATCATCAACACCTAGAATTCTCTCTTTAAAAGCTAGAAGCTTTGTCTGTCTCTTTTCTTTTTCTAAACCTTCCCTCTCACAAAATTCCTCATATATTAGCTTTAGAAACACCTAGCCAAGTTTGAGGTTGCCTTTGCCCTAGACGTGAAAGGTTTAATATTTCCGAGGATTTGGTCCCAAATCTCTATTCAATTATTTAATTTAATTGTTTTAATTTATATTTTCCTTGAAGTTACTAACGTGTGTATTTTGTTATTAGAAAGAGCTATAAGGCATCGAAGTAAGTAATTTAATAATTTTATTATTCATTTGATATAGAAAGCATGCTTAGATTGTTTTATTGATTCCTATTATCATGTTTAGGGTTAATTAATATTTCTAATATCAAGTATGATTAAAATAATGCTTCCTATTTCTTTCCTAATATCATGTTAGTATCATGTTAGGGCTAAAGCTTTGATTTTTAATGTTTAGTGACATGCTAGGGTTTGTTATTAATTTTGTTAGTATCATGCGTAGGATCTTGCTATTAATATTATGCTTTAACTTGATTATTTTAATTATGATTATTATTTTGATTATGATTATTATGTTGCTTGATATTATTTATCATTGTTATTACTTGATCACGCCTTTTATGCATGTTTAAAGGGAATTTGTACTTGTAATCACGCTTAATAAGATAATTAATAATCTTGTTTAGGTTAATATGATTATAATTCAAGTGATCGTTAATAATAGATTTGTTTGTGCATTAATATTCAGCCAACATAGATACACAGGTTTAGGGTTAATCTATTGATTATATGTTAGTAAGAAAGCGCACATGAATACGAGAAGAATAAAGTAGAGACCTATTTTTAGGGCAAGTTCAATCTCTTTTAGGTTGGATTTATACCTTCATCCCCGAACTTTCAATCATGGTTCCAGACCTATTGGAGTTAACGATCTCCTGGATTTTTAAGAGATGTAACCTTCACCCTGTGAACGGTTTACAAGTTCCTAAAACTTGTTGGCGACTCTTTTACTCTAGCTTCCTTCCCTTTGGACGCCACCATGCTTAAGTGTATGATCACAGTGGGGCTCAAGTTTCGCGACATATTTTTCCGTGTCGCGACAGTCTTTTTAGGGTTTTTATCCATTTTAGGGTTCCGTGTGTTCCCTCTACTCATTTTCTCTATAAGTACCCCTTCGTTTCTGATGTACGGGGCATCAATTAACTCTCTTTATCTCTCTTCTATTCTCTAGCCTAAACACGAGCCTACCCTTCTTCTTTCAAAATTCCCTCTTCAAGCACTCCAAGGAGTCCATACTTTACTTGAGGTTCTGTCCTTAAACCAAGGCGTGAAAGGTAGAACTGTTTGAGGGTTTGGCCCCAAATCAACTCTATTTAATTTAATTTAATTATTGTTTTATTAATTTTCCTTGAATTTACTAACTCGTTTATTATTTTATAGTTGCAAGCAAACAGAATCGAGGTAAGAATTATGTTTCTTTTAAATCTATTATTTTTCTAACGATTTTATATTATTGGATTTATTGTTAAATTTCTTCTAATATTAATTTTTATTCTATTATTATTTATGATCACCATTTTTCATGTTTAAAGAGAATATGTAATTGAAAATCACGCCTAATAAGATAATTTGGACGACCGGTTTGTATTTGCTTAGTCATACCAAGATATGCCAGGAATTGACAGGGATATAGCTCAGCATACGATACCACTCATTCCAAGTATGAAGCCTGTCAAACAAAAGCTGCGCCGTATGAAACCAGATGTGGCTCTCAAAATCAAGGAAGAAATCAGAAAGCAATTGGCTGCAGGTTTCATCAAAAGTATCCAAGTATCTAGAATGGATAGCTAATGTGGTTCCAGTTCCAAAAAAGGAGGGAAGGGTCAGAATGTGTGTTGATTACAGGGATCTCAACAAGGCAAGCCCGAAATATGGGTTCCTTCTACCTCACATTGACATTCTGGTCGATAACACATCAAACCATGCACTCCTATCATTCATGGGCGGCTACACTAGATATAGTAAAATATTAATGGTCGAGGAAGACATGGAGAAAACCACATTCATCACAAAATGGGGTACATATTGCTATACGGTAATGCCATTCAGGTTGAAAAACGCAGGTGCTACCTACCAAAGAGCAGCCACAACATTATTACATGATATGATGCATAAAGAGGTGGAGGTGTATGTTTACGATATGATCGTCAAATCAAAAGATCGGCCAGGCCACATCATTGCACTTTACAAATTCTTTGAAAGATTCCGCAAATATAATATGAGGTTGAATCCAACAAATTGTGAATTCGGAGTTACATCTGGCAAGCTACTTGGTTATGTGATCAGTTCTCGAGGAATTGAAATTGATCCCACAAAAGTTAAAGCAATCATGGCCATGCCACCACCCAAGACTGAAAAGGAGATTCGGGGATTTATCCGAAGATTGCAATATATAAGTAGGTTCATATCAAAACTCAATGTGATATGTGAACCTATATTTAAGAAGCTCAAGAAGAATGTTCCAGTTACATGGGATGATGATTGTCAAAAAGCTTTCGACAAGATCAAGGAATACTTGGGAAACCCACCTGTGCTAGCACCAACAATGCCTGACTTTCCTCTTCGACTCTACCTTACGGTCACAAGAGAAACAATGGGGGCAATGCTAGCATAGGAAATTGAAAGTAAGGGAATTGCAATCTACTACTTGAGTAAAAAGCTTCAGGGTTATGAAACCAGGTACACACCACTTGAGAAGTCGTGTCTTGCACTCGTGTAGGCTGCACAAAAATTAAGACATTACATGCTCACTCATACAGTGCATGTTGTATTATATCCAAGATGGATCCCCTCAAGTATTTATTCAAAAAAGCAACACTCAATGGTAGATTATCGAGGTGGATAGTCAACCTTTCTCAGTTTAACTTAAAATTCGTACCACAAAAGGCTATTAAAGGTTCTGCAGTTTCTGACTTCCTAGCAGATTTCCCATTAGAAGAAGTTGAGAAAGAAGAAGAAGAGTATGACTTCCCTGATGAAGATCTACTCATGACCGAAGATGATAGTTGGACGCTCTATTCCGATTTCCATGAAGCTCAACTTTGATGTCACCAATAATGCTGCAAAATATGAAGCATGCATCTTAGGATTGGAAACTGTTGTGGCCCTTGGAATTAAGAAACTCATAATATACGGCGATTCGTCACTAATCATCAACCAAACCTCCAAAAGGTGGAAGGTGAGAAGTGAAAGTCTCACTACGTATCAAGCTCATCTGGAAACTCTCACGGAGCAACTAGATGAAGTGGAATATACGTACTTGCCTAGAGAAGAAAACCAGTTTGTCGACGCGCTAGCTAAATTAGCATCAATGGTACAAATTCCAATGGACACAATCAGAATGTCATTGACCATATAAAGAAGATGTGAGCTGGCTTATGTTCACGCACTTGAACAAGAAGCACAAGAAGAAGATGAAGAGCCATGGTATACAGATATCCTTAATTACGTGACGAAGGGAGAATACCCTCCTTATACTGATAAAAGGGCACGCCATGCTTTGAGGCTCCTGGCCTCACAATATGTGCTCATTAGAGGAGAACTCCACAAAAGGACCGCTCAAGGGAGAAATCTCTTATGCATAGCGAAGAGTGAAGCGCGCAAAACCATGGAAAACCTCCACGCCGGAATATGTGGAACGCATATGAATGCTAAAATGTTTGTCCCAAAAATTCAACGACAAGGTTATTATTTGACTACCATGTAGAGAGACTGTCACGAATACGTCAAGAAATGTATGAAGTGTCAAGTCTACTCAAATTTGCAGCACATTCCACCTTCGCTTCTCTACACATATACTTCTCCATAGCCTTTCTCTACTTGGGGTATTGACATCATTAGAAAGATAACACCACCAGGGCAAGGGGGACATGAATTCATCCTTGTAGCAATCGACTACTTCACCAAATGGGTTGAAGCTGCCTCATATGCTAAGCTAACGTCAAAACATGTAGCTCAATTCATTGAGAAAAAATTCATATGCCGCTATGGGGTACCTCATGAGATGATCAGTGATAATGGAACACATTTCCAAGCCGAGTGCAAAGAACTATTAATTTTAATATCATATCAAGCATCACAAATCATCACCGTACAGGCCACAAACAAATGGTGCGTTTGAATCGGCCAATAAGAATGTAAAAAATATCATCGAAAAGATGACGAAAAATTACAAAGATTGGCCAAGTAAACTACATTTCGCCTTTTGGGGTTATCGAACCTCTATTTGTACATCAACGGGGGCTACCCCTTTCTCTTTGGTCCATGAAGTTGAAGCTGCATAACCAATAGAGCTCAAAATCCCTTCTCTCCGAATCGCGTTAGAAAGCCAACTAGATGAAGTCGACTGGATAAGAGCAAGATATGATGAACTAGACTTACTTGACGAAAAATGCTTGGCAGCTTTGCATCATGTCCAAACCTACCAATAGCATATGGAACGACATTTCAATAAAAAATTCAAGACTAGGAACATAAAAAAAGGTGACTTGGTGCTTAAGGCACTTCGCAAAAATGTGTTGGATCCAAGAGGAAAATTTAGACCAAACTGGTCAGGCCCGTACATTGTTTAATCCATTTTGTCTGGCGGAGCGGCACAATTGGTAGACATGGACGGTAATGGATTGCACAATTTAACCAACTTGGATCAACTCGAGAAATTTTATGCCTAGTTGCATGGGTTCATGACCCGATAGAGCTACGTTTGGCCTGATTCCTTTTTTAAGGATACGTAGGTTTAGACACCCATTTGTGTCTCCCCAAAACCAAAGCCAGTGATGAATACCTTTCATTTCATTTGATTATCGAGCAAAGCGAAAGTGTGAAAAGTCTAGTGATGAGGATGTTTTTATTAAAATATCTCTTCTTTCTGTTTTTGAAAATATTTCTTTTCTTACCCTATTTAAGAAAAATGTGCATTCCAGTTTAGTTTGGTTCATGATATGGGTCCAATAATGGTGTAGTTGGATAGGGCTCGAAAAGAGCTTTCCAACGATATATTATGAGCCCAATTCCGATGAATAATAAGGAAGTTATGGCCAAAATACTAAACTGGGCCCAGTTTGGTTCTTACATGCGGCCAATGATCTAGATGAGGGCCGATTATTAATTATCATTCCTAAAGCTATTAGTATTGATTATAGTCTTCTAGAATACTCTAAAAGGTTCTCTTAAAATCCTAATGGAGTTAGGATTGATAATTATGTTTAAAAGAGTTTGAAATTGAATAAAATTGCTCCTTTTGAGAATCCTTGTTTTGTACAAGATGGAATATATTCAAATTTTATTTTTGTGCCTCATAAATATTTATCCAAATCTTATACGGTTGGATAGATCTTGAAATTATCTTTCCAATGATATATTATAATATTAAATCCGAGCTATAACGAAAAAGATAAGAATGAAATATGAAACTCTATCCAAAACTGACACCCTTCAACTATTTCGCCCATATCTTTTTATCTACAAAAGATTTTAATCTGATTTCAACAGGGTTGTAAAGTAGACTTCAAGAGCTTTCCAACTAAATATTATATGCCTTATTTATACTTCTGGATCAAAAGAAATGATAAAAACAAAATCCACAAAAACTGTCTTGCAGCGCCGGACGACAGACCTGTCGCGCGGCGACTGACTCTGTCGCGCGGCGACTAACTCTGTCGCGCGGCGATAGGAGCTATTGCAACGAAAGCGTCATGTTTTATTACTCTTTAAACTTTGATTCTTTTTTATCATATTCCGGACTGTTTTCGTTATAAATAGCGTCCTTAGACCTCCGTTTTTAATCATCAACTCTCATCAAGAATTTCTTGATTCTCTCTCCCTCTTTCTAGCCTAGCCTTTTACAAACACAATTCCTTATACATTAGCACTAGACACACCTAGCCAAGTTCGAAGTTGCCTTCGCCCTAGGTGTGAAAGGTTCGATATTTCTGAGGGTTTGGTCCCAAATCTAGTCTAAACTTTCCAAAATCTCTATTCCAATAATTTAATTTAATTGTTTGATTTTATATTTTCCTTGAAGTTACTAATGTGTGTATTTTGTTATTAGAAAGAGGTACGAGACATCCAAGTAAGTGTTTTAATTGTTTAATTGATATTATGATATAGAAATCATGTGTAGATTGTTATTTTTATTCCTAGTATCCTGTTAGGATGTTTTATTGCTTCATAGCATCATGTTTAGGGTGACTTGCTTATATCAATTATGATTTCTATGATGCTTCCTAATTTATTTCTTGATATTCATGTTAGTATCATGTTAGGGTTAAAGGTTTGATCTTTATATGTTTAATGACATGCTAGGGTTTGTTATTAATCTTGTTAGTATCATGCCTAGAATCTTGCTATTATTATGCTTTAACATGATTTTTATAATTATTTTTATTATTTATGATTATGATTATGATGATGGTTATTATTTTGATTATGATTATTATGTTGCTTGATGTTTATTTATTGTTATTGCTTGATCACGCCTTTTATGCATGTTTAAAAGGAATTTGTATTTGTAATCACGCTTAATAAGATAATTAATAATCTCGTTTAGGGTTAATATGATTATAATTCAAGTGATCGCCAATAATAGGTTTATTTGTTCATTAATATTCAACCAACATAAATTAAACAGGTTTAGGGTAAACCTAATGATTGCATGTTAGTTAGAAAGCGCATATGAATACGAGAAGAATAAGTAGAGGCCTATTATTAGGGCAGGTTCAATCTGTTTTAGGTTGGATTTGTACCTTCATCCCCGAACTTCCAGTCTTGGTTCCAGACCTGTTGGAGTTAACGATCTCATGGATCGTTAAGGGGTATAACCTTCACCTTGTGAACGGTTTACAAGTTCCTAAAACTTGTTGGCTACTATTTTGCTCTAGCTTCCTTCCCTTTGGACGCCACCATGCTTAAGTGTATGATCACAGTGGGGTTCAAGTTTGGGTTAATGCTTGAAATATTCCCTACAATTTTTGGCGACTCTAATGGGGAGGATTTCTATTTCAATTCCTAAAATTTATTTTGGCAATTATTTAGAATGAGTGGATGAGACTCGAAAAGTTTTAAGTATTTCATGTGCGTAATTTTGATTAACATTATTGTCATATGCATAAAAAAGGATCTCATTGGAAAGACCATTCGTAATGATGAGTAAAAAACATAGGATCTTTTACACGTAGGAAATTTGAGGAATATCTTCCACAACTAGAACTGAAATAATGCTACGAAAAACTGAAAAATTTTACGAACACAGAAAATTACTAAGGCATGTAGGAACTGGCGTCTAGAAAATAGAGCCTGTCACCAAAGATATGGCTCTGTCACCGAGAGACAATTCTGTCGCCAGGCGACAGTTGGCTCGATCTGCGTTCTTCCAATATCGAGCCAGAAATAAGAGTTCTAACTTTTTACGTCGAACCCTAGTTGTTGGTAGCCCTAGCCTCTGTCCGACCGATCATTCCGAGAATTTTTTGATACCGTATGGAGCCACCGTCAAGTATAGGTATAGCGCGAGAAGGTGTCTCAAGCTGGTAGGGGTTCACCACTTCCCGTCTTGAGTCTTTTCTCGCGGATGACTGGAAGCCTATGAGGTCAGCTGAATAGGCTGGCCTCGCCTTTCATCTACCAGCTACCAGAAAAAAAAGAGTAAGGGTCAGACTCAATATCAAATGAACCGAAAAAAGTGAATCCACCACGCGCTGGTTCAATCCCCGTCGTTCGCCCATCCGTCCGCTCTTCCCGAAGTGAGAGAATTGCGCAGAAGGACTTGGAGATCTACCTTTCGACCAGTTCTATAACTGTTGCCTCGATCTGCTTCCTGATTGAGTTTTTCTCATTTTTTTAGAAACCCATATGTGTTCTACATATGGACATAACCCTCTGGGAATTCATGCTCCATCTACCTGATTGAACGCTCTGAGCAACAAAGGGTACATCCGAGAATGTTGAATTTACCAAACCATGGAAGCGAGTTTAACTCGCGGGGTCCCATCCACCCGCGCTAACCCTTCCAAAGGTAAGGCTTCCGCGCGGTGCATTTGGACTCATAACCATGGACCCTCTTTGACTAACCCATATCCCGAACTTTAGAGAACCAGAGCCATGGTTAGGTTGCAAACTCATTGCATCATATTGTGCCTACTTAACTATTTGTGCATTATTTGTTGTGCAGACTCTAGGTGTTTTTCCTAACCGTTTGTTTGACTTGTGTTTAAGTCTTAAATAAACTAATTAATGACTAAAAGGACTTTTCCTAATCAATTAATTAATTAGAGTAATTAAAGTCTAATAAATTAATCAAAATTGACTTAGTACCACTTTAGGTCTGTCCCGTAGAGTAAAAATAATGAAAGCAGTCCCAAATTAATGCTCTAGTAATGGCGCAAAAATTTGGGCTACAGCGCCAAACGCTGTTATGCAACGCCGAACGACTTTGGCTACCCAGCTGCCATTAGGCGTAATACTGGAGTCCCTAGCTTTCCAGGCTCAACGAGGACGTTGTCTTCTCAAGTGGGGGTGTATGTAATACCCCTCATGATTGCTTTAAAAAGATTTGATATACTACTTTGCTAAGATACTCCACAGTTAAGCGTGTTTGGTCCTTATTTGAGTCTAAGCACTTAGTCCCATGGTCTTACACAAGAGTCAAAGCATGTCACCTACACTCACTAGTCGTAGCACACACTTCGTGTATATGTTACCATGATCACGTCTTAGGTTCATGCATGAGTCGGTTGTTTCCGTCATTTGAGTTGGGGGTACATTCTATTCCTAATTTTTTCATATCTCTCCATCTACATCATCTTTCCATTCTTTACATGCTTTCCCCATATCACAATATTCATTCTTCCAACCTCCTCCCATCTATTGCATGTTGAATAGAGTTTGAGTCAAATAATTAACAGTGAATATCCCTAATTTCCCTTTCCACGGTACTTGGTCAAGGTGAGAAGGGCGATTAATCAAGGACAACACCTTTGTTCAAGTTCAACTTTTTGATAAACCAGTTAGTCGGAAAAGTATAGCTAAGAAGATAATGGCGAGTCAAGAAGAAGTCAATGAGCTCAAGAAGCAAATGACTGGTGTGGAGTTGCTAAAGACCTTAACCCTCCAAATAAATGACCTTATGAAGCAACAACAAATGGAGCTCATGCAAGAGAGCTTGAGCAAGATATCTAATGATGACAGGTTCCAAGGCATTAGCTCGCAAGGGGTCTCAGTGGACAAGGAGCTTCTTCCACAGAAGTTTAATGCCACTGACATCCCTAAGTTTAAGCCAACTGACAATCCTTACTTTCATTTAAGGGCCTTTGAAATTGTAATGAACGTTAAAGGGATTGACAAGAATATTTTTCACTCTTTGTTCTCACTATATCTTGAAACCATTTGTCAACATTGGTTCTTCTCCCTTGATAGAGAGAAGACTTCTACCTAGGATGGAATAAAAAATGCTTTCATTGATAGATATAAGTGTAATATTCAAATTGAAACCGACCATAGACAACTTGAAATGCTAAAACAAAAAGAAAATGAAGGGTTCACCTCCTTCTTCAACAAGTGGAGAGAAACTTCCGCTAACATGATCGAAGTCCCTACTAAAAAAGAATCCGTGAGGATGTTCATAAAAAATTTACAAGAAAAGTATTCAAAGCACTTAAAATATTAACCAAATTGAATACTTTCAAGGCTGTCTATGACATAGGCATCGAGATCGAAGATGACCTCGCAAAGCTAAAAGCTACTAACAATAATAACCACAGTGGCTGGAAAGGAAAAAAGAACAACAATCCTTCTTCTCCCGAAAATTCCCACTCTAGTAACAATGTTAGTACCTTTGATCTCAGTGAAGTTTTAGCCATGGATTACCAAGGATCTAAGAAGAAACTAAGGAAAGACTTCACCCCCATTGAGATGAGTTATTATGCTGCCTTCGATCGACTCCATACTAAGGGACTCATTACTCCCATTGGACCTATTTAAGATCCCGCGCCTGAAAAGAGATTGCCTAGTTGGAATGCAGATGCACATTGCAAGTACCATCAAGGTAGGGGTCATACTACTGAGAGCTGTTGGAAGCTAAAAGAGGCTATCCACCATTTGGTCGATAATAACAAGATTCTCATGCCTCTGGCTAGCAAGAAGAGCGAGTGATGATAAAGCAAACGACACAAGACAAGAGGCGAGCTTTAACGACAAGATTTCATGACCTCTTTTTCTTTTTCATTTTTTCCTTTCCCCAATAAGTCTAGCATAGGCACCTTTTTATTCTCCTTAGATTTATGTTGTAGGATCATTCTTTCTTTTCCTTTAATAAAAATGAGCATTTATTTTCTTGCATATGATTATTTCATTACATCGCATTAAAAAAAAATAAAAAATAAAAAATAAAATTCATGCCGAACTAAAATAAGGTATACCAATGATTTGAGGCAACCCTTGTAGCCACATCATATCACCTTTCACACTTCAAATATGCAACCCTATTTTGATAAACCACTTTGAGCCTCGTCTAACGATAGACCTTTCTTTCTTCAACCCACATCTACCTAACCTTGGGATGGGATGGTGTGTAACTTATGCAATTTTCAAAGAACAAAATCTTGAGTAATCCAAAAGATTAAAATAACAAAATAAAAAATAATAAAAGTGTACAAAAGGGCAAGTGTTCCAATGTCTTTGATATGAAAATGTCTTCGATATGAACACGTCTAAGATTGCGTCTCTTATCGAGTGCTCGGTACCGTGCCTGAGAAACATGACTGCCAAGTGAGTGATAGACCGCATGATCGGGATTGCTCACACTTATCAAAATAAAAAAATTCAAAAGCAAAAAAAAAAAGAGCAAACTATAAACAACAGAGAGCTAAAAAAGAGTTAAAAGCCTCAAGCATAAAAATACAAAGATTCAAAAGCAAGGTTGCACACCTTGGGGGCTTATCTAGGGTCTTGAGCCTTTATCCCCTTCTTCTTCAAATCTTTAGCCTAACCACGTTACAGCCCTTAAAAGACCTCTTTGAGGTATATACACACTTGTGCGAGGTTCGGCTAGAGCTATGTTTGGCCTGATTCCTAACGGATACGTAGACAACCTCACAGCGAGGTGCGACCGTAATAAACATGCATTCATATTCACATTCACACACTCACATATCAAAGGATATCCAATTCTCATCCTTATCCATGTAGAGCTAGACTTGGGGGCTTGATCCTTACATCATTAGCTTACCTAGCTTAAGAGTTACAATTATTTGACTCTTTTCAATATATTTTTCTCACACACTTAGCCCTTGCGGCCTAACTTTAGTGTCACTATCACACACATCACAGATATATGACCAAATAACTTCCTTTAGGAACCCTTTGTCATAAAATCTTAACACAACGCTGAAGCATGCCTTGTCATATCAACATCAATCATCATTGCATCACAAAGTATGAAGTACTTAGCCTTCGCGCCTAAGTCACTTAAATACTTTCATTATCAAGTCAACTAGAATAGTCTAAGATGTTACAATCCTTGTAATGTGAGAGACAACGTTAACAGATTAAGCTCATTCGACATACACCTTCAAACACTTCAATTCTTTTTCGCATCTTTCTTTTTTGGGAGAAAGTCAGTACCCTCCACAAAAATGACGGAAATTTTTTGCTTTTTCGCATTTTGAGTCAAGCACATCACAATACAATTCTCACAAGAGTCATGTGTAGAAGATATAAATTAGTCAAAATCAATCACCCAAATTATGGGATATTATTTTATTGTATATTGTAGAATATAGTCAATTTGCTTGTACAGATTCTTAGTTTACTTATTAGTATTCCTAGTATTGCTCCTATGTATAAGCTTAATTTTAGGGGATTTTATTCTCTCAAATCCCACTGTAACCTCTCTTGTAATTGCCTATATAAAGGCTTAACTCCTTAATGAGAAAAGTATCACTTCTCCTAAACTCTATATGGTATCAGTCGCCTAAAGATTCTACTCTATTCAAATTTCTTTCTCTCTTCCAATGGCTAATGATTAGTCCCTTATTCCTAATGCTAATGAGCCTGTCAGACCATTCACCATTTTACAATTACAAAATACCATCAAATTGGCACCCACCAATTACATAGCCTGGAAGACTCAATTGCAAGCAACTCTTCTAGGCTATGACCTGTGGAAATATGTTGATGGCTCTTTTCCCTCTCCTTCTACCTCTATCACTAATGATGATGGCTCATCTGTCTCCAATCCAGCAGCCTTAACTTGGTTCCGACAAGATGGGCTTGTTTTTGGTGCTCTAGTTGGATCTCTTTCCCAGGACCTTGTCCCTCTTGTCTCTCAAACCGGTACTTCCAAGGAGGCATGGGACATCCTCTCCTCTACTTATGCTAGTCCATCTCATGGGCACTTCAAACAAATCAAGGCTCAACTCTCCAAAATTACTCATACCAACCAATCAATTCATGAGTATATGCAGGACATCAAGAGGCACACCGATCGTCTTGCCGCTATGGGAAAGCCTATGGACCATGAGGATATCATTGACAAGGTGCTCCATGGACTTGATTATGAGGTGTACAAATCTGTCATTGATGCTGTCAATGCGCGAGACACCGCCATTTCATTTGAAGAACTTCATGAAAAACTCATTACTAAGGAGGTGGTTGTTGCTAATACACCCTCCCCCACCCAATACCCGACCACTGTGCATAATACTCAATACAAGAAAGGTTATCACAAGGGTCAGCAATCAAACTCTTCTTCACCGGGCTTGCTTCCTACTCCTCACTCTCCTTCTTCAGTGAAGTCACAACGCCCTTTTTTGGGTAAATGTCAATGGTGTCGTGCTACCGGTCATGCTCTCGTCAAATGCAATATATTCAAGAATCTATTTCCTAACATTGTCGTACCAAATCCGGTCTATGCTAAAACGGGTCAGATAGGTCAACATTCCCATTCTCTACCCCAAGCTCATATGGTGCACTCAGTTAATCCCGGCTCCTCGACTAATAATGGTTGGCTTTTAGACAGTGGAGCATCTCATCATGTCACAAATAATCTCAAAAATCTTTCTCTACATGCACCTTATGATGGCTCGGATGAAATTGTGATTGGTGATGGCTCATCTCTTCCGATAGCAAACACTAGTTCTTTCTCTCTTACAACTCCTTTTAAATTATTTACTTTCTCTAATGTCTTACATGTTCCATCTATATCACGAAATATTCTGTCTATTTCCAAGTTCTGTCAAGAAAACAATACTTCCATTGAATTCTTACCTTCTTTTTTTCGTGTCAAGGAACAGTTGAAGGGCACAACTCTTCTTCAGGGGCCTTCTAAAGCTGGAGTTTATGAATGGTACCCGTCAACTCCTCGAGTCTATACAAGTTTCAAAAAGCCCATTCATGATTGGCACCATCGGCTTGGGCATCCATCTAGTTCTATCCTTAAGATTTTAAATTCCAAGTTTTCATTAGCTATCTCCAACCTCTCTATGTCATATTGTAATTCATGCAATATTAATAAAAGCCACAAGTTGCCTTTCTCTAACTCCACTCTTACTTCAAATTCTCCTCTTCATCTCATTTTTACTGATGTTTGGTCTAGTCCAGTGGTATCACATGACAATTACAAATATTATGTAATTTTTGTTGATCACTTTACAAGATACACTTGGTTATATCCTCTCAAAAGAAAGTCGGACACTGAGAATACTTTCCATCATTTTAGGGCCCTAGTGGAAAAATATTTTAAAAGGCCCATAATTCAAGTGTTTAGTGATAATGGAGGGGAATACGAGAAACTTAGACCTTACTTTGCTACTCATGGCATTTCTCATCTTACTACTCCTCCTCATACCCCGGAACATAATGGGTTTGCGGAGCGTCGGCATAAGCATATTGTTGAAACAGGACTAGCTTTACTTTCTCATGCCAAAATGCCTTTAAAATATTGGCCATATGCTTTTTCTACAGCCACTTATCTAATAAATCGTCTCCCAACCCAAACTCTTCACAATGATTCACCTTATCTTCGTCTCTTTGGTGTCGTACCTAACTACTCAAAGCTGCAAAATTTTGGTAGTCTATGTTATCCATGGCTTCGGCCATATGCTAGTCATAAACTTGATAATCGATCTCTTCCATGCATCTTTGTTGGCTATTCTCCATCACAAAGTGCATATTATTGCTTACATCTTCCCACCAATAGAGTGTATGTCTCTAGACATGTAAAATTTGTAGATGATGTATTCCCTTTCCCCACTTTTAGTCCCACATCTACTCCCGCATCCCCTTCTAATGTGGACGAATGGTGTACAGTGGCTATTCCCATTGAAGTGCCGCCCACTGTGCAACCCAATGTTGAGACTCAATCACCACTTATATCCACTCCTATCATACCTTCACCTACCCAACCATCAACCCCAATTACACCAACCACCACTATGTCGTCTTCTTCTCCTTCCCCACCACCACCTCCCACTAGAACCATTGTCACACGACTACAAAACAATATTGTTAAGCCAAATCCAAAGTTTGCTAATCCCACCACCACTCAAGTTCAATCGCTTGAGCCCCACAACATTACCCAAGCTCTAAAAGATCCTCAGTGGCGTCATGCAATGACAGAGGAATATGATGCTTTGGTACGAAATGCTACTTGGGAGCTTGTTCCATCTCACCCATCTCAAAATGTAGTTGGCAACAAATGGGTATATCGAGTCAAGTATAAGCCTACAGGTGAAATTGAGCGTTACAAGGCTCGTCTTGTTGCTAAAGGTTTTCATCAAAGGCCCGGGATTGATTATTCCGAGACCTTCAGCCCGGTTATTAATCCAACAACTGTACGTCTTATGTTATCTCTTGCAGTCACAAATGGGTGGACCAGTCGGCAACTTGATATTAACAACGCCTTTCTTCAAGGACATCTTAATGAGGATGTTTTTATGTCACAACCTCCAGGTTTCTTGGATAAGGATAATCCAACTCGTGTATGCAAGCTCCATAAGGCTATCTACGGCCTCAAACAAGCTCCAAGAGCTTGGTATCAAGAACTCCGTACCTATCTTCTTTCGTATGGTTTTTGTAATTCAATTGCTGATCCTTCATTGTTTATTTATAAGCAAAATAATGTCACATTTTATCTATTGGTATATGTTGATGATATTATTATTATGGGTCCTTCATCTTCCGCTCTACAAGGTTTTATTACTAGTTTGGAATCCCGCTTCTCTCTCAAAGACTTGGGGTCCCTGTCATATTTTCTTGGTGTCAAGGTACTACCTCATGAGCATGGGATGTTTTTAAGTCAAAAGAAATACATACAAGACTTATTAGAACGTGCCAAGATGTCCGATGCGAAGCCGGTTCCAACACCTATGGCTACTTATCCTTCTCTCAATCTCACTGATGGCTCACCACTATCTAATCCCACTTATTATCGTGCGTTAATTGGTAGCCTTCAGTATTTATCTTTAACAAGGCCGTATGTAGCATTTGCGGTAAACAAGCTATCTCAATACATGCACAAGCCTACAAACCTACACTATGCTACACTAAAAAGGCTACTTCACTACCTTAATGGTACCTCACATCATGGTATTATTATTCATCGTCAATCTTCATTAAAACTTCATGCTTTTTGTGATGCGGATTGGGCAGGTGATCGAGATAATTATGTCTCAACCACTGGTTACATTGTCTATTTAGGCAGAAATCCTTTATCTTGGAGTTCAAAGAAGCAAAATAGTCTAGCTCGGTCTTCGACGGAAGCTGAATTTCGAGCCATGGCAACCACTAGTGCTGAAGTCATATGGCTTAAGTCTCTTCTCCAAGAATTAGAGGTTCATGTTAACAAAGCTCCTAGCATTTATTGTGATAATCTGAGAGCAACTCACTATGCGGCTAATCCGGTTTTTCATTCTCATATGAAGCATCTAGCATTTTCCTTCCACTTTGTACGAGAGCAAGTTCAAAGAGGTACACTTCGTGTACAACATATCTCAGGTCGTGATCAGTTAGCCGATGGTCTCACAAAGCCTCTAGCAAGGTCTCGATTTCATGACTTATTTACCAAGATTGGACTTGCTAAACGGCCGTCCATCTTGCGGGGGTATGTAGAAGATATAAATTAGTCAAAATCAATCACCCAAATTATGGGATATTATTTTATTGTATATTGTAGAATATAGTCAATTTGCTTGTACAGGTTCTTAGTTTACTTATTAGTATTCCTAGTATTGCTCCTATGTATAAGCTTAATTTTAGGGGATTTTATTCTCTCAAATCCCACTGTAACCTCTCTTGTAATTGCCTATATAAAGGCTTAACTCCTTAATGAGAAAAGTATCTCTTCTCCTAAACTCTATATCATGTACACATTGATTCATGTCGTGTTATCACATTGAGTACTAAGTCTACGCACACACGAGTCACATGAAGTGAGTCGTCATACCTTGAGTCATGTCAAGTCAATGATTCAAGAAACACTATGCCTTAGGTTAACCCAAATATAATTAAAGAGATGAGCAAAGTGACTACAATTATTGGCTAAAACTTGTTGGCGACTCTTTTTCTCTATCTTCTTCCCTTTTGGACGCCACCGTACTTTAGTGTATGATCACAGTGGGGTTCAAGCTAGGGGTTTAACGCTTGAAATTTATTCCCCACACCTGGGATCTTGCTATCATGATGCTTTAACATGATTATTTTAATTATTTTTATGATTTATGATTATAATTATGATGATGATTATTATGTTGCTTGATGCTTATTTATTCTTATTTCTTGATCACACCTTTTATGCATGTTTAAAGGGAATTTGTACTTGTAATAACTCTTAATAAGATAATTAATAATCTTGTTTAGGGTTAATATGATTTTAATTCAAGTGATCACCAATAATAGTTTTATTTGTGCATTATTATTCAACCAACATAGATTAAACAGGTTTAGGGTAAACCTAATGATTACATGTTAGTCAGAAAGCGCACATGAATACGAGAAGAATAAAGTAGAGGCCTATTATTATGGCAGGTTCAATCTCTTTTAGGTTGGATTTGTACCTTCATCCCCGAACTTCCAGTCTTGGTTCCAGACCTGTTGGAGTTAACGATCTCATGGATCGTTCAGGGGTGTAACCTTCACCCTGTGAACGGTTTACAAGTTCCTAAAACTTGTTGGCGACTCTTTTGCTCTAGCTTCCTTCCCTTTGGACGCCACCATGCTTAAGTGTATGATCACAGTGGGGTTCAAGTTTGGGGTAATGCTTGAAATATTCCCTACAGTAGGCAACCTCATAAGGGGGCCCGATAACTTTAAAAAATAAAAATCCTTCCTCTGTCGACCAAGTATAACACACAAGACAACATAATGAAGCTAAAATCAAGAAAATCCTACAGTTCAACTATCGCGCCACGTCAGTATCCACCGTGCCACGGCAGAATACCCCGTGGCACGGCAAAAAAAAATGCTGCGCCACGCCAGGTTTTTCCGTGCCACTGCAACTGTCACCGTGTGACTTTATATTCTCCCGTGACACGGTGGATTTCCAGTTACAAATTACACCAAAAAAGCCCTGCGTCACGGTATTTTCCAGCGTGACGCGACATATTTTTCTATGGCGCGATAGACCCTTGACTTTGCATTTTATTGTTTTACGGATATTTTATTTGGCGATTGTTATTATTCTTCCATTGCGTCCGACTTCTTGACTTTGATAATAATAAAAATTAAAAAAAAATTCATTGCAATTTTTATTTAAGGCGAAAATAAATATGCTATTATCATTGAAATAAATGCGACTACAATTATTGGCATCATGCGCCTCATTTAAAAATTAAAAATTTAAATCATATAAGAAAAGCAATATCGATCTAATCCTTCTTTACTTTAGGAACCTCCTTCTCTTTTTAAACTAGGTCAACCTTCACCATTAATGTGTCTTTTGTAGCCCGAACCGTCACACCTCTAGTTGAACTTTCACCCCTTTCACCTTTCTTAGAATTCTTCAATTGCTTCTCTCTATAAACCATGTTTTCTTTACCCTTTCCTTTCACATAATTCTTCTTTTTAGGCATTATAGGAGTCTTAAACTCAATTCCTTGTGTTCTCGGACCTAAACAATCTTTAGGAGGCGCCTTCTTACTTCCAAGACGTCATTTCACATCAAAGTTGCGTGATCCGACTCGCTCCCTTCTACTTCTAGGATTCAACCATGCCTTGTATGCACTAGATAAGGGAGGAGGAGCTTGGTTACTCGCAGAAACGGTCCACAAAGGCCTTCTAATCCAATAAGTCTCGTACTTGTGAACATTACTTTCGTGCAACGAAACTTCACGAGGACTATCGTTATAGCGTTGAACTACTTGTTCAAGTCCATATTGTCACATCAATCGGGAAGGAAAATAAAAAAGTCAACTTTGAAATACTAGAAATGCGATAATACGGAGTATCATTCGTGCCAACCATCCTAGTAAGCCTCCACCACTACTACAAAATCGGCCAAAGAGACCCAATATAAAAGACCTGTTAACTACATAAGCGGTCTCTTTGTTTAGAGAGACCGTTTATCACTAAAAACCGGTCCCAAAAAAAATTCAAAAGACCATTTTTGTAAGATAACGGGTCTCTCGTGGTTTTTTAGAGTTTTTTTTTTTTTAAAAATTAAAAAAGCTTGAGACCAATTCTTTTAGAAAACAGGTCTCTTGATGTTTTTTTTATTTTATTTCTTAAATTAAAAATTGGCAGAGACCAGTGCAAAATAACAACCGGTCTCTGCTTTCCCTCATTCTAAACCGCCAAAAGTCCCTAAATTTTTTATTTTTCAGAGTTGCTGCCTCCCTCGTTCTTCCTTATTGCTTGCATTGCTTTGCCCGATCAGTCGATCAGTCGATCAGTCCTCTCATACATCACTCAAACACACATCCTCCTCCGCAAGTCCTGCCGGCGTTCCTCCACCTCCCCCCTGCGGGCTGCTGCCGCGTTATACCGCCGCGATATCCCCCTCATTCGCTTACCCCACCGCATTGCATCATACACCATAGTCACTGCACTCATCACATTCCACATTCCGGCGATTTTGCAATAGCAATTCCACCACTCAAGTGCCGATTTTGCATTCAGAAATTGGAGGTTGAGAATTCTGCCACTGTTCGATTAAAACCCTAACTTTGGAGAAGGTATTTTTTTTTTTTTTTTTGTAACACATATAATTCACAATTCTGCAATTGTATGTAGCACATATAATTCATAAAATTGATTGATTTTTGTTCATATTATACCGTTTCATTGAGGTTGCCTTTCGTTTGTTTTGCTAAATTAAAATTCCAGTACTAGCGAGCAGTTCGCAATTTGTGTGTTTGAAGTTTGAAATTTGTGTGTTTGAAGTTCGCAATTTGTGTGTTTGCAATAATAATTTCAATTTCTTTTCAGTATTATTTTATTTGTTTGCATAAAATTTGTATGTCAATCGTCTTCTTATATTACTAGTTAGTTGTTTTGGCTTAGAGTATAGCTTTGTGTAAGTTATGAGCTGCTAGTAGTACGTATATATAGTACCTGTTATGAATTTGATTTTCCCGCAAAAGTTCCGTTTTGTACCTTTGTAAAAGGAGTTTATATAATAAAGTATACAAGCTAACCCCACGTGTAAGGATAAAGTATTTGCATGGCTAAAAATGTGGGCTATAAAAAATGGCAGAACATGAACATGGAAGCTCCCAAAATTGATGTTTACACTGCTCACATTCAAAAACAAAGTAGTAAATGACTAGTGGTCCCATGTTTCTATTCTTTACTTTGTATTGTATATTGTTTATGCTTAAAAAAAGGATAGAAAATTGGATCCCAAAATTGTTATTTATTAATGAGTATCGTATTTGTTTTTTTAAGGGAGTACAATTTCAAGTAAATGTTTGTTTGAAGCGCGTACTCGATCCGTTATTGAGTATTTGAGGTGCTATTCTTTTGCATAGGTAAGTTAATTTATCTCAATCTTGTTTTTTGACTTTTAAACAATATACTCATGCAATTATTGTTTTATATATGTATTGTTTTATATATTGTTGTATATAAGTATTAATATACTCATGCAATTATTTTTTTATATATGTATTGCTTTTTATATGTATTGTTTTATCTATTGTTTTATATATTTTTTTATAGATGTTGTAAATCTTGTGGTTATATTCCAAATTGCCTTTTTATATTATTTAAGAATTGAGGACTCGTTTTTGGTGGTTAGACATGGATCGAAATTGGATATCAACATCAAAACCAGGTGACCCTGAATATGAAGCAGGGGTTAAGGAATTTATTAAATTTGCAGTAGAAAATAGTGGAGGTCGCTCCAAGCTACGTTGTCCTTGTTTTATGTGCTATAATTTTTTGCATAAGAGACCCGATGAAATTCTCAATCATTTGAGTAAATGGGCATTTGATAAAACATATACCCGTTGGATCTGGCATGGAGAGTGTAGGGACAGACAAGATATTGGTAGTGGTGAGAAAAGGGATGATGTGCGCGAAGTTCATAATAATAATGAGGGTGATCGGTTGGAGGATATGTTGCATGCAGTTAAGGATCAATTTGAAGACAACCCGGAGAGCTTGTTAAACGACTCTGAAAAACCATTGTATGAAGGTTGCACCAAGTACACAAGGTTATCAGCCATACTCAAATTATACAACCTCAAAGCTGGTCATGGTTGGACAGACACAAGTTTTAATGTGTTATTGGAATTGGTGAAAGACATGCTTCCCAAAGACAATGTCCTTCCTATTGGTACATATGAGGCGAAAAAGGCACTAAGCTCTATGGGTTTACCTTATGAGAAAATGCATGCTTGCCCTAATGATTGTGTATTGTATCGTAATCAATATGAATCGTTAGAGAGTTGTCCAATTTGTAATGCCTCACGATATAAGAAAGGGGATCGGGGAGTACCTGCCAAAACATTATGGTATTTTCCGATAGTACCAAGGTTTAAGAGGTTGTTTTCAAAAGCAGAAGATGCAAAGAAGTTGACATGGCATTTTGATGGTCGAGTAGACGATGGAATGCTTAGACACACTCTCCGCAGTGGAGGTTTATTGATGCAAAATTCCCCGAGTTTGCGCATGAAAAGCGTAATTTACGCCTTGCATTGTCTACGGATGGTTTCAATCCATTTGGTTCCATGAGTAGTACGTATAGCACTTGGTCCGTTATGTTGGTGACCTACAATTTACCCCCATCGTTGTCCATGAAGAGAAGGTATATGTTCCTTTCGTTGCTAATTTCAGGGCCAAAACAACCGGGAAATGACATTGATGTGTATTTGGCACCTCTTATTGACGATTTGATTATGCTTTGGGAAGAAGGTGTGGAAGTGTTTGATGCACATCGCAATGAAAAGTTTAATCTGAAAGCAATGCTATTTTGCACCATTCAAGATTTTCCGGCTTATGGTAATCTTTCGGGGTATACTGTGAAAGGGGAAAGTGCTTGTCCTATCGGTATGGAGGATTGCAAGGAACAATGGTTAAATGCATCTGGAAAGCATGTTTATCCAGTTCATCGTCAATTTTTGCCGTCTGATCATCCATATCGAAGGAGAAAGAATGCGTTTGATGGGACACAAGAATTTAAAGGGCGACCAAAAGTCATGTTAGGTGAAGAGGTCTTTGAAAAGGTGAAGGACATTGAAATTACTTTTGGAAAGAAACATAGAAAAGCTCTTCCTACGCAGGGTTTCAAAAAGTGTTCATGTTTTTGGCAACTATCCTATTGGAAATACCTTTTTGTGAGACATTCACTTGATGTTATGTATATTGAGAAGAATGTGTGTGATAGTTTAATTGGTACATTACTCAATATCTCTGGTAAGACTAAAGATGGTAAAAAGGCTAGAGATGATTTGGTGCATATGGTGATTAGAGATGAATTGCATGCTGTTACGAATGAGAAAGGTCGAGCATACTTGCCTCCTGCTGCTTACACATTGTCTAGAAAAGAAAAAATCGAGTTTTGTGAAAGCTTGGCTGGAGTGAAAGTGCCGGAAGGTTTTTCTTCAAATATTCGTAGCCTTGTAAACATGGAAACTTTGAAACTTGTAGGCCTTAAGTCTCATGATTGCCTTGTTTTAATGCAGCACTTGTTACCTGTAGCAATTCGTTCTATTCTGCCTAAAAATGTTCGTTATGCTATTATTAGACTTTGCGGATTCCTTCATGCGATTTATAGCAAAGTCATTGATCCAAGAGAGTTGACTGCATTAGAGGATGAAATTGTTGCAGTTTTGTGTCAGTTAGAGATGTTTTTTCCTCCATCATTTTTTAATATCATGATCCATTTACCGGTTCACTTGGTTAGAGAGATAAGATATTGTGGTCCAGTTCACATGAGAAATCAATGGTGTTTTGAAAGGCAAATGAGAACCTATAAGGGATATGTGAAGAACGCTTTTCATCCTGAAGGTTGTATTGCCGAACGACTATTTTACGAAGAAGTTCTTGCTTATTCCAATGACTATGTGTTAAATGCAATACGGATAGGGCTTCCTACATCTCGTGATAGTGGAAGAATGGATGGTGAGGGGACAATAGGCCGCAAAGAACGTGACCTTTCCTATGTTGATTGGCATAAGGCTCATTTATACATTCTTCATAATGAGGATGAAGTTATGCCGTATGTTGAGAAACACATGAGCTACTTGAGGAAGTGCAACAGGACATAGTAGATCATTTATTAGTTGGCTGAAGGATTATGTAATGAAAGAGCTCATAGATTCTTCGACTCCATTTTTTTTCTGATCGACTAAAGAGTTTGGCATTTGGACCCGATTTTAGTGCAACTTATTATTCAGCTTATGTTATTAACGGTTGCACATTTTACACGAGGTTTCAAGATGAACTTAGTACTATGCAGAATAGTGGGGTTACTTTAGAGGCTGAAGCTATGCATTTTGCTAGTGCTAAAGACAAGAATCCTGTGTGTGGTATGATGAACTATTATGGGGTCATCGAAGAGATTTGTGAGCTGCATTACTCTACGTTTTCAATACCTGTATTTAAATGCCAATGGGTCGACAATAACAATGGGGTTGAACATGATAGGTTTGGGCTTACATTGGTTAATTTGAAAAAAGTTGGTCACAAAGAAGATCCTTTCATCCTAGCAAGTCAAGCAAGACAAGTCTTTTATATGACCGACCCATCGAACAAGAGAATGTCAGCAGTTATAGCACCAAAGCCTCGACATGTTGTTGATGATTATGGCGAAGATAGTGTGTTGGATGATGGTTATGTTAGGAGAATGGAGCAAGGACACATTGAGGTTGATGTTACAGATGATATTTCAATATATGTTAGAGATGACCACAATGAAGGCGAGTGGGTTGAGAAAGAAAAAAAGGGGAAAAAGCGAAAGCGTGGACATAAATAGTCCTTATGTATTTGAGGTGTGTTTCACTTAGTAGTTGGTAACTTTAATTTTTACGAGTCTTTATTTGTTTATGCAACTTGATTTATAAATGTGTGCTTGTCAAAATCATTTCTCATTACCATCCATATATTAATATTTAATTAAGGTTATTGTTTTTATAGTATTTTATTTAGTTTAACTAACCAATTATATTTTTTCTTTTTATCTTTGCAACAGGTTGATGGCTCGGAAAAGAAAGCGAGTGCGTGAAACCGACAATTCTGACAACACCGAATGCGAGGAAGAAAGAGGTCGTACAGTGCTTAGAATGGTTGGGAAAGCTATCCATGCTGGCTCCAAAATCCCTTTACAATGGCATCCAACCAAAAGAATCCCTATTGGAAGTCATAGAGGTCATTTTTCCACCTATATTGGTGTAGTTGTGCGTGAAAGAGTAAGTATCACATACAACAAGTGGTTAGATGTTCCACGAGCAGTCCTAGATCATTTGTATGAGAATATCTCGGTAAGTAAACTAAGTTCATATGTTAAATAAAAGAAAAAAGTTTAAGGTTACTTATATATATATATATATATATAACATATGACATTATATGAATGTAGAGGGGGTTTCATGTCCTTGAAGGTCGCAAACGATGGATACTAAATCGAGCTTGTGTTCGATGGAGAGCTTTCAAGACTAGACTAAGACTTAGGTGGTTGTATCTCAAAGATGGATCAATTAACAATACACCACCTTTGAAATATCCTTTTATAACTCCGGATGATTGGGGGGCATTCATCACAGCTTGTAGTTCTAATGACTTCAAGGTGCTAGTTCATCATTATGGCATTACCTTTTTAATTTATTTTTTGCATGCCTTTATAAATTTAATGTTTATGTAAAATAACTTTGAATGTGAACTTAATTGCAGAAATTGAGTGAAAGTAATCGTGAAAGGTCTAAAAAGAAGACCTCAAAATATCGAGGTGGGAGACTTGGCTATCAATATTTTGAAGAAGAAATTGTAAGTATATGTTGCTTTTATTCTGCCCTTGATATTGGTCTATACTAAAGTGCCTGCTGTGATTTTAATCTTTAATATGTAGGTCCTTCCTTCAAACTCTTTAATATGTACAGTAAATCCATTAAGGCTTTGTGTTTTATTGCCTGCTTATCATTTAAAGACTGAACTTAAACATATCAACTAATTTGAACTGATCAAACTGATTTGCACAGATTGAAACTGGTTTTCACTAATAAACTGGAAAACGGAGTAGTCTCTCCTATGCTTGATGTTTATGCCTTTGGTGTTCTGTTTTTAGAGATGCTCACTGGGAGGGATGTTGCTAGTCTTTATGAAGGGGTTAAGGTTCATTTGTCAGAAATTTTAAGCCCTGTGCTGAGTGAGGATGGGAATTTGAGCTTGAAAGAATTTATGGATTCTTCCCTTGGGGAGGATTACCCTACTGATATTGCATATACTAAGCTTGTGCTAGTTGATAGTTGCTTGAGAAAAGATCCAGGAAAACGCCCTTTTATTATGGATGAAATTGTGCAGATTTTATCAAAAACCTTGACAACCTCACTGATCTGGGGATCCAGTACATCTGCTAGTGTCTTAAGCTTATGACAATCTGAAGAGTGAAGACTAGGTTTTTTTTTTTTTTTTTTTTTTTTTTTTTTTTTTTTTTTTTTTTTTTTTTTTTGCAGTGCTTGTTGCTTCAAATCACCTTATTACGCGTCTTACATTAGCTTTAAGCTTCTTTCCTTTTGTTTAGGTGAATATTTAAGGTTTTCTTATGTTGCCATATATGAAGTGTGTACAAGACTTGAATAAATAATATACATCATTAATATTTTTCTTAAAAATGAAGGTGATTGAAGTTGTAAATATTATGTCTTGATGTTAACCTTCTATCAAGAATTAGTTGGGGAGGCTAGGTATAAAGTAAGGGGAGAGAAATTAATCGGAGACTAGTGACTGAAAGTTGTTGCACATGTTACAAACTGTTAAAATACATTATTATGCCTGGCTTAAAAACGCTGATATATGCATTATGACTAGTTCTATTATTGATAAGGATAGAGAATTGATTTGACTCCCTTTGCTCTTTTTTATATTTGTATTTTGTAACAATTGTAAGAATTGAATGTAATATATAGACTGAGGAGTTTTTTTTACTCAATTTCGCGTAGAATTCTTGAAATCAGTTGATAAAAATAATTGGTTGTCCTTGCTGCTTATGGGCTCATCCCATTAATTATAATAACTTTGTTTACTTAGATGAGCTAACTTAATTTAAACTATTCCTTGCCCATTATTATACTTTTTGTCTGCATGGACAAGCTTATCACTTTATTTGAATTAGTAGCTGCTAGTTTTTGACTGTTTCTGATCAACTTGAAGCTAGTTAGAATCTATTTAACCATGAGTTAAGGCGGTTTTGAAGCCTTTTTATCATGACTTAGGTACTAGATTGATATTGTTTCTCTTTATGTACATCACTTCATCGGTGTTTGATGGAGTTATATGGTGGATAGGCTAGCGCCAGCTTGACTAACCTGATCCGCAGCCTCTGGCCTCTGGGTCCTTTCTGTTATGAGAATTTTCATCGATTTTGTTATTCATAGTGCATAGCATAAATAAACTGTGCGTTTGAGTTATGAGCAAGAGACAGATTGAAGAAACGATTTGAGAATGATATGTTAATAAGTGATGATAAATAAAGATAGATATCTGAGTCTGACATCATTTTATTCTATGAAGTTTTTCATAAAATGCAATCAGGTTACATGGGTTGAATATTCAGGAGTTTTTTTTTTGTTTATCAATTGGCATGATTCACACATCTAAAGACTCCCTGCGATTTTCCTTAATTTTTTCACATACTTGATAGTTTGCAAGCTAAGATAACCCAATTCAAGGGCTTGATTTTTACACTTTTACCTACTCTGTATTTCCCAAAAACTACCCAGCTTTACCAACCTAACTCTCTTGCTTTTCTCTCCAAATCTTTCAGCCTTCATATTCTACCATACCAGTCAAGAGAGTACATATGTCAGCCTTAAGAATAATACCTTACAAGGGGCTTAATCATTTACTTTGGATTCTAAGAACTAAATTTTACATTCAATAACATGATCCCTAGAAGACTTTCTTTTTTTTTTTTCTTTCTTAGTGAAACAATGGTCAGTTACAGCAATTAAATTAATCAAAGCTTAATCAAATTCATGACTTTATCGTTTTTCCTACTACTCTGACACTTTATTTGTTTCTAGATCATCATCTATCACATATCACAGCCCTAGCATTAAAATTATAATTCAATTCAGTGGAAATTCTTAAAATAGAATTCAAAACCCACCCCATATAAACACAGGGCAAAAAAAAAAGACACCATAAAAATAAAATATTAGTGTGTTTACCTGAAACAGAAAAATTGCAACTCCAACTGTATTAATCTCTAATCTAGCTTAATTTGAGCAACCAAGGAACCCAGATGAGCAATGTATCTACAAAAACAAAATGATAAAAGACTGGTCAATATGCCAAACTAAATAGTAGCACCACTGTCATTCTGAAATTAAACATGCCAGTTTCTGATAATAAAACATCCTGATGCACAAGTTTCTTGCTGATACTGATGCACAAGTATGTAACTGTACAACTGCTAGATTTATTTTCACCTAATTAATGTAACTAAATATAGTTCCAACTTAGTGATAATTGCATGTCTGTGTTAGGTATATACCTTTTTCAAAGTAGTTTATTTTATGATTTTGTATTTTCACAATGTAGGAGAAAGATCTCGAAAAGCAAGGAATACATGTCTCAAACGTGCCTCGACATTTGACTTGGATTAAAGCTCATTCTCACGTCAAGAATGGAGTTCTGACCGTTGACAATCCTGCTGATAAAGAAATCCATGATGCAATAGTAAGTTAGCAAACAATCTGATGCAATTTCTTGGTGTTTTGGTAAACACTTGCATGTAATATAAGTTCCTTTTCGGCTAAAAATAGATACTAACCCTTTATGATCTTGACCTCGTTTTACAGATTAGATTGGAGGCCCAAGTACAAAAAGGTGAAATAGTTGCTACAGGTCGAGATGATATTTTGGCAAGAGCTTTAAACAAACCAGAGCATGGAGGTTCTGTTAGGGCTGTTGGTTCAGGCATAACTAACAAGGAATACTTTGGATACAACAAACCAACCACACCTAGCGAATTACATGCTAGAATGAATGCAATGAACTCAAGGATGGCAACAATGACCAAGCAGCAAAACTTTATAATTTCCTTCATGATGTCATGCTTAACCCAAGAGCAACTAGGAGCATTCATAGCTGGTGGTGCTCAGCAAGGTGTTTTTGGTGGCGATCTTGCAAATTCAGGTGGGCTGTTTGGTGGGGAGGCAGCTGGTTCGGGTGGTTTCCTTGGTGCTTTTGGGAACCTTTTTGGTTCTGGTAACATCAGTGGTTCTAGTAGCCAAGGGGCAGCTGGAAATGGGTTGGATGCAGCTCATTTAGACAGCTCATTTGGTAATGGTGTCCCCCTTACACAACTCTTGATGGGAGGTATGGAAAGGCATGACGTTGAAGGGCATCACTTTGGACATGATTCACCTGTGGATAATTCTCACAAACAAGCATACACTGAGCAAAGAATTGCGACAAACCCAGAACCTCATTACACAAAAAGCCCAATCATGGACCATTCCAACTTCAGAACCTCGAGACAGCGGCAGAGGCAGAGGCATACCATGTTCCTTGGCCTGAGGTGAACCACATGAATCCAGTTGAGCATACTCCAATCCCCCCACATCAAAGTCAAGTTGTGAATACCAACAACAACTATACATTTCCCGAGGTATTACCAGCTTGAATGCAAGGCTTTGTTTTCAAGTCTCATATAATGCTAAGGTCATTTAAGCGAGATTTCATGTTTGATATCTGGTTGAGCCTTTTGTTTTCAGGGATGGAGTGATTGCCGCTTGGCAATTGAGGGAAGCGACAAAGAGCTACTAAGTTGTTGCTAATGGAAAAGTCTACATAGAAAACAACACAGAAGTTCTTAGTAATCATACCATGTCGTTGCCCCATGGTCATCGTCGAGTAACCATTACTAAAGATTTAATGCCTTCTGCTCCCTTGCCATGTCCCAATGATGAATTGATCTTTTTTTGTCAAGCTAAGAAGGCTTTCACAGCTTGGCCAAATCATTTGATACTCCCCCCACAGGTAAAGGAGCAAATCTGCATTCTTTTGCTACTATGCTGTTGCTACTGCTTCTGCATTCTGCATTCTACTAATACTTTGCAAAAAAAAAAAAAAAAAAAAAAAAAAAGCCAAAAAAAAAAATGGATAGTTTTTAAACTTATATGAATGCCAATACAAGAGTCAATTTGTTGATTTTCACAAATTTGTTGATCTTCCCTTTTAGATTCATGTGCAAGTTTTCTTCTTCTAAAGCTTACATGCGTGTTATTTTTGTGTGAAACCATATTATTAAGGCGGATAAGCAAGTAGATAAGGAGTTGAATATGACCACACCATCCCCACGATCAACATCCTCTCGAGCATCAACCACTCGTAGCTATGTTGTTACCGACAAGGATCGTGAGATGGTAACGTCTACTTGGATGCGTGTTATGAGAAAAAAAGCTATGGGAATGCAAAAGACGGGTGATACCATCTCCATAACTATCCCAGAAAGCATGTTTCTTAACGAAAATGGTTTGGATGTTTCACTTGACTTTGAAGACTTGCTTGATTGGTGTTTCCAAAAGGAGGTCGGGGAATCGCAAATGACTGTTTTCATGAAGTAAGTTTCCATAGAGTTTCGTTTCTAATTCTAATGTTGATTTTTTTTGGCCCTTTAACTAATAATATTGATATGGCTTCTCATGGGATTAGGCACCTAAAAGAACGATGTGAAAAAGAAGGTATCTCAGGAATGTATGGGTTTTGTGACTGTAATGTGCTTTCACCATTGACACCGACAACAGACGAGCAAGTTCGATGTAACTACTTAGCTCATGTTTTTGGAACCAATGAGGGGAAGAATGTTAATCCGTTATTCTTTGCTCCTTTTAATGATAAGTAAGTGTTCCTTTTTGTTTTAATGTGTTATGTTAAATCCACAAATTTTAATTGATACTATTATTTATTTTACAATGTCTAGTCTGCATTGGACGTTAGCGGTGATTAGTCCATGGAATGGGTTGGTGTATTGGTTAGATCCACTTGGAGCAGAAAACGAAATCAACTCATTTGCACAAAAAAATCATCAATGAGTATGTATTACTAAAATATTCATTTGATTAAATTGTGTTTTTCTTATTATCTAATAAAAATGATTTTGTAGGGGAATAATTAAATTCAGTATTAAGCATCGAAAAGATATCAAGAAAATTAAAAAAAATCCCAAAATTGGGTGGAAGCAACCACATGTAAGTTATTATTATTGTTAGCATATTTGATACTTAGTAGTGCAATAATAAAATCCAAAATTGTGTTGATGTTTATTTTTTTGTGACAGTGTCCTGTACAATCTGCATACACAAAGCACTGTGGATACTTTGTATGTCGCTATATGCTGGACATTATACAGAACAGAGTTTTATGGATTTCTGAGCAGGTATATTCATAGTACATGTCATTTTACTTGGTATTATTTAAGCCTATATGTAAACCCCTATGTCTGCCCCTTCTTCTTGTGTTTCCTATATGCTGTTTGATTGTTGTTGTTGTTGATAATCAAATACATTATTGGCCAATGTTTTGAATTCACATACGTGCCTAGGAGGAATGTTTTACCTAATAAAAAAAAGAGGGAGTACATTGACAATGCTAGCTGCTAGCACTGATGCACGCACAGGGCATCCAGCAGCTTAGCTTCTGCAATGGTTGCTTGTTGCTGCTGTGGTTGCTTGTGCTTCAATAGGTGCTTGAAATTCAGCTCACATGAGTCAGTAAAATTGAAGTGTAGTTGGTGGTTAATTTTTTTTTTTTTAGCAAACATAGTAAAGTTGAAAGATAAATGAAGCGTAATGATTTGCAAACAATGAACAGCATAGTGCATACTTTTTCACTTTGAAGAATGTCAGGTGTGTCACTGAGAACAGTTGTATTCTCTTCGACAACAACTATTAGAGGCTGCATGAAAATGTCCCAAAATTATGCATGAAAATGTTCTGTCACAGTACTTATTTTAGAGAATAATGCACATGATCAGTATATATATAGTCAGTTCACTTGTATATTTTGGTCTTTGGACATATAAACACCAACTGGCCTGGGCAACTGAACTTTGGCAATATACTCATGCAATGATGAGCAGCTAGTCAATATAAACTGAACTTTGGCAATATACTCATGCAATGCTGCTACTGCCTTTTTCTTGATAACTGAGCTTAATAGCTGCTGCAGACAAACTGAACTACCCAGTAGGTTTAAACTTTGCTGCTGCTGCCCTTTTCTTGATTCTATGCTACTGTGCTGCTACTGCCCTTTGTGCTGCTACTTCTTTTGTGCATACATAACCTAGCTAGTAAATTAGATTAGTGTTAGTCATGATACTATGTTATTAGTTAGCAAGAGTGATATGAATACATAACTCTTATGTAATTTTCTTTCTTTACTCATTTGGAAATCTAATTTGTTGTTATTTCATAATTATTATGCAATTATCTTTCTTTACTCATTTAGCAATGGCATATGTTGTAGATTTTTCCCAAAGACCCTTGCACATATTCTTCGGAAGATATTGACGAGATTAGAGACTTATGGATTCAATATGTTCTTGATCATGATGAGCCAGAAGAACCTTAGTGATTGGTGATTTCAGCATGATGAGTATAAAATTAGATTAGGGTAGTCATAATACTTGACAAATCTCTACATTTTGTATTTTGATACATTGGCTATTAGATAGTGTACATATATTAGTACTGTGTTGGATATATATATATATATATATATATATATATATATATATATATATATATATATATATATTTGTATGCATCTTAGATTTTGGAGTACAAATTTATTTGTATGCATATATATTTTTTATGAATGCTATTTGTATGTATATATATATTAGCAGGTTCAAGGATTTTTGGTGCAATTTTATAATATGGGATAGGATGTATACAGGTTGTGGACAAAAAAAAAAATAAATATATATATATATATATATATATATATATATATATACAGCTATTCAGGAAATTTTGGCGCAAATATATTAAATTCAGCAGGGGATTTAAAAATTCGATAAAAAAAAAAAAAAAAAAAGGTACTGAGAGACCGGTTATCATTAAAAGTGGTCTCCACACATGCAATTCAAAAATGAAACAGAGACCGCTTTTCTTTAAAAGTGGTATAATTTTTTCAAAAAGAGAGACCACTTATCTTTAAAAGTGGTCTTAATTTTTGAAAAAGAGAGACCGCTTTTCTGACAAAAACCGTCTCTTACGCTTTAACAATATTAAAATATCAACAGCCTAAAGAGACCGCTTTTCTTTGATAATAGGTCTTTTGTATTGCAACTTAAGACCGCTTATACACAAGCAGTCTCTTAGCCAAAGAGACCGCTTAGCTAGAGACCGCCTCTAAGGCAGTCTCTTTGGCTAATTTGGACGGGTCTCTTTGGCCGATTTTGTAGTAGTGCACCAAGGCACCACCCAACGAATGGAAAATTCTCTCTTTGCAAAGAAGACCTTCCAATCATCATATGACATGTTTGCAGAGATTCTTCTTCTTACGGACCAGATCATTGGGACTATACTTTCAATATCGTCGGGGGCATAAAAAAGTTATAAACGCTCCATCAACCAAATCTGAAAAAAAAAAATCAGTCGAAAATAATGCAGAACAGCACCGTGACACGGCAGAATGCACCGTGTCACGGCAGATATGTACCATGACACGGTGCCTGGTATGTGTCACGGGGGGCGTTTTTACCTGCAACAGTACTAGAGAGCCCTTCCTAATGGATTCGGTCAGCTTTTGCTTCGTCAAGGCCACGCAAAGTTTTTCCAAGGCAAGTAGGCATAGGAGATCTCCCAAATTCAACATGTTCAAGTACAGACGCTAAACAAGCATGTCCTACCCTACCGTTTGCAAATAAAAGCTTGTTAAACATGCAAAAAATATAATCCCTTCTACGGTATACGTGATAAGACTTAGAGACATGACGATTGAAATATAAATTCGCAAGCTTTTCTAGATCCACTTCATTACCACACACAATTTTATTTAATTTTGGATCTGTCAGATTCAGATGGCGTTCAAAGTCTTGGTAATAATACTCACGTAGGGTAGGCATTGCAATGAGATTTCTATCAGGAAAACAAAAGATGGCACCGAATTCCTCCGACAGGGGACAAATTTCATCATAATCAAATTTAAAACAATGAGTTTCTGGACTCCAATAATCTATAGCTGCCCTAAGAAAATCATATTCAATTGCTACATGCCTTAAGGCTTATAAGCCTCTGACATGAAACAATTCCTGCTCTCTTTTGTCCGCATTGGTCAAACAATAGGACCAGTCACACGATTAGGGACAAGGAAAGTAGGGAGCCGCCAACAAGTTTTTAAGGAACTTGTAAACCGTTCACAAATCATAAAAGGCAACCACGATAAGGGACAATGATATGCAACACGATTCACCCGTGAAGGTTACACCCCATTCATAATCCATGAGATTACTAACTCCATATGGTTCGGAACCACGAAAGGAGGATCGGGGATGATGGTACGAAGTGAGTCATGGAGTCACATTTCGCCCGTGTTGGCCTCTACTCGATTTATGTAGTGAAAAGTGATTCCTGCGATCTCAAAGACATGCAAACAAAATATTCAATTTGCTCCAAACTATCATTAAGCTAAATTGGTTGAATATTAATGCAACACATAATTCTAAAATATTTGTGATCACTTGAATTAATAACAAGATTAAAAAGGAACCTAAACCGGTTGTCCAAATTATCTTATTAGGCGTGATTTTCAATTACATATTCTCTTTAAACATGCAATATGGTGATCATAATAAATAATAGAACAAACATTAATATTGGAGGCAATTTAGCAATAAATTGTTCGTCAAATCAAATATGAATAATAAACCTAATCATGATACTAGTAATATAAAATAAAAATAAGAGTAATTAAGTGATTAATTACTCACTTTCCGCGTTTTCTTGAATTGCTACATCATGAAAAAACTGTTAGTAACTTCAATAAAAATAAATCAAATTGAAATTAAAATAAATAAATGTAAATTTGATTTGATCCAAACCCTCGGTCAATTATACCTTTCACGCCTTGGTTTAAGGACGGAACCTCGGGTTAAGTATGGACTCCTTGGAGAGCTTAAGGAAGAATGGTGTAATTAAGAATATAGGTTTAAGACTTAGAATATGAGAGAGAGAGAGAGAAGAGAATGATTTTTGGTGTAAACGAGAGAAAGAGAGAATGATTTGATGACCCGAACTGTAGAAAGGAGGGGGGTATTTATAGGGAAAATGAGCAGAGGGAACACACGGAACCCTAAAAAGATAAAAACCCTAAATAATAATGCCGCGACACTGCAGAAAATTGCCGCGACACGACAGAAAATTCCGTGACACGGGGGAATATTGTGTGACGCGGGAAATAATTAGGCTACAGGAGATAAAACGCGTGAACGGTTTACGCAGAAAGGACACGGAGCTGCCCCGTGTCACAGTATGTGTACCGTGACGTGGCAAAGTCCACCGTGGCATGGTACAGTATACCGTGTCACGGTGAAAAAATCACGAGGAGAATGACGCGGAAAAGCACCGTGTCACATTATGTGTACCGCAAAACGGTACAAACTGCCATGAAACGGTACCAAACACCGTGCTACATCACTTCCCCCGCGACGCGGTGGTTTTGTTGCTTGCGCGACGATTCCAGTTTTTTATGCGTTTTTAAAATTGCGATAACTTTTGATTTGTAACTCGGAATAAGACATATAATATATCATTGGAAAGCTTATCAAGTATAATTTTTAACCCAATTATAATCAGGTAAAAATAATTTGTATATTTTAAGTTATGGCTATTTTAGTAGAAGGGTGTCGATTTTGGGCCGAGTTTAGTGTTTGGCTCATATCTTCTTCGTTTTAAATCGGAATTGTGCTTATGACATATTGTTGGAAAGCTTATTTCAAGGCCTATCCAACCAAATAACAATTGGATGAAAATTATTAAGCCACAAAAATCAGTTTCTCTCGGTTTTGCGATGTGGACACGAAAAGTGGAAAACAAGTTATGGTTTAGGGAAATGAGCTAGGAAATGGATTGGTTTATGAAATGTATTGAATGGAAACATGGATTTAATTACTCCAAAGATTAAATACTTAAATCGACCAATAATAATGGCGGTGAAAGGTTGTTCATCATCACGTTTGGTTTTGGGGAGACATTTTTAGGTGTCTACAGAAGCCCCCACTTTGACTGAGTTTGTAGAAACGTCAGTTTCGAAAACGATAGTCAAAGTAGTCGATAGGAACGGAGAATAATTTAAGATGTTCTGCGATCCTAAATCACTTTCTATACGCCGACACTTGTAGAAAAATGTTAGTTCTACAGATAAAAAAGTAAAGGGATAGAATGCTTATCTGACACCAGTGTATCAGTGACAAATGAGTTTGGTAGATTCCTATGCTTGAAGGAATCCACCGGATGACGTTTTTTTGAGATACTTTCCATGCCTAAGGAAATTTGAATGATGAGTTTGGTAGCTTTTTATGCTTGAAAAAATCTACCGGATGATACTTTCCATGCTTGAGGAAAGTCAACATATGAATTTGGCGGTTTTCTATGCTTGAAGAAATCCACCGGATAATACTTTCCATGCTTGAGGAAAGTCGACATATGAATTTGGCGACTTTCTATGCTTGAAGAAATACACCGGATGACACTTTCCATGCTTGAGGAAAGTCGACATATAAATTTGGCGGCTTTCTATGCTTGAAGAAATCCACCGGATGACACTTTCCATTCTTGAGGAAAGACTTATCTGATGATGAGATTGCAAGTCTCTTTGTATCGAGAACCTTGCATCGTGAAATGATGGTGGTTTGATTGTCCCCGAACATGGGCTGTAGATGGTTCGCTTGTCCCCAAACGTGGGTTGTAAATGGTTTGCTTGTCCCCGAACGTGGGCTGTAAATGGTTCGTTTGTCCCCAAACGTGGGTTATAGATGGTCCGCTTGTCCCCGAACATGGGCTGTAGATGGTCTGTTTGTCCCCGGACGTGGGATATATATGGTCTGCTTGTCCCCGAACGTGGGCTGTAATTGAGACCTGCAAAATAAAATTTGCCAAGGGACTCGTATAAACTATGATTGACTTGACCAACTAACTTGACCAAGTTTGACTTGACACGACATGACATGTATACAACTTGTGGTTGTGTGTGTATATGGTATGTGTGTGCAAATACAAGCAACAGAAAAATGCAAAAGCAAAAATTTTCTATCATTTTTGTCATGAAACGAGTGGAAGGTACTGACTTTCTCCCGAAAAAGAAAGACGTGAAAAATGAAGTTTTGTTTTCGAGCTTCCCTCGATAAAAAATTTTGAAAAAGAAAATAATGAAAAAAGGAAGAAGTTTTGAACTTCCTCCTTAAGCAAGACGAAATGAATCGTATGGGTTGAATTGCTTGTCTTGAAAATAATGTATGCATGATGCATGTTCTTAGGCCAGGAGGCTAAGGACAATTACATCATGTGACACGATAGATGAATGAACTTAGGTAATGGAGCTAAGAATCATATATGGTGTAAAGAAGCGATCTTGAACGTCACTTAGGTCTTGAAGCTAAGCATGATATGCGATGCATGAAGCAATGAATATTGCTTAGGTCAGGAAGCTAAGAAAGTATACAATGTTTTTTCTAATGAATGTTATCTTGAAAGATGATGAAACATGCACAGTGGGGAAACAAGATTTCACGATAAAGGGTTCCTAAGGGAAAGATGATATGGCTATGTATGTGTGAAAGTGATACTAAAGTGAGGTTGCAAAGGCTATGGTGATGTAAGGAGATGTGAGAAGAGTTGAAATGGTGACCCTTTAGGCTAGGTAGGCTAAATGATGTGGGTTCAAGCCCCCAAGTTAGCTCTAGATGGATAGCGTCATAGGGGTAAGCATTGGATATTCTTCAATTCGATCATGCATATGAATGTGGCCGCACCTCAATGTGAGGTTGCCAACGTATCCGTTAGGAATCAGGCAGGACGTAGCTCTAACCGAATTTTGCACAAGTGTATGTACACCTCAAAGTGGTCTTCCAAGGGTTGTAATGTGGTTAAGCTGATGGTTCAACGAAGAAAGGGGTAAAAGGCTCAAGACCCGTGAGAAGCCCCCAAGATATGCAATTATGTATAAGACTTTGCAAGTTTTATTTTCAACATTTTTTTTTTGAATTTCTTTTTTTTATTCTTTTAAATCAATGTAGGCAATCTCAGATCATGCGGTCCATCACTCACTTAGCATTCCTGTTTCTCAGGCACAGTACCAAGCACTTGATAAGAGACGCAATTCGAGACGTGTTCGTATCAAAGACATTGGAACACTTGCCTTTAGACATTGTTTTATTGTTCCTTTGATGCGTTTTTTTTATTTTTTAACTTTCTTTTTAAGTGTTATACAATTATACATCTTCCAATCCCACGGTCAAGTGAATGTGGGTTGAAGAAATGAAGGCCAAACGTTAGACGAGGTTCAAAATGGTTGATGAAAAAATGGAATGTGATTTAACGGTTAACAAGGAATGACAGGGTTGCAAAGGTGCCTCATGTCATTGGTGTACCTTTTGTTTAGTTCAGTAATAGTTTTTTTTTGTGTTTTTTTTTTCGGAGAATAAGTGAATGAAAAATGCTATGATCGAGATGTAAAGGAAAGTTGCTCATTTTATTAATGGAAAAGGTGAACGAAACACATGAAACATATAAAAATTCGAAATGGAAAACCTATGCTAGACATGAATGGGGGAATGGAGATGAATGATAAAGAAAAAAAAAAGAAATCATGAAATCTTGCACAAAGGATCTGATGTGCGCCTTGTGTTCATTACTTCTTGCCGCTTGGAGGGACAGGAAGTTTGTTTGCATCCACCAAGTCTTGAATGATGTCCTTCAAATTCCAACATTGCTCCGGAGTATTGCCCCTTCCTTGATGGTACTTTCAATGGGCATTGGGATTCCATTTGGCGCTCCTTTCTTCAGGTTTTGGCTCTGGAAATGGCCCAATAGGTGTGATCAAGCCTTGACCGTAAAGGCGATCAAAGGCCGCATCATAAGTCATTCCTAAAGGAGTGTAAGTTCTTTTTTTCTTGGGCAATGGAGCATCAAGAGCTAACACTTAATTGAGATCAACTTGGCTTATATTGTTGGTAGTATTTTCGTGCTTAGAAGACGAAGAAGAAGGATGGTCATTCTTCTTGTTTTTCCAAGTGTTATTATTGTTACTACCAGCAGTCTTAATTAGCTCATCCTCGATATTGATGCTTGTAGGCGTCGTTTGAAGTGCGCCTACGTAAAAGCATATGGTGAATATTCTTGGCAATCATAGGAAGTGGGAATTGACATAATACAATTAGGGACAAGTAAAGTAGGGAGCCGCCAACAAGTTTTTAAGGAACTTATAAACCGTTCACGGATCATAAAAGGCAACCACGATAAAGGGACAACGATAGGCAACAACTATTGACCCGTGAAGGTTACACCCCATTCATAATCTATGAGATTACTAACTCCATATGGTTCGGAACCACAAAAGGAGGATCGGGGATGATGGTACGAAGTGAGTCATGGAGTCACATTCGCCCGTATTGGCCTCTACTCGATTCTTATAGTGAAAAGCATTCATGCGATCTCAAAGGCATACAAACAAAATATTCAATTTGCTCCAAATTATTATTAAGCTAAATTGGTTGAACATTCATGCAACATATAATTCTAAAATATTAGTGATCACTTTAATTAATAACAAGATTAAAAAGGAACCTAAACCGGTTGTCCAAATTATCTTATTAGGCATGATTTTCAATTACATATTCCCTTTAACATGCAATATGGTGATAAAAAATAGTAATAGAATAAACATTTATACTGGAAGCAATTCAACAATAATAGCATTAGTCAAATCAAATAATAATAAAAACCCTAATCATGATATTAGCAATATAAAATAATAAGAGTAATTAAGTGAATTCATTACTCACTTTCCGCGTTTCCTGGAATTGCTACATCATGAATAAACCGTTAGTAACTTCAATAAATATATAAATCAAATGGAAATTAAATTAAATAAAAAGTAGAGTTAATTTGGTCCAAACCCTCAGTTATTTATACCTATCACGCCTTGGTTTAAGGACGGAACTTCGGGTTTAGTATAGACTCCTTGGAGTGCTTAAGGGAATAATAGTGTAATTAGGAATATAGGTTTAAGGCTTAGAATATGAGAGAAAGAGAAGAATGATTTTTGGTGTAAAAGAGAGAAAGAGAGAAGGATTTGATGCCCTGAACTGTAGAAAGGATGGGGGTATTTATAGGGAAAATGAGCAGAGGGAACACACAGAACCTAAAAAGATAAAAACCTTAAAAAATGTTGCCACGACACGGAAAAGAACACCGCGACACGGCAAAGAATACCGTGACACGGGGGGAACTGGAGTGACGTGGGAAAAAATGGAGTGACGCGGGAACATTTGACCTACGGGAGTAAAAACGCGTGAAGGGTTTACGCGGAAAAGACACTGAGAAATTATGTGACACGGCACACATACCATGACGCGATAGAGTCCAATGTGGCATGATATAGTACACCGTATCACGGTGAAAAACGGACGTGGAAAGGACGCGAAAAAGCACCGTGTCAGGGTATGTGTACTGCGACACGGTACAGATTGTCGTGACGCGGCAAAGTCCACCGTGGCACGGTACATTACACCGTGTCACGGTGAAAAAAGCATGTGGAAATGACGCGGGAAAAGCACTGTGTCACGGTATATGCACCGCAACACGGTACAAAATTTCGTGACACGGTGCTATATGCCGTGCCACGTCAGATATTGCCGCGTCGCGGCAATGTTGCTGTTGCGCGGCAATTCCAGTTTTTTTTTATGCATTATTAAAAATAACATAACTTTTTATCCATAACTTGGAATAAGGCATATAATATATCATTGGAAATCTTATCAAGTCTAATTTCTAACCCAATTAAAATCAGGTCAAAATCATATGGAGATTTTAAGATATGGTCGTTTTAGTAGAAGGGTATCGGTTTTGGGCCGAGTTTAGTGTTTGGCTCATATCTTCTTCATTTTAAATCTAAATTGGGCGTATGATTTATGGTTGGAAAGCTTATTTCAAGGCCTATCCAAAAAAATATTAATTGGATTTATTAGGCTTAATATTCAGTTTCTCTCGGTTTTGCGATGTGAACACGAAAAGAGGAAAACAAGTTATGGTTTAAGGAAATGAGCTAGGAAATGGATTGGTTTATGAAATGTATTGGATAGAACATGGATTTCAGCACTCCAAAGATTAAATACTTAACCCAACCAATAATGGAGGTGAAAGGTTGTTCATCATCGGGTTTGGTTTTGGGGAGACATTTTTAGGTGTCTACAATGCCGATGTCGTATACAACTTCGAAAGTGTTCAGTGGAAAAAATTTGAGATGTTCCCTATATTTGTGAGTAACATTTTGAATAAAGAGGCAAACCATCTCCCTTTCTTTGGGAGGATCTACCAAGAGTGAATTTGTTTCCCTCACCTGTTCAGATAAGCGGTGAAGCCTTCATTCTCTTTCTGTTTGAGAATGGAGAGTTCACGTTCAGAAGTTTTAGTTTGAATGTTACACTTGTAACGATTCATAAAACTGTCGGTGACATCTTGCCAAGTCGCAGTACACTTGGTATCTAAGGAATAAAACCATTGTTGGCAAGCATGTTCTAAGGAGAGAGGGAACACCTTAGGGAAGAGTGTCACGTCCAATCCCTTAAGAGCCATGGTTGAAGAGAACGCTTTCAAATGGAATATTGGATTTTCATTAGGCTTGAACTTTGAAATATCAGCAGTGGAGAACTTTTCAGGGAGCGGAGTCTGTCTTTCACATCCAAAGGAATGGGAGGCTGTTCCACATAAGTGAAATCCTCATAAATCTTACTTATGTGTTCCTTCAATATGTCAAGGGTAGAAACAGTGACCTTGTTTTATTCCATGGTAGTGACCCTAGTGGTAAGGGTTTCCATCATGGCAGACAGTGCCTCGATTGATTTGTTGTTGTTCTCAATATCTTCCTTAGTGGCCATTGAAAGTTGATAATTAGTGTGGAGATGACAAAGTTCTCTTTGACCGCCTCTTGGATTTAAGAGATTGTTGCAGTAATGACTCAAACCGTATTAATCTACCCCTGCTCCTTGACCAAGTACTGTGAAATAAAACAATTCACTTAATTGTTTGACTCATTGTCAAGATAGGGAAGGAAGGGAAAAAATAGACATTTGAATATAGGTGAGAATAAACTCCACTCATTTTTTTATTATGACGAAAAAAAAGGTGCATGAACCTAGTATACGATCATAAACGACATGGTGCACGACTGAGTCAGATAAATAAAGTGTGTGGACTATACTTGAATTGTGAGTGATTAAGTGATGTTATAAGACTTGCGGTATGATCGTATGGCTAGACATGTGAACAGTAACCAAAATGGCTGACATGTGGACCAAATTAGCACGGAAGACCAAAATAGGGGCTGACTGGACTTAAACTTGGGCACCGTGTCACGGCGCAACTGTCGTGTCACGTCAAACCTGCACTGTGGCGCAGTACAGGCCGCCGTGACGCGGCGTTTTTTGCCATGTCACGGTAATCAATTCCAGTTTTTTTTTCTCAATTTTAGAGTTTGTGCTAATTACTAAGTGAGTACGTTCCCTTGGCAGTTGTTAGTCGTAAAATAATCCACCATAGAGAAAGACAGATCGTTAAGGTTAGGATCAAAACGACCAAATATACACACATAGGACACGTAGGCACAATGATGCAAAGAATAGTTTGCAACCTAAGGTTTAGTTCTATGTTCTACTATGGCCAGGTTTTATTTGGTGTCAAAAGGGTACCATGGTTAAGAGTTTAGACGCGTTAGCAAGGCAGCCTCCCTCGAGGGTGTATGCGAACGGGCGGCTCCGCGAGTTCGTGATGAAATCGAACTCGACTCCATGGTTTGGGTGGATTTAAAAACTCGGATGAACCCTTATTTCCATGAGCCTTTATGGGTTGATAGAGCTTAAATCCCCTGGGGCTAAGACGTATGTAGAACACACACGTTTTTTCAGAAAAATCGAAGGAAGCTGACTGTGAGAAAAGAAATAAAGCCACTGGAAAGATTTCAGGACTGCAGCGACATGGCAGAATCTACCGTGTCACGGTGCTAAACATCGCGTGACGGTTCCCAGCCCCGTGACACGGCAAGCTCTGTCGTGGCGTAACAGTCAGGAAATCTGACCGGTGCCTCTGTTTTCTTTGTTCACGACCAGGTTATCCAATTTTTCCTACGGGACAAACCTGAGATATGACGTTAAAACGTCTATGCATATGTAAAAATGCCAATTTAATCACAGGAATATTTTCAAGAATCTTTCAAGTCTCGTCCACTCATCTTAATTAAATACCGATAACTCAAATCGATAAATAAACAAGAATCCTCCCCAGTGGAGTCGCCAAATTGTAGGCGTCATTTGAAGTGCGCCTACGTAATGCATGTGGTGAATATGCTTGGCACTCATAGGAAGTTGGAATTTACATATACTATTAGGGACAAGGAAAGTAGGGAGCCGCCAACAAGTTTTTAAGGAACTTGTAAACCATTCACGGATCATTATAAGGCAACCACGAGAAAGGGACAACAATAGGCAACAATTATTAACCCGTGAAGGTTACACCCCATTCATAATCCATAAGAATACTAACTCCATATGGTTCGGAACCGAAGTGAGTCATGGAGTCACATTCACCCGTATTGGCCACTACCCGATTCTTATAGTGAAAATTAATTCCTGCGATCTCAAAGGCATGCAAACTGTAGACACCCATTTGTGTCCCCCCAAAACCAAACCCGATGATGAATATTTTCAAGTCGAATCATAATCGAATGAAGTGAAAGTGTGCAAAGTTTAGTGTTGCGGTTAGTTTTATTAAAATTCTCTTCTTTCTCTCTGCTTTCGAAAACCTATTTTATGAAAACAGCCAATGGCAACGGTCCAATAATAGTGTAGTTGGATTGGGCTTGAAAAGAGCTTTTCAACGATATATTATAAGCCTAATTCCGACGAATAATGAGGAAGTTATGGCCAAATTACTAAACTGGGCCCGGTTTGATCTTTATATGCGGCCCCATGATCTAGAGGAGGGCCAATTATGGTTAATCATTCCTAATGAAATTGATTTTTATGATTAGAATTGATAATTGAGTTTTATGAGTTTTATTTAGAATAAAAAAAAAGTATGTTATAAATTAAATTACAGTTTTACTCGTCGTACGCTTAATTTTATCAAAAATATGAAAACGTGTGAAAAAACTGCTTGCAGCACTGCACCACAGGGTGTCTCCTGGCGTCAAGCCTATTGCGCGACGACATAGGCTAATGCGGCGCCAGCGTCGTATTTTATTCTTCTTGAAACTCCGATTCTTTTTTATCATGTTCCGGCTTGTTTTCGTTATAAATAGCCTCCTTAAACCACCGTTTTTAATTACCAACTCTCATCAAGAAAATCTTGATACTCTCTCTCTCTCTCTTTCTAAAACTAGCTTTTTACAAACAAAATTCCGCATTCACAAGATCTAGACACACCTAGCATAATTCGAAGTTGCCTTCGCCCTAGACATGAAAGGTTTGGTATTTCAGAGGGTTTGGTCCCAAATCTCTATTTCAATTATTTAATTTAATTGTTTGTTTTATTATTTTCCTTGAAGTTACTAACTTGTGTATTTTGTTATTAGAAAGAGGTACGAGGCATCCAAGTAAGTGCTTGATTTGTTTTTACTGATATTATGATATAGAAATCATGTTTAGGTTAGTATTTTGATTCCTAGTATCATGTTAGGATGTTTTCCCTAGTATCATGATAGGATGCTTTCCTTAATATGATGTTTAGGGTGATTTGCTTATATCAATTATGATTCCTGTGATGCTTCCTATTTTCTTTCTTAATAGCATGTTAGTATCATGTTAAGGTTAAAGCTTAGATTTTTAATGTTTAGTGACATGCTAGGGTTTGTTATTAATCTTGTTGGTATCATGCCTGGGATCTTGCTATTATTATGCTATATTATATTTAACATGATTATGATTATTATAATAGTTATTATTATTATGATTATAATTGTTATGATTATTATTTTGATTACTATTATGTTGCTTGATTATATTTATTGTTATTGCTTGATCACACCTTTTATGCATGTTTAAAGGGAATTTGGTACTTGTAATCACGCTTAATAAGATATTTAATAATCTTATTTAGGGTTAATATGATTATAATTCAAGTGATCGCCAATAATAGATTTAATCAACCAACATATATTAAACAGGTTTAGGGTTAACCTAATGATTGCATGTTAGTCAGAAAACGCACATTAATACAAGAAGAATAAAGTAGAGACCTATTATTAGGGCAGGTTCAATCTCTTTTAGGTTGGATTTGTACCTTCATCCCCGAACTTCCAGTCATGGTTCCATACCTATTGGAGTTAACGATCTCCTGGATCGTTAAGGGGTGTAACCTTCACCCTGTGAACGATTTACAAGTTCCTAAAACTTGTTGGCGACTCTTTTGCTCTAGCTTCCTTCCCTTTGGACGCCACCATGCTTAAGTGTATGATCACAGTGGAGTTCAAGTTTGGTGTAACGCTTGAAATATTCCCTACAGGTTTTTGCGACTCCACTGGGGAGGATTTCTATTTTAATTCCTGAAATTTATTTCGGCAATGATTTAGAATGAGTGGATGAGATTCGAAAAGTTCTAAGTATTTCATGTGCATAATTTTGGTAAACATTATTGTCATATGCATAAAAAAGGATCTCATTGGAAAGACCATCCGTAATGAGTCAAAAACATAGGATTTTTTTCACTTAGGAAATTTGAGGAATATCTTTCACAACTAGAACCGAAATAATGCTGCGAAAAACTGGAAAATTTTACAAACACAGAAAGCTGCTGAGGCGTGTAGGAATTGGCGTCTAGCAAACAGAGCCTGTCGCCGAAGATATGGTTCTGTCGCCAGGCGACAGGGCTATATCGCAGCGACAGTCCCTGTTGGCTGGCGTTGCGTTCTTCCAATACCGAGCCAGAAATATGAGTTCTAATTTCGACCAGTTCTAGCACTGTTGGCTCGATTCTACTTCCTGATTGAGTTTTTCTCACTTTTCTGAAACCCATATGTGTTCTACATATGGACATAACCCTCTGAGAATTCATGATCCATCTACCTGATTGAACGCTCTAGGCAACAAAGGGTACATCCGAGAATGTTGAATTCACCAAAGCATGGAAGCGAGTTTAACTCGCGGGGTCCCATCCACTCGTGCCAACCATTCCAAAGGTAAGGCTTTTGCGCGGTGCATCCGGACTCATAACCATGGACCCTCTTTGACTAACCCATATCCCGAACTTTAGAGAACTAGAGCTATGGTTAGGTTGCAAACTCATTGTATCATATTGTGCCTACTTGACTATTTGTGCATTATTTGTTGTGCATACTCTATATGTTTTTATTAACTGTTTGTTTGACTTATGTTTAAGCCTTAAATAAACTAATTAATGACTAAAAGGACTTTGCCTAATTAATTAATTAATTAATTTGAGTAATTAAAGTCTAATAAATTAATCAGAATTGACTTAGTACGACTTTAGGCATGTCCCGTAGAGTAAAAATACTGAAAGCAGTCCCAGATTAATGCTCCAGTAATGGCGCAAAAATTTGGGCTGCAGCGCTAAACGCTGATGTGCAACGCTGAGCGACAACTCTGTCGTCTGGCGCTGTACTGCAATGTGCGGCGACAGTTCAGGATTTTGCTCGAGTCATCACGACGAGTTAAATTAACAGTTTGCTAATTAGTTCGATTATTTTGTTAATAACACTACCCTTGTTTAGTCCTTAACTGAGCCTAGGCACTTAGTCCCATGGTCTTACACAAGAGTCAAAGCATGTCACTTACACTCACAAATAAAGCACACACTAATATGTATATACACTTTGACCATGTCTAGAGAGTCTTGCATGCACGTATTTTCTGTCATTTTTTTAGGGGGGTTAGTCGGATATCAATCCTCCAATTAAACCGCTTGTTTGAACCCATATACTTGATTCCCAAAAATATACCCGTATACTTGATTCCCAAACATATACCCATATACTTGATTCCCAAAAATATACACCCTATTTTTGCTTCTTTTTTTTTATTTTTCTTTATAAACCCGTAAAGTCAAAGTCAATTTGAGTCAAGTCATTAAATTAAAAAAATGGTTTAATTTATAGTGTGTGGTCAAGAAAGGAAGGGCGTTTGATCAGAGACAACCTTTTCCTTCAAGTACAGCTTTTTGACAAACCAATCAGTCGAAAAAGGAAAGCCAAGAAGATAATGGCGAGTCAAGAAGAAGTTAATGAGCTCAAGAAGCAAATGGCTGGTGTTACTGAACTGCTAAAGACCCTAACTCTCCAAATTAATGACCCTGTGAAGCAACAACAAATGGAGCTCATGCAAGAAATCTTGTGCAAGATATCTAATGATTACAGGTTCCAGGGCATTAGTTCACAAGGGGTCTCGGGGGACAAAGAGCTTCTTCCGCAGAAGTTCAATGCCAACGACATCCCAAAGTTTAAGGTAACTGATAACCCTTAATTTCATTTAAGAGCCTTTGAAACAATAATGAATATTAAGGGTATTGATAGAAAAGTATTTCATTCTTTATTTTCCTTATCTCTTGAGACCGTTTGCCAATAATGGTTCTTCTCCCTTGACAAAGAGAAAACCTCTACATGGGAATCAATTGTAAACGCTTTCATTGATAGGTATAAATTCAATATTCAAGTTGATACTGATCATAGGGAACTTGAAATACTTAAACAGAAAGAGAATGAAGGTTTCACTTCTTTCTTCAATAAATGGAGAGAAACCTCTGCTAGAATAATTGAAGTACTCTGCTAGGATGATTGAAGTACCAAGTGAGAAAGAATCTGTAAGGATGTTCATTAAGAACCTCCAAGAAAAGTACTCCAAGCACCTTAAGTACCAAAACAATCTTCATACTTTCAAGGTCGTCTACGACATTGGGATTAACATTGAACATGACCTAGCTAAACAAAAAGCTGCTAACAATAACTCCAACAATGGATGGAAAGGCAAGAAGAACGACAACCCTTCTTCTTCCAAAACCACCCACTCAAATAATGTTAGCACCTTTAATTTGAGTGAAGTCCTTGCTATGAACAACCAAGGACAAAAGAAATCATTTAGGAGGAACTTTACTCCTATTGGTATGAGTTATGACACCGCATTCGATCGACTAAATGCAAAAGGTCTTATAACTCATATTGGACCATTCGGGGATCTACCTGTTGAAAAGAGGACAGCAAATTGGAACCCCAACGCACATTTCAAGTATCATCAAGGTAGGGGCCATCTCACTGAGAATTGTTGAAAGCTTAAGGAAGCTATCCAAGATTTGATTGACAACAATAAGCTACCATTTCCCCCTGCAAGCAAGAAGCCAAGTATTAACAATGCACCTCTCTATAATTCCTTGGCTATCTCTGATGCAGAATACCATGTTGATCCATCATCTCTTATCAAACCTGTTGAAGAAATTCATGCTATCAAAGAAGAGGAGGAAACCTTTTTCGATGCCATGGATGATTTTCCTTTCGAACAAGAACTTGCAACCAAGGAAGAAGTATGGATTCTTATACGATTAATGTGGGAAGGAATAGACTTGTTACGTGAAGCTATTGAATTAGCGAAGAAACAAAGAAAGGAGCTTCAAAGCAAGCATGATAAAGTTCCATTTATGGAGAAGAAGCCATTCCCTCTCCAATTAATTGACACACCCAAGAAAAGTAATCAACTCTACACTCCAATTGGGACTTCCTATGCTAACATGTTCAAAATGCTCTCCGAGAGTGGTAAAGTCAAACCTCTTGAACCGAGACCATTTGAGTCATTAAAGAGGACAGATAGATTCTACTGTCCATACCATCAATCAGGGGGACATACCATTGAAAACTGTTTTAAATTCAAAGATTTAATTCAGAAGATGATTGATAACAAGAAGCTAGTTCAAATCCCACAAGAACAAGATATAAGCATCAATGGGGTTTGGGACACCGATGATGAAGACATCTATCTTAAGGATATGGAAGAACCTCCACTTTCAGTCATATATCCTGTAAGGAATTTTTGGGATGAAGAAGATTCACCCATAGATGTCCTCATAAGATCTGGGAGAATGCAACCTCCCATCTCTACACAACCCATTCCTACCGTGCAACAAGTTCTCATACCAATTATAGAAGACAATGATATTGTCAAACAACTCAAGAAGACCAAAGTCGAAATGAATGTATGGAAACTTCTACCTACATCTCGAGAACATAGGCTAGCGGTAATGAATGCCTTGGATAAGATAGGGATAGATTCCGACATCACTCCTGAGGGATTGGCTAATTTTCTTATGAGTGATCTCCCTAGTCCTATCAATCTGATAACTTTTTCTGACAAAGGTTTACCTCCGGAAGGTGATAAACACTACAAGGCTCTAAACCTTACGGTCGTCTGTAAGAGGATGAATGTCCCAATGACTCTTGTAGATATTGTCCCACTCAAAACTGCAAGAATTCTAGGCATAAGGGATGAAGACTTAACCTCGTCAACGCAAGGAATAAGAGCCTACGACAATACTCGTCGCCAAGCTCTTGGAAAAATCACTATGAATGTAACGGCGGGAATAATAGAACATGCCACTACCTTCCAAGTAGTAGATATTAAGGCTTCCTTTAACTTATTGTTGGGACGCCCTTGGCTACATGACCCCAAGGCCGTCCCTTCATCTCTTCACCAACAAGTAAAAGCTATAGTTGGAGGGATCTTTATTACAATCGATGCTTCACCTATAAGGATTAAAGCTGTTGAAAATCCGATCATTAATGTGGAGCACGATGAGAATGATGAAGACTTGTGAGGCTTTAATGAATAGGTCTCCTTAATCCAGGAGGATGAAAGGACCCCTCTTTGTCACGACCCCCACTCCAATATGACGGTAAAGGCTATTCTCAAAAGACAGGGACACTTTCCCGGAATGACTCTAGGAAAGAAAAAGGGGATAGAAAAACAAATGGAATTACCTAGCCTCCCTAAGATAGATACGACTTGGTTTCAAACCGACTCGGGAAGATCTTAAGCGAGCCTAGGAAAGGTCTAAGGTGCGTAGGAACACTCGCACCCAAAATAAAACAATCCCAATGGACCGGTATCCTCTTACTCTCAACGAACAATTCATAAGAGAAGGAGAGGACTATCCATGGTATAAATTTCCTGAACCTTTTATTGTACATGGCATAAGGAAACCTGGGTTCGAAATCTTTCTAGATGAGATCCCAACTCCTATTCATAAGGAGAAAGCACCCCCATGCTTTAACTTTAATGTCATGGGACTACTCTTAGGGCGTGAAAAGGATGAGCCGAAATATGTAAAGGATAATTCCTCGCTCATCCAAACGGTCCTACAAAGCGAGAACTTTGACCCTTTGAAGCTCATCACTCTAGCGGAGAGTTTAGTGCATGGATGGCACAAGACGGTCAAGGTGACTACTTCGAGTGGAAGAAAAATCTCAATAACAACAAGGCAAGGACCAATGTTTGAAGAGTCATCCGAGTCAGAGTCAGAGTCTTTTCCTGTAGAGTCTCCTAAGTCCTTAGCTATAGCACCCCTATTTCTATTTCTACTCCTAGGATAGTTAGCAATCAAGTCCCTGAGGACATTTCTTTATTTAATGTAATGATTTTAGAATTTAATAATATGTCTTCTTCCTCTTACTTCTCTTGTTTTTCATTAACCCAAGATGACGAGCATTGCTTAACTAACAATGAAAATGACAAAGAAATTATTAAAGCAACGGAAACACTTGAAAAGAAAACACCGATAATTGAGGATATTGAAACGGTTTATATCTCAAACGGTTCAACCATTAAAAGAGAAGTTAAAATCGGATTAACGCTTAATAAACAAGAAAGAACCGATTTAATTAATCTACTCAAAGAATTTATCAATGTATTCGCTTGGTCATATGAAGATATGCCAGGCATTAATAGAGAAATAGCTCAACACACTATACCACTAATTCCAGGAATGAAACCTGTAAAACAAAAGCTGCCTCAAATGAAACCCGACGTAGCTCTTAAAATAAAAGAAGTTCATAAACAAATAACTTCAGGTTTTATCACGGTATCCAAATACCCCGAATGGGTAGCAAATGTGGTCCCAGATCCGAAGAAGGAGGGAAGGGTAAGAATGTGTGTCGACTATCGAGATTTAAATAAGGCAAGTCCAAAGGACGACTTCCCTTTACCACACATTGATATTTTAGTAGATAATACAACAAATCATGCGCTTCTCTTATTTATGGATGGATACGCGGGATACAACCAGATTCTTATGGCAGAAGAAGACATAGAGAAAACGACATTCATAACACCTAGGGGTACTTACTGTTACACACTAATGCCATTCGGGTTGAAAAACGCGAGTGCTACTTACCAACGAGCAGCAATAGCCCTACTCCATGACATGATGCACAAAGAAGTCGAAGTGTATGTAGACGATATGATTGTAAAGTCAAAAGATCGCCCAGGACATCAAGTAGCCTTAAGAAAATTTTTCGAAAGGCTAAGAAAATACAACATGAGGTTGAATCCATCTAAGTGTGCTTTCGGAGTCACCTCAGGTAAGCTCTTGGGATATGTAATAAGCTCTAGAGGAATATAGATAGACCCAACCAAGATCAAGGCGATCATGTCAATGCCACCGCCCAAAACCGAGAAACAAATTTGAGGATTTATTGGCCGCTTGTAATATATAAGTAGGTTCATATCAAAGCTAACAACGATATGCGAACCAATATTTAAGAAGCTCAAAAAAAATGTGCCAATAATATGGGATGATGAGTGTCAAAAAGCCTTTGAGAAGATCAAAGACTATCTCACAAATCCTCCCGTATTAGCACCATCGCTTCCAGGGATCCCTCTTAGGTTGTACTTAACAGTCACCAAGGAGACAATGGGCCAGGGGCCATGCTTGCACAAGAATTAGAAGGAAAAGAAAATGCAATCTACCATCTAAGCAAGAAAATGCTCGAGTATGAAGTACGCTACACACCTCTTGAGAAATTGTACCTCACATTGGTGTGGGCCACAACCAAGCTAAGATATTTCATGCTCGTGCATACAGTCTTTGTAGTTTATCGAATGTATCCACTCAAGTATCTATTCGAAAAGTCTACACTCAATGGGCGCATATCAAGGTGGATATTCAATTTAGCCCAGTTCGATGTAAGATTCATGCCTCAAAAGGATATCAAAGGCTCTGTGGTCTCGGACTTCCTAACAGATTTCCCTATAGAAGATTCAACGCCAGTACATGACAATGAATTTCCAGACGAAGACTTGATGGTCACAGAAGATGATACTTGGACCTTATACTTCGATGGAGCCTCAAACCAAAAGGGGTGTGGCATTGGAGTACTATTAGTATCACCTAAAGAAAAGCATGTTCCAATCTCTATAAAGCTAGATTTCGATGTTACCAACAACGCTGCCAAATACGAAGCATGCGTGGTAGGCCTTGAAACAGATTTGGCATTGGGAGTAAAGAAATTGCAAATATTCGGAGACTCTTCGTTGATCATCAACTAAATTTCCAAAAGATGGAAAGTAAGGAGTGAAAGTCTAGCCCCTTACCAAACTTATCTGGAAACTCTCACCAACCAGCTGGAAAAGGTATAATACACCTATCTACCTAGAGAGGAAAACCAATTCGTCAATACCTTTGCAAGACTAGCCTCAATGGTTAGGATTCCTACGGAAATCGAGCAAATGCCTCTAACCATAGAGAAAAGGCATAAACCGGCTTACATTCAAGCCATAGAAGATGATGAAGTGGTCCAAGAAGAAGAATAAGAACCGTGGTATACGGATATACTCAATTACGTCACCAAAGGAGAATATCCTCCTCATGCTGACAAAAGAGAAAAACGAGCATTAAGACTCTTGGCTTCCCAATACGTACTCATAGACAACGAGTTACACAAAAGGGTACCTAAGGGTCGAGCTCTCTTATGTGTTGGGAAAAAAGACGCCCAAAGAGCTATGAGGATAGTCCACGAAGGCATTTGTGGAACCCATGTTAATGGAAAAATGCTAGTCCAAAAGATAATGCGAGAAGGATATTATTGGACTACCATGAATAGAGATTGTCATCATTATGTAAAAAGATGCCCTAAATGCCAATTTACAACATGTTCCTCCGTCTCTACTCTACACCTACACTTCACCATGGCCATTCTCTACCTGGGGAATTGATATTATCAATAAAATTACCCCTCTTGGGACAGGAGGTCACGAATACATCTTAGTAGCAATTGATTACTTCACAAAGTGGGTTGGCACAATCATATGCTAAAATCACTGCAAAACATGTAGCACTCTTTATCGAAAGGAATATTATTTGTCGATACGGAGTCCCACATAAGATGATAAGTGACAATGGAACTCACTTGCAAGCAGAATGTGAAGAATTGTTACAAAAATATGGTATTCAACACCATCACTCTTCCCCTTATAGACCTCAAGCGAATGGAGCAGTTGAGGCGGCTAATAAAAATTTAAAGAGTATTATCGAGAAAATGACAGAAAATTATAAGGACTGACCTGACAAACTCCATTTTGCACTTTGGGTTATCGCACGTCAATTCGCACAGCAACAGGAAATACGCCATTCTCCTTGGTTCATTTGATGAAAGCACTCCTGTCGCCTCCGATGATTGCATGGAATGGATGTCGTACAACCTGTAGAGCTAGAAATACCGTCTCTACGCATTGCATTAGAAAGTAAACTCGATGAAGTCGAATGGACAAGAGCAAGATATGAGGAGCTAATTTTACTCGATGAAAAGCGACTAGAAGCTCTACATCATACCCAATGTTATCAAACCCATATGGCTAGGCACTTTAATAAGAAGGTCAAGACAAGAAACATCAAAGTAGGAGACTTGGTGTTAAAAGCATTAAGAAAAAATGTGTTGGATCCAAGGGGCAAGTTTAGGCCTAATTGGCCGGACCATATACCGTCAAAACCATCCTATCAGGAGGTGCAGCAAAACTAACTGACATGGATGGCAATGAGTTCTCAAACATGACAAACCTTGACCAACTTAAAAAATACTACCCATAAATACTTAAGTAGGACACTCAAGAGAGCTACGTTTGGTCTGATTCCTTAGTAAAGGATACGTAGGCAACCCTTTACAGGGTGCGGCCACTTTAAATTTTGCAAACCTCGCATCCCAGAAGCAATAGAAATTCACCAGAATAGTAGCGCCACAGAAAGAGGTCTGTCGGTGGCCGACAGACTGCAGCGCAAAACAACAGAGTCTGTCGATCGACTTGGGGCTACTTAACAAAGAAATAAAAGACAAAAAATCATACCACCGCCTCCTCAGACAAAACAGGGGCCGGAGCTAACAACGATAGCAAATCCTCCTCGTAGCATCGCCCCGAGCTAGCATAAGATCGCCAAGGAGTACCAGCAGGCGACCTCTCCGCCAAGTTGAGCAGCATCGCATCATGGAACATGTGGCGAGGCGGAGCAGCAGGGACGATGAAAATCTCTGAGGAGTGCTGAATAGCAACTCTCTCTCCTGGGTACACCGCCGCCTCATACGTCCCCTTAAAGTAGCGACGCTCAGCGGTGTACTGCGCAGCCAGCGCAGGAATAACCAGACCGTCCCACGGCCGGTATAATACCTCAGGCTCCTGCAGGATATGTCTGTAAGATAAAGCTCCTACCAAAATCAATACAAAGATGTCAACAATTCAAAAAGAACATACCAAGAGGATCAGCTCTCGGACATGGGCAGTAGTCGCCTGGTCACTGAAATGACCTCTCCAACAGGCGCCAACAGGGAGCTCGCGAGGAGATGGTCTCGCCGGCGCAAGCGAAGGGGAGTACTCGTAAAGCAAGATCTACAAAGATAAAAAGATATCAGAAGGTGCTAATAAGAGTTTAGGGCTAACTTTTACAGAAATAAAGTATACGTCTACAACTCTCCAGATTCTAAAGAGAGCGATGTTTCCTGTGTAGAACCGGTGTCGACAAGAGTCTCGCAATCCCCGCAGAAAGTCAGCATAGGCCAAGCTAGCCCAAACGTAAGTCCCGATCAGCTGAAGATCGCGGAGAGAAAGAAGGTAGTAAAGCAGCACCCGACTACCCTTGTCAGGGGAAAAGGTCCCTGACAGCAAAATAAGTGCAAAGATGCGCACCCGCTGCTTTCGGGTGGTCGCATCGTCCTCAAAAGCCATCGCCAAAGTCGACTGGTGAATGCACCTGGAGCTAAATCGTGATGGCTCCACCTCAGCACGGGCCCGAACAGCGATCGGACCCAATAGCTCATCGACCACAGGAGAGAAAACACCAATAGAGCTGTCAAACGGCAGCGTAGTCGAGCGAAACTCCAGTCCCGAGATAAGACTGTAGTCGGCTGGGGTGACAGTCATCTCAACCCAAGGAAAATGAAAAGTGTTGGTGGTGTCCTAGAAGAACTCCACCAAAGCGCAAACCACGTGGTGGCCCGCGTCGAACGAGTACATGGCCTGTGTAGCCCGGAACAGAGGCAGCCCACAAGACTCCCAAAGCAGTCGCAACCCCTCATCGCCGCTAAAATACTTGATGTACAGCTTGCCTAGGGTCTCGTTGCCCGAGCCATGGCTGCGCGTCCTATCACTAACATTCCCCAACGCACCCTCTCAGAAATATGTTGCTTTGGGGCAAAGAACAACGTCCGCTCGTCCCACTCAGGGAAGGGATCGAGAGAGGTGGACGGATCCGCGTCCTCCTGAACGGGCTCGTGCTCCCGTCATGTGTCTTGGGACCGAGAACCGGAACCTCGCTGTCTAGCCATACTACATTGTGCAAAATTGACAAAAATTAAGGCTCTATAGTATCTAAGGTTCGCCTAGCCGCATGATACTATGTTTGCAAAAAACAAAGTACGTAGTACTAAAACAGAGCACAATTACAATTCAAGCATATATGGCTTTTTTCAAGCAACCAAACAATTTCTTGCAATATTATGATAATTATTGTGACATATTGGACAAGAATTGCTAGCAAAAACATTAAGAACGAGTCACATTGTTCTCCCGACCTTAAGAGGTTCAACAATGTTGAATCGCTCGTTTCTTCACCAAATTGAGTCAAACAAGTCTCAAAATACTCCCAAGGCAATATACAAACATAATCAAGCAATTTCATGGCATAAAAATTGACAAACAAAGCAAATTGTGCAATATAAGTTTCGAATTTTCAAGAAATTCGTGAATAAAATGTGCAAAATTCACCAAAAATCGAGTGAGTTTGGAAAAAAATTACATAGATCAGCAAATTATATGAACAAAACTTCAATTTGCAAAAAATTTGAGCGAATTTGGTTGAGAAACAAGCAAGAACGGACAATTCGAAGTTTTCGTGGCGAAACTCGAATGAAAATAAGCAGTAACAGCGAAATGAGGAAGAAAGGGGATTTATTCAGAAATCCCAACAGCAGCATCGCAAGAAAACTCTGTCGCTGCGCAACATAGTGCAGCACCTAGCGACAGAAAGAAAATGCAGCGACAACGACGTTGGAGCGGCGACAGAAAGGGACAACAATAGGAAACAACGATTAACCCGTGAAGGTTACACGCCATTCATAATCCATGAGATTACTAACTCCATATGGTTCGGAACCACAAAAGAAGGATCGAGGATGATGGTACGAAGTGAGTCATGGAGTCACATTCGCCCGTATTGGCCTCTACTCGATTCTTATAGTGAAAAGTGATTCCTGCGATCTCAAAGGCATGCAAACTATAGACACCCATTTGTGTCTCCCCAAAAGCAAACCCTGTGATGAATACTTTTCACGTCAAATCATAATCGAATGAAGTGAAAGTGTGGAAAGTTTAGTGTTGCGATTAGTCTTTATTAAAATTCTCTTCTTTCTCTCTGTTTTCGAAAACCTATTTTATGAAAATAGCCAATGGAAAGGGTCCAATAAAAGTGTATTTGGATTAGGCTCGAAAAGAGCTTTCCAATTATACATTATAAGCCTAATTTCGATGAATAATGAGGAATTTATAGCCAAATTACTATCTGGGCCCGGTTTGATCTTTATATGCGGCCCAATGAACTAGAGGAGGGCCTATTATGATTTATCATTCCCAATACAATTAGGATAGATTATAGTCTTCTAGAATCTTCTATAAGGTTCTTTTGAATCCTAATGTGATTAGCATTGATAATTGAGTTTTATGAGTTTTATTTAGAATAAAAGAAGTGTTTTGAATGAAATTACAGTTTTACCCGTCGTACGCTTAATTTTATCAAAAATATGAAAACGTGTAAAAAACTGCTTGCAGCACCGCACCACATGTTGGCGACAGGCCTGACGCGCGGTGACACGCTTATCGATCGGCGACAGAGGCTAGTGCAGCGCCAGCGTCGTGTTTTATTCTTCTTGAAACTCCGATTCTTTTTTATCATGTTTTGGCTTGTTTTCGTTAAAAATAGCCTCCTTAAACCTCTGTTTTTAATTACCAAATCTCATCAACAAAATCTTGATACTTTCTCTCTCTCTTTCTAAAACTAGCTTTTTACAAACAAAATTCCGCATTCACAAGATCTAGACACACCTAGAATAATTCAAAGTTGTCTTCGCCTTAGACGTGAAAGGTTTGGTATTTCTGAGGGTTTGGTCCCAAATCTCTATTTCAATTATTTAATTTAATTCTTTGTTTTATTATTTTCCTTGACGTTACTAACTGTGTATTTTGTTATTAGAAAGAGGTACGAGGCATCCAAGTAAGTGATTTATTTGTTTTTATTGATATTATGATATAGAAATCATGTTTAGGTTATTATTTTGATTCCTAGTGTCATGTTAGGATGTCTTCCTTAGTATCATGATAGGATGCTTTTCTTAATATGATGTTTAGGGTGATTTGCTTATATCAATTATGATTCATGTGTTGCTTCCTATTTTCTTTCTTAATAGCATGTTAGTATCATGTTTGGCCTAAAGCTTTGATTTTTAATGTTTACTGACATGCTAGGGTTTGTTATTAATCTTGTTAGTATCATGCCTAGGATCTTGCTATTATTATGCTTTATTATATTTAACATGATTATGATTATTATAATAGTTATTATTATTATGATTATAATTGTTATGATCATTATTTTGATTATTATTATGTTGCTTGATTATATTTATTGTTATTGCTTGATCACACCTTTTATGCATGTTTAAAGGGAATTTGGTACTTGTAATCACGCTTAATAAGATATTTAATAATCTTGTTTAGGGTTAATATGATTATAATTCAAGTGATCGCCAATAATAGATTTATTTGTGCATTAATATTCAACTAACATAGATTAAACAGGTTTAGGGTTAACCTAATGATTGCATGTTAGTCAGAAAGCGCTCATGAATACGCGAAGAATAAAGTAGAGGCCTATTATTAGAGCAGGTTCAATCTCTTTTAGGTTGGATTTGTACCTTCATCCCCGAACTTCCAGTCATGGCTCCAGACCTATTGGAGTTAACGATCTCTGGGATCGTTAAGGGGTGTAACCTTCACCCTGTGAACGGTTTACAAGTTCCTAAAACTTGTTGGCGACTCTTTTGCTCTAGCTTCCTTCCCTTTGGACGCCACCATGCTTAAGTGTATGATCAAAGCGGGGTTCAAGTTTGGGGTAATGCTTGAAATATTCCCTACACAAACAAAATATTCAATTTACTCCAAACTATTATTAAATTGGTTGAATATTAATGCAACATATAATTCTAAAATATTTGTGATCACTTAATTAAACAACAAGATTAAAAAGGAACCTAAATCGGTTGTCCAAATTATCTTATTAAGCGTGATTTTCAATTATATATTCCCTCTAACATGCAATATGGTGATCAATAAATTATAATACAATAAACATTAATATTGGAAGCAATTCAACGATAATAGAGTTAGTCAAATCAAATAATAAACCTAATTATGATACTAGCAACAAGAATAAAAATAAGAGTAATTAAGTGATTAATTACTCACTTTCCGCGTTTCCTTGAATTGCTACATCATGAATAAAATGTTAGCGACATCAATAAAAATACATCAAATTGAAACAATTAAATTAAATAAAAATTATATTTGATTTGGTCCAAACCCTCAGTTAATTATACCTTTCATGCCTTGGTTTTAGTATAGAACTTTGGGTATTGTATGGACTCCTTGGAGTGCTTAGGGGAAGTATTTTGAGAGAATAGGTTGGCTAGTATCTAGGATAAAGAGGGAGAAGAGAATTATTTGTGATCAACCTTGTTGATGATTGAAAAAGGGGCTATATGACCTCTATTTATAAGGAAAAAGAAGGGTCGGAGAATTAAGAAAAGATAAGTATTCGAATCAGATAAAACTCTTGCGATAGACAGTAGTTTTTGCTGTTTTTGTTTTATCATATCTTTTGATCCAAAATTCGGAATAAGATAAATAATATGTCGTTGGAAAGATCTTGAAGTATAATTTCTAACCCAATTAAAATTAGATTAAAATATTTTGTATATTAAAAGATATGGCCGAAATAGTGAGACGGTGTCAGTTTTGGATATAGTTTCGTATTTCATTCATATCTTTTCCGTTATAGCTCGGAATTGATATTATAATATATCATTGGAAATATAATTTCAAGGGCTATCCAAACATTAGATGTTTGGATAAAAACTATGAGGGAAGAAAATAATATCTGTCTATCTTTGAATGTCTTTCAATTCGGATAGAATTAGGACTTTAAAAAAAAGGAGTTTTATTCAATTTCAAACTCTTTAATCTTATCTTTTTAAAAAGGATAATTAAGATATTTTAGAAACTTATAGAAGCTTCTAATAATCCTAATTGGTTTATGATTGATATTAAAGCTTTTGGACCCTTCACAGGATCATTGGGTCGTAGGTAAGGTGGGCTTAGGTTCGGTTTGGGCTAGTTTAATATTTTGGTCATAACTTATTCGTTATAACTCGGATTTGGGCTTATAATACATCGTTGGAAATCTCTTTTCAAGCCCCATCCAACTATTAAATCATTAGACCCATATTATGGACTGGACTAAATGTTTTTATAAAAAGGACATGAAATGAATGACTTTAAAGGACACGAAATGAATTATTTTGGGTTTAAAGGCACGAAAAAAGGAAAATAAGTTATGGTTTGAGGAAATGGGCTAGGAATTGGGTTTTTTATGAGGAAAATATAGATTTAAGCACTCTAAGATTAAATACTCAACCCGAGCAATAACGGCGGTGAAAGGTTGTTCATCATCGGGTTTGGTTTTGAGGAGACATTTTTAGGTGCCTACATACTTACAATGCACGTTGGGATTCCATTTGGCACTCCTTTCTTCAGGTTTTGGCTCTTAAAATGGCCCAATAGGTGTGATCAAGCCTTGACCGTAGAGGCGATCAAAGGCCGCATCATAAGTCATTTCTAAAGGAGTGTAAGTTCTCCTTTCTTTGGGCAATGGAGCATCAAGAACTAACACTTCATTGAGATCAACTTGGCTTATATTGTTGGTAATATTTTCGTGCTTAGAAGACGAAGAAGAAGGAAGGTCGTTCTTCTTGTTTTTCCAAGTGTTATTATTGTTAATACCAGTAGTCTTTATTAGCTCATCCTCGATATTGGTGCCAATGTAGTATACAGCTTCGAAAGTGTTTAGTGGAAATTTAAGATGTTCCCTATACTTGTGAGTTAGATTTTGGATGAAGAGGCAAATCATCTCTCTTTCTTTGGGAGGATCTACCAAGAGTGAAGCTGTTTCCCTCCACCTATTCAGATAAGCAGTAAAGCCTTCATTCTCTTTCTGTTTGAGAATGGAGAGTTCACGTTCAGAAGTTTTGGTTTGAATGTTACACTTGCAACGATTCATGAAACTGTTGGTGACATCTTGCCAAGTCGCAGTACGCTTGGTATCTAGGGAATAAAACCATTGTTGGCAAGCATTATCTAAGGAGACACCGTAGGGAAGAGTGTTACGTCCAATCCCTTAAGAGCCATGGTTGTAGAGAACGCCTTCAAATGGAATATTGGGCTGTCAGTAGGCTTGAACTTTGGAATATCAGCAGTGGATAACTTTTCAAGGAGCCTGTCCTTCACATCCAAAGGAGTGGGAGGTTGTTCCACATAAGTGAAATCCTAATAAATCTTACTCATATGTTCTTTCAATTTGTCAAGGGTAGAAACAGTGACCTTGGTTTATTCCATGGTAGTGACCCTAGTGGTAAAGGTTTTCATCATGGCAGACAATGCCTCGATGGATTTGTTGATGTTCTCAATATCTTCCTTAGTGGCCACTGAAAGGTGATAAGTAATGTGGAGATGGTGAAGTTCTCTTTGAACACCACTTGGATTTAAGAGATTGTTGTGTTAATGACTCGAACCGTATTAATCTACCCCTTCTCCTTGACCGAGTACTGAAATAAAACATTTCACTTAATTATTTGACTCATTGCTCAAGATAGGAAAGGAATGTAAAAAAATAGACATTTGAAAACAGGTGAGAAAAATACCACTCATTTTTTTTATTATGACGAAAAAAAGTGCATGAACCTAGTATACGATCATAAACGACATGGTGCACGACTTGAGTAGGAACATAAAGAAAGTGTGTGGAATATACTTGGCTCGTGAGTGACTAAGTGATTTTATAAGACTCGTGGTATGATCGTATGGCTAGACATGTAAACAGTAACTAAAATAACCGACACGCGGACTAAATTAACATGGAAGACCAAAATAGGGGCTGACTGGAGTTAAACTTGGGCACCGTGTCGCGGCGCAATCATCGTGACACGAAAAACCTGCACCGTGGAGCAATACAGGACGCCGTGACACGGTACTGATTGCAGTGACGCGGAGTTTTTTTGCTATGGCACGGTAATCAGTTCTAGGTTTTTATGTGATTTTTTCAATTTTTTTGTCAATTTTAGAGTTTGCGCTAATTACTTAGGAGTACGGTCCATTGGTAATTGTAAGTCATAAAATAATCCACCATAGACAAAGAAAGATCATTAAGGTTAGGATCAAAACGATCAAATATACACACATAGAACACGTAGGTATAATGATGCAAAGAATAGTTCGCAACCTAAGGTCCAGTTCTATGTTCCAATATGGTCAAGTTTTATTTGGTGCTAAAAGGGTACCATGGTTAAGAGTTTGGACGCATTAGCAAGGCAGTCTTCCTTTAGGGTGTATGCGAACGGGCCACTCCACGAGTTCGTGATGAAAATGAACTCGACTCCATGGTTTGGGTGGATTTAAAAACTCGGATAGCCCTTATTGCCATGGCCATGAGCGTTTTTGGGTTAATAGAGCTTAAATCCCCCAAGGCTAAGACGTATGTAGAACACACATATTTTTTCAAAAAAAATCGAAGGAAGTTGACTGTGAGAAGAGAAATAAAGCCACTAGAAGGGTTCCAGGACTTCCGCGACACGGCAGAATCTACCGTGTCACGATGCCAAACACCGCGTGACAGCGCCCAGTGGCATGACACGGCAAGCTCTGCCATGGTGCGGCAGTTAGGAAATTTGACTGGTGTCTCTGTTTTCTTAGTTCACGACCAGGTTATCTACTTTTTCCTGCAGGATAGACCTGAGATACGACTTTAAAATGTCTATGCATATGCAAAAATGTCAGTCTTTCAAGTCTCATCCACTCATCTTAATTAAATACTGATCACTCATATCGATACTAACCAAGAATCCTCCCCAGTGGAGTCGCCAAATTGTAGGCATCGTTCAAAGTGCGCCTACGTTAAAGCATGTTGTGAATATGATTGGCACTCGTAGGAAGTGGGAATTGACATTATACAATTAGGGACAAGGAAAGTAGGGAGCCACCAACAAGTTTTTAAGGAACTTGTAAACCGTTCACGGATCATTTAAGGCGACCACGAATAAAGGAAAACAAAAGGCAACAACGGTTGACCCGTGAAGGTTACACCCTTTTCATAATCCATGAGATTACTAACTTCATATGGTTTGGAACCACAAAAGGAGGATCGGGGATGACGGTACAAAGTGAGTCATGGTGTCACATTCGCCCGTATTGGCCTCTACTCGATTCTTATAGTGAAAAGTGACTCCTGTGATCTCAAAGGCATGCAAATAAAATATTCAATTTGCTCTAATCTATTATTATGCTAAATTAGTTGAATATTAATTCAACACATAATTCTAAAATATTGTGATCACTTATTTAAACGATAAGATTTAAAAGAAACCTAAATCGGTTGTCCAAATTATCTTATTAGTCGTGATTTTCAATTACATATTCCCTTTAAACATGCAATATGGTGATCGTAAAAAATATAATAGAACAAACATTGATATTGGAAGCAATTTAAAAATCAAATTATAACCCTAATCATGATACTAGCAACAAGAATAAAAATAAGAGTAATTAAGTGATTAATTACTCACTTTTCGCGTTTCCTTGAATTGCTACATCATGAATAAACTGTTGGTAACTTCAATAAATATATAAATCAAATTGAAACAATTAAATTAAATAAGAAGTAGAGTTGATTTATTCCAAACCCTCACTCAATTATATCTTTTACGCCTTGGTTTAAGGACGGAACCTCGGTTTAAGTATGGACTCCTTGGAGTGCTTAAGGAAGAATTATGTAATTAGAAATATAAGTTTAAGGCTTAGAGTATGAGAAAGAGAGAAGAGAATAATTTCTAGTGTAGAAGAGAGGAGGAGAGAATCATTTGGTGCCCCGAACTATAGAGATTAGGGGGTATTTATAAGGAAAATGAGTAGAGGGAACACACGAAACCCTAAAAAGGATAAAAACCCTAATTTGGGGCACCGTGACACGGTCAGTGTCTGCCGTGACACGGTCAGTTTCTGCCGTGACACGGTCAGAGGGTGCCGCGACATGGTACAAATTACCGTGTCGCGGTGCATTATTTTGCCCTAAAATGATAAAGCGTGTGCAGTTGTGTACGCGCAGAGAACACGGAAAAATCCTGTGTCATGGCATGTGTACCGTGACACGGCAAAGGATGCCGCGACGTAGCAATGTCCACCGTGGCGCAGCAAGCGGTGCTGTGTCATGGTGTACATTTTTTTTCAAAATTTGCGTCCAGGTTCTTGAGCGCATGGGGAAAGATATGTGAAAAAGACACGATAAAGCACCGTGAAACGGTGAAAAATACCGTGTCATGGTACCAGGCCCCGTGTCACGTCACCATCCCCCGCGACACGACAATTTAGCTAATGTGCGGTATTTCCAGTTTTCCACGCGTTTTTAAAACTATGATAACTTTTTATCCGTAACTCAAAATAAGGCATACAATATATCATTGGAAATCTTATCAAGTCTAATTTCCAACCCAATTAAAATCAGGTCAAAATAATTTTTATATTTTAATATATGGTTGTTTTAGTGAAAGGGTGTCGGTTTTGGGCCGAGTTTAGTAATTTGCTCATATGTTCTTCGTTTTAAATTGGAATTGGGCTTATGATATATTGCTGAAAATCTTATTTCAAGGCCTATCCATCAAAATTATAATTATATCAAAATTATAGGGCCACAAAATCAGTTTCTCTCGGTTTTGTGATGTGGATACGGAAAGTGGAAAGTAAGTTATGGTTTAAGAAAATGAGCTATGAATTGGATTGGTTTATGAAATGTATTGAATGGAAACATGAATTTAAGCACTCTAAATATTAAATACTCAACCAAAAAATAATGGCGGTGAAAGGTTGTTCATCATCGGGTTTGGTTTTGGGGAGAAATTTTTAGATGTCTATAACGGTTCAGTGTTAGTGTCGTAGTTAGAAGTGCGTGTCCCCAGAAAGAGATAGGAAGGTCACTAGTACCCATTGTAGATCGTACCATGTCTAACAAGGTTTGATTTCTCCTTTAGGATACTCCATTTTATTTTGGAGTTCCTGGAGGTGTCAATTCTGAAAGTATATCCTTTTCTTTAAGATGGTCATCGAATTCTTGGCTCAAGTATTCACCACCTCGATCCGACCAAAGGGCTTTGATTTTCTTGCCAAGCTGATTTTCAACTTCACTCTGAAATTCTTTAAACTTTTCAAACGATTCAAATTTGTGCGACATAAGGTAGACATAGCCATATCTACTTTAGTCATCTGTGAAGGTGATAATATATCGATGTTTATTTCTTATAGTGGAGCTCATTCGTCCACATACATCGGTGTGTATTAGACCCCATAAAACTCCTACCCTTTCTCCCAACTTGGAGAATGGTTGTTTAATCATCTTGCCTAATAAACATCCTTCGCAATTCTCAAACGATTCTAAATCAAAAGAATCAAGAACACCTTCTTGTAGAAGTTTCTTGATGCATTAGATGTTAATGTGGCCAAGATAACAATGCCACAAGTACGTCTAATGACTCCATGGTCTTAGCTCTTTTGGTATCATTATAAACAATTTTTGTCTAAACACACACAAACTTGTCATTCCATAAATATTAGCAAGACATAAAACAAAAGTCGTCTTGTGATCAAAGTCAAAATGACGTCCAACGCCAAGAGATCAAAGTATGGTTGATAAAACTAAACACGTTTTAAATCTAAACAAAACCATGAGATTACAAGCTTTCCTTGGATAGATTATCTTCATCTTCCACTTGAGTACTCATATCAACTTGAAAAGCACCGTTCACTTTGTTCCTGAAATAAGAGCACATAGTGAGTCAATATTCCGGTATCTAATACCTTATAAATTGCATATATTCAAGTGTAAAGATGATACTTGAGATTAAGGCTCCTTTTCCTCTTGCCTCATCTTCCAAATATTCGCTACATTCTCTCTTGTAGTGTCCTTGCTTACTACAATAGAATCAGCGCATCTTAGCCTTGTTCTTGAACTCCTTCCTCTTAGGCGTCAGAGAAAACTTAGCCGCCTTGCAAGAATAGGTTTTCTGGAGCTCTTGGACAACTTCCTTCAAGGACAGTTTGTTCCGATTGTTGGTAAGTCGCATCTTAATTGCAACATACCCCAAGTGGAGTGAGCTTAAAATCATATGAGCCAATAGTTCATCCTCCACCGGTCTACCATTCAGCTCCAAGTGGTTGAATAACCTTGTCATCTTGAGCACATGGGCTTGAAGTGGCATCCCGGGCCTAAGTCTTGCACTATAGACCCTAGCCCATACTTCTTGCCTCTCTTTGGTGAGACACCCATCTTGCGATGGCTTGATCCTCATGTTATAGAGTGACCTAATCACCTCCTCCACAAGCCCGTCATAGTTTCCCCTGATGCTCTTTGTGACCCTCAGATTAACCACATCCTCTAGAGCCTTGAGGATTACATCCGGAAAGTAGTTGGAGAATTTTTGCTTCCACTGTTCCGGAATGGAGTTTGTCATGAGTCTCGAGACGCTGTTGCAATCATAACTCCACTCCTCATGAACTTCATTGCTCATAACCCCTTTTAAGTAAAAACCCGGGATGGGTGTATCTAAGTTATGCTCTAGGTAGCAATTACGAAGGTAAGCAACGCTTTGCTAATGGCTCCAAGCCACTCTTAGTTGGATAAATCGTCGCATCTAATGCTCTCTCAACAACTTATCCACTTTGCCACGACATGTTAGGACTCCATCACTCATATCGTTGAATACAACCAAAACCAACTTGCATACCCAGTATGCCTTATGTATCCTATGGAGTAATAGTGATGCCTCGCTTTGGCGTAGCCCATCACTACTCTCAATAGGTCGATAAGTGTTGTTTTGGAATGGAAATTTCACTCAATATTTTAGGGACCTAGGGTTTCTATGTTGGTTGATTTAAGTGAACTTAATTAATCATCACAACATTCGAAATCCTAAACATGTAACTAACATATAATTCATATATAAATACTCATAAATACATATATATCTTAAACATTAATATAGATGCATTTGGCAACTAGCATGACCCCTTGAGTCTTCAAGGGATGGCTTTTGCAACTTCATTGCTTCGTCTTCCAAGAACCTCTGTCTTCAAGACATAACCATAATTATGCAAATACTAGTATCTATGATTAGAACTAATCTAAATATTAAGGTACAAAAATATTCAACGGTTCACAGACCGTATTACAAAAATACATCACGGATCGCAGTTCGTATTTTCTATCCTAATCGGGCCCCACTAGTTGCCATTTTATAAACCCGTGAGAGAATATACATTCCATTCATCCATTCACTATTTGTGAATGACCCATGCATTTTACAACGATAAAACAAGTAACAATGCATAAACGCGCGTAAAATAGTAACTAATTTTGGTTGTTAATCCAATTAACATGCCTTATTAAAACTAGTCAAAGTTGTTTAATTGATTATGTATTTAACGCAATTAATAATTGAAGCTCCCACTAAATTCCGCATCTATCTTAATTAATACAATTAATTAAGCCAGTAAACCCAAATATTTGCCAAAATTAAACTTTGCAAATGCCGCTAAAAAGACCGAGGCCTAGCCTTCAACATTTATTAAAATAATTAAAACCAAATTAAATTAATAAAATTATTAAAAACGGCTAAATAAGCAAACATGAAGCCAACCGCATTCAAGTGGCTCACGCACTAAGTAAGTGTCATATGCAAGCCAAGGTCGTCTAGCAACCCTGGACTATACGGCTTGGTGCATGTGCCTCCACCACCCTACGTAACACTAACTAGGCCAAGCCTAGTAGCGTTTCCTACGGGTTACCTGGTGCTAGGCAAACGCACTAAGGTTGTTTGCCCCTTTGCACCAAGAACCAAGAAGCGCACACACACCATGCTCGATGCACGCACCAGCCACAACCAACCATATAGCTACACGCATGGTGCATGCGCACAGCACCATACTATTGTCGCACCATGTTGCTGCCCTTAGCTTGGATGCCATGGCGCGCCATGATGCCGGCACAAGCAGTAGCCACGCATAGAAGGTACACGCAAGCTCGGGCAACCCACTTGGCAGCCACTGTTGGCCTGTTGGGATTTGGTGAGTCTGACTCACCGCGGAACAAACCCAAAATAAGACCGCACTCGTAATAAATAAAACCATAAAGCATAATTAACTTAATGACAAGATTAAGAGAATAACTATACCTTTGTCGCGTGCTTCGCCCCACCTTAAGGGGATCTTACTTCGAAAGCAAGTCTCGAAAGTACGAAAACCTCCAACAGAAGTCCACCCACAACCCGACCATCGACAAGGGTCTAATGCCCTGGAGTTAGCAAGGGCCGACCAAAACCCGAGTAATTAATGAGTTCAAAGGTTTTCACAATGGTGGCCAAACTCCCATAGCCGACCAACACATTCCCTCAAGCCAATCAAAGAGTGCCATGTGGCACCCCCACACTTGGGCTCCAAGGCACCCAAGTATGGGCTGCTAGCCGCTGCTATGCCCTTCGGCCCAGCAGGCCACCCACCAAGTGTGTGGGCTGCTTAGCCGAGGCATGCTGATGGCACGCCACGCACCATGTGCGGGCTGCTAGCTGCAACATGGTATCATGCCTCGCACTTGGTGCGGGCTGCTAGCTGTAGCTTGCTAAAAGGCCTCGCACTTGGTGCGGGCTGCTGGCCTTGGCTTGCTTGCATGCCACGCACTTGGTGCGGGCTGCCAGCCTCAGCCAACTGCTAGCATGCCTCGCACATGGTGCGGGCTGCTAGCTGGACTTATTAGCCATGGTGCGCTAGCACACATTGCTCACCACCTTGCTAGGCCATATGCCCCTAGCACTCGGTTTGCTCAAGGCATTCCGATGCTAGGGGTATTTTAGTAATTTTGTTAATTTATTAGTTATTTTCTCGTCTCGTCTTTTATTATTTTTGACTCGACTTCCAGCGCTTGGTTTTGACGCTCCAAGCTAAAATTTTTGACGTATAAATATTAATTACTCGGGTGACTCATTTATTCCTTCTGAATTAATTCGTCGCGTCAGTTCGTTAGTTTTTTGGGTGTGACCCGAAGGGTTCAGTCAAGATTAGGCTCCAATACTTATTATACATTAATATTACTTATCAAAAGTGGCCTCCACTCAGGCATTCTGATCACTTGACCTCACTGAATAATTAGCTTTCTAATAATTTCGAACCCTCTATCGGAATAATACACTTGTTCCAAGGACAACATTCCTTTCAAGTTTTTCTAGATTACGTCCAAATTCATAAGCGTGTGAGAAAATGCGAAAAAGATACTGAAAACGCACTATGACACGGTGAAGAATACCATGTCATGGTATAAAGCACCTTGCCATGTCATCTTATACCGCGGCCCGGTGTTTGACACTGTTGCGTGGTAATTCAAGTTTTTTACGCTTTTTTTAAACTATGATAACTTTTGTTCTGTAACTCAGAATAAGGCATATAATATATGGTTGGAAATATTATTAATCCTACTTTCCAACCCAATTAAAATCAGGTCAAAATAGTTTCTAAATTTTAAGATATGATCGTTTTAGTGAAAGGGTGTCAAATTTGGGCCGAGTTTAGTATTTGTCTCATATCTTCTTCGTTTTAAATCGGAATTGGGCTTATGATATATCGTTGGAAATCTTATTTCAAGGCTTATCCAACCAAATAATATTTATATCAAAATTATAGGGACACAAAATCAATTTCTCTTGGTTTTGTGATGTGGACACAAAAGAGAAAAATAAGTTATAGTTCATGGAAATAGGCTAGGAATTGGGTTGGTGTATGAAATGTATTGGGATTGAATATGGATTTAAGCACTCAAAGATTAAATACTTAACCCAAACAATGACGACAGTGAAAGGTTGTTCATCATCATGTTTGGTTTTGGAGAGAATTTTTAGGTGTCTACATCTAGTAATTTATTGTTTCCTATAAATTGGATATTAACTGCAGTTTTGCTGATGTTTTCTAGTTTAAAAATATAATATTGTTCACCCAGATCCTTAATCATCATTTTTATCATATAAGCCAATGGGCGAGATAGTCGAGTCCACTTTAAAAATATCTCCCAAGGGATGAGAATCAATTTGCCGAGAAACTCATCGAGCATTTTGATTATATTGATTTCAAATATCTCCCAAGGGATGAGAATCAATTTGCCAATTAGCAAAATTCGCCTCAATGATCAACATTCCATGTCACTTAATTAAATATGATGCCATTATACGTTGATAGAAGAACGCTAATAAAGGTGTTTGTGGAAAACGCTAATGGAAAACGCTAATAGACCAACCAGAATCCACACACCTTATGGAAAACGCTAATAAAGGTGTTTGTGGACCTCACATAAACGGAAAAATGCTTGCTAAAATAATCTCACGACAATGGTACTATTGGTCCACTGTAGAACACGATTGCATACAATATGTCAAAAAATGTCCAGAGTGCCAAATGTTCGCTAACTTACAACACCTTCCACCATCCGAACTGTAAAACCTCACTTCCCCATGGCCTTTCTTGACTTGGGGAATTGACATAATTGGTAAAGTTTCTCCAATAAGAACAAGAGGACACGAGTACGTACTAGTAGCCATCGATTACTTTACTAAGTGGATTGAGGCCGCTTGTTACGTTAAAGTAAAACATATAGACCTCAAATGAACGGTGTTGTAGAATCGGCAAATAAAAACATAACAGTCATCATTAAGAAAATGGCAAAAAATTTTAAAGACTGGCCGAATAAACTACACTTCGCCCTATGGGGTTATTGAATATCCATACGAACATCAATAGGGGTAACTCCATATTCCTTAGTTTTCGGAATGGACGCAATTCAACTAGTTGAACTATAAATACCATCCCTACGCATCTTACTCGAAAGTAAGCTACCAGAAGCTGAATAGGTTTTATTTCTCACCGAACAACGATTTTATTTCTCGACGAACGATGATTAAATGCTTTGCATCATGTAGAAGTCTACTAACGACGTATTGCGCGACACTTTAATAAAATGGTGAGACCCCCGAACATTAAAGAAGGTGAGTTTGTACTAAAAGAGGTTAGAGGTCCACCAGCTGCTCCAAGAAGAAAATTCAAACCTAATTGGATAGAACCATACCGTGTAATTGAAATTCTATCAGGAGGAACCGTCATATTAGTGGATATTGGTGGTGATGAAATCCGTCAATTAATAAACTCGTTTATTCAAATAAAGATTCTAATTGTTATGCACTTTACCTAATAACACGGTAAAATTCCATAACACTTGGGGGGTAATAAAAAAAAACACATGTTGTTCAAAGTGTTTTGATTTTTTCGAACATCATGAAAAAAAACTCTTGACACTTGAATTATAACACTTGATTAAAAAAAAAAATAACACTCGTAGCACAGGTGTCGCGCACAACTAAATTAGTTGCGCACGCCACCTGATGACGAATTACGAACCCAGAATTTTACGCTCGAATAAGATTTTGATTTTTACTAGCGATAAAAGAAGGGTGTTTTTCAAACCTCATACAAACTCGGAAAACAAAATTTAAAATTTGATTTAAGTCATTAAATAAAGTTTGATTAATTTTTCACTTAATTTCTACAAGGGGGATTAAAGAAAAATTACAAATAATAATAATAATAATAATAATAATAATAATAATAATAATAATAATAATAATAATAATAATAATAATAATAATAATAATAATAATAATAATAATAATAATAATAATAATAATAATAATAATAATAATAATAATAATAATAATAATAATAATAATAATAATAATAATTTTTTGCATGCTAGAGCCTCATTTCATATTACGAATACGTAGGCAATCTTTATGATACTGTCATGTAAAAAAAAAAGCCCATTCTTTATTCCAATCAAAATTCAAGAAAACATTATTGAACTAGATAATAAGTAATTAAAAAAACATGGTAGTGATTACACTTTATTCAAAAATTAAACTACTAATAACTGTGTAACACTCTAAGGTTTTATTATATCCTCAATTGTCACAGTAGACAGAGTAGTAGTTTCCATTACAGTATTTTCAACAACCTTAGAGCTTTCCTCTTTGCTCTTCTTCTTGACCCAAAAATTCTTCTTCAACTTAGGTATAGGAGCCTTTTCAACTCTTTTTTCTTTACCATTATCATTCGTTGGAACCCCATGACAGAAAAAACGACGTCCATTCTTTTTAACTCTTAGGTTTGTAGAGAATTCGACGTCCAGGGAATGTTCTAACTCAGTAAGTATCCCATGTTTCCTCACAATGATATATCTTAAGGAAGAAAGATCATGAGTTAGGTTCAGATATGGATCATTTGCGAGGTTGATGATGAAATGATGAAAGAGGGAAAAAATAAGCTCTATAAAAAAGACATAGATTTGAAAAACAGTTTTTTTACCATGCAAGAGTTCTTTTTTCGCAATTCTGTTGGGCCAAACCCCCTACGATGGTTTTCATTGCATAGATATCGAAAAGTTACACAATTTGAAAAAAAAATTAGTAAATTCAGACACCCGAAGACAAAGTTATTACATTTTATAATCTTCATCAAAAAAATTCCACAAATGACAAGGAAATTCGCTTTAAAAAAGAAAAGTTAATTTGTTTTTGGTTAAATGGAGATGAGAAATGGTTTGAGGCGCGTAGATCTCGAAAAAATAATAAGTTTGAAAAAAAAAATGTTAAATTCGGACGATCGGGCACAAAGTTAAGGCATTACGAAGGAAATCAGGGGACGGAAAGGGTATAAATACAAATTAGCGCTATAAGTAAACGGGTGCGATCATACCAGCACTAATGCACCGGATCCCATCAAAACTCCGCAGTTAAGCGTGCTTGGGCGAGAGTAGTACTAGGATGGGTGACCTCCTGGGAAGTCCTCGTGTTGCACCCCTTTTTTGCCGAATTGGGAAATTTAATTTGTTTTTGGTTATATGGAGATGAGAAATGGTTTGAGGCGCATAGATCTCGAAAAAATAAAAAGTTTGAAAAAAAAAATGTTAAATTCGGACGATCGGGCACAAAGTTAAGGCATTACGAAGGAAATCAGGGGACGGAAAGGGTATAAATACAAATTAGTGCTATAAGTAAACAGGTGCGATCATACCAGCACTAATGCACCGGATCCCATTAGAACTCCGCAGTTAAGCGTGCTTGGGCGAGAGTAGTACTAGGATGGGCGACCTCCTGGGAAGTCCTCGTGTTGCACCCCTTTTTTGCCGAATTGGGAAATTTAATTTGTTTTTGGTTATACGGAGATGAGAAATGGTTTGAGGCGCATAGATCTCGAAAAAATAATAAGTTTGAAAAAAAAAATGTTAAATTCGGACGATCGGGCACAAAGTTAAGGCATTACGAAGGAAATCAGGGGACGGAAAGGGTATAAATACAAATTAGCGCTATAAGTAAATGGGTGCGATCATACCAGCACTAATGCACCGGATCCTATCAGAACTCTGCAGTTAAGCGTGCTTGGGCGAGAGTAGTACTAGGATGGATGACCTCCTGGGAAGTCCTCGTGTTGCACCCCTTTTTTTGCCGAATTGGGAAATTTAATTTGTTTTTGGTTATATGGAGATGAGAAATGGTTTGAGGCGCGTAGATCTCGATAAAATAATAAGTTTGAAAAAAAAATGTTTAATTCGGACGATCGGGCACAAAGTTAAGGCATTACGAAGAAAATCAGGGGACGGAAAGCGTATAAATACAAATTAGCGCTATAAGTAAATGGGTGCGATCATACCAGCACTGATGCACCGGATCCCATCAGAACCCCGCAGTTAAGCGTGCTTGGGCGAGATTAGTGCTAGGATGGGTGACCTCCTGGGAAGTCCTCGTGTTGCACCCCTATTTTGTCGAATTGGGAAATTTAATTTGTTTTTTGTTATATGGAGATGAGAAATGGTTTGAGGCGCGTAGATCTCGAAAAAATAATAAGTTTGAAAAAAAAAAGTTTAATTCGGACGATCGGGAACAAAGTTAAGGCATTACGAAGGAAATCAGGGGACGGAAAGGGTATAAATACAAATTAGCGGTATAAGTAAATGGGTGCGATTATACCAGCACTAATGCACCGGATCCCATCAGAACTCCGCAGTTAAGCGTGCTTGGGCGAGATTAGTACTAGGATGGGTGACCTCCTGGGAAGTCCTCGTGTTGCGCCCCTTTATTGCCGAATTGGGAAATTTAATTTGTTTTTGGTTATATGGAGATGAGAAATGGTTTGAGGCGCGTAGATCTCGAAAAAATAATTAGTTTGAAAAAAAAAATGTTAAATTCGGACGATCGGGCACAAAGTTAAGGCATTACGAAGGAAATCAGGGGACGAAAAGGGTATAAATACAAATTAGCGCTATAAGTAAATGGGTGCGATCATACCAGCGGGTTGACTGCGCTGACTGTCCCTTCAGACACTGCGAGGTACAACTGAAGTGGTTCTCCTTCTTGGGGTTTGGAGAGAATCAACGGGTTGGCTAAATATTCTTTCAGTTTCTGGAATGCTTCGTCGTGCTCTTGTTCCCACTTGAAATCCTTATTCTTCTTAAATACTTCGTAAAAGGTTCTATTCTTGTCTGAAGATTTTGAGATGAACCTGTTCAATGCTGCAATATTCCCTGTTAAGCTTTGTACATCCTTCTTGGACTTTGGTCGCTCTAGATCTAGGATGGCTTTTGACTTGGTCTGGGCTGGCTTCTATTCCTCTTTGAATGACCATGTATCCTAGGAACTTTCCTGACTGTACTCCAAATGTGCATTTTGTGGGGTTTAACTTCATGCCGTACTGCTTCAAGATGGCAAATGCTTCTCTAAGGTCCTTGACTTGATCTTCTGCCTTTTTGGACTTAACTACCATGTCACCAATGTAGACTTCCATTGTGTTCCCAATCTGCTCTTCAAACATCTTGTTCACCAACCTCTAGTATGTTGCTCCTACGTTTTTCAATGCAAAAGGCATTACCTTATAGCAATATATTCCTTGACTGGTAATGAAAGCGGTTTTCTCCTGGTCATCCTTGTGCATGAGGATCTGGTTGTAACCACTGTAGGCGTCCATGAAGGATAGCAGCTCGTGCCCTGCTGTGGCGTCTACCATGGCATCAATATGAGGCAGAGGGAAAGAATCTTTTGGGCACGCCTTGTTGATGTCTGTAAAGTCTATGCAGATTCGCTATTTTCCATTTTTCTTCCTGACTACCACTACGTTGGCGAGCCACTCTGGGTACTTTACCTCTCTGATCTTCCCAGTCTTTAGTAGGTTTTGAATTTCCTAATTGATAATCTTGTTCCTTTCTGGCGCAAATTTCCTTCTCTTTTATTTTACTGGTATATGCATTGGATCCACGTTTAACTTGTGAGTAATTACGTCTGGAGGGATGCCCTTCATGTCTTCATGGGTCCAAGCGAACACATCTTTCTCTTCGTCTAGAAAGTCGTAAACTTGTTGTCTGAGTTCTGCCTTCAACTCCGATCCTATTCTGACTTTTTAATCTGAATGTTTGGGGTTCAACTGGACTTCTGTAGCTTCTTTTTCTTCTGCTATGCTCAACTTTTCTTGGCCCAGCTGACCCTCTGATTGCTATGTTGAACTCTTTTCTGCAGACGTTGCTTTCAATGCTATCTTGTAACACTCTTTAGCTTCCCTAGGATCTCCTCTGATTTCTTGAATACCCCACCTAGTAGGAAACTTAATGACTTGATGGTACGTAGAAGGGATGGCTTTCATCTCGTGTATCCAGGGTCTGCCCAAAATCATATTGTACGAAGATAGAGTGTCAATCACTAGGAACTTGACCTGTAGGTTGATCCCTTTTGCGTATGTTGCCAATGTGATCTCTCCACTTGTCTTTTTGGTTTCCCCACTGAATCCCACTAACATTGTTGACTTGTTAAAGATGTTCTTCTCATCTATGTTCATATGTTTCAGGATGTCAAGCATGATGATATTTGCAGAGCTTCCATTGTCAACTAGGATTCGTTTGATCATGCAGTTTCCCACTGGGAGTGAAATCACTAGACCGTCATGATGGCCTTCTACTGCATCGCTTTCTTCGAACATGATGGGGATGTCTATCTTAGATTTCTCCTTCTTGTCTGGTTGCTCCTTGTTACTTTCCTTTGCATGTCGCTTTGCTGCTGAATATGTTAAACCGCACACTTCAGACCTTCCTGATATGAAGCAGATGGTTTTGACGATTGGAGGCGGAGGAGGGGGACCTCCTTGCTTAGAATCTCTCTCCTTCCCTGAAGCTTTAGATCTATCTGACAGGAGCTCTTTGAGGTAGCCTTTCTTTAGCAAGTATGCGACTTCCTTTTTGAGCGCGACACATTCATCAGTAGTGTGACCGATATCTGAATGGAAATCACACTATCTGGATGGATCTTTCTTCTCTCCAGGCCTATCACTCCTTCTGGGCCATTGCACAGTATCTCCCATCTTATTCAGGGTCCTTATTACTCCTGCAGGATTAACATTGAAGTAGTACTATGTAGCTTAGGTGGGAGTTCAGGATCTTCCCTCCAATCAGAAAATTCTTCCTCAACAGCATTGACTGATCCCTCATCGAAGCGTGAACGCTGATACGGCTTGAATCGATGATCTCTTCTAGGAAAATTATTGCTCCTTCTTGACTGACGGTCTTCATCCTTTCTTAGCTCTGGAGTCTTTCTTGCATACACGTCTTCCTCAAATCTGACTTGAGCCATAGCCTTAGCTTGCACATCTTCAAAGGTTGCACAGGGATACTTGGTCAATTCTTTGTAGAGCTCACTGTGATCTAGCAACCCTCTTCTGAATGCTTCAATTGTTGTGGGAGCATCACACTTGTGTATCCCAATCTTTTCCCTGTTGAACCTGTTGAGATAATCTGTTATTTAGATGAAATACTACAAGAGGGGGGGTGAATTGTAGTATGGAGATTGCTAGTCACTTTTTGCGGAATTAAAAGAAACTTAACGCAATAGAGAAATAGTGCAAGAGAAATTTTACGAGGAAAACTTCCTAGGCCAAATAGGAAGTGAAAAACCTCGACCCAAAGGGATTTTGACTCAAAACATTCCACTAAAATAGGCCAACGACTCTGTTACAACCTATGAGGAACTTGAGCCTCTACCGAGTTCAATTCCTCAACGAACTCATATCCCCAACAACTATTCCCTCTAATAGTTGCAGCTCGAAATCTTCCCTTAAAGACCTCTCTTCTCACTCAAGACTTCACTCAAAACCTTACTCTTTTCTCTTTCTCTCAAGCTTCACTCAAACCCTTCTCTACATACAAAGAACTCACTCAAGTTCTCACCCCAATACAAGAGTTCACTCAAACCCTTATTAATTCCCCATTACAAGAGTTCACTCAAACCCTTAAACAACTCTCAAATACATATAAAAGATATAATGTATAAAACTAATATGTTGGACACTTTGAGATATGTAAGGAACTTGGAACCTGGAGGAACTGGCTCACCAACGTGGAGAGAAAATATATTTCTTTTCTACTGCTCTACCACTTTGGATAAACTCCATTATGGAATGACTCAATTAAGCCAGACAGTTTGGAATGAATGAAAACTTCTCTTTTTATAGTGCTTCAAAGACAAACCCATTCACCCCATGATCTTCAACCATAATAGTAGTGCTTCCTAAATTCTAGGCATTATCTCCATTAACTCCATGAACATAAGAAGTAATGGAAGACATGGATTGGAGTTAAAAACATGTTCTCCATGATCTCCTTATTTTTCTCCAGTAAAAAGCTGTTTCAAATTAAACGTGAAAAGTAATTTTTATTTTTCCAAAAACTTAATAAATAAAAATAGAAAATACAAGAAAATAAAATACTAACCAAATCAGATTTTTATCAATTAAAAACTGATTCAGAATTTATTCATTAAGAATAAATATTTTATAAAAATATTTTATCCCAAAATAACTATCCTATTTAATTTGAAATATTAAACCAATTAGAGATTAGATAGGAAACAACCTAAAACATATCCCTAAAATATAGGAGAAAATAAAGAGAATAAAATATCATTTTGACTAAAAAGAAAATCAGATTTTATTTTTTAAAAACTTATCTTTTATAAAATAAAATCTATTTAAAATAAATTATACCAAGTCAAAACTAATTACCTAGAAAGTAGGCAAAGATAATGCAATGACTACTAACATGGAAAACTAACTTCTAGTGCTGTGTAAACGTGTGTTTCTCTTATACACGAATTTTAGACTCACCCGTAAGGAACTGGCTGGTCAGCAACACCCAGTTCCTTCCAGACTGTCAGTTCCTTCGAGACTGAAGTTCCAATTTAGTTCCATAGGCATGTTCCAAACAATTTCTCGTGTCCAACATACTTACATGATTCCTAGAAAAATATGCTCCTATTTTTCTGTCTTGAAGCTTCTACTCCAAAGCTTCTGTTCCTTCAAAGGAACTTCTCTTCTCTTGTCTTCACTTACGAATTGCTGCTTATTCCTTGCAAAGAACTACTTCTCATTCTTCTTAGGAACTGCATACAAAGTCTAACAATACGTTTGTACGTTTAGACTTCTTCTCTTTGTGTTCCCCCTTGGAAACTCTTCTTCTCTTTGTGTTCCCCCTGAGGAACTTAAGCACGATCCATACATTGTATGTTGGAACCATCTTCAATAATGATCTAACCTGTACTCAATCATCTTCTTGCTTCATGACTTGTTCATGCACATCTCAATACACATGTTAGTTAGATAAGCATCATTTGTTCACAATCATCAAAACCTTACAACATAATCCCTCAAGGATTCACCGTGTCTTTGCACAACACGGTATAGATCTGAAGACTGCTTCTCTATTTTCCTGCTGCTGGCGAACTGGATCTTGAATAGGTTCACCATTCTTGCAAAAGATCGGATTGTCCCATTATCTAAATTAATGAACCAAGTTAGAGCTGGACCTGATAATGTGGCTCCAAAGCCTTTGCACGTGATAGCCTCTCTGATGTCTCTATGGATTGAGCTTGTCATCATCTTTTGCTTGTAGAGGGACACGTGCTCATCTGGGTCTGTTGTTCCATCGTACATAGCCATGTTGGGTGTGTTGAACCTCTTTGGCACCTCTACCATGGCGATCTCTTCTGAGAAAGGAGACTCTATATAGCCATCTGACGCCTCTTCCTCCATGGGTTTTGGCATTCCGGGAATCTTGGCGATCTTGGCCTCAATTGCTTTAAGGTACTCTTTGACCACCTTCTCTATCTTTCCTTCCTCGGGTCCTTCCTGGATGCTCTTCTTGTGAGTTCCTGCATCCAAAGAGTCTAGATCCAGGGCTGTTTCCCTAGTGTTAGATCCTTTTTCCCCCTGTTAGGGGTGTGAAAAGTTCCTGACATATCAAGCTGCATGGCTATACTTTCAGTGTTCTTTCTGGTGTTAACGGTTTTAGAAGCCACTGATTGTATTTGGCTACGGAGGGCTTCATTTTGTTTGGTGAGACTGGTGAGTTTGGCTTCAGTTTGAATCTTTTGGGCCAACAGTGTTTCAATTTGGCTTTTTTGCTGGTCTAGGGTTTGACGGAATGCATTCATTCCCTCATTGATTTCGGCTATGGTAAAGGGTACTTGGTGCCCAGTCATGGTGTTTGTCTTGGTTATTGACGGATTGGTAGGTTAATTGATTATCAGCCCCACGGTGGGCGCCAAATTGTTTAGGCAAATCTCAATAAGGACATTTAAGAATTTGCTAGGTTTGAGGGGTAATAACAATTATTCTACCAATAGCATATGAAATAATTAAGAACGATATTGAATCAACAAGTAGGCAATAAATATTCAATTATATAAAGAAGATGAGTTTAGAGATACAATACTGAGTAAGGACAGGCCTTCCTGTTCAGTAGAGATGCAATTTCGTAGATAAAAGCAGAGTAATTTTATTATATTTAAGTGTATGCGTGAGTACATGAATGCTAAGAATGTCTAATTATGCTTATTTATACCTAGGGATCACTAGGGTTTACAAATATCTTCAGAATATATTTGAAATTAGGAAGATTTTCTTGATTTATCTTCTTCCCTGTTCTGTAGGTGTATCTTTGGCAAGTATCTCTTTGATTGATATGTATGATGCTGCTTTCCTTGTTTACTTCAATCAAGCCGTTTTGCATATTTTTGCTGACTTATTGGTCTTGGATTGATGCCCAAGATGTAATGGGTCGTATGGTAATACGGGCCCAACAATTGCCCCTAATTTTTATTTTCAATTATTTGGAAGTGAAAATTACTTAAAAAGTCGTTGGGAGGATTTTGAAATTTTCATAAATAACTTCAATGGTTAGCAAAATAGGAAACGTGATGGCAGTTTAAGGCAACTTCCTCGATAATCGTTCGTGGCGGTTTATTTCTTTTTTGGTATTTATTGGGTGTGCAGGCTCTTGTCTAATCACTTCATTGCTTTGCCCCAATTTCGGTTTTCACCAGGTATTTTCTCTTCTCTCTCTGTTTCCTCTGTTTCTTTGCTTCGTTGTTTTTCTTTTTGTTTTGCGATGGGTGGTCATGTGAAAGTGGTGTTTGCTGGGGTGGATGAGGGTGTGAAAAAGCCTAACTTGGTGGCGCAGAACGTCTTCCCTGCTAAGGATGTCTATCCTTCTACCATCACGAAAGAGGAAGTGCAGAACATCGCTGCTATTGCGCGATTCCCTGATGGGGTTGTGGTGAAGATCCCATCTTCTAGGGAGAGGGCTGATTGGACTGCCCCTGGTTGGGTGTGTTTCTTCGAGTACCCTTTTGTAATTGGGCATACTTTCCCTTTTTCTGCTCTCGTTCGTCAATTTCTTTCTAGGGTTAGGGTTTCACCTTGTCAGTTACTGCCCCAAACTTGGAGGGTTTTGCGAATTTTGGACTTGCTAAGTGCAAAATTGGGTATAGAGCTTGATGTAAGGGATTTGTGTTATCCTTACACTATTAGGACCAGTGGTAAGGGTCGGGTTGGTATTCGTTTGAAGGATGGCGTTGGTCCTTTGGTGATTGACTTGGAGAAGGCGTTTGATAAGAAGTGGTATCACAAGTTCTTCTTTACGAGGATTGACTCGTTGGGTGATGATTGTGATTTTTTTATTGACACTTTTGAGGCTGAAGGTATTTTGTTTTCTTATTCTCCTATGTTCTGCTCTCCTTCTTTGTTGATTTGGGCTTATTTGCTTGATGGTTGCAGTGAGTAAATTGAAGCAGCGTTCTCAATCTCCGTCCCTGATAGACAAGTTGTACGAGTTGAGTGTAGACGAGAGATCCTTCATCAAGTTGACGCAATCAGAGGCGGTTATCCAGATCAAGTCTTTGGACGATTCTGATTCTGAGCAGAAAGTTGCCCCAACTATGTCTCAAGGTATGTTCTTCTTTTTTCCTTTTCTGTTTGTGGTTTTTGTTGTGTTGCTTCCTGTGGATGTGTCCTGTTGCAAAATTGTTTTGCCTTTGTTAAATATTTATTTGGCTCTTAATTTGTTTATCCTTTCTGAGGTGGTTATCTGTTTTGTTGAGTATATTTGTTGTATTCCTTGTTGTGTGCGTTTGTCATGTTCCCTGTTACATCCCCTTTTGAATTCTGCCATGTTCCTTGCAGATACTTCGAGGTCACTAAGGTCTCATGACCTTATTAGCTCATCTTCCCTTCTGGGCCGCCTTAAACGCCGCTCTTCTCCTCCAACTACTGAGGCTGTTCCTCTCAATACGGTGGCTCCAAAGAGCGGTGCTCCTCCGCCTCCACCCCGTACCGGCCTCAAGAGGAAGCTGGGGGTGCCTATTGATGTTGATGCTTCTGATTTCTCTTTTGATTCCTTGGCTCCGCATGTGGACACCTTGCTATTTCCGTCCTTCAAGGATCGCCAATCCTCGCAGACCTTTGCTGATCTTTCTCAAGAGGCTGCTGTGCAGTCTTTCCAGGTATGGTATACTCCGAAAAAAAAGAAATTTAATAAACATGATTAGAAACGGATTGTGCATTCCTTACTTGATTCCGTGTTCTGCAGAGCCTTCAGTCTTGCTTGGGCGTACTGGGCAAAGTGTCTGAGTTTACTCGAGCGTATGAGGCTATGAAGAAGGAGTGTGATGCTCTTTCTGATAAGTACAAGGCTGCTACTGAGGCTTTAAAGACTGAACGTGCTAGGCACAGGGATTGCATTGCTGAACGTGACGGGCTGAAGAGGACCTTGAAGGAGGCTGGAAACGAGGCTGTTGATGCTGCAGCGTATTACTTTGGGAAAGCTCGTCTTGAAATGATGGAGGAATTTCAGCAAGGAAAACATGAGGCCTGGGATTATGAGGCTGACAAGGCTGCTTTTGAGGTTGCATTTCCTGCAGGGACTGCTGCTCCTGGCACATTGTTGCTGAGTTATGCTGATGAGGAAGTGAATTCTCCTCACAACACCGAGGTTAAGGATGTCCCAGAGAGTACGAAGCCTGTTGCTGAGGAAGTGGTCCTTGCTGACAACAATGATGAGAATTAGTTTCAATGGTGCTGTGTCACCTTTAAAAATTTGTTAAATTTGAAGGATGTTTGTTTTTACTGCCTTGGTGCAGTTGGATAATTTGTTTTGTCTTTGTGCTACATTTCTGTAGCTGGATATTTTGTTTATTTTGTTGCTCTGCAACTAAGTATTTCTGTCTCCTTTTTGCTATGCGGATTTGTATTTATGCTTCTTATTGTCTCATTGTTGTCTTATAATCGTATTGCAGTTGTATTACAGTTGTAATATGAATGTAGTGTTGCTTACATGTGTTTGCTTGCTCTGCGAGGATAGTTGGTTTGTTTCTTGCAGGGATGGTTAACCTTTGCTCTGTGCTGGTCTGTTGTGCTTTTGCCTAGTAATGTAGGTAATGTTCCTTGCAAAACAGAATAAGGTGAGGGGTGGCTGTGGGTTTCCCCAACGGCCCTCCGATGCCAAAGTCAGTACTCGTAATGATCATAAATTGAATTGACAAAGTGTAAGTAAAGAGAAGTACCTTTCGTGCTGATTTTGGTTGTTGGAGATTTTTGTGTTTTTCTTCTTTTTTTTTTGTTTTTGGTAAAAACAAGACAAAATTGAAATGCTAACTACGTACCTTCGCTTCTTCAGAAATGATATAGCTTTAAATGTGTTGCATTCCAGCTTCGCTGTACTTCTTTTCCTTCTGCATTTCTGAGTCTGTAAGCTCCATTGCCTACTACCTTAGTGATCTCGTAGGGTCCTTCCTAGTTGGGTGCTAGCTTCCCTGCGTTTACTTCCTTGGTGTTTTCGTATACCTTTCTAAGAACCCAATCTCCTAGTTTGAAGACTTTTGTTCTGACGTTCTTATTGAAAGATCTTGCTACCTCTTGTTGGTATGCTGCCATTCTCATTTGTGCATCTTTTCTAAGTTCTTTTACTGTATCTAGGTTGTGGATTAATTCTGCTTGGTTCCTTTCTTCTGTCATTAACCCATACCTTGCTGTGGGGACTTCTACCTTTGTTGGGATCACTGCTTCACATCCGTACACTAATGAGAATGGAGTGTGGCCTGTGGCGCCTTTTGGAGTTGTTCTATTTGCCCACAATATGTTGGGTAGTTCGTCTGCCCATTTCCCTTTGGCTCCTTCTAGCCTTTTCTTCATGTTACCTATAAGGACTTTGTTGCTTGATTCTGCATGTCCATTTGCTTGTGGGTACCTGGGTGTGGATGTGATGAGGGAGATGTTCCATTCCTTACAGAACTTGGTGGTCTTATTGCTGATGAATTGGGATCCATTGTCCGTGATGATCTCTGCTGGTACCCCGAATCTACTTAGAATGTTTCTTTTTATAAACGAGATGACATGCTTATCCTTGATTTCCTTGTATGCTTCTGCTTTGATCCATTTCAAAAAGTAATCTGTCATTGCTAAGAAGTATACTCTCTGTCCTGATGATGGAGGTAGCTTTACTATATCCATTCCCCACTTCATAAATGGCCAAGGCGTCAATGTTGGATGTAACTCTTCCGATGGCCTGTGTGTCAAGGGTGCGTGCTTTTGGAATGCTAGACATTTCTTGGCGAACTCTGCTGCGTCCTTTCTCATGCTGGGCCAGTAGTATCCCATTCTGAGTGCTCTGTTGGCTAGGTTCCTTCCTCCGGAATGATTTCCACATTCTCCGCTATGTAAGGATTGTAGGACTTGCTGAGATTCTTTTTCTTCTAGGCATCGTAAGAAAGGTCCTGCTGCAGATTTCTTGAAGAGTACATTGCTGATCAGACAATACTTGGAGGCTTTCTGAGCAAACGCTTGAGCTGCTACCTTCCCTGTTGGTTTTGTCTTGCCCAAGAGGTATTCTTTCAATGGTGTTATCCAGCTGTTGTCTTCCTCTTCTGTAAAGTTTGCTTGAACTTCAGAAACACTCATTGTTGATTCTTTCTCTATGGCCGGAAAGAGTACGTGTACTAGAGGGATAGTTCCAAATTCTTCCGGGTTGATGTTCGATCCCAAGTTTGCCAGGGCGTCTGCTTCAGTGTTCAAGTTTCTGGGCACTTGTTCTATTTTGAATTCCTTGAACTCTTTAATGAGCTTCTTTGCGACTTCCAGGTAAGCTATCATTCTGGCGTTCTTTGCTGCATACTCTCCGTTGATTTGGTTTACCATAAGCAAGGAGTCTGAAATTACCTCTAGGTGTTGTATCTTCATGTCCTTTGCAATGGTTAATCCTGTGATTAGTGCTTCATATTCAGCTTCATTATTGGTAGCTTTGAAGTTGCACCTTATTGCTTGTGCTATCTTGTCTCCTTGGGGTGATGTCAGTACGACTCCCAAGCCCACTCCACGTATGTTTGCTACGCCATCTGTGTGGAGTATCCATTTCTGTGTAGCTTTCGGTTCTTGTAACGTCAGTACTTCCTTCTGTGCTTCTTCCTCAAGGGTAGGGCTGAAGTCTGCTACGAAGTCTGCCAAGGCTTGTGATTTGACTGCCGTCCTGGGTTCGTATTGTATATCGTACCTGCTCAAGTGTAAGGCCCATTTCTCCATCCTTCCAGACATCTCTGGCTTTCTCATGATAGCTTTGATGGGATAGTTGGTACGTACTCGTATGGAGTGGCTTTCAAAGTATGGGCGTAGCTTTACTAAAGCAATGAATAAGGCTAAAATGATTTTCTCTAATGATGCGTACCTCGTTTCTGCACTAAGTAGGGTTTTGCTTACGTAGTAGATTGGGAACTGTTCTTTGTCTTCCTCCCTTGCGAGAACTGCGCCGACTGTCCCTTCAGACACTGCGAGGTACAACTGAAGTGGTTCTCCTTCTTTGGGTTTGGAGAGAATCAACGGGTTGGCTAAATATTCTTTCAGTTTCTGGAATGCTTCGTCGTGCTCTTGTTCCCACTTGAATTCCTTATTCTTCTTCAATACTTCGTAAAAGGCTTTATTCTTGTCTGAAGATTTTGAGATGAACCTGTTCAATGCTGCAATATTCCCTGTTACGCTTTGTACATCCTTCTTGGACTTTGGTCGCTCTAGATCTAGGATGGCTTTGACTTGGTCTGGGCTGGCTTCTATTCCTCTTTGAGTGACCATGTATCCTAGGAACTTTCCTGAATGTACTCCAAATGTGCATTTTGTGGGGTTTAACTTCATGCCGTACCGCTTCAAGATGGCAAATGCTTCTCTAAGGTCCTTGACGTGATCTTCTGCCTTTTTGGACTTAACTACCATGTCATCAATGTAGACTTCCATTGTGTTCCCAATCTTCTCTTCAAACATCTTGTTCACCAACCTCTAGTATGTTGCTCCTGCGTTCTTCAATCACAAAGGCATTACCTTATAGCAATATATTCCTTGACTGGTAATGAAAGCGGTTTTCTCCTGGTCATCCTTGTGCATGAGGATCTGGTTGTAACCACTGTAGGCGTCCATGAAGGATAGCAGCTCGTGCCCTGCTGTGGCGTCTACCATGGCATCAATATGAGGCAGAGGGAAAGAATCTTTTGGGCACGCCTTGTTGATGTCTGTGAAGTCTATGCAGATTCGCTATTTTCCATTTTTCTTCCTGACTACCACTACGTTGGCGAGCCACTCTGGGTACTTTACCTCTCTGATCTTCCCAGTCTTCAGTAGGTTTTGAATTTCCTAATTGATAATCTTGTTCCTTTCTGGCGCAAATTTCCTTCTCTTCTATTTTACTGGTATATGCATTGGATCCACGTTTAACTTGTGAGTAATTACGTCTGGAGGGATGCCCTTCATGTCTTCATGGGTCCAAGCGAACACGTCTTTCTCTTCGTCTAGAAAGTCGTAAACTTGTTGTCTGAGTTCTGCCTTCAACACCGATCCTATTCTGACTTTTTAATCTGAATGTTTGGGGTTCAACTGGACTTCTGTAGCTTCTTTTTCTTCTGCTATGCTCAACTTTTCTTGGCCCAGCTGACCCTCTGATTGCTATGCTGAACTCTTTTTTGCAGATGTTGCTTTCAATGCTTTCAAGCTGTTTTGCATATTTTTGCTGACTTATTGGCCTTGGATTGATGCCCTAAATGTAATGGGTCGTATGGTAATACGGGCCCAACACACCGGATCCCATCAGAACTCCGCAGTTAAGCGTGCTTGGGCGAGAATAGTAATAGGATGGGTGACCTCCTGGGAAGTCCTCGTGTTGCACCCCTTTATTGCCGAATTGGGAAATTTAATTTGTTTTTGGTTATATGGAGATGAGAAATGGTTTGAGGCGCGTAGATATCGAAAAAATAATAAGTTTGAAAAAAAAATGTTTAATTCGGACGATCAGGCACAAAGTTAAGGCATTACGAAGGAAATCAAGGGACGGAAAGGGTATAAATACAAATTAGCGCTATTGGGTTCGATCATACCAGCACTAATGCACCAGATCCCATCAGAACTCCGCAGTTAAGCGTGCTTGGGCGAGAGTAGTACTAGGATGGGTGACCTCCTGGGAAGTCCTCGTGTTGCACCCCTTTTTTGCCGAATTGGGAAATTTAATTTGTTTTTGGTTATATGGAGATGATAAATGGTTTGAGGCGCGTAGATCTCGAAAAAATAATAAGTTTGAAAAAAAAAATGTTTAATTCGGACGATCGGGCACAAAGTTAAGGCATTACGAAGGAAATCAGGGGACGGAAAGGGTATAAATACAAATTAGCGCTATAAGTAAATAGGTGCGATCATACCAGCACTAATGCACCGAATCCCATCAGAACTCCGCAGTTAAGCGTGCTTGGGCGAGAGTAGTACTAGGATGGGTGACCTCTTTGGAAGTCCTCGTGTTGCACCCCTTTTTTGCCGAATTGGGAAATTTAATTTGTTTTTGGTTATATGGAGATGAGAAATGGTTTGAGGCGCGTAGATCTCTAAAAAATAATAAGTTTGAAAAAGAAAATGTTTCATTCGGACGATCGGGCACAAAGTTAAGGCATTACGAAGGAAATCAGGGGACGGAAAGGGTATAAATACAAATTAGACTATAAGTAAATGGGTGCGATCATACCAGCACTAATGCACCGGATCCCATCAGAACTCCGCAGTTAAGCGTACTTGGGCGAGAGTAGTACTAGGATGGGTGACCTCTTTGGAAGTCCTCGTGTTGCACCCCATTTTTGCCGAATCGGGAAATTTAATTTTTTTTTGGTTATATGGAGATGAGAAATAGTTTGAGGCGCGTAGATCTCGAAAAAATAATAAGTTTGAAAAAAAAATGTTTAATTCGGAAGATCGGGCACAAAGTTAAGGCATTACGAAGGAAATCAGGAGACGGAAAGGGTATAAATACAAATTAGCGCTATAAGTAAATGGGTGCGATCATACCAACACTAATGCACCGGATCCCATCAGAACACCGCAGTTAAGCGTGTTTGGGCGAGAGAAGTACTAGGGTGCGTGACCTCATGGGAAGTCCTCGTGTTGCATCCCTTTTTTGCCGAATTGGGAAATTTAATTTGTTTTTTGTTATATGGAGATGAGAAATGGTTTGAGGCGCGTAGATCTCGAAAAAATAATAAGTTTGAAAAAAAAATGTTTCATTCGGACGATCGGGCACAAAGGTAAGGCATTGCGAAGGAAATCAGGGGACGGAAAGGGTAGAAATACAAATTAGACTATAAGTAAATGGGTGCGATCATACCAGCACTAATGCACCGGATCCCATCAGAACTCCGCAGTTAAGCGTACTTGGGCGAGAGTAGTACTAGGATGGGTGACCTCCTGGCAAGTCCTCGTGTTGCACCCCATTTTTGCCGAATCGGGAAATTAAATTTGTTTTTGGTTATATGGAGATGAGAAATAGTTTGAGGCGCGTAGATCTCGAAAAAATAATAAGTTTGAAAAAAAAAAGTTTAATTCGGAAGATCGGGCAGAAAGTTAAGGCATTACGAAGGAAATCAGGAGACGGAAAGGGTATAAATACAAATTAGTGCTCTAAGTAAATGGGTGCGATCATACCAGCACTAATGCACCGAATCCCATCAGAACTCTGCAGTTAAGCGTGCTTGGGCGAGAGTAGTACAAGGATGGGTGACCTCCTGGGAAGTCCTCGTGTTGCACCCCTTTTTTGCCGAATTGGGAAATTTAATTTGTTTTTGGTTATATGGAGATGAGAAATGGTTTGAGGCGCGTAAATCTCGAAAAAATAAAAAGTTTAAAAAAAAAATGTTTAATTCGGACGATTGGGCACAAAGTTGAGGCATTACAAAGGAAATCAGGGGACGGAAAGGGTATAAATACAAATTAACGCTATAAGTAAATGGGTGCGATCATACCATCACTAATGCACCGCATCCCATCAAAACTCCGCAGTTAAGCGCGCTTGGGCAAGAATAGTATTAGGATGGGTGACCTCCTGGGAAGTCCTCGTGTTGCACATCTTTTTTGCCGAATCGGGAAATTTAATTTGTTTTTGGTTATATGGAGATGAGAAATGGTTTGAGGCGCGTAGATCTCGAAAAAATAAAAAGTTTGAAAAAAAAAATGTTTAATTCGGACGATCGGGCACAAAGTTAAGGCATTACGAAGGAAATCAGGAGACGGAAAGGGTATATAAATACAAATTAGCGCTATATGTTATTGTGTGCGATCATACCAGCACTAATGCACCGGATCCCATCAGAACTCCGCAGTTAAGCGTGCTTGGGCGAGAGTAGTACTTGGATGGTTGACCTCCTGCGAAGTTCTCGTGTTGCACCCCTTTTTTGCCGAATTAAGAAATTTAATTTGTTTTTGGTTATATGGAAATGACAAATGGTTTGAGGCGCGTAGATCTCGAAAAAATAATAAATTTTTAAAAAAAATGTTTAGGGTTTAGCGTGCTTAGGAGAGAGTAGTACTAGGATGGTTTACCTCGGCACGTAGATCTCGAAAAAATAATAAGTTTAAAAAAAAAAGTTTTAATTCGGACGATCAACACAAAGTTAAGGCATTACGAAGGAAATCAGGGGACGGAAAGGGTATAAAAAAAAATAAGCGCTATAAGTAAATGGGTGCGATCATACCAGCACTAATGCACCGGATCCCATCAGAACTTCGCAGTTAAGCGTGCTTGGGCGAGATTAGTACTAGGCTGTTTGACCTCCTGCGAAGTCCTCGTGTTGCACCCCTTTTTTGCCGAATTGGGAAATTTAATTTGTTTTTGGCTATATGGAGATGAGAAATAGTTTGAGGCGCGTAGATCTCGAAAAAATAATAAGTTTGAAAAAAAAAATGTTTCATTCGGACGATCGGGCACAAAGCTAAGGCATTATGAAGGAAATCAGGAGACGGAAAGGGTATAAATAAAAATTAGCGCTATAAGTAAATGGGTGCGATCATACCAGCACTAATGCACCGGATCCCATCAGAACTTCACAGTTAAGCGTGCTTGGGCGAGAGTAGTACTAGGCTGGTTGACCTCCTGCGAAGTCCTCGTGTTGCACCCCTTTTTTGCCGAATTGGAAAATTTAATTTGTTTTTGGCTATATGGAGATGAGAAATAGTTTGAGGCGCGTAGATCTCGAAAAAATAATAAATTTGAAAATAAAGTGTTTAATTCGGACGATCGGGCACAAAGTTAAGGCATTACGAAGGATATCAAGGGACGGAATGGGTATAAATACAAATTAGCGCTATACGTTAATGGGTGCGATCATACCAGCACTAATGCTTGGATCCCATCAGAACTCCGCAGTTAAGCGTGCTTGGGCGAGAGTAGTACTAGGATGGGTGACCTCTTGGGAAGTCCTCGTGTTGCACCCCTTTTTCGCCGAATTGGGAAATTAAATTTGTTTTTTATTATATGGAGATGAGAAATGGTTTGAGGCGCGTAGATATCCAAAAACTAATAAGTTTGAAAAAAAAATTGTTTAATTCGGACGATCGGGCACAAAGTTAAGGCATTACGAAGGAAAGCAGGGGTCGAAAAGGGTATAAATACAAATTAGCGCTATAAGTAAATGGGTGCGATCATACCAGCACTAAAGCACCAGATCCCATCAGAACTCCGTAGTTAAGCGTGCTTGGGCGAGAGTAGTACTTGGATGGGTGACCTCCAGCGAAGTCCTCGTGTTGCACTCCTTTTTTGCCGAATTGGGAAATTTAATTTGTTTTTGGTTATATAGAGATGAGAAATGGTTTGAGGCGCGTAGATCTTGAAAAAATAATAAATTTGAAAAAAAAATGTTTAATTCAGACGATCAGGCACAAAATTAAGGCATTACGAAGGATATCAGAAGACGGAATGGGTATAAATACAAATTAGCGCTATATGTTATTGTGTGCGATCATACCAGCACTAATGCACCGGATCCCATCAGAACTCCGCAGTTAAGCGTGCTTGGGCGAGAGTAGTACTAAAATGGGTGAACTCCTGGGAAGTCCTCGTGTTGCACCCCTCTTTTGTCGAATTGGGAATTTTTATTTGTTTTTTATTATATGGAGATGAGAAATTGTTTGAGGCGCGTAGATCTCTAAAAAATAATAAGTTTGAAAAAAAAATTGTTTAATTCGGACGATCGGTTACAAAGTTAAGGCATTACGAAGGAAATCAGGGGTAGGAAAGGGTATACATACAAATTAGCGCTATAAGTAAATGGTTGCGATCATACCAGCACTAAAGCACCGGATCCCATCAGACCTCCGCAGTTAAGCGTGCTTGGGCGAGAGTAGTACTTGGATGGGTGACCTCCTGCGAAGTCCTCGTGTTGCACTCCTTTTTTGCCGAATTGGGAAATTTAATTTGTTTTTGGTTATATGGAGATGAGAAATGGTTTGAGGCGCGTAGATCTCAAAAAAATAATAAATTTGAAAAAAATGTTTGATTCGGACGATCAGGCACAAAATTAAGGCATTACGAAGGATATCAAAAGACGGAATGAGTATAAATACAAATTAGCGCTATATGTTAATGGTTGCGATCATACCAGCACTAATGCACCGGATCCTATCAGAACTCCGCAGTTAAGCGTGCTTGGGCGAGAGTAGTACTAGGATGGTTGACCTCCTACGAAGTCCTCGTGTTGCACCCCTTTTATGCTGAATTGGGAAATTTAATTTGTTTTTGGCTATTTGGAGATGAGAAATGGTTTGACGCGCGTAGATCTCGAAAAAATAATAAATTTGAAAAAAAATGTTTAATTCGGACGATCGGGCACAAAGTTAAGGCATTACGAAGGATATCAGGAGACGGAAAGGGTATAAATACAAATTAGAGCTATATGTTATTGTGTGCGATCATACCAGCACTAATGCACCGGATCCCATCAGAACTCGGCAGTTAAGCGTGCTTGGGCGAGAGTAGTACTAGGATGGGTGACCTTCTAGGAAGTCCTCGTGTTGCACCCCTCTTTTGTCGAATCGTGAATTTTTATTTGTTTTTAGTTATATGGAAAAGAGAAATGGTTTGAGGCGCGTAGATCTCGAAAAAAATAATAAGTTTTAAAAAAAAAATTGTTTAATTCGGACGATCGGGCATAAAGTTAAGGCATTACGAAGGAAATCAGGGGTCGGAAAGAGTATAAATACAAATAATCGCTATAAGTAAATGGGTGCGATCATACCAGCACTAAAGCACCGGATCCCATCAGAACTCCGCATTTGAGCGTGCTTGGGCGAGAGTAGTACTTGGATGGGTGACCTCCTGCGAAGTCCTCGTGTTGCACCCCTTTTTTGCCAAATTGAGAAATTTAATTTGTTTTTGGTTATATGGAGATGAGAAATGCTTTGAGGCACGTAGATCTCGAAAAAAATGATAAATTTGAAAAAATAAATGTTTAATTTGGACGATCAGGCACAAAATTAAGGCATTACGAAGGATATCAGGTGACGGAATGGGTATAAATACAAATTAGCGCTATATGTTAATGGGTGCGATCATACCAGCACTAATGCACCGGATCCCATCAGAACTCCGCAGTTAAGCATGCTTGGGCAAGAGTAGTACTAGGATGATTGACCTCCTACGAAGTCCTCTTGTTGCACCCCTTTTTTGCCGAATTGGGAAATTTAATTTATTTTTGGCTATATGGAGATGAGAAATAGTTTGAGGCGCGTAGATCTCGAAAAATTAATAAATTTGAAAAAAAAAATGTTTAATTCAGACGATCGGGCACAAAGTTAAGGCATTACGAAGGATAATAGGGGACGGAATGGGTATAAATACAAATTAGTGCTATATGTTAATGGGTGCGATCATACCAGCACTAATGCTTGGATTTCATCAGAACTCCGCAGTTAAGCGTGCTTGGGCGAGAGTAGTACTAGGATGGGTGACCTCCTAGGAAGTCCTCGTGTTCCACCCCTTTTTTTGCTGAATTGGGAAATTAAATTTGTTTTTGATTATATGGAGATGAGAAATGGTTTGAGGCGCGTAGATCTCGAAAAAATAATAAGTTTGAACAAAAAACTTGTTTAATTCGGACGATCGGGCAGAAAGTTAAGGCATTACGAAGGAAATCAGGAGTCGGAAGGGGTATAAATACAAATTAGCGCTATAAGTAAATGGGTGCGATCATACCAGCACTAAAGCACCGGATCCCATCAGAACTCCGCAATTAAGCGTGCTTGGGCGAGAGTAGTACTTGGATGGGTGACCTCCTGCGAAGTCCTCGTGTTGCACTCCTTTTTTGCCGAATTGGGAAATTTAATTTGTTTTTGTTATATGGAGATGAGAAATGGTTTAAGGCGCGTAGATCTCGAAAAAATAATAAATTTGAAAAAAAAATGTTAAATTCGGACGATCAGGCACAAAATTAAGGCATTACGAAGGATATCAGGAGACGGAATGGGTATAAATACAAATTAGCGATATATGTTATTGTGTGCGATCATACCAGCACTAATGCACCGGATCCCATCGGAACTCCGCAGTTAAGCGTGCTTGGGCGAGAGTAGTACTAGGATTGGTGACCTCCTGGGAAGTCCTCGTGTTGCACCCCTCTTTTGTCGAATTGGGAATTTTTATTTGTTTTTGGTTATATCGAGATGAGAAATGGATTGAGGCGCGTAGATCTCGAAAAAAAATAAGTTTGAAAAAAATATTGTTTAATTCAGACGATCGGGCACAAATTTAAGGCATTACGAAGGAAATCAGGGGTCGGAAAGGGTATAAATACAAATTAGCGCTATAAGTGGGTGCGATCATACCAGCACTAAAGCACCGGATCCCATCAGAACTCCGCAGTTAAGCGTGCTTGGGCGTGAGTAGTACTTGTATGGGTGACCTTCTGGGAAGTCCTCGTGTTGCACCCCTCTTTTGTCGAATTGGGAATTTTTATTTGTTTTTTATTATATGGAGATGAGAAATTGTTTGAGGCGCGTAGATCTCAAAAAAATAATAAGTTTGAAAAAAAAATTGTTTAATTCGGACGATCGGTTACAAAGTTAAGGCATTACGAAGGAAATCAGGGGTAGGAAAGGGTATACATACAAATTAGCGCTATAAGTAAATGGTTGCGATCATACCAGCACTAAAGCACCGGATCCCATCAGACCTCCGCAGTTAAGCGTGCTTGGGCGAGAGTAGTACTTGGATGGGTGACCTCCTGCGAAGTCCTCGTGTTGCACTCCTTTTTTGCCGAATTGGGAAATTTAATTTGTTTTTGGTTATATGGAGATGAGAAATGGTTTGAGGCGCGTAGATCTCAAAAAAATAATAAATTTGAAAAAAATGTTTGATTCGGACGATCAGGCACAAAATTAAGGCATTACGAAGGATATCAAAAGACGGAATGAGTATAAATACAAATTAGCGCTATATGTTAATGGTTGCGATCATACCAGCACTAATGCACCGGATCCTATCAGAACTCCGCAGTTAAGCGTGCTTGGGCGAGAGTAGTACTAGGATGGTTGACCTCCTACGAAGTCCTCGTGTTGCACCCCTTTTATGCTGAATTGGGAAATTTAATTTGTTTTTGGCTATTTGGAGATGAGAAATGGTTTGACGCGCGTAGATCTCGAAAAAATAATAAATTTGAAAAAAAATGTTTAATTCGGACGATCGGGCACAAAGTTAAGGCATTACGAAGGATATCAGGAGACGGAAAGGGTATAAATACAAATTAGAGCTATATGTTATTGTGTGCGATCATACCAGCACTAATGCACCGGATCCCATCAGAACTCGGCAGTTAAGCGTGCTTGGGCGAGAGTAGTACTAGGATGGGTGACCTTCTAGGAAGTCCTCGTGTTGCACCCCTCTTTTGTCGAATCGTGAATTTTTATTTGTTTTTAGTTATATGGAAAAGAGAAATGGTTTGAGGCGCGTAGATCTCGAAAAAAATAATAAGTTTTAAAAAAAAAATTGTTTAATTCGGACGATCGGGCATAAAGTTAAGGCATTACGAAGGAAATCAGGGGTCGGAAAGAGTATAAATACAAATAATCGCTATAAGTAAATGGGTGCGATCATACCAGCACTAAAGCACCGGATCCCATCAGAACTCCGCATTTGAGCGTGCTTGGGCGAGAGTAGTACTTGGATGGGTGACCTCCTGCGAAGTCCTCGTGTTGCACCCCTTTTTTGCCAAATTGAGAAATTTAATTTGTTTTTGGTTATATGGAGATGAGAAATGCTTTGAGGCACGTAGATCTCGAAAAAAATGATAGATTTGAAAAAATAAATGTTTAATTTGGACGATCAGGCACAAAATTAAGGCATTACGAAGGATATCAGGTGACGGAATGGGTATAAATACAAATTAGCGCTATATGTTAATGGGTGCGATCATACCAGCACTAATGCACCGGATCCCATCAGAACTCCGCAGTTAAGCATGCTTGGGCAAGAGTAGTACTAGGATGATTGACCTCCTACGAAGTCCTCTTGTTGCACCCCTTTTTTGCCGAATTGGGAAATTTAATTTATTTTTGGCTATATGGAGATGAGAAATAGTTTGAGGCGCGTAGATCTCGAAAAATTAATAAATTTGAAAAAAAAATGTTTAATTCAGACGATCGGGCACAAAGTTAAGGCATTACGAAGGATAATAGGGGACGGAATGGGTATAAATACAAATTAGTGCTATATGTTAATGGGTGCGATCATACCAGCACTAATGCTTGGATTTCATCAGAACTCCGCAGTTAAGCGTGCTTGGGCGAGAGTAGTACTAGGATGGGTGACCTCCTAGGAAGTCCTCGTGTTCCACCCCTTTTTTTGCTGAATTGGGAAATTAAATTTGTTTTTGATTATATGGAGATGAAAAATGGTTTGAGGCGCGTAGATCTCGAAAAAATAATAAGTTTGAACAAAAAACTTGTTTAATTCGGACGATCGGGCAGAAAGTTAAGGCATTACGAAGGAAATCAGGGGTCGGAAGGGGTATAAATACAAATTAGCGCTATAAGTAAATGGGTGCGATCATACCAGCACTAAAGCACCGGATCCCATCAGAACTCCGCAATTAAGCGTGCTTGGGCGAGAGTAGTACTTGGATGGGTGACCTCCTGCGAAGTCCTCGTGTTGCACTCCTTTTTTGCCGAATTGGGAAATTTAATTTGTTTTTGTTATATGGAGATGAGAAATGGTTTAAGGCGCGTAGATCTCGAAAAAATAATAAATTTGAAAAAAAAATGTTAAATTCGGACGATCAGGCACAAAATTAAGGCATTACGAAGGATATCAGGAGACGGAATGGGTATAAATACAAATTAGCGATATATGTTATTGTGTGCGATCATACCAGCACTAATGCACCGGATCCCATCGGAACTCCGCAGTTAAGCGTGCTTGGGCGAGAGTAGTACTAGGATTGGTGACCTCCTGGGAAGTCCTCGTGTTGCACCCCTCTTTTGTCGAATTGGGAATTTTATTTGTTTTTGGTTATATTGAGATGAGAAATGGATTGAGGCGCGTAGATCTCGAAAAAAAAATAAGTTTGAAAAAAATATTGTTTAATTCAGACGATCGGGCACAAATTTAAGGCATTACGAAGGAAATCAGGGGTCGGAAAGGGTATAAATACAAATTAGCGCTATAAGTGGGTGCGATCATACCAGCACTAAAGCACCGGATCCCATCAGAACTCCGCAGTTAAGCGTGCTTGGGCGTGAGTAGTACTTGTATGGGTGACCTTCTGGGAAGTCCTCGTGTTGCACCCCTCTTTTGTCGAATTGGGAATTTTTATTTGTTTTTGGTTATATGGAGATGAGAAATGGTTTGAGGCGCGTAGATCTCGAAAAAATAATAAGTTTGAAAAAAAAATGTTTAATTCGGACGATTGGGCACAAAGTTAAGGCATTACGAAGGAAATCAGGGTACGGAAAGCGTATAAATACAAATTAGCGCTATAAGTAAATGGGTGCGATGATACCAGCACTAAAGCATCGGTTCCCATCAGAACTCTGCAATTAAGCGTGCTTGGGCGAGAGTAGTACTTGGATGGGTGACCTCCTGCGAAGTCCTCGTGTTGCACCCCTTTTTTGCCAAATTGGGAAATTTAATTTGTTTGGTTATATGGAGATGAGAAATGGTTTGAGGTGCGTAGATCTCGAAAAAATAATAAATTTGAAAAAAAAAATGTTTAATTCGGACGATCAGGCACAAAATTAAGGCATTACGAAGGATATCAGGAGATGGAATGGGTATAAATACAAATTAGCGCTATATGTTAATGGGTGCGATCATACCAGCACTAATGCACCGGATCCCATCAGAACTCCGCAGTTAAGCGTGCTTGGGCGAGAGTAGTACTAGGATGGGTTACCTCGGCGCGTAGATCTCGAAAAAATAATAAGTTTGAAAAAAAAAAAATTTAAGTCGGACGATCGGGCACAAAGTTAAGGCATTACGAAGGAAATCAAGGGACGGAAAGGGTATAAATACAAATAAGCGTTATAAGTAAATGGGTGCGATCATACCAGCACTAATGCACCGGATCTCATGAGAACTCCGCAGTTAAGCGTGCTTGGGCGAGAGTAGTACTAGGATGGGTGACCTCCTAGGAAGTCCCTGTGTTACAAACCTTTTTTGCTGAATGGTTTGAGGCGCTTAAATCTCGAAAAAATAATAAGTTTGAAAAAAAATTGTTTAATTCGGACGATCGGGCACAAAGTTAAGGCATTACGAAGGAAATCAGGGGTCGGAAAAGGTGTAAATACAAACTAGCGCTATAAGTAAATGGGTGCGATAATACCATCACTAATGCACCAGATCCCATCAGAACTTCGCAGTTAAGCGTGCTTGGGCGAGAGTAGTACTAGGATGATTGACCTCCTACGAAGTCCTCGTGTTGCACCCCTTTTTTGCCGAATTGGGAAATTTAATTTATTTTTGGCTATATGGAGATGAGAAATAGTTTGAGGCGCGTAGATCTCGAAAAATTAATAAATTTGAAAAAAAAAATGTTTAATAAAGACGATCGGGCACAAAGTTAAGGCATTACGAAAGATATCAGGGGACGGAATGGGTATAAATACAAATTAGCGCTATATGTTAATGGGTGCGATCATACCAGCACTGATGCACCGGATCCCATCAGAACTCCGCAGTTAAACGTGCTTGGGCGAGAGTAGTACTAGGATGGGTTACCTCGGCACGTAGATCTCGAAAAAATAATAAATTTGAAAAACTTTTTTTTGTATTCTGAGGATCAGGCAAAAAGTTAAGGCATTACGAAGGAAATCAAGGGACGGAAAAGGTATTAATACAAATTAGCGCTATAAGTAAATGGGTGCGATCATACCAGCACTAATGCACCGGATCTCATGAGAACTCCGCAGTTAAGTGTGCTTGGGCGAGAATAGTACTAGGATGGGTGACCTCCTGGGAAGTCCTTGTGTTACATACCTTTTTTTCCGAATGGTTTGAGGGGCGTAAATCTCGAAAAAATAATAAGTTTGAAAAAAAATTGTTTAATTCGGACGATCGGGCACATGTTAAGGCATTACGGAGTAAATCAGGGGTCGGAAAGGGTGTAAGTAAAAACTAGCGCTATAACTAAATGGGTGCGATTATACCAGCACTAATGCACTAGATCCCATCAGAATTTCGCATTTAAGCGTGCTTGGGCGAGAGCAGTACTAGGATGGTTGACCACCTGCGAAGTCCTCGTGTTGCACCCCTTTTTTGCCGAATTGAGAAATTTAATTTGTTTTTGGCTATATGGAGATGAGAAATAGTTTGAGACGCGTAGATCTCGAAAAAATAATAAATTTGAAAAAAAAAATGTTTAATTCGGACGATCGGGCACAAAGTTAAGGCATTACGAAGGAAATCAGGAGACGGAAAGGGTATAAATACAAATTAGCGCTATAAGTAAATGGGTGCGATCATACCAGCACTAATGCACCGGATCCCATCTGAATTCCGCAGTTAAGTGTGCTTGGGCGAGAGTAGTACTAGGATGGGTGACCTCCTGAGAAGTCCTTGTGTTGCACCCTTTTTTTGCCGAATTGGGAATTTTAATTTGTTTTTGGTTATATGGAGATGAGAAATGGTTTTAGGCGCGTAGAACTCGAAAAAATAATAAGTTTAAAAAAAAATTAAAGGTTTAATTCGGACGATCGGGCACAAAGTTAAGGCATTACGAAGGAAATCAGGAGACGGAAAGGGTATAAATACAAATCAGTGCTATAAGTAAATGGGTGCGATTATACCAGCACTAATGCACTGGATCCCATTAGAACTCCGCAGTTAAGCGTGCTTAGGCGAGAGTAGTACTAGGATAAGTGACCTCCTGGGAAGTCCTCGTGTTGCACCCCTTTTTTGTCGAATTGGGAATTTTAATTTGTTTTTGGTTATATGGAGTTGAGAAATGGTTTGAGGCTCGTAGATCTCGAAAAAATAATAAGTTTGAAAAAAAAAATGTTTAATTCAAACGATCGGGCACAAAGTTAAGGCATTACGAAGGAAATCAGGGGACGGAAAGGGTATAAATACAAATTAGCGCTATAAGTAAATGGGTGCGATCGTACCAGCAATAATGCACCGGAACCCATCAGAGCTCCGCAGTTAAGCGTGCTTGGGCGAGAGTAGTACTAGGATAGGTGACCTCCTGGGAAATCCACGTGTTGCACCCTTTTTTGCCGAATTGGGAATTTTAATTTGTTTTTGGTTATATGGAGATGAGAAATGGTTTGAGGCGCGTAGATCTCGAAAAAATAATAAGTTTGAAAAAAAAAATGTTTAATTCGGATGATCGGGCACAAAGTTAAGACTTACGAAGTAAATCAGGAGACGGAAAGGGTATAAATACAAATTAGCTCTATAAGTAAATGGGTGCGATCATACCAGCACTAATGCACTGGTTCCCATCAGAACTCCGCAGATAAGTGTGCTTAGGCGAGAGTAGTACTAGGATGGGTGACCTCCTTGGAAGTCCTTGTGTTGCACCCCTTTTTTGCCGAATTGGGAATTTTAATTTGTTTTTGGTTATATGGAGTTGAGAAATGGTTTGAGGCTCGTTGATCTCGAAAAAATAATATGTTTGAAAAAAAAATGTTTAATTCGGACGACCGGGCACAAAGTTAAGGCATTACGAAGGAAATCAGGGGACGGAAAGGGTATAAATAAAAATTAGCGCTATAAGTAAATGGGTGCGATCATACCAGCACTAATGCACCGGATCCCATCAGAACTCCGCAGTTAAGCATGCTTGGGTGAGAGTAGTACTCAGATGGGTGACCTCCTGGGAAGTCCTCGTGTTGCACCCCTTTTTTTCCGAATTGGGAATTTTAATTTGTTTTTGGTTATATGGAGTTGAGAAATGGTTTGAGGCTCGTAGATCTCGAAAATATAATAAGTTTGAAAAAAAACTAATTAATTCGGATGATCGGGCACAAAGTTAAGACATTACGAAGAAAATCAGGGGACGGAAAGGGAATACATAAAAATTAGCGCTATAAGTAAATGGGTGCGATCATACCAGCACTAATGCACCGGTTCCCATCAGAACTCTGCAGTTAAGCGTGCTTGGGCAAGAGTAGTACTAGGATAGGTGACCTCCTTGGAAGTCCTCGTGTTGCACCCCTTTTTTGCCGAATTGGAAATTTTAATTTGTTTTTAGTTATATGGAGATGAGAAATGGTTGATGCGCGTAGATCTCAAAAAAATAATAAGTTTGAAAAAAAAATGTTTAATTCGGATGAACGGGCACAAAGTTAAGGCATTACGAAGGAAATCAGGGGACGGAAAGGGTATAAATACAAATTAGCGCTATAAGTAAATGGGTGCGATCATACCAACACTAATGCACCGGATCCCATCAGAACTCCGCAGTTAAGTGTGCTTGGGCGAGAGTAGTACTAGGATGGGTGACCTCTTGAGAAGTCCTTGTGTTGCACCCCTTTTTTGCCGAATTGGGAATTTTAATTTGTTTTTGGTTATTGTTGAGTCACTTAAGGTTTTGAGTGATGACAAACAGCTGACTAGCTGGTTCTTGTTGGTTTTATATTATATCAACTGACATTTTGAACAGGAACAGCTATCCCAAGTACTTGAGGCAATATGAAGTTCTTTTGAATCAAAGCATTCAAGAAATCTGTATCAGAATGTTCTATCAAGGAAGGCCGTCAAGACTTGAAGATTATGAAGTCTCTCAGATTAGGATAGTTGATCTGTGTAGTCTTTATAATGTTAAGTGTGCATGGATGTTTGTACGTGAGCTATCTGTATCCCTTACTTAGAATATTTAGTGTTGTAGAGATCAGGAAAAGTTGACCTGATCTCTAGGACACTAACAGGTTGGGAAACAGCTGCTTCGTAGCTTGTTTCATGAACCTGGACATTAGTTCAGTAAATATTTTCTGGAATATATATTTCCTATCCTTAGAGAATATTTACTAAACTAATTGATTCAGTTTATGCAGAGTTGGAGATGAATTATTTCGCATATAACTTAGAATATATTATTCTACCCATTTATGGAAAGTAGAATAATATCTTAGAATATCTCTTATTTACAAAATAAAAGATATTCTATTTACCTAAGTTATGATCTGAAAAGATTACGAAAGAATTCATCTCCCAACCTTATAAAAGCATAAACTCGATCAGAATTTCGAGTGAGCTTTTCTGAAAAAAAATTCTCTATCTTTAAAAGCTCGAAATACACTCTAAGGGAAATAGTTAGTTCATCTCTTACAAACTATTTATGCACACAGTAAGAATTGTTTTGTAATTATCTCTTGTAAGCTTTGAGTGGAAGCATTTAGAGGGAAACAAAGGGTTTGTATTGAATCACTAAGAGGTTAGTGATTGGGTAGCATTTACGAGTGTGAGTGCAAGTGCTTGTGAGTTCAAGTGCGAAGTGACACCTAGAGTTAGGTGTGGGGATCACGAGTGTGATCATTTGTAATTGCTTTTGTTTTTCAGAGTTGATTAATAAAAGTAATTAGGGTAGTGGAGGACGTAGGCTCAGAGTTGAGCTGAACCTCGTTAAATCTTTGTGTTGATTATTTATTGTATTTTCTGTTTCCGCTGCAGGACCAGTTCATCATCTGGTCCCCCTACATAAATAGAAGAAAATCCAATAATTTCTAACACTGCCCTGTACTCAATTCAACCCCCCCTTCTTGAGTACCAGCTGCACTTTCAATTGGTATCAGAGCCTCGGCTTCTTGTAAGGGTAACACCTAGAGAAGTAGATCATGAGTACTCAGGAAATGAATGCTATGGGATATGACAACAAGACACCAAAGTTCAATGGGAAGAACTATGCATGGTGGAAGAACAGAATCAAGAACATCATCATTGGCATTGATTATGAATGCTGGTTGGTTGTTAAGAATGGTCCCTTGACCATTGAGAAGTCTGATCCAGAAGGGAAGCTAGTCCCAAAGACTGAAGATGAATACATCTCCACTGATTACAAAAAGCTGGAGAAAAATGCTAAGGCTATGTCAATACTGCAACAGGCTATTGCTGAGAATGAGACAAACAGGATCTCAGCATGCACCACTGCCAAGGAGATCTGGGATACCCTTGAACTTGCCTTTGAGGGTACCAATGAGGTAAAGAGGTCTAAAATTGATTTACTTATGTCAAAATATGAATCTTTTAATATGTTTAAGGATGAAGATATTAATACTTGTTTTGGTAGATTCATGACTATTGTAAATGATTTAAAATCTCTTGGTAAAAGCTTTACTGATGAAGATCTTGTTAGAAAGATTTTGAGAAGTTTGACAGGTGAATGGACTCCCAAGGTTACAGCCATTTATGAAGCAAAGGATCTTTCAATTCTATCAGTTGAACAGTTGATAGGTTCCCTCTTGACCCATGAAATGCTGGTTGGATCTAAGTCAGAGAAGGTACCAGCAAAAGGAATTGCACTAAAGGGAACAGTCGAAGATGAGGATGATGAGATAGGAATGATGGCTAGAAGGTTTGAAAGAAGTTTCAGAAACCAGAAGGGAAAATTCATCAAGGGTAAGTTTAATAATGCATCAAATAAAAAATCTAACAACTTCTCTGCAACAGGATGCTTTAAGTGTGGTGAGAAGGGACACCTTGTGAATAATTGTCCTCAATGGAAGGACAACCAGTCCAAGGAAGCAGACAAGATGGCCTACAAAAAGGCCATGGTTGCTGCTGTCTGGGGAGATACAGACAGTGATGAAGAGGGAGATGATTCAAGTCAGTCAGATGTATGTATGACAGCAATACTGAATCAAAGTTCAGAAGAAGGTACCAGGAACAGCAAAGGAACCAGCTCAGATGTCCACTGCCTCATGGCAAAGAAGCACCCCTTGGATCAACATCAGGTAAACATTGATCAGATCAAAAAGGATATGCTCTTTTATGATAGAGAAAACTTGATGGAATGTGCTAGTAGTGCTTCAGATCAATGTTTAGAACTTGGAATTGCTTATCATGATTTTAAGAGAAAGTTTAAAGAAAAGTCTAAAGAATATGATATTGCTAATTCAAGTTGTGATTTGTTGGAAAGTGTCTGTGCTAACTTGAAGCAGGAAGTAGCTGAACTAGAGATTGCTTTAGATCAAAGCAAACTTGAAATTCAGAAGATAAAATCTGATATGGGTTTGTGTGATGACAGTGATGATGAATGTGAGAAACAGTTTACAAGTTGTGTCATTAACGTGCTTGATTATAGTGATGATGACTTGTACGACTTTGATAGTATAAAATCTAGGGCAAGTGCTCTGAATAGGTCTAAACTGTTAGAAGGATTCAACTTGTTAGTTGATGATGTAGAGAAACTATATAAAGCATATGTCCTAGTTAAGGACAGCAAAAGTACTGGTTCTGAAACTGTTTCTAGTAATATGCATGATGAATGTGAAGCTAAAATTTGTAGCTTACAGGTTGAGTTAGCCCAGCTTAGAAAGACTAATTCATGTGATCCTGTAGTTTTGCATGATTCAAGTATTTCAAAATTGCAAGCTGAGCTTGAAAGAGCTAAGCTTGACTTTGAGATAGTTGTTGACCAGAATTTATCCCTGCATGAGAAAATGAATTTAAAGGACAGAGAGTTCATAGAATTTAAGAAGAGAATGGATAAAGTCCTCCAATCCCAGAACTCATTGAACCAGTTAACCTTAACTGCTGGAAACAGTGGTAGAAGGGGACTTGGTTATACTGGGAAGGGGAACAGGAGGAACTGGTCTCCCAGAGATACTACATGGTTACAGGAGTATAAGAAAGGTAAGTATGTCTTAGCAAAAGACATACATGTGTGCTATCATTGTGGCAAGAATGGCCATAAGAAATATGAGTGTAAAGACAGGAAAAGTAGATTGGATAAAAATGAGAAAAATGTTAAACAGATTTGGGTTAGAAAAGACTTGCTTGAATCTGTTGTTGGAAAGGGACCCAAAAAGATTTGGGTTCCTAAAGCTAATGTTTAAATTTTTCCTGTGCAGGCTGAAGTGAGAGACAATACCTACTAGTATTTGGACAGTGGCTGCTCAAGACACATGTCAGGGGATAGGAAACAGTTTCTCTCACTTACAGCTCATGAAGGGGGAAAGGTGACTTTTGGTGATAACAGCAAAGGTACCATTCTTGGAATTGGTAAGGTTGGTAAGTCACTTTCCCATGCTATTAGTGATGTATATTATGTTGATGGTTTACAACATAATCTCTTGAGTATTTCACAATTATGTGATAAAGGTAATAAAGTTGAGTTCAAAGACAACCTTTGTCACATAGTGAATTTGCAAACAAATGAACTTGTCTGCCAGGGATTCAGACATGAAAACGTTTACATTACTTATTTAAACCAAATCCCTGAGAACAAGTCCATCTGTTTGAGTGCTGTTTCTGATAGGGACCAGTGGCTTTGGCATAAAAGGATGGGACATGTCAGCTTTAGACTTCTTAACAAACTCAGGTCTCAAGAATTGGTGATAGGCCTGCCTAACATCAAGTTTGAAGCAGATAGAGTTTGTGAAGAATGTGCTAAAGGGAAACAGGTCAAATCCTTTTTTAAGCCAAAGAAAACTATCAGTACCAGCAGACCTCTAGAACTTATTCATATTGATTTATGTGGACCCATGAGAGTCCAAAGTAGAAATGGTTCTAGATATGTGTGTGTCATTGTTGATGATTATTCCAGATACACATGGACTCTATTTCTGTCTTCTAAAGATGAAACTTTTGATGAGTTTATTGTATTAGTAAAGCAGGTTCAGAACAAGATCAATCATCAACTGGCTGCCATAAGATCTGATCATGGATCAGAGTTTGATAACTCTAGCTTCATAGAGTTCTGCAGGGAACATGGAGTTTCTCACAATTTCTCTGCCCCAAGAACTCCTCAACAAAATGGAGTAGTTGAGAGAAAGAACAGGACTTTGGAAGAAATGGCAAGAACAATGCTCATTGAGAGTTGTCTCCCCAAGTCTTTTTGGGCAGAAGCTGTAAATACAGCTTGTCACATGTTAAATAGGTTGATGTTAAGGCCTCAAATGAAGAAGACTCCATACGAACTTCTTAGAGGAAGGAAACCAAACATAGCATACTTCAGAACCTTTGGTTGTAAGTGTTATGTGCATAATAATGGTAAGAACAGCTTGGATAAATTTGATCCAAGAAGTGATGAAGCTGTTTTCCTTGGTTATTCTTCTCACAGTAAGGTATATAAAGTATTCAATAAGAAAACTTTGTGTGTTGAAGAAAGTGTTCATGTAGTCTTTGATGAATTTAATATGTGTTGTGAGAATGTGCAGGTTGATGACTTAGATGAGATAGGACTTTTGTATTTTACAGGAGAATCAACTGATGTTTCCTTAGAAAAACCAGGTTCACATACTGGTTCACCAGATGCTGCTGGTGAAGGACTTGGTCACAATGAAGGAGATCCTCAACAAGTGGATACTCATGAGGATGGAGATGAAGGCCCCCAAGTAAATGGAGAAAGCAACACCTCAGGGGGAACAGAAAACTTTCAGGACAAGTTTTCCACCCAGGTAAGGGAGGTAGGGGGAACATCTCAGCATACTGGTCCATCTGTGCAAAACCAATTCGATGGCACAAATGAACCAGGGATGCATGATGGTTCTGATGGATTAAATGAGAATGCACCTAGATCTAGCATTTTTAAATATAAATCTTCTCATCCTACTGAACAAATTCTGAGTGATATCAGTAAAGGCATTCAGACTAGGAGAGCAGTTTATGAAAACTTTTGTGCATTTTTCTCATTTTTATCTAATATAGAACCAACTGACTACAAGATGGCTTTAAAAGATCCTGATTGGGTTTTGGCTATGCAAGATGAATTAAATCAATTTGAAAGAAATAAAGTGTGGCATCTTGAGCCAAGACCTGAGAACAGGTCAGTCATAGGTACCAGGTGGGTCTTCAGAAACAAATTGGATGATCTGGGTACTATAGTCAGAAACAAAGCTAGACTGGTCGTGCAAGGTTATAATCAGCAAGAAGGCATTGATTATGATGAAACCTTTGCCCCAGTAGCTAGACTTGAGGCAATAAGGATCTTGATTGCCTTTGCTGCTCATAAGAACATTAAGCTCTTTCAAATGGATGTTAAGACAGCATTTCTTAATGGTTATTTGAAAGAAGAAGTATATGTTGAGCAGCCCCCTGGCTTTGCTGATAGTCAATTCCCAAATCATGTATATAAGCTGGACAAGGCACTCTATGGTCTTAAACAAGCTCCTAGAGCTTGGTATGAAAGGCTGTCCAACTTTCTGATGGAACATGACTATAGAAGAGGAACGGTTGATAAGACCCTCTTTATCAAAACCAGGAATGTTGATTTGATTGTAGTACAGATATATGTAGATGATATAATATTTGGTGCTACTAATCAAATGTTGTGTAGTGAGTTTGCAGATCTGATGCAAAGTGAATTTGAGATGAGCATGATGGGAGAACTAGGATTCTTCCTAGGATTGCAGATCAAGCAAACAGTTGATGGGATCATGATACATCAACAGAAGTATCTAAAGGAACTAATCAAGAAGTATGGATTGCAAGACAGTAAATCATATGCAACTCCAATACCTACAAATGCAAAGCTAGACAGTGATGATAAAGGAGAGAGTGTGGAAGCTACACTGTTTAGAGGTATGATTGGTTCTCTTCTCTACTTGACAGCTAGTAGGCCAGATATAGTGTTTTCTGTGGGATTGTGTGCACGTTTTCAAAGCAATCCCAAAGAATCTCACCTAAAGGCTGTCAAGAGAATATTTAGATACTTAGTAGGAACAGATGATCTGTACTTGTGGTACCCCAAAGGTGGTTCAATTGAACTATTAGGATACACAGATGCAGATTATGCTGGATTCCTAGTAGACAGAAAGAGCACATCTGGTATGGCACACTTCTTAGGTCCCTGCTTGATTTCATGGGGATCAAAGAAACAAAATTCTGTTGCTTTATCCACAGCAGAATCTGAATACATAGCTGCTGCAGCTTGCTGCTCCCAGCTGTTGTGGATAAGGAACCAGTTGAAAGATTTTGGTATTTTCTATGAAAATGTACCTATTTTATGTGATAATACAAGTGCTATTAACATTTCTAAGAATCCTGTGCAGCATTCCAGGACAAAGCATATTGAGATAAGACATCATTTCTTAAGAGAATATAATAAGTTTGAAAAAAAACTAATTAATTCGGATGATCGGGCACAAAGTTAAGACATTACGAAGAAAATCAGGGGACGGAAAGGGAATACATAAAAATTAGCGCTATAAGTAAATGGGTGCGATCATACCAGCACTAATGCACCGGTTCCCATCAGAACTCTGCAGTTAAGCGTGCTTGGGCAAGAGTAGTACTAGGATAGGTGACCTCCTTGGAAGTCCTCGTGTTGCACCCCTTTTTTGCCGAATTGGAAATTTTAATTTGTTTTTAGTTATATGGATATGAGAAATGGTTGATGCGCGTAGATCTCAAAAAAATAATAAGTTTGAAAAAAAAATGTTTAATTCGGATGAACGGGCACAAAGTTAAGGCATTACGAAGGAAATCAGGGGACGGAAAGGGTATAAATACAAATTAGCGCTATAAGTAAATGGGTGCGATCATACCAACACTAATGCACCGGATCCCATCAGAACTCCGCAGTTAAGTGTGCTTGGGCGAGAGTAGTACTAGGATGGGTGACCTCTTGAGAAGTCCTTGTGTTGCACCCCTTTTTTGCCGAATTGGGAATTTTAATTTGTTTTTGGTTATTGTTGAGTCACTTAAGGTTTTGAGTGATGACAAACAGCTGACTAGCTGGTTCTTGTTGGTTTTATATTATATCAACTGACATTTTGAACAGGAACAGCTATCCCAAGTACTTGAGGCAATATGAAGTTCTTTTGAATCAAAGCATTCAAGAAATCTGTATCAGAATGTTCTATCAAGGAAGGCCGTCAAGACTTGAAGATTATGAAGTCTCTCAGATTAGGATAGTTGATCTGTGTAGTCTTTATAATGTTAAGTGTGCATGGATGTTTGTACGTGAGCTATCTGTATCCCTTACTTAGAATATTTAGTGTTGTAGAGATCAGGAAAAGTTGACCTGATCTCTAGGACACTAACAGGTTGGGAAACAGCTGCTTCGTAGCTTGTTTCATGAACCTGGACATTAGTTCAGTAAATATTTTCTGGAATATATATTTCCTATCCTTAGAGAATATTTACTAAACTAATTGATTCAGTTTATGCAGAGTTGGAGATGAATTATTTCGCATATAACTTAGAATATATTATTCTACCCATTTATGGAAAGTAGAATAATATCTTAGAATATCTCTTATTTACAAAATAAAAGATATTCTATTTACCTAAGTTATGATCTGAAAAGATTACGAAAGAATTCATCTCCCAACCTTATAAAAGCATAAACTCGATCAGAATTTCGAGTGAGCTTTTCTGAAAAAAAATTCTCTATCTTTGAAAGCTCGAAATACACTCTAAGGGAAATAGTTAGTTCATCTCTTACAAACTATTTATGCACACAGTAAGAATTGTTTTGTAATTATCTCTTGTAAGCTTTGAGTGGAAGAATTTAGAGGGAAACAAAGGGTTTGTATTGAATCACTAAGAGGTTAGTGATTGGGTAGCATTTACGAGTGTGAGTGCAAGTGCTTGTGAGTTCAAGTGCGAAGTGACACCTAGAGTTAGGTGTGGGGATCACGAGTGTGATCATTTGTAATTGCTTTTGTTTTTCAGAGTTGATTAATAAAAGTAATTAGGGTAGTGGAGGACGTAGGCTCAGAGTTGAGCTGAACCTCGTTAAATCTTTGTGTTGATTATTTATTGTATTTTCTGTTTCCGCTGCAGGACCAGTTCATCATCTGGTCCCCCTACATAAATAGAAGAAAATCCAATAATTTCTAACACTGCCCTGTACTCAATTCAACCCCCCCTTCTTGAGTACCAGCTGCACTTTCAGTTATATGGAGTTGAGAAATGGTTTGAGGCTCGTAGATCTCGAAAAAATAATAAGTTTAAAAAAAAAAATGTTTAATTCGAACGATCGGGCACAAAGTTAAGGCATTACGAAGGAAATCAGGAGACGGAAAGGGTATAAATACAAATTAGCGCTATAAGTAAATGGGTGCGATCGTACCAGCACTAATGCACCGGATCCCATTAGAAGTCCGCAGTTAAGCGTGCTTGGGCGAGAGTAGTACTAGGATAGGTGACCTCCTGGGAAATCCACGTGTTGCACCCTTTTTTGCCGAATTGGGAATTTTAATTTGTTTTTGGTTATATGGAGATGAGAAATGGTTGATGCGCGTAGATCTCAAAAAAATAATAAGTTTGAAAAAAAAATGTTTAATTCGGATGAACGGGCACAAAGTTAAGGCATTACGAAGGAAATCAGGGGACGAAAAGGGTATAAATACAAATTAGCGCTATAAGTAAATGGGTGCAATCATACCAGCACTAATGCACCGGATCCCATCAGAACTCCGCAATTAAGTGTGTTTGGGCGAGAATAGTACTAGGATGGGTGACCTCCTAGGAAGTCCTTGTGTTGCACCCCTTTTTTGCCGAATTGGGAATTTTAATTTGTTTTTGGTTATATGGAGTTGAGAAATGGTTTGAGGCTCGTATATCTCGAAAAAATAATATGTTTGAAAAAAAAGGTTTAATTCGGACGATCTGGCACAAAGTTATGGCATTACGAAGGAAATCAGGGGACGGAAAGGGTATAAATACAAATTAGCGCTATAAGTAAATAGGTGCGATTATACCATCACTAATGCACCGGATCACATCAGAACTCCGCAGTTAAGCGTGCTTGGGCGAGAGTAGTACTAGGATAGGTGACCTCCTGGGAAGTCCTCGTGTTGCACCCCTTTTTTGCCGAATTGGGAATTTTAATTTGTTTTTGGTTTTATGGAGTTGAGAAATGGTTTGAGGCTCGTAGATCTCGAAAAAATAATATGTTTGAAAAAAAACTGTTTAATTCGGATGATCGGGCACAAAGTTAAGACATTACGAAGAAAATCAGGGGACGGAAAGGGAATAAATAAAAATTAGCGCTATAAGTAAATGGGTGCGATCATACCAGCACTAATGCACCGGTTCCCATCAGAACTCTGCAGTTAAGCGTGCTTGGGCGAGAGTAGTACTAGGATAGGTGACCTCCTTGGAAGTCCTCGTGTTGCACCCCTTTTTTGCCGAATTGGGAATTTTAATTTGTTTTTAGTTATATGGAGATGAGAAATGGTTGATGCGCGTAGATCTCAAAAAAATATAAAGTCTGAAAAAAAAATGTTTAATTCGGATGAACGGGCACAAAGTTAAGGCATTACGAAGGAAATTAGGGGACGGAAAGGGTATAAATACAAATTAGCGCTATAAGTAAATGGGTGCGATCATACCAGCACTAATGCACCGGATCCCATTAGAACTCCGCAGTTAAGTGTGCTTGGGCGAGAGTAGTACTAGGATGGGTGACCTCCTGAGAAGTCCTTGTGTTGCACCCCTTTTTTGCCGAATTGGGAATTTTAATTTGTTTTTGGTTATATGGAGATGAGAAATGGTTTTAGGCGCGTAGAACTCGAAAAAATAATAAGTTTAAAAAAAATTAAAGGTTTAATTCGGACGATCTGGCACAAAGTTATGGCATTACGAAGGAAATCAGGGGACGGAAAGGGTATAAATACAAATCTCCTCTATAAGTAAATGGGTGCAATCATACCAGCACTAATGCACTGGATCCCATTAGAACTCCGCAGTTAAGCGTGCTTGGGCGAGAGTAGTACTAGGATAGGTGACCTCCTGGGAAGTCCTCGTGTTGCACCCTTTTTTTGCCGAATTGGGAATTTTAAGTTGTTTTTGGATATATGGAGATGAGAAAAGGTTGATGCGCATAGATCTCGAAAAACTAATAAGTTTGAAAAAAAAAAATGTTTAATTCGGACGATCGGGCACAAAGTTAAGGCATTACGAAGGAAATCAGAGTTTGAAAAGGGTATAAATACAAATTAGCGCTATAAGTAAATGGGTGCGATCATACCAGCACTAATGTACCGGATCACATCAGAACTCCGCAGTTAAGCGTGCTTGGGCGAGAATAGTACTAGGATAGGTGACCTCCTGAAAAGTCCTCGTGTTGCACCCTTTTTTTTGCCGAATTGGGAATTTTAATTTTTTTTTTGTTATATGGAGATGAGAAATGGTTTGAGGCGCGTAGATCTCGAAAAAATAATAAGTTTGAAAAAAAAATGTTTAATTCGGATGATCGGGCACAAAGTTAAGGCATTACGAAGGAAATCAGGGGAAGTAAAGGGTATAAATACAAATTAGCGCTATAAGTAAATGGGTGCGATCATACCAGCACTAATGCACCGGATCCCATAAGAACTTCGCAGTTAAGTGTGTTTGGGCGAGAGTAGTACTAGGATGGGTGACCTCATGGGAAGTCCTTTTGTTGCACCCCTTTTTTGCCCAATTGGGGATTTTAATTTTTTTTTTGGTTATATGGAGATGAGAAATGGTTTTAGGCGCGTAGAACTCGAAAAAATAATAAGTTTGAAAAAAAATAAATGTTTAATTCGGACGATCGGGCACAAAGTTAAGGCATTACGAAGGAAATCAGGAGACGGAAAGGGTGTAAATAAAAATTAGTGCTATAAGTGAATGGGTGCGATCATACCAGCACTAATGCGTTGGATCCCATCAGAACTCCGCAGTTAAGCGTGCTTGGGCGAGAGTAGTACTAGGATGGGTGACCTCCTAGGAAGTCCTCGTGTTGCACCCCTTTTTTTGCCGAATTGGGAATTTTAATTTGTTTTTGGTTATATGAAGATGAGAAATGGTTGATGCGCATAGATCTTGAAAAAATAATAAGTTTGAAAAAAAAATGTTTAATTCGGACGATCGGGCACAAAGTTAAGGCATTACGAAGGAAATCAGAGGACGAAAAGGGTATAAATACAAATTAGCGCTATAAGTAAATGGGTGCGATCATACCAGCACTAATGTACCGGTTCCTATTAGAACTCCGCAGTTAAGCGTGCTTGGGCGAGAGTGGTACTAGGATGGGTGACCTCCTGGGAAGTCCTCGTGTTGCACCCTTTTTTTGCCGAATTGGGAATTTGAATTTATTTTTGGTTATATGGAGATGAGAAATGGTTTGAGGCGCGCAGATTTCGAAAAAATAATAAGTTTGAAAAAAATAATGTAATTCGGACGACCGGGCACAAAGTTAAGACATTACGAAGGAAATCAGGGGACAGAAAGGGTATAAATACAAATCAGCGCTATAAGTAAATGGGTGCGATCATACCAGCACTAATGCACCGGATCCCATCAGAACTCCGCAGTAAAGCGTGCTTGGGCGAGAGTAGTACTAGGATAGGTGACCTCCTGGGAAGTCCTCGTGTTGCACCCCTTTTTTCCGAATTGGGAATTTTGATTTATTTTTGGTTATATGGAGTTGAGAAATGGTTTGAGGCGCGTAGATCTCTAAAAAATAATAAATTTGAAAAAAAAATGTTTAATTCGGACGATCGGGCACAAAGTTAAGGCATTACGAAGGAAATTAGGGGACCGAAAGGGTATAAATAAAAATTAGCGCTTTAAGTAAATGGGTGCGATCATACCAGAACTAATGCACCGGTTCCCATCAGAACTCTGCAGTTAAGCGTTCTTGGGCGAGAGTAGTACTAGGATAGGTGACCTCGTGGGAAGTCCTCGTGTTGCACCCCTTTTTTTCCGAATAGGGAATTTTAATTTGTTTTTGGTTATATGGAGATGAGAAATGGTTGATGCACGTAGATCTCAAAAAAATAATAAGTTTAAAAAAAATGTTTAATTCGGACGATCGGGCACAAAGTTAAGGCATTATGAAGGAAATCAGGGGACGGAAAGGTTATAAATACAAATTAGCGCAATAAGTAAATGGGTGCGATCATACCAGCACTAATGCACCGGATCCCATCAGAACTCCGCAGTTAAGCGTGCTTGGATGAGAGTAGTACTAAGATGGGTGACCTCATGGGAAGTCCTCGTGTTGCACCCCTTTTTTGCCGAATTGGGATTTTTAATTTGTTTTTGGTTATATGGAGATGAGAAATGGTTGATGCGCGTAGATCTCGAAAAAATAATAAGTCTGAAAAAAAAATATTTAATTCGGACGATCGGGCACAAAATAAAGGCATTACGAAGGAAATCAGGGGACGGAAAGAGTATAAATACAAATTAGCGCTATAAGTAAATGGGTGCGATCATACCAGCACTAATGCATCGGATCCTATTAGAATTCCGCAGTTAAGCGTGCTTGGGCGAGATCGGTACTGTCGACACTCATTTGTGTCTTCCCAAAACCAAACCCAGTGATGAGTACTTTTCACGTCGAATCATAATCGAATGAAGTGAAAGTGTGGAAAGTCTAGTGTTGCGGATAGTTTTAATTTCTTTTCTCTTCTCTTTGTTTTTGAAAACTTATTTTAAGAAAACAACCAATCCAGTTTGTTTGGTCCATGATATGGGTCCAATAGTAGTGTAGTTGGATGGGGCTTGACAAGAGTTTTCCAACGATATATTATAAGCCCAATTCCGATGAATATTGAGGAAGTTATGGCCAATTTACTAAACTGGGCCCGGTTTGAGCCTTATATGCGGCCCAATGATCTAGGGGAGGGCTTAATATGATTTATCATTTCTAATGCAATTAGGAATGGTTTTAGTCTTCTAGATTCTTCTAGAAGGTTCTTTTCATTCCTAATTCAATTAGCATTGATAAATTGACTTTTGTTGACTTATCAGAGTTTTAATTAAAATCAAATAGCATTTTCGAGGAAATTATATGATTTATCCTCCGGTACGGAAAACTTATCTGATTTTCGAAAACGCGTTAAATTTAGGCTTGGCGCCTTGAACCAACATAGATAAACGCGTTATTATTATTATGTTGCTTGATATTTATTATTGCTTGATCACGCCTTTTATGCATGTTTAAAGGGAATTTGGTACTTGTAATCACGCTTGATAAGATATTTAATAATCTTGTTAGGGTTAATATGATTATAATTCAAGTGGTTGCCAATAATAGTTTATTTGAGCATTAAATTCAACCAACATAGATAAACAGGTTTAGGGTTAATCCTAATGATTGCATGTTAGTTAGAAAGCGCACATGAATACGATCAGAATAAAGTAGAGGCCTATTATTAGGGCAGGTTCAATCTCTTTTAGGTTGGATTTGTACTATCATCCCCGAACCCTTATTTGGTTCTAGACCTTATGGAGTTGATGATCTCTTGGATCGTTAAGGGGTGTAACCTTCATCCTATGAACGGTTTACAAGTTCCTAAAACTTGTTGGCGACTCTTTTGCTCTATCTTCTTCCCTTTTGGACACCACCGTACTTTAGTGTATGATCACAGTGGGGTTCAAGCTAGGGGTTAACGCTTGAAATTATTCCCTACCGTTTTTTGGCGACTCCGCTGGGGATGATTTCTATTTTAATTCCTGAATTTGTTTCGGCAATGATTTAGAATGAGTGGATGAGACTCGAAAAGTTCTAAGTATTTCATGTGCGTAATTTTGATTAACATTATTGTCATATGCATAAAAAAGATCTCATTGGAATGACCATCCGTAATGAGTTAAAAACATAGGATTTTACACGTAGGAAATTTGAGAAATATCTTTCACAACTAGGACCGAAATAACACCGCGCGAAACTGGAAAATTTTATCGAGCACAGAAAGCTGCTGAGGCATGTGGGAAGTAGCGTCAGGGGCCAGAGCTTGGCGCCAGCATTTTAGTCGTAGCGCCAGACGCCAATATTGGCGCCAGGCGCTACAGTTAAAATCTGGCGCCAGTCTCTGATTGTTGGCGCCAATTTCCCCCAATACCGAGCCAGAAATATGCGTTCTAATTTCGACCGGTTTTTCGTATTGTTTGCTCGATCCTACTTCCTGATTGAATTTTTTCTCACTTTTCCGAAACCCATATGTGTTCTACATATGGACATAACCCTCTGGGAATTCATGCTCCATCTACCCGATTGAACGCTCCGTGCAACAAAGGGTACATCCGAGATGTTAAATTCACCAAACCATGGAAGCGAGTTTTTCTAAACTCGCGGTGTCCCATCCACTCGCGCCAACCCTTCACGGTTAGGCTTCCGCGCGGTGCATGCGGACAATTAACCATGGACCCTCTATTGACTAACCCATAGACCAAACTTTAGAGAACTAGAGCCATGGTTAGGTTGCAAACGCATTGCATCATATTGTGCCTACTTGACTAATTGTGCATTATTTGTTGTGCATATATTCTGTGTTTCTCTTAACCGTTTGTTTGACTTGTGTTGAGAATAAATTAATGACCTAAAGAACTTTGCCTAATTAATTAATTAATTAATTTGAGTCAATAAAGTCTAATATTTTAATCGGAATTGACCTAGTACGACTTTAGGCATACCCCAATTGACTAATAACACCGAAAACAATCCCAGATCGAAGCTCCAACATTGGCGCCAAGGTCTGAGCTGTAGCGCCACATTATGGAGTGTGGCGCCTGACGATAGCTCTGTCGTTTGGCGCCAAGCTCCAAAGTGCGACGCCAGTCCTGTCGTTTGGCCGACGGTTCGGATTATTGGTCGAGTCATCACCTAGAGTCTAATTAATCAGTTTTCTAACTAATTCGGTTAAATTTTGCTGTCAATAGTACTTATTTGAGTCGATGATCGAGTTTAGGCACTAAATCTCATGGTCTTACACAAGAGTTCAAGCATGTCACTTACACTCAACGCACACACCAATACACATACTTTGACCATGTTTAAGAGAGTCTTGTGTGCGCATTTTTTCCGTCATTTTTTTAGGGGGGGTAAGTCGGATATTAATCCTCCAATAAAAAAAAAAGTATACTTAGTTCCCTAATAAATTGTACATTATTTTTGCCAAAAATATGCACCCTTTTTTACTTTATTATTTTTTCCTCCTTAAAATAAACCGTAAAGTCAAGTTGATTCGAGTCAAGTAATTAAAACGCAAAATGGTTTAATTTACAGCGCGTGGTCAAGAAAGGAAGGACGGTTAATCAAAGACAACCTCTTTGTACAAGTCCAACTTTTCGACAAACCCATAGCTCGTAAAAGGAAAGCTAAGACTATAATGGCGACACAAGAAGAAGTCAATGATCTTAGGAACCAACTGGTTACCGTGACTGAGACACTGAAGCTTCTCGCACTCAAGATCGATGATCCCGTGAAGCAACAACAAATGGACCTCATGCAAGAGAGTCTAAGCAAGCTGTCTAGCAACTACAAGTTTCAAGAACTTACATCACAAGGGGTCTCGGTGGACAAAGATCTTCTTCCGCAGAAGTTCAACGCCAATGACATCCCAAAATTCAGAGCAACTGACAACCCTTACTTTCATTTAAGAGCATTCGAAACAATAACGAGTATTAACGGTATCGATAAGAAGGTTTCCCCCTCTCTAATCTCACTATCCCTCGAGACCGTTTGCCAACAATCGTTCTTTTCTCTCGAGAAAGAAAAGACCTCTACCTGGGAGTCCATAGCAAACGCTTTCGTTGATAGGTACAAGTGCAACATTCAAGTTGAGACTGACCATAGGGAACTTGAAATCCTCAAGAAGAAAGAGAATGAAGGCTTCACCTCTTTCTTTAACAAATGGAGGGAAACCTCAGCTAAGATGATTGAGGTGCCAAGTGAAAAAGAATCTGTGAGGCTGTTCATAAAAAATCTTCAAGAAAAATATTCCAAGCATCTCAAGTATCAAAATAATCTCCATACCTTCAAGGCCGTTTATGACATTGGGATCAATATTGAAGACGAGTTGGCTAAGTTAAAAGCTGCCAACAATAACTCCAATAGTGGCTGGAAAGGAAAGAAGAACGACAATCCTTCTTCTTCCAAAAGTGCCCACTCAAACAATGTTAGCACTTTTAATTTAGGAGAAGTCCTTGCTATGAACAATCAAGGACAGAAGAAACCATTTAGGAGGAACTTCACTCCTATTGGCATGAGTTATGACACTACATTTGATCGATTAAATGCAAAAGGTCTTATAACTCCTATTGGACCATTTGGGGACCCACCAGTTGAGAAGAGGTCGGCTAATTGGAACCCCAATGCACACTGCAAGTATCACCAAGGTAGGGGCCATCTCACTGAAAACTGTTGGAAGCTTAAGGAAGCCATCCAAGACTTAATCGACAACAACAAGCTGCCGTTGTCCCCTGCCAGTAAGAAGCCAAGCATTGACAATGAACCTCTCGCTCATACCCTGGCTATCTCTGATGAGGAAAACGAGGTTGACCCCTCATCTCTCATTAGACCTTTCAAAGAAATCCATGCTGCAGAAAAGGAAGAGGAAATCTTTTTCGATGTCAAGGATAACCTTCCAGAACCGGCAAGTAAGGAAGATATACAATTGCTTACACTGTCTATGATGGAGGTATCGCATCTACTACGTGAAGCTCTCAAGGCTATAAAGGAATCCCAAAAGAAATGTGATGAGGTTCCACTTCCGAAAGATGAACCTAAAAGGGAATTCACACCAGTGAGAACGACTTATGAGGCAAAGCATTTTCCTTTACAAGTCACTGAAAAACCAAAGAAGAGCAATAGAATCTACACTCCAATTGGGATCCCACATGCACAAATGTTCGAAATGCTCTCCGAGAGTGGCGAGATCAAACCTCTCGAACCGAGACCATTCAAATCGTTGAAAAGAACAGAAAGATATTACTGTCATTATCATCAATCAAGGGGTCACACTATAGAAAACTGTTTCAAATTCAAGGATTTGGTTCAGAAAATGATTGATGAAAAGATACTAGTCCAAGTTCAATAAGAAGAGGATGCAACCATTAATGGAGTTTGGGATAGTGATGAAGAAGATGTCTATCTAAAGGACCTAGTAGGACCTCCACCTTCTGTGTCATACACCACAGATGACATTTGGGCTGAGAAGACTCATCCATAGATGTCCTCACAAGATCTGGGAGAATGCAACCTCCCGTTTCAACACAACCTATCCCAACCATACAACAGGTTCCCATACCTATCATTGAAGACAATGATATTGTTAAACAGTTTATGAAGACAAAAGTCGAGATGAATGTATGGAAACTCTTGGCAAAATCTCGAGAACATAGGCTGGCTGTAATGAATGCCTTGGACAAAATTGGGATAGATTCTGACACTACTCCTGAGGGATTAGCCAACTTCCTAACAAGTGACCTTCCTAGTTCAATTAATTTGATCACCTTTTCTGACAAAGATTTACCCCCAGAAGGTGACAAACATTACAAGGCATTAAACCTCACAGTAGTTTGCAAGAGGATGAATGTTCCTATGACTCTTGTAGACAATGGATCGGCCATCAACGTTTTTCTACTTAGAACTGTGAGGATTCTAGGCATAAGGGACAAAGATTTAACTCCATCTACACAAGGAATAAGGGCCTACGACAACACTCGTCGTCAAGCTCTTGGCAAAATTACCCTAAATATAATGGCAGGAGCAATAGAACATGCTACTACTTTTCAAGTAGTAGACATTAAAGCTTCGTTCAACTTGTTGTTAGGACGCCCTTGGCTTCATGATCTAAAGGCCGTCCCTTCATCTCTCCACCAACAAGTAAAAGCTATAGTTGGAGGAATTCCAATCACCATCGATGCTTCGCCTATGAGGATCAAATCTATAGAGAATCCAATCATTAATGTGGAGCACGACGAGGATGATGAAGATTTATGGGGCTTTAACGAAGAAGTTTCCTTAATCCAGGAGGATGAAAGGACCCCTCTTTACCATGACCCCCATTCCAACATGATTGTAAATGCCACGCTGAAGAAACAAGGACATTTTCCTGGGATGACCCTAGGAAAGAAGAAAGAAATGGCAAAACCGTTGGAGTCACCTGGCCTCCCTAAGTTAGACACTTTCGGACTTGGTTTTGAACCGACTCGGAAAGATATCAAGCGAGCCCAGGAAAAGTCAAAAGCACGTAGAGATGCTCGCATTCAAAAGAAAGCAATCCCAATGGATCAGTACCCTATTACGCTTAATGGTCAATTTATAAAAGAAGGAGAGGACTATCCATGCCATGAATTTCCCGAGCCATTTGTTGTAAACGGCATAAGACAACCGGGGTTCGAGATTTTCTTGGATTGCTACTTCACTGATGAAATCCCAACTCCCGTCTACAAGGAGAAAGCACCCCCATGCTTTGACTTTAATGTCATGGGATTACTATTTGGGCAAGAAAAGAATGAGCCAACCTGTAAAGAGGATAACTCCTCGCTCATTCAAACAGTCCTACAAAGTGAAAACTTCGATCCCTCGAAGCTAATCACTCCAGCTGAAGGATCCCTACAAGGGTGGCGCAAGACTATCAAGGTAACTACTCCAAGCGGAAGGAAGATATCCATCACGACAGGGCAAGGACCGATGTTTGAAGAGTCGTCTGAGTCAGAGTCTGAGTCGGAGTCTCTCCCTCTAAAGTCTTCTAAGTCTTTAGTAGTAACACCTCCCCCTCCTATTTCTTCTCCTAGGATAGTTAGTGATCCAGTCCCTGAGGACATATCACTCTTTGATGTAATGATCTCAGAGTATAATAATATTTCTCATCCTCCTTACTTCTCGTGTTCTTCTCTAACCCAAGATGACGAGCATTGCTTAACTAACACTGAAAAAGACAAAGAAATTATTAAAGCAATGGAAACACTCGAAAAGAAAACACCAGTAATTGAAGAAACTGAAACAGTTGATATCTCAAATGATTTAACTCATAAAAGAGAAGTTAAAATCGGATTAACACTGAATAAACAAGAAAGAACCAATTTAATTAACTTACTTAAAGAATTTATCGATGTATTTTCTTGGTCATATGAAGATATGCCAGGCATTAATAGAGAAATAGCTCAACACACTATACCACTAATTCCAGGAATGAAACCTGTAAAACAAAAGTTACGTCGAATGAAACCTGACGTAGCTCTTAAAATAAAAGAAGAAGTTCAAAAACAAATAACTGCAGGTTTCATCAACGTATCCAAATACCCCGAATGGGTCGCCAACGTCGACCCAGTTCCGAAGAAAGACAGGAGGGTAAGAATGTGTGTCGACTATCGAGATCTAAATAAGGCAAGTCCAAAGGACGACTTCCCTTTGCCACACATCGATATTATGGTAGATAACACAGCAAATCACGCGCTTCTTTCGTTCATGGATGGGTACGCAGGTTACAACCAGATTCTCATGGTAGAAGAAGACATGGAAAAAACAACTTTTATAACACTATGGGGCACTTACTGCTACACGGTAATGCCATTCGGGTTGAAAAACGCGGGTGCTACTTACCAACGTGCAACAACTGCCTTACTCCATGACATGATGCATAAAGAAGTCGAGGTATATGTCGACGACATGATTGTAAAATCAAAAGACCGTCCAGGCCATCAAATAGCCTTAAGGAAATTCTTCGAAAGGCTAAGAAAATATAATATGAGGTTGAATCCATCTAAGTGCGCTTTTAGAGTCACCTCATGCAAGCTTTTGGGTTACGTCATAAGCTCTAGAGGAATAGAGGTAGACCCAACCAAGATCAAAACAATCATGTCAATGCCACCGCCCAAGACCGAGAAACAAATTCGAGGATTTATTGGCCGGTTGCAATACATAAGTAGGTTTATATCAAAATTAACGACAATATGTGAACCAATCTTCAAAAAACTCAAGAAGAATGTACCAATAATATGGGATGAAGATTGTCAAAAAGCCTTTGAAAAGATCAAAGCCTATCTCGCAAACCCTCCCGTATTAGCACCAGCACTTCCCGGAATACCTCTTAGGTTATATTTGACGGTTACCAAAGAGACAATGGGAGCTATGCTAGCACAAGAAGTAGAAGGCAAAGAGAACGCAATCTACTACCTAAGCAAGAAGATGCTCGAATACGAAGCACGCTATACACCGCTCAAGAAGTTGTGCCTCGCCTTGGTGTGGGCCACAACCAAGTTAAGACATTACATGTTGGTGCATACCGTCTTCGTAGTCTCCCGATTAGATCCACTCAAGTATCTATTTGAGAAATCTACACTCAACGGACGCATATCAAGATGGATAGTCAATCTAGCCCAGTTTGATGTAAGGTTCATGCCACAAAAAGCTATCAAAGGATCCGTGGTGTTAGACTTTCTAGCAGATTTTCCAATAGAAGACTCGACGCCAATACAAAATAATGAATTTTCAGACGAAGACCTAATGGTAACTGAAGATGATACTTGGACCTTGTACTTCGACGGAGCCTCGAACCAAAAGGGATGTGGCGTTGGAGTGTTACTAGTATCACCTAAAGAAGAACATGTTCCAATTTCCATAAAGCTTGATTTCGACGTTACCAACAATGCTGCTGAATATGAAGCATGCGTGGTAGGCCTTGAAACAGCTTTGGCATTGGGAGTAAAAAAGTTAAGGATATTCGGAGACTCTTCTTTGATTATCAATCAGATATCTAAAAGGTGGAAAGTAAGGAGCGAAAGTCTAGCCCCTTACCAAACCTATCTGGAAACTCTTACCGATCAGTTAGACAAGGTGGAATATACATATCTACCTAGAGAGGAAAATCAATTTGTTGATGCCTTGGCAAGATTAGCCTCAATGGTTAGGATTCCCACGGATATCGAGCAAATGCCTCTAACTATAGAAAAAAGACACAAACCAGCATACATCCAGGCTATAGAAGACGACGAAGTAGTCCAAGGCGAAGAAGAAGAAGAACCGTGGTACACGGACATACTCAATTATGTCACCAAAGGAGAATACCCTCCGCATGCTGACAAAAGAGCAAAGCGAGCATTAAGGCTTTTGGCTTCCCAATATGTACTCATAGACAACGAGCTACATAAAAGGGTACCTAAGGGTCGAGCTCTCTTATGTGTAGGAAAGAAGGATGCACAAAGAGCAATGAGAATAGTCCATGAAGGAATCTGTGGCACTCATATAAATGGCAAGATGTTAGTCCAAAAGATAATGCGAGAAGGATATTATTGGACTACAATGAATAGGGATTGCCATCAATACGTAAAAAGATGCCCAAAGTGCCAAATTTATGCCAATTTACAACATATCCCTCCATCCTTGCTCTACACATCGCCATGGCCATTCTCTACATGGGGAATTGACATCATTGGCAAAATCACTCCCCCAGAAACAGGAGGCCACGAATATATCCTAGTAGCAATTGATTACTTCACAAAGTGGGTCGAAGCGCAATCATACGCTAAACTCACTGCAAAACATGTAGCACTCTTTATCGAGAGAAATATTATTTGTCGATACGGAGTCCCACATGAAATGATAAGTGGCAATGGAACTCACTTTCAAGCCGAATGTGAAGAATTGATACAAAAATACGGCATTCAACATCATCATTCTTCCCCTTACAGACCTCAAGCGAATGGAGCAGTCGAGGCGGCTAATAAAAACCTAAAGACTATCATCGAGAAAATGACGGAGAATTATAAGGATTGGCTTGACAAACTTCACTTTGCATTGTGGGGTTACCGCACGTCAATCCGTACATCAACAGGAAATACGCCATTTTCCTTGGTATATGGAATGGATGTCGTACAACCTGTCGAACTAGAAATACCATCTCTACGCATTGCATTAGAGAGTAAACTCGATGAAGTTGAATGGACTAGGGCAAGATATGAAGAATTATTTCTACTCGATGAGAAACGACTAGAAGCTCTACATCACGCTAAGTGTTAACAGACTCGTATGGCTAGGCATTTTAATAATAAGGTCAAGACAAGAAACATCAAAGTAGGAGACTTGGTGTTAAAAGCACTAAGGAAAAATGTTTTAGATCCAAGGGGTAAATTTAGACCTAATTGGTCTGGACCCTACATTGTCAAAACAATCCTGTCAGGAGGAGCAGCAAAACTAACTGATATGGATGGCAATGAATTCTCGAACATGACAAATCTTGACCAACGTAAGAAATACTACCCATAATTACTTGAGTAGGATACTCAAGAGAGCTACATTCAGCCTGATTCCTTAAGAAAGGATACGTAGGCAACCCTATACGAGTGCGGCCACCTTATTTTTCGACATCCCCGCGTCCTAGAATTAATTAAAAATTAAACAGAAGATCGGCAAAATATCGGCGTCGCAGAGTAGAACCTGGCGCCAGCCAACAACCATCAGCGCCAGCCGATGAAATTGGTGCCTGGCGCCAGACTTCCCTGACATTACCAACAATGCTGCTGAATATGAAGCATGAATACGATCAGAATAAAGTAGAGGCCTATTATTAGGGCAGGTTCAATCTCTTTTAGGTTGGATTTGTACCATCATCCCCGAACCCTTATTTGGTTCTAGACCTGATGGAGTTGACGATCTCTTGGATCGTTAAGGGGTGTAACCTTCATCCTATGAACGGTTTACAAGTTCCTAAAACTTGTTGGCGACTCTTTTGCTCTATCTTCTTCCCTTTTGGATGCCATCGTACTTTAGTGTATTATCACAGTGGGGTTCAAGCTAGGGGTTAACGCTTGAAATTATTCCCTAGAGGTACTAGGATGGGTGACCTCCTGGGAAGTCCTCGTGTTGCACCCCTTTTTTGCCGAATTGGGGATTTAAATTTGTTTTTGGTTATATGGAGATGAGAAATGGTTTGAGGCTTGTAGATCTCGAAAAAATAATAAGTTTGAAAAAAAAATGTTTAATTCATACGATCGGGCACAAAGTTAAGGTATTACGAAGGAAATCAGGGGAAGGAAAGGGTATAAATTCAAATTAGCGTTATAAGTAAATGGGTGTGATCATACCAGCACTAATGCACCGGATCCCATCAGAATTTCGCAGTTAAGCGTGCTTGGGCGAGACTAGTACTAGGATAGGTGACCTCTAGGGAAGTCCTCGTGTTGCACCCCTTTTTTGCCAAATTATGAATTTTAATTTGTTTTTGGTTATATGGAGATGAGAAATGGTTTGAGGCGCGTAGATCTCGAAAAAATAATAAGTTTGAAAAAAAAATGTTTAATTCGGACGATTGGACAAAAAGTTAAGACATTACGAAGGAAATCAGGAGAAAGAAAGGGTATAAATACAAATTAGCGCTATAAGTAAATAAGTGCGATCATACCAGCACTAATGCACAGGATCCCATCAGAACACCGCAGTTAAACTCGTGTTGCACCCCTTTTTTGCCGAATTGGGAATTTTAATTTGTTTTTGGTTATATGGAGATGAGAAATGGTTGATGCGCGTAGATCTCGAAAAAATAATAAGTCTGAAAAAAAATGTTTAATTCGGACGATCGGACACAAAGTAAAGGCATTACGAAGGAAATACGGGGACGGAAAGGGTATAAATACAAATTAGCGCTATTAGAAAATGGGTGCGATCATACCAGCACTAATGCACCGGATCCTATTAGAACTCCGCAGTTAAGCGTGCTTGGGCGAGAGTGGTACTAGGACGGGTGACCTCCTGGGAAGTCCTCGTGTTGCAACCCTTTTTTGCCGAATTGGGAATTTTAATTTGTTTTTGGTTATATGGAGATCAGAAATGATTTCAGGCGCGTAGATCTCGAAAAAATAATAAGTTTGAAAAAAATAAATGTTTAATTCGGACGATCGGGCACAAAGTAAAGGCATTACGAAGGAAATACGTGGACAGAAAGGGTATCAATACAAATTAGCGCTATAAGTAAATGGGTGCGATCATACCAGCACTAATGCACCGGATCCCATCAGAACTCCGCAGTTAAGCGTGCTTGGGCGAGAGTAATACTAGGATGGGTGACCTCCTGGGAAGTCCTTGTGTTGCACCCTTTTTTTGCCGAATTGGGAATTTTAATTTGTTTTTGGTTATATGGAGATGAGAAATGGTTTGAGGCGCGTAGATCTCGATAAAAATAATAAGTTTGAAAAAAAAATGTTTTATTCGGACGATCGGGCACAAAGTTAAGGCATTACGAAGGAAATCAAAAGACAGAAAGGGTATAAATACAAATTAGCGCTATAAGTAAATAGGTGGGATCATCCAGCACTAATGCACCGGATCCCATCAGAACTCCGCAGTTAAGCGTGCTTGGGCGAGAGTAGTACTAGGATGGGTGACCTCCTGGGAAATCCTTGTGTTGCACCCTTTAATTGCCGAATTGGGAATTTTAATTTGTTTTTTGTTATATGGAGATGAGAAATGGTTTGAGGCGCGTAGATCTCGAAAAAATAATAAGTTTGAAAAAAACATGTTTAATTCGGACGATCGGGCACAAAGTTAAGGCATAACGAAGGAAATCAGGGGACGGAAAGGGTATAAATACAAATTAGCGCTATAAGTAAATGGGTGCGATCATACCAGCACTAATGCATCGGATCCCATCAGAACTCCGCAGTTAAGCGTGCTTGGGCGAGAGTAGTACTAGGATGGGTGACCTCTTGGGAAGTCCTCGTGTTGCACCCCTTTTTACCGAATTCGGAATTTTAATTTGTTTTTGGTTATATGGAGCTGAGAAATGGTTGATGCGCGTAGATCTCGAAAAAATAATAAGTTTGAAAAAAAAAATGTTTAATTCAGACGATCAGGCACAAAGTTTAGGCATTACGAAGGAAATCAGGGGACGGAAAGGGTATAAATACAAATTAGCTCTATAAGTAAATGGGTGCGATCATACCTGCACTAATGCATCGGATCCCATCAGAACTCCGCAGTTCAGCGTGCTTGGGCGAGAGTAGTACTATGATGGGTGACCTCCTAGGAAGTCCTCGTGTTGCACCCCTTTTTTCCGAATTGGGAATTTTAATTTGTTTTTGGTTATATGGAGACGAGAAATGGTTGATGCGCGTAGATCTCGAAAAAATAATAAGTCTGATAAAAAAATGTTTAATTCGGACGATCAGGCACAAATTTTAGGCATTACGAAGGAAATCAGGGGACGGAAAGGGTATAAATACAAATTAGCTCTATAAGTAAATGGGTGCGATCATACCTGCACTAATGCATCGGATCCCATCAGAACTCCGCAGTTAAGCGTGCTTGGGCGAGAGTAGTACTAGGATGGGTGACCTCTTGGGAAGTCCTCGTGTTGCACCCCTTTTTACCGAATTCGGAATTTTAATTTGTTTTTGGTTATATGGAGCTGAGAAATGGTTGATGCGCGTAGATCTCGAAAAAATAATAAGTTTGAAAAAAAAAATGTTTAATTCAGACGATCAGGCACAAAGTTTAGGCATTACGAAGGAAATCAGGGGACGGAAAGGGTATAAATACAAATTAGCTCTATAAGTAAATGGGTGCGATCATACCTGCACTAATGCATCGGATCCCATCAGAACTCCGCAGTTCAGCGTGCTTGGGCGAGAGTAGTACTATGATGGGTGACCTCCTAGGAAGTCCTCGTGTTGCACCCCTTTTTTCCGAATTGGGAATTTTAATTTGTTTTTGGTTATATGGAGATGAGAAATGGTTGATGCGCGTAGATCTCGAAAAAATAATAAGTCTGAAAAAAAAATGTTTAATTCGGACGATCGGGCACAAATTAAAGGCATTACGAAGGAAATACGGGGACGGAAAGTGTATAAATACAAATTAGCGCTATTAGTAAATGGGTGCGATCAAACCAGCTGTAGGGAATAGTTTTAAGCTTTAAATCCCACTAGCTTGAACCCCACTGTGATCATACATTAAAGTACGGTGGCGTCCAAAAGGGAAGAAGATAAAGCAAAAGAGTCGCCAACAAGTTTTTTTAGGAACTTGTAAACCGTTCATAGGATGAAGGTTACACCCCTTAACGATCCAAGAGATCGTCAACTCCATAAGGTCTAGAACCAAATAAGGGTTTGGGGATGATGGTACAAATCCAACCTAAAAGAGATTGAACCTGCCCTAATAATAGGCCTCTAATTTATTCTGATCGTATTCATGTGCGCTTTCTGACTAACATGCAATCAATATGATTAACCCTAAACCTGTTTATCTATGTTGATTGAATATTAATGCACAAATAAACTATCATTGGTGATCACTTAAATTATAACCACAATTAACCCTAAACAAGATTATTAAATATCTTATATATTAAGCGCGATTACAAGTACCAAATTCTCTTTAAACATGCATAAAAAGGTGTGATCAAGCAATAAAAATAAATATCAAGCAACATAATAAATAAATAAATATCATGAGTAGTAATTATTTTCATATCATAATAATAATCATCATCATCAAAATAATAATAAATTATAACAATCATAATCATGTTCATGTAAATATTAAAGCATAATAATAATAGCAAGATCCTAGGCATGATACTAACAAGATTAATAACAAACCCTAGCATGTCACTAAGCATTAAAAATCAAAGCTTGAACCTTAACATGAATAAATATTAGGAAGAACATAGGAAGCATCGCAGGAATCATAATAAGCATATTTGATATTATAACCTTTTCCCTAAACATGATACTAGGAATATCATAATAACAATATAAACATGACTTCTACATCATAATATCAATTAAAACCATTAAAGCACTTACTTTGATGCTTCGTATCTCTTTCTAATAACAAAATACACACGTTAGTAACTTCAAGGAAAATAATAATCAAAACAATTAAATTAAATAATTGAAAGAGAGATTTGGGACCAAACCCTCAGAAATTAAAACCTTTCACGCCTAGGGCGAAAGCAACTTCGAATATGGCTAGGTGTTTCTAGATCTTGTGAATGCGGAATTTTGTATAAGAAAACAAAGTTTGGAAGAAAGAAAGAAAGAGATGAATGAAAGAGATGAATGAATTAAAGAATACGAATGAAAACTTGTGAATGAAGAGAATTGGTGAATGAAAACGGAGTTTTTAATACGATATTTATAGAGAAAATCAGCCAAAAAGATAAAATAAATAAACAGAGTCTGACGCACAAAAAACAGAGCTGGCGCCACCTTTGGCTAACTGGCGCCAGGCACCAACACTAGCGCCAGGCGCCAGACTTGGTTCCAGGCGCCAAGGCCTGGGGTTAGACGCCAAGCTTATTTCCAACGCGTTTTCGAAAATCAGATAAGTTTACCGTACTGGAGGATAAAATCATATAATTTCCTCGAAAATGCTATTTGATTTTAATTAAAACTCTGAAAAGTCAAAAGTCAATTTATCAATGCTAATTGAAATAGGAATGAAAAGAACCTTCTAGAAGATTCTAGAAGACTAAAACCATTCCTAATTGCATTAGGAATGATAAATCATATTAAGCCCTCCCCTAGATCATTGGGCCGCATATAAGGCTCAAACCGGGCCCAGTTTAGTAAATTGGCCATAACTTCCTCAATATTCATCGGAATTGGGCTTATAATATATCGTTGGAAAGCTCTTGTCAAGCCCCATCCAACTACACTCCTATTGGACCCATATCATGGAACAACCAAACTGGATTAGCTGTTTTCTTAAAATATGTTTTCAAAAACAGAGAGAAGAGAAAAGAAATAAAAACTTTCCGCAACACTAGACTTTCCACACTTTCACTTCATTCGATTATGATTCGACGCGAAAGGTACTCATCAGTGGGTTTGGTTTTTGGGGAGACACAAATGGGCGTCTACAACAGCACTAATGCACCGGATCCTACTAGAACTCCGCAGTTAAGCGTGCTTGGGCGAGAGTGGTACTAGGATAGGTGACCTCCTAGGAAGTCCTCGTGTTGCACCCTTTTTTGGCGAATTGGGAATTTTAATTTGTTTTTGGTTTGATGGAGATGAGAAATGATTTCAGGCGCGTAGATCTCGAAAAAATAATAAGTTTGAAAAAAATAAATGTTAAATTCGGACGATCGGGCACAAAGTTAAGGCATTACGAAGGAAATCAGGGGACGGAAAGGGTATCAAATATAAATTAGCACTTTTAGAAAATGAGTGCGATCATACCAGCACTAATGCACTGGATCCCATCAGAACTCCACAGTTAAGCGTGCTTGGGCGAGAGTAATACTAGGATGGGTGACCTCCTGGGAAGTCCTCAAAAAAATAATAAGTTTGAAAAAAAAATGTTTAATTCGGACGATCGGGCACAAAGTTAAGGCATTACGAAGGAAATCAGGAGACAGAAAGGGTATAAATACAAATTAGCGCTATAAGTAAATGAGTGCGATCATCCAGCACATATGCACCGGATCCCATTAGAACTCCGCAGTTAAGAGTGCTTGGGCGAGAGTAGTACTAGGATGGGTGACCTCCTGGGAAGTCCTCGTGTTGCACCCTTTTTTTGCCGAATTGGGAATTTTAATTTGTTTTTGTTATATGGAGATGAGAAATGATTGATGCGCGTAGATCTCGAAAAAATAATAAGTTTGAAAAAAAAATGTTTAATTCGGACGATCGGGCACAAAGTTAAGGCATTACGAAGGAAATAAGGGGACGGAAAGGGTATAAATACAAATTAGCGCTATAAGTAAATGGGTGCGATCATACCAGCACTAATGCACCGGATCCTATTAGAACTCCGCAGTTAAGCGTGCTTGGGCGAGAGGGTATTAGGATGGGTGACCCCCTGGGAAGTCCTCGTGTTGCACCCCTTTTTTACCGAATTGGGAATTTTAATTTGTTTTTGTTATATGGAGATGAGAAATTGTTGATGCGCGTAGATCTCGAAAAAATAATAAGTTTGAAAAAAAATTGTTTAATTCAGAGGATCGGGCACAAAGTTAAGGCATTACGAAGGAAATCAGGGGACTGAAAGGGTATAAATACAAATTAGCGCTATTGTAAATGGGTGCGATCATACCAGCATTAATGCACCGGATCCCATCAGAACTCTGCAGTTAAGCGTGATTGGGCGAGAGTAGTACTAGGATGGGTGACTTCCTGGGAAGTCCTCGTATTGCACCCCTTTTTTGCCGAATTGGGAATTTTAATTTGTTTTTGGTTATATGGAGATAAGAAATGGTTTGAGACGCGTAGATCTCGAAAAAATAATAAGTTTGAAAAAAAAATGTTTAATTCGGACGATCGGACACAAAGTTAAGGCATAACGAAGGAAATCAGGAGACGGAAAGGGTATAAATACAAATTAGCGCTATAAGTAAATGGGTTCGATCATACCAGCACTAATGCATCGGATCCCATCAGAACTCTGCAGTTAAGCGTGCTTGGGCGAGAGTAGTACTAGGATGGGTGACCTCTTGGGAAGTCCTCGTGTTGCACCCCTTTTTTACCGAATTGGGAATTTTAATTTGTTTTTGGTTATATGGAGCTGAGAAATGGTTGATGCGCGTAGATCTCGAAAAAATAATAAGTTTGAAAAAAAAAATGTTTAATTCAGACGATCAGGCACAAAGTTTAGGCATTACGAAGGAAATCAGGGGACGGAAAGGGTATAAATACAAATTAGCTCTATAAGTAAATGGGTGCGATCATACATGCACTAATGCATCGGATCCCAACATAACTCCGCAGTTCAGCGTGCTTGGGCGAGAGTAGTACTATGATGGGTGACCTCCTGGGAAGTCCTCGTGTTGCACCCCTTTTTTCCGAATTGGGAATTTTAATTTGTTTTTGGTTATATGGAGATGAGAAATGGTTGATGCGCGTAGATCTCGAAAAAATAATATGTCTGAAAAAAACAATGTTTAATTCGGACGATCGGGCACAAAGTAAAGGCATTACGAAGGAAATACGGGGACGGAAAGTGTATAAATACAAATTAGCGCTATTAGTAAATGGGTGCGATCATACCAGCTTTAGGGAATAGTTTTAAGCTTTAAATCCCACTAGCTTGACCCCACTGTGATCATACATTAAAGTACGGTGGCGTCCAAAAGGGAAGAAGATAGAGCAAAAGAGTCGCCAACAAGTTTTTTTAGGAACTTGTAAACCGTTCATAGGATGAAGGTTACACCCCTTAACGATCCAAGAGATCGTCAACTCCATAAGGTCTAGAACCAAATAAGGGTTTGGGGATGAAGGTACAAATCCAACCTAAAAGAGATTGAACCTGCCCTAATAATAGGCCTCTACTTTATTCTGATTGTATTCATGTGCGCTTTCTGACTAACATGCAATCAATAGGATTAACCCTAAACTTGTTTATCTATGTTGATTGAATATTAATGCACAAATAAACTATCATTGGTGATCACTTAAATTATAATCACAATTAACCCTAAACAAAATTATTAAATATCTTATATATTAAGCGCGATTACAAGTACCAAATTCCCTTTAAACATGCATAAAAAGGTGTGATCAAGCAATAAAAATAAATATCAAGCAACATAATAAATAAATAAATATCATGAGTAATAATTATAATCATATCATAATAATAATAAATTTTAATAATAATCATCATCATCAAAATAATAATAAATTATAACAATCATAATCATGTTCATGTAAATATTAAAGCATAATAATAATAGCAAGATCCTAGGCATGATACTAACAAGATTAATAACAAACCCTAGCATGTCACTAAGCATTAAAAATCAAAGCTTGAACCCTAACATGAATAAATATTAGGAAGAACATAGGAAGCATCGCAGGAATCATAATAAGCATATTTGATATTATAACCTTTTCCCTAAACATGATACAAGGAATATCATAATAACAATATAAACATGACTTCTACATCAGAATATCAATTAAAACCATTAAAGCACTTACTTTGATGCTTCGTATCTCTTTCTAATAACAAAATACACACGTTAGTAACTTCAAGGAAAATAATAATCAAAACAATTAAATTAAATAATTGAAAGAGAGATTTGGGACCAAACCCTCAGAAATTAAAACCTTTCACGCCTAGGGCGAAAGCAACTTCGAATATGGCTAGGTGTTTCTAGATCTTGTGAATGCGGAATTTTGTATAAGAAAACAAAGTTTGGAAGAAAGAAAGAAAGAGATGAATGAAAGAGATGAATGAATTAAAGAATACGAATGAAAACTTGTGAATGAAGAGAATTGGTGAATGAAAACGGAGTTTTTAATACGATATTTATAGAGAAAATCAGCCAAAAAGATAAAATAAATAAACAGAGTCTGACGCACAAAAAACAGAGCTGGCGCCACCCTTGGCTAACTGGCGCCAGGCACCAACACTAGCTTCAGGCGCCAGGCCTGGTTCCAAGCGCCAAGGCCTGGGGTTAGACGCCAAGCTTATTTCCAACGCGTTTTCGAAAATCAGATAAGTTTACCGTACTGGAGGATAAAATCATATAATTTCCTCGAAAATGCTATTTGATTTTAATTAAAACTCTGAAAAGTCAAAAGTCAATTTATCAATGCTAATTGAAATAGGAATGAAAAGAACCTTCTAGAAGATTCTAGAAGACTAAAACCATTCCTAATTGCATTAGGAATGATAAATCATATTAAGCCCTCCCCTAGATCATTGGGCCGCATATAAGGCTCAAACCGGGCCTAGTTTAGTAAAGTGGCCATAACTTCCTCAATATTCTTCGGAATTGGGCTTATAATATATCGTTGGAAAGCTCTTGTCAAGCCCCATCCAATTACACACCTATTGGACCCATATCATGGAACAACCAAACTGGATTGGCTGTTTTCTTAAAATAAGTTTTCAAAAACAGAGAGCAGAGAAAAGAAATAAAAACTTTCCGCAACACTAGACTTTCCACACTTTCACTTCATTCGATTATGATTCGACGCGAAAGGTACTCATCAGTGGGTTTGGTTTTTGGGGAGACACAAATGGGTGTCTACAGCAGCACTAATGCAGCGGATCCTACTAGAACTCCGCAGTTAAGCGTGCTTGGGCGAGAGTGGTACTAGGATGGGTGACCTCCTGGGAAGTCCTCGTGTTGCACCCCTTTTTTGGCGAATTGGGAATTTTAATTTGTTTTTCGTTTGATGGAGATGAGAAATGATTTCAGGCGCGTAGATCTCGAAAAAATAATAAGTTTGAAAAAAAAATGTTTAATTCGGGCGATCGGGCACAAAGTTAAGGCATTACGAAGGAAATCAGGAGACGGAAAGGGTATAAATACAAATTAGCGCTATAAGTAAATGGGTGCGATCATCCAGCACTAATGCACCGGATCCCATTAGAACTCCGCAGTTAAGAGTGCTTGGGCGAGAGTAGTACTAGGATGGGTGACCTCCTGGGAAGTCCTCGTGTTGCACCCTTTTTTTGCCGAATTGGGAATTTTAAATTGTTTTTGTTATATGGAGATGAGAAATGATTGATGCGCGTAGATCTCGAAAAAATAATAAGTTTGAAAAAAAATGTTTAATTCGGACGATCGGGCACAAAGTTAAGGCATTACGAAGGAAATCAGGGGACGGAAAGGGTATAAATACAAATTAGCGCTATAAGTAAAAGGGTGCGATCATACCAGCACTAATGCACCGGATCCTATTAGAACTCCGCAGTTAAGCGTGCTTGGGCGAGAGTGGTATTAGGATGGGTAACCCCCTGGGAAGTCCTCGTGTTGCACCCCTTTTTTACCGAATTGGGAATTTTAATTTGTTTTTTGTTATATGGAGATGAGAAATGGTTGATGCGCGTAGATCTCGAAAAAATAATAAGTTTGAAAAAAAAATGTTTAATTCAGAAGATCAGGCACAAAGTTAAGGCATTACGAAGGAAATCAGGGGACTGAAAGGGTATAAATACAAATTAGCGCTATTGTAAATGGGTGCGATCATACCATCATTAATGCACCGGATCCCATCAGAACTCTGCAGTTAAGCGTGCTTGGGCGAGAGTAGTACTAGGATGGGTGACTTCCTGGGAAGTCCTCGTGTTGCACCCCTTTTTTGCCGAATTGGGAATTTTAATTTGTTTTTGGTTATATGGAGATAAGAAATGGTTTGAGGCGCGTAGATCTCGAAAAAATAATTATTTTGAAAAAAAAATGTTTAATTCGGACGATCGGGCACAAAGTTAAGGCATAACGAAGGAAATCAGGGGACGGAAAGGGTATAAATACAAATTAGCGCTATAAGTAAATGGGTGCGATCATACCAGCACTAATGCATCGGATCCCATCAGAACTCCGCAGTTAAGCGTGCTTGGGCGAGAGTAGTACTAGGATGGGTGACCTCCTGGGAAGTCCTCGTCTTGAACCCCTCTTTTACCGAATTGGGAATTTTAATTTGTTTTTGGTTATATGGAGATGAGAAATGGTTGATGCGCGTAGATCTCGAAAAAATAATAAGTTTGAAAAAAAAATGTTTAATTCAGACGATCGGGCACAAAGTTAAGGCATTACGAAGGAAATCAGGGGACGGAAAGGGTATAAATACAAATTAGCTCTATAAGTAAATGGGTGCGATCATACCAGCACAAATGCATCGGATCCCATCAGAACTCCGCAGTTCAGCGTGCTTGGGCGAGAGTAGTACTATGATTGGTGACCTCTTGGGAAGTCCTCGTGTTGCACACCTTTTTTGCCAAATTGGAAATTTTAATTTTATTTTGGTTATATGGAGATGAGAAATGGTTGATGCGCGTAGATCTCGAAAAAATAATAAGTTTGAAAAAAAAAATGTTTAATTCAGAGAATCGGGCACAAAGTTAAGGCATTACGAAGGAAATCAGGGGACTGAAACGGTATAAATACAAATTAGCGCTATTGTAAATGGGTGCGATCATACCAGCATTAATGCACCGGATCCCATCAGAACTATGCAGTTAAGCGTGCTTGGGCGAGAGTAGTACTAGGATGGGTGACCTCCCGGGAAGTCCTCGTGTTGCACCCCGTTTTTGCCGAATTGGGAATTTTAATTTGTTTTTGGTTATATGGAGATGAGAAATGGTTGAGGCGCGTAGATCTCGAAAAAATAATAAGTTCGAAAAAAAAATGTTTAATTCGGATGATCGGGCACAAATTTAAGGCATTACGAAGGAAATTAGGAGACGGAAAAGGTATAAATACATATTAGCGCTATAAGTAAATGGGTGCGATCATCCATCACTAATGCACCAGATTTGTTTTTGAACTTCCCCAAAATAAAATAATGAAAAAGGAAAGAAGTTTTGAACTTCCTCCTTGAGCAAGACAAAATGAATCGTATGGATTGAATTGCTTGTCCTGAAAATAATGTATGCATGATGCATGTTCTTAGGCCAGGAGGCTAAGGAAAATTACATCATGTGACACGATAGATGAATGAACTTAAGTCATGGAGCTAAGCATCATATATGGTGTAAAGAAGCGATCTTGAACGTCACTTAGGTTTGGAAGCTAAGCACGTATAAAGATGAAGTGATTATTGCATAATGAACGTTGCTTAGGTCAAGGAGCTAAGCACGATATGCTTTGTATGATTAAAAATCATTGATATATAAATGTTTCTTAGCACATTATGCGATGCATGAAACAATGAATATTGCTCAGGTCAGGAAGCTAAGCAAGTATACAATGTTTCTTCTAATGAATGTTGTCTTTAAATATGATGAAACATGCACAGTGTTGAAACAAGATTTCATGATAAAGGGCTCTTATAGAGAAGGATGATTGATATGGAAATGGATGTGTGAGTGAAGTGTTTGAATGTGATACTAAGGCTGGCTGCAAGGGTTATGGCGATGGAAAGAGATGTGAGAAGAGTTAAAGATGATGACTCTTCAGGCTGGGTAAGCTAATGTGATTTGGGTTCAAGCCCCCAAGTCTAGCTCTAAATGGGTAGGGATATAGAGATAAGCATTGGATATTCTTTTACTCGATCATGCATAGATATGAATATGAATGTGGCCGCACCTCAATGTGAGGTTGCCTACGTATCCGTTAGGAATCAGGCCGAACGTAGCTCTAACCGAACTTTACACAAGTGTATGTACACCTCAAAGAGGTCTTTCAAGGGTTTTAATGTGGTTAAGTTGATGGTATAAGGAAGAATGAGGTAAAAGGCTCAAGATCCGAGAGAAGCCCCCAAGATGTGTAATTGTGAATTTGAAAATTTTGAATTTTGCAAGTTTATTTTCAACACATTTTTTTTATTTGATTATTGTTTTTTTTTCATTCTTTTGAATCAATGAAGGCAATCACAGATCATGCGGTCCATCACTCACTTAGCATTCGTGTTTCTCAGGCACAGTGCCAAGCACTCGATGAGAGACGCAATTTGAGACGTTTTCATATCAAAGACATTGGAACACTTGCCTTTAGACATTGTTTTATTGTTGCTTTGCTGCTTTTTTTTTTTACTTGCTTTTTGAATGTTATACAGTTACACATCTTCCAATCCCAGGGTTAAGTAAATGTGGGTTGAAGAAATGAAGGCCAAACGTTAGACGAGGCTCAAAATGGTTGATGAAGAAATGGAATGTGATTGAACGGTTAACAGGGAATGACAGGGTTGCAAAGGTGCCTCAAGTCATTGGTGTACCTTGGGTGTAGTTCGGTAATTGGTTTTTTTTTATATATTTATTTTTTGAGAATGAATGAATGAATGAAAAATTCTATGATCAAGATGTGAAGGAAATTTGATCATTTTATTAATGGAAAAGGTGAACGAAACACATGAAACGTATAAAAATTCAAAATGGAAAACCTATGCTAGACATGAATGGGGGAATGGAGATGAAAAAGAAAGAAATCATGAAATCTTGCACGAAGGATCTGCTGTGCGCCTTGTGTTCATTACTTCTTGCCGCCTGGAGGGATAGGAAGTTTGTTTGAATCCACAAAGTCTTGAATGACGTCCTTCAAATTCCAACATTGCTCCGTAGTGTGGCCCCTTCCTTGATGGTACTTGCAATGGGCATTGGGATTCCATTTGGCGCTCCTTTCTTCAGGTTTTAGCTCTGGAAATGGCCCAATAGGTGTGATCAAGCCTTGACTGTAACGGCGATCAAAGGCCGCATCATAAGTCATTCCTAAAGGAGTGTAAGTTCTTTTCTTCTTGGGCAATGGATTATCAAGAGCTAACACTTCATTGAGATCAACTTGGCTTATATTGTTGGTAGTATTTTCGTGCTTAGAAGACGAAGAAGGATGGTCGTTCTTCTTGTTTTTCCAAGTGTTATTATTGTTACTACCAGCAGTCTTTATTAGCTCATCCTCGATATTGATGCCGATGTCGTATACAGCTTTGAAAGTGTTAAGTGGAAGAATTTTGAGGTGTTCCCTATATTTATAAGTCAGATTTTGAATAAAGAGGCGAACCATCTCTCTTTCTTTGGGAGGATCTACCAAGAGTGAAGCTGTTTCCCTCCACCTGTTCAGGTAAGCGGTGAAGCCTTCATTCTCTTTCTGTTTGAGAATGGAGAGTTCACGTTCAGAAGTTTTGGTTTGAATGTTACACTTGTAACGATTCATGAAACTGTCGGTGACATCTTGCCAAGTCGCAGTATGCTTGGCATCTAAGGAATAAAACCATTGTTGGCAAGCATGTTCTAAGGAGAGAGGGAACACCGTAGGGAAGAGTGTTACGTCCAATCCCTTAAGAGCCAGGGTTGCAGAGAACGCCTTCAAATGGAATATTGGATTGTCAGTAGGCTTGAACTTTGGAATATCAGCAGTGGAGAACTTTTCAGGGAGTCTGTCCTTCACATCCAAAGGAGTGGGAGGCCGTTCCACATAAGTGAAATCCTCATAAATCTTACTCATTTGTTCCTTCAGTTTGTCAAGGGTGGAAACAGTGACCTTGTTTTGTTCCATGGTAGTGACCCTAGTGGTAAGGGTTTGCATCATGGAAGACAGTGTCTCGATGGATTTTTTGATGTTCTCAATGTCTTCTTTAGTGGCCATTGAAAGGTGATAAGTAATGTGGAGATGGCAAAGTTCTCTTTGAACGCCTATTAGATCTGATAGATTGTTGCGGTAATGACTCGAACCGTATTAATCTATCCCTGTTCCTTGACCAAGTACTGTGAAATAAAATAATTCACTTAATTTATTGCTCAAGATAGGAAAGGAAGGAAAAAATAGACATTTGAAAACAGGTGAGAAAACTCCACTCATTTTTTTATTATGACGAAAAAAGGGTGCATGAACCTAGTATATGATCATAAACGACCTGGTGCACGACTCGAGTCGGAACATAAAGAAAGTGTGTGGACTATACTTGACTCGTGAGTGACTAAGTGATGTTATAAGACTCGTGGTATGATCGTATGGCTAGACATGTGAACAATAACTAAAATGACTGACGCGAGGACCAAATTAACACGGAAGGCTTAAAAAAGCTGACTGGACTTATTTCAAGGGCACCGTGACACGGAAAACTGTACCGTGTCACGGTGGAAATTCCCGTGACGCGGTGGTTTTTTTTTTTTTGGAAATCCACCATGTCTAAGTGGAAATTGCCGTGACACGGTGAACTTTCCCGTGCCACGGTGGATGCTGACGTGGCACGGGAATTTTTTTTTTTTTTTTTTCGGAAATCCACCGTGTCACGGTGGAAATTTGCTATGACACGGTAGAGTTTCTCGTGGCGCGACAGACTTTTTTTTTTTTTTTTTTTTTGAAATCCACCGTGTCACGGTGAAAATTTTCCGTGACACGGTAGAGTTTCCCGTGGCGCGGAAGACTTTTTTTTTTTTGCTGCAGGTCCACCGCGCCACGGTGGACTGTGCCGTGACACGGTGGACAGTCCCGTGTCGCGGCAACCCTTCCCCCTTTTTTTTTCTTTTTTTTTTTTTTTTTTTTTTGCTAATTACTAAGTGAGTACGGTCCATTGGCAGCTAGTCATAAAATAATCCACCATAGACAAAGAAAGATCGTTAAGGTTAGGATCAAAACGACCAAACATAAAACACGTAGGCACAATGGTGCAAAGAATAGTTCGCAACCTAAGGTCAAGTTTTATGTTCGACTATGGTCAAGTTTATTTGGTGTCAATAGGGTACCATGGTTAAGAATTTGGACGCGTTAGCAAGGCAGCCTCCCTTTAGGGTGTATGCCAACGGGCGGCTCCGCGAGTTCGTGATGAAATCGAACTTGACTCCATGGTTTGGGTGGATTTAATAACTCGGATGAACCCTTATTGCCATGAGCGTTTTTGGGTTGATAGAGCTTAAATCCCCTGGGGCTAAGACGTATGTAAAACACACACGTTTTTTCAGAAAAATCGAAGAAAGTTGACTGTGAGAAGAGAAAATAAGCCACCGGACTGATTTTAGGACTGCCGTGACACGGCAGATATTCTCGTGCCACGGTACTGCACACCGTTAGACGGTGTACTGCACCGTGATACGGTAGATTCTGTCGTGGCACGGCAGTCAGAAAATCTGACCGGTGCCCTGTTTTCCTTCATACGCAATCAAGTTATTCAATTTTTCCTACGGGACAGACCTAAACGCAACGTTAAAACGTCTATGCTTATGCAAAAATGCCAAATTAATCACAGGAATATTTTTCAAGAATCTTTCAAGTCTCATCCACTCATCTTAATTAGATAGCGATCACTCAAATCGATAAATAACCAAGAATCCTCCCCAGTGGAGTCGCCAAATTGTAGGTGTCGCTCGAAGTACGCCTACGTTAAAGCATGTTGTGAATATGCTTGGCACTCATAGGAAGTGGGAATTGACATAATACGATTAGGGACAAATAAAGTAGGGAGCCGCCAACAAGTTTTTAAGGAACTTGTAAACCGTTCACGGATCATAAAAAGGCAACCACGAATAAGGGACAACGAAGGCAACAACGATTGACCCGTGAAGGTTACACCCCATTCATAATCCATGAGATTACTAACTCCATATGGTTCGGAACCACGAAAGGAGGATCGAGGATGATGGTACGAAGTGAGTCATGGAGTCACATTCGCCCGTATTGGCCTCTACTCGATTCTTATAGTGAAAAGCATTCCTGCGATCTCAAAGGCATACAAACAAAATATTCAATTTGCTCCAATCTATTATTTAGCTAAATTGGTTGAATATTAATGCAACACATAATTCTATAATATAGTGATCACTTGAATTAACAATAAGATTAAAAAGGAACCTAAACCGGTTGTCCAAATTATCTTCTTAGGCGTGATTTTCAATTACATATTCCCTTAAAACATGCAATATGGTGATCATAAAAATTATAATAGAATTATCATTAATATTGGAAGCAATTCAATAATAAATTGTTAGTCAAATCAAATATAAAATAACCTAATCATGATACTAGCAATATAAAATAAAATAAGAGTAATTAATTTAATTAATTACTTACATTCCGCGCGTTCCTCTAAATTGCTACATCGTGAATAAATTGTTAGTAACTTCAATAAAAATATAAATCAAATGGAAATTAAATTAAATAAAAAGTAGAGTTGATTTGGTCCAAACCCTCAGTTATTTGTACCTTTCACGCCTTGGTTTAAGGACGGAACCTCGGGTTAAGTATAGACTCCTTGGAGTGCTTAGGGGAATTATTATGGAAGAATAAGGAGGCTAGAAATTAGGTTAAAGAGGGAGAAGAGAATGATTTTTTTGTGTAAGGTGAGAGAGAATGATTATTGGTGCCCCGAACTGCAGAAAGGGGGGTCCTATTTATAGGGAAAATGAGCAGAGGGAACACGCGGAACCCTAAAAAGATAAAAAACCTAAAAAATAATACCATGTCACGGCAAAGAGCACCGTGACAGGCACCGTCAGACAGGGGAAGATCCCGTGACACGGGGAAAAACTGAGTGACGCGGGAAATAATTAGGTTACGGGAAGTGAAAACGCGTTTAGGGATTACGCGGAGAAAACACGGAGAAATCCCGTGTCACGGAATGTGCACCGTGACACGGGAAGAAATTCCGTGACACTACATTGTCCACCTTGGCACAGTGAAGTATGCCGTGTCACGGTGTAAAAAGTACGCGGAAATTACACGGAATATCCCCGTGTCACGGAATGGGCACCGTGACACGGGAAATTGCACCATGACACGGGAAAAAATTGTGCAGAATTACAAGAATGGGCACCGTGTCACGGGGATAAGCCCCGTGACACGTCAGCTTTTGCCGCGTCGCGGCATTTTCGCTGTTGCGCGGTAATTTAAATTTTTTACCCGTTTTTAAAATAATAATAACTTTTGATCCGTAACTTGGAATAAGGAATATAATATATCATTGGAAAGCTTATCAAGTCTTCTTTCCAACACAATTAGAATCAAGTCAATATAATGTGTAGATTTAAATATATGGCCATTTTAGTGGAAGGGTGTCGGTTTTAGGCCGAGTTTAGTGTTTTGCTCATATCTTTTTCGTTATAGCTCGGAATTGGGCTTATGATATATGGTTGGAAAGCTTATTTAAAGGCCTATCCAACAAAATAATAATTGGATCAAAATTTTATAGTCATAAAATCAGTTTCTCTCAGTTTTGCGATGTGGACACGAAAAGTGGAAAATAGGTTATGGTTTAGGGAAATGAGCCAGAAATTGGATTGGTTCATGAAATATATTGGATATAACATGGATTTAAGCACTCCAAAGATTAAATACTCAACTCGACCAATAATGGCGGTAAAAGGTGTTCATCAACGAGTTTGGTTTTGGGGAGACATTTTTAGGTGTCTACAGATATCCGATCCGAGTTTTCATTTCGGATCGGATATCCGATCCGAAAAATCGGATATCGGATACGGATTCGGATACTGTTTTCAAATTTTTGGACTAATATCCAAAATATAAGGCTACAACAGTAAATATAAATATATTTTCATTAAAAAAATTATGATATTCTGAAAAAAATAAAACCAAAACGACACTCTAGATTTCACTTTCTCACTCTCACTAAAAAACCCTAAAGTCCTCTTTCTCTCTCTAAGTTGGCCGCCACTCCACCCTTCACAGCCACCGGCTCCTGCTCACGGCGCTCTCACCTCACACCACTCAGATCTTCTTTTTTGTTCAGTCGTTGTCCTAATTTTCTATTTTAATTTTTGATTTTCTTCGTTCAGCCGTAGCCAATTGCTAATTTGTTCTCCGTTGCTCACCAAATCGTCATTCATTGGTATCCTCTAATAAAGGTTAAAAGGATTCATTAGTTGTTGGGAATTTTGATTTTCAATATGTGTATGTGTCGATCTCCTCTGATGATGGGTTTGCTTGCCAATTTGTTGGTCTTCTCGCCAAATGAAAAAGCTTCTAGCATGATACTGTAATGGAGAAGGTTATTTTTTATTTTTGAAGGATAATGGAGTAGGCGTTTTGTATTTGTGAAAATTGATTAGACTTTGAAACATCCGATCCGAATGATTTCGGATAGCATACTGTTTAGCTTAATGATACATAAAGCAATAAAAATTAATATGATTTGTAAAATAGTTGTAATCAATTTTCATATTGGATAATGGATATCCGAAACATCTGATCCGAATGATTTCGGATATCGGATATTCGATCTGTGAACAGGCCTACTGGGAAATCCTCGTGTTGCACCCTTTTTTTGCCGAATTGGGAATTTTAATTTGTTTTTTGTTATATGGAGATGAGAAATGGTTTAAGTAACGTAGATCTCGAAAAAATAATCAGTTTGAAAAAAAAATGTTTAATTCGGACGATCGGGCACAAAGTTAAGGCATTACGAAGGAAATCAGGGGACGGAAAGGGTATAAATACAAATTAACGCTATAAGTAAATGGGTGCGATCATACTAGCACTAATACACCGGATCCCATCAGAACTCCGCAGTTAAGCGTGCTTGGGCGAGAGTAGTACTAGGATGGGTGACCTCATGGGAAGTCCTCGTGTTGCACCCCTTTTATGCCGAATTGAGAATTTTAATTTGTTTTTGGTTATATGGAGATGAGAAAAGGTTTGAGGCACATAGATCTCGAAAAATAATAAGTTTGGAAAAAAAAAAGTTTAATTAGGACGATCGAGCACAAAGTTAAGGTGTTACGAAGGAAATCAGGGAACGGTAAGGGTATAAATACAAATTAGCGCTATAAGTAAATGGGTGCGATCATCCAGCACTAATGCACCAGATCCGATTAGAACTCCGCAGTTAAGAGTGATTGGGCGAGGGTAGTACTAGGATGGGTGACATCCTGGGAAGTCCTCGTGTTGCACCCTTTTTTTGCCGAATTGGGAATTTTAATTTGTTTTTGTTATATGGAGATGAGAAATGATTGATGCGTGTAGATCTCGAAAAAATAATAAGTTTGAAAAAAAATGTTTAATTCGGACAATCGGGCACAAAGTTAAGGCATTACGAAGGAAATCAGGGGACGGAAAGGGTATAAATACAAATTAGCGCTATAAGTAAATGGGTGCGATCATACCAGCACTAATGCACCGGATCCTATTAGAACTCCGCAGTTAAGCGTGCTTGGGCGACAGTGGTATTAGGATGGGTGACCCCCTGGGAAGTCCTCATGTTGCACCCTTTTTTTGCCGAATTGGGAATTTTAATTTGTTTTTGGTTATATGGAGATAAGAAATGGTTTGAGGCGCGTAGATCTCGAAAAAATAATAAGTTTGAAAAAAAAATGTTTAATTCAGAAGATCGGGTACAAAGTTAAGGCATTACGAAGGAAATCAGGGGACGGAAAGGGTATAAATACAAATTGGCGCTATAAGTAAATGGGTGCGATCATACCAGCACTAATGCATCGGATCCCATCAGAACTCCGCAGTTAAGCGTGCTTGGGCGAGAGTAGTACTAGGATGGGTGACCTCCTGGGAAGTCCTCATCTTGCACCCCTTTTTTACCGAATTGGGAATTTTAATTTGTTTTTGGTTATATGGAGATGAGAAATGGTTGATGCGCGTAGATCTCGAAAAAATAATAAGTTTGAAAAAAAAAATGTTTAATTCAGACGATCGGGCACAAAGTTAAGGCATTACGAAGGAAATCAGGGGACGGAAAGGTTATAAATACAAATTAGCTCTATAAGTAAATGGGTGCGATCATACCAGCACTAATGCATCGGATCCCATCAGAACTCCGCAATTCAGCGTGCTTGGGCGAGAGTAGTACTATGATTGGTGACCTCTTGGGAAGTCCTCGTGTTGCACCTCTTTTTTGCCGAATTGGTTATTTTAATTTGTTTTTTGTTATATGGAGATGAGAAATGGTTAATGCGCGTAGATCTCGAAAAAATAATAAGTTTGAAAAAAAAAATGTTTAATTCAGAGGATCGGGCACAAAGTTAAGGCATTACGAAGGAAATCTGGGGACTGAAAGGGTATAAATACAAATTAGCGCTATTGTAAATGGGTGCGATCATACCAACATTAATGCACCGGATCCCATCAGAACACTTCAGTTAAGCGTGCTTGGGCGAGAGTAGTACTAGGATGGGTGACCTCCTGGGAAGTCCTCGTGTTGCACCCCTTTTTTGCCGAATTGGGAATTTTAATTTGTTTTTGGCTATATGGAGATGAGAAATGGTTGAGGCGCGTAGATCTCGAAAAAATAATAAGTTCGAAAAAAAATGTTTAATTCGGACGATCGGGCACAAATTTAAGGCATTACGAAGGAAATTAGGGGACGGAAAGGGTATAAATACATATTAGCGCTATAAGTAAATGGGTGCGATCATCCAGCACTAATGCACCGGATTTGTTTTTGAACTTCCCCAAAATAAAATAATTAAAAAGGAAAGAAGTTTTGAACTTCCTCCTTGAGCAAGACAAAATGAATCGTATGGATTGAATTGCTTGTCCTGAAAATAATGTATGCATGATGCATGTTCTTAGGCCAGGAGGCTAAGGACAATTACATCATGTGACACGATAGATAAATGAACTTAAGTCATGGAGCTAAGCATCATATATGGTGTAAAGAAGCGATCTTGAACATCACTTAGGTCTGGAAGCTAAGCACGTATAAAGATGAAGTGATTATTGCATAATGAACGTTGCTTAGGTCAAGGAGCTAAGCACGATATGCTTTGTATGATTAAAAATCATTGATATATAAATGTTTCTTAGCACATTATGCGATGCATGAAACAATGAATATTGCTCAAGTCAGGAAGCTAAGCAAGTATACAATGTTTCTTCTAATGAATGTTGTCTTTAAATATGATGAAACATGCACAGTGTTGAAACAAGATTTCATGATAAAGGGCTCTTAAAGGGAAGGATGATTGATATGGAAATGGATGTGTGAGTGAAGTGTTTGAATGTTATACTAAGGCTGGCTGCAAGGGTTATGGCGATGGAAAGAGATGTGAGAAGAGTTAAAGATGATGACTCTTCAGGCTGGGTAAGCTAATGTGATTTGGGTTCAAGCCCCCAAGTCTAGCTCTAAATGGGTAGGGATATAGAGATAAGCATTGGATATTCTTTTACTCGATCATGCATAGATATGAATATGAATGTGGCCGCACCTCAATGTGAGGTTGCCTACGTATCCGTTAGGAATCAGGCCGAACGTAGCTCTAACCGAACTTTACACAAGTGTATGTACACCTCAAAGAGGTCTTTCAAGGGTTTTAATGTGGTTAAGTTGATGGTATAAGGAAGAATGAGGTAAAAGGCTCAAGATCCGAGAGAAGCCCCCAAGATGTGTAATTGTGAATTTGAAAATTTTGAATTTTGCAAGTTTATTTTCAACACATTTTTTTTATTTGATTATTTTTTTTTTTCATTCTTTTGAATCAATGAAGGCAATCTCAGATCATGCGGTCCATCACTCACTTAGCATTCATGTTTCTCGGGCACGGTGCCAAGCACTCGATGAGAGATGCAATTTGAGACGTGTTCATATCAAAGACATTGGAACACTTTCCTTTAGACATTGTTTTATTGTTGCTTTGCTGCTTTTTTTTTTTACTTGCTTTTTGAATGTTATACAGTTACACATCTTCCAATCCCAGGGTTAAGTAAATGTGGGTTGAAGAAATGAAGGCCAAACGTTAGACGAGGCTCAAAATGGTTGATGAAGAAATGGAATGTGATTGAACGGTTAACAGGGAATGACAGGGTTGCAAAGGTGCCTCAAGTCATTGGTGTACCTTGGGTGTAGTTCGGTAATTGGTTTTTTTTTATATATTTATTTTTTGAGAATGAATGAATGAATGAAAAATTCTATGATCAAGATGTGAAGGAAATTTGATCATTTTATTAATGGAAAAGGTGAACGAAACACATGAAACGTATAAAAATTCAAAATGGAAAACCTATGCTAGACATGAATGGGGGAATGGAGATGAAAAAGAAAGAAATCATGAAATCTTGCACGAAGGATCTGCTGTGCGCCTTGTGTTCATTACTTCTTGCCGCCTGGAGGGATAGGAAGTTTGTTTGAATCCACAAAGTCTTGAATGACGTCCTTCAAATTCCAACATTGCTCCGTAGTGTGGCCCCTTCCTTGATGGTACTTGCAATGGGCAATGGGATTCCATTTGGCGCTCCTTTCTTCAGGTTTTAGCTCTGGAAATGGCCCAATAGGTGTGATCAAGCCTTGACTGTAACGGCGATCAAAGGCCGCATCATAAGTCATTCCTAAAGGAGTGTAAGTTCTTTTCTTCTTGGGCAATGGATTATCAAGAGCTAACACTTCATTGAGATCAACTTAGCTTATATTGTTGGTAGTATTTTCGTGCTTAGAAGACGATGTCGTATACAGCTTTGAAAGTGTTAAGTGGAAGAATTTTGAGGTGTTCCCTATATTTATAAGTCAGATTTTGAATAAAGAGGCGAACCATCTCTCTTTCTTTGGGAGGATCTACCAAGAGTGAAGCTGTTTCCCTCCACCTGTTCAGGTAAGCGGTGAAGCCTTCATTCTCTTTATGTTTGAGAATGGAGAGTTCACGTTCAGAAGTTTTGGTTTGAATGTTACATTTGTAACGATTCATGAAACTGTCGGTGACATCTTGCCAAGTCGAAGTATGCTTGGCATCTAAGGAATAAAACCATTGTTGGCAAGCATGTTCTAAGGAGAGAGGGAACACCGTAGGGAAGAGTGTTACGTCCAATCCCTTAAGAGCCAGGGTTGCAGAGAACGCCTTCAAATGGAATATTGGATTGTCAGTAGGCTTGAACTTTGGAATATCAGCAGTGGAGAACTTTTCAGGGAGTCTGTCCTTCACATCCAAAGGAGTGGGAGGCCGTTCCACATAAGTGAAATCCTCATAAATCTTACTCATTTGTTCCTTCAGTTTGTCAAGGGTGGAAACAGTGACCTTGTTTTGTTCCATGGTAGTGACCCTAGTGGTAAGGGTTTGCATCATGGAAGACAGTGTCTCGATGGATTTTTTGATGTTCTCAATGTCTTCTTTAGTGGCCATTGAAAGGTGATAAGTAATGTGGAGATGGCAAAGTTCTCTTTGAACGCCTATTAGATCTGATAGATTGTTGCGGTAATGACTCGAACCGTATTAATCTATCCCTGTTCCTTGACCAAGTACTGTGAAATAAAATAATTCACTTAATTTATTGCTCAAGATAGGAAAGGAAGGAAAAAATAGACATTTGAAAACAGGTGAGAAAACTCCACTCATTTTTTTATTATGACGAAAAAAGGGTGCATGAACCTAGTATATGATCATAAACGACCTGGTGCACGACTCGAGTCGGAACATAAAGAAAGTGTGTGGACTATACTTGACTCGTGAGTGACTAAGTGATGTTATAAGACTCGTGGTATGATCGTATGGCTAGACATGTGAATAATAACCAAAATGACTGACGCGAGGACCAAATTAACACGGAAGGCTTAAAAAAGCTGACTGGACTTATTTCAAGGGCACCGTGACACGGAAAACTGTACCGTGTCACGGTGGAAATTGCCGTGACGCGGTGGTTTTTTTTTTTTTGGAAATCCACCATGTCACAGTGGAAATTGCCACCGTGGCACGGGAATTTTTTTTTTTTTTTTCGGAAATCCACCGTGTCACGGTGGAAATTTGCTATGACACGGTAGAGTTTCTCGTGGCGCGACAGACTTTTTTTTTTTTTTTTTTTTTTTTGAAATCCACCGTGTCACGGTGAAAATTTTCCGTGACACGGTAGAGTTTCCCGTGGCGCGGCAGACTTTTTTTTTTTTGCTGCAGGTCCACCGCGCCACGGTGGAATGTGCCGTGACACGGTGGACAGTCCCGTGTCGCGGCAACCCTTCCCCCTTTTTTTTCTTTTTTTTTTTTTTTTTTTTTTGCTAATTACTAAGTGAGTACGGTCCATTGGCAGCTAGTCATAAAATAATCCACCATAGACAAAGAAAGATCGTTAAGGTTAGGATCAAAACGACCAAACATAAAACACGTAGGCACAATGGTGCAAAGAATAGTTCGCAACCTAAGGTCAAGTTTTATGTTCGACTATGGTCAAGTTTATTTGGTGTCAATAGGGTACCATGGTTAAGAGTTTGGACGCGTTAGCAAGGCAGCCTCCCTTTAGGGTGTATGCCAACGGGCGGCTCCGCGAGTTCGTGATGAAATCGAACTTGACTCCATGGTTTGGGTGGATTTAATAACTCGGATGAACCCTTATTGCCATGAGCGTTTTTGGGTTGATAGAGCTTAAATCCCCCGGGGCTAAGACGTATGTAAAACACACACGTTTTTTCAGAAAAATCGAAGAAAGTTGACTGTGAGAAGAGAAAATAAGCCACCGGACTGATTTTAGGACTACCGTGACACGGCAGATATTCTCGTGCCACGGTACTGCACACCGTTAGACGGTGTACTGCACCGTGATACGGTAGATTCTGTCGTGGCACGGCAGTCAGAAAATCTGACCGGTGCCCTGTTTTCCTTCATACGCAATCAAGTTATTCAATTTTTCCTACGGGACAGACCTAAACGCAACGTTAAAACGTCTATGCTTATGCAAAAATGCCAAATTAATCACAGGAATATTTTTCAAGAATCTTTCAAGTCTCATCCACTCATCTTAATTAGATAGCGATCACTCAAATCGATAAATAACCAAGAATCCTCCCCAGTGGAGTCGCCAAATTGTAGGCGTCGCTCGAAGTACGCCTACGTTAAAGCATGTTGTGAATATGCTTGGCACTCATAGGAAGTGGGAATTGACATAATACGATTAGGGACAAATAAAGTAGGGAGCCGCCAACAAGTTTTTAAGGAACTTGTAAACCGTTCACGGATCATAAAAAGGCAACCACGAATAAGGGACAACGAAGGCAACAACGATTGACCCGTGAAGGTTACACCCCATTCATAATCCATGAGATTACTAACTCCATATGGTTCGGAACCATGAAAGGAGGATCGAGGATGATGGTACGAAGTGAGTCATGGAGTCACATTCGCCCGTATTGGCCTCTACTCGATTCTTATAGTGAAAAGCATTCCTGCGATCTCAAAGGCATATAAACAAAATATTCAATTTGCTCCAATCTATTATTTAGCTAAATTGGTTGAATATTAATGCAACACATAATTCTATAATATAGTGATCACTTGAATTAACAATAAGATTAAAAAGGAACCTAAACCGGTTGTCCAAATTATCTTCTTAGGCGTGATTTTCAATTACATATTCCCTTAAAACATGCAATATGGTGATCATAAAAAATATAATAGAATTATCATTAATATTGGAAGCAATTCAATAATAAATTGTTAGTCAAATCAAATATAAAATAACCTAATCATGATACTAGCAATATAAAATAAAATAAGAGTAATTAATTTAATTAATTACTTACATTCCGCGCGTTCCTTTCAATTGCTACATCGTTAATAAATTGTTAGTAACTTCAATAAAAATATAAATCAAATGGAAATTAAATTAAATAAAAAGTAGAGTTGATTTGGTCCAAACCCTCAGTTATTTGTACCTTTCACGCCTTGGTTTAAGGACGAAACCTCGGGTTAAGTATAGACTCCTTGGAGTGCTTAGGGGAATTATTATGGAAGAATAAGGAGGCTAGAAATTAGGTTAAAGAGGGAGAAGAGAATGATTTTTTTGTGTAAGGTGAGAGAGAATGATTATTGGTGCCCCGAACTGCAGAAAGGGGGGTCCTATTTATAGGGAAAATGAGCAGAGGGAACACGCGGAACCCTAAAAAGATAAAAACCCTAAAAAATAATACCATGTCACGGCAAAGAGCACCGTGACAGGCACCATCAGACGGGGGAAGATCCCGTGACACGGGGAAAAACTGAGTGACGCGGGAAATAATTAGGTTACGGGAAGTGAAAACGCGTTTAGGGATTACGCGGAGAAAACACGGAGAAATCCCGTGTCACGGAATGTGCACCGTGACACGGGAAGAAATTCCGTGACACTGCATTGTCCACCGTGGCACAGTGAAGTATGCCGTGTCACGGTGTAAAAAGTACGCGGAAATTACACGGAATATCCCCGTGTCACGGAATGGGCACCGTGACACGGGAAATTGCACCATGACACGGGAAAAAATTGTGCAGAATTACAAAAATGGGCACCGTGTCACGGGGATAAGCCCCGTGACACGTCAGCTTTTGCCGCGTCGCGGCATTTTCGCTGTTGCGCGGTAATTTAAATTTTTTACCCGTTTTTAAAATAATCATAACTTTTGATCCGTAACTTGGAATAAGGCATATAATATATCATTGGAAAGCTTATCAAGTCTTCTTTCCAACACAATTAGAATCAAGTCAATATAATGTGTAGATTTAAATATATAGCCTTTTTAGTGGAAGGGTGTCGGTTTTAGGCCGAGTTTAGTGTTTTGCTCATATCTTTTTCGTTATAGCTCGGAATTGGGCTTATGATATATGGTTGGAAAGCTTATTTAAAGGCCTATCCAACAAAATAATAATTGGATCAAAATTGTATAGTCATAAAATCAATTTCTCTCAGTTTTGCGATGTGGACACGAAAAGTGGAAAATAGGTTATGGTTTAGGGAAATGAGCTAGAAATTGGATTGGTTCATGAAATATATTGGATATAACATGGATTTAAGCACTCCAAAGATTAAATACTCAACTCGACCAATAATGGCGGTAAAAGGTGTTCATCAACGGGTTTGGTTTTGGGGAGACATTTTTAGGTGTCTACAGATATCCGATCCGAGTTTTCATTTCGGATCGGATATCCGATCCGAAAAATCGGATATCGGATACGGATTCGGATACTGTTTTCAAATTTTTGGACTAATATCCGAAATATAAGGCTACAACAGTAAATATAAATATATTTTCATTAAAAAAATTATGATATTCTTAAAAAAATAAAACCAAATAAAACCAAAACGACACTCTAGATTTCACTTTCTCACTCTCACTAAAAAACCCTAAAGTCCTCTTTCTCTCTCTATGTTGGCCGCCACCCCACCCTTCACAGCCACCGGCTCCTGCTCACGGCGCTCACACTTCACACCACTCATATCTTCTTTTTTGTTCAGTCGTTGTCCTAATTTTCTATTTTAATTTTTGATTTTCTTCGTTCAGCCGTAGCCAATTGCTAATTTGTTCTCCGTTGCTCACCAAATCGTCATTCATTGGTATCCTCTAATAAAGGTTAAAAGGATTCATTAGTTGTTGGGAATTTTTATTTTCAATATGTGTATGTGTCGATCTCCTCTGATGATGGGCTTGCTTGCCAATTTGTTGGTCTTCTCGCCAAATGAAAAAGCTGCTAGCATGCTACTGTAATGGAGAAGGTTATTTTTTATTTTTGAAGGATAATGGAGTAGGCGTTTTGTATTTGTGAAAATTGATTAGACTTTGAAACATCCGATCCTAATGATTTCGGATAGCATACTGTTTAGCTTAATGATACATAAAGCAATAAAAATTAATGTGATTTGTAAAATAGTTGTAATCAATTTTCATATTGGATAATGGATATCCGAAACATCCGATCCGAATGATTTCGGATATCGGATATCCGAAATTTTCGGATCGGATTTGGATATCAAAATCTGATATCCGAAGGTTCGAATATCCGATCCGAAATGTGATTTCGGATCGGATATTCGATCCGTGAACAGGCCTACTGGGAAATCCTCGTGTTGCACCCTTTTTTTGCCGAATTGGGAATTTTAATTTGTTTTTGGTTATATGGAGATGAGAAATGGTTTAAGTAACGTAGATCTCGAAAAAATAATCGGTTTGAAAAAAAAATGTTTAATTCGGACGATCGGGCACAAAGTTAAGGCATTACGAAGGAAATCAGGGGACGGAAAGGGTATAAATACAAATTAACGCTATAAGTAAATGGGTGCGATCATACTAGCACTAATACACCGGATCCCATCAGAACTCAGCAGTTAAGCGTGCTTGGGCGAGAGTAGTACTAGGATGGGTGACCTCATGGGAAGTCCTCGTGTTGCACCCCTTTTATGCCGAATTGAGAATTTTAATTTGTTTTTGGTTATATGGAGATGAGAAATGGTTTGAGGCACATAGATCTCGAAAAATAATAAGTTTGGAAAAAAAAAATTTAATTAGGACGATCGAGCACAAAGTTAAGGTGTTACGAAGGAAATCAGAAAACGGTAAGGGTATAAATACAAATTAGTGCTATAAGTAAATGGGTCAATCATAGCAGCACTAATGCACTGGATCCCATCAGAACTCTGCAGTTAAACGTGCTTGGGCGAGAATAGTACTAGGATGGGTGACCTAATGGGAAGTCCTCGTGTTGCACCCCTTTTTTGCCGAATTGGGAATTTTAATTTGTTTTTGATTATATGGAGATGAGAAATGGTTTGAGGAACGTAGATCTCGAAAAAATAATAAGTTTGAAAAAAAAATGTTTAATTCGGACGATCGGACACAAAGTTAAGGCATTACGAAGGAAATTCGGGGACGGAAAGGGTATAAATACAAATTAGCGTTATAAGGAAATGGGTGCGATCATACCATCACTAATGCACCGGATTCAATTAGAACTCCACAGTTATGCGTGCTTGGGCAAGAGTAGTACTAGGATGGGTAACCTCCTGAGAAGTCCTCGTGTTGCACCCCTTTTTTGCCGAATTCGGAATTTTAATTTGTTTATGGTTATATGGAGATGAGAAATGGTTTGAGGAACGTAGATCTCGAAAAAATAATAATTTTGAAAAAAAAATGTTTAATTCGGACGATCGGGCACAAAGTTAAGGCATTACGAAAGAAATCAGAAGACGGAAAGGGTATAAATACAAATTAGCGCTATAAGTAAATGGGTGTGATTATACCAGCACTAATGCACCGAATCCCATCAGAACTCCGAAGTTAAGCGTGGTTGGGCGAGAGTAGTACTAGGATGAGTGACCTCCTGGGAAGTCCTCGTGTTGCACCCCTTTTTTGCCGAATTGGGAATTTTAATTTTTTATTTGGTTATATGGAGATGAGAAATGGTTTAAGGCACGTAGATCTCGAACAAATAATAAGTTTGAAAAAAAAATTTCAATTCGGACGATCGGGCATAAAGTTAAGGCATTACGAAGAAAATAAGGGGACGGAAAGGGTATAAATACAAATTAGCGCTATAAGTAAATGGGTGCGATCATACCAGCAGTAATGCACCGGACCCCATCAGAACTCTGAAGTTAAGCGTGCTTAGGCGAGAGTAGTACTAGCTTGGGTGACCTCCTGGGAAGTCCTCGTGTCTCACCCCTTTTTTGACGAATCGGGAATTTTAATTGTTTTTTGGTTATATGGAGATGGGAAATGTTTTGAGGCACGTAGATCTCGAAAAAATAATAAGTTTGAAAAAAAAAATGTTTAATTCGGACGATCGGGCACAAAGTTAAGGCATTACGAAGGAAATTAGGGGACAGACAGGGTATAAATACAAATTAGCGCTATAAGTAAATGGGTGCGGTCATACCAGCACTGATGCACCGGATCCCATCAGAGCTCCGCAGTTAAGCGTGCTTGGGCGAGAGTAGTACTAGGATAGGTGACCTCCTGGGAAGTCCTCGTGTTGCATCCCTTTTTTGCCGAATTGGGAATTTTAATTTGTTGTTGGTTATTTGGAGATGAGAAATGGTTTGAGACACGTAGATCTCGAAAAAATAATAAGTTTGAAAAAAAATATTTAATTCGGACGACCGGGCACAAAGTTAAGGCATTACGAAGGAAATCAGGGGACGGAAAGGGTATAAATACAAATTAGTGCTATAAGTAAATGGGTGCAATCATACTAGCACTAATGCACCGGATCCAATCAGAACTCCGCAATTAACCGTGCTTGGGCGAGAGTAGTACTAGGATGGGTGACCTCCTGGGAAGTCCTCGTGTTGCACCCCTTTTTCGCCGAATTGGGAATTTAATTTGTTTTTGGTTATTTGGAGATGAGATATGGTTTGAGGCACGTAGATCTCGAAAAAATAATAAGTTTGAATAAAAAAATGTTTAATTCGGACGATCGGGCACAAAGTTAAGGCATTACGAAGGAAATCAGGGGACGGAAAGGGTATAAATACAAATTAGCGCTATAAGTAAATGGGTGCGATCATACCAGCACTAATGCACTGGATCCCATCATAACTCCGCAGTTTAGTGTGCTTGGGCGAGAGTAGTACTAGGATGGGTGACCTTCTGAGAAGTCCTATTGTTGCACTTCTTTTTTGCCGAATTGTGAATTTTAATTTGTTTTTGGTTATTTGGAGATGAGAAATGGTTTGAGGCACGTAGATCTCGAAAAAATAATAAGTTTGAAAAAAAAATGTTTAATTTTGACGATCGGGCACAAAGTTAAGGCATTACGAAGGAAATCAGGTACGGAAAGGGTATATATACAAATTAGCGCTATAAGTAAATGGGTGCGATCATACCAGCACTAATGCACCGGATCCCATCAGAACTCCACAGTTAAGCGTGCTTGTGCGAGAGTAGTACTAGGATGGGTGACGTGGGGCTGACGGTGGGGGTGGGTGGCTAGGTAGTTTTAGGGTTTTTTAATTAAAAAGTAATTATTATTTTTGGACCAATAATATGCTGACACTTAGGCATTATAAGCCCCACTAACGAATTTCATCCATGAATCAGTTAAGTGGTGGCAAAAGCCAATTTTTAAAAATTTTGTTGGTGTTAAAATTAAACTTTTTTTTTTTTTTTTTTTTTGTAGTGTTAAAAATCAAATTTGTGCTTTTCCTGGTGTTAAATTCAAATTTCCTAAAAAAATTTACCTATTCAATAGGTACTAGTAATCTGGGATCAAGGAAGCAAATTTATATTAAAGTTTTGATTATTTAAAAAATATCAAGGATTGAGATTATTTTGGACGAATAGAGCAAAGTTGAGATTATTCCAGACAATTATTCCAATTAATTAAATTCCTAGGTTTTTCTTTTTTCATACAATAAAATCTTAGTTATATTTTTTTTTTTGAAAAGAAAATCTTAGTTATATTAGATCATATATATTTTGATTCTAAATTTCCTATACTTATTTTCCAAGTATGCTTTTATTTCCTTTATTAATTCACTTTTATGATCATTTGGCAATCCACTAGTTTCCATAATCCAATTCTTACTTGCTAAATGTAGCATCGCTCGAATGGCGCCTACGTGGAGCATGTTGTGAATATGCTTGTCAATCATATGAAGTTGGACTTGACATATAATGAAAATGACAAAAAATAGGGAGTCGCCAACAAGTTTTTTTTAAGGAACTTGTAAACCATTCATAGATCATTAAAGCAACCACAAAAAGGGACAAACCGAAGGCAATAACAATTTGATCCATGAGGTTACACCCCAATTTCATAATCCATGAGATTATTAATTCCATAATGGTCATCAATCATGACTGGATCGATATTTGGAGATGTTGGTATGGATTAAGTCGCTAAGTCAATTCGTTCGTATTAACCTCTACTCGAAATGTATTAACTGCCACCTAAAAGACATATAAACAATAATCAATTCGTTCCAAGTTAATCAATAATGTGAGTGGATGAATATATTATAGTAAAAGTAATGTGGTGACCATGAAAGTAAAGGTATGTGAGAGAGAGTTGTAAGGGCCATGAGAGAGAGAGAGAAATGATAAATTGGGTTTAAAGTAAGATAGAGAAATATAAAATATAGTATAAAGTTACCATATATAGAAGTAATGCAAATAAATAAATTAAAAAATAAAATAAAATAAAAACCACTAAAGAAAAGTAATGCAAATAATAAAAAAACGGAGAGAGTACAAGATTACTCTGATGAATAGTATGCTGCCAATATACCCTTACACATATATATTTATATATATACCCTCATTAATATGTACAAGTTTTGTGTAATGAATAGTGATAGGACAATTATACCCTCTAAGATTATTTACTTATTTACCCTTATTAGTGATAATTACCTTTTTTGTACTCTTAGGAATATTGCATGGACAATTACACCCCTAATCATATTAGTTTAATTTTTTTTTCCCATTAATGGTGCCAAGAAATAAATTTGTGAAGTAAAGTCAAACCGAAGGAGTTTCGAATACAGCTAGCTATGGTGCGCGCGTTACTTGCTCACGATAGTCTAATTGCTAACATGACCTATCCATCCATTGTTATTTTTGAATTGAATCATTAGTAACCTAGTAGACTTAGACTCAACGCAAAATCAAATCATATGACTTCAATTGCTATGTGTCTAAGTAGGCTTGGATTGTGTAGTTCATACACGTAATCAAGTAGGCCGAGTAGATTACAAATGAATTCAATTCTGGATCCAAGCTCTAGTCCACAAGTATAAAAGAGATACTAAAGCTTAATTACTACCTAATTTAGACCTAATTTAGCGAGGATTAGCTAACCTGTTTCTCATAACCATCACCTGCCAGTCGACATACGTTATCAGCAACAACATACAGTTAGTATAGTACATGGTGCAACTGCAGGCATTAATGATACCAAAAAAAACCGAAAAAGGTTCAACAATTATACAGCAAAGGGCCTAAACTGACCGAATTTGTTTTAGTGTACACTTTAAATGAATCATCAAACAATGATTGGGGCATTTTTGCCCCTCATTTCCAATAATGCATCAGTACCTTGGCTATATACTATCTTTTTAATTTAATTCTGCTTGTGATTATAAGCAGACTTCTATTGCCTGTAATATCCGACAGTCTTGTTTACAGAATAGCCATTTTGTTGTGACTCGTGCTGAGGTTGCGACTCGTGTTGAGGTGGCGGTCTAGGCTCCCTTGGCTTGGCAGGATCGACAAAGATAACCCATCCATCCAAAAACTTAGCGTTCATTGCTTCACGTGCTTTTTCGGCTTCTTCTATAGTGGCATATGTTACAAAACCAAATCCCTTCGACTTTCCTGTAGGTCTATCTACGATGATTTTTGCTGCATTCATCATAAAGAATTGATTAACTGCCAACTACAAAAACACCAAGAACCTGATTGAAATTCAGACAAGCAACTTCAAAAGTTCAAAGATACCTTCAACAAGTTGCCCGAAGGGAGCAAATGCTTCTGTGAATTTTTCATCTGTAGTCATTCTGCTAAGTCCTGTACCACAAAGTCCAAAGATAAACACTCTCAAAATTGATATAGCCAATAAATACAATTTTTAGCAGCTGTAACTTTCAATATTTTTATCCAAAATTGGAAACTCATGAAATTAGTCATTCACTAAAAATAGGTATATCAAATACTGAGAAAAGAAAATTCTTTAAATTTTTTAGTTAACCAACACCTAGTGATTAGTCGTCAGTGAATACGAATTCTAAATTTTTTTTCATAATAATAATAATAATAAAAAATCCTCAATTAAGTAAATTGTAGATTGGTGTGTGGCACTGGGGACATTGCAAAGAGAAAATTGCCACCTTTCCATTACTTTAGTGATATTAAGTTAATGAACATGTTAATATATTCCGTAGTTAGTTAGCAACTATTGTTGAAAAGAAAAGTGACTCTATGGTCTAACATAAAACTTGGTCAACAACAGTATGGAGGGAGTTGTACATATTGTTCAATTTCTCTAAATATGATTGCTTAGTACATTGGTTCATAATGAGTTGCATGCAACAACAGTACAAAGTGCAAGTGATCACATCAACTTAGGAGATCAATATAACAATCAGTTGATCAAGAGTATGTAGCTTTCTGGTTCTGCATTGTGGCACAAGCTGTAACTCTGTAAGAGTGTCAGACAGAAACCTAGATGCTAGCATATACACAATTAGCTCATCGTTGATAATAAAAATGAGTCCTTACAACCAGGCAAGTTAAAATGTTGGTACTAGTATGATCATCATGGAATGGTCAATAAACTACCTCACTGTTATACATTAACTTCACAATGAAATGTAGAATGAAGACAATTATACGAGCTATCATAGAGTGTATTATAACTAATGACAAGCACGAAATAGGTGATTTTTTTTTTTTTTTTTTTTTCTTTATGTATTAAGAACAGCTGCAATTTGACAGATATAACATCTTTAACGTTGATGCTGGCTATGCTAAGAAAGGCAACATTCCTTTCAAAGGCTGCCTGAAATACACAAACCAAAAAAATAGGCAAGGACTCTTCTTAAATTTTACAACAATAACCTAATAGCCTCAAAATTCCTCAAAGTTGATTATTGCCATGTTCTCTTTTTTCAAGGAAAAACTGTTCTTATAAGTTCATATATTGACATGCTTGGATTGAGAGTAATGTATTACTTTTTACCAGGGTAATAAAAGTCGAACTAAACAAAATGAACGTAAATATAGGGGAGGAGGAGATAGTGATGGTGTGATTGTAAGGAGTTTTATGTAGTGGTGGTGATAATAAGTGAAGAATGGGGAACTATTACACTAGGGGGAGGGTGGGTAACTATTATTCTTATTATGAGGGTTATTTAATTGAAATTTGAAATTTGCACAAGAACATTATATAATTAATATATATGCATTGACCCACAACTTCCCCCTTTTTTTATTGGGGTTGAGAGGATACTTCTTGCTAATGTTCCATGATTGCCAATGTGCCATTTGCTTACTAAAAAGAACATTCCTTACGCTTTTAGAAGAAGAAAAACAAGTGACCGTATAAAATTCACAATAAATATGAAAATTACAAAGACCGTATGTTTGCATATTAAAGCTATGGCACAGAACTTCAGTAATTTCACTAAATAACACAAGTGCAATATTCCTTACCATGTTGATGCAGGAAGGATATTAGGCGATAACAGAGTGACACACAAATAATAAAATGAGGCTATAAAGAAAGAAAGAAGAAAAAAAACCTTTTGAAGTCCAAACCTAATAATTTTTGCACTTCAACTTAACAGTATTCCTTTGTCAAATATCCTAGAGACAATTAACAAGTCCAAAAAAGCACCAAATTTAAAATTATTGTAGTGATATTGCAATCTCTTGCAATCAAGCTTGTTATGTCCATTGCATTTTTACTCATCCCACACCTTTTCCAATTAGAAATTATGAAATCAAAATGTACAAAAGCGGAGAATTAAGAAACCAAATGCATCTGAACTTACCCTTCTTTCTCTCATAACTTCTCAAACACAACTCAAATCCTAAATCACACATATATTCTCCTAATCAAACATATATAACGAGAATCTACTCGATTGAAACCGAAATATCTTGAATCTTGCATAGTTCTAAATTTCTCCATTGAAACTGAAAATCCAAATCCAATGTTTAAAAATGTAATTTTGAAATTGTTAAATATTCCTATTTATCAACCAAACTCTAAGCTACGCTTAAAATTATCTTCTTCTCGCTATCCTTACATTTACCAAGTGCCAACCCAAAATAGCAATTAACTATTCCATTCAAGTGCATCTTTAACATATCCATGAGCCACAAAGGTTTTGGTATAGACCGGAATCGATGCCATGTCTCGAATACTACCCTAAGATTTTAATCAACTAAGCTAGTCGAGTGGTCTCAACACCTACAATCCATCGATTCATAGTAAATGGAAAAGAATAAATCAGTCTACACATAAATAAGTAATGCAATGAACTTTAAACAAAAGCAAAGATTGATCATTTACCAAAAAAAACAGAGGAATTAATTTATTTTTGAGAAAAAAAAAAAAAAAAAGTTTATCATACCGCTGACGAAGAGCTTAGGAGAAGTGAGTGTGGTGTTGAGGCGAATTGAAGATAGCTGCGATAGAATCGGGGAAGCAGAAGAAGAAGCTCTGCTAAAGATTTGACGAAGATTCTGAGCAAACGCCATTATTGATGATGTTAAGATTACAGAACAATTGCTGAGAAATGAATTGGAGAAATTGGATTTTAGGGTTTAGGGTTTATGGCTGGGACTTTGGAAGAAGGAAATTTCAGTGAGGGTTATTATGGTTTGAAATTTTAAATTTAGGATTCAGTCAAATGTAAAAAAGGACTTAGGTAATATTTGTAAGATTAATCAAGCTAAGTTTAGTTTACTGGTAAAAATTGTACTTTCTCCATTTTTTTTTTACTTGACCCGCTTTAACTTTTACATTATTTACCCCTCTCCTTTGACCGTGTTTTGTGATTAATATGTAAGGAAAAACATATTCATATTAGATCAATTTGAATTCGTCTCAATAAGAACTATCATGACATATAACTTTTATATTTTTTAATTATGGAGAATTAAAGTTATTGACCGTTAAATTTTTGCATTGGCAAGCGTGATAAAAGAAACAGGTCAAGTAAAAAAAAAAAACAGAGGAAGTATCTTTCAATCTTTAGGTAGCGGGTTTAGTTCTCACTAGAGATGCTTGGAGAGTGGGGATATCTTCCTTACTCTCAAGGTGTCTAACTCGCAAAGACCAAAACCAAAAAAACCGTGAGGGTTGAGATACGGTCAAGATATTTCTCTTTACCTTATAAAAAAAATGGTTCATAGGAGTAGAAAAGTGTAATTGTTATTGATACTATAGGAAACTTAGTGTTAAAAAATCAAATAATAATATATCTATTATATAAAACAAATAAAACATAACATATACCTTTATTCTTGATTCAAATGTAAATTATTATGACTCGAGCCCAACAAATCACGTTGTATCCTTAAGAAAATTTTTCTACCTCTATGATACCCAAGGTTATTAATTAAGCAATTGTCACCCAAGATAGAACGAGTTTCGTTTCTTATAAAATGGTATTGTAATTATAAGAATCCAACAAACAAACTAGATTAAAGTAACCGCAACTATATAAATGTGTATTTAGATAGATTAATTAAAAACTAATATATTCAATCCCCATAAATCAAAACAACCAACAATTATTTATAGACAAAGAAACATGGATGAAAAGGTGCAAGTAATGAAATGACACAATTATCCGTTATAACTACTGAAGAGTTAATGAAATAACACAACTATTCACATTAACAATTATCAATGAAAATTTATAATTATCCAAATATACAATCCAATAGTCATACAAATTGTCATACAACACAACTCTACATTAGATATGTAATTCTTCATTCATACAAAATATTTACAAAAAAAAATTTCCAACAATCCCCCACATTAATGAAGAATTTCTCATTCACAAACAATTGAAATTTATCATCCCCCACATTAATGAAAAAGACTCATTATCAGTGGCGGATCTTGAAAAATTTTCTTTTGGGGGCCGATAATTTTCAACTTAATTGGATGACTATATTCGTCAGATGTTGTGTCTTCAATGAATTTGTCATAGGTTAATGCCTTAATTTATTTACCATCTATGCATCACGATTTAATTCACAAGTATTGAAAAAGTTAAAAACACGCTGTCAACTACTCCATAATAGATATTACTCTATACTTTTATGTGAGATATTGATAAATTTTGATAATGTCGCGTCACCTAAAATTATCAATTAAAAAAAACAAAAAAAAATATTGAAATTGATTAAAGAAAATAAATACTTGTTCCGTTAATAATTGATGGTAAATACTTGAGTGCAATTTTGGGATAAGTGGACAAAAAATATACTGATTTGTGAGAGTAGTAGGAAGCAAAGAGGGAAGAGTACTGACAGGCTAAAGTTGTAATCACCCAATCAAAAATAATACCTAAATTCACTAACTATGCAGATAGGGAAGAAGAGTCGAACCACGGGAAAAAGAGTTAATTTATTCCTAATTAATCAAAATAATCTAAATTATCAAGTAACCAAATTGTTATTATAAAAGGATACTAAACTACTAAGAGTAAAAGTGGGAAGGAATAAAAGTAGGAGGGAAGGAATAAAAGTAGGAGGGAAATCAAGGAAATAAAAGCCTAGGGCATAGGTTCACCAATAAACAATATTCCAGGGTAAAACATAACAATCAATCATCAATGCATCAATTAATCAGAGCATAAAGGGCTTTTGCTACGTTTTACAATCACAGAGTTAATTTACTGGTATTAAATCTCATCTCTCGAATCTCGACTTAACCATTTATAAATTAGTCTGCCTATTGAAACTAAGCCTAAACATCAATTCTCATCTCTCGAATCTCGAATCAATATTGCTAAACTCATACAATTAAACCAGACCTAATCTAATTGCATAACATTAAATCAATCAATAGGAAATTAATCAAGCATTGATAATCAACAATATCAAATTACCCCTTCATATTATTTATGGATCCCCATAAACCCTAGAAAGAAAACTACTCAGACATGATTGAATATAAACTAAACAAAGCAATTAAAGGAAACATGATGAAAGAAATAAAGTAAATAAATGAGATTAAAGTAGAAGAAATCGTTATCAAGGTAATCGTAATTAAGGAGTTGAATTAAGAACAAAAATAGAGAACAATGTTGTAGGGAGAGAAACTAATCTAAAGCTAAGTAGAGAGAGAAAGTCTAAGAGAAGAGAGGTACTAAGCAAAGCATTAAAATCGTATTTATACAACAACCCAAAATTACTCCTAATTAGAAACTAAGTAATCGTCGAAGAAGCCTCCCCAGAAACACGCGCCCGATCGGGCCCGCCTTTTTCTTCGCCCTCTTGTTCTGGGCATCCGCCCGATCGGGCTAAAGCTCGCTCGTTCGAGCTCGGCTATATGCTGGACTTGGATTGGGCTCCATTCTTGGCCCAATTCGAATCTCCACTTTGGGTCTTGAATACTCGGTGTCCAAAACCAATCGTTCATGCCTTCAAATGCTCGTAGTTGTACCGCAATAATCCCGGAAAAAGCTCCAAAGATGCAATTCCCTACAAAACTAAACCAAAACTACGAAAACACTAGAAAACATCAATTAGTAATAAAAGTGGCTCTAACGAGCCAAAAACACTACTAATTACGACCAAGGGACGGGGGTAAAATACCATATAAAATAGACATATCAAACTCCCCCAAGCCGAACCTTTGCTTGTCCCTAAGCAAAGAGCTCATCAATGAATACATAAAACATGCCTCACCCCAAATAATCAAAATCGATCAAGAACAAACAATTCAAGGCAAATCTAATAAACATGCTTCAATGTCAATCAATCTCATTCATCTAATATTTCATTCTCCCCAACAATTGTCAAGTAGAGCAAACCACATGAGCATATAGAATTCAAGACTAGTACTCACACACTTAACTCTCATATATGTGGCGAGTAAAAGATGTACTTGATCGCTCTCCATCCCAACCCCTTTAATGTGAACAATGCCCTCCCAACTCACACTCTCGTGTGTTTAAAAAGACATACACTCAACCTACTAGTCGACTCGAAATATGACAAATCATAACTTGCATTGATAAACAACACTTTCACATTCATACAACTCTATGCACAACGGTCGGAAGGTCTTTAAAGCTTGTAATGTAAGGTTAGGGTAAAGGGTAGGAAATATTTAGGAAAATGTGGGAGAAAAGCCATGCTTAAGGGAGCAACACCTAATAAAACCAATGATCAAAAATAAAATGATGACCAATCATCTCCATCATACTCAACTCCACCAAAAATTCACCAAATAACTCCAAACATAACAACAATCCCATCACTTACAAATTCACTCACAAAAATATGATAATAAAGAATTAGAGTGAAATAAAACAAACTTTGAACTCATTCTTTTTCTTTCTTTTTCAAACTTGAACTTCTTTTTTGTCATGAATTTTTTTTTTCTTGAGCAACCTTCACATAGGACATTTGAAACAATTTTTTTTCCTTTTGCTCTTTTTTTTTTCTTTTTATCTCACATTGGAAATTTTTTCAATCTTGAACAACAAACTATCAACAATTTTTCCAACCACAAAATCAAAAGAACAATCACTCTTCTTTTATTCCCACATTGTGCAAATAATATGCACACCACAACTCCCTCACCTCACCAACTAATAGCTCCCCCAAGCCAAGCTTGGGACTAGTAACCAATGAGGCTCATATAGGCTTGTAATGTGTCTAAATAATCAATAAAAAGGGCACAAGCAACAACATGGGTAGCAAGAAGAGAACAAATGTATCTAATATCGTTTGAAAGCTACCTAAAAGAATAAATGCCTTCGTCCTCTTCAATGTGCATAATATTGAGCCATACAAACATTACTCATAGTTGCAAACCAATACTCAAATTCATTGACATACCAGGAACTATCACACAATTCCTAACCAAATCAACTAGTCAAGCACTATATTCACAAGTAGTTGGGCAAAATTGACGCATGTTTAGGCATCCGAGAAATCAAACTTCAAATCATGATCAACAAATTCACAATGCTCGTTATCATATGCCAAGAATCAAAACAATATTTTTCAAGTATGGGGCACAGGGAAGCATGGTTTACAATTCATTGGAACGTATTTTTGGATTTTTATTTATTTTTTATATTTTTCATATAGGAAAGCAATAAAACTACTCTAGAAAGCAAATAAATCTATACTAGAAAGCATTAAATAGAGAAAAGAGAGAGTTACCATATGTACAAGATCATCTCCCCTAAGCCAAATAAAGCAATGCCCTCATTGACTTGGGGGTGTAGCTAGGAGTAGCTACTCCTCATCATCATCCCCATCCATGGTAGAATAGCCACCTCCATGGCTAGAGCCGGCACCTCCATGGCTCAAAACAATGCCACCATAACATGAACCACCTGTAAAGTAGTTAGGGTCCACATTCCCCCCAATCCCACCAAAAGGAGCATCGGCCCCATAACCATGTATCGAAGAATAGTCCACATAACTACCATAGGCACCGGGGGTTGAATACCCTCCTTTGGGGTATTAAAACCAATCAAGAACAAGATCCTCGGGGGGAATAGCCCCTTGGCGAGCATAGTCATCATACATGGGGTATAAACCCCTCTCTAGGTTTCTCTCCACATACCCAACCCGTCTACCTAGAGAACCTACTCTAGTGTCAAGGTTTTGCACAAAACCCTCTACTCTTCCTTGTCCCCTCTCAATCCTATCAAGTTGGCTCCTAAAAGCCGAGAAGTCATATGGGGCATTAGGATCAATGATATAATCTACGGAAGAGGTAAGGATGTCATGTGTGTAGGGTTGGGGTGGTGGATGGAATTAAGGTTGTGGGTGGGGTGGTGTATGGTGAGCCGCTTGAGCCTCCCCTTGACCATCTAACTCGAATGTATAGGAAGGCTTACCCTTCTCAAACTTAGTCAAGGCGGGGTTAGGTAGCTTAAAGGCTTGGTCCCTCTTACCCGACTCTCGGTGGATTATCCACCACGTCTCGCCACCAATGGGTTGGATCCAATTAAGGCCTCCTAGGTAAGCAAGATCCATAAGGGTAGATCCTTCTACTTTCCTATGGTCGGTAGGGGTGAAACCTAAATGTTTGACCGCAATGTAAGTGACCAACCCACCAAAATATATAGGTTCCCTAGACCTACTTGTAGGAGTTTATAGGTACTACGCAACGGAAATAACATGAATCATATTCAAATAAGTATCATTCCCAAGAATCACATGCATAACACACAAGACACATAATCATACCTTTGACGCGTGAATTCCACAAAGCTATTCAACAGGCAAATAAGGGAGAGAATAGAGCCCCAAGCGTTGCTCCTCTACTTAGTCCACGAGATTCGAACGAGCCGTCCACCAATACTAGATTGGTCGAGTGATTGAGGAAAACCGCGATCACTACCTTTATGGACAACCGACCACCGCACGAACCACCACCACCGCAACACACCACCGGCGCCTAGGAGGAGGAGAGAGCCGTGAGAGAGAGGACTATGAGAGGGGTTAAGTTTCGTGTTTGCTAATTAGGGTTTGATCACACTGATCAGTTAATTCCTTCCTCACTGCAAACCTAGGCACCTAGTCTATTTATAATCTCATTATAATTAGACTAGGGCAAGAAGCCCAAAACTCCTTCTAATCCACTACATGGCCGGCCACCTAGAGTGATGAGGCCCGTGATGGGCCTCGTCCTCTAATACTCGATCTAGCCCCTTTGTGTGACCTTATAGGATCAGTCCAATTGGGCTTTGGGCTATTTTACTAGTCCAAAGATCGTTAGTACCTCTAGCTATGGCAAAACGACTACCCAAATGTACGAACTTAATTATCTCCATAATTTGATCCAATTATATATCTAGTAATTGCACACGACGAGGACATAACTCCTTCAATCTCCCACTTGTCTGAGACAAGGGTGCAATATGCAAATTCCTTAAGTCAATATATGTGTCGATTTGATAATATGATTGCATCACATGTCGAGATCATATTAATTTACAAATCGTTTCTTGAAATCTGAGTTAGAATTACAAAACCAAATGATTAATGTGTAATGCATTTGAACGCGGCCACGTATTTTCTGAATTCTCCCTCTTCAAGCGGCCATGACACATTTCCTAATTTAATAGGTAGACTCTATCCAATCTTGTGGTAACATGACTCCCACTCAACTTCTGAAATAACCGGGAAAACACCCTTTATAATCTCCAGTTACGGCTAGACGTTTGAGTGTACCACAGTCACAACATCCATTGAATGAAATCAATGTTCCACTCATGTCAAAGGAATCCACTAATATATACGGAAGCTCTATACTTGAACTTCAAAGTAGGTCAATAGTTCGATCATGCATCATTCATGCATATCCAAGTGATTGACCGAGTATCACCATGCCCCTATAGCCCATGAAACTGCGCTATCCAATCAATCTTACATGCTATTTCATTTATTGAAATCATTTATGTCCACTTTAATGATCTCGAACTAGGAACTTTAAATAATATATGAATTTTGTTCACCTGTGGGGTTTCAATTCACCAGGTCATCAACCTGATGAGACCATCAATTCATAATTATTTTGGACATTTTATTTAATTTCCAAAACCATAATTAAATAAGAGAAATAATAATTTCTATTTTAAACATAATTCTGCAAATTGATGCATTTCTCATGTAATATGTTTTCTCAAAACATATACAACTTAAATTACATAACTTGCTTCAATCCTAAGACTTTAATATGACTCTCATATCTTAGTCCATGGAAGGGGTTTAGTGATTTCTCACTCATAATAAAACTTTGCAGAACACGACCTTCCGCTGGTCAATGATCTCATAATTGAGGTGATATCTCATATCCTTTTGTTTGGATTTGTGATGTGACTCTGGCTCCTTTGTTTTTGGGCAAAGGTGACCTGTTAGTCTCATGACATTTTAATCCGAACTTTCTCTCTAACTATATTACTATAGTTTAATACACATATTCTGACATTGAGTATGCAACAGTGCTCTGCTTTGAACTCTTCAAGCTCACTGTCCTTTTCCATCCAGACACAAATATGCATTTAGATCACCATCTAGAATCATCTTGCCTGTTTGAAAAACTTGCATTCGTGTAACCTTTTGACAACTTGCTTAAATTACTATTTAATACAATAGCTAGAAGAATTCCTTTTAGTGCTTCTCAAGTACTCAAGGATCTGTTCTTGGGAATTCTTCGTATGCTTATTCTGAATTTGCTTGAATTCTGCTACACATGTACAAGTCATATGCAACATCTTGCATTGTACATTTCATGGCACATGTAATGGATCCTTTTGCAGAAGCATAAGGTACATTATCCATACAACTCAACTCTATTAGCTTTTGAAGGCACTGAGTCTTACTGAGTGTATTACCATGAAACATGGGAAGATATCCTATCTTAGAGTCTTGCTTCATGAACTTGTCAAGATCCTTATCAACATAAGTCTATTGATTCTTTCCAATCAATCTTCAAGATTCACTTCATGGATCTTAATTCCCAATATGTACTCAACATCTCCTAAGTCTATCATATTGAAACAATCTTTCTAACCACTGCTTGACTTATTCAAGCATTGATATATCATTTCATATGAACTGTATGTCAACTACATACTAGACTAAAAGACTAATTTCTCCCACTAAAATTCTTGTCTCTACAAGAATTCTTTTGTTCTACTAAGGAAATCAAACTGTTTGATTTCCTAATCAAAACGAATGTTCCAACTCCCTGATGCTTACTTCAATCCATAAAATGAATTTATGAAGTTTGCAAAAACTTTCTAGGAATTTTTGGATTTCAAAATTCTTAGGAAGTATCATATACATGTTCACTATCAAGAACATTTCATGAAAGTGATTTTGATATCCATAACTAGAATAATCAGAATAGGCTTACCCAACTAATAGGTTTGACCCTATTTGTAAGACTATTATGGACTAACACATCTTTATAAACATGGAGTCCATACTGGATTTCATGGCTTTAAGCCATTTCCTGAGTTGGCACTTATCCAAAGTTTGCTTGTAGGCATGGGTTCCAACCATTCCAATAGGAAAATTTTAGAATCCACCTTTTCTCAGAATTTCAACAAATTGTTTGTTTTGATCCCAAGTCACCTACGATAGGTATGAGCGACAATAGAATTATTCTCTTCAACTCTTTGAAGCCTTTCATTCTAGTGGGACAATAGAAGTCTCACTAGTGGAATTAGCTTGCTTCGACACATGGTTTATCAAATTAGCTGATTTCATATGCCTTCGTCTCTGATGTAGTGTTATCCACATCCATTTGTTGCTCGTCTCGAATCTCATCGAGATCTAACTTTACTCCCACTTCGCTTTGTAGGAAGACATTCTTTCTATAAAGACACTATCGCAAGCAACAAACATTTTGTTTCTACGCGATTGTAGGAATAATACCTCTTAGTTTCCATGAGAATACCCATGAAGAACTACTTTTCTGATTTAGGGTGTATTATGTTATCTTTGTAAACATTTTACATTGATTTCATAACCCTTAATCCTATTTAGAAAAGATAACTTTTGGAACATTTCCAAATCATAACTCTTATGACATCTTTTCTACTGCTTTGGTTAAGTTTCCTGTTTAGTATATTCGCAATTGTTGTTGTAATGTATATCCTCAAAGTGATATTTGTAAATCATTAAATCTTGGATCGAACAATGGCAAGCAAAGTTTGATTCATTCTTCATAAACATACACTTTAATTGTAATGTTTTTGGATTGTGAATTAATTCAAAAATTCCCTTTAGATGATCATTCCTTTTTGAGTTAAATATTTATCACAACAATCATATTGTGGTGTTAAATTGTTTATCTCAAACTGATTTTACATTTCATTTTTGGAATTTTGAACATTTCAATGTTTCCAAGCTTTACTTCATTAAGTAATTATCGATATATTTACTTAAATCGTCAGTAAAAGCGATGAAATAGTTAAATCCCTTTGCTAGTTTTGAACTTATTGGTTCACATACATCATATGTATGAGTTCCAAAAGGTCATTTAGCTTCTTTTACCCTTTCTACTAAAAGGCAACTTGGTCATCTTAACTTATCAAGCATGATTTCTAATTCTCAAGTGATTCATAATCATATAAGAATGAGAGTCCATCCAAAACTTTGGATGTGCAAATGGTTTATGTGACCCAACCTTACTTTGTTATAAGTAAGTGTACTTTAAATCATCTAAATTATTTTTTGATCTACTTATATCAATGTCATAAAACAAAATTAACTCATGTCTAGCAAAATGAAAACAATTTATTACTTTGGTCATGGATCAATACTTGTCCAAGCCAAGTAAACCAAATTCAGTATTTAAAACAAGAAAACCGAAACATTGTCTCATCAAAACTGGAAATTGTTCTAAAATCATGATAAACTAATTAAGATTTAAAACTATGAAGCTATCTCTGGCCACTCTAACACTTCTAGTGCACCTTCAAGCTCCATTTCCATGCTAGCTTCACTTATTTGCAGTTCCTGCGCAACATCACTATGTTAAGCTCTGCAACTTGGTATCACATACCTAAGTGAAAGTTAAAATGTTTATAACATTATACCTGAGGTTGATGCTCCATTCTTCTCGAGGAAGTCATGGTATTTCTGGCAGTTTCGCTTCCAATGCCCCTTCTTCTTGCAGTAAAAGCATTCACTTTCACTTGCAGCCTTGGGCTTTGGAGTCGTCTTAGGCTTTTCAGGAGCCTTGGCAACTTGCTTGCCCTTGCTCTTGGCACTAGCCTTTTTCCCCTTCTTCTTGAACTCCTTTCCCTTTTGAATCATAAGAACTTCCTTCTTAGGTTCCTTAGGGATTTGTTTCTCAGCACTAACCAGCATTGCATGCAATTGATTCATAGTCTTTGCAGTGGAAGTCATGTTAATTTTCATGATAAACTGGTTGAAACTTTCTGGTAGTGAATGGAGAATGATGTCTGTTGCCAAATCATCACTGTATGGGTGCCCTAGTTTTTCCATACTTTGAATTAGGCCGATCATTTTGAAAACATGATCATGAACTGTGGCTCCCTTCTCCATCCTACAATCCAGAATCTCACGATGGAGCTCATACCTTTCAACTCTAGTTTGTTTCTTAAACAAAGCTTTGAGTTCTTGCATGATTGAGTAGGCATCCTGGTCCTCAAAACGCTTTTGAAGACTAGGCTCCATGGTAGCAATCATTAAGCAAGTGATAGGTATAGCTCTGTCATGAGCTTCCTTGTGCTTCTTGATCTCTGCCGCAGTTGGATTTTCTGACAAAGGTCCTGGAAATGGGGTGTCAATGATATCCTCTTTACCCTCAGATTTCATAACAAGTCTTAGCATTCTTTCCCAAGTGGAAAAGTTATCCCCTGTCAACCTATCCTTCTCAAGGAATGGTCGAAGGTTGTAAACGTTGTTGCCATTGTGATTACGGCTACCCATCTATGTCAAAATAAGGCAAAGTTCAATAATTATGTTTAACTTAAAATTAAAGTACCATCAACGCATCCATTTGGTAACTTTAAAACACTTTATTCAATAATTAATTGATCCCAATTGAATTTAAGTGATTCCAAGATCCTTTATTTGTTCAATAATTGACTGGACTTTGGCCCTACCATCAACCATTACATTTTCAAGGTGAGTAAACTCTTTACTGATTACAACTCTTGTAACTCTTGGTTGAATAATTAATCATCACATGTTTAATTATTTCCCTTTGCTTCAAGATTCTAAACTCTTTAGGTAACCTTGTTGAGCATAACCAATTAAAAGTGTAAAATTTGTTTTACCCCCACTCCCCTAAAATATAATATGACACCCAGCTTTGGCATGACCCATCATAAATATCAAAGGTTTCATCGGGTTTTTAATTGGAAAAGCAATCTCAATATTACTGGGACCTAGATTTATTATGTTGTGATTATTTAGTGAACTCTAGCGCATCATCAATAAACATAAATAAAATCTAACATGCATAATCTACTAATGCAATAAATCATGACATAGTATGACCCCTTAGTCCTAAGAAAACTAGAAATGAAAAAGCTCCTACTTGAATCGTCATGGATCTCCATCCACCTTGCTCCTTTGAGCCTTCACTTCATGGGCTTCTTTGGACTAACACTATTTAAATAACTATTCTATTTACTTTAAATAAAAGTTACAAAAATACTTAACGGTACGCAGACCGTATTTAGATTACAAAAATACATCACGATGCGCAGATCGTATTTAGGAATCTATGGGCCATACTAGTCTATATATAGCAACATAATATCATATATTATAAAAGTGCCATATAATAAATCACTCAACATGCTTGTCTAAACTACAACATCGAATGTTCATAATAAAGTCAACGCATTTCCTAAAATATCTCATATTTTAATCATAATTAGATAATATCATATATTATTCATGACCGTTCACAAAATATCATATATTTAATTTAGTCATGAGATAGAATCAAATCATATTTTAATCTAGAAAGATAAATCATATTTAATCTTTCATGATTATCCTAACAAATTTAGGAGATTCTATCCTAATTACTAGCCAATCAAATAATTTTAAAATCAATTATATTCTAATCTAATTATGCGATAATCACATTATTTAAATCAATTATTATCCTTTTGGAATATGCTCATAATATCCTAGTCAATCTTATCCAAAATTAACCGCTTTAATTAGGATAATTACCAATTTAACAACTTTAAATATGGATAATATCAAATATAACAACTTTTGAATATTTGATTTTATCCTAAAATAAAAGATTTTATCCAAATAAAATCAATTTAATCTTTTAAAAATAAAAGATCATATTTTCAAAATATTTTAACTTATCCAAAATAAAACTGATTTTATCCCAAAATAATTCATAATTATCTTGAAATAATTTTAAAATAAGATAATTTTTTTTTTGAAATACCGCCAGCCACCACCGTCGGCCACCGTGGTTGGCTAGCCGAAGCTAGCCACGGTGGCTAGCTGCCATAACAGCAGCCACTGCCGCAAGGCAGCAGCGGGCAGCTGCTCTGACAGCCGTGGCAGCAGCCGTGCAACACTTGCACACTGCTGCCCACAACCACCCTTGACCGCCTGCCCTCCCTCCCTCCCTCTCGGACTGCCACCTGGTTGGCAGTCGCCGTGGCTGCGCCACCCAGCCGCGGTTGCCGGCCACCTGAAACAATTTTTTTTGTTGTGTTTTAATTTAATTAAAATAACACTTATTAAAATTAAATTAAATCAGTCCAAAAGATTAAAATTAAATCACATTTAACTTTAAAATTAGGGTTCTCCATAAAATTAATCCCAATTTAATTCTAACTTTTAAATTAAATTGATAATCATACACAAAACACTTTTATGCATAAATCAATCCGATTAAAATTATGAATCATAAAATAAATCGAATTAAATCAAAATCAAGCACAAAAATCATATTTTAGGGCTAGGATTTTCGAAAAATAGGGTTTATGAGGTTCGAAATTTTCGAACAATTTAGGGATAAAATTCGGTGTCTTCATGGCTATTTTGAGCATAATTAAATCACATTTAATCGATTTCAAAAGTTTAATCACATTAAATATAATAATTGAACCATAATTAAATTAATTTCTCCCTCTTAATTGATTATAAAATTAACGTGGACATCAATAATCGTATTATTATGATCTAGCGCGTTCATGCAAGAGGCTAACTGATACCACTGTAGGAGTTTATAGGTACTACGCAGCGGAAATAACATGAATCATATTCAAATAAGTACCATTCCCAAGAATCACATGCATAACACACAAGACACATAATCATACCTTTGACGCGTGAATTCCACGAAGCTATTCAACAGGCAAATCAGGGAGAGAATAGAGCCCTAAGCGTTGCTCCTCTACTTAGTCCACGAGATTCGAACGAGCCGTCCACCAATAGTAAATTGGTCGAGTGATTGAGGAAAACCGTGATCACCACCTTTATGGACAACTGACCACCGCACGAACCACCACCACCGCGACACACCTCCGGCGCCTAGGAGGAGGAGAGAGCCGTGAGAGAGAGGACTATGAGAGGGGTTGGGTTTCGTGTTTGCTAATTAGGGTTTGATCACACTGATCAGTTAATTCCTTCCTCACTGTAAACCTAGGCACCTAGTCTATTTATAATCTCATTATAATTAGACTAGGGCACGAAGCCCAAAACTCTTTCTAATCCACTACATGGCCGACCACCTAGAGTGATGAGGCCCGTGATGGGCCTCGTCCTTTAATGCTCGATCTAGCCCCTTTATGTGACCTTATAGGATCCGTCCAATTGGGCTTTGGGCTATTTTACTAGTCCAAAGATCGTTAGTACCTCTAGCTATGGCAAAACGACGACCCAAATGTATGAACTTAATTATCTCCATTATTTGATCCAATTATATATCTAGTAATTGCACACGACGAAGACATAACTCCTTCACTACCACCCTCGGCCACATTAGCCGCCCGTTGGAAGTGTTGGGCTATCCTATACGGGATGTTCAATTTCTGACCTCTAGGGATCACGTAGGAGGCCAACAACTCTAGCTCGTCCCTCCTTACATTGGCCGGTTCATGCCTCCCAAAGATGGTGAGGCCAACAAACCGTTGCCAAAATTTTGGCACGGGATGTTGAATCCAAGTTCCCTTGGCATGTTGGAGGTTAATTAAACCTTCCCTCGTGAGCTTTTGATAGACCACGACAATATGGTCTTGGGATGGTTCAATGGGTTTATCTGATTTTAACTCAAACAATTTACCAAATTCCTTCAAGGTCCTTCTCACATCATTGTTAAGCAATCGAAATTGAACGTGAGTAATAATAGCATTAGATTTAATCACATTAAAGCTAGAAATAAATTCCACGGTCAAATAATCATATGTATCATAATGCATTTGAAAGAAACCACTCATGCCAATACCCTTAAACAATTTTTCCACAGGTTTATCAATTCCTAATCTAGCTAATTAAAGTGGGATGATGAACAAAATGGGTAGAAATTACCTACCTCGTAATGAGGTTGAGCATCCTAGCCTTTTTTTCGGCGGAAGTGACCACCACCTCGCTCCACCCCGGAATTTGGAGCTCCGGGTTAACCATAGGTGGTTGTTGTTGCCTTGAACTCTCACCCCTTTGTGTTCTTAATCGCTTGAGAGCCATTGAAGGTGAATTGACAAACTTTGAAGCTTTCTCTCTCTTAGGGTTTTAAAAAATTATGAGAGAAAGTAGTGGAAAATATATGGAGAATGTAAAGGAAGGTGAGAGGATTAAGAACATGTAAAAATATTTGAGTTTGGATGGAAGAATTTGAGGAGATCTTGGAGAGAAGGTGAGTTTGGAGTGTTTGTAAATGGAGTTTAGAGAGAGAAAGAGTGTTTGAAGGAGGAGAAATAAGGAAGAATGTGAAAATAAAAAGGGGAAAGGAGGGTTTGATAACCCAGGTAAAAGGCGCGCCCGATCGGGCGAATCTTCAGCATTCCTGTTCTCAGCCTGCGCGCCAGATCGGGCGAGCTCCGCCCGATCAGGGGCGAGAGGGGGTCGAATTTTGCTTGATTCCCTCGCCCGATCAGGCAAGCTTCTCCCGAGATTTCTATTTTCTGCACTCGATTTCTCCGATTTTGCGCCCGATCGGGCGCATCTTCCCAATCAGGAGAAATTTCACTCGATTTCTCTTCACTTGCCCGCCCAATCGGGCAGGTGTCTCCCGATCGGGCGATTTTTTGCTCACTCTCGCGCCCGATCGGGTGTGATAGCCCGATCGGGCGAGGATAAGGCTCGATCTGAACCTTACTCTCGCGCCCGATCGGGCGAGGTCCACCCGATCGGGCCCCTGCCTAGCTCGGGACACTCAATCTTCATTAAATTTTTCTCTTGAATACTTTGTACCCGTTCAAAACCTATGCAAAAAACACTTTGAAAGGTAAAATTGCACTCTCCTCACCTCTCAAAATAAAAATAAATAAAAAATAAATAAAAGAAAGATAAAATTAGTCTAGAAAGCAAGAAATACGGGTTGCCTCCCGCAAAGTGCTGGTTTATCTAGGTCCCGCATGACCCTCTTACCACAATGTAACTCAAGATGAATGGGAACCGGTTAGGTGAACTAGGTCAACCGTACCGATCGTAGCCCCTTCATGGTATAGCCTGTTTCTTTGACCATTAACCTCTAACTCGTTACCTTGCTCATCAAACAATTCCACAGAACCAAACTTATTAGCCCTTTTTACAGTAAAGGGACCCAACCACCTTGATTTCAACTTTCCTGGGAAAAGTTTAAGTCTAGAGTTGAACAACAACACCTTGTCACCCTCTTTGAACTCTCTTGGAAGGATCATCTTGTCGTGTCATCTCTTGGTCTTCTCCTTGTAAACTCGTGCACTATCATAGGCCATCAACCTAAACTCATCGAGTTGGTTAAGTTGAAGTAACCTCTTTTCTCCCGCTATCTTAGCATCCAAATTGAGCTCCTTAATAGCCCAATATGCCCTGTATTCTAGTTCCACCAGAAGATGACATGCTTTACCGTACACAAGTCTATAGGGGGTAGTACCTATTGGGGTCTTAAATGCAGTTCTGTATGCCCAAAGGATATCATCCAACTTATCGCTCCAATCTTTCCTTGATTTGGCTATCACCTTCTCTAATATGACCTTGATTTCCCTATTGGAAACTTCAACTTGGCCACTAGTTTAGGGATTATAGGCTAGAGCTGTCCTGTGGTATATACCATACTTCTTGAGAAGGGTGTCTAACTTCCGCTCATGAAAGTGAGATCCTCCATCACTGATTATAGCTCTAGGTACTCCATATCGTGGAAAGATGGTCTTCTTGAAAAGTCTATGGACCACCTTGGCATCATTGGTAGGGGTGGAAATGGCTTCAACCCACTTGGATCCATAGTCAACGGCGACAAGTATATAGAGATTCCCATGTGAAGAAAGGGAACGGTCCCATGTAATCAACACCCCAAACATCAAAAATTTTTACTTCCAAAATCCCGGTTTGAGGCATCTCATGATGCCGCGAAATGTTGCCAGTCCTTTGGCAAGAGTCACAAGCCTGCACAAAAGTGTTAGCATCCTTGAACATGGTGGGCCAATAGAAACCTGACTCATTAATCTTAGGAACCGCTTTGGTAAAGCCATGATGTCCACCGGAAGGTGAAGTTTGGCAAATAGTAAGAATGCCGTGGACTTCCCTTTCGGGAACACACCTGCGAAATAATCCATCTGCACACTCACAAAACAAAAAATGATAATCCCAAAAATAATGTTTAACATCATAAAGGAATTTCTTTTTTTTGGTAGGATACATCAGGGGGTAGAGTACCACCCACTAAATAATTAGCAAAATCGGCATACCATGGGTGCTGCTCTACAACTGCATACAAGTGATCATCAGGGAAAGAGTCATCTATAGGAAGAGAATTCTTACCCTCATCATACCTGATACGTGACAAGTGATCTGCCACAACTTTCTCTGCACCTTTCTTTTCTTTTATTTCAACATCAAAGTCCTGGAGTAAGAGAACCCAACGGAGTAGCCTAGGCTTTGATTCTGCCTTGGCTATCAGATACTTCAGATCTGCATGGTCAGCAAAAACAATAACTTTAGAACCAACTAGATATGATCTAAATTTTTCTAAAGCATAAATCACAGCAAGAAACTCCTTCTCCGTAGTGGCATAGTTGACTTGTGCTTCATCCAAAGTTTTACTTGCATAATAAATAGCATTCAAAATCACTTGCATCACACATGATTTCGAAGGGAAGAGTCCAATCTGGTGCACATATGATTGGTGTCAATATCAATGCCTGCTTTAACCTGTGAAAAGCCTCAAGACACTCGTCAGTAAAATCAAAAGGGGCATCCTTGAGTAAAAGCTGGGTCAGTGGTTTAGCAATTTTAGAAAAGTCTTTGAAAAAGCGACGATAAAACCCCATATGACCTAAAAAACTTCTAACCCCCTTAACATTAACAGGGGGAGGCAATTACTCAATCATAGAAATCTTAGCTTTATCTACCTGTATACCCTTATCAGATACAATGTGACCAAGAACTACTCCCTCTGTCACCATAAAGTGACACTTCTCCCAATTTAGGACCAAATTGCATTCTTCACATCTTTTCAAGATTTTAGCGAGATTTATTAAATATGCGTCGAATGAAGACCCATACACACTAAAATCATCCATAAAGACTTCCATAATGGACTCTATGAAATCAGAAAAAAATACTCATCATGCAACGTTGAAAAGTAGCAGGTGCATTACATAAACCAAAGGGCATTCTACGATATGCAAAAGTACCATAAGGGCATGTAAATGTAGTCTTTTCTTAATCTTCAGGGTGAATCGGAATTTGGAAAAATCCTGAGTACCCATCCAAGTAACAAAAGAACTTATGATAAGCTAACCTCTCAAGCATTTGATCAATAAAGGGGAGAGGGAAGTGGTCCTTTTTAGTGGCGATATTTAATCTACGATAGTCAATGCACATACGCCACCCTATAACAGTTCTAGTGGGAATCAATTCATTTTTATCATTTTTAATTACGGTCATCCCACCCTTCTTAGGAACCACCTGAACAAGACTTACCCATTTTGAGTCAGAAATAGGACAGATAATACCTGCATCAAGTAATTTCATAACCTCTTTCTTGACTACTTCCTGCATATTAGGATTCAACCTTCTCTGTGGTTGAATATAGGGCTTATAGTTGTCCTCTAGATGTATCATGTGCATACAAAAATCAGGGCTAATACCCTTAAGATCATCAATACTGTACCCAATTGCTCTTTTGTGGGTTCGAAGAACCTCTAGAAGTTGGGAAGTTTGTGGGTCATCAAGTGCAGTACTGATGATCACAGGGTATAGTTCCTGCTTATCAAGAAAAACATATTTTAAATGAGAAGGGAGAGGTTTTAGTTCAGGTTTCTTAACCTCTGCAGGTTTTGATTCCTGAACTAATTCACTACCTTCATGGTTTCTTTTGGGTCTATCTCTTCTAAGGAAAGAGCTTTTTCAATGACATCCACCTCATTACCCCAGATACTTGCATTATCTGCAGATAAATCTCCACAAAGAATTTCCTCCAAGGGATCCCTTACAAGAACCTGTGGCAAGCTTTCATCGCAAATATCATCCATTATATCAATCACATCAATCAAAACAATTTTCCTCTAGCATAGGTCCTTTCAAAACTTTCCCTAAATTAAATGTGATATTATCATCTCCAACAGAAAGGGTTAGTTTACCATTTTTAACATCAATAATGGCTCCTGCAATATGGAGAAAAGGCCTACCTAATATAATGGGAATTTTTGTATCCTCGGCCATGTCTAAAACAGCAAAATCAACAGGGATAAAAAATTTACCAACTATGACAGGGACATCCTCCAAAATACCTAAAGGGTACTTAATAGAACGATCTTCCATTTGCAAAGTTATATTAGTAACTTTTAAATCACCCATATTAAGTTTAGAACATACAGACGATGGCATAACACTGACACTAGCACCCAAATCACACAATGCTTTATCAATGAAGGCATTACCTATATGACAAAGGATAGAAAAACTACCAGGATCCTTTAACATAGGAGGGGATTTATTTTGCAATAAAGCACTACATTCCTCTGTAAAAGCTACAGTTTCTACCTCATCAAAGGCCCTTTTCCTAGTCAAAATATCTTTCATAAATTTAGCATACGCAGGAACCTGAGTGATTAAATCAGTGAAAGGAACTATTACCTGCAAGTTTTTCACAACCTCCAAAAACTTACCGAATTGTTTATCAAACTTACTCTTCATATGTCTATTGGGGAATGGTAGTTTGATAACTGGGCTCTGAACATCTCCTATTCTCCTCCCTTATCCTGAGATTTACCCTACAAAGAAACATTAGAAGGGTTAGTATCTTTTTGTAACCCTGCAGGGTTAATAGGATTAACATTTGGTATAAAGGAATCAAGATCAGGAACAAGAACAGGTTCATCTTCCTTTGGCAAAGGAGGTCCATCATAATGTGAACCACTCCTCAGAGTGATTACATTGGCATGATATGTGGGATGAATTAGTTGCAATGGTAGAGCTCCCTGCAGACGGGTTTGTAGGGTAGATGAAATCTTCGCAATTTGATTACCCATGATTTTATTGTGGGCTATAATTGAATCAATTTGTGCATCCCTACTCTCCATGTGCTTTTGCATGCTTGAAAGTAGGGGTGTGCATTTTAAGACCTGGACCGAAAAACCGATCGGGACCGAATGGGTCCGGACCGGACCGTGGGATACCGGATCGGTCCTTAGAAAAGAGAAATTCCGGGTTTCCGGTTCGGTTCGGGCAAAACCCGGAATATTACGGTCTGGACCGGAAACCCGGGGAAAGTGTTTTTTTTTTTAATTTCCTAAAAACCCTAAAATTCAATCCGACACCACGCCTCTTTTCAGTTCTCACTCTCTTTCCTCTTCTCACTGACTCACTCTTTTTCCTCCTCTACTCCTCACCTCCGTTTGCCGCAGCTCCGTCGCACATCATCACCGTCTCCTCTTCGACTTCCAGCCTCCAAGAGTCCAGGTATGTCCTCCAGCCTCCTCTTCGTTTTTTTTTGTTTAATTAAATTTTTTTTGTTTAATTAAAATTAATTAAAATCAGCCTCCTCCGATTGCCGCAACCTGCAGCTCCGATCACTCCAACCGTCGCCGCCTCACGACCCTCACCGGAAGTCATTCCTACTCGGAAGTCAGGTTTGTGTGTTTTTTTTTTCGTTTTTGTTGCTTCATAAATTGATAGGCAATTTTGGATGTAATTGTGTATTTGTGTCATTGTGTGTATTTAATTTGTTTTCCAGAGTATTGCTATTCAATTGTTCAAGTATAAGTATACAAGATAACAAGAATACAACAACGGATTCATACTCATGCAATGTAAGTTGCTTGCGGGTTCTTTTGTTTTTAAAAATGTTTTTGATTTTTCATTTATTTCTATTCTTATGAAGTTATGATTCTGTGATTGACTGATTTCTGTCATAATTCTGAAATTTATGGGTCTACATTCAAGCTGTATATTCTGGGATATATGGGTCTAAATTCATGCTTTTTTTTTCTGGGATTTTAATTTATCATCTATTTAATTTCATTCTATTCTTAACATAGAATTAACTATAATGTTGTAGATGGCGAGCTCCCAATCCAAAAGGGCACCTATATACTCTTCTAATCAAACGGCACATACACTTTCGGATGCTGCTAATAACACTGACATTGATTTATTGCGGCAATCCTTGCCTCCGGACAAGACACTTATGGAGGAACGGAAGTATTTGGTCAGAACAAAAACCAAGAGGAAGGCTGAATATTGGAACTACATTGAGTACTTAGATGATGATGGCAAACTACGTGCTGAATGTAAGTTTTGTACAAAAACTTTTGCTGCTAATGGCAATGTTAATGGTACTAAAAATGTTAAAAACCATTCTGAAAATTGCTTTGGTAATCCTGAAAATAAAGACAAGGGTAAGGGTAAGCAAAGACAATTGAATTTTCAACACGGGGATAATGAAAATGAGGCTGGAAAAATGAAGTGTGGGGTTGTAAATTTTAAAGAGGTTAGAGAAGCATTGATTCGTATGGTCATTACTGATGAACTGCCATTCAAACATGTTGAAAAACCTGGTTTTAAGTATTTTGTGGAAGTAGCTTGTCCTGGGTTTACCATTCCTAGTCTTACTACTATTGCTCGTGATTGTTTACGCCTTTATTATCGTGAAAAAGAAATACTTAAAAAATCATTCGAGGGTTGTCAAAAAATTTGTGTCACAACTGATACTTGGACCTCAATTCAAAGAATCAACTATATGTGTCTCACAGCTCATTACATAGATAGTGATTGGAAATTGAATAAAAAAATTATAAATTTTTGTCCTATTTCTAGTCATAAGGGTGAGGCAATTGGTAAAGCAGTTGAGGCATGTCTAGAGTATTGGGGTATTGAGGATAAGTTGTACACTGTTACAGTTGATAATGCTAGCTCTAATGATCTTGCTTGTGCACATTTGAAAAAAATGGTTCAACGAACTGGATGTGTTAATAATGGAAATTCTCTTCATGTTCGATGCATAGCTCATATTATTAATCTTATTGTTTGGGATTGTATTAGGGAGCATGGTGTGTGCATTGATAGGGTTAGACATGCTGTAAAATATATCAAGAATTCTCCTGCTAGAATTGCTAGGTTCAAAGATCTTGCTCAAAAGGCTAATATACAAAGCAAATCTTCTTTACGCTTTGATGTCCCTACTCGATGGAATTCAACTTACATGATGTTGGAAACAACTTTGAAATTTCAAAAAGTTATTGGTGGTGTGTCACTTCCCGATGGAGAAGGTGTGAAGGATAATGAAAACCCTCCTGACCATGATGATTGGGTTAAGGTGGGAAGGTTAGTTTTGTTTTTGGAGGAGTTTTATCATTTGACTCGTAATATCTCTGGTTCTCTTTATGTGACAAGTAATAAAGGTTTGTTTGACATTGCATATGTTTATGATTTGTTAAATGAATGGGAAAAAAAGTGATGATTTGGATTTTCAAGCTATGGCCATTTCAATGAAGAAAAAATTTGATAAATATTGGGGAAAAGTGGCCAATATGAATATGTTTATATATGTTACTGCCATTCTTGATCATCAATCCAAATTTCGTATTGTTGAGGAAATACTTAGGGATATGTATGGAGAGGAAGAGGGGACAAGACTTGGTGTTAAAGTAAAGCAATTTACTTACTCTTTATTTGAAGAGTATAAAAATTTGTATTCTTCCTTCATTCCTCAAAGTGGCCATAGTGAAGATCATGTGCCTATTGATGTAGATGTTGATGTGGTGGATAAGAGTAAGAATAAGGCTTATTTTGCAAAAGTTAAGGGTAGAGTTAATAAAAAGATGAGAGCGGATAGTGCATTTGCAAATAGTGTTTGATAGATACATTAATGGACATCGTTATCCTATTGTTTCACGTATGGCACGTGACATACTAGCCATTCCATTGTCTACCGTTGCATCGGAATCCGCCTTTAGTACGGGAGGTCGCCATCTCGATCCTTTTCGGAGTTCTTTGACACCTAAGGTAATGTTTTTTGCTTTAAGTAATTTTATTTTTACATATTTATAATCTCATATTCTATGTTGGTTTTTTTATTTAATTTTTTATTTTTATTCTTTGTATATGAAAGATGGTTCAAGCTTTGATTTGCTCTCAAGATTGGCTTAAACCAAAGGGAATGATGGAAGTTGATGTTGAAGAAAAAGTAAAAGATTTAGAGGAGATTGAGAAAGGTATCATTTCTCTTCAAATTTCCTACACTATTACTTGCATTTTTTATTTTTTTGAAAATTTTAATGTTTATTTTTACATTTGATTAGAGGTGGAAGTTGATGATGGAGATCATGAGGTCATTTTTGTGGACTATTTTGCATAATTTAAGATTTGGAGGTAATGTTTCCAACTTTTATTTTCATTTAAAGTATCTTTAAAGTTCTAATATTTAATGTTGATGATTTATTTATTATTTTTTTTTTACTTTTTGCTAGAGCCTAGAGGTGCATATGGCATATGGGTGATGGAGAATTGATAGAAAATGGAGATGAGAAATTATCAAGATTGAAGAACATAGCTCATTTTCATTAAACTTGAATTATTTTGGTGTTATATTTAACTTGGGACTTGTTTTGGTTTGTATTCAGATTAATCGGATGTATTGAGTGTGTTGTTTTTTGCCTTTTTTTTATGTATTGTATTTTATATATTTTTTGGAAAAAAATAGACACCGCGCTGTTAAAAAACAGGTTAAAAAATAGCAGGAAGCACTCGAAGCAGTGCTGTTAAAATGCAGGAAAAAAAAGGATAAAGTCGGTCCTAACCGGTCCAAAATCGGAACGGACCGTATTAAACAAGTCCAGACCGGGACCGGACCGGTAGATTACGGTCCGGTCTCCGGTCCTTAAAAATTGCTTATTTCGGGTTCCGGTCCATTCCGGTCCCGGTCCGATTTTGGACCGGTGCACAACCCTACTTAAAAGCATTGCTCTAATTTCTGTCATAGCAGGGTCAGAAGATGAGGAGGATTGTGGTTGGTTTTTCTTGCCAGAATTAGGATGGTAATATTTTTGCTGTGGTGGGGGTTGTTGTTGTATTTGTTGTGGAGGTGGAGGGTTTTGTACATTGGTACTCCAGTAGGAAAGATATGGGCGGTTCCGGAGGCTAGGATTATAAGAGTTGGAGTATGAGTTATTTTTCTTATAGGTTTGAAAGGCATTCACTTCCTCTATGGAACTCCTACAATCTTGCTCCCAATTCCCTACAATTCCACAATTTTCACAAAAAAGCTTCATTGTTAGCAACAGCAGAAACATTAGCTACAGAGTTAGGAACAACAGTAAGATTATCTAGTTTCTAACAAATAGATGTTAACTGAGCTTGCAAAAACGGATACGGAATCAACATTATATTTTCCTTTGTTAGTAAACCCTCTTGGATTCCCGTATTGGGAATTGTGTATTGCCATATCTTCGATAACCTGACCTGCATCTTCCACATTAAGATTCATGAATCTCCCACTAGCTGCAGAATCTAGAATTGATCTAGATGAATTTCCAAGTCCATTGTAAAAGGCTTGGATCAACTGCCATTGTGCCAGATTATGGTGGGGACATTCTCTTTGTAGATCCTTGAACCTCTCCCAAGCCTCATATAGAGTTTCATCTGGCTCTTGGGCAAAGTTCTGAATAGCACTCCTTAGTAAAGTTGTTCTCTTTGCAGGGTAATATTTATTATAAAAATTCAAGGCAAGAGTTTCCCAGTTAGTAATACCAAGTGCAGTTCTATTCAAACCATTAAACCACAATTTAGCTTTTCCACATAATGAAAAGGGAAAAAGAATCTCCCTGATTTGGTCTTGCGTGACCCCAACTTGTCTAATGGTGTTGCAATACTGGCAGAAATCTACAATGTGAAGATTAGATCTTCACCCTTAGCTCCACTGAATTGTTTCCACTCTATCATTGTGATAAATTGGGGTTTGATTTCAAATTGCACTCCATCAAGGGCTGGAGTAGGAGTAAGGTGAGGAAAATCTATCAGGGATGGCTGCAAATAATCGTTGAGCTTCTTAGGTGCTATCATCTCTGATTCTGAATCTGAAGGGATTTCTGAATCACTAGAATCAGTTGGAGGATCTCTTGGATTATTGTTTTCCTCGGAGCCCGCCAGGATTTGTCTGTAGAGATTCTTTTGTCTATGGAAAGAGCGCTCGATCATAGGATCGAATGGAATGTAACCTGATCTGGAACACCTAGGCATAAACAAAGAACTAAAAGACAAGTATGAGAATTGCCTCAAAGAAATAACGTTCTCTGAGACAAGAGGGGATAATCTAGACTACAAAAATAATCAAAAAATAAAAATAAATTCGTTTCCTCGGCAACGACGCCAAATTTTGATAGGCTAAAGTTGTAATCACCCAATAAAAAATAATACCAAAATCCACTAACTATGCAGATAGGGAAGAAGGGTCGAACCAAAGGGAAACAAGTTAAATTATTCCTAATTAATCAAAATAATCTAAATTATAAAGTAACCAAATTGTTATTATAAAAGGGAACTAAACTACTAAGAGTAAAAGTGGGAAGGAATAAAAGTAGGAGGGAAATCAAGGAAATAAAAACATAGGGCATAGGTTCACCAATAAATAATATTCCAGGATAAAACATAACAATCAATCATCAATGCATAATTAATCAGATCATAATGGGCTTTCGCTACGTATTACAATCACAGAGTTAATTTACCGGTATTAAATCTCATCTCTCGAATCTCGACTTAACCATTTATAATTTAGTCCGCCTATTGAAACTAAGCCTAAACATCAATTCTCATCTCTCGAATCTCGAATCAATATTGCTAAACTGATATAATTAAACCAGGCCTAATCTAATTGCATAGCATTAAATCAATCAATAGGAAATTAATCAAGCATTGATAATCAACAATAACAAATTACCCCTTCATATTATCTATGGATCCCCATAAACCTTAGAAAGAAAACTACGTAGACATAATTGAATATAAACTAAAAAAAGCAATTAAAGAAAACATGATGAAAGAAATAAAGTAATAAATGAGATTAAAGTAGAAGAAATCGTTACCAAGGTAATCGTAATTAAGGATTTGAATTAAGAATAAAAATCGAGAACAATGTTGTAGAGAGAGAAACTAATCTAAAGCTAATTAGAGAGGGAAAGTATAAGAGAAGAGAGGTACTTAGAAAAAGCATTAAAATCGTATTTATACAATAACCCAAAATTACTCCTAATTAGAAACTAAGTAATCGTAGAAGAAGCCTCCCCAGAAACACGCGCCCGATCGGGCGAAGGGCCGCCCGATCGGGCCCGCCTTTTTCTTCACCCTCTTGTTCTGGGCATCTGCCCGCTCGGGCTAAAGCTCGCTCGATCGGGCCCGGCTATATGCTGGACTTGGATTGGGCTCCATTCTTGGCCCAATTCGAATCTCCACTTCGGGTCTTGAATACTCGGTGTCCAAAACCAATCGTTCATGCCTTCAAATGCTCGTAGTTGTGCCGCAATAATCCCGGGAAAAATCTCCAAAGATGCAATTCCCTACAAAACTAAACCAAAACTATGAAAACACCAATTAGTAATAAAAGTGGCTCTAACGAGCCAAAAACACTACTAATTACGACCAAGGGACGGGAGTAAAATACCATATAAAATTAACATATCAAGTATGTGTCAAACTTTTTAATTGGGAAATGGAATTGGTTCCCTAGGTAAAATTTAAAGGAATTTAGTCATACTCATTATGCAATTTGTTGGGCTTTTTACACGTTCTTTTACCTTATTGGACTGAGAGCTCACACTTAAAGCTTTTATAATACTCCTACTCGGTGCAAATTTTGTTCTTCCAAATGTATCAGGGTCCAAGCCCTTACATGCCCCTTCTATAGTCCGCCCCTGCTCATTATGAAACATGATAATATGTTATGCAATAATTGCGGTTACTGAACGAAAAATATGTGCATTGGGATAGTAGTCAAAGACTTTGAACCACCCCTAGTGAAGTCCATCGAGCTTACTCAGTCGATTAGTAGTATTTTTCAACTTTGAATAGCCAACTTTTAAATGTAAGCTAATACAATAGAAATCACACAAATATTTCTCTAAAATAGTTTGTTCTTATGTTCGTGTCCGTTTTGGCATGGACCTCCTGGTTCTGCAAGTGTCTTAGAAAATTTGACCTCAAAATTTTCATAGAGGCGGCCCGTCCTCACACTCATATAGGTGAGTTCTATTCCTTCCAATAGAAATCATTAAAAATCTAAGCTTATTATTAAGCTTAAACTTAACATTTCTCGTATAAGCACTAATGTCACATATAGGAATGATTAGAGTTTTTGTACTCTATTGTGCTTTAACAGTTAACTTGGTTACGTTGTCCCTTTGAACCTAGATCATGGGATCTCCATTCAACTAGGTTGGGTAGCCGCTACAATAACTAATTGATAGGTCTTAACCCCATTCCCTATGATGACTTATCCACTAGCTCTCTAGTTAAACCTTTTATTAACGAATCCACAATATTATCCTTTGACCTTAAATTACAAAGTCCATCATGACAATTCCACTAGAGAGTAGTTGTATAATGGTATCACGTCTACGATGTATATGTCTAGACTTTCCATTATACATGACATTTCTTGCCCTTCCAATAGCAGCTTGACTATCACAATGTATGCAAATAGCAGGCATAGGTTTTGGCTAATTATGAATATATTCTAGAAAATTTTGAAGCCACTCAGTTTCTTCACCAGCTTTATCTAAAGCAATAAATTCAGACTCCATGGTGGATCAAGCAATACAAGTTTTCTTAGATGACTTCCAAGACATTGCCCCTCCACCTAGTGCAAATAAATATCCACCGGTAGATTTCGTATCCTTGGAGCCGGTTATCCAATTTGCATCACTATAATCTTCAAGTACAGCAAGATATTTAGTGTAATGCAAACCAAAATATTGAGTTTGTTTTCGATAAATCAATACACGTTTTAGTGTTTTCCAGTGATCTCCATTTGGATTACTCGTAAAACGGCTTAATTTACTAACATCAAAATCTATATCAGGCATAGTACAGTTCATGATGTACATTAAAATGTCTGAAATACGAGCAAATTCTTTTTGAGATACACTTTAGTTGTTGTTCTTGGCAAGGTGTAAATTAATGTCTATGGGTTTCCTCCTAGGATTTATGCCTAAACCCTTAAACTTGCTCTAAACTTTCTCAATGTAATGAGATTGATAAAGAGCTAAACAATCAAATTTTCTATGAATTTTAATCCCTAAAATTACATCTGCAACACCCATATCTTACATTTCAAATCTATTAGTCAACACGCGCTTAGTGACATTAATATGATAAATATCACTACCTATATATTATAAGCATGTCATCAACATACAAGCACACAATAACATATCCATTATAAGTTGTCTTAATATAAACACATTCACACTCATTAAGTTTGAACCCATTTGACAACATTATTACATCATCAAACTTTTTATGCCATTGTTTCGGTGCTTGTTTTAAATCATACAGATATTTAACAAGATGACAAACTATATTTTCTTGTCCGGGAACAACAAACCCTTCCGGTTGTTGTATATAATCTCTTCTTCTAGATCGCCATTCAAAAATGCAGTTTTAACATCCATTTGATGTATTTCAAGGCCACTCAATGCTGCAAAAGCAATTAACATTCTAATGAATGTTATTCGGGTAACCGGAGAATAGGTATCGAAATAATCAAGTCCCTCTCATTGGTTGTTACCCTTTACAACTAGTCTTGCCTTGTATTTGTCAATAGATCCATAAACTTTTCTCTTATTCGTAAAAATCCATTTACAACTCAAGGGCTTAACACCAGAGAACAAATTTTTGTTAATTCCCAAGTATTTATTGTGCATTATGGATTCAACTAGTCTTAAATCAGTGTGATGCACGACGGTTTAATGTATTATAATAATTGTTTTTGTATTTGTATTTTTGCCTAGTATTTCAATTTCGTATAAGAATAGTAGAAAAAATTATAATAGTAGTGTTAAATTAAAAAACCCTCTGGTTGCGAAATGAAACTAAAAAATTCTAAAATGCTCATTGGCTGCGAAATGAAACAAATTAAAACCATGTGCAATTATACTTATATTAATGTTTGTTTCATATGGTTATCGAATTTAATTGAACATCTATTTTCATACAGATACTTACAACAATTTAAATCCATACACTTTAATACCATTAAAATGTCAAATATTTCTATAGATATTTATACTCAATTCATACAAACAAAACTTATTAAAAACTAATCAAAATTCTCATAACCATAAATTGATACGTCCTATATGAAGCATCAAATAACAAGTTACGTACTGATTAACTATAGTTTTAAAATTGGCTTGGTTAATGAAGATATTTGACATAAAAATAAAAAATGCAATATAAACCCAAAAAATCCAACATTAAGCAAATTGTAACAAATTAATAATGAAAAAAAAGCCAATGATAATTGATTATATTTCAAAATGAAATATAAATTAATTGATATGTGAACCAAAACTTTAAAAAATATGGAACTTTCAACATCGGTATGTAAAATACTTGAATGAAAGAATCCATTTTAGCACAAAATATAATTTGTTGAACAAAATAATTTTATCCGAAAGTATGACGATTAATACTGGATACATAATTATCCATTAAAAAAGTATGAGTACACTAAGTGATGACCACAAATTAAATCTTCAATGCAACAATAACATTTTTATATATTTTTTTAAGACCCAAACTTAAACCAACAAATTTGTCTGATTCAACCATATAATTAGTACCTGAATTGCAATTTGAGAAATCATATAACAACGACAGCAAAGAAATTAAGGAGTCGTCTTAGCTGAATAGGAACTTTGTCGCAAGTGCTTTATGAAACTAAGGAGTCGTCGTAGCCACTTTGCAAGGAATAATAATTTAAAATGTATCACGTGGTTTGATCGAAATTATAAAATTATTGAAGAGAAAGAGAAAGAAGAGAGGAAGAAGCAAGAGGGAAAGAAAGAGATTTCCAAATTGGAAAATGAAGTTTTTTGTTTGGAATGGAAATTGGAAATCGATACTATGCAATACTACTATAAAAAAGAAACACCCACCAAAAAAAAAAAAAACAAAAAACAAAAAAAGTAGTTATGTCTTTTATAAAAAAAAAAATTAATTTTTTTTAAGAAATAAAATTTTTAGGAAAAAGCCACGTGATACTCTAGATTTCTTGTAAATGTTCTTGTTTTAAAATAGTATATAGATTTCACTATTGGCAGCTTCTTTCCAATGAAAAGATTTTGGAGACGACATGACCTCTTTAAAAGTTTTAGGCTCATCTTCTAACACGAAATTTAGAAAATCTGGACCAAATGACGTAGATAATCCGAACTTTAATGTGCATTTGCTTCTAATGGTCCTAACCAATTATATAACTTGTTATCACAAGTCACCTGACATGTGTCAGCATGTGACTGGTTCAAAAAAATAAAAATAAAATAAATAAAATCTAAAATAAAAGTACAGAATTTTTTTAAAAAATCTTAATTATTAACAAAATAAAACCGGTACCACCAGTCCACCACCCTCCCCAACCAGCCATACCTCCTTTCTTGCTGCTACCGCTGCCGACCAGCCTCCCCTACCTCCGACGCCGGCTAAGACCCATCACCACCCTTTCTCCATCCCCGACCTCCTTTCTCGCCGCGCTACCACCCTACCAAACTCGAATCCCTTAATACCCAATTACCCACCCCTCCCTTCTCCATCACGAATAGCTCCCCTCCCCTAAGCTGCGATGCTATGCGTGGATGCTGGTGCGAGAACTGTTAAGCTGCAATGATGATACTTGGTGTTTGTGCGTGGCTAATTTGGTGGTGATTTAGAAGGTGATCGGTGCGTTGGCAGGGAAGCTCGGGCAACGACAATGGCTGTGGGCGTAGGGTAAGGGGGAAAGGGAGGGGTAGGTTGGCTGACGGTGGAAATGGTGAATCTGGGTGTCGGCGTGGCTGGTCACTGGGGCGGGGGATGGCTGGGGTATTGAGGTGGATGCTGGTTGTGGTGGAGATGGTTTAAATGAAAATAAATTATCCCATCTTTGCCCGAAGTGAAAATAACAAACCCACCGTTTGATATTTACGAGGCGAACCCACCTTTATATGCCATCTTCTTTTAATGAACTTTAACCTGTTGGTGACCGAGTTTAGAGGGTTGTATGCCACGTGTCAAATCTTAATTGGTGAATTTCATTATTTAATAAAAAAAATAGAAAATAGAATTTTTTTTTTTTTAAAAAAAAACCCAGCCACCAACTTCGTCCGACCAGCCACCTTGAAACCCCAGCCACCGCCAAAAATCGGCCGGCTGTTTTTAAAGGTTAGAAAAGTTTATGGGGCTGGGATGGAGGTTTTCGGCTGATTTGCGTAGGGTTATAGGAGTTAATCGGGGCTGAGATGGAGGTTTTCGGCCATTTTGCGAAGGTTAGAGGGTTAATCAGGGATGTGATGGAGGTTTTCAGCCGTTTTGCGAAGGTTAGAAGGTTAATCGGGGGATGGGATGGATGTTTTCGGCCGTTTGTGAAGGTTAGAGGAGTTTTTCAGGGCTAGCTGGTGTTTTAAGGGTGGTGGTTATGGTGGTTACGAGCTGGGGGTAGGATTTAGGTTAGGGCCCTTAGGGGTGATCAGCGAGGTGGTTGTTTGTATTAGGGGGTTAGGGTGGCAACCGGCCGGTTTTAGGTGGGCCTAGGGTAAGGGCTAGGGTTTCGCGGTGGCTTGGGGGCGGCTGGTGGGTGGTGGGTTTTTTTTTTTGTTTTTTGTCTTTAACTTTTTTTATTTGGACCAATTATTGAGCGACACGTGGCTTAAAAAAATAAAAAATAAATAAAACATTTTAACTTGTTTAATAGGTTGTAGGTAAAAAGGTTCATTAAAAGAAGATGACATACAAAGGTGGGTTTGCCTCGTAAATATCAAAAGGGGGGTTTGTTATTTTCAGTTCGGGGAAAGGTAGGATTGTTTATTTCCATTTTTCCTTTTTATTTTTTACTTATTTTTAAATTAGTTATTTTTTATTATTTTTAGAAAAATTTAGTTTTAAAATTGTTAGTTAAAAGTTAATTAGTGTAGGGAATAATTTCAAGCTTTAATCCCACTAGCTTGAACCCCACTGTGATCATACACTAAAGTACGGTGGCGTCCAAAAGGGAAGAAGATAGAGCAAAAGAGTCGCCAACAAGTTTTTTTAGGAACTTGTAAACCGTTCACGAGGTGAAGGTTACACCCCTTAACGATCCAAGAGATCGTCAACTCCATAAGGTCATGAACCATATAAGGGTTCGGGGATGATGGTACAAATCCAACCTAAAAGAGATTGATTCTGCCCTAATAATAGGCCTCTACTTTATTCTGATCGTATTCATGTGCGCTTTTTAATTAACATGCAATCAATAGGATTAACCCTAAACCTGTTTAATCTATGTTGGTTGAATTTAATGCACAAATAAACTATTATTGGTGATCACTTGAATTATAATCACAATTAACCCTAAACAAGATTATTAAATATCTTATTAAGCGTGATTACAAGTACCAAATTCCCTTTAACATGCATAAAAGGCGTGATCAAGCAATAAAAAATATATATCAAGCAACATAATAAATAATCAATATCATGAATAATAGAATTATAAAATAATCATCATCAAAATAATAATAATTATAATAATCATGTTAAAGCATAATAAAAATAGCAAGATCCTAGACATGATACTAACATGAATAAATATTAGGAAGAACATAGGAAGCATCGTAACAATCATATTCAATATTAAAATTACCCTAGACATGATACTAGGAATCATAATAACAATATAAACATGATTTCTACATCATAATATCAATAAATCAATTAAAGTACTTACTTTGATGCCTCGTACCTCTTTCTTTCACGTCTAGGGCGAAGGCAACTTCGAATATGGCTAGGTGTTTCTAAATCTTGCGAATGCGGAATTTTGTATAAAAAAAGCAAAGTTAGAAAGAAAGAATTGAATGTTTTTAGAAAGATGATTGATTTAAGAGAATGCTAAAGAATTAATGATTGTTGATGATGAATGAAAACAATTGGTCCATGAAAACGGAGTTTTTAATACGACATTTATAGAGAAAATCAGCCAAAAAGATAAATTAACAAAACAGAGTCTGACGCTCAGAAAACAGGGCTGGCGCCAACCCTGGCTAGCTGGCGCCAGACACCAACACTAGCGCCAGGCGCCAATGGCTAGCGCCAGGCCTGGTTCCAGGCGTCAAGGCCTGGGGTTAAGCGCCAAGCATGATTCCAACGCGTTTTCGAAAATCCGATAAGTTTACCGTACTGGAGGATAAAATAATATAATTTCTTCGAAAATGCTATTCGATTTTGATTAAAACTCTGAAAAGTCAACAAAAGTCAATTTATCAATGCTAATTGAATTAGGAATGAAAAGAACCTTCTAGAAGAATCTAGAAGACTAAAACCATTCCTAATTGCATTAGGAATGATAAATCATATTAGGCCCTCCCCTAGATCATTGGGTCGTACATAAAGCTCAAACCGGGCCCAGTTTAGTAAATTGGCCATAACTTCCTCAATATTCATCGGAATTGGGCTTATAATATATCGTTGGAAAGGTCTTTGCAAGCCCCATCCAACTACACTACTATTGGACCCATATCATGGACCAACCAAACTGGATTGGCTGTTTTAAAATAAGTTTTCAAAAACAGAGAGAAGATAAAAGAAATTAAAACTATCCGCAACACTAGACTTTCCACACTTTCACTTCATTCAATTATGATTCGACGCGAAAGGTACTCATCACTGGGTTTGGTTTTGGGGAGACACAAATGGGTGTCTACAATTAGTAATTAGTTATCTATTCTTAAAAAAATTTATTTTCGACCAATCAATTAATGACACGTGTAAATTAAATTTATATATATAAAAAAATTATCTATTCAACAGGTTAAAGGTTACTTGGGACCATTGGAAGAAGATGCACATTAAAGTCCGGATTATTAAAAGTTAATCAAAAGTTGGGATTATTTTGGGCGAATTGAGCAAAGTTGGGATTATTCTTGTCAATTTTTCCTATTACTAATTCATCAATGAACTTTAGAAACTATAATATATTGTAATACGAAAAGCAACAAAGATATAAAATAAAAAAAGGCAAAATTTGTCACCCAGGATATAACGGGTTTCGTTTCTTATAAAATGGTATTGTAATTATAAGAAACCAGCGAACAAACTAGTTTAGAGTAACCGCAACTATATGCATGTGCATTTAGATAGATTAATTAAAAACTAATATATTCAATCCCCATAAACCAAAACAACCAACAATTATATATAGACAAAGAAACATGGATGAAAAGGTATAAGTAATGAAATGACACAATTATTCATTATAACTACTAAAGAGTTAATAAAATAACACAACTATTCACATTAGCAATTATCAATGAAAAGTTACAATTATCCAAATATACAATCCAATATTCATACAAATTATCATACAACACGACTCTACATTAGGTAAGTAATTCTTCATTAATACAAAAAATATTTACAGAATAAATATCCAACAGTAAATACCAAAATAAGTTTTTGAACTTTAAAACCCTTCGAGGAACAATTTCGTGAGATAATAACGTAGTGAAGGAAAAAGAATCAGTTGGGACAAAGGCAGGGTCAAAAGAAATAATAGTATAGCGCGCATTTTCTCCCCTTCAAACCACTTGTATTTTTTTTAAATGGATGAGAAAGACTCTAACCGTACCTTAACTTTCACGGTTTTTTTATCTGATAATTGCAGGTTAGATATTTTGATAGTAAAAGGGGAAGTATAACAGATCCTCACCCATAAATTGTTTCATGTGAGGATTGAATCCCTAATCTTAAAGTTAAAAGGTGTATTTTTTTCCCCACTAAGAGCGTGTTCGGCAAAATATAGTTGTGAAGGTAGTTGTCAACTGTGTAGGTAGCTGTCAGTTGTGTAGGTAGCTGTCACTCTGTCAATTGTCAACAAGCTGTTAGCTGTGAAGTTAGAAAATTTAGGTATGAGTGTTAGGTAAAGTAGCAGTTGACTAGATGTTACATTTAAAAATCAATATTTCATATTTAATACTATAGATTAAATTTTCAACAACTACCTCAAAAGCTACCTCTAATTTCAAAAGCTAATATTTCTAACTTTTCATAAAAACTACCATTACCACTAAAAGCTACCCTAACCACTACTTTGCCAAACACTTAGAGTACCCACAATGGTGGGGAGCACCCTCCCCACAACTCTCTCTCTCTCTCTCTCTCCTCCATTTTAGCTACCTCACCATTGTAGGAGGTGACTCATGGGTAACCCATAGGTTGGGGATGCCCTCTCTGGCGGGTCACTTGACGCCTCGACCCACGTGAAGTTGAATGTTGCGTTTCATATTTTTTTGCCATTTATTGCTGAAAAACGGTACCGTTTGATTGTTTAAAAAAAAATCTGAAATTTCTGACGCGCGTCAGGGAGGATGCGGTCCGCCAGATTTTCGCCATGTGTCCACTTACTTTTGTGTTGATTAAATTGAAGCCATTGATTTTATAGCTGTTGGAGCTTATATTTTCAAATGATTTTTATCTCTTAAAAAACTTTCAACAGTAATAAAAAAAATCTGCTCTGAATTTAAAAAAAAAAAAAAATTTACCAAAGGCTTTCTTATATTTTTGCCTATAAAAAGAGACCAATATTGCCTATATTATTCACACTTAATTTTTTTACCATCCCTCTACTAACCCACAAAAGCTAAGTTATATATTATCTAAACCCAAAAAAATAATAGTAGTCCTAATTATGGATCCTAATATTCCTAATAATCAAGGAAATAAGTTCTACTCCCCACATAACCCAAATAATCCAAATTACCAAATTAGTTCCTATTCTCCAAATTTTCAAGCTAATCTCCACTTTGATTCAAATGGTCTTGCTAATCCAAATGTTCAAAGAATGCTATATTATAATATTCCTAACCGACCAATTATAAATCTTAATTATCAGTTTCCTAACCAGTTTCAACAACAATTTCCTAACCAATTCCAACAACAATTCATGAATCAAATTCCCCAAAAATTTTCTTCTGGTTTAATGTTCCCAATGTCTCAACACGTTGGAAACCAAGTGGAGAACAGTCCAACAACTCTTGGGGGAGACGGAAGTAGCAACAAAACTCCTCCTGAGAGAAATGCCAATGATGATGAAAATGACGATGATGACGTTGATGGTGAAGATCCGCAATATAGCAACACCACCTCGTCAAATTCAAAGTGGGGTGCACAAGAAGACGACGCACTTGTCTCAGCTTGGAGATAGAATGTGCGATTGAAGATCCAGAGACAGCAACTGATCAGAGATTGGCTATGATGTGGAAATCCATATATGATTTGTATGATCAAGCTAGGAAAGACAATTCTTCCACTATCCGCCGCAGAACCTTGAGAGCTATGAAAGGTCGTTGGGGTAGAATAGACAAAGATGTGAACCTATGGGTTGGGTGCTATGCTGCGGCACAACGTAGAAATGCTAGTGGTACCAACACTTACAATGTCATGACTGAAGCTCAAGAAATGTATAGTGCATCATGTAACGGAACCCGGTTCACTTTAATCAGTATATGGGATGTGTTAAAAAAATCTGATAAATGGAGGCTAACAAACAAGCAAGTGCCGAATACTAGTGAAAGTGATAGCTCCAAAAGTTCATAACCAAATACTCCAACGGAAGTAGGTCGGCGTGGACGTCTAGATGGGGTGAAAAAGGCAAAAAGAAAAGATAAATCTGTAGCTAGTTCTGGAATTAGTAGTTTAGATTCGTTTACTCAAGCCCTATTAGAGATGAATGTGATGAAGGAGCAATACAAAAGTGTTGATGAGAAGCGAGCTAATGTAGCGCAACAAATGTTGGATTATCAAAAGGAGCGAGATGTTAAGAAGAAAAAGAGGAAAGAGGAGGAAAAGAGGTTCAAGTTATTTAGTGTTCTACTTGCAAAACCAAACCTCTCCGAGGACGACCAACAACTATTTCAGAAATTGAAAGAGGAGTTCAGCCACCTTTTAGGCTAGTTATTCATGTTGTTAGTTTAATATTATTTTAAGTTAGTTTAAGCTTCTTCAACGTTTGCCTTAATTTATGTTGTTGTTCATTTGGTATGATTTAACAATTGTTTTCTGATCATATGTAAAACTTGTTTTAATTAATGCTATTTAAATATAATTAAAGTCATTGACTTGTCAATGAAGAAACTCTTTAATCTCATCTTCTAGAGATATGGGCACAAACATTGGTTTGCAGTTGGATGGAAATCTGCAAACCTTATCAGTAATATCATCTTCTAGAGTTGCGTGCCTATATAATAATTCGTAATTGGATAGAAATCAGGATATATGATCAGAATGATCAGAACATCTCATCATCTAGAGTTGTGTGCCAATACATGCTTTGTTTTGTAATTGGATGGAAATCTGAAAACCTTATCAGAAATCTCGTCTTCTACTTTTTGTGCCCATACATTATCTCATCTGTAATTGTTTTTAAATCATTTACAAATTTCTATGTAAGGCCTATTCACTTTGTAGTTCAACACACAAACAAAAATACTCTTCCTCACAAAAACAGTCTCACATTAAACACTACTCTTACCATATATACCCAAAAAGGAATTCTGACTTAAATTCATCTAGTTCATCAAGTTCAGGTATTTTCGATTATATGGTGAATGACTATGCTGAGTGGCACGAATCAATTACTCAGAGGCGTAAGGAAGAGGAATTAATTGAGGAAGCGATCAATTCAGCTATTGTCCCCCCTTGTCACCTCTACTTTTCAGGTCCCATTCACTCCCAATCCTAAGAAGCAAAGGTGGTACGTACCAAGAGATCGTGAAGATGCTGATACACGGTTATATAACGACTACTTCAGTCCCAAACCACTTTATAATGACGATATGTTTCATCGAAGATTTTGCATGCGTAAACACGTTTTCACGCGCATTGTTGAGGAGCTAAGCGAAAGTAACGAGACAAAGGGCTAATGCCACAGGAAGACTTGGTGCTTCGACTTTTCAAAAATGCACTGTGGCAATGAGGATGTTGGCTTATGTTATAGCAGCCGATGCAGTTGATGAATACCTCAAAATTGCGGCAAGTACAGCAAGAGATTGTCTCCAACACTTTGTTGAAGGGGTTATCTCTAAATTTGGACAAGACACTAGTAGAAAAATAGCAATAGGCAGCCCCCATATGGCACCGGTTCAGGCCAAACCAGTGGCCAAAACCGGTCTAGAAATGGGCGGGATTTTAGAACAAGAGATATGGCACCGGTTTGGCCTGAACCGGTGCCAAAAATAAAAAAGGCACCGATTTGAACCGGTGCCAAATTCTAAAAAAAACGCGGCCTTTTCCTTCTTCTTCCTCTCTTTCTCTTTCATTCCCTTCATTCTATCCCTTAGCTTCACTGTTTCATTAGAGCGAACTAAACACCCTTCCCCTTTTCCCTCCACCACAGCCGCCACCTTCACCGGCCACCAAAGGTGTCGAAAACCACCGCCCCTCTCTTTCAATCCTCCCCTGCCCTTCTGTTTTCCCTTTCTTTCTCTTTCAATCCCTTAGCATTGTTCGAAAACAACAACCATCGCTGCTACCTCCACCACCGCGCACCGCCTCCACCACTCCACCGCAGCGCTGCCTCCACCATTGCGCACCACCGCTGCTTCCTCCACCACCAAGGGTTGTCCTCAATTTCTCCTCCCCTTAGCTTCTTCCACCTCCAACTAGTTTAGGGTAAGTTTTTATTTTTTTGTTAAAAAATTGAACAATTATTTTGAAATATGTAATTCTATTATTTTAAATAGCATTTTGAACAATTATTGTTAAGAAAATTAAAGTCAAGGAATGTATATAATTTTACCCTAATTTTTGAATTGGTTGTTTATTTAGAAATTTTGAATACATATTGTAAATTAGAGTAATTTTGCATTACATTGTTCCTTAGTTGAAAATTTTGTATGTTTTAATGGATTATTTTAAGGTTGATTTAATTAGTACTTTTGAATATAGTAGAGATTAGTAAAAATGTTACTTAATTAGTTGAATTTTGGTATGTTATTATGTGTAATTTTAGGTTGTTTTAATGGGTAATTGTGAATATATTAGAGAATTAGTGACCTTGTTAATAATTAGTTGTGAATAAATTAGAAAATTGTGAATAAATTAGAGAATTGTGATTACATTAGAGAATTGTGAATAATTTAGAGAATTGTGATTAAATTAGAGAATTGTGCATAAATTAGAGAAATAGTGATATTTCCACTTAATTAGTTGTGAATAAATTAGAGAATTGTGAATACATTAGAGAATTGTGAATATATTAGAGAATTAGTGACGTTGCTAATTTTTGTTTTTTTAATAGATTTGTGAATTGAAGCACGAGTTTAGCTTGAGGACTACATATTGAGCTCAAGTGGGTAGTTGCTATATTGGTATGACTTATAAACTTTACTTAGCTATATTTCTTTCTATTTATCCATTTAATAAAAGTTTATTCATGAAATTGCAACTTGTGTATTGTTTAATTGCAAATAAATTCAACAATATATAGAATATTTGCATCATCATATGCCTAGATACCCGTTCAAGGCTTTCTCATTAGGAGAAAGTCTTGAATAGTCCCCGGTTGGGACTGTTCTTGAATGTGTACTCTCACTTAGGTGGTGAATGTATGTTTTCTTTTCGACTTTAAGGAACATCTTGGCTTACCATTTCCTCACTATGTTCTCTGGGTACATATGTGGGTAATTAATTATCTACATCGTGTACTTGGAGAACTAGGGGAAATGTTGTCGGATTTTCCTTAAAATTGGAAAGTTGACATACATTCACTAGTGAGAGTAGATATTCAAGGATGGGTTAGGTTGGAGTGATAAGGACCCTTTGGAAACATGCATTTTTTCACTATATGAATGGTATATTCACGTTTTGTACTTGAATTTGATTTACATAAAATATGTAGCAATTACACATTATTCATTATATGTTGTTATATATGTTTAGAGACAATTTACTAAATGGAGAATGACCGTGGTTGGATGTATGGTAGACGCGATACATTGGAATTTTGGAATGGGGTTCAAGAGTTTTGCGAGAGGGCTTTAGCTTATCAACGCAAACTGGGTGGCAAAGGCCTTTATTGTCCTTGTGTTGATTGTAATAATGTGAATGTGGTCGATAGTGTTGAAATCATTAGAGATCATGTATTATGTCGTGGGTTTAGGCATTTATACCATGTGTGGATTTGGCACGAAGAAAGTGGAGAGTACAGTGGGGATCTTGATCGGAATGATGTGCGTGTTAGAAGCAATGAGATTCATGTGGACGAGGAATACGAGAATGATGACTATATTGTTGATAATGGTGAGGATGGAGCCGATGATGATCAGGCGGATGAGGTCGAGGATGAACAAGTGGAAGAGATGTTGCATGGTGTTGAAGGTGGAGTATTTGAGTTATTATCGGAGGCTTCCAAAAAGCCTTTGTATCCCGGGTGCAAAAAATACTCCAAACTATCGGTCGTGCTAACACTTTTCAACATTAAGTCGAAGCATGGGTGGACGGACATTAGTTTTACTTCTTTGTTGACCGCATTAAGTGATATGTTGCCTGATGGGAATGAAATTCCTAAGTCTTACTATTACGCAAAGAAGCTCATGTGTCCCTTTGGTTTGGAGTATAAGAAGATACATGCATGTCCTAATGACTGTATTCTGTATCAAAATGAGTATGAACAACTGCAGGAGTGTCCACAATGCAAGCGGTCGCGCTACAAGCGCATGAGTTGCAATCCTGGCACGGAGGGACCTCCTGATAAGGTGTTGTCGTATCTTCCCATTATTCCAAGGTTTAAGCGTTTGTTCTCAATACCAAAAGACGCTAAAAACTTGAGGTGACATGCAGAGGGAAGAAAGAAAAACAGAATGCTGAAGCATCCAGCTGACTCTCCACAGTGGAAGAACATTGATTTGAAGTTTGAGGAATTTGGTGATGTAGTTAGAAATTTAAGGCTTGGGTTGTGCACGGACAGGATGAATCCATTTGGCACTCTTAGTACCCAACACAGCACATGGCCGGTACTTTTAGTGATTTATAATTTGCCTCCTTGGCTGTGCATGAAACGTAAGTATGTAATGCTTTCATTGCTAATAACTGGTCCTAAGCAACCTGGAAACGACATAGATGTTTACCTTGCGCCGCTTATAGACGACTTGAGAAAGATGTGGGACGAAGGGGTTTCCGTTTTCGATGCTCATCAGAACGAGATGTTCACATTGCGTGCAGCCCTTATGTGGACCATGAATGACTTCCCTGCATATGGAAACTTGTGTGGGTACAAGGTCAAAGGGAAAAAAGCATGCCCTATATGTATTGATGACACATCAAGCGTATACCTTACTCATTCTCACAAAGATGTCTACCTACAGACTCGAAGGTTCCTTAGGCATGATCACCCGTATCGTAGGCAGATAAAGGCTTTCGATGGAACCGTGGAAGAGGATATTGCGCCTAGACCATTGACTGGTGCTGAGATTTGTGCTCAGGTGAAATGGATACGAACGGTGTTTGGAAAATCAGAAAAAAACTGTGGTCTCGGCTGCTCTGTTTAAGAAAGAATCAATCTTTTGGAAGCTTCCGTACTAGAGAGAACATGACGTTAGGCATTGTCTTGATGTGATGCATATAGAGAAGAATGTGTGTGATGCTCTTTTGGGAACGCTTATGAATATCCAAGGCAAAACAAAGGACGGAAAGGGTGCACGGTTAGATTTGAAAGGGATGGGGATTCGTCCAGAATTGTGGCCTCAAGAAAAGGTTATAAAGGGGAAGGAACCGAGAAAAGAAGATGAAAATGTTTCGAAAAAAGGGAAGGAGAAGAGCAAGGGAAAGGGAAAGGCCAAAGATGCGTCAAAGAAGAAAGTTGAGGGTAAAGGGAAGGATAAAAAGAATTATTTACCCCCGGCTTGCTATACATTGTCAAGGGTAGAGAAACGTATGTTTTGTGCATGTCTGTACGGCATTAAGGTTCCATCAGGGTACTCATCTAACATGAAAATATTTGTAACCTTAAATGGAGAATTGAAGCAGACAAGTATGAAATCCCATGATTGTCACATTATGATGCAAGTATTCCTACCGATTGCAATCCATGGTATTCTACCAAAACACGTGAGGGAAGCGATTACAAGCCTTTGTTCGTTTTTCAATACAATTTGTAGCGAAGTTCTTGATCCTTGTACACTAGATGCTTTGCAAGCAGATATGGTTGTGACTTTGTGCAAATTTGAGATGTATTTCCCACCCTCATTTTTTGATATAATGGTTCATCTGGTTCTTCATTTGGTGCATGAGATTAAGTTGTGCGGTCTAGTGTTCATGAGGTGGTGCTACCCTTTTGAAAGACACATGGGTACATTACAAGATAAAGTTCGGAACCGGGCTCACCCTAAAGGAAGTATGATGCAAGGGACAGTGGGTGAGGAGATAGGTAACTTTGTGGCGGACTACATAACCCTTGCTCAACCTATTGGTCTTCCTACTTCTCGACATGAAGGTAGACTTGATGGTCATGGCACAATTGGGTCGAAACAAATGTCACCAGACCGAGATCAGTTCTTACAAGCACACCTTTATGTGTTGCACCATGTTTCAGATGTGCACCCATATTTAGACGAGCACATGGCTAGTTTGCGTGACTAATTTCCATCGAAAGTTGAAAGGGCACTTATGCAGTTGCATAATAAGAGGTTTGTTAATTGGTTTCGTGATCGAGTAATGAGTGGATTGGATGATACTAATGTGACCGATACAGTACGGTGGCTTGCGTACGGTCCTAGGGATGATGTCCGTCCATTGAGGGATATGACATCAATGGGTACACTTTTTGGACCGAGGGTCGTGATTTGAAATCTTCCTCCACCCAAAACAGTGGTGTAACGCTTGTGGCGTCGTCAAGGGAGTTTGCAAGTTCTAAGGATAAATCACCTGTCGATGCAGAGTTGTCATACTATGGTCGAATTTAAGAAATATGAAAGCTTGATTATTGTGACTTCACGGTTGCTCTTTTCAAGTGTAAGTGGGTTGATAATATCTGGCATAACGTCAAATATGAGGACTTTACTCTTGTAGATCTTGGCCACTTGAATGATAGTGCGGAACCATTTATCCTTGCATCTCAAGCTAAGCAAGTGTTCTACGTAACTGACCCAGTGGATTCAAAATGGCTTATAGTGCTAGCTGACAAAAGAAGAATCCTAGGCATTGGAGATGTTGAGGATGAGGAAGAATATGATGCGTTTGATGATTTAGCACCTTTCACTGTTCCTAGACCTGTTGTACTAAATGACATAGACAACGAAGCAGGTTATATACGATCAGACCACAACGAAGGAATTTCATATTGAGGTAGTTTGATTAAAAGTTAGTAATGGTTTCATTGCAAATATAGTTTAGTTACCATGTATATAGGAGCATAAGTAGGCGAAAATGACCATAAACTAACATGTTTGTAGTTTGAAATTGCCTAAGTGTACTCATTATCATGCATATACAAGGTTATAGGACCATAAGTAGGTGAAAATGGCTTAAATAGCTTCTACTTAACCCAATTCCTTTGTTTTGTGTATGAACTAACATTTATTCATTATAAAAACCTATATTCATTATATTTAACATGTTTGTAGTTTGAAATTGCCTAAGTGTACTCATTATCATGCATATACAAGGTTATAGGACCATAAGTAGGTGAAAATGGCTTAAATAGCTTCTACTTAACCTAACTCCTTTGTTTTGTGTATGAAATAACATTTATTCATTCTAACAACCTATATTCATTATATTTAACATGTTTTTAGTTTTAAATTGCCTAAGTGTACTCATTATCATGCATATACAAGGTTATAGGACCATAAGTAGGTGAAAATGGCTTAAATAGCTTCTACTTAACCCAACTCCTTTGTTTTGTGTATGAACTAACATTTATTCATTCTAACAACCTACGTTCATTATATTTAACATGTTTGTAGTTTTAAATTGTCTAAGTGTACTCATTATCATGCATATACAAGGTTATAGGACCATAAGTAGGTGAAAATGGCTTAAATAGCTTCTACTTAACCCAACTCCTTTGTTTATACCCTAAATCGCTTCTAGTGACATCGAAGGAACCCTCTAGTTCCACGATCACTACTTTGGTGAGTCGTGTTGGTGATTTCTTTTGTTCTCTCCATACGTTTGATAAGGAAACCGGAAAATGGGTCATTAAGGGTCCGGAAACCAAAAAAATGGCAGATAAGCTTGTAAGTTACCTATATATGAACTGTTGAATTTTAAGTCACTTTTGCATCTAAATCACTATACAAACAATTAACTGTCTTACTGACCTCATTTTTCCTTTTGTTATAGCTTGAGCACACTCAAGAGCTAGTGGAGGGCAAATTTGAACCAAGTGTGGAGAATGACCCTTATTCATTTGCCTATTTTCTTCATTTCTCAACTTATACACTTATTCATTCTCAAACCATATCATAATTACATATTTATAAGTGATTGTGAGTTGAAATTACATAAAAGAAGCAAAGTTCTAAAGTTTTTGGGCCCATTTCATCAAAATAAAGCCATTTTGAGCCGAAATAACTTATAATATGCGTATTTTCTTCATTTCTCAACTTATAAACTTATTCTTTCTCAAACTATTTCAGATTTCGCATGGAAGCAAAACTTCAAAGAGAAAGAGGGTGGACAAGCCTAAAAGCACATTGATCAACCTAAGAAGAAGCTAAGTGAACAAAGGTCCAAGAGTGAACAAGCGTCGAAGTTGCACTCTTCGAAAGGTTCACCCATGCAACCTACACCACTAGTTGAAGACATTGTTCTTCAATCGCTCTCTGCTGACATGACCTTTCTTCACAACCGTGCTTGTCATTTGGTCGATCCCATGGAAGTTGCACTTCCTAAGGCAATGTTCCACTATCATGAGGATGCAGTTGCATGGATCAGCAAAGAAAATGTGAAGGAATTTCTACGTGGTACAAAGCTTAACATTTCCCTCATCCAAACATTCATGAGGTACTTCAATGCCCACATAATCTACACTTTTTTCAAGTTATTCAAATTTATGGGGATTATCCTACATGTGATTAATTATTCAATGTTCATGCACGCAGAGTACTACATGAGCACTTAACTGAAATTGATTCTCCTTGTAAAGTTGGGTGGTTATGCCCCGAGAAGTTATCCACTACTAGAATCATAAGCAACCCCCATGACGTGTTGTACTATGCTGAGCAAAGTATCAGGGAATCAGCGCGTGCGGGAGACAAGTTCATATTCGCCCCATGTTATAAAGAGTAAGTCTAACCATGTCAAATTCAATCGATTTGGCCTCATTATATGTTGACTCCTAAATATTAATTTGCTTGTCTATTGTGAACTTATGTAGGGAGCATTGGAGCCTAAAAATGTCTCCCCAAAACCAAACCCGATGATGAACAACCTTTCACCGCCACTATTGGTCGGGTTCAGTATTTAATCCCGAGAGTGCTTAAAAAATTGTATTTAATTAAATTCATATTTTTGAATAGTCCATGGATTAGTCTTGATGTTTGGTCAAAGCATATTTTTAATTTCAGCCCAAACTTATTATTTAATTTTAGCCCAAACCTTTTTTTATTTTAATGTTTTATTATTTATTTTGGCCCAAAATTTTTATTTATTTTAGCCTAAATAATAATAAAATCATAAAATGGCCCAAAATTATCAATCGACACTTAAAATGCTGAACGAAATCAGGGTTAAAAATGAATTTAGACTGAAAAGCGGGCTGAAAATTCCCGCGTCACAGCAACAGTCCACCGTGTCACGGGAATCTTTCCCGTCTGACGGTGGGATTTCCCGTGACACGGGAAATCTGCTGTGACACGGGAATTTCTGTGTCCTTTCCGCGTAAACCCTTAACACGTTTTCTCCCCCGTTCACTAAATATTTCCCACGTCACACAAAATGTGCACCGTGTCACGGGAATGTTTCCCGTATGACGGTGGGATTTCCCGTATCACGGTACACTTTGCCGTGTCACGGGATACTTTTTTAGGGTTTTATCATTTTAGGGTTTTGTGTGTTCCCTCAGCACATTTTTTCTATAAATACCCCCTCATTTCCGATGTACGGGGCATCAATTAATTCTCTTGTTTTTTCTCTCTTCTATGCTCTAGCCTAAACACTAGTCTACCCTTATTCTTTCAAAATTCCTTCTTCAAGCACTCTCAGGAGTCCATACTTTACTCGTGGTTCTGTCCTTAAGCCAAGGCGTGAAAGGTAAAACTGCTTTAGGGTTTGGCCCTAAATCAATTCTATTTAATTTAATTTAATTATTGTTTTATTATTATTTCCTTGAAGTTACTAACTCGTTTATTATTTTGTAGTTGCAAACAAACAGAATCAAAGTAAGAATTATGTTCCTTTTATTTCTATTATTTTTCTAACGATTTTGTATTATTAGAATTATTGTTAAATTTCTTCCAATATTGATGTTTATTCTATTATTTTTATTGATCACCATATTGCATGTTTAAAGGGAATATGTAATTGAAAATCACGCCTAATAAGATAATTTGGACGACCGGTTTAGGTTCCTTTTTAATCTTGTTATTAAATCAAGTGATCACTAATATGTTCAACCAATTTAGCTTAATAATAGTTTGGAGCAAATTGAATCTCTATTTGTATGCCTTTGAGATTGCAGGAATCACTTTTCACTATAAGAATCGAGTAGAGGCCAATACGGGCGAATGTGACTCCATGACTCACTTCGTACCATCATCCCCGATCCTCCTTTCGTGGTTCTGAACCATATGGAGTTAATAATCTCATGGATTATGAATGGGGTGTAACCTTCACGGGTCAATCGGTGTTGCCTTCGTTGTCCCTTTATCGTGGTTTCTTTTTATGATCCGTGAACGGTTTACAAGTTCCTTAAAAACTTGTAGGGGGCTCCCTACTTTTCTTTGTCCCTAATCGTAATGTCAATTCCCACTTCCTATGATTGTCAAGCATATTCACCACATGCTTTAACGTAGGCGCACTTCGAGCGACGCCTATAGAGCCTCATGGTGATTTGTAATTCCAATAACACAATTTATCACCTTGATTCAGCTCGATCATCAGAGAAGTGGATCGTGAAGTCTATATTGCAAAAGTAAATATATATAGCTACCTAGTGATGATTATTGCTAATAATAACTAATTTAGTAGTCATACGACTAATCAAATTTGAATGTACTTTATTTACTACAGTGTTATGAAGAAGCTACATTGTCGTGCTCCAAAGGGTCCAACATGGAAGTCACCGTTGGTAATTTACATGATATTGTGATTATCTTTAAAATCTATGTTAGTAAATATTTGCTAATTTCTTTTGCATGTTTCACTGATGTGATTTGTTTGTCATATGCTAGTGCGCACAACAAGAAACTGGACTTGATTGTGCTTTGTATGTGATGAGATTCATGCTTGACATTGTGACTCATTGTACAGACACCCAACAGCTTGATGAGGTGTAGACACCTAAAAATGTCTCCCCAAAACCAAACCCATTGATGAACACCTTTCATCGCCATTATTGGTCGAGTTGAATATTTAATCTTTGGAGTGCTTAAATCCATGTTCTATCCAATATATTTCATGAACCAATCCAATTTCTAGCTCATTTCCCTAAATCATAACCTATTTTCCACTTTTCGTGTCCACATCGCAAAACTGAGAGAAATTGATTTTATGGCTATAAAATTTTGATCCAATTATTATTTTTTGGATAGGCCTTTAAATAATCTTTCCAACCATATATCATAAGCCCAATTCCGAGCTGTAACGAAAAAGATATGAGCAAAACACTAAACTCGGCCTAAAACCGACACCCTTCCACTAAAACGACCATATCTTAAAATATACATATCATTTTGACTTTATTTTAATTGGGTTGGAAAGTATACTTGATAAGCTTTCCAATGGTATATTATATGCCTTATTCCGAGTTACGGATCAAACGTTATGATTATTTTAAAAACGGGTAAAAATCTGAAATTACCGCGCAACAGCAAAAATGCCGCGACGCGGCAAAAGCTGACGTGTCACGGGGCTTATTCCCGTGACACGGTGCCCATTTTTTTAATTCTGCACAATTTTCTCTCGTTTCACGGGATTTTTCACCGTGTCATGGTGCAATTTCCCGTGTCACGGTGCCCATTCCGTGACACGGGGATATTCTGTGTAATTTCCGCGTACTTTTTACACCGTGACACGGCATACTGCTCTGTGCCACGGTGGACAATGCCGTGTCACGAAATTTCTTCCCGTGTCACGGTGCACATCCCGTGCCACGGGATTGCTCCGTGTTTTCTCCGCGTAATCCCTAAACGCGTTTTCACTTCCCGTAACCTAATTATTTCCCGCGTCACTCAGTTTTTCCCCGTGTCACGGGATCTTCCCCCGTCTGACGGTGCCTGTCACTGTGTCACGGTTCTCTTTGCCATGACACGATATTATTTTTTAGGGTTTTTATCTTTTTAGGGTTCCGCGTGTTCCCTCTGCTCATTTTCTCTATAAATAGGACCCCCCTTTCTGCAGTTCGGGGCACCAATAATCATTCTCTCTCACCTTACACCAAATATCATTCTTTTCTCCCTCTTTAACCTAATTTCTAGCCTCCTTATTCTTCCATAATAATTCCCCTAAGCACTCCAAGGAGTCTATACTTAACCCGAGGTTCCGTCCTTAAACCAAGGCGTGAAAGGTACAAATAACTGAGGGTTTGGACCAAATCAACTCTACTTTTTAATTAATTTAATTTCCGTTTGATTTATATTTTTATTGAAGTTACTAAAAGTTTATTCATGATGTAGCAATTTAAAGGAACGCGCGGAATGTAAGTAATTAATTAAATTAATTACTCTTATTTTATTTTATATTGCTAGTATCATGATTAGGTTATTTTATATTTGATTTGACTAACAATTTATTGTTGAATTGCTTCCAATATTAATGTTGATTCTATTATTTTTCTTGATCACTATATTTCATGTTTAAAGGGAATATGTAATTGAAAATCACGCCTAATAAGATAATTTGGACAACCGGTTTAGGTTCCTTTTTAATCTTATTGTTTAATCAAGTGGTCACGATATTTTAGAATTATATGTTGCATTAATATTCAACCAATTTAGCCTAATAATAGTTTGGAGCAAATTGAATATTTTGTTTGTATGCCTTTGAGATCGCAGGAATCATTTTTCACTATAAGAATCGAGTAGAGGACAATACGGGCGAATGTGACTCCATGACTCACTTCGTACCATCATCCCCGATCCTCCTTTCGTGGTTCCGAACCATATGGAGTTAGTAATCTCATGGTTTATGAATGGGGTGTAACCTTCACGGGTCAATCGTTATTGCCTTCGTTGTCCCTTTATTCGTGGTTGCCTTTTATGATCCGTGAACGGTTTACAAGTTCCTTAAAAACTTTTTGGCGGCTCCCTACTTTCCTTGTCCCTTATCATATATGTCAATTCCCACTTCCTATGAGTGCCAAGCATATTCACACATGCTTTAACGTAGGCGCACTTCGAACGACGCCTACATGAGGTAAGTCCTAAAACTTAATGAAATGCTATATTGATGTGATTTCTAGCCTTAGACACCTAATATTACCCAACATTGACATGTTATGAGAAATAAAAGGTCATTTGACAAGAAAGGTAGAAAATGGGCTGAATAGAAGTCATTTGGGCCATATTTGGGCCATTTTGTATTAATATGCTCTTTTGATGTGATTTCTTTCCTTATACACCTATAACTAGATAATATTGACATGTTATGAGATAAATAAAGTTCACTTAATAAGAAATGTAGGAAATGGGCAAAGTAAAGTCATATAGGCCATATTCGGGCCATTTTGAGTAAAAAGCGTCTTAAACCGTAATAAAATGCTCTTTTGATTCAATTTCAGGGTTTAGACACATAAAACTAGGTGTCATTGACATGTTATGAGAAAGAAACAATTCATTTGATAAGTAATGTAGGAAATGGGCTACATAAAAGTCATATAGGCCATATTTGGGCCATTTTGAGTAAAATGCGTTGTTAAACTTATTGAAACGATATATTGATGTGATTTTTAGCCTTAGACACCTAATATTACCCAACATTGACATGTTATGAGAATTAAAAAGGTGATTTGACAAGAAAGGTAGAAAATGGGCTGAATAGAAGTCATATGGGCCATATTTGGGCCATTTTGTGTTAATATGCTCTTTTGATGTGATTTCTTTCCTTATACACCTATAAGTAGATAATATTGACATGTTATGAGATAAATAAAGTTCATTTAATAAGAAATGTAGGAAATGGGCAAAGTAAAGTCATATAGGCCATATTCGGGCCATTTTGAGTAAAAAGCGTCTTAAACCTTAATAAAATGCTCTTTTGATTCAATTTTAGGGCTTAGACACATAAAACTAGGTGTCATTGACATGTTATGAGAAAGAAATAGTTCATTTGATAAGTGTAGGCGTCGCTCGAAGTGCGCTTACGTTAAAGCATGTTGTGAATATGCTTGGCACTCATAGGAAGTGGGAATTGACATATACGATAAGGGACACGATTAGGGACAAGGAAAGTAGGGAGCCGCCAACAAGTTTTTAAGGAACTTGTAAACCGTTCACGGATCATAAAAGGCAACCACGAATAAGGGACAACGAAGGCAACAACGATTGACCCGTGAAGGTTACACCCCATTCATAATCCATGAGATTACTAACTCCATATGGTTCGGAACCACGAAAGGAGGATCGGGGATGATGGTACGAAGTGAGTCATGGAGTCACATTCGCCCGTATTGGCCTCTACTCGATTCTTATATTGAAAAGCATTCCTGTGATCTCAAAGGCATACAAACAAAGATTCAATTTGCTCCAAACTATTATTTAACTAAATTGGTTCAAGATTAATGCACACATAATTCTAAAAATTTGGTGATCACTTCAATTAATAATAAGATTAAAAGGATCCTAAACCGGTTGTCCAAATTATCTTATTAGTCGTGACTTTCAATTACATATTCCCTTTAAACATGCAATATGGTGATCAATAATAGAATAACATTAATATTAAAACCAATTTAATCACAATTCCAACAACATAAAATCGTTAGAAAAATAATAAAAATAAAAGGAGCATGACTCTTACTTTGATTATGTTTGTTTGCAACTACAAAATAATAAACGAGTTAGTAACTTCAAGGAAATAAATAAAACAATAACTAAATTAAATAAAATAAAATAGAGTTGATTTTGGGGCCAAACCCTCAAACAATTCTACCTTTCACGCCTTGGTTTAAGGACAGAACCTCGAGTAAAATATGGACTCCTTTGAGTGCTTGAAGAAGGAATTTTTAAGTGAAAAGGGTAGGCTAGTGTTTAGGTTAATAGCATAGAAGAGAGAAAGTAAAAATAATAAAATTCTCGGTGCCCCGTTCATCAGAAATGAGGGGGTATTTATAGGAAAAATGTGTTGAGGGAGCACACGGAACCCTAAAATGATAAAAACCCTAAAAAAGTATCCCGTGACACGGTCAGACTGTACCGTGACACGGTCAGACTGTACCGTCAGACGGTACACTTTCCCGTGACACGGTACAGTTTTGGAGTGACGCGGGAAATTTTCAGAAAACGGGATGAAAAACGCGTTAAGGGTTTACGCGGAAAGGACACGGAACGTCCCGTGTCACGGTAGGGGAAGTCCCACCGTCAGACGGGAAGCATTCCCGTGACACGGTGGCAGTCTGCCGTGGCGCGGGAATTTTTCAGTCCATTTTCCGTCTAAATTCATTTTTAACCCTAATTTCTTTCGGCTTTTTAAGTGCCGATTGATAATTTCGGGCTTTTTCTGACTTTTATTATTCGGGCTAAAATAAGAAAATAATTAAATAAAAATAAATAAAAGGTTTGGGCCAAAAATAAATAATAAAACAATAAAATAAAAAGGTTTGGTCTTAAAATAAGTTGGGCTGAAATTAAAACTATGCTTTTACCAAACAACAAGACTAATCCATGGACCATTCAAAAATATGAATTTAATAAAATACGATTTTTTAAGCACTCTCGGGATTAAATACTAAACCCGACCAATAGTGGCGGTGAAAGGTTATTTATCATCGGGTTTGGTTTTGGGGAGACATTTTTAGGTGTCTACAATAAGTAATGTAGGAAATGGGTTACATAGAAGTCATATAGGTAATATTTGATAAAATACATATTGTTTTGCCTAATTAATTAATTCTAACATAATGTTTTTGTATTTGAAGTTTTGCAAGGTCCAAAAGGATGGTCCGTTGACAATCAAGGAGCTTAATGAAGTTCGTGACATGCTAACTTTTGAACTATGTATATTATTATTCATTATATATTATTTACTTACTATCATTTGTATATATATATATATATAACACTTTTTTTTTTATTGTATTGCGTTTGGGAATATATATATATATATATATATATATATATATATATATATATATATATATATAATTATTATAATTATTTTATTTAATATAATTGCTAGAATTACAGGTTATTATTATTGCTGGGAACAAGTTTTTTTTTTAAATATTATTGCACGAAAAAATGGAAAAAAATAATTTTGAGTAAAAAGGCATCGGTTAACCGGTGCCAAAACTAGGTACCACCAAAAAAAAATGGCGAGAGACTATTTTAGGCACCGGTTAACCGGTGCCAAATCAGGTATAGGGCACCGGTTTTGAACCGGTGCTAAAAAGGGGGGTATTTGGCACCCCCACATAGAATGCGGTTCAAACCGGTGCCTTAGACCGGGTTTGAACCGCTGCCAAAGCCCCTTTTTCACCTAGTGAGAGTACTTGAGGAGGGCAACACCTTTAGATGTAGAGCGACTTCTTCATGAAAGTAATGTTCGTGGATTTCCCAATATGTTGGGGAGCATTGATTGCATGCATTGGGAGTGGAAAAATTGTCCACGTGCATGGAAAGGAATGTACCAAGGAAGAAGTAAAACTGCGACCATAATTTTAGAAGCTCTTGCTTCCAAAGGCTTGTGGATATGGCATGCTTTTTTTGGCACACCTGGTTCACTAAATGATATAAATGTCCTCCAACGGTCGCCAATGTTCAATGATATTTGTGAAGGTCGAGCCCCAGAGGTGAGTTTTAATGTGAATGGAAATAGATACAATATGGGATACTACCTTACAGATGGTATATATCCAAATTGGGCAGCATTTATCCCAGCCATCAAGCTTCCACAAACTGCTAAGCAAAGATTATTTACGAGGAAGCAAGAAAGTTATCGCAAAGATGTTGAGCATGCCTTCGGAGTGTTACAAGCTCGATTCGCAATAATACAACAACCAGCTCTCGCATGGTTGACATAAATCCTATGGAAAATTATAATGGCATGCATTATCATGCACAATATGATTGTTGAAGATGAGCGAGAGAACTATTTGCATTACGATGCATCTGAATTTATCACTGATCAACCTCAAAATATAGCCGGGTCTTCAAACCAAGATATTAACCAACCATTCACTGTGAGAGAAGGACGACTACGTAATCTCAGTTTAGCGAGTTACATGACAAACATAAATAATGTCCGAGACAGGGAGACTCATGTGTCATTGAAAAAAGACTTGGTTGAGCACGTATGGAGTCGTTTTGGTAATGAATGACGATATCAAGTAGTCGGATAATTATTCTTATGTAATATTTTTTTTTCATTGTTATGTTTTCCCGTGTTCTTTTCAGTTCCATACATAAATTAAATGTGATATTGTTATTTTACGAGTAATAATAGTTAAGTCTTTAATATATTTTTTTTAATAATATTTAAATTAATCATGTCATTATTACGAATACTTTGATAATTATTACAAATAATTATTACGTAAACTAAATAATCAATGACAAATTCAAGAACTTATAGATGTCATTAGTTCGACTAATATGTTTATTAGAAGAATAATTAAACATAAACTCCATTGGTAAGAGAGACAAAACATGGTGGGGTATTGATAAAAGTAGGAGAGAGAATGGTGGGTGTAGACACCTAAAAATGTCTCCCCAAAACCAAACCCGATGATAAACACCTTTCATCGCCATTATTGATCGAGTTGAGTATTTAATCTTTGGAGTGCTTAAATCCATGTTCTATCCAATATATTTCATGAACCAATCCAATTTCTAGCTCATTTCCCTAAACCATAACCTATTTTTCACTTTTCGTGTCCACATCGCAAAACCGAGAGAAACTGACTTTATGGATATATAATTTTGATCCAATTATTATTTTGTTGGATAGTCCTTGAAATAATCTTTCCAACCATATATCATAAGCCCAATTCCGAGCTATAACGAAAAAGATATGAGCAAAACACTAAACTCGGCCCAAAACTGACACCTTTCCACTAAAATGGCCATATCTTAAAATCTACAAATTATTTTGACCTGATTTTAATTGGGTTGGAAAGTAGACTTGATAAGATTTCCAATGATGTATTATATGCCTTATTCCGAGTTACGGATCAAAAGTTATAATATTTTTAAAATGGGTAAAAAAAACTGGAATCATCCCGCACAGTGCAAAAGCACCGTGTCACGGGAGTGTACCCCGTCTGACGGTGCCTTCCCCCGTCTGACGGTGCCTGGTGCCGTGACACGGTACTGTACATCATGTCACGGTGCCATCTTTGAAGCTTTTTTGCGTCAAATTCCACCGTGGCACGGTACCTGTTATCGTGACACGGTACCTGCTGCCGTGTCACGATATTTCTCATGTCACGGTGCTTTTTCAATGTAATTTCCGCGTTTTCCCATACCGTGACATGGTGTACTGTACCGTGCCACGATGGACACTGCCGTGTCACGGTACGTGTGTCGTGTCATGGAATTTTCTCGTGTCTTTTCCGCGTAAACCCTTCACGCGTTTTCACTACCCGTAGGTCAAATATTTCCCATGTCACTCCAGTTGTCCACCGCGTCGCGGGATTTTCCCCCGTCTGACGGTGCCTGGCACCGTGTCATGGTGTTTTCTGACGTGTCGCGGTGTTAATTTTTAGGGTTTTTATCTTTTTAGGGTTCCGTGTGTTCCCTCTACTCAATTTTCCTATAAATACAACCCCCATTTCTACAGTTCGGGGCATCAAATCCTTCTCTCTTTCTCTCTTTTACACCAAAAATTATTATATTCTCTCTCTCCCATATTCTAAGCTTTAAACCTATATTCCTAATTACACCATTCTTCCCTTAAGCACTCCAAGGAGTCCATACTTAACCCGAGGTTTCGTCCTTAAACCAAGGCGTGAAAGGTACACATAACTGAGGGTTTGGACCAAATCAACTCTACTTTTTATTTAAATTAATTTAATTTCTATTTGATTTATATTTTTTATTGAAGTTACTAACAATTTATTCATAATGTAGCGATTTAAAGGAAGGCGCGGAATGTGAGTAATTAATTAATTTAATTACTTATTTTATTTTTAATATTGCTAATATCATGATTAGGTTTATTATTATTTGATTTGACTAACACTATTATTGTTGAATTGCTTCCAATATTAATGTTTATTCTATTATTTTTGTTGATCACCATATTGCATGTTTAAAGGGAATATGTAATTGAAAATCACGCCTAATAAAATAATTTGGACAACCGGTTTAGGTTCCTTTTTAATCTTGTTATTTTAATTCAAGTGATCACAAATATTTTAGAATTATGTGTTGCATTAATATTTAACCAATTTAGCCTAATAATAGTTTGGAGCAAATTGAATATTTTGTTTGTATGCCTTTGAGATCGCAGGAATCACTTTTCACTATAAGAATCGAGTAGAGGCCAATACGGGCGAATGTGACTCCATAACTCACTTCGTACCATCATCCCCGATCCTCCTTTCGTGGTTCCGAACCATATGGAGTTAGTAATCTCATGGTTTATGAATGGGGTGTAACCTTCACGGGTCAATCGTTGTCTCTTAATCGTGGTTGCCTTTTATGATCCGTGAACGGTTTACAAGTTCCTTAAAAACTTGTTGGCGGCTCCCTACTTTCCTCGTCCCTAATCATATATGTCAATTCCCACTTCCTATGAGTGCCAAACATATTGACACATGCTTTAACGTAGGTGCACTTCGAGCGACGCCTACAATGGGGTTACTCACCATTGTAGGAAAAATAAAGGGAGTGACTCAAGATAGTGGAATATGATGTGGAGGGGGAAAAGTAGGGAAGAGAAAATTGTGAGCCACCCCACCATTGTGGGTGCTCTTACATTTTTTTTTAAGTAGTGATTTGACCAAACCACTAAAAGCTACTCAAATGCTAACACCGAACATGTCCTAGCTTAATGAGCGGAGGAAGTAATTGCATATTTGCATACATACACAATCAAATGGACCAAATTTGAGTCTTTATCAATATAATCAGTGAAACTAATCCGAGAAGAAAAGAGTAAGAAGATAATTGGAGCCTTGTGAGCAGCTGTGGCCGCCTATATCCAAATAAAGGGATATACTTTGACGCGGTGACCCCCTGGTTTTATAAAGCTTTACTGTAAAAAAAAGAGATGAACCTATAAGCTTAAAGACAGATAGATGTGGGCCTTACAATTTGGACGACATTTCATTTCATTCCCTTTCATTCAAAATTGAACGCAACAATAATAAAGTTGGCAGTATCATATCATCACTTCTCACTCATTCACACACTCCTTCACTTTGCAATTATTAATTCATTATCCCACACGGTTACCCATTTCTTGTTTTTGGGTCGGATCCCATTTTCTCTCTCTTCAGGAACACTTCTTTTCTGGGTTAGTCTTTTTCTCACTTCATTTTTAGTACAGTACTAGTTTTGGTTGTTAATTTGTTTAATTTCAGATTTATGCTTGTTTTTGCTAATAATGGTGTTTGTTTTGGTTTATTTTTTCACTTGTGTGTTTGAATGGTCACTGTTTTGCTTTGATTTAAAAGAAAGCTTTTTTTATTGTGGGGTTGAAGAAATAATTTGGGTTTTCTATGTTTTCAATTTTGTCCCCTTTAATTATTTGAATTTGGTTAAAGTGATATCATGAATTAGAATTAATTTGAAGTAAGTTGGATAGTAATTATGTTGCATTGTCAAAGTTGTTCATTTGGCTCAACTAGTGAACTAGGTAGTAATTTCTGTTTGTCATGAAATGCCATTGAATTATTGATTTTGTCAAAGCTCGTTTTCATAATTTCATTATATTATGTCCATAAATTTATGGGTTTTACCAATTTGTTGAACTTGAATGCAACACTTTGAGCCCCTGGGTATTCTATTGCCTTTGTTGGATTTTAGGATATGTTCTGGTATGTTTTCGAAGAGATTTGGGTTGATAGGAATAAGTTAAATTCGATCCATTTTCGTGTTTTTGTTTATGAGACATGTAAGTAGTTTGCACTTTGTAGTTACATATACATTGGCCCTACAAGTAAAAACACCTGTGGTTGGTATTCTGCAAGACTGTGGGTAGGCATTTGAGTAGTTAATAAGGGTCATATATTGGCAAAGTGACTGTATTAGGGCATAAATCATGTTTTTTTATGCGTTACCTTCACATTTATGTTGTTGTTGCATACTAAATTCAATTTGTTTTTGGTATGCTTGTGTAGGATGGGAGGTGGAGTGAAAGAGTCCTGGTTTAGTAGTTTATGGGGGATTTCACGAAGAAATGGTTCGCATTCTGAGAAAGCTGTAATGGGAATTCTAGCTTTTGAGGTGTCGACTTTGATGTCTAAGGTTGCTAACTTATGGAATTGTTTGAGTGATAATCATATATCGCAGTTGAGGGAAGATGTTATTAACTCGCCTGGGATTGTAAAACTTGTATCAGATGATGAAAACTTTCTCATGAACCTTGCTTTTGCGGAAATCGTTGAGAATTTGTGGTACGCTGCACACTCTGTCACTAGGTTAGGAAAGAAATGCTCTAATCCTGTATATCATCGTTTGGACCAACTTTTAAGCAGCCCTCTTGAGAACTCTACCGAATTGTATGGATGGGAATATAGATGGAAGAAGATGGAGAAGAAAGTTAAGAAACTGGAGAGTTTTGTTGCTGCTACTTCACAATTGCATCAAGAGATGGAGGTGCTGGTGGAGCTTGAACAAACATTGAGAAGAATGCAGTGCAATCCAGAAACCAGTCGAGTAAAATTGCTTGAATTTCAGCAGAAGGTCATTTGGCAGCGTCAGGAGGTGAAAAACTTACGAGAAATGTCCCCTTGGTCTAGGACATATGATTACATAGTGCAGCTTCTTTCAAGATGTCTAGTTACTATAATTGAGAGGCTTAAATTTCTGCTTGGAATTAATGAAGTGATATATTTGGACAGAAATCACACGACAGGGCTTCAGCCTACAGCTGGATCCCTGATACGGAGTCGATCATTTGTACAATCTTCTGTTTATCCCTCTGAAACTCATAGCTCTATCTTTTATTCAGGACCTTTGGTTAGATCGAGCTCTTTACTGGGATTGCCAACCAGAAGTAAGAGAGCTAGCAAAAGGCAACAGAGACAGACTCTTCAGAATGAACATAATCCACACAAAAAGTTCCCATTTTTAAACACAAAACGATTTGCTCAATCAGGACCATTTAAAGGATGCATGATTGGTGGAAGTAATTCTCCAGTAGTTGAGAGCTGTATGCCAACAAGCAGTGGGCCTTCAAGTTCCGCAGCTATTGTGTTGAGTGATGTGGATGGAAAATTGAACAATTTGGATCCTTCTTCTCATGACAGCACATTTCCCACAAGTAGCTCCGTTTATCTTTCACAGTGTATATTGTCAAATACTCCTCCATGTTCTCTGGGAAGTGCTGCCTTAAGTCTCCATTATGCAAATATTATTATATTAATTGAAAAGCTTGCTTCATCGCCTCACCTGATTTCCCATGATGCAAGGGAGGATCTGTACGATATGTTAACAACAAGCATAAGGAGCATGTTGAGGGCTAGACTAAAACTTTACACCAAATCCTTTGCTTCCTCAGCCTATGATTCTGCCCTTGCTACGGAATGGAGTCTGGCTATAGCAAGAATGTTAGAATGGCTTTCTCCTCTTGCGCATAACACAGTTAGATGGCACTCTGAAAGGAATTATGAGAAGCAGCATATTGTTTCCCGTGGGAATCTTCTTCTAGTGCAGACTTTGTATTTTGCAAATCAATCAAAGGCTGAAGCTGCAATTATCGAACTTTTGTTGGGTTTGAACTATCTATACAGATTTGGCAGAGACGTGAATGAGATGGTTTTCTTGGAAGCGAGTGGTAACCGAGTTTATGATGAATATGCAATTCAGGCAGATACTATTGCTTGCAATGCTTGATAAAATTGGGGCAGACCTTCTTGGTTTATCTAATGATAGTGGTACACATACAGAGAAGTGCTGTATTTTTGGAAGCTTCACTATAAGTTGGTAAAGGGCCATGCCGGACTCAGTTGTATGGAGAAACCTTTGTTTCACATAACGAGGAATCCATCAGAAATAGCAGATGAGTTAACCATCTTTTTATACAATAGCTATACATTGTTTAACTGTATCTTAGATTGCATAACTTGTTCTTCTTGCCATCATATTAGACTGTTGTAAAGCATAGTTTATATTTAACATGAGATGTGTGATGTGTAACCTCAGAATTTAAGTTTGATGTCTTCTTCCTTTACATCCTTTACTTGTGTAAGTATCAGTCTGGCTTCTACTATGCAGATTTTCATCTTTTCTGCTCTTATCTTGTCAAATTCAGTTTATTTCTCATTTGAATATATATAATTTTGTTGGTTGAATGTTTTTAATGTGATGGGTAAAACAGGCTGATTTTTTTTGTTGGAAGGTGGAGATGGGGAGAAGGCCACATTTCATTTGATAGGAATAGAATGTCTTTTTAATTTTCAAACTCGGATGTTGAGTGGTGGTTTTTGTTTCTGTTGTAGACCTACATCATATAAGGCTTGTTCCACATGCCATCTCAGTTTTAGCGTTCAGTCCTTTAGTGGTTGTGCTGAGGCAAAAATGCCTTCTGTCTGGTGATGGTATAATGAGTTTTGTGAGCTGCCTTGTAGGTTCACATGTCCCAACTTTGACTGCTGTTTTTAGTACTAAGTTTTTGCTGATGAAGACCATTATGGTTCTCATTAAGAGAAGTGCATTTTTCAGATAGCTACTCATCTTTGTTGTTGGTCTCCTAGCTGTCTTGTTCTTTGGTTAGTTTAGTTTTGGATTGTCATGGACCTGAGTGTTTCTATAAATACTTTTTTTTTTTTTTAAAGAATGTTTCTACTCATACTTTGTATATTATAATGTCTTTGGATAATTGTGCTTGAAGGGAAAGAAAGAGGAAGTGTATTGACAGATCTAAATTTCTGTATTTGGATATTTATTGGGGAAGAGAAGAAGAAAGAAAATTCAAGGGGAAATACAATCCTACTTCTCCCATCCTTCTCCTCCCTTTCCGTCAATTATTAACCAGACATACTATTTGTTTATGGACCTTAAGTGTATTAAAGCTTGTTGCAGAGAGCTCTGAAGCGGAAATGTCTTACAAAATTACTAGAATTACTACATGCCCCTAATTTTATCTTTTGAAATGTAAATGCCAATTTTCTTTATCTGCTTGATAATTATGTGAAAGATCACTTTTTTTTAAGGGAAAGCTATAAGCCTAAAAGAGCATTATGTTTTTGCCTTTTACTTTCTTTATAAGGAAGAAACCGTAGACATGGTTTAATAGAACAAAGGGAGAGGAGTTGGTGCAAACATAGTCTTATTATGTGGAATGAAAACTAGTAAATGTAGACCATGTCAAGGTAGACGCATAATTCTCAATTTTTATTGTTATAACTTGCATCTTCAGCAATTTCGACATGTTTAAATTTGTAGCTTACATAACTCAATTAGATAGGCTCAGCACTTATCCCCTGTCAAACCTGTGATTGCCTAATTTATTACTCTTTTGATCCTAAATTGATATTCACACTTGGAATTGTCACGTGACTTGAAAACCATTGTTAGAAGTAGAATTAAGATTGGATCGGGTAGAGAAAGAAAAGACAAGAATGTTAGGAAAGGGTGTAAGAAGAAATGAGAAAAGTGTATATTTTGTTCTTTTTTGATGTTCCATACTCCTTTTGGGACTCGACGAGAGTTTGATCGTTACAGAAATGACTCATTTCCTGGTGCAATTTAGTTAGACATAATACTTCCTCGGTATCACTTTCAGCTGTACAAGTTTTCGTGCTGTCAACCTGATCTTATCCTCCCAATCAATTGTATCAGGGGGCTTTCAACTTTCTAGTTCCAGTCAAAATTGCGCAGTAGAGCACCTGATCTGAGATTTAACATTATTTTGAGCTAGCAGATTCCTTGTACACATTCTTCTCCCTGCTCCAAAGGGTAGTAGTTCATATTGCTGCTCCTTTATTTTATTCTGTCATAATTTTACCCTATAAAACTCTCAGGCTTGAAGATAATGGATCATCCCAGCTTTCTGAGTCTTTCGATTCCGCATGTATTCACAAAAAACTTGTGTGCTACAGAAACCTCCTTTCTTGGTACAAGCCTACAAGGAATGGGACTAGAGGATGTAATCAGAGAATTTCCTTGATCACTGCCTGTAAATATGGGAGATCGTTGATATCAGCCTCTTTCAACTGTCTTTGCTGTTCTACAATATGATAAAATTCCGATTACTTTAGGCATTGAATTGGGGTTTGCAAGGAGCTTTGTCATTGCCTTCTATTGTACTGGATTTTAACTCTACCAGCCATGAAATACTCCTGTAAGTCTTGTTTCACCAGTGTATAGTGGAACACTGAAAAAACTGAAGTTATGAAATTACAGTTTATTGAAGGCCTACATGTCTTGTGTATAAATGTATATTAAGTTGATAACCCTCCTAAGCTCCTAGTAATCTCAAATTTTTAGTACATGAATGTGTATAATTTTTTTTTTTTAACTTAACGTAGGATTTATAATTTCTATTTATTTAAAGAAATTGTAATGTCATTTTAATATTTTATGGCTCCGAACATAGTGTATATACTTTTTTCAAGGGTTAAAATTATATTGTACTCCATATTACTTTTTTTAGGTGTAAAAATTTTACTCCAATATATGCTTTTTCCTATTGCAAAGGGTCACTTTTTTTTTGGAGGGGTGAACATGTAAGAACTTTTTTCTTTTCCAAATCCAAGTGACCCAAATAGGGTTATTTACTAGTCCAAAAATGTATCGAATTAGACCATACTGAAGATTTATGATTTGAAATTTTAAAATTTAGAGAATGGACTAATTATGCTAGGATTAGATCTAATCGATTTGGATTTGAAGTAGAAATTCTATTTTGAATCTTTAAAAAATTACAACAATATGAAAAACCGAAAAAACAAAATGAAGAAAACTAATTGTTCAAGGCATATTTGAATACTTCATAATATAAAAACTTCCATGCATATTTGAGGATAAATTCACCTATTTTGAACGATTTGATACATAATTTTAATAAAAAAAAAAACAGGTCTAAAATTAGTTTAAAAAGATTTGGTATAGATTGGATGGAAGATAAAATGTTATAGTTTCAACTCAAGTATTATACATCCAATTTTCTAACTCCAATTGATTATAGCTCTATCTAATTGGTGAACACTTGCATTGCATTTATGGGAAGTTAATCTTGTGATTGATGAGCATGTTATATTACACGAAATACATACCATTTTTTATAAAGATGGTTGTGCGTAGTCCACATGCTTTGGGGTTAATTAGACCTTTCCCCAAATTTTTTAAAAGGTGGGGCCCATGCACAACTCAAACCCACGTGCCATCGTACTAGGCAATGTTGTGCCTGCATGTCTATGTTGAATTATATTAATTTAGTTTTTTTAGCGTGTATCTTCTCAAGTAAAGGCGGCACATGCCTAACTGTTAAATTTAGATTTCAATGTGTTCTCTGTATATTTTTTTATTTACAATAATACGGCGGCTACAATATATATAGCTAGGTATACTTGGAGGGCAAGGCCAAGTATCCTAAGATAAGTCACAAAATATTCTAGGAAATATTTACACAATATTCACACATATAAAAAGCTTGACACATACAATAACATGTCGTGTCGTGTTGTGCCTAGGTATGAATTTTTTTTTTACGATAAAATATGTTATGCTTTAGAGTAGCCTAACCTGGTGTATCTTTGATTTTACACGAATAATTACATTTTTTTGTAGAATGGAATCCATTTTTGTCCGATCCATTTTTAGGTTTTCCGTTTGAATTGAAATTTATTGTAGTGGACTATTGAACTGTAGTCACTGTACACACTAACACACACTCATTCTTTCTCAAAGGTTCCTATAAAAATGAAACTTTTCAAATTCCAAATGCACAAACTGCATTTGCCCGAACACATTCTCTCAAAATTCAGAAATCCACATTTCATTACCGTTAATCTTCCTCACTCCCACACTCAAAATTCAAAAAATTGTCGGAGATGAAATCGGCGACGATGATGATGATGAGAGAGAAGGGAAAGTTCATCTATAAATTATACAGAGCAGTAACCTTTTCTCTAACTCCATTAATCCACCTTCATCTCCGATTTCGCAAATTCCGAGGTCTAGAACATTCTCTTCGATGGCCGGAGCGTCTCGGCCGCCCTTCTCTCAACCGCCCTCCTGGTCCACTTCTCTGGTTTCACGCCGTTTCTCTAGGTTTATTCTCTCCTCCATTGTTGTTCAAAGAATTAAACAAATGTTATTGTAATTGAATTTGATTTTTATTTTTTAATTTGTTGAATGAATGGATAGGAGAAGGAATGGCGGCGATTCCGGTGATTCGACGTTGTTTGACAGAACGACCTGATATTAACATTCTTATGACTACTACTACACTTGCTGCATTGTAAGTTTCATTCAAACCCAATTTATGTTTTGCAATTGCCTGAAAATCTTATTCTGCATAGTGAAATCTAATTTTGGTTATGATTTCAAGGTTAATTTTCTGAATTTTGTGTTTTAATATTCATTTTCGGAGTCTAATTGGAATGAATTTGTTGAAATTTTGAAAGTCATTAAGAAGGAAACCATTTGGGTTACGGAGTACTAATTTTCTCAACTAATTAGTACCTTTTTTTTTTTTTTTTTTTTTTTTTTCAGATTTGCTCAATCAACAATAATGCATTACAAACTATAGAAATTGTTTGGAAATATACTAATACAACAAATAAAACTTTAAGTCATCATCTTTGCTTGATCCTGAAACCATTTGCCTTACAATATGTTTCTTGAAATGACAAAATTAACAAAAGTATTGGTCGTATTCCAAAGTCCAAAGAACTTGGGATACGATTGGAAGGATGGGGATGAAAAGGTCACGGGTATGAGTTCTTGGGATACGATTGGATGGATGGGGATAAAAAGGTCACGAGTAAGAATACCACGTAAACTATTTAATTCAAACCATTGGTCTAGAACTACAAGCAAAAAGGGGCTGGATGAAGGTGTGATCTAGGCCTATTACCATAAAAAGAGTCGGCTGTTCATGTGACATGGTAAACTTAAAATAGGAGAACACTTGTCTCTCTTTGAAGGAAGAGACTAAAGTGAACATGCTATGACTTCCCTACAAGAAAATTTGTTAAATTTGCTCATAGGTGATCTGAATTAGATGATATAAAATGCTACCTCTTCTTCTTCATTTTTTTTTTTTTTTTTTTTTTTTTTTTTTTTTTTTGTTGACAAAAGAGCTATCAAATAAAAAAACAACCAAAACAACAAATGTCAACCCAAAAAAAAACTAAAACAAAAAATATAACAGCTGACGCCGCCGAGCACAACCAGCCAACCAGTGAGCAGGAGTAACTCACATACGAGGAACCTTTTGAACATGACAGGCCAAAAGAGACTGAACACAAGCCCGCAATTCCTGGATAAGCCACCAAGCAGAAATTTCCATTGAGCCAGAAGGAGGAAGAAGAGTAAGGAGGGCAGCACAATCTGTATAAACCCGGATTTTTAAAAAACCTTTGCGAATAGCATACTCCAAACCCCATATACAAGCTTGAATCTCAGACTGCAACGCTGAACTTGCCATAAAAGCCCGACAATTACCTCCCACAACCACCTCCCACAACCTCAGAAGAATGAAGATCACGCACTATCCAGCCCGCCCTATAAGTAGAGCAATCCCAGGCCCCGTCTACAATCAAACATGCCGTTGGAGAAATATAAGGTAACCCCCGCAGACACAGCCACTTGACATCATGCCTAGTCTCCAAACTAACCGAACTAGAAGACCTCGTAAACCTCTTCCAATCTAGAGCCTGCATATTACGAATAACCCAATCTGACGCCAAACCAACAATTGACCCAGGCGACCAAACAACATTCCTAAACCTCTAGTGATTACGAGAAATCCAAATCGCCCAAAGGAGAGAAAAAAAATGAAGCAATGCCCTTCCAATTTCTTGATGACGAAAAAAGAGAAATTGTACCTGAGAACCAAATACTAAACGAAGGAAACTGCATAAGATCCCATTGGATTCCCAACGCCCTAGATAACCAAAGACTACAGATAGCAGGACAATCTTTGAATGTATGAGATACAGATTCCACATCCGCATGACAAAATGCACAAACTCGATCAACAGGGAGGCCTCGAGAATTGAGAGTAGTCGCTAAAGGAAGAGCGTCGTGCATCAATTTCCAACCAAATATTTTCCAACGAGGAAGAATTGGTAAAGCCCAGAACTTCCTCCACCATGCTTGAGAGATTTGAGATGGACTACCAGCCATGACCCTAGGCTCACAAAGAACAACATAAGCAGATTTCGTTGTAAAAACTCCATCCCTAGTAAACTTCCAGTAAACAAAATCATCCATTAAACGCACAGGTCGATCCAAAGAAAGAATTCTAGCAGCAGAACTAGAATCAAACAACCCGTGAATAATAGTAGCATCCCACGCGCAAGAACGCGGATCAAGTAAAGAAGAAACAAGAGTCGGTCGAACCGACTCGGACGGAAGATTCTTAAAATGAATTGGCCCCCCCGGAACCCAAGAATCCTCTAAAATACGAACTCGAGAACCTGAACCAACCTTCCAACACAAACCCTTCGACACCAAGGACATCCCCGAAATAAGACCCCTACAACCCCACGAGGGACGAGAAGTCGAGAAGGAGTTAGTAGAACAAAGAGTTGGATACTTCGCAGACAGAAGCCGAGAAACCAACAACTGAGGGCAGTGAATAAGTCGCCAACTTTGCTTCGCCAACAGGGAAGAGTTAAAAGGGGAAATACTACGAATTCCTAATCCCCCTAAACCCTTCGGAAGATGGAGCAACGACGAAGACCGAAGAGCAAATCCTCGATTAGAAGAAGAAGATTTCCACCGGCTAACAAATTATCCATTTTGGAACATATAGATTCAGGAATTTTGAAAACAGACAGGATGTGATTAAAGGAGGCAATGAGCACTGAGTTAATAATAACAAGCTTAGCCGCCGGCGAAAGCCGGAGAGCTGTAGACGTTTGGCCACCTTATCCAAGAGGAATCAAACTCAGAGCATTTACTACGACCTAAATCAACAGGAAGCCCCAAATATGAACCCAATCTAGATTCAGATCGCATCTTCAAACAACCAGATAGATAAGCTCGGTAATCCTCAGGAGTATTAGGACTAAACTTGACAAATGACTTTTGCAAATTAAGCATTTGACCTGAAATATCACAAAAAGCAGAAAGCACATTCAACACTTGTTCACAAGCTGGAGGAGAAACCTGGAAAAATAGCAAAGAGTCATCTGCAAAGAACAAGTGTGAAATGGTAGGAGCCCCCCTAGCAATTTTAATACCCTGAAAAAGATCTTCCGATTCTGCCTTACGCAACATAGCCGAAAGAACCTCCATGCACAAAACAAACAGGTATGGAGATAGCGGATCTCCTTGACGTAGACCACGCTGAGGACGAAAACCCTCTGTAGGTGACCCATTAACCAATACCTGGTATGACACTGTAGATACACACTGCATAATCAGATGAATCCAGTAGGGAGGAAACCCAAAAACCTGAAGAACCCTACACAGAAAGTCCCACTCAACTCTGTCATAAGCTTTATTCATGTCTAGCTTTAGGGCCGCATAAAAACGTTTCCTGGCTTTGGAAGCATTCATAAATGAAAGAATCTCGTGCACCATCAGACAATTATCAGACATTAACCTACCCGGAACAAAGGCATTCTGAAAATCTGAAACTATGTTTGGAAGTATCCAACGTAGACGACGAGCAAGACACTTAGCTATGCATTTATAAAGAACATTACAGAGTCCTATCAGTCTAAATTGAGAAACAAGTTTAGGGTGATCTACCTTAGGAAGCAAAACTAAGAATGTCCGATTCCAATCCTTAAGCAAATAACCATGAGCAAAAAAGAACTGGACAACATTCACCACCACCACCACCACCTGATCACCCACCTCACTCCAATTGGTTCGAAAAAAGGGGGTTAGCATGGACTGACGATGCCTATCAGGCCCCTGGAGACTTATCATCAGCAATACTAAACATCGCCTGTTTAATATCATCAGCTGAAAAGGGGGTTAGCATGGACTGACGATGCCTATCAGACAAAGAAGGGAGCTGAAGGGAATCCCAAGGAATTCAGAAGGTCGATCCAAATTCCTATTGTATAAGGACTTGTAAAAACTGAGAACCAAAGAACGAATATCCCCCGCATCCGAAACCCAGGAACCTTCATTGTCCTTAAGCCCCATAATAGTGTTCTTCCGACGCCGCTGGGCCTAAACTACAGAAAAAAACAACTTAGAATGCTCATCACCAAACGCATCCCACTTCACTTTTGCTCGTTGTCTCCAAAAAAAGAAATGCCGCTTCAGCCTCCTTTATTCTTTCCTTCCTAAACGTACTAAACAAACAACGACTATTTCGTGAATCAAGATTAAAAGAAGCATTAGTGACATCGGCAACCAAAGCTTTCCAATCAATGCCCCACGCCTTTTTATGAGAAACACACCAAGCTAGTAGACGATGACGAAGAACACAAAGTCTTTTTGATAAGGAAAACATAAGAGACCCAGGGATATGTTCAGCAAAAGTAGTCCGAACCATATTAGCAACATCCTCAGAGTGTAGGCACCAGTTTTCAATTCTATAAGGACGTTTGTATCTATCAGAAGGCAAAGAGTCACTTAAAATAATTGTCGCATGATCAGAAAACAAAAACCGGCCAATCCTGAAGCCAATGGGAAGTAGCATATGCCTTATCTAATCTCTCAAAAGTGGGGTCCATAACTGTTCTCCCATTAGTCCAAGTAAAAGATGGTCCAGAAAACGGAATATCAAGTAACCCATTATCTAATTTCCACTGTATAAAATCATGACGGCCAGGAATATCCAGATTACCTTCGGCCTTATCTGATAAATATTCAACCTGATTAAAATAGCCAACTAACACAACATTCGGGTAAGAGGCTAAAATATCAGAAATTTGCGACCACACATTCATACGATCAGAAACTTGAGGCGCACCATACAGAAAAAGGACATATTTTATAACCAAGTTCTCCACGACTCGACACAATATTATATGCGAAGAAACCAAGAGAGGGTCAATCAAAACTGGGCAAACCACAACACACAAATCCCACCACTAATACCCATCGAATCCATACCTACAAAACCTGAACATGACAAGGAAGATAATTTATGCATTACAGAATTTACAGACACCATAGTTTCAGCCAAGAAAATAACATCTACACCACAAGAGCGGACTAAGGACGCAATGTAAGGAACTTTAGGGGAGTCCGCCTGACCCAAACCCCTACAGTTCCACGCCATAGTCTTCATCTATCACCTGGTGGCCTTGAACGCGCGGCCACCGAACCCTCAGAAAAAGAACCAGAATGAGACACCTGTTGTGAAAAAGAAGTACCAATTCCTTTACGCTTCTTAAACGGGAGGCAGGATAAACTGCTAGTAGCAACAATCTCCGAACCTTTTTCCCGAAAGCAGAACAGAAAATCCATAAAGGATCTTGAAGCCGATCCCTTCTTATAACACACTGATTCCATCCTCTGTAACGGCAAAGAGCATCGTGCTGCCTTGTTCATTGAAACTGACAAAGTACTAAATAAATTTGGCCGTTTAAGCGGGTAGAATCTCTTTTTGACCCTCGAGGGGTCGAGGAGAGTGAGCAAGTTGGGTAGTAGTATTGGTGGGTGATGGTTGATAAGAGTCATAGCAAAGTTTGTTTTTTCCTGGATCGTGTAAGGGATGCTTGTGGGTGGAGAGTTTAGGTTGGTTTGGTGTTTGGCATGATTCATTTGGAGTAAGGTCAATGTGTGTTGTTGTTTCTGATTGTGATTTCCTTTTTTTCACGGGTGAGAAAGATAGAGTAGTAAACTCAGGAGGTCTTTTGAAGGGTTGACTACTCTGGGGTTGGGGTGGGTAAATGTTTTTAGAAAAGTTCTTAAGATTCACTATGGTTGTTCTATTTTTTTCAATTCTTTTCGGGCCAATATTTGAATTAAAGAGATTATGGGAATGTAAAATAGCAGGCTTACACAACCCATTCTTATCAACAACAAAAGGAGCAGGGCTATAATGATTCAAAGGGCAAGCATTCTTCTTATGGCCAACTCTATTGCAGTTAGAGCACAAAATAAACATATTCTCATATTTGAAATTAATCCATTTAAACCCAGAATGTCCAAGGTCCAAGTAAAATCCAGAAAATAATGGTTCCAAAACATGAAAGTGAAGTTTTACTCTAACCACACATCTAATTGATCCAGAATCAGGTTCATCGGAACACAAAATCTTTCCAGCCGTAGTAAGTATTGAATTAACGACATTAATCTCACATAAGTTCAAAGGAACTTCATCAAGATGAACCCAAATAGCAACCTCGTCAAATTTCACATCTCTGATTGACTTACCCTGAGTCCACGGAGTAAAGACCAAGAGAGCTGCTTGGTACGCCGCGGAACCTTGTTGTAGCATAGCTTCTCGATCACGAACGTCCTCACAAAGAAACAAGAAAATACTATTGAATTTCTGGACTTTAATTTCCCCAAAGGTAATCCACTGGCTGGAAACCCACTTTTGGATTCGAGTCTCGGAGAAATTTCTGTAGTCTATGAACTTGCCCAGTACAAAATGATTGCGGAAACAGGGATTATAGCTGGTTGATGAGCGTCGCCGGCTCGAATGAGCGAATTTATTAACTGCCATCTTAAACGAAACAGGGGAAAATAAAAAAGGGGTTATGATTTTGAAGGAGGATCACCGAAAAGAACATGGAATTGAAGAACTAAAGAGGTTTTTTGTGAACTTTAATCTGATCCTAGCTTTTGTAATTAAAATTTGAGGTTTGTGAAGTCATGGAAGAGTTGAAAAACAGTGGAAGATGGTGGAAGGCGGTGGAAAAAGTTGGGGTTTTGGGGATGAGGCTTTAGTATTCTAGAGAGAGAAGCTCTCTTTTTAGAGACAGAATGTTTCTTTATACTTTGAATTCTAGAAAAGTTGGTGCTTTCTTTATTAACTGCCTTCTTCTTCAATATTGTACCTAGTAGAATGTAAGGGCTAACTTTAAGGAGCTCATGTGATAAGGAGAGATTTAAATGTGTAATGAGAGTTCATATGCGAAAAAAAGGCGTTGCTATAAACAAGAAACTTCCATACATAGAAATTTGCTACTACCTCCATTTCATATTATTTGCATCGATTTGACATAAAGTAAAGAGGAAAAATGTCTAATCATTGTAAATAATATGAAACAGAGGTAGTTATTAAAAAAAAAATGGAGTAAGTGTTACAATCACTTTGGTAATACCCATGTAACTTGCAAGTATATTTTAAAATTGGTAGAAGTAACATTGCCTTTTTTTTTTTTTTTTTTTTTTTTTTTTTTAATTTTTTTTTTTTACTTTGAGAATACACATGTAACTTTGACTTGGCACAAATTACTTTAACATATTCACTTTTTTTTTGGCTTATTTAACTTAACTCTAAGATTGAATTTGCTGCTTGCTTGTGTTGCAGTGAGGTTTTGAAACACAAGCTCCCTCTAACCATAATCTATCAGGTATATCTTTTTATCCATAGTTTCATATGTGCTTTGTTATGTTTTAGATGGATGCCTTAAATTTTTTTTTTTTTTTTTTTTTTTTTTTTTTTTTTTTTTTTTTTTTTTCAAAAAAGGTAAAAGTGTCTTTTAAATGACGTGGAAAAGAAACTAGATGTGGAGAAGATATATATTTAACAATTAACATCATCCATTGCTGTGTGATTTCTTTGATATGATTAGGGCTGTACACAGTTTGGTCTGGACCGTAACCAAACCAGACCAAACCGTATTTTAGCGGTTTGGTTTGGTTTACGGTTTATAAAATTATGGTTTGGTCTCGATTTTTTTGTAAATATGGTTTATGGTTTGGTTTGGTTTTGCAAAAATTATAAACCAAACCAAACCGTAAACCAATAAACCGTATTATAAAATTTATATAGTTTTTAAATAAAAAATTACTTATTATATATTAAAAAAAATTAAAGAATAAATAAAAATACCATGAAAAATAAATAAAAACTATATGGTCAATACTATATAATTAATGACTATAATGTAGTACTCCGTATGAATATTTTTTATTGTTATGTATTATTTTTATTATGTATTAGCACTTGATTAATTTATTGTTATTTTTACTGTAACTTTATAGTAATTTATATGAATATTTTTTATTGTTATGTATTATTTTTATTATGTATTAGCACTTGATTAGTTGATTGTTATTTTTATTGTAACTTTGTAGTACAATTTAATCCGTTTGGGCTACTTATTTAAACTTTATTATAAATTAATAAAATATTATTTGACAATATTTGAGGAAAAAATATCATCACATCATAAACCGCAAACCAAACCGCACCAAACCGTATTATTATGGTTTGGTTTGGTTTGGTTTCAATACTAATATGGTTTGGTTTGGTTTGAAAAATTTACCAAACCGCATTTTGCGGTTTGGTTTGGTTTGGACTCAAACCGCACCAAACCAAACCATGTTCACCCCTAGATATGATGCATTACATGAAATGTTCTGACATATCTTAACTCTTGTTTGGTAACTTAATACTAGTAACCTTTACTATGGACAATTGTTTGACATTGACAAGCTTTAAAAAAAAAAAATTCTATTCCCGGTAGGTTGGACAAATAAAAAACTCTTTTTTTTTTTTTTTTTACAAAAGCAACTAAACGAAAAGCTAAATAAATTGCTTCTACACCAACCCACAATATTATGCACTTTTGTTAGTTGGTCCCTACTTACTTTCCAAATAGTGCACATATCAAAGAGTCCTCCTTCCTTCAATAATTCCCCAATAGTCCAAAGTAGTCTCACCTCCCTACGATTAGGACAACGCAAAAGATGGATGAGAGCTATAGAGTCTATGAAAATTGTAATGCGTTGATAACCTTTTAAGCGTGCCCATTTGGTAGCTTTTAAGCAAGCTAACAATTCCGCATGTAAAGCCGAAAGAGCCATACCAAACTCTCCTCCTCCATCCAAGAAGTTGACAACATCAGATGAATATGCTCATCCAAAACCTGTGTGCCCCGTATTTTTCTTCCAAGACCCATCCAGCATAATAATCACCTCAATATTTCCTTTTAGAGGGCTATGAGGGAGATCCTTCTGCTAAATCCTGCGGCTGCTCCCCCCTACTATCCAAATTGCGTAAGACCCCTTTAGATCGTACATTTGGTTTGAGGAAAGATTCAAGACTATTCATTGTGAGATTGAAATGTCTGTAGTGAAGATAACCCCTTTCATTTCTAAAGACTCTCCCATTCCTTGTTAACTAAAGACTCTACAATACTCTTTAAAAATATGTATCCGATCACTTTGTTTCCCATTCTCGCTATGAAAAAGCAGGATATGTTGCTGAATCCAATGTCTCAAAGGAGTAGATTAATCAATTTTAGAGCTGATATGCAAAGCGCAATTCTTCCAAGCATACTTCGTAAAAGAGAAAAACCTAAAGATGTGTTGAATATCTTCTTCTTCCATGCCGCATGAGTCACAGTCTCCATCGATGTCCACCCCTCGTTGTATCAAGTTGGACTTGATAGTCAAACCATTCATAACCAGTTTCCATAAAAATAAACTCCATTTTGGGGTAGGTAGGTTTGAACTTTGGAGTATAATCTAATAAAAAACCCTTCATTATTTTAAAAACAATTATTCGATGCTTTATCCTTGGAAATTTGTAATTGTAGGCAAGCTAGTTTGTATCTCTCATAATTAGCAGTCTAGAATCATTATATGTTTATTACTAAGAAATTTAAACCTTGATTAGTTTTTGTGGTCATTATTATCATATTAGGAAATCTTTGGATAGTTTCTTTGGCCAAAATGAGTTGCACTCTTGTGTTATGACAATATAAAGGGCTTTTTTAAGCACAGGAAAATTGTTGTAGGAGAAAAAGATAGAAGAGAATTGAACAAGTATTATTTAGATGCTTTTTTTCAAACAAAACTTCGATGACTTATGTTATTTCAAGGTCTCTAAGCTAGTCTCAAATGACGAGGAATTGCTGTGAAGGTAAATGAGGAAGACCAAGTACTCATATTATTGCTTTCATTACCAAAATCCTATGAAAATCTGGTTCCAACATTGATGCTTTTGGGTGATACTTTAACCATGGATGAGACTAGAACATCACTTTTAGCGAATGACCTTCGAAAGGTTGCTACAAGTAGAATGATGTCTTGTAATGGAAGAGAACACAACAAACAAGCTCATGGATTGTTTGCAAACAGGGGAAGGACTAATGATATAGAGCGAGGCAATGGAGGAAAGTTTAGATAAATATCTAGACCTCTTACGGAAAGGCCATGTTTCAAATGTGGTGAGCTTGGTCATTTTAAAGCTAATTGCCTAAATAAGAAGGTAATATTCAAGGAAAGAACAACGACAACTCCAGAGGAAAACAACATGAAAAACAAGAAGCTAGTTTTATCTCAAATGATGAGGATGATTACTGTATCTTAGTTTAAGAACAATGCAATGAGATATTCGGTAAATGGATCCTTGATTCAGATGCATCTCACACCATATGTGCCCAAACAGGAAGTGGTTTACAGCTTACTAGAGTTTGGATGGTGGTATTGTTTTGATGGGAAACGATCATATTTTTAAAATTATCGGGTTAAATACTATCCAAGTCAAGATGCATTATAGAACAATAATAACCTTCAGGGATGTGAGACATATCCCATATTTGCGGAAGAACCTTATTTCTCTTGGGTTATAAGAGAAAAATGGTTGCAAAATAGTCTTAGGAGAATGGAGTTTTAAAAGTTGTCTGTGGTTCCTTGGTAGTGATGAAGGGAATTCGTCACAATAATCTTTATCCTCTTTTGGGGACAATTGTTACAGGTGATTTAGTAGTTGAAATTAGTGGAAGTAAAGACCAAACAAAATGCACGAGGATATGGCACATGCGTCTTGGGCATATGTCGAAAAAGGGTCTATCATTGCTTAGTGGACAAGGTTTGTTAAAGAACATGAAAAAGCCATAAATGGAATTTTGTGAGCATTGTATGTATAGAAAAGCATACAGGGTGAAGTTCTCTACAAGCAAGCACAAGAGTAGAGGATTGTTAGACTATGTGCATACGGATGTTTAGGGTCCGGCTGAAGTTGCTTCCAAAGGTGGTTCCAGGTATTTTGTTACATTTGTTGATGATCATTCTAGATGTGCTTGGATTTATTTTCTTAAGCATAAGAATGAGGTATTCGACATTTTCAAGCGGTAGAGAGCAATGTTGAGAATAACTAGTCGAAAGCTAAAAACTGTACGGTTTAATAGTGGTACTGAATACACAAAGAGAGCTCCGTTTTATGATCAGGAAGGCATTGTGAGACACTGGATGGTCAGAGACACACCACAATAGAATGGAGTTGCGTATAGATTGAATTGTATACTACTTGAGAAGGCAAGGTGTATGTGCTCTAATTCTAGATTAGGCTTGGTGGGCAAAGTCGGTTGCTACATCTTGTTTTATAGTAAATCGATCCCCACATTCTTATTTAGATGGTGACACGCCTTATAGGGTCTGGTTAGGGGAACATGTAGATTACACGAGACTTCGAGTCTTTGAGTGCACGGTTTATTATCATGTTAGCTTGATGAAAGAGCCAAGAAAGCAGTTTTTTTGCGGTATCTAAAAGGGGTTTAAGGTTATCGTCTTTGGAGTGTAAAAGATTCTAAATTTGTGATTAGCATGGATGTGACCTTGGATGAAAGATCTATGGTAGCATTATTGAAAGCTATGGTACCTAATGCTGGTGATGTTGGAATGACTACAAATACTTAAGTGGTGGAGATAGAATCTAGAATGTTCAGGTGGAGCATCTTTGGTGTTTCTCAAGACGAGGAGGATGATCTGGAATGAAAGGTACTAAGTCAGTGGTGACTCCATGGGCTCCACATTTTAGGCTCTCTGGTAAACAATCTCCGACTACAACAGCCTTATGCTAGTGCAGTAGGCAGTTTAATGTACGCCATGGAGAACTCGGGTAAAGCACATTGGGAAGCAGTGAAATGGATTTTACGGTACTTGAAAGATACAGTTGACACAAATTTTAGTGGAAATACATGTCAAACAAGCGGCTTTGTTGATTCGGATTATGGTGGTGATCTAGATAGAAGACGATCTACTACTGGTTATTTATTTAAGATACATGGTGCTCCAGTTAGTTCGCGATAACTGTTACAAGCTAGGCTACGGATAGTGTGAATCTAAATTATGACAGCCATAGTGCTATTCACTTTGTCAAGGTTCATCATGCTCGTACCAAACATATAGATGTAAGGTATCATTTTGTACGGTATGTCATAGAGAAAAGAAGTAAATCTCTTGTGAAAGTGCATACAAATGAGAACCATGCAGACATGTTAATGAATGTTGTGTCCGGAAGCAAGTTCCAGTATTGTTTGGAATTGCTTAACATTGTCCCATGTTAGGTTACATGAAGAAATAAGTGGAACTATGATTGGTTTGATCCCCGTCAAAGGTATGTAGTTAGTCATTGTAAAAACGGCTATTTCACCAAATGCCACCGAGTGCTTAAAAAATTCACCAAATGCCATCAAGGTTTTCAAAATTCACCCAATGCCATCGAGCTTTTAAAAAATTCACCAAATGTCATTAATGACTAACGGCCGTTAACTCCGTTAGTCATTAAGATTAAATCTTGACACGTGTCATAATATGATTGGCCATTTTAATTATTTATTTTAATTAATAAAAATAAATTTTTTTTGTTCATTTTCGTGGCAAAAATTGCTCGGGTATAGTTTTGGGGGTCATTTTGACCCTTTATGGATACAAATTAAGCTCGGAATTGACAAAAAAATAACGTAAATGCTCCGTTTTGTGTGTTGAAACATATTTTCATTAGCATGTCGTTATTTTTTAACCATCAAAATTGTTCGGGTAAGGTTTTGGGGGTCATTTTAATACTTTATGGGTACAAATTAAGCTCAAAATTAACAAAAAAAAAAGGTAAATGCTTCGATTTGTGTGTTGAAAATTATTTCGATTAGCGTGTCTTTATTTTTTAATCATCAAAATTGATTGGGTAAGGTTTTGGGGTCATTTTGATCCTTTATGGTAACAAATTAAGTCCGGAATTGACTAAAAAATACTCCCTCCGTTTCATAATGTTAGTCCCATATGGAATCAATCATATGAAATAAGAAAAGAAATATATTTGGAATCTAACATTAAAGTACAACATAATTCATAATTAGTTTACCTTATTTAACTTTTTTGATTTTTTATTAGGAAAGCACAAGCCATAATTGCATAATTTAAGGTAAATATTTCCTTACTTAGAGTCATGTCATCAATTCACAACCAATTAATTCCAAAAAAAATCAAGTTATAAATAAAATATATTCAATATGGGTAGATGTTTTTGAAACGTCCAGAATAGTATATGGGACTAACAATATGAAACGGAGGGAGTAACATATGTGCCCCATTTGTATGTCGATATCGTAATTTTTTTTTTTGGAATAAAAGCGAAACGGGGTATTTCCCTGTTTTTTTGTTTTTAATTTATTTTTTCCAATTTCGAGTTTAATTTGTATCCATCAAGGATCAAAATGACCCTAAAATCTTATCCGAACAATATTCACACGAAATCGAAAAAAGTATTATTTTTCTTCATTAAAATAAATAATAATTGAGTATTAATTTTAAAAAGTAATGGCATTTGGTGAAATAATTTTCCTAAATAATGACATTCGGTGAAATAAGAATTGCATTAACAGAAAACTAACGTCCATATACTATTAGTTGCACGGGGTGTCATTGTATTGTTTGTCAGTGGCATTTGGTAAATTTTGAAAACTTTAATGGCATTTGGTGAATTTTGTAAGTACTTGGTGAAATAGCCGTTGTAAAAATGGTGCAACCAGATTTGGATAACAAAAATTCGTTCGTCCAAAATTTGAATATTTTTCAAATTATAAACGAGGTGGAGAATTATGGTAAAATATGATTATATATTAATGACCACGGAAATGGTTTTTTCTTGTTTCAACAAAAATAGGATGGAAGTAAGGGAGAATTTTAAGGAGATGGAGAAAATTTAGGATGGAAAAAGAAAAGTGCGTTATTCATTCCTTTTGTAGACATTCTATATTTAGTGCCTTAGAAATTATAAAAGGCTTAGAGCAACTCCAATGGTTGTAGTTAGGGACTTGTTTGCAATTTAGAAAATATCCTAACTATTAGCTTAACCATTGAAGTTAAAAAAAATTAAATTAGCTTAGTTAATTAGCAAATGAAGGCTCAATTAAATCACAAACTATTAGCTAACAATTGGAGCAAAAACTAGCTACAAAAGATATTAGCTTAAAATCTTATGTGGCATTACAAGCTAATTTGCTAATCAGCTTACCATTGGAGAGCAACTCCAATGGTAAGCTACAAATGCTTGTAGCTTGCTTTGCCACGTCAACTTTTAAAGCTACAACCTTTTCAAGATACAAAGTACTCCAATGGTAAGCTACAAGAAGTTGTAGCCTGATTTGCCACATCAATATTTCAAGCTACAAAGTACTCCAATGGTTGGCTATAAAATTTTGTAGCTTGCATGTAATACTTTATTTACGACACTATGTGAGCTGAAAATTTCATTGCTAATTTACTTACTTTTACAAAAAAATTCCAATAATATAATTTCACAAGTTATGCCCACTATTAATATTAAAATTTACTCTAATAATATAATTTTATATAAGTTGTATTGTACTCATACTATGAGATGACATGCCTGCGATTTGATTATTTGAACTTATACGGAGTATTAAATATTTTCATCAAGATTTTTGATAACTTTTCTCCCTAAATTTATTATTTACATATTTTGTAATCAACATTTGACTATGCACTAAATGACACTAATTAACAAAACAACATTCCTTAAAAAAATTAAAATTAAAAAATATATAAATAAAATAAAATAAAATAAAATCAAACTTAACTAGGAGCACTTCAAGTTTTAGCCTTTAGCTTATGATGCATTTGTCTATCTCGGATTGTTGCATCTCTTTTAAGATATGACTCGAAATTCTCCTCATGTCCTTGATGCACATCATCAACAACACTCGGTGAAAATTTATCGTTAGAAAAGTTTTTGTTATAAGTGTGACGCTCGTCTTCAACAATCATATTGTGTAATATAATACACGCATCCATAATATTGTGGATATTGAGTTTATGCCAACAACATGTAGGCCCACAAACTATAGCAAATAGAGATTAGAGTACCTTAAATGCCCTTTCAACATCTTTCCTTGCACTAGGGTAGTTTATGCCAAAGCTTTAAGCATTATTGTTGGATATCCATAATCGCCTCGAGTATATTGTCCTTTCCATCCACTAGGGTAATTTTTCCATGCCCAATGCATACAATCCAGACTTCCAAGCATGCCTATAAATCCATGGTATTCCTCATGCATTTTAAGGACATCATTAGCAATGGGACTTCTCATGTACACCTCTCGAAATATTTCAATAACACTACAATAAAATTTATAGACACTCCATAGTCGTGCTCTCACCAATTTTGATGTACTCGTCAAGTTCCATAAGCTAATATGCGGATAGCAGCAGTGCATTTTTGAAGAGGGGACAAACCCATTCTTTTTGCAGCATCAAATCTTTGTTGAAAATATTTAGTATGATTTTTTAAGGCCTCCACTATTCGATTGAAGACCTCTCTCCTCATACGAAAATGTCTTCGAAAAAAATGTTCCGGACTATTCAGAAAATTAATCTTTGTATCGCCCGATTTCTTCATGTGATTCATCAAATAAGTGCTCTTCCCAAAATTTATCCCAAACAAAGTTATTACCTTGTAAAATTAGGACTTTCAAACATTTTGATTTGGTAGAATATGTAAATATTAGTGGAGTAATAAATGATAGAATGAAGTTTTACATGATGAAATTAAATGCAAGAAAATATAAACTTGATAACATACACGTTAATACAAGTATATATGCTACTTACTATTGTTTAGATACATTTTATGTTAGTTAATTTCCTTCAAATGTTAGTGCTAATTCAGCTCCACAAATCTAGGAGACAAAAGGGTTGGGAGGAATTAGTACTACGTAAATTCGTTCTCTAAACATAGTGTTCTATGACCCGATAATTTCTTTTGCATAACTAACACATGAAATGTATATTTCTTAAAAATTATACGAAATAATTAAAGACCATGTACTCTACTTTGGATTGGATGAGCTAGAATAATTAAGTACTATCCCGATCATTTTTACTTGATGACTTAGATTTATCGTGCATGATTTATAATAACAAAAGTTAGTTGAGCAATAATTAAAGTTGCTGTAAACATCTTCACAAAAAAAAATAAAAAAATAAAAAAAAAATAAATAAAATAAATAAAAAAAAATAAAAAAAAATTGTTGTATACATATATAATGCTCTCATAAAAACATAAATGTGTCAACCGAAAAAGATGTCATTGTATACATATAGCATACTCTCGTAAAAAAATTATAAATAATGTAAAAGATATACTCGTGTTGTGTATATATATATATATATATATATATATATATATATATATATATATATATATATATATATATATATATATATATATATATATAGTTATAAAGTTTTGTATTCAATCAAGTTTTTGTATACATATAATTAACTTTTGTAAAAATGCATATAAATGATAAATTAAAGTTAGTTCTATATTCCCTCCAATCACAATTTTAGCTTTATGCCAAGTTTGATACTTAACTCTTCTAATGATGATATGATGAACCATTCAATTTCTTTCTCCAAATTTTTGTGCTTTTCATTGTTTAGCCACGAGTGTTGTTGGTTCATTTATATATATACAAAAGTTTACTCGTTTTTTTGAAATGAAATATTGAAGGCAAAACAGAAAGTAGCAAATTAAAAACAAAGCTTTAACAACTAATGATAGAAAAATAACAAAGAGGTTAAGAATGCTACGAAACTTAATACATAACATTAATAATAAATTAAACATTGCATAATAAAAGGAAAAGTTTTGTTTATTGAGTTCAACATAATAACACCTAAATTACTCCCCTCTAATAAAAACAATAACTTAAATTACTTGACTTAATAGTCATCATATTTATTTGATTTGTGATTATGACATTCCATACTTGGCCTTAATGATTTCACAAACTTGCTCATGATTTATTTTAGCTTTTTCGTCCATATTAGATGTGTCCTTGCAAAGTATCACGAAATCTTGTTGTTGAATGAAAGTCTTTTTACTGTATTTCTTGATAATTACCCCATTTCTCGCTCAAGATGAGCTATTTTGCCTTATACTTTACTTTTATTCCTCGCAACTGCTTTCGTTGCTTTTTGTCCCATTGGTCGTTTATCTCCCATTTCCACGTTATCGATTTCACTAGTATTAGGATTTGAGGAAGAGGTAGTGTTATCGGTAGGAATAGAAATCTTTGTTCTTTTTGTAGAACTACTTTGTGTAGAAACATAATCCTTCCACTTTGGGGCATTTCGAAGAATTTTTCAGGAATGTAAATAAGTATTTTTTTTTCTTCTTGTTTTCACTTTTGCTAGTAAAAGGTTTTTGGGCATTACTAACCATTTGCGGTCATCGTCATTGCCACTTGGCTTGCTCAATGGTTATTGGAGGACCTTCCCTTCTCCACTTGTTATAATACTCTACAAGTTTTTTCCAGTAAACCGCCTTACTTTGATTGGTGCCTTTGATTGAATCGGTTGTAACCAACTATTACATAAATCTTCATCCATGTATTAGGTCCACGAAAGCTTATCTGACGACTTACTAGTAGCTTGTGCATTTACCTCTTGTATATAATCACTTTAAGGAGTGTTAGATTCCATTTGAGACCTTTGGAGTGATGATTCTTGGTGCATGCTAGAGGCCCCTACACTTTTTCTTCTTGTAGCATCATGAATCACATTAGATTCACTTGAAAATGGAGGTTGAGGATAGTAGCTTGACATGACGTCTTGCAAATTAGGCATTGTAGTATTGGGATAATAATAGCCAAGGTGGTAATGTGTTTGATGGTAGGAATTTTCGGAGGTGGCTGTTTGATGAATTTCCCAAACCAAAATATTGTCTAAATGGATTATCCGTATCATCCATCTAAATTTACGGGGAACTAATCGTAAATATGAAAGTATTTTAAGATTATGTTTTTATGAAACAATATACTGATTGTTTTCTTAATTTTTAAAAACTTATTTATAGATGCATTAGCTAATAATTCAAAGCTAAATATGGTTACCAAATATTGTACGTTGGCTAACATTTTAGAATCTTATTTATTTTTTTTTTTTTGAAGCAATTTTAGAATCTTATGTTGACAAAGTCAAGTTTGTTATTATATAAAGTAGTCAAAAATTTTAAATCTAACAAAAAAAAAAAAAATCAATGAAAAGTGAAACATACAACATACATTACAAACGTGTAATGTGTAAACCTATAATCTTGTAAACTACTATTCAAAATAAATAATCTTGTAAACTATAGTCAATTAAAAAAAAATAGTCAATATCACCTACTTATATGTCAGTTGATAATAATGAAAATAATATTTTAATATTTATTTTATAGAAAAAGATAAAAAATGATATTTATAATTTAATTTTATAAATGTTTAAAATTTCCAAGCAGTGTACTCAAGAGAACAAGTATTTCAATAGTGCTCCAATGGTTAAGCAACACTTTTATATTATTTTTCAAATTTGCAAGCAAGTCCTTGAAAACACCATAGGAGATGCTCTTAGTATGCATGTATTATTCAATCATTATTCACGTCAAAAGTTTATTAGCATTAAGAAAGTTTATTTTCTTATATTTATTATTTCCTTCATAATGGTTATTTGTCTATCCCAAAATATTATTTGTCTTTGTGAGCTATCGGTTTCATATTATCTAGTAGAAGCCACATTTCCGTTGCGAGAGCTCTAACAGTAGTATTTTTTTTTAAAAAAAAAACAAAAAATTTTGCCGTTTTACCCGGCCTCTAGACTTATCTCTTACCAAGGTTACATAATTACGCCTCTTCCCACTTACCTAGGATACATAGGCGGGCATGGGTCGTTTGTAAGAAAGGGAAGAGGGTTGGGGATTGAGGGTTAGGCGGCACCTTGGGGGAGGGAGGTTGCTGTTAAGAGAGGAGGAAAGAGAGGGGGTGGTGGTTTTTTATTATTATTATTAATTATAAATTAATTTAATTAAATGGATAAGTGAGGGTTAGAGGGTAATTAGAATAAATTAGAGGTTAATTGAGTATTATTAGAAGTACTAGGATACATAGGCGGGTCATGGGTTGTTTGTAAGAAAGGGAAGGGGGTCGCTGGGGTTGGGGATTCTAGGCGGCACCATGGGGAGGGAGGTTGCTGTTAAGAGAGGGCGTGGTAGTTTTTTTTTTATTAATTATAAATTAATTTAATTAAATGGTTAAGTGAGGGTTAGAGGGTAATTAGAATAAATTAGAGGTTAATAGAGTATTATTAAAAGTACTAGGTTGTCTTCAGCAAAAATAAAATAAAAAATTCACAATCGGGTTTTCTTTTACAATAAACCTTTTAATTGGTTTTATTTTGCAAAAAATGGTGCTTTAAACAGTTGTTTTGACAAATTTTCCTTTGAAAAATTGTACAATTACTATTTGGGTAAATTATAGTCACGTGGGATCTTATTATATTTGTCTTTTATATTTTTACAATATCAAATTTTTTTATGTTTTACTTATCTGTAATTAGAGATATCAATGGCTGAAATTATGAAATGTCGTGTACAAGTCAAACTATTGCAACTAAAAGAGAATGAAGAACTTTTTTTTAGCCTTGTTTTTATTATCAACATAATTAATCAGTATATTGCAATCCTTTTAATATTCTTGGTCAATTTTTATATTAATAATTGTTTGTTTTTTTTTTTTTTCCATCTTTAGTTTACTTTCTAGAAGTCCAGAGACGAATATCATAATTCATCTTTGTTAATCAATGCTTACTCCTTATACCAGTTTGCTCCATTAGATTTACCTGCTGTTGTGGAAGCTTTTCTTGGCTATTGGAAGCCAAATGCTGTTATACTCATGGAAAGTGAACTGTGGCCAAATGTTGTAATGGTTGCATCTAAAAGTAAGGTTAGTTCATTGTTATTTGGAAAGTTTGTTCATAATCATTGGTTGGCAATTTGCTTTAGATTTACAATTTTTTTAGGGCTATTTGTAGTATATTGTATGCTAGTTTTCACATTTTTATTTTTCTTGCATGTTTTTCATAGAGTAAATCCAAGTTCATCTCCTTGATTAACGTTACGCATTGGCCTGCACGAAACTTTAAAGTAATTTCATATATCAAGGGTTTTAGTGTTAATATGTAGTAATTCTATGTGATAGTTCTACTGGTCCCTGTCCATGGGAAAGGAGAGGAGAGATGGGGGTATAGTTTCTGCTTGTGTTCATTTGCAAAAAAACAAAGATTAAACACAATTGGGAAACAAATTTAATTGCCCACATATGGTATCTTAGTTGATCATTATCTGGTGTTTACATGATGATGTCATTGAAATTTCAACTTTTTTTTTTTTTTTTTTCCCAGATGGCATTAGTTTTGCTAAATGCTCGAATGTCTGAAAGATCTTTCAAACATTGGTCTGCACCCGCAGTTCTTCCGCTAATTGCCTTGATGCTGTCGAAGTTTTCCTTGATCATGCCATTGGTATACCATCAAACTTTATGTTTAAAAACAACTTCCTGCTCTCATTTTATCTCTCAAGTTTAACTTTGTTCACAGAGCACGGCGGAGGCAATTCGCTTTCAGCTACTGCAAGCACCACCTTTTATAGTCAACATATCGGCTGACTTGAAATATTGTAAGAATACTCCTGCCTTGATTTACTGGATTATTTGTCTTAAGGTAAATTATCTGTGTTGATATATATATATATATGCAAGTCTTGTAATTTTTCTTTAGCATCCTTTTGTGTGCCACTGCTCAAGAGGTATATTGGAAGCTTCCAAATTAATTTACCTAGTCGTAACTCGTGAGTGTTTGTGTTTGTCTTTTTTTTTTTTCCCCTTCCTGTTTGCTTCCTGTTGGCCCCAAAGCTGTTGGGTGGGATGTGGGATGGGGGGGGGGGGGGGTTACCACAATAATTTTGCAATATAAAGAAAGTAGCAGAATTCTATGAAGCGGGCACTTAAATATGGGACAGGAGTGGTTATTTCCTTTTATGTGACGAATAAAAATGACGATTTATTTCATCATGTGCTTCTGACTAGAATGGAATAAATATTATAATTTGTAATAGATAAAAGGGGGCTATTTTAAGCTTTATTAGTGTTGATTGTGCATTTGTTAGGTGTTGGAGGAGTGGTTATTTTCCTTTTATGTGACGAATAAAAATGACGATTTATTTCAGCATGTGCTTCTGACTAAAATGGAATAAATATTATAATTTGTAATAGATAAAAGGGGGCTATTTTAAGGCTTTATTAGTGTTGATTGTGCATTTGTTAGGTGTTGGAGAAATCGCAACTTCAACTAATGCTTTGAAAGGCGTTGAACAGTTTTTGGCACAATTTAATCATAGGGAGGTTTGGATGGCTTCTTCGGTACATAAAGGTGAACATGAAGGTTGGTCAGAATTTTGACTTCATCTCATATTCATTGTATTTGTGATATTATTCCACCTTTTGGAATGACTTTAAAGTTTGAATCATTTGGAATGAACTAAAGTCCAACCCCTTCAATCCCCCCAACCAATGGCTAGTGCTCCTAAAACTTAGGCATCCATTAATACTAAGTTGGTTGAGAAGCATGGGGATGAAATGAACGTTTTTATAGTGGGCAAGTAACAAAACACAATTAGCTTAAAAAGTTAGTAATTATAGGAGGTGATTTAATTTAAACCTTGGAGAAAAAAAATGTTATGTAAGAATCCAATATTTTTATTTTCTAAAATTCCCTTTAAATTAATTTATCACTGTCTATAAAAAAAAAAAATACTACCTCCGTTACATATTTTTTGCAACTTTGGGGTAATATTTGTGAGATATAAAATATTCCAAAGTTGCAAAAAATATAAAACGGAGGTAGTATATACTTTATTGGCTAGCACAACCCCAAGCTAATTGAGAATATAACCACATGTCAATCTAACATGAATCCATCCTGAAATCTAACATGAATCAATCTAACATGGAGAATATGGTTTGAATATTATAAAGATAGTACTCCCTCCGTTTAATGAGTTAGGAAAAGTGGAAATGGTAGATCTTGCATGTGACTACTTTTGCTTTTAAAGAGAGGAGAGATAGAGAGTAGGGGATTTGTTTAAAATAATAGGCCCCCAAAAAGTGGAGTTTTAATGGATAAAAAATGAATAAAAGGTTGTCATAAAAGGAATTAAGTAAAAGTGAGTAGAATTTTTTTTTTTTTTTAATAGAAGTGAGTAGAACTTGGGAAAACAGAAGGAATATAAAAGTAATTTATAATTATAATATGAGCTTCTTATTTTGTGTTGTAGACGAAGTAATTTTAATTATTTAAATTTTGTGTCTTACTTCTGAGAAAGAAAATAAGTTAGTAAAAGTGGTTATTGAATGGTTCAGAATATGCTAAAATATTTCGGAAAAAGACAATAAAATAGGACAGTTTTACGGCAAAAAAAATAGAAACAAAAATTAAAAGGAATCCCAAGAATCGATCCTGGGATTTCCGCTTCATTGTACACTGCCTTTACCGGGGGTTCCTAATTTTTCAAGCCATGTGGCCGGTCACACCGCCCATGTTCAATATAATTCAAATGAATGATATTGATGCTACAAGCCAAACTCAAATATTCTCTAACATTCTCTGATGGATGAAACATATATCCTTAGTTATTGTACGATTTGTACCTCTTAATCATGTCGTGTGGTTGAATTGTCTTCTTCCATGTAAAAGTTACATGGTCATGTCCTGTAGTGACATACTTGTACAATTACTTCTCCACATATTTACAGTAACTCTCCCAATATTATGTGTGGGTTATATATAACACATGTCTTTAAATTATGTAACCACCAAACTATTATCTACCGCATTGATGGAATCCATATTTTGTGTACGATTATACTAGACGGTCAATATCATCAAAAGTAGTTCCCGTTAGAAATTTTTTTGGGAATTGTTTAAAATATTTTTCATCAATTAAACATGCCTACATGATCCATTCTTAGTGGGGATTTCATTGCAAATGAATTCATTAATGTCCCCAACATGTAGGCTTGAATATAGAATCATGATGGTTTGCAGTTTGAGCTGTCAAATTTCAAACCAAAACCGTTTAACCGACGAAACCAACCGACCCAAATGAGAACCGAACCGATTAGAAACATATTTTTTAAAAATCGAAATCCGACCCGAACCGTATTTAAGTAAACCCGAAACCGAGCCGATTTGAATAATGTTACGTATAAGAACTGAACCTATTAAGAAACCGAACCAGTGCTAAACCGAACTGAATTCAAACCGAATCAAAAAAGAACCGAACCGTTTCTAACCAGAAAACGTTTCCAACCCAAACCGTTTGAATCGAGGTTAAACATTTTACACCGAATCGTTAACAAACTGCAACCTGTTTGCACTGAATTGTTTATAAATCGAACCACTTAAAAACCATACCGTCTATAAATCAAAGTGTAATTTCGATGTCTCAAGAACTCATCAAATCATGATTATGACATATCAATTAGATGATTAAATAAGAAGCAACTAATAATCTGATAGTAAAACAATAATAATACATCAATACACTAAACTTTTATAATCTACTTGGTAATAAACTAGTAAGATGAGTATGACTAAACTTGAAAATAACATGATATGTATTTATAAAATCAATGAGAATTTGTATGTAATATGATGCCTAAATATGAAGTGATGAAGTCTTGGCTTAATAAAAGACTTGTTAACCAGTAAAAGGTAAGTAAGAGCTATCAAATTTCAAACCAAAATCGTTTAACTGCCCAAATCCAAACGACCCGATGAAAAACCGACTTTTTGAAGTTAAAAATTGTTCCGAACCATAATTTAAAAACACGAAATGGAACTGATCCGAATAACGTTTAACCGTATAAGATCTGAACCTGCTAACAAACCGAACCAGTTATAAACCGAACTAAAATAAAACTGAACCGAAAAAAGAACCGAACCGTTTTTAACTCCAAACCGTTTCCAACCCAGACTTTTTGAACCGATATAAAACCAGTCTGCAACGAACCGTTAACAATCCGCAACCAGTCTGCACCGAACCGTTTACAACCCGAACCGAAGTAAAACCACTCAAGAATAAACTGGAACCGAATCAAACTGATAATTAATTAAACCGAACTGAAACCGGCTGTAAGAAACTTGAACCGATTTCAAACTGACCCAATTTCAAACCGACCCGATTTCAAACCGAACCGAAACCGAACTGTCAAACCGATTTGACAGTACTATTTGCAGTGCATTTAATCCATCTAATGACTTGCATTTTTATGTTGCAAACATTGTTTGTATCGATTACTTGCATCCATGTCCATTTAATGTATACATTCACCATGAGAATAATTAATTAGTATGTTTTTGTTCTAACAAACATGAGACAAAAGTTATTAAAAATGTATATTAATTTATGTCTTTAATTTCATATCTCTAAATCTGGAGCAACTCATATATATTTTGTGAAAAAAATGTGAGGATAAAAAATTATAAATTTATGTAGTCTTAAACATTATATTGTTGAGCTAAAACATACTCCTAACTAACAATTTTGTGGTGGATCTTCATGACCCTTAAATTTATAAAAAGATTTAAGTGGTATTACCTGTGTAAAATCGAAGGATATTCTTAAAAGGCAATGACCTTTAAGTTTGACCTTAAAAGCAATGATCCGAAAACCCTAGTTAACAACTAATTCAAACCTTAACAAAGTTCTCTTCAACCAAAAGCTCAACAATCTAATTTTATCTATAATTGCTAACATTAAACAATATACAAAGTATGTAGGGAACATAAATCTAAATTAGTTAATTAACTAATGAATTAATGTAGCCCTATAATTAGTTAAGACACCGCAAAACTTAAACTAGACAATCCTAATATATTTTTTATTAAAAACTCACATGTAAAATTTCTCACTTTAGATTTAGGAATAAGCAATAAAGATAGTTATAAAAACGGGTTGTGAGTTGCAACAAATATGTATTGAAATTGGTTGATTAGCCTTGGAGGAATTGCATGGGAAATTGATTCAAACATGAGTTGAACTTGAAAGTTAAAATCAATACTCTTTTTAGTGAGCTTTTTTGTTGGTTTACTTATATTTAAATTTCCTTAACTACTTTCTACATGCATTTGAATTATATTTCTCCAAAAATGTCTTTTATCATAATTGTTTGTGTTAAGTCTTGTGACTTTTTGTTTTCAGTAATGCTTCGAGTTCATAAAACACTGGTCAAAAGCCACCCAAAATTGTTAACTGTTATCGTGCCTCGACATCCACATCATGGGTTAGACTTTTCCAAGGTGGAGTATTTATCTATGTGTAATTCTCTATCCTCCTATTACTTGTGGTTGTTTTATGTGACCACTTCGATTGGACCATGAATTTCAAGAAGTGCCCAACTCTTGTAATTTTCACATGGATAATATAAGACACTTGAAACATTGCATTATGTAAATATTATTTTCTTATATAAATCTAATTCTATATTTTATAAGGAAAATTTTGTCAAAAACCACCTACTTAAAAGACATTTTTGTGAAAAACCACCCACAATAAAAAAAAAAAAAAATGTTGCAAAAAACCACCCCAAACTAAAAAAAATGTTGTAAAAAGCCACCCACTGCCAGAAACAGGTTGCTGACCATATTTGCCGACGTTGACCGCCCTACCATGGCGTTGACCACCCGCCCCATCCCCTTAAAAACCCCTAGCTCACCGAAAAACATCCGACCGCCCTTCCCCCCTCCCCCTCATAAACCCCTAAAATTCACTTGAAAACAATGAAAAACCCTAGACCACCACCGGTAAATGTGGTCGGAGTGATTTTCGAAGTGGAGGGGGGAGTGAATATTAGGGGTTTTCAAGGGGGAGTGAATGTTAGGGGTTTTCGAGGGGGATTGAATGTTAGGGGTTTTCGAGGGGGAGGGGGAGGGGGAAGGGCGGCCATACTTTTAGGGTGAATTGTAGGGGTTTTCTAGGGGTGTGGAGTGTGGTCAACGCCGGGGGAGGATGGTCAACGACCTGTTTTCGGCAGTGGGTGGCTTTTTGCAACATTTTTTAATTTGGATGGTGTTTTACAACATTTTTTTATTGTGGGTGTTTTTCACAAAAAAGTGTTTTTGATGGGTGTTTTTTTACAAAATTTCTATTTTATAATGCACTACTCCACTACTTATTGTCCCGCCAAAAAACGGATTAACATAAGCTTTATTGGGGATCAAACATCATTGACTTTTCATCCAGCATTATCATGGTTGAGAATGAAAATTTTTCTTATGTCTGTTGTCATTTTTGAATTGCATCCATCACCTATTGTAATCTTTGAATTGCATCCATCACCTATTTAGACTGATTAACATTTGTTGGTTTTAAATATAAAGGTTTAATTGTTGAGCTTAGTATTTTTATAGTTTGACTGATTCAATCCTTTGCTTTCTCAAATTGCATACCTATACAAGGTTTCAAATTTTGATCGATATTTGCGGAGTTGATTATCCTTCTGAGGTGTATCTACGTCTTTTATCTAATAATATACCGTTGCTTCAATCATGTGCAGGCATCAAAGAAATTATGGTTAACAGTAGCTTTGAGGTCTGATGGTGGTAAACTTACATCAGCAACAAATATTTATGTGGCTAATACATTAGGTGAACACTTGCTCTCGCTTTTCCTGCTAGTTTTGTCAAAGTGATAGTGCTTCAAACTTACCCTAGAAGTTACATTTGCAGTCCTCAGTCCCTCCCCCCCACCCCCCAACTCTGATCTCAACTTCAAACGAAAAAATCACATTAATACATTTTTTGTTAAGACTTACATTTTTTGTTAAGACTTTTGATGCATCTTCACTAGCCAACTGGATCCTGTAAACCTTAGTTATAGACAATGAAGGGAATTATGCATTCGGTGTGGAGCAAATTTGGAAAGTCATAGTCTATCATGTAAATCACTTACCAAAAAAAAAAAAAAAAAAAGTAGTACTTAAATTTAAAGTTTTTCAGTTTTTCCAAGGGTTGTCAAGCCACTATCATCCACATAATCACATATGTCCTGTACAGCTATACTTGAATACATGCAATCATCGAACTTTTTTGTTGGAATCACCTAAATCAGGTCATTTATAGGTGATTTGAGTGTTTGTAAATTTCTTGTGTTGAATTTATTGAAAAAAGGAAAATGATATTCAATTCATTAGAGTAATTAATCGAAATACAACAATCCACATTTGAGAGGTGGATTCTCTTCCAAGCTACTTTTCTCTACAAAAATTTCCAATGACTTATCACTAAATTATGCTATACTTTTATTTCATTTCCCACACATACCTCCATACTCTCAACTTTTGAAATCTCACTCTAGCTCCAATGATATCCTTGATAACATTATCATAATTAACACTGATTATGATGTAGATTCCCTTTGTTTCTGCTGATCACATTATCATAACTAACTCTGATTGTGAGTTAGATTCCTTTTTTTTATCCTTGAGTCTCCTCTTTGCATAAGTGAATTAGGTGCTTAGGTTGATTTGTTGCACTTCACCCACAGTATTAGATGACCTCTAACTCCAAAGGATATAAAACCAACTTTTGTTGGAACTTTCTGGCTTAATTTAGGGTAAGGATGTCAATGGGGCGGGGTGGGGCAGATGTTAGCATTCACATCCCCATCCCCATCCCCGCGGCGGGTCTTAATTTCATCCCCATCCCCGCCCCGGCGGGTACAATTTCAAAACCATCCCCACTCCATCCCCCACTTAGATATCCACCCCTATCCACCCCCACCTAATCCCTGCCAAAGACCTGCCTAATCCCCACCCAAGACCTGCCTAATCCCCACCCAAGACCCACCTAATCTCCACCTTTCAAATACACATCCTACATAATTAATATAGATTATATTAAAAAAAAAATCATTCTTAATATTACACATTTTTTTGTATATTAATATAAGTGTATTACAAAGTATTATTAATTAATATTTTATTTTACATAAATATTTTATAAAATAGTATAAAAGTATATAATTTTGTTTTAAAAGATCTATAGATGTGGGTACAAGGTGGGGATGGGGTGGATACGAAGTGGGGCGGGGATGGGGCGAGTACAACCTAAAATCCACCCCCGCCCCATCACTCATGGCGGGTATGGTTTTCATCCCCATCCCCGCCCCACCACCCGCCAAACCGAGACCCATCCCCGCCCCGCCGGGGACATCCCTAGTTTAGGGTGTTTGCCTCCACTTACCCTTATTCTTAAAAGGCTTCAATATGTTGTCCTTACTCCTTATTTACTAATTACCATGAAATCATGAATAAACTTGCATGTGTTACAATAATTGTGCATGAAATTTATGATTCAATCCTACTTTTATTGATTTATGCTTATTATGTTGTCATATATTTATTTTGTTTGCAATAAAAGACATATATTATGATATAGCTCAATGGTTAAGGTTCTAATGCTTAAACTTGAGATCAAGAGTTCAAAACCATGTTTGCCTACTGTAGTAGTTGAGAGCATGGTACAACTATCTTATGTTAATTAAGTCTTTCTCAATCCATTAAGTGTTCAACCTACATAGAAGTCTTCCCCTTAAAGTGTAATAGTGAGGTCCGTGACCTTTAATCTATCACCCACTCGTAAGGGGGAATTGAAAAGACATCAAGATTTATGGCAACAAGTAGCAAGCTAGTTACTTCTATATGCATTGGGCAATGTACAATCATGCAAACATAAAAACATATAGTACGTTTGTTTTATATTATGTGCAACATTTACAAAAAGTGGTTGTTACACATTGTGTAAAACAAATGTTTTCTTTCCTTTTTAAGTTGTCATTTCTCTCTATCTTTCTCCTCATCATATGTATCATTATCAACACCTACTAGGAGTCCGTGCAAGCTCATTTGTTACACATAATATGAAACAGAGTTAGTAAAATTGTATCTAAAGAACATAAAGCACACAAATTTACAAGAGGAATTGAAAAACCTATTTAATATAAATTTGTTTGATCCTCCATTGGTCTCACTGTGCCACATTTCAAAATCACCTAAGATCACATCTCCTCCATGCTTATTAAATGGGTCTGATCTCAGTGTTACTATAAGATGCCCCTTGGGAAACAATAGCAACATCCTCTCAAGCTTCTTTTCTACAACCTTTTTTGATTGAATTAGGGCCTAGGTTGATCCGTTGCACTTTACCCATAGTATAATACCATTTCCCATCTTCTACATAAATAGAAATGCAACCTCCTAGTCGTGCTATTATACCATTTCCCTCTTTCTCGTAAATGGAAATGTAGCCTGCTGAATCTAGCTTTAATTCTTTTTGTACAAAGCATACTTAAGATATTTAATGGTTAAAATCTGCTAATTATCTTTCCTCTATTAGTCTATCTTGATTGTTGAATTCCTAGATCAGTTTTGCACCTACAAATTAGAGCTAATGTAACACCGGCAAAACCATAAACATTGCACACGTGCATGACTTACTTCTTTTGTTCTTCCACTCAAGTTCCTTGACTATGATAGTATTGGACATTTTCCTTTATGGTGAGTGTAAAATTTTTATGACTTACGGTTGGGATGGGAATGAGTGGGATTGTCCCATAGTTGAGATGATTCACTTCCTTTATTTGTCCTTACAAATAACAAAAATTGTAAATGGTAACTTTTATTTGAGAATCACTGGATTCTACTCGAACATCTTTGCTGGTGAGTTGTGATCATGATCATCGTAAGGTTGTCTTAAACTTAAACATTTTGCTTTTGGGTGATTTTGATCTCCTTTTTTGAATAAGTGAAGCAACTTCTTGCTTATTTTTGTTCTAAACCTAAAATCCCCAAACTTTGCTTCCCATAAGCTAAATTTTTGTCAAACATTTTTCTTTGTTTGAAATAATGAAATCACGGTAAAATAGAATCAAAGGAATATTTGTCAATCTTCATTGAACTTTCAAGATTCCCTAGTTCCCTCATCACTTTACAGGTTTGTTTTATATTATGGAAAAGTTATACTTGATTTCATTGATTGGTTCATTCTTACACTGAGGAGAATGATACCCATGCTTGGTAAAGATTAATAATTCTAAGAGCAGATCATAAGCAATTTAATAAGTGTTTGAAAGATGTAACAAATACTTCTTTTCTTAAAAGGTGTTACACTTTGACTGTCACATAGTTTTAGGTAGTTTAATTTATCCTAATATAATAAGATCTAAGTGGGTAGTTGGGTGTAATGGATTCAAGCTCATAATCAAGATCTAACAAAGAAAATAATAAGAGTTAGGAAGGAAAGATTGAGTCTTAAATTAAGCTTAAGCCAAAAGGTTTCTTACAACGGTAGCTTAAGGCTACCACTCTCCAAAAAGTCACTTGAGGTCAAAACTCTCCTAGGAGGTAGCTCATAATTGGCTTGCCTATTCCTTACCCCTCTTTCTCTCTCTCTCTCTCTCTCTCTCTCTCTCTCTCTCTCTACATGGTTCAAACCCTTGGATAATTTTAGACTGAGCTTTTGCTTCATGTGCACAAGTGGCCACTCTTATTTCATTGCATATTTTCCCTTATTATACTAATGCCCCTCCCCTAGGTCGTTCATTACATTGGGGTATTAAAAAGCTATAAGAATAAATAGTGAAGGTAATAGCTTATTTAAAAGTAAGGGATGTGAGGAGTGAAAAAAATTTAGTAGTTGTAGGTATGTTTGGGGACCATGAGAGAAGAGAGAGATAGTATTATAAGGTAGGAGTTTGCCAAAAAAAAGAGGAACTGTAACACTTAAAAAAAACGGCCGCATTTTGAAAGTAGAACACTTTTAAAAACGGAGGGTATAGACACTTTCTCCATAGCTTGCAGTTTTTGCATGTCCTTTTGTGATTACGACCATGATGTTGACCATTTCACTGTTGAAATTACCTTCCAAAGCTTGTTGATGTAGTCCAATATGTTCTCATAAAAAGGAAAAGTTTCTTTGCTTACAGCTGAGACTAGAGGGGTGTCACTCTGTCAGTAAATTTATATTTGTTTTCGAAATGATTGATTTTGCAGGTGAACTAAGAGAGCTTTATAGGTTGATGCCCATTTCGGTTATTGGGGGGTCTTTCTTACCAACTTCATCTGGTCATAATATTGCAGAAGCCATGGCAGCTGGATCTGCAGTTATCACAGGTTGATTCTGCTGTTGGTTACCCTATAGTGTCATGACATGTTTTCACAAATTGCAAAATAATTTGATTAGTATACTTTATTTCGCAAAAAAATATTGTTTGAGTCGGAATATGTGACTCATGATTCACCAGATTATGCGTCAAATTCTTGACAAACAAGGTTTTTGGGACATAGACAGTTGTTTTAGACTTTTAGCTACATCAGAGAAGCTTAAAAGTCCAGAAGCTATCCGAGTATCTGGGCCATAACAGTGTCAGTGTAATGTGGGATACCTTCTAACTATAATAAGTAATTAATTTCATTACTTGAAAAAAAGAACTCTTATTTCTGTGATTAAAGCATTTGTATTCTAAATCCAGGTCCTCATGTTGGTCACTTCTCACACATGGTATCAGCAATGCAGAGCTTCAATCCTCTGTCCATTCTACAGGTGTGTGTAACAAACTTGTTAGTTGCTCTGTGTCTCTTGAAAAATTTATGTTTATTGGCTGATGGCTAGAATTTATGATCATTTAAGGTGTGTGCAACATACTTTGTATCACTGTGTTACAGTGTTAATTCTCCAATTAGATCTAAGAGAAGCTAATTGAGGTCAGATATTGACTTCATGTGACTGGTTATCCCCGAAAAACAGAATAATCTTATTTGTAGCTTTTCATTGGATGAGCTTAATTTTTTTGTTATTTATTCAGCCTTATGATTGTTGGTTTTTTGTCTATTAATTGGTTACTATAAGTCTCTCAAATGGTAAAGATCAATGGATTAGGAAGATTTATACTGATTTATACTCCCTGTGTACCGTATTGTTTATCCCGTTGAGTTTGCCCATACTACAACCCACTACATTTTGACCCACCACATCTCTCTGTCATCAACTCCTCCGAGCCAAAAATTTAAAATTAACTTCGCCCCAATGGAGCAAATAAAAGGGGCAGAGGAAGTAAAAAGTAACTGGAATGTGTACAGAAATGGGTTACCCCTTCAATTATACAGGTTTTAGTGACGGACATAGCTTTGGGAGAAACAGAGAAAAATTGCAGACATTGGAAGTGTGTTTTATTTCCTAATGTATCCAGTCAGGGCTACATTGTCTTTAAAAATGAATGACTTCCACTTTAGTTATTGTCCAAGTTGGTTGGTCTATTGCGTAAATGTAGACTTTTATATGCACACTGTTTTTCAAAGAGCAGAACAAGGAAGCATAATTTGGGATTCCACAAGTTGACTATGCTTATCAACCTCAACCACTATATCCAATTATAGAGTTTTCCACAAAACATTTACGCTTTGTTTGGATAGAAAACAAGGAAGGAAAGGAAGGGGAGGGATAGAAGAGGAAGGGAAGAGAGAAGAAAGGGATGGGGAGGTGAGTTCCATTGTCCCTCCAAATCTCTGCAATTTTGGAGGGATTATGCTTATTAAAGAGAGAGGGATAAGAATCCTTCCCTCTCCACTCCCTTCCTTCCCCCAATCCTTCACCCAAACAAGAGAGTTTGTCCCCCTCTCTTTCTCTTCCTTTCTTTTCCTTCCATTTCCTTCTATCCAAATAAAGTGTTACATTTTGTTCATGAGCAATGAAGGGTGGAAGAAGTAATGAAATGAATCAATATCTATTAGATATTTGGTGTATGGCATGAATGAAGGGTTTTATAAACACTGTTTTTCAAAGAGCAGATTAAGGAAGAATTATATTGGATTCTATATACTACATATTTGTTATGCTTATCAACCTCAATCACTAAATGCAATTATTAGAGTTTTCCACTAAAACCTTTACAATTTATTCATGGACAATGAAGGGTGGAAGGAGTAATGAAATGAATCAATATCTGTTAGTTGTTTGTGTCTATCATTTTTTATCATTCAGCTTAATCTTACTAAAATTGCATTAAGCTATTGGACCTATCTTCATTAGGACAATTCCTGCACTGCCTCGATCAATTATGCATTGAGAAATCTATACCGATGCATAATGCCCCATTCAATCTCAGATGAAGTATCTATAATTATGCATTGAGGGAAAAAAAAAATGATATCAGCATGATTGATGTAGAGACAGGTTAAATGAGAGCAATTGAAATTTGAAATACTTATTTTATCTTGTGTATTTCATAGGTTAAATAGCTTGTCTTTCCAGTACATGATTGCATTCTTCTATCATTAGTACTGTCCTGACTCCTTTCTTTTCTCAATATATTCATTAGGAAGCTCACTAACTGATGTGAAGAAAATTATACCTGAGTTGAACGTTGCCAAGGGAAAATAGATCGGCTTAGGTTATCAAGATATTATTTTGTTTTGATGTCAATTATATAATTTCAGAAAAATTGATTTCTTGACGTTCCGAACTCTTTACATCTCAATCTTTTTAAAGCTTATTATGACGTCCACCCTTTTGAACCTACGATTGTAAAAGCTCGCTCATCTCTCATTGTCTTATGCAGGTTTCTGGAGAAGCAGAGCTAATAAAATCCCTCCATGAACTCCTAAGTGATCCCCTTAAATTGGAAGCTCGGCAGACAGCTGCAAAACAAGCATTTCATGCACTATCTTTTGGGATCCTCTCACGTGTGTGGATACAACTTGATTGGTTCATTCTTAAAAGGCTTCCTGTTTGAGCTGGAAATCTAAAAAGATATGTAAATATTCAATTCGAAGGAAGTTTCTGCATTCAAAAGATACAAAGTTTCTACAGTTGAGTATTTTGTTCTTACTGAAACAAAGATATGTAAATATTGTAGTATTTTTGTCCTCTCACGTTTTGCTTCTCATTATAATCTATGTTACTCGTACTCTTCATTTCACCTCAAATAGCCGTGTCGGACCCTCGACACTCGTATATGGTAGGACACTTAGACACTACATTAGCTATAAAAATCACAATTTTAAAACAACACTTCTATGAGTTTATAGGCTGGTTAAATTAGGTAATCACAAGTGTTGTGAGGTACTGTATAGACCACCTTTGGTGCCTTGTTTTTTAGAACCTCCACCATGGTTACCTCCACTATTACATAGAATCTTAAGCCCTTGCGCCTAGAGACTCAACTGCGCTGAGTGCCCCTATACCCCTCCCCTGCACGTGGACACTGGTTACCTTGTGGGCTTTGACAAATGGCTGGAGAAGACCTTTTATTACCAATATAAAAAGAAAGGAAATTGTATTCTTCGTAATTATAAGAGCTTTCTCTCCTTGGATATGATTTTATTTTTCTTTCTTGCATATGATTCTATTTTTCTTTCTTCCAGTGCATCAGCTTGTTCATTACGGATCTTGATCTCAGAAAATTTCTCTCTCTGGAAATAGAGAGCCTCTCACTCTAGAAATAGAGTTCCACCCTCTTTAGGGGTTTGGTGGTGGAGGTCCGCCAATTAGCTTACTAGGAAAACAAAATCTCATCATTACTTGTCCTGGGAGAAAGAATTACCTACAGTAATTACTTTGCCTTGCTTTACCCTGTGCCGCCACGTGGCAAGCCTGGTTGGTGCCTTGTAGAAAGGCCAATAGCTTTCCACCCTACAATCATTACCTTAGTAACGTCAGTTCCCCAAGCTTCTTATTCCGTTATCCTAAATGATACCTCCGTTAACTCTTTCGCCTTTTCTTGTTTAACGGAGTTTCTCCTTCTTAACAGAATCGGATGCTCTAGTTTAACAGAGTTAATTTTGATCTTTCTTGGTTAATTAAACCAACCAATTAATTACGTTAGTAATTCGTGTTTACCAAAGTTTATCTGCATGGTTTTGTCGCCAGCATTGAGGCAAGAAGCTGAAACGCCTCCCTGCTGTGGTGGTAGTTTAAAAGCACAACTTATCTCACAACCAGTGCATTCACTTCCCTTCAAATCTTACTCTTTCATCAACATAATCAATCTTTTTCAACATGAATAATATTCCTTATGTCAACAGAAACATTAATAGAGCTGCAGCCCTGGCAGAAATTGAACCGAGTAGAGTACAGGGAAACAGGGCATTTTGGAGTTTGTGTGTGTATGGCTATCTTATGGATTACCGCAATTTAAGCCCTGCTTCAATTCGAAATTTTGTTAATTCAAGGTGGAGGAAAAGAGGGTACATTGATGTTTTTAAAATGAATGATCTCTATGTCTTCAAGTGCTCGAACGAAGAGGACAAAAGAGAGATGCTAGAGATGACGAAAGCGAATTTTGATGGAGCATTAATGGTCTTCGCTCCGTGGCTGCCAAATCAGGTACCACACACGGTTAGGTTTAGACGTGCCAAGTTTTGGGTCAGAATTTGCGGGCTCCCCTGTGAATATTTAAATTCACACATGGCGGAAACTGTTGGGGAAATGCTTGGCATGCCTTTCGAAGTTGACTTTGAGCCAAACTTTGTGCCAAGGAAGTAACGACTATTTGCGGATCCAAGTCAAACTCACCCTTGGAGAGCCACTCGTACCGGGGTTCTTCCTCAAACTTGATGATGATTCGGTGATTTGGATCCAACTAAGGTATGAGAATTTATTTAAATATTGTGTTCGCTGTGGTTGAATTGGTCACAAGTATACTAGGTGTACTAGGCATGAAGATCATATTAAACAAGATATTGATCACAGAATGATGTATTATTTAACTCGGGGAGTCCCAACTCTCGAAACAGAGGAGGGATTCTCCATGTTTAACTTGGATATGAGGGCTACGCCTGCGTCCGAACGAACCATAACCACTAGAGCTAGGCTAATTGTCTCTAATCAACCCCCTTCTCCGAATTTCAGAGCGTCAGATATTATGGTTGATTTTGATTTAGGAATTCAGGAGGGGGGCAGAACAGTTAATCAGGTGACAGATTCAATAGCAGGAGAGCCCCTTTCAGGGGGCCGGTGGTTGGGATCAATGGTGCTCCGTCTCAGGGCAAAAATCACTCCGATGTTGCGGAAGTGGAGGTAGAAGCAGAAGGTGGGGTTCATATAAGCCCAACAATCACAGGGGCTGAACAGGTCGGTGGCGGCATCAATGACAACAACCAGGGAGGCGGGATCGGAGAAGATCCGTACAGGGCTGTGACGGCGGCTACTCCAATCCAGAATAACAATACAGGAATTTTGGACTTAGAGATGGTGCCCAGGTACGGCCCGGAGATTGAGAACCTCCGTTTTGACATCTTGATGAACACGGCGATACAATCGAGAGTGGAAGCTAACGACGAAATTGTTGGGAGAAGGGTGGACAATGCCGGGTACAATCAGAGATTCTTCATAGAATTCGATAGCCAAAGCTACCCGAGGGCTGTCGAAATTAGAGAACCGGATTCGCCGATTGGTGAACCAATGGACTACCAAGGAGAGGAGGAGGGAGATGCCTTTCCGTTGGGGCAAATACCGGAAGATCCGATGAGTCCTTGGGTGGGAGAACAACAGGTTGACATTGACGAGGAAGATCAATTGGAACAAAGAAGTGTCGAAACACGACTAGAGATTCAAGCTACTCCGCAACCCAGAATTGAGCAGGTTGAAATTGAGATTATGGGGAATAGAGAGCTCCAATCAGTGGCACCCACCGAAACCATGTCTGATGGTGCGATCCTCTTCACAAAATGGGGGGAAAAGGACAGGAGAGGAAGGCTAGTGAGGAACAGGAGGTTTAAGAGGAGAAAAGAAAAAAGACGCTTTAAGCAGGAAAACTGCCCTTTGAAGAGAAAGGCGATTTCTGACCTAGATCTTGCTTCCATCCAATTTATTGAAGACGAGGAAGACGATGCTGACTCGTTGTTGTCAAGAAAGAAGAAAAAGGGGAAGAGCATAATCCACAATGATACTAATGGAGCAGGGCCGTCTACCTCAATATCTGGGCTTGGGCCTTCAAGGAATTTTGGATTCGAGGCTAACATTGTTTTACATTTTGCAGGTGACGAGTTTGAGGTGGTTGACCCAAATCAACCACCTACGGGCCAATGATTGGCCTTCTTTGGAATTATCGAGGGATAAAAAGCCCAACAACCCCGATAATTCCTAAAATTAAAAGACTTGTTGGGTCTTTTGATCCGGAGTTTATTTTCCTTTCAGAAACAAAAAGCAATCCGGACTTAGTTTTTAATCGGCTTAGGTCTCTAGGTTTTAATTTCTTTAAAGGCGTCAACCCGAAAGGTTTAAGCGGCGGCCTTTGATTAGGATGGAAAACAAAAAATTTATTAGAAGTAGTTTTTGCTTGTATCAATTTCCTTGTAGTGGATGTAAACGACCTTATGAATGGAAAATGGAGATTGATTTTGGTGTACGGGGAACCTTGCAACTCCCTAAGGAAGGATGTCTGGGATTGTCTCAACCATTGGACAAGCCCAAGTCTCAACTTGCCAACAACTATTGTTGGTGATTTTAACCAAGTCGATTCATATCTAGACAAAACAGGCACCAATGCCTCCAACATTAGAGGCTATCATACCTTCCATGAGTGGAAGGAGTCGAATGACCTACACGATCTAGTCTACGAAGGGCCTAGATTCACTTGGTCGAACGGAAGGGAGGGTGAAAACCTAGTACTAGAAAGGTTAGACAAAGGTTACGCAAATTCCCCTTGGCTTACTAAATTCCCTCACGCTTTTATTGTGCACCAACCAATACAGATTTCTGATCATGCGCCAATCTTATTTCATACAACCCAAAAAATCAAGAGAAAAAAAACCATTTATAAAATAGAGCAATGGAGTCTAGATTACTATGAATGCACCAAAATTGCCCAAGATAGCTGGAATATACACCAAAACGGCTCCCCTATGTATAGGCTTGTGAAAAAAACACAAAAGGCTAAGGAAAAAAATCAAGAAATGGACTCTAGATAAAAGAGAGGAGTGGAATGGAGAGTGGGATAAGTTCGAAAAGGACATTTTGGAAGCCCAACTTTGGTTGGAAAATGAAGGAGAAGATGAGAAATTCCTACGAGTTAGCAAGCAGTTTGAGGAGTTTTCGAGGAATATGGCAATATACTGGAGGCAGAGAGCGAAAATTAATTGGGATTACGCAAGAGATACTTGTTCACGATATTTTTAATTTTATTAAAGGAAGAAAGGCCAGGAACAAATTGGAAGCAATTAGAGACGAGCAGGGAAATTGGGTTACAGATGAAAAGAGCATCGCCGATATTGCTGGGAATTTCTTCAAAGACTTATATAGGTGCAAACTCCCTGCCCCCTCGCAACACTCACAACACAGAAATTCGGACCTCAAGAAAGCCCTGAGTGGTATCAAGACTTCATTAACAGAGGATTAGAAGGATTTACTTTCCAAACCGTATACCAAGAAAGAGGTGAGGAATGCGTTATTTTCTATGAAGCCATGGAAAGCTCCTGGGCCGGATGACGTGTCTGCCGGCTTTTACCAAAAAAATTGGAGTTGGATGCAAGATGATATCACAGAGGCAGTGTTATCAAGCCTCAAATCAGGTAACATTCTACGAGAATTAAATTGTACGAACATTGCCTTAATTCCAAAATGCGAAAATCCAGAAACAATGGACAAATTACGCCCAATTGGGCTTTGCAATGTGGTATACAAAATTATCTCAAAATGTATCACTAATAGACTAAGGAAAGTGATTAATGGGTTAGTGAGTCAATTCCAAAATGCCTTCATTCCAAGGAGAGCAATTTCAGATAATATACTCTTAGCTCATGAATTGCTGAAAATATCAGGAAAACAAAAAAAGGGGGAAGGAGGAAATTAGCAATAAAAACAGACATGAGTAAAGCATATGATAGAATTGATTGGGATTTTTTAGAACATGTGCTCCTAAAGTTTGGCTTACCAGATCTTATGATCAAAACTATCATGAGTTGTGTAAGGACGGTGTCCTTCTCTGTTATCATCAATGGTTCACCTCAGGAAAAATTCAATCCAAAATGTGGATTGAGGCAAGGGGATCCTTTGTCCCCGTACCTCTTTATTTTATGCATGGAATGCCTCTCAGGGCTAATTCGCGAAGAAGAAGCAAAAGGTAATATCATCAGAATTAGTATTGCACGAGAAGCTCCGAAAATAAGTCACCTTTTTTTCGCGGATGACTCGGCCTTTTTCCTCCAAGGAAAGGAGGAAAATGTCTTAACTCTTAAAAGAGTACTAGACATTTACTGTAAGGCCTCAGGCCAGGTGATTAATAAGGAAAAGTTGGTTTTTCTAGCTAGCCCAAACTCGAATGAAGAGGATTTAGAGAAGCTCAGTGAGATTCTTGGTATTACTAGAAGCAACAATTTTGGTGTTTACTTGGGAATACCTTCGGAGTTTGGAGTCTCGAAACAACAAATCTTCGGATACATAGTGGACAAGGTGAAAGAGAGACTGAATGCCTGGAACTCGTTTTTCCTTTCTCATGCGGGTAGACTAACTTTGATAAAATCAGTCCTCTCGAATTTAGGAACCTATGTCCTCTCGGCTTTCAAGTGCCCTGTTTCAATTTTAAAGAGGATTAACAGCATCGTAGCACAGTTTTGGTGGCTAGGCAATAAAAATGGAAAGGGTGTGCATTGGAAAAATTGTCTCATCTTACTCAGACAAAGGAGAAAAGGGGTCTAGGCATATTGGATGCGCGTTTCTTCAATCAAGCCCTTCTTGCTAAGCAAGGGTGGCGCATCATTCATGATAAAGATTCACTTATCAGCAGAGCTTACAGTGCCAAATATGGCATTGACAAACACTCTCTTTTTGAAGACTCGTGGTGTAGGAAAAGTTTGGGCTCGTGGGGTTGGAATGGTATCAAATGGGGACTGCAGATGCTAAAGAAAGGTTGTGCTTGGTCCATAGGTGATCGTCGCTATGCTAAGATTCACCATCCCTGGGTCTATGGTACTCCCCCTTCTTGGAGGTATCAGGGCTGTTCAAATAATGACTACGTTGCCAAACTAAGAAAAGAAAATGGAGATTGGGATCTGAAAGCATGCAAAGAATGGTTCAGTGATGACTCAGTACAAAAAATATCAACTATAATAGCCATGGATGAAGGCTATGATGATTTGATCATTTGGAAGGAAGATAGAGGTGGTTCATACTCTGTCAAAAGTGGCTATAGAACCCTCCTTGAGGAAAATCACAGGCAGATCAAGAAACAAGGAACAATTGTAAAGCACAACATCAACTGGAAGCAGTTCTGGAGAAAGGGTGGTAGCCCTAAACAAAAGATTTTCCTATGGAAAATTTTGAAAGGTGCACTCTCAATGGGCAGTGAAAGGAAGAAGAGGGGATTGGGGGTGCATCACCATTGCATTTTGTGCTATATAGATGCGGACTCTAGCAGAGGTGATCTAGAAACTTTGGAACATTTATTTCGAGACTGTAGCTTTGCTAGTCATGTCTCGAAGGGCTGTAGATTGGGGATTAATGTGAGCAATCAAAATAACATTCCAATATCAGAATGGATCTTCAACTGGATGAGAATTCTAAGTGATAAGAGCAGGGATTTAGGGTTGAGCTATCAATTTTTCTTAGCAGGTCTCGAGAGCATCTAGGAAGCAAGGAATAATAAAATTTTAAAAAATTCAGTGACAAGTCCAGAATCTGTCATCCTAAGCATGGAACGAAGAGTGAGCTACACACACAACAATATGGGGGATATGGACAGGAGGACTCTGCAAAGCTCTAATGAGAGACATCTCGAACCACCGGGGTTTGAAAGGAAAAAGGAGACGGGTACAGGGCAGGATGGTCACCACCATAAAAGTTTGGAATTAGTAGCAGGGAATGGAGTCTGCAATGTTGGAACCTTAGAAATCTTTCGCAAAAGGAGCAAAGGAAGAGATTTGAATTGGTATTGGGTTGTGAAACAGGCTGGGTCTACACTAGAGAAAAGGGAGTTACAGCAGGCCAGACAGAATAAAGAGGCAAATTTTCTACAAACTGTTTCTGAAGGACTGCAAGGAACCATCAGACTGAAACTATGGCATCTGCGAATTGAGTCCTCTGATCGAAATATCCTAAAATGGATGCAACCTGATTACAAAAGCATTCAAGGAGATAGGATGATAAAAAGAAGAATCAATAAGATTATGCCTATTTTTCATTGTATTACTGTTAGATTTATAAATTCTAGGGGTTAACCTCCCCTTTTCTTTTGCTGTCAAAAAAAAAAAAAAAGCTTGTTCATTACGGAGTATTAACTAAAATGCTTTCAAGGCATACTATTTTTCATGCGCTAGGGAAGATGCAAGATTGGCTTGCTCGTCAGTTTACTTTCTCATTTGGTCTGATTTGCTTTCTGCATTGAATCTCAATTGCTAGTTTACAGAACAGTCCTGTAGTTTTCCATAACATGTGGCATGCGCTGATGCGCATTATATGACTCAGATGAATCTATTCATTGGTCTAACCATCTGTGTATACTACAACACTTGGTGCTTACACTACTCATAGATAACGAGTTACATTAACACTTGGAGCTTACACTACTTAGCATAGATAGCAAGTTACATTAACACTTGGTGCTTACACTACTTAGCATGGATAAAGAGTTACATTAACACTTGGTGCTTACACTACTCATAGATAACGAGTTACATTAGGCCAGTTATATGCAAATTGGAAATGGAAGTCATATTTTTACTACAGTATGTTTATTGTAGTATCTGATTATAAGACTAAAGTCGTGTTTAGTTCACTTTATTTTTACTTATTTAAGAAAAAATAAGTCCAGATTAGAAAAAATAAGTTCAGATTAGAAAAAATAAGTTCAGACCAATACGATCAGAAAATTAAATTCAAATCAGATCATCTTTTTATGTGCAGTTTTTTATTGCTAATTATCTTTAATTCTGTAATGAAAAAAATTATGAAATACACATTAATAAAATACACATTATTACGAATCTAATCAGACCTCACTTGATATATTTTTTCTTGTATATTATCGTACACTTAATGTCAAAGTTTGGTCAAATCAGACAATTAGATGAGATCAGATCAAATCTAATAAGTTCAGATAAGCAAAAATAAGGTGAACTAAGCAAGCCCTAAGTGAATAATCAAGCCCTAATATGGATTTTTATCATATAGAATATTTCCTAACTAGGGTAGCAAGTATATAGATTTAAGTGTTATTTTACCATTTATAATATTTTTTTTATCATGAAATTGTCACTGGATTTATTTTGTACTATCTTTTTCCCATAATATAGTTTTTGTTTTCCTATTTTGGAGATTCAACATGTTACTTCGATTTCCATTTTTGGATAGTATGTAAAGTCTATTATATTCTCATTTTTTTTAACTTTATTCAATGTACTTCCTAACTTACCCTTGAATTTTGCACATGTTTTGTACTTTTTTCACTTTTTCTCTCTAATTTTTGTATATGATTGTACTTTTCACTTTAATTAATTTATTTCATCCACTTTCTCCTCCTATTTCTTAAATATTTAGAAAAAACACAAATAAGAACTATATTATGGGACGGAGGGAGTAAGGAGTATTACAATTGTGGCATTCACTATTTTTATCACCAAATTGTTGCCTACTTTCATTTTTGATTTTTTTTTTTTTTACCAACTTGAATAGTAGTGTTACGAATGTATAGACAGTTGTGCATTTGTGCAAGATTTAATAGTGAATAACTGAATATGTTATAAATAGACCTTGTTATTAGATACGAATTAGTGTTCCCGTCAAAAAAAAAAAAAAAACGAAGTAGAGCAACGAGTATAAGGCTTGGGCTAATATTAATGGGTTTTTATATGACATGGTCTTTCAAACCAGTACAAGGACTTTTTTCTTTTGTAGATAAGTAGGTTAGAAAAAGGCCCTATCGAATTAAAACATTGCAAATTCTTGGCTGCATTCTAGTGCAGCCAAGCTAGCTGCAACACTATTAAATGTGAACATATAGTACATTAAAATGAATATACGTTTTTTTTCTTCCTTATATCTTAATTCACTTTCTTCTTCTTCCTTAGCTCTATTATTTTTCTCTCTCTTCAACTTTCTTCTCAATTTAACATTTTCTCTCTCCTCTTTACCTCATTTCCCTTTAATCTTTAAAGTTTTCTTCTTCTTTATATATATTTTTGAGTTACTAATTCGTGTTTTGATGGGTATACTTCTTTCTTTCTAAATCTATGAGTTTCAGATTCAATCATTTGGCTTTATCAAAGAGGAAAGAAAAAAAATGGAGGAGAGAGAAAGTTGAAGGTCAAAGAAAACAATAGAGGTTAGATTTTATCAATTTGTAATTGTATTTTGTATGATTTCGTTGACCATGCATGATGATTTATTGTTTGATTGTTTGAAATTATGATGAGTTTATGATGAATATCAATTAAATTGCTTAATTGTTAATGAATATCAATTGTATTGCTTAATTTGTAGTTATTTTCTCCCCCCCCCCCCCCTCGCTCTCTCTCTTTTTCTTTTGATTTCTAATCATGTTACAAATCAATAATTAATTTCTCTATGATGAATCAAGATTAGATTTAAGGTGTATATTCAATTTTTTTAGAGTTTCAATAATTACAATCGATCTTGAATATAATTTCTGTAAAAAAAATGAACACGTAGGAATTTAAAAATGAACAACTTTTACAAAATGAGCATTTAATACACCGAAAATGAATATTAAATACATAAAAAATGAACATATTTCAACAATTTATTTTATCATTATTTTTCATTAATAATTATATACAATGAATTTGAACCTTTATGAAAATCATGTTCATTTTAATATCCTAAATGTTCATAACTTTTTGTTACATGTTCATTTTATAAGTGTTTATTTTTTAATACTAAATGTTCATTTTTATTAAGTTGAAAGTAAAATATAATACGTTGAAAGTTAAATTATCCGAACATTTAGTGTTGAAATTATGAACAATTTATTATGAATATATATGTTTCGTTATTCATTACGAACATATCTGTTATTGATTATGAACACATATGACATATAGAGTGATAATTATTTATATTTTTTTTTTTTTTTGAGAAAAGGCAAATTTTATTAAATACAAAGAGGCACAAACAGTTACACTGAGGCTACTAAGCCCCTAAGCAAATCTTCTTTATCTATCCTAGCTCACTAGCTCTAATTTTACAAGTAACTATACCACTAATCCTATTATACACATCAAGACAAAATCTATTGACAACTATATCAGGTCTATAGATTATTCCCTTCCAAACTGCTTCATTTCTCTGCTGCCAGATGTTGTAAACCAAAGCTGTGCACAAGCTCTGATAGACTGTCTTCCTGAATCTGTTCTTTGCTTTCCAACACCAACCATTGCACTCCTCCAAATTGTGAAACTGCATTTGAATATTAATTCTGTCCTGCAAAATCTGCTTCAGCTGTCTACTATACAGGCAATCAAAAAAAATATGACCAAGAGTTTCCTCCTTGTCATTGCATAGAGGACACAGGTCATCACTAACTGTACCATATTTCAGCAGCTTATCCTTAGTACGAAGCCTTCCCCACATGGCCATCCACATAATAAATCTGTGTTTAGGAATATTGTATCTATTCCAAACCAGATTGCACCAGTTAACATCAGGATTCACATTTTTTAACCATTGATAAGCACTAGAAACAATATACCCTTTCTTATCATGCTTCCAAGTATTTCTGACAAAACCATCCTTGATTTGTTCCTTCACTTTCCAAATTTGCTTCCATTGCCAACTAGCTTGACTAGGACAACCAATTCTCTTCCAATTCCTATCTTTAATATAATGGTGATTGACCCACTTTAGCCAAAGGCTATCATTCTTGTGAGCAATATCCCATATGTACTTTCCCATAGCAGCAATGTTACTAGTATAACAGTCATGAATGCCCAACCCACCTTGCTTCTTAGGTCTACAAATAATGTCCCAAGAGATGGGAGGGGATCTAGAGAAAATAGCTTTGCCATCCCAAATGAAATTTCTGCATACAGCCATCACACCATCTAGAACTTTCTTTGGCAAAATGAACAAATTAGCCCAGTATGTATGCAGGGAAAGCAGAACAGAATTAGCTAAGACTACTCTAGCTGTATAAGAAAGAGTTTTCCCACCCCATATTCTGATTCTAGCAACCACCTGATCAATAAGAATTTGACAATCATCAGAGGAAAGCTTTTTAGCATTCACCTTTATGCCCAAGTATCTGAAAGGAAGACTACCTTCCTTGAACCCAGAAGTTCTGATGATACTCTCCCTTATGTCTTCAGAAGTGTTGCAAAAATACACATTTGATTTGCCTTCATTTGCAACAAGACCAGTAGTAGCAGCAAAAGTAGCCAATCCCCTCATAAGAAGACTAGCAGAATCTATATCACCTTTGGACATGATGATAAGATCATCTGCAAAAACCAGATGATTGATCTTAACACCTTTTCATCTAGGATGGAACTGGAAGAGAGAATGATAACCAATCTTGAAAAGGATCCTAGAAAGACAATCCATGCAAAGGACAAAAAGCAAAGGAGAGAGAGGATCTCCTTGCCTCAACCCTCTTTTGCCAGGAAAAAAACCCTTATTCTCACCATTAATAAGCAAGGAAAAGCTAGGAGTGGTAACACACTCCATGATAAGCTTGACAAAATGAGCAGGAAACTTAAGAGAAACCAGCATATCTTCCAGGAAGGACCAACTGACAGAGTCATAAGCCTTTCTAATATCAACCTTGAACATGCAACCTGGTGGGGAACTCTTCCTGTTATATCTACCAATCAAGTCTTGCACTATACAGATGTTGTGACAAATTCTTCTTCCAGTAATGAAGCCAGATTGATTCTGAGCAACTATATCTGGCAGAACTTTCTTAAGCCCAGAACAAATAAGCTTTGTAATGACCTTATAAACAACATTACAACATGCTATTGGTCTGAAATCCATGACTGAAACAGGTTGATCACTTTTAGGAATCAAAGTCAAATTAGTGCAGTTGATCTCTTTCAGCATTTTCCCTGTGTCAAAGAATTGAAGAACAGCATTACAGATGTCATCCCCTACAATATCCCAACACATCTTAAAAAAAAAGAGTTGTTGAACCCATCAGGCCCAGGAGCCTTTATTCCAAGAATACCAAAAACAGCTTTCTTAATCTCATCCTTAGTAACAGGAGTCTGGAGCAGAACATGATGCTCATTATTAACCAAAGGACCCATAGCAATAATACTTTGATCAATTTTCACATTACTGTCCTACTGAGAACCCAATAGCCATTTATAATAACCAACAAAAGCATCAGAGACAGAATTACTATCCCTGCACCAGTTACCATTCATGTCCTGGACAGAAATAATTCTTTTTTTTATAAGTTCTCATCTTAATGCTCTGATGAAAAAACTTAGTATTGTCATCACCTGCTGTCAACCAAGTCAGCTTGCTTTTCTGCTGTAGAAAAGAATAATAGTCTTTCCTAAGCTTACCATAATTGGCTAAAACCTCTATTTCCTTATTCTGAAGGTGAACATCATTATAATCAGCTTGAATCTTCTTTTGAATACTCAACACTTCATCTTTGGCAGCAAGAAATCTAGCACCAATTTCTGAGTATTCCATTCTATTCAACTTTTTTAAAACTTTCTTAACCTCTTTTAACTTCTTTGCAACCTGAAACATAAATTTCCCATCCACATTGATATTCCAGGCTTGCTTAACCATATCCCCAAAAGTAGGATAGCTGCCCCACATATCAAAGAACTTAAAAGGTCTCGGGCCACTCTTAACCTCATTCTCAAAAGAAATAATGGCTGGACAATGATCAAACCTGATTTCAGGAAGGTAATGCACAAAGGATCCAGGGAAAGCAAGAGCCCAGGCAAAATTAACAAGAGTCCTATCAATCTTACTGTAGACCCTAGCCTCACCCAATTGTTTATTTGTCCAAGTATACTTGGCCCCTATCTGAGTCATATCCATAAGATCACAATAAGCAACACAATCTCTAAAAGGAGCTAGTTCAGAATTACTAACTCTTCTTCCAATCCTGTCATCAATGTGTAAAGGGAAATTGAAGTCTCCAGAAACAATCCAAGGACCCTTACAATTATCTGCAAACATCTGGAGCTGACCCCATAAAGCCAACCTATCAACCGCATCATTAAAACCATATACAAAAGAATACTCAAAAGACTTTTGTAGAGTCTTATTGAGAATCCTAGTGTGGATAACCTGAGGGAGAGTACAGATTATATCAACACTAAAAAATCCTGCAACCAAGCTATTAAAATTCTACCTCCTTTTATAGAATCAAAATTAGTAGTAATGCACCAGCCACTAAACATTCTTTGATATACTGCAGCAAAATTCTCATTAGCAATCTTATTCTCAACTAAGCAGCAAAGACCAATATGGTTCTGAATCAAGAACTTCTTAATCTCAAGCTGCTTCTCATGCCTATTAAGGCCTCTAACATTCCATATCAGCACTTTATCCATATTCAAGGGTTATGCCCTGCTCACTTCCAAGAGAATTAACCTTCAAAGGAACACTGCCCACCATTACAGGATCATCTCCCAGGACACCAAACGAATTCTGCACTGGAACAACATCATTCTTAGGGGATCTGGTAATAGGACTCATTCTTCTCACATTCTCAGGGGGAAGATACACAGTATCATTCTCAGTCAAGGCATTAACCACCTTGTCATTTTGAATCTTATCCACTTTATCCACCTTATCAGTTACAGGAAGACTTCCCTGAATATCTTTCTTCCTCCAGACTTTCTTCACCTTCTTACTAGGACAATATGCATTTTCATGCCCCACCTCACCACATTCCTCACAACACACAGGTTTCCACTCCCAGTAAACTTCTTGCTGGAAGATAACACCCTTCTCATCATAGAACTCAATATACTCTGGTAGAGTTTGCTTAAGCTCAACTTCTACCAAGTACCTCACATAAGAAACCCTTTCCCTTGTCTGAGTAGCATTATCTGGCCTAATAGGATTCCCAATCAACCCAACAATCTTCTCAAGACAGCCTTTCCCCCAATACTTCAAAGGTAAGCCAGGGAGTTGCACCCAAACAGGGAACTTAGTGATATCATTCACACTTAATTCCATACCATCCTCCCATTGCTTCAAACACACAGGTTTCTTATCCATTAAAAGGTTCAAATTATTTAAGGCCTTATCCCTAGATTCAATATTCAAGAATCTAATCAAGAAGACCCCCTTTTTTAATGGAATTACTTTATCAATGTTTGTTTTACCCCAAATTCTCCAGCAAAACCCTTCAAAAGTTTTGATATGAGGATTAGCAGCCAAAGTAAAAGCAACAACCCCCAATTTCCAATAATCCAGTTCATCCACAATATCATCCATTGACAATTTTAACAGTGGTTCAGCATGCAATGAATGATTCTCATTCTCATTAAACACACAATCTGGCAATTTGACTGCAGGAGCAGAAAAAGAGGGAAGAACTGAGCTAGTAGATACCTGAAACCCAGATGCTCTGTTTTCCAATCGACAAGACCCAGATTCAATTCCCTTCAAATTCGACATCCATTCCGATAATTTCGATTTCTCATGAGATTTGACAATCAATTCCTCCATTGATTGCTCAGGCGACAGAATACACCTATCCAATTCATCCTCAATGTCAAAATTCAACGGAATTTGTCCAACATCTCCTCGCGATTTCGTCTTCTGATTACCAGAACAAGCTCCATAATTTACAGATTTCAAATTCAATCTATCAATGCCTTCCTCTTTCGTCGAACTCTGCTTACCCTTTTTCTTCTTCGCCATGGCAGAGGAAGTCGAGAGAGAGAGAAAGTTTTTTAGAGAGAGAAAGTTTTTTTTTTTGCTGGACCAGATATTATTATTTATATTTTTAACTTCTGTATTGATGATTATATATTATTAACATTCTAAATAATTATTATGAATATATGTTGTGATGGTTATGAATTTTGATTATTTATTATATTTTAGTGAGTACAGATTAATTGTATTTGTAGAAGACAAAGACTCTGAATTAGTGAAGAAACAAGTAAGAAGTGATGAAGAAGTATATGATATTACAACGAATTTGCCTTTAAGTTGGAGAATTTCTGATGTATATGATCCCAATTTTATGGTTGTATGATAAATGTTCATTTCTAATATATTAAATGTTCATTTTTTTTTCTTTTGACATGTTCACTTTTTATTACTAAATGTTCATTTTTTTTACGTGTTCATTTTTATTACTGAATATATTTTTTTTATGTGTTCATTTTTCTAACTAAATGTTCATTTTTAAGGTCGTGGTCTAGCAAATTTATGATTATATGATAATCAGATTCATTTTTAATAAATGATCATTTCCTTATAACATATATACTTTTTAGTATTAAATGTTCATTTTTTTAGGTGTTCATTTTTTGTTATTAAATATTCAGTTTTTTTTCATGTTCATATTTTTTAACTAAATGTTCATTTTTTATTTGGGCCGCGCGTTTTGAGCCTCACTTGTTGTAGCTATCTTGGCTGAGTGCAGCCAAGACCAATTGTTAAAACATCTCACATGTCTACTTCCTCCATACTATTATATGAAGTAACGTATAAGACCAAATTGGGTAGTCATATTTGATATGTATATGTGTATTTATTATTTATTTTTGTTTTTCATTGGCCACCTGTAATGGCCCAATCCGTTTTTGTCCATTTAAGATGGTCTTGTTTTGACTTGATCTATTATCAACTCATGGTCTCACACCAATAATGACCCAACCTGCCCAATAACCAAGTCTAATTATTTTTTTTAATTATATAACCAAGTCTAATTATAAATTGGGGAGAAATTCTCTTTGGTAAACCTCTAGTTTTTAACATTCTCAATGGTGAATTGTAAAAAAAGTTATTATCCTTGGTAAACTTTAATTAGTTATAATTTTTCAATGGTAACATTAATGAAATTATAAGCCTAACCCTAGTTAACTAAACACTAAATGACTAAATTGACCCTAATCTTAAACTCTAGTTTTCCTACCAAAAGCATTCAACCACGAATAGCTCCTCCCTTGCGCCGACAACCCTTCTCCTACAATCACCGGCCTTCCCAGCCCCTCATCCTCCTCCTCCCTCGCAATTTGTCTTTCGTCGTCGAAATCCCCACCCAAAAAGTGGTTTCTGGGTTTGATGTTCATTCGTTAGGGTGTTTTTTTGGTGGGGTTTAAGGTTTGGTGGGTGGTTTTAAGGTGGGGGAAGGGAGGGACGCCATGTAATACCCCGTATTTTCATACATATTTTCTAATTAATTAATTAGGAATTATTTTATAAAAAGGGTATTTTAGTAAATTTAATATTTGGAGCCAAAATTATATTTGAATTTTGGCGCCAAGAGTATTTTGAAAACTAATCATTATTTTGGATAAGATTTATTATCCATTTATCTTATTTTAAAAACCAGATTATTTATATATTTCGGATAATTTAATTAACGCAAAATAATATTTTATTAATTACACTAGATGGACAAAAATTCCCAATATTTAGCTAGGGATTTCAAATTTTCCATGTATGGAAAATTTGATTTTTCTTAGTTATTTATTGGTGAATAATTGGTATTTAATTAATTAATTATTCTATATTATTTACACAATTATTTTATTCCTTTAAACCGAACTAAATCTTCCTAAATACTTCTAGAGAAATCCGAAAATCTGAGCTATGGGAAGCTCAATAGCTCAAGATTTTCGACCCTCTTGAATTATTTTGGGGGAATTTATTTTGGTAAAATTGGTGTGGCTGAAGTGGTGTAGCGCACAACAAGGTGTAGCAGGTGGCTAATTGTGGTGGCTGAACTGGTGGTTGTTCGGTGTTGGCGTGAGGCGATGAATCTGGTGGTGGACAATGTAGGTGGGTGGTTTTAATGTATTGTGGTGGTTGTTGGAAAGGTGAGGAATTGAGGATGACGATGATGACAAGATGAAGATGATGAATTGGTGATCTTGATGATGATGATGAGTTAAGTGAGGATATTTTAGGATTTTTTTTTTATTTAAAAAAAATGTTAACCATGGTTAAATATTAACTAAATTGCTTCATTAAGTTCACCATTGAAAAAATATAACAAATTAAAGTTTACCAAGGATAATAAGAATTTTTGCAATTTACCACTAAGAAAAGTAAAAATTAGAGGTTTACCAAAGATAATTTCTCTAATTGTGCTTATAATTAGCCCCACTTAACCTTTATTCCAAACATCGAATCTTACTATATATGTTTTTATAAAAATTCTAAAACCACCGCTTCTCTCTCTAGAAACTTGATACCCCTGTTCTTAACCTCCCACTGTTTCCACCTTTCTTCTCCCCTGCTCGCCGACGATCGGCGTTATTCTCTTAGCAATCGCCGGCGAGTCTAGCTCTTCTCCTTTCGGTATTTTTGTTATTTTTTTTTTGGTTCCTTGGTGGAGAAAGCACAGAAGATTGCAGTTTGGTTTGGTTCTTTTAAGTTCATCGGAAGTTTAAGCTAGTTTGGTGGTGTCATCAAGTGTTTTGATTCTAATTTTCTAATGATTCGAGGAGCCAATGCTACTCTTAACGCCGCCGTTGAAAGGAATTTCGTTAATTGTTCCCGACGAAAAAGATGAAGTTAAGACTAGAGTTTCCCCCCTTAATCAAAGGTTAGATTTAGGTGAGGAGGTCTTCTCGCGTTGGCCTTGATGATGGGTGGTAGTGGTCGGTTCTGGTTCTGCCGGTGACGCTGTCCGTTGGTACTTTGCTTCTTCTTAAGTCTCACTGAGTTTGCTTAGTGAGTTTGTGAGTATTTGTTATCTCTGCTTTGGTTTGTTATTTAGTTGTTTTTTTCTTAGTTTAAGTATGTTTTTACCGCTTTCTTTGCTTTTGTTCTTGTTCGGGTCTCTAGTTTTCTATAATTCCCTTGCTCTATGTGTTTATGAGTTGGGGTTGCTTAGGTTAGTTTGTTTGGAGGCTAATGAAGTGTGTATGTTGTTTCCGGAGTTTGGTTGGTTGTTCAAGCCCTTGGATTTAAAGGGTAGTACGGTTTAACAATACTTGGGTTTTGGCTTGTTGGTCCTTATGGTTGCTCTTTCGGGGTGGGTTTGTGTTACGAGGAGTGGTCACACTGAATTTGTTGCTCCTCTCATTGGCAGTATGGGTATTGTCCTCTGTGTGTGTGTGTGTGTGCTAGTTTCTAGAGGCTGAAGTTATTTGTGTAAGTAGAAAGTGTTCCTTGCTTTTGGTGTTTGTAGAGAAAAGGTAGTTTTGAGGGGGTAGATTTGTTTGCTTTTCCTGTTGCTTCTTGGTTGCGGGATAATTTGGGTATTCGTTCTCTTCCTATCATACCAGTGTCGGTGTTGGTGATGACAAAGTCAGTCATCATTAAAAATTTCGACATTGAAGGAGGCTCTTCATCTTTAATGTTTGAGGTAAGCAAAATCCTCAATTTTCTTGAATACGTAGAATTGCAGGAAAGGAAGCTGCGTAATGGTGCAAGGCTCCTCATAGCAGAGTTGTGAAAAAATATGGCTCTCTTGGTTTGGCTCCTGAACTCTTAGGAGGTGGCTATGCTTTTCGATCCCTAGAAGTGGAGTCGTGTTAATTATGGGTCTTTTTTTTTGGCAACAGGGTGCTTTCGACTTTCGGGTGTTTTGTCTCTACATAACGTCCTTCGTGAATTTGCATTGGTGTCATTGCAAGTTTCGGTTCCCTTCTTTAGTGATGGCTTGCACGACTCTCTGTCTATCTATGTGGTTTTGGTTCGGGCGACGATTGATCTAAGAAAAGGTTTTGGTAGGAACCTGTAGGTTATCCAGGTTCCATGGGAATTGGTTTGATGCGCGACTTCTTAGGTCTACTCTTTCACTTCGGTTTCCCTCTTAGGGTAAGTGGCAAACCCTATACATGGGTTTGGTTGGGTATGTGGGCTCTGCTTCAGTTTTTAAGGTTTTTCTTGTTGTAGTTGTGTGTTTAGCTAGATGTATTTGGTTGTCTTTAATTTCTTGTTTTAGCTCTATTAAGTTGTAATTGCCCTTTATTTATGAAGTTCTCATTGTAAAAATAAGAAAAAAGAAAAAAATATAGAAAATAGCCCCTCTTATTTTAGTTTTTACAAGAACTACCCCTCTTTTTACCAACATACAACAATGATTCACAGTTTCACACGGGTAAAGAACTAAAGATTGAGCATGAAGCATGTGGTAAAATTGGACGTATAGATTCTATAGAATAACAGTGATTCTTTTGTCAAGACTCAAGACATGCAATCTTTTTGAACGCCAATCCCGCCTTGAGTGACTCAATTTCAGTGTTTGGTCACAGTAGCAGTAACAATAACAGTCACAGTCACAGTTGGCAGATGTTTAAAGATTACAGAGAGTCAATTTTAATTTGTCTGCTTTTGTAAAGAAAGAAAAAGCTGATTTATGTCTTCACAATTTTTTAATCATGCTTTTCCCGGCATCTCGTGGAACATTCATCTTATTCCATTGGTTCTTGCTTCATTCCTTTGTTATTTTGTCTCTTGCCCTCCTGCCTCCATACAATACTTCATACGAGTACATAGTACACTTCATGGTCTATAGGATAACCAATTATCACTTCTTGAATAAGCTTATTGGAGATTTGGATTACCACATTCGAGTATTAATCGATTAATGTGATACTCTCTAATAATCTCATATTTCGACCTTCTTTATTTTACTTTATTTTTGTTTATGGAGCTTAATCTGAACTTATCTACTCTGATCAATTTTTTGACTTTATATGTACAATAGTCTATAAAGGAAAAAAAAAACAGGTCTGATTAGATTCATATTTGTTAAAAGACCAATTCTAAGCTAATGGTTGAAGCACTATCAATTTATATACTCTATCATGTCCCTTCACATGAGAATCCTTATACGGAGAGTATGACAACTTTTTATTCTACCCACTTTTGCTTTATTCCTTATATGACAACTTTTTATTCATTTTTTTTATCATCCATTTTGTGGGGGGGCCTAAGTATATGTAATACTCTCGTCGTATTTTAATATACTCTCGTCGTATTTTAATAAGTGCTCTATTTCTCCTTAACATGTAATGCGATACAAATCTTTGATCAATAATATCTTTAACTATCAAAAAGTATATAATATAACATAAAATTCTTATATGTGACATAAATTCTGATATGTGGTTGGCCATACAGTGTGGCCAGCTACCATGGAAGTTAATTCGTTAGTGTTATAAGGATTACTCGGTCAATGTTGTAGGCAAGGGCGAAGCCAGGAATAAAAATCTATGGGGGCCAAGAAACGATATTGTTACCCAAAAAAAAAAGCAAAAAAAAAAAATGCTCAAAGTGGGGAATTGTACCTGAAACCTCTCTCTCACCAAGTTGCGATGAAAAACTCCAACAAACCAACTGGTCTATCACTAACATCATGATATGTAGGACAAATATTAGCTATTTATTAGTTATTTTAGGGGGGATCATACTATATATTACATATATCACCAGTTGGGCCATGGGGGGCCGGGCCTCCACCATCCCCCCCGGTGGCTCCGTCCCTAGTTATAGGGGTTATTTCGTCAAGATTATAGGAGTTACTCAATCAATATTATAGGGGTTACTTGTTTAGTGTTTTAGGGGCTACACGCTGATAATATAACAATTGAAAATAAATAATCTATTTTTTGAGACGATTCCAATAAATACCAACAAATGGTGAGCTAGTTAGGCCTGGTTATTTCCACTTATTTTAGGAATAATAAATTCAGATAAGATAAGTTTAGGAAAAATAAGTTCATATAAGTTGTGACAAGGGTTAATCATAGCTACCAAGTTTAATTTATAACTAAAATAAGTTCTAATAAGGGTTAATAAGTTCAGATAAAATCAGATAGAATTAGATTAGTTCATATAAGTAAAAATCAGGTGAATCGAACGCACCCTTGGTGAGAGAAAGTATTTCTCAATTTAATTTAGGTTTTTAATTTGTACCCTTATTTCTCAATTTAATTTAGGTTTTTAATTTGTACCCTTCATGTTCGTCAGTATTACAAGGATTACTTGGTCAGTATTACAGGAGTTACTTTGTTAGCGTTATAGGGATTACACGTTGATAATATAATAGTAAATGTGAATAAAAAGTGAACAGGTCGAAAAAGTATTTATTATTTTGGTTTGTGTTTCAGGGGTTGAAGATAGTACAAAGTATATATATTTTAAAATTACAATCTATGTTCTTCAAATTTTGAGAAATTAATTTTTTTTTTATGATTGAAATATATATATATATGTTCTATTACTTTATTTTTATTATGAACTTTGTTCCTTTATAAATGGATTTAATTATGTTCTTTAAATTTAAGAAAAACTTTTGTATACACCCGATTTACACTAATATTAGTGTACATCGAGCAATATAGAGTAGGGGTGAGCGTAGCAAGATACCCTGTAAAATTCTCAGGATCCAGAACCGGAACCTGTTGCAACAGGTTACTAAAGATAGGAACCAGAACCGGAACCTGTTCAACAGGTTCCTAAAAATTGGGAACCATAACCGAAACCTGCAGGTTTCGGTTCCTCAACAGGGTACCCTGTCTTTCAAAGTAAGGTTAATAATTACTTGATAAATTTTAACAAAAAAAAAAAAAAAAAAAAGGATGTTCACAGTAAAAGCTTACAACTTAAATATAGTACAACAAATATAACAAACTAATACTCATAGTCTAGAATATTTTATACAATATTATAAATACTTGTATTAATACCATTAACTAAACCTTTTAAAGAGGTATGTAATGGCTTTTATACAATTTTGATGTAAGGCATTATATTTGGGTTTAAATGATAGGTTCTGATTTTGTGTACCGTATAGGGAACCTGTACTAACAGGGTACCCTACAGGTTCCGGATCCAAAATTTTATTACCCGGAACCGGAACCTGTTGCAACAGGTTCCCAATTTTATTACCCGGAACTTGATCTATAGGTTCCAAACACCTGCGGTTCCGAATAGGTTCCGGTTCCAGGTCAGGGTACCCTGAATTTTTACTCACCCCTAATATAGGGTAACTTTTAGCTAATTTTAGGGTAACTTTTTGCCTTTTTTTGGATAACTTTAAGCATAATACAATTTTTATATAAATGGATAACAAGAAAAATTTTATAAAGACAATTTAATTACATTCAATCACTAATAATTGTTTTTTAGTCATTCAAAATGCGATTCTTTACTTTTTTTTTTTTTGGTGAAGAAAATGCGATTCTTTACTAATAAAGCGTAGAAATTTTTTACATGTATAGGGTTTCATATTGGGGTAACTTTTCTTCATTTCAGAGGCAACTTTTGCTCATTTTAGGGTAACTTTATAACGGAGGTACAATATTTTATTATACATCCGATTTTTTTAAAAAGTTTGTCTAAATTTAAACTATCTATTATTTATACTTAATAGAGTATGTTCTTTTAAGTTTTTTATTCTATTTTATTTGCTCTTATGTTTTTGGGGTTCATTTCTTTTAGTTTAGCCTTATGCTAGTTGAATTTTATCCATGTTCTTCGAATCTAGCTTTATATTCTTCCGAGTGCACAATGCTCGCCTCAATGAATACTTTTGTTTTGATAAAATATGGAGTAGCTAGTAATTTTTGTAATTTAACTAAATTAACCGTTATGAAGATAAATTATATTTGTGGAAAAAAAAAAAAAGCAATTTAGTTTGAATCATTGCTAGTGAACATATAATTATTGATAATTAGTTGACTAGTAGTTGGGTTGTGTTATCAATTAAAGAGTCACATGGCAATGAAAAAAGGTTTGAGGTGACTAATTATGATTCTGCCATGACTCATGATTCATTATTTCGGTAGTTACTCCCATTAAAAAGGCTATAAAAGAATTGTTCATCTTCATTGTCTTCAAATTCATATACAGTATAAAAGCAAAAGCATATTATAGTAGTAAGCTTTTCGTTATTCAACTAATTAATCTCTCTTTCCTCATTGTTAGAAGTAATATTTAAAGTTTTAGTCTAAATCAGATATATATGCATTATTGGCTTATTATATAAAGAGAGAAAAAGGTCCAAAAAGTGTAAAATTAATCATGGCTTTAATATACGTACGAGTAGTATTTAGGAGCATTGGCCAGCATTTCATTTATAAAATCACAAGACATTATCCGTATATATATACTACTAGAATAAAGCCCATTTCCAACGAACAAATTCCGTCGGTGGAATATGAAATTCCGTCAGAAATCACCTTTTCGACAGAATTCCGTCGTTATGTTCCGTTGGAAAACAATCACTAATTAAGAATTATACTCTTATTGATATTATATTATTTGTACATCACTTTAAATAGTTAATTGTGTTGTGTGATTAGGATGAAAAATTAAAGATATAAGGTATCTACTATCTAGTGGATTTTTCTATAATAGTGATATCACTCATATACGAAGTAATACCCAATGTTTACTTAATCACACAAACTATTGGGTGCGATAGCAACCAATATCACTACTAGAAAACAACCCATTTTCGACGGAAAAATTCCATCAGAAACACCCTGAAATCCGTCGAAAAAAGGGGTTTTCGACGGAATTCCGTCGGAAGTGGTTGTCAATCGGAAACTGCTTGGTAAGAAAAACCACCTTTTCCGACCAAAATTCCGTCGGAAACACTTTTTGGACGGAATATTCAGTCTTATGAGATTTTCAGGCACTGGGAAAATCCGTCGGAAAGTTATTTTCTGCAATTAAAAAAACGTCATGCTACCACCTCCACCACCCTCATCAAACCACCACCATCCCCTAACCCTAACTTTAATCCTAAACAACCACCGGCCCCTCCACCCCACCAGCCCACCACCAACCCGTAATCCTAACCCTAATCCCCCACAACCACCAGCCCCTCCACCCTACCAGACCACCACCAACCTGTAACCCTGACCCTAATCCCCCACAACCACCGGCCCCTACACCCAACCGAACCCACCACCCCACTTTACCTTAACCGAACCCACCACCCCACTTTACCAAACCTACATCCAAACCCAAATCCACCCTAATCAACCCAATCACCAACTTAACCGACCCACACCACCCAAACCAAAAACCAACTCACCTAACCCTAAAACCGACCCACCCTCCTAACCGACCCAAATCCGTCCAAAAAACCAAACCACCATGGCACCAAGCCACCACAACCACATCGAACAGCCAACAACCGAAAATATTAACAAAAAAAAAAACAAAAAAAAAAAAATTAAAGACTCGAAAAACATACCTTATTAACTGAAATTGGCTTTGAATTCTTGAATTTGGTTTAAATAGGCCAAATTCGACCATGAAAAGTGTGGATTTACACTTTTCATGGTAAATTTTGACAAAAAAAACCATTAATTTCGGCCATGGAAAACACCAAATAAGAGAAGAGAAATGAAGAAACAGATGAAAGAAGGAGAAGATGGTGGATAGAAAGATATGGAGGAGGAGAGAGGAGGCGAAGAGAAAGAGAAATTGGAGAAGAGAAGGGCGGAAGAGAGAGAAAGGGTGGAAATTAAATGAAGGAGAAGTGAGGAAGTTTTCTCGGTTTAGGGTTTTGACAAAGGCTGAATTTTTTTTTTATATATATATAATTGTATTCCGACGGAAAATTCCGTCTGAAATTTCTAACTGATTTTAATTCCGTCATGCAGACACCCAAATGTGTCTCCCCAAAACCAAACCCAGTGATGAATACCTTTCATGTCATTGATTATCGAACAAAGCGAAAGTGTGAAAAGTCTAGTGATGAGAATGTTTTTATTAAAATATCTCTTCTTTCTGTTTTTGAAAATATTTCTTTTCTTACCCTATTTATGAAAAACGTGCATTCTAGTTTAGTTTGGTCCATGATATGGGTCCAATAATAGTGTAGTTGGATGGGGCTTGAAAAAAACTTTTCCAACGATGTATTATAAGCCCAATTCCGATGAATAATGAGGAAGTTATGGCCAAAATACTAAACTGGGGCCAAACCGGATTTTACCTACGGCCCAATGATCATGTGGAGGGTCCAAAGGTTTAATCCTATTCCTAAAATAATTAGGATTAATTAGAAACTTCCATAATTTTCTAATAGATCTTAATTATCCTTTTTGAAAAGATAAAATCAAAGAGTTTGAAATTGAATAAAACTTTCTTTTTTTTAAAATCCTAATTCTATTCGAATTTAAAGATGTTCAAAGACAGTTAGATATTATTTTCGTGCCTCACAATCTTTATCCAAATCTTATATGGTTGGATAGATCTTGAAATTATATTTCCAATGATATATTGTAATATTAATTCCGAGCTATAACGAAAAAGATATTAATGGAATACGAAACTCTATCCAAAACTGACACCCTTCCACTATTTTGGCCATATCCTTTTATATCTAAAAAATATTTTAAGATGATTCCAATTGGGTTGGAAAGTGATTTCAAGAGCTTTCCAACGACATATTATATGACTTATTTGGACTTATGGATCAAAAGATATGATAAAAACAAAATTCGTAAAAATTGTCTTGCATCGCCTGGCGACAAGCCCTGTCGCTGGCGACAGAGAGGTGTTTTATTCCTTTTCGAACTCTGATTCGTTTCTATCGATTCCAGACTATTTTTTTATAAATAGGGTCCCTAGACCTCCGTTTTTCAATAACCAGAATTCTCTAATTCTTCTTCTTCTCTCTCTCTCTCTTTTTCTAGTCTAGCCTTTTACAAACACAATTCCTCATACATTAGCACTAGACACACCTAGCCAAGTTCAAAGTTGTCTTTTCCCTACACGTGAAAGGTTTGGTATTTTTGAGGGTTTAGTCCCAAATCTCTATTTCAATTATTTAATTTAATTCTTTAATTTTATTATTTTCCTTGAAGTTACTAACGCGTGTATTTTGTTATTAGAAAGAGATACGAGGCATCCAAGTAAGTATTTTAATTGCTTTATTATGATATAGAAATCATGTTTGGATTATTTTATTGATTCCTAGTATCATGTTAGGATGTTTTATTGCTTCCTAGTATCATGTTTATGGTTAATTAATATTTCTAATATCAAGTATGATTAAAAACATGTTTCCTATTTTCTTTCCTAATATCATGTTAGTATCATGTTAGGGCTAAAGCTTTAATCTTTAATGTTTAGTGACATGCTAGAGTTTGTTAATAATCTTGTTAGTATCATGTCTAGGATCTTGCTATTATTATGCTTTATTTTTAACATGAACATGATTATTTTAATTATTATGATTATATTATGTTGCTTGTTATATATTATTGTTATTGCTTGATCACGCCTTTTATGCATGTTTAAAGGGAATTGGTACTTGTAATCACGCTTAATAAGATAATTAATAATCTTGTTTAGGGATAATATGATTATAATTCAAGTGATCGCCAATAATAGATTTGTTTGTGCATTAATATTCAACCAAAATAGATAAATAGGTTTAGGGTAAACCTATTGATTGCATGTTAGTCAGAAAGCGCACATGAGTACAAGTAGAATAAATTAGAGTTTTCTTAAGTTTGTCATCATCAAAAAGGGGGAAATTGTTGAAGTATAATGGTTTTGATGATGAGGAACTTGAACTAAAAGCAAACTCAACTAATAAAGATTCTCTAGTGTGTGATTAGTCTAGGTGAAGATTGATCTTGGTGATTGAACAACCATCTGAAACTAAGAAGACATGAAGAAGATCTTTATTGAAGAAGTTAAACAAATCAGAGGAAGAGTTCTCTAACAAGAACTAGGTTCCCTAACAGGAACTTGAAGACAAGCAGTTTAAGTTCTTTGGTGGAACTTGATATGCTTGGAGCTCAAGTAATCTACCTGATCAAAGTGCGGCGCAGCAATAATAGTTAAGGTTTTATCTTAGAAATTATTGTTAAAATGTTAAGTAGGTTAGTGCACGAAATTTATTAGAAACGTGATAAGTTTGCTTGGTAAATAAAATAAATATGGAAAATAATAAAAGATAGATTTTAGGAAAAAATTTTCTAAAAAGATTATTTTCTCTAAAGTCGGTTTGTTAAAAAGATAAGTCTTCTTAATAAATATATTTTTAAACTTATTTTCGGAAAAGATTTTATTCCACTTGATTTGCTAAAACCGCGTTTAAAAGATAAGTTAAGTTAACATATTTATGTTTTAGAAAACCTACTTTCTATATGAGTGTTACTTGTATAAATAGTAGAGAGCAAAATGATTTTAGGTTTTTGTGAGTTTATGTGTGGAGAAATCACAGTGCTATAATTGAGTAAGTTTACCAAGCTTCTAACTTATCATATTAGTTTTGGATTTCGTGCATTGCTTACCTATCATACTAGGTGTCTTATATTTGTATTGGTTGGGTTATTTGGGTGAATTTATAGTTTTTATTATATACAGTTTTGTGTTGGCTTCTAGGTGAGGCTGTGAGTTTTGTACTAGGGTGGTACGAGTAGTTGTACTTTGGTAGTACGTGTAGTACTTTGGTGGTACGAGTGAATCTAAGTGTGGTACTTAGATTGGGTAGGATAGGGTCCTATCAAGTAGCAAGTCCAGTGAGGAACTTGTGAAATAAAGGTCCGTGTCTAATAGGTTGTAACTTGGTGTTTGCCCTATTATAGTGAAGTGATTTGTGTTTGAAATCCCTAAGGTAGGGTCGAGGTTTTACTTCCAGTTGGGCCCTGGAAGGTTTCCTCGTAAAATCTGTGTGTTTTATTAAGTTCCTATACGTATTGTTTATTTATCCGCAAAAAGTAGTCATTAGGAACTCTATACAATTCACCCCCCCTCTTGTATTAATTGTCTCAACTAACATAATCACACTTTATCAATTTGGAGATGTTTGATTGTATTATTTATTATGTGTAATCACACTATATTTTTTAGATGTTTGTATTTTCGTAATGTTATGTGTGATATGATTTATTATTTGTACTCTTTATATATATGATTAATTATTATGGTATTGTATGATTTGATTAGATTTGAGTATCGTATTATTTATTTTTGTTGTATATATTGATTGTACAATTATTGCTAGGGTTTTAATGTTGTTGTTATAGGGAGTATTGTTTTGAGGTTTTGGGGTTGTTAATGCAGAATATAATTTTTGGGTTGTGAGTTAATTATTTTTGGGTTGAGAAACAATTATTTTTGGGTGCTAGTATTATTTCCCTAAGAGTTGAGATATTTTTGAATTGAATTGTTATGTTATTTTGGAACATGTGCCATTGTTGAGATTGTTTATGAATAATTATTTGATCGATGTATGAGATCAAAAGGTTGATAATTATATTTTATTCTTGGTTTGAGGCTCGACGTTATAGACCAGTCCTTGGCATGTTGGTAAGGAGATGATAATCATGAGTTAAGAATGAGGTAAAATCTTTATTATTTATTTTTCTATGGTCCCCTACAGTGGGAATTGACCAGTATGTGGTCTGGTTTAAGGTGTTTTCTAGTTATTGAGAGTATTCAAGTTTTTATACTTGTTTGTTTTATTCGAATTACCCATGTCCAAGGCTAGGTATAGAACAACGAGCATGACACACTTATGGGTTATATGAGTTGATTGAGTAAAGGTTTGTATTATTATTTGAGGATTATTTGACAAAGGTTATTTTCAGAGTACAATGTGTAATGTAGTTTCGAACTACATTGTTTATTTGATATATTAATGTTAATTATTATATTATACTCTATATTCTGATATGTGGTGATTACTCAGCTTTTTGCTGACGTGTGTGTTGTTTTACTGTGCTATTTGTGTTTGCGGCCATGTCTTTTTCTTATGGTGGCCCTGCGACGATCTATTTTAGAATTTGTCCTTAATGGTGAGCAATCAAAGGTTGATCAAGAGACGATCGTAGCTAAAGGAGCTCAAGTGTTTCGATTAGTTTGTTATAACAAGTTTAATTTATAAAGTGGTATAACTAGCTCACCTAGATTTATTGGGTTGTATTTATTGGGATTTGTAAGCCTTAACACTTGACAGGTTATCGAGTGTGGCGGTAATTCCTCCGATTTAGGTGTATGCTTTTGCAAATTTTATTTAAAGGTCGTTTATTTTCCTTTAATTTTTGCTTATTATTAGTTAGTAAATCGGGGGTGTTACAAGAAGGATTAATGAGAATTGATTATTGAAAATAGAATTTTAAGAGGCTATTTATAGAGAAAAATCAGTCGGATGGATAAAAAAACGAATCAGAGTTTCAACGAGAATAAAACACGATTAGCGCCAGACGCTGGTCATTAGCGCCAAGCGCTGAAGGTTAGCGCCAGGCGTTAATGCTTGTCGTCAGGCGCTAATAATCAGTTTCACGCATTTTTTGTTTTTATCATATCTTTTGATCCAAAAGTCCAAATAAGGCATATAATATGTCGTTGGAAAGTTCTTGAAGTCTAATTTTCAACCCAATTATAATTAGATTAAAATATTTTGTAAATAAAAAGATATGGCCGAAATAGTGGAAGGGTGTCAGTTTTGGATAGAGTTTCATATTCCATTCATATCTTTTTCGTTATAACTCGGATTTAATATTATAATATATCATTGGAAAGATAATTTCAAGATCTATCCAACCATATAAAATTTGGATAAATATTATGATGCACGAAAATAAAATCTGAATATATTCCACTTCGTACAAAACAAGGATTCTAAAAAAGAGTAGTTTTATTCAATCTCAAACTCTTTGAAACATAATTATCAATCCTAACTCCATTAGGATTTAAGAGAACTTTATAGAGTATTCTAGAAGACTATAATCAATACTAATAGTTTTAGGAATGATAATTAATAATAGGTCCTCCTCTAGATCATTGGGCCGCATATAAAAACCAAATCGGGCCCAGTTTAGTATTTTGGACATAACTTCCTCATTATTCATTGGAATTGGGATTATAATATATCGTTGGAAAGGTCTTTTCAAGCTCCATCCAACTACACCATTATTGGACCCTTATCATAGACCAGACTAAACTGGAATGCATGTTTTTCAAAAATAAGGTAAGAAAAGAAATATTTTCAAAAACAGAAAGAAGAGATATTTTAATAAAAACATCCTTATCACTAGACTTTTCACACTTTCGCTTTGTTCAATAATCAAATGACGTGAAAGGTATTCATCACTAGGTTTGGTTTTGGGGAGACACATTTGAGTGTCTACAAGCATCTAAGGAGAAAGATCCATTACGATGGGAACACCCTCCTTACAGGGAATAGTTACTTGGCAGGGGTAGTGGGCAAGAGTATTTTGCTCTTTTATCTTTGGCAAGGGTAGTGGGCAGGTTAACACCCCAATAATTCTCCCTTTTACAAACCACTTACTTTAAATAAAAATAGAGGAGAACCATCGGCATGTTACCGCCACGTGTTAAAACGTTAAGGCTTTATCAAAGTATTGCAGCGGAAATCCAACTTAAATAATAAAATAATATAATTTAGAAACCCAATAAGTCAAAGCTTACAAATTGGAACCATAAAGACCCTTATTAAAACCAAACCAATAATCAAAGTCCTAAAACATAATTAAAGTAGTAAAACATAAATAAGTTCAACACAAAGAACGAATATCTCAATCACACCAATCCCTTGACAATGCGTATGTCAAATCACCGAACTTCACATCATCAAGCTAACATGTGCAATACTACTCCCCAATAATACAAGTGTAATAATTGGATCATCACAGGGTCATTGAAAGGCGAAGGCCATGACCAAAAGAAAACACACAAAAGCACGCAATCAGCAAAGCTGAGTACATACAAGCTACAACGCACAAAACCTAGCATGCTCAACTAGTTAAAGTAAATAAATATACAACTCGAATTCATTAATCAAGAATCCACACTTAAACAATTCAATCGACTCAACATACTTGCTAATCAATTCCAAACACTTGACTCTTTATATTTAATTTAATTAATTTAATTTGGAGTAAGCAATAGACGAGGTTGTCCAATCCACCAAATCATTTAGGTCCCAAATGACCATTTAAAATAAAAGTTTAGCGCGATGCAAGAATGGGAGCGACTCCATTCTCACAAAGTTAGTCTAGGATCCCATCTAACTTTCATTATAAAATAAAAATGTAAATACCAAAAGAGAAGAGGACATGTTGATCAAAAAAGCCTCGAAAAGCCACGGGCTACCACCGTGTACTCCAAAACCCATAATTGTCAATACTCTAGAAGTGCACACTTTCCAGAGTTTTATTGCTCATCCATGTTTCACTTTACGTGATTACAAATTTAATTAATAGCCGATTCAATCAAGTAGAACATACATAAAAATCATACATCAATTCACTTTTAATATTATTTAGGACAATGGTGATCACATCACAAATTGACCTTTAAATCCATTAAACTTCCAAATTATCCAAATTGTTGAACATAGTCAACCCACCTAGTCATTTCGGCTTAATCCACTTTTACTCAACATACTAACAAGTCATGCTCGAGTAATAAATAAAATAATAATAACCTTGTGGAATAATTAATAAATTCATTCCACTTAAACCATTCAATTCCAATCCTTTAATAATCCAAATGTGGTTAACAAACCAATCCAATAAAAATATGCTTGTATCAACATTCCATACAAATAATTAATCCAATATAATTCAACATGCTTGCATCCATAATTCCATACAAACATAATCAATTCACCAAAACATGTCTCATAAATATAAGCGCATGCATAAATCAAATGTATAACCAGACAATTTCCATCCAAGTGTTCTCTAATCATGAAACTAAGTTCTTTTCTTTGGTACCTAAACATGATACTACTTACAACGAAGTAGACATGTACGTACCTCGTGTAAACAATCCTTTGTGCTACTTTTAATCACTTAAAAGTCTCCTAAGGAATAATCACTTCCTAGAAAACAACCAACAACAATAAATTAATACTTAACCAAATTTCCAGCATTATAATTTAGATTAAAACTCCTTAAAACTTCATTAAAAACATGTTTTTATGCTTAATTAATCAATAGAAATACAATAGGAATAAAAGCCCCAAACTAATTTCTCATTAAAACCCTAAAATCCCAATTTGAATAAATTGAAACCCTAGGTTTATAATTCATAAAATCTGAAAATTATAATAACAATTATAATCTGAAATTATAACTTTAAACTATCAAAAACATGATTTTGATACTAAAAATATAATCTTTATACTATAAAATAAAAACCCAAAATAATTAAATAAACATTAAGCAAAAATAATGAAACAAAGGAGGAAATAGGAAAGGAAGGCCACGGTGGTGGCTGGTCGGTCGCCGGCTGACTGGTGGCCGGCGTCAGGTGGGCGGCGGCGGCGGCGAGCAGCGCCGGTGGTGAACAGTAGCAGCGTGAAGGAGAAATAAGGGGAAAGAAAGAAAGAAAAAAAAAAGAGAAAAGAAGAAAAAAAATAATAATAAAAGGAAAAGGAAAAGAAAAATGAGGGGGGAAAAATAAAGAGAAGAGAATTTACTAACCTTTTTGTGTGGGAAAATTTTGGGGAAGTATGGGGTATTTATAGGAGAGAGAGTGGTGTAGGGCAAGTTGTAAGATTGATCCTCATAAAATTAATGGGTCAATCAAGTATGTAAAGTGAGATTGACTTTGATTGTTTGGACATGAATTATAGAATGATGGTTCATAAAAATCATATTGTAATAAAAATAATTTTCCACCCAAAATAATTTGGAACTTTTGAAATTAAATTTCGGAAAAATACAAATAAATATTATAAATAAAATATGATTTTATTTATAATATATTTAAAAATACGGGGGATTACAGCAGGAGTATTTTGGTCTTTTAGCTTTCTACTCTACTTTTTCTTAATTTGTGTGCCTATTTGTAATGAGTCAAGTAATAAAAAATAGAGGAAGTATCAACTAGCAAGTAAAATATATCAACAACCTGTCGTCATAATTTGCGTGCAGCAGTCCGCACCCAATACCTTCTCTTGCTTAATTACTCTGAAGTATGGCATCTTTTATAATAGTGTACGTGACTTTGTATCTAATAACGCTAGTAGATTATACTTTAAGTAAGCGACGTTTGCTTAAGTAATAACATGCACGTAGCTCCATGGCCTTCCCTTCTTCTTGTAAACCTTAACTTTTATATTTTTGAGGGATTCTTGTACTTTTATAAAAAATTTTAGGTGCATTACTTAAAATTTTACGGACTCCTAGACAATTTTTAGTGAGAGATATTAATTGGGTTTAAAATTTAGTTTTTTCGAAGAGGTTTAGGGAGAGTTTATAGAGGGTATGGGAGACCAAAGAAAAATGATATAAGAATTTGGAAAGGTCTCATTAAAATAAATATACATAATGAACGTTTTATTATGCCCATAAATATAAGAGGTTTTGTTTTTTTTTTTTTTAAGATAAATGTAATTGGGCATGAGGAACATGATAAGTGTTCTATAAGTATAATTTTATATAAGCATGTTTTTGCTAAAAGGAACACTTTACTTCATACATGACATTGCCAAAAGAATTTATGGCTTAAAAGTTGCAAGGATTTTAAATGTTGTTGGATTGATTCATTCCATACCCCCATTTGCAAGGATTAGGGGGAGATTGTATGTAACCCTTGCATATAAATAATAAAATATATTGATGGTCAGTTTGATACATACAATAACTTAAATATCAACAATTTATTTAATAGAAGTGGCCACATGTTCATTAAATATTTTGAAATGATACCATCCAGAAGATGGATATAACAAATGACATTTATCATATACTAGTTGTAAATGCTCTAATTTAAAATTGATGTCCTAAGAGTACAACATCAATTGTTGATGAACCTATAGCATGCCTGAAGCGTGATAATCAATAGGTTCTAAAGATAATTAAGTATCTTTGAAAAGGAAAGGAGTCACTATTGACAATGACAAATTTGAGGAAGTGGTAAATATCATTACATTTCTAGAAGAAATCACTTTTAGTAAAGTTCATATGTTTCATGATTATATAAAAGACTTCAGAAGAGTATGAAATATCCAACAAGATTAACATGTATCAAGTTTATAGTTTAAACTCCAGTAGAGTATGAATAATTATTGGATAAAATATTAATTGATTGTCTTGCCAATTGTATAAAGAAACACATGTTGGTGTTCTAAAATGTATCATGGCCATGCATATAGTAAGTTTAATAAAGTGATCATGTATCATGGTCATGCATATAGTAAGTTTAATAAAGTGATCACTAGTGTTGAAAACTGACCAGAGTTCAAATTTAGAGAAGTGATTGGATGTGATAATGGGATGTGATAATTAAATTAGGCCATCCGGGTTTAATAATAATTACCCGTAATGGAAACCTGAAGTTTCATTTGATAATGTGCTGACGCTTTCTCAATGTTAAATATATAAAATGAATTGAAAGGCAAGACGTAACATTGAGATTGGGTTATATTTGGATTGCGAGTTATAATAATTTGTATTGATGAAAATTTCAAGATTTAATATGTTTTGATTTTTTTTATATAAAGGAGTAATGGCTGACCAGAAGTTCACCAAAATAACTTATATATTATTGTCAACTATCAAGTGATTAGAAGCTCACCAAATATACTATTTAAGTCTTTAAAGATCCAGAAGATCATCACCAACTAGAATTACGAGCAAGTGATTTATACTTGTATAACAATTCTTTTGATTGGGGCTATTATATGTCAGCATATATGAAATAGGAGAAGAAAGAAAAACGTACAACTGCACAACATATGTCTCCCCATTGACATTGATCTCCAGAAGAGAAAATATTATTGAAAATTTAATAATAAATACACATGAAATATAAAGTTAATGAATAAATAATTCTTCATTGAAATTGTTCTCCAGAAGAGATAAATTTTGATTATGATCCTCCTAGTGAAGTAAATTTTATTAATGCAAATTTGTCTACTATAAGTTGGTATATAATAAGATGCCCCTATAAATGAGATATTTTACCAACTTAGGGGGAGAAGAACGAATTAGCAAAAGTTGGAAAAATTAATTAAAATAAATAAATAATAAATATGATCCCTATAATGGTAGTTTGAAAAGTTATATATATGCCAACTTTTGTATATACATTATCAAGATATGTTGCACATTTATGATTTGATTTGTATTCAGTTATGACTCATGTTGCATAGCGTTGAAGATACAATTTGGTCATATTAATTATGTGTATACATTGAGATAAAATCTTGCCAATTATACTTGAATCACTACACCTGAAGTGTAGGTTGTATATGATCGGTTCCAAAATAAAGATATGTTTAATAGATATGATATTTGGCAAGATAGTGCAGTTAACACTAATAGTGTAATAGTATATAAATACCATAGTGTATGAAATACCCTAAAAGTGGTATAGATATCTGAATTATTATAATAGATGGCCTGTGAGGTAAGAAAAAATTATGATGGTACCAATGAGAAATGTATTCAGATATCATAGTAAAATAGCATGCAGAATGTAAGTTAAAGGAATTTTATGATACCGGTACATAATGGAACCGATGAATAATATGCATATGCATAATAGAATGGACTAATAAGTAAGGGATCTGAAATATATGTACATTTTGATGTCGATATAATGATAATGATCATAAGTTTATCATGGACCCAAAGTCCAATAAAATATGGATTTTTAAATCCATACTGTACAATGTCTTGCATCATTTTAAATCTTATATTCATGTGCATGTGAGTCATAGGTTAATGGTTTATTGCATATGTAGGAATTAGATGCATTACTCATTGTATAATTTGTTTAATATGTTATCATGTTTTATATCTCATATTGCATGGATTAATTTCTTACAATGTGGTGTATGTGAATGTTCATTCAAAGTATAGTAAGACATATTTACAATTTTGATGAAAATTAGAAAGAGATATTTATATTCCAATTGGCTTACAAATTGTAATGAAATTATTGATGACACCTATTTAATTGCACGTTATGAATCATGTAAGAAGAGTTCCTGAAGAACTTATATACGACGTATTTATATATCTAGCCCTACAAAGTTTATCTCTAGAATAATGCAATTATTATCAAACTCTTGAAAAGTCTATGTAAACACATCAGTGACATCTCAACCTGAAGTTTGAGCATATAAGAGTTAGTGAGATTTACAATTTGTATTCGCAGAAAAATTATCGTGTAGTTAATTATGAAACTTCTAAAGAAACGGGATACTTATGCGTGAGACTGTTTTCTTATGGCCTAGAAGAACCATGATCAATGTATATAATTACATATGTTATAATTCATATGAGATTGAAGAATGACATTAATAATGTCAAGTTTTGTGATCAAATGATTATTAATAAATGTTTGATCAAATAATGATCATCAATTTCTATTATTAACAACTTCTAGAAGAAGTCATAATCGCATAAGTTTAATTTATAAATCAACTATTTAACAGAGATTTGAAATAATGATATTAGAGATAAACACAGGTATGGTGAAATGAAGACACTTCACATGTTCACGTGAAGACTTCAAGAATTGAAGATGCAACTTCAGCTTAGGAGATTCGAAGATCAACGTATGATATTTTACTTACTACATATGAGAAGATATCCAAACATATTGGATTCATTGTTGTGGCACTGGAAGATCTCAAGTTATGTATTCATCAGGGGGAGAAAATACGTGTTGCACTCTTTTTCCCTTGACCATGGTTTTGTCCCACATTGGGTTTTCCTGGTAATGTTTTTAATGAGGCATCATCTCGAGCGTATTACAAAGAATGTTGTACTCTTTTCCCTTCATTAGGTTTTTATCCCACAGGGTTTTTCCTAATAAGGTTTTAACGAGGCACATTCTTCGATAATGGACATCCAAGGGAGAGTGTTATGAAATATCGTGTGGATGACCATTATGCTCCTTATATCATTCCAAATTCTAGATATATGGTTTAATCTTATCTAAACATATTTGTGGATATCCATCTTGTATCACTCTAGAACTTTCTATAGTTTAGGGTTTATTATTCTCCAAGCAAACTCTATCAATTCTTGTACTATATATATATATATATATATATATATATATATATATATATATATATATATATATATATATATATATATATATATATATATATATATATATATATATATATATACCTCCATCATATGAAATACAACAAGAATACACATTTCAATTCCCTCTCAATCTTTATATTTCTCCTTATTTTACAACATTTATTTATTTTGGAAAGGTTAGTCAGGCTAAATGAGTAATTCAACCAAAAGCTTACCTGGAAATTTTTGATCTGTTATGTTGTGAACTTGTGACACAAGTAGATAGAATTCATAGCAATGGTACAATGTTTTGCCAAAAACTACTCGTAAAGTCGTAATGGTTTTACTTAATACTTGCACTTATATTTTCTCAAAAATCTATAATGCAGTTTTAAATTCTTTAGTGATTTAAGGATCTAGTACCAATCACCCCCCCGCCCCCACCTATTATCATCATGAAGTCAATGCAAACTGCATTTGTCTATCTTGAGTAAGATTTACTCTAAATGATTGCTAACAAACATACTACATCTGTTTTATATTATTTGCAACAATTTGGCATAAAGTAAAGAGGAAAAATGACTATCGTTGCAAATAATATGAAACAAAGGTAGTGTAGACACTCAAATGTGTCTCCCCAAAATCAAACCTAGTGATGAATATCTTTCATGTCATTTGATTATCGAACGAAACGAAAGTGTGAAAAGTCTAGTGATGTGGTTGTTTTTATTAAAATATCTCTCTTTCTATTTTTTAAAATATGTTACTCCAACAAATGCAGCTACAAAGACGAAGGAGTCTACAACATATATTTCTTCCTACACTCTATTTATGAAAATAGCCAGTCCGATTTAGTTTGGTCCATGATGAGGGTCCAATAATAGTGTAGTTGGATTGGGCTCGAGAAGAGCTTTCCAACGATATATTATAAGCCCAATGCCGATGAATAATGAGGAAGTTATGACTAGTTATTAATACCTACATCCTAGTGTAGGTATTAGTACCTACACCCCCTTCCCCACATACACTATACAACTTATACCTACATGCTACATCATAGTGTAGGTATTTTCACCTTTTCTCTCTCCTCTTATAAATCAATTTTCCTGAAATTTTACCAATATTTAAAATTTCTCTCTCCTCATAATTTTATCCCTTTCTCTCTCCCTATTTGTCTCACTCCTAAGCTATCAAAATCTCCCAAGTTTGTCTTACAACAAAAAAAAAAAAAAAAAAAAAACACTCTTTGATTTCTACCAAAATATAGTATGTAAGAGAAAAAAAAGTAGAAATTTTCTAAAAAAAAAAAAAAAACGACTAACAATCAAATTGTAAGTTGATTTTGTTTATTTTTGATAAAAAATAAATAAATAAAAATAAATAAAAAATAAACCCTAACTTCTTATTTTCCTTATTCTTCAATTACTTTCTCTAGGTATATAAAATTCCAGTATTACTTCACGATTTCTTATAATTTTTATCATAACAATGGTTTTTTTTTATAATTTTTGTCATAACAATAATTTCTTATAATTATAGTAGAATGATGTTTGGTATAATAATCCACTTTAAGTTGAATTAATTTACGGTGTATTATTAGCTTATAAATTTACTAGACAAAAAAAAAATAAATAAATAAAATAGATTTTAATTGCCTCAATTTTCTAGATTTGATCTATTTCGTATGATTATAGAAATATAAATTTAGCTCGTATATGAATGTTCATTTTCATTTTGATAAATGTTCATATATGTACTAACATATGTTCAAGCACATATTAATATACGCTCATTAGAATTACGATAAATGTCCTTATCTCCATTTTCTTCCTATATTTTCTATTGATTTAATAAGTGTAGACACCCAAATGTGTCTCCCCAAAACCAAACCCAGTGATTAATACCTTTCATGTCATTTGATTATCGAACAAAGCGAAAGTGTGAAAAGTCTAGTGATGAGGATGTTTTTATTAAAATATCTCTTCTTTCTGTTTTTGAAAATATTTCTTTTCTTACCTTATTTTTGAAAAACGTGCATTCCATTTTAGTTTGGTCCATGATAAGGGTCCAATAATGGTGCAGTTGGATGGGGCTTGAAAAGTCCTTTCCAACGATATATTATAAGCCCAATTTCGATGAATAATGAGGAAGTTATGTCGATTACAAATTCTTCTATGGACCCTGGTCCACCTATTTTAGATGGACCACTACTAAACACATGCTTCTCTGAATTAAACGCAGCTTCATTTTATTCTCCATTTTCTTCTTTTTTTTTTTTTTTTTTGTTATTTTTTGTTTCCTTCTTCACATGAGCTCTCTTTCCCTTCTTAATCTGATTGTCTTTTTTTCTTTCTCGATTATAATTCTTTTGTTTTTCAAATTCTTATTTCCTCTCTCCTCTGTTCTTTGGTTTTTTTTTCCATTATATTTTCCATTGATTTGCTGCATTAAACATGACGGAAACCGTCAAAATTTCGGAAGCGATCAATCCAAGTTAGTTATTCTGAATTCATTGTGACCAATATTGATTTATTTTTTGTTTTTGAGATGAATTTGTGGATTTAATACTTGTTTTAATATTAATTGAATTTCTTGAAGCTAATCTAATCGATCTCAATCCATTATGATAGATTTCAATCAATTATGATCGATTAATTGATATTTTTTTTTATTGTTTTCATTAATTTGATCGATTAATTTTATCGATCTTATTCATTTGTATGAAATTTATTAATTGATTGTTTCAAAATTAGTTATATGTACCACGCCTATACTTTTGAACATTTACTAAAAAATTATGAACGATTGCAAATTTTGAACATTTAATAAAAAAAATTCGAACAAAACATCGAAAATTTTGAACATTTAGTAAAAATATTTGAACAATCGCATTGTACCATGCCCATACTTTTGTACATTTAGTAAAAAAAATCTGAACGATTGCAAATTTTGAACATTTAGTAAAAAAAATTGAACTGAACATCAAATTTTTTGAACATTTAGTAAAAAATTTGAACAATCGCAATGTATCACGCCTATAGTTTTGAACATTTTGTAAAAAAAATTGAACAATTGCATATTTTGAACATTTAGTAAAAAATCCGAACATCGTAAAATTTGAATATTTAGTAAAAATATTTGAACAATCGCAATGTACCACGCCTTTACTTTTGAACATTTAGTAAAAAAAATCTGAACAATTTCAAAATTTGAACTTTTTATTAAAAAAATCCAAACATCGCAAATTTTGAACATTTGGTAAAAATATCCGAACAATTGCACTGTACCACTGCATGCCTTGAAATCGAATGGATTCGCTTCAACAATTCATCTTCATCACTACTTGTAGAATAATTTGTCAAGTTTCTAAAAAAATGTGAAAAATGTTATGAAATTATTCACAAATTACAAAAATTTAAATAATTTTAACAAATTACAACAATTTCGAAGGAAATCAATTAACGAATTTAAAGAAATCTAAAGAAGTTTTAAGTTGTTAAGATATTTAATTACCTTTCTGAACCTTTTTCTTGTTTATCTTCCATGGATATTCATAGAGGAGAGAGATAACTAGTTGAGCAATTGAAAAATGAAATGAAAGTAATAAATGAAAGTTGTTCCAGAGGAGAGAAATATGTTGTTGCAGCGAAATAACATAAAGAAAGAAACTGAATAAATTTTGAGAGTGTTTGGGCCGCAAGATATGAGGTTTGTAGTGTATATGGGCCCGGTGGTCCATCTAGTTCTAGATGGACCAGGGTCTACAATAGACTTATTGTTATGGCCAAAATACTAAAATAGGCCCGATTTGGTTTTTATATGCGGCCCAATGATCTAGAGAAGGGCCTATTATTAATTATCATTCCTAAAACTATTAGGATTGATTATAGTCTTCTAGAATACTCTAGAAGGTTCTTTTAAATCCTAATGGATTTAGGATTGATAATTATGTTTTAAAGAGTTTGAAATTGAATAAAACTACTCTTTTTAAGAATCCTTGTTTTGTACGAAGTGGAATATATTCAGATTTTATTTTTGTGACTCACAATCTTTATCCAAATTTTATATGGTTGGATAGATCTTGAAATTATCTTTCCAATGATATATTATAATGTTAAATCCGAGTTATAACGAAAAAGATATGAATGAGACATGAAACTCTATTCAAAACTGACACCCTTCCACTATTTCGGCCATATATTTTTATCTAAAAAATATTTTAATCTAATTCTAATTGTCTTGGAAAGTAGACTTCAAGATCTTTCTAACGACATATTATATGTCTTATTTAGACTTCCGGATCAAAAGATATGATAAAAACAAAAACGCGTGAAACTGATTATTAGCGCCTGACGCTAAGCATTAGCGCCTGACGCTAAGGCTTGGCGCCTGGCGCTAACCTTCAGCGCCTGGCGCTAATTTCCAGCGTTGACACTAATCAAGTTTTATGCGCGTCAGAACTCTGTTTCGATTTTCTATCTTTTTGGCTAATTTTCTCTATAAATAGCTTTCTAAAAACTCCGTTTTAATTCACCAACTCTCATCAAGATTCTCTTTATTACTCTCTCTCTCTCTCTCTCTCTCTCTTTTCTAAACTAGCCTTTTCTCAAATACAAAATTCCGCATTCGCAAGACTTAGATACACCTAGCCATATTCGAAGTTGCCTTCGCCCTAGACGTGAAAGGTTTAATTTATGAGGGTTTGGTCCCAAATCTCTCTTTCAATTATTTAATTTAATTGTTTTTTTATTATTTTCCTTGAAGTTACTAACGTGTGTATTTTGTTATTAGAAAGAGGTACGAGGCATCCAAGTAAGTGCTTTAATTTTTTGCATTGTTATTATGATATAGAAATCATGCTTAGGTTGTTGTTATGATTCCTAATGTTATGTTAGGGTGTTTTGATCTTCCTAGTATCATGTCTAGGGTAACTTTAATATTAAGTATGATTAAAAGTATGATGCCTTTTATGTTCTTCCTAATATTTATGATTGTTAGTATCATGTTAGGGTTAAAGCTTTGATTTTTATATGCTTAGTGACATGCTAGGGTTTGTTATTAATCTTGTTAGTATCATGCCTAGGATCTTGCTATTATTATGCTTTAACATGAATATCATGATTATAATTATTATTATTATGATTATTTATTATGTTGATTATATATTTATTGTTATTGCTTGATCACACCTTTTATGCATGTTTAAAGGGAATTGGTACTTGTAATCACGCTTAATAAGATAATTAATAATCTTGTTTAGGGTTAATTTGATTATAATTCAAGTGATCGCTAATAATAGTTTTATTTGTGCATTAATATTCAACCAACATAGGTAAACATGTTTATGGTTAATCCTATTGATTGCATGTTAGTCAGAAAGCGCACATGAGTACGATCAGAATAAAGTAGAGGCCTATTATTAGGGCAGGTTTAATCTCTTTTAGGTTGGATTTATACCTGCATCCCCGAACCCTATTTGGTTCAAGACCTTATGGAGTTGACGATCTCTTGGATCGTTAAGGGGTGTAACCTTCACCTCGTGAACGGTTTACAAGTTCCTAAAAAAACTTGTTGGCGACTCTTTTGCTCTATCTTCTTTCCCTTTGGACGCCACCATACTTAAGTGTATGATCACAGTGGGGTTCAAGCTAGGGATAACGCTTGAAATATTCCCTACAATAAGGAATATCAGTCTATTGTAAATTTTCATTTTAGGTGGAACATTGATCATTTTAGATGGATTTTATGTTCATTTATATTCAATTAATTTTGATACATGTTCAGTCTCTTTACATTATATGTTCATTCTTATATTGAAAGATGTTCATTTGCATTGCAATCTAATTCAATATTTATTCTCATATATAAACATGTTCATTTAGATTTATACTTATTCATTCATTCTCACATTAAAAGACATTTGTTTCAATTTTAATACTTGTTTGTTATCATATTGAAAAATGTTCAATTAAATTTTAATATTTGTTCATTCTCGTATTGAAAATTTTTTATTTAGATTATGATATTACTTGTTCATCTTCATATTGAACTATGTTCATTATTTTCTGGCAATATGTTAATTTTTTGTATTTTAAAATGTTTCTGTCTTGTTTATAGGACGTGTGTTTTGATTGTTACTAACATTTTACTTTATAAAATTTTGATCTCTTATCACACAGGACAATCAATGAAATAAAAAAGTTGAATACGATAATGTATGTATTGATGAAAATATATGTACTAAGGAAAACACACACACATCATAAGAGTATGTAGAAGGGTATCTATTACACAAGGATGATGACTCTACAAACTTTTTATGTATACCAAATGTTAAATTAGAGGCGATGTTCAATTTATTTTGTAAGACACATATATACTAAGTATATGATATGTACATTTTTGAAGTTTAAGATTTTCACTTTTGATTTTTTTTTTTTAAAGTTTCTACTTTTAATTAATAAATTGAGCATGTGTACATTTATGCATTTGAAAAGATAAAAAAGTTATGCTTAAGAAACAATAAATATATAGTATCGCCGTATTAACAATATTGAACATTTAATGATACAAAACTAAACATTTATATCTACAAAAATGAACATTTATATATACCAAAATGAACATTTTACTTATGATTTGATATCGAAAAATTATATTATGATAAAGAGGGGGTGCAAGTAGTGCTACCTACATAGGGGTGTAGGCAAAAATTTGTAAGTTATGGCCAAAATACTAAATTGAGCCCGAAATGAATTTTATATGCGGCCCAATGATCTAGAGGAGGGCCTATTAATTATAATTCCTAAAGTTATTAGGATTGATTTTAATCTTCTAGAAATAATATTAGGATTGATAATTATATTTTAAAGAGTTTTATTTGGAATAAAATAAGTGTTTTATGATAAATCCAATTTTAATTTGATAAACACGGAATTTGGTGCTTAATCCTATTAAGAGGAGGATTCCACGTGCAAAGCGCGTTTTATCTTTTAATTAGCGCTAGACGACAGAGTCATTTGCCTGGCGCTAATGTCTGTCGCCTGACACCAATCCTGTCGCCTGGCGCTGATGTCTATCGCCATGCCAGTTTTATTTCGTATAGAATTTGAAGTATTTTCTATCGTTTTTGGACTATTTTTTCTATAAATAAGGGTCGTATCTCCCCGTTTTCATTCACCCAGAACCATCTAATTCTATTATTCCCTCTCTAAAAGCTAGAAGCTTACTCTATCTCTATTCTTTTTCTAAACCATCCCTCTTACAAAATTCCACATTCATTAGTTCTAAACACACCTAGCCAAGTTGGAAGTTGTCTTCGCCCTAGACGTGAAAGGTTTATAATTTCTGAGGGTTTGGTCCCAAATCTCTATTTCAATTATTTAAATTAATTGTTTGATTTATTATTTTCCTTGAAAGTTAATAACGCGCGTATTTTGGTATTAAAGAAATATGAGGCATCCAAGTAATTTATTTAATTATTATTTTGATATAGAAATCATGCTTTGATTATTTCAATTCCTAGTATCATGTTAAGATGTCTTTATGCTTCCTAGTATCATGTTTAGGGTAATAACTAAAATTTCTAATATCATGTATGTCTCTATGATGCTTCCTATTTCTTCCTTCTATCATGTTAGTATCATGTTAGGGTTAAAGATTTGATCTTCAATATTTAGGGACATGCTAGGATTTGTTATTAATATTGTTAGTATCATGCCTAAGATCTTGCTAATAATATTATTATGCTTGATTATGATGCTGATTGTTATTGTTGCTTGATATTATTATTGTTATTACTTGATCACGCCTTTTATGCATGTTTAAGGAAATTTGTACTTGTAATCACGATTAATGAGATAATTAATAATATTCACTACAAGAAAATAACCTTTTCGTAGTGGTTATTTTAACCTTTAGTATCGATTGTAATTGCAACAAAAAGCTTTTCCAACGAATGGTCATTCAATACAATATCCCCTGTTGCCTTAGCCTTTATTAGTGGTTTTCAATATCGCAGGAGTTGGCCTCGATAACCGATACAAAAAACTACATCCAATCGTGGTGATTATTGTAGCAATTACAATCACTATAAATGTTTAACTCATTTTCTTCAAAAAAAAAATGCTTATGATCTTTACAAGATTCGAACATGCAACCTCAAACTCTTATATTAAATGTTTCACCAATAAGCTATGACATATTTTATGTATTCTTTGCCAAACAATATTTATATATCAAGGGTTGTAGGCGTCGCTCGAAGTGCGCCTACGTTAAAGCATGTGGTGAATATGCTTGACACTCATAGGAAGTGGGAATTGACATTACGATTAGGGACAAAGAAAAGTAGGGAGCCGCCAACAAGTTTTTAAGGAACTTGTAAACCGTTCACGGATCATAAAAGGCAACCACGATAAAGGGACAACGATAGGCAACAACGATTGACCCGTGAAGGTTACACCCCATTCATAATCCATGAGATTACTAACTCCATATGGTTCGGAACCAGGAAAGGAGGATCGGGGATGATGGTACGAAGTGAGTCATGGAGTCACATTCGCCCGTATTGGCCTCTACTCGATTCTTATAGTGAAAAATGATTCCTGTGATCTCAAAGGTATACAAACAAAATATTCAATTTGCTCCAAACTATTATTAAGCTAAATTGGTTTAATATTAATGCACACATAATTCTAAAATATTGGTGATCACTTCAATTAATAATAAGATTAAAAGGGATCCTAAACCGGTTGTCCAAATTATCCTATTAGGCGTGATTTTCAATTACATATTCCCTTTAAACATGCAATATGGTGGTCATAACAATTATAGAACAACATTAATATTAAAACCAATTTAATCACAATTCCAACAACATAAAATTGTTAGAAAAATAATAAAAATAAAAGGAGCATGATCCTTACTTTGATTCTGTTTGTTTGCAACTACAAAATAATAAACGAGTTAGTAACTTCAAGGAAATAATAAAACAATAACTTAATTAAATAAAATAAAATAAAGTTGATTTTGGGGCCAAACCCTCAAACAGTTCTACCTTTCACGCCTTGGTTTAAGGACAGAACCTCGAGTAAAATATGGACTCCTTTGAGTGCTTGAAGAAGGAATTTTGAAGTGAAAAGGGTAGGCTAGTGTTTAGGTTAATAGCATAGGAAAGAGAAAATAAAATAATAAAATTACTCGGTGCCCCGTACATCAGAAATGAGGGGGTATTTATAGGGAAAATGTGCTGAGGGAGCACACGGAACCCTAAAATGATAAAAACCTTAAAAACGTATCCCGTGACACGGTCAGACTGTACCGTAACACGGGAAGCTCTACCGTCAGACGGTACACTTTCCCGTGACACGATACACTTTTGGAGTGATGCGGGAAATTTTCAGAAAACGGGATGAAAAACGCGTTAAGGGTTTACGCGGAAAGGACACGGAATGTCCCGTGTCACGGCAGACCTCCCGTGTCACGGGAAGTCCCGCCGTCAGACGGGAGAGATTCCCGTGACACGGTGGAAGTCTGTCGTGGCGCGGGAATTTCCAGTCCATTTTCCGTCTAAATACATTTTTAACCCTAATTTCCTTCGGCTTTTTAAGTGCCGATTGATAATTTCGGGCCTTTTCTGAATTTTATTATTCGGGCTAAAATAAGAAAATAAAAATAAATACAGGTTTGGGCCAAAAATAAATTAATAAGTTTGGGCTGAAATTAAAACTATGCTTTTACCAAACATCAAGACTAATCCATGGACTGTTCAAAAATATGAATTTAATAAAATACGATTTTTTAGGCACTCTCGGGATTAAATACTAAACCCGACCAATAGTGGCGGTGAAAGGTTGTTCATCATCGGGTTTGGTTTTGGGGAAACATTTTTAGGTGTCTACAAGGGTTGAAAAGGCTTTTCGTATATATCGATTTTTAGGATTTAGTGGCGATTGTAAATGATACGATTTCTCAAAATTATATAAATGTGTAAAAATAGTGTGGATATGTATTATTATGTTTTCCGTATCTATTTTATATGGGAAAACCATGGTGATTGTGAAATGATACGACTTCCTTAATTATTTCACAAACATACTTGCATATTGTAACGAATGTACAATCGCTACGAAATAATCGCTACGAAAAGACATTTTTCATGTAGTGCTTGTTTAGGTTAATGTGATTATAATTCAAGTGATCGCCATTAATAGTTTTGTTTGTGCATTATTATTCAACCAACATAGATTACACAGGTTTAGGGTTTACCTAATGATTGTATGTTAGTCAGAAAGTGCACATGAATACGAGAAGAATAAAGTAGAGGTCTATTATTAGGGTAAGTTCAATCTCTTTTAGGTTGGATTTTTACCTTCATTCTCGAATATTCAGTCATGGTTCTAGACCACTATGGGGTTAGCTAGGGATCTCATGGATCATGAAGGGGTTTAACCTTTATCCTATGAACGGTTTACAAGTTCCTAAAACTTATTGGCGACTCTTTTACTCTAGCTTCCTTCCCTTTGGACGCCACCATGCTTTAGTGTATGATCCTAGTGGGGCTCAAGTGTGGGGTGCTTGAAATATTCCCTACATGTAGTATTAGCATATATCGTACTCCCTCCGCTTTTTTTAAGTGTTACAGTTTGTCTGACACATAGTTTTAGGCAATTTAATTGACTTAAATAAAATAAGAGGTAAGTGGGGTAATTGAAGGATAAAAAAATTGTAAAAGAAAGATCAAGGGGTGAATAGTTTATTGAAAAGTAATGAATGTGAGAGGAAAGATATAATAAAAAAAAAAGTAGTAGTGGGTTTGGGTGTGTACACCTAAAAATGTCTCCCCAAAACCAAACCCGATGATGAACAACCTTTCACCGCCACTATTGGTCGGGTTCAATATTTAATCCCGAGAGTGCTTAAAAAATCGTATTTGATTAAATTCATATTTTTGAACAGTCCATGGACTAGTCTTGATGTTTGGTAAAAGCATAGTTTTAATTTCACCCCAAATTTATTATTTAATTTTAGCCCAAACCTTTTTTATTGTTTTATTATTTATTTTTGGCCCAAACCTTTTATTTATTTTATTTAATTATTTTCTAATTTTAGCCCAAATAATAATAAGTCATAAAAGGCCCGAAATTCTCAATCGGCACTTGTAGGCGTCGCTCGAAGTGCGCCTACGTTAAAAAGCATGTCGTGAATATGCTTGGCATTCATAGGAAGGGGAAATTGACATCACGATTAGGGACAACGATTAGGGACAAATAAAGTAGGGAGCCGCCAACAAGTTTTTAAGGAACTTGTAAACCGTCCACGGATCATAAAAAGGCAACCACGATAAGGGACAACGATAGGCAACAACGATTGACCCGTGAAGGTTACACCCCATTCATAATCCATGAGATTACTAACTCCATATGGTTCGGAACCACGAAAGGAGGATCGGGGATGATGGTACGAAGTGAGTCATGGAGTCACATTCGCCCGTATTGGCCTCTACTCGATTCTTATAGTGAAAAGTGATTCCTGCGATCTCAAAGGCATACAAACAAAATATTCAATTTGCTTCAAACTATTATTAAGCTAAATTGGTTGAATATTAATGCAACATATAATTCTAAAATATTGTGATCACTTGATTAAACAACAAGATTAAAAGGAACCTAAACCGGTTGTCCAAATTATCTTATTAGGCGTGATTTTCAATTACATATTCCCTTTAACATGCAATATGGTGATCATAATAAATAATAGAATCAATATGAACATAAAAAGAACCAATTTAATCATAATTCTAACAACAGAAAAATTGTTAGAAAAATAATAATAAAAAGAGCATAACTCTTACTTTGAATCTGTTTGCTTGCAACTACAAAATAATAAAACGAGTTAGTAACTTCAAGTAAATAATAAAACAACAATTAAATTAAATTAAATAAAAACAAAGTTAATTTTGGGGCCAAACCCTCAAACGATTCTACCTTTCACGCCTTGGTTTAAGGACAGAACCTCGAGTAAAATATGGACTCCTTTGAGTGCTTGAAGAGGGAATTTTGAAGTGAAAAGGGTAGGCTAGTGTTTAGGTTAAGAGCATAGAAGAGAGAAAAAATAAGAATCATAGAATTCTCGTCGCCCCGTTCATCAGAAATGAGGGGGTATTTATAGGGAAATGTGCTGAGGGAGCACTCGGAACCCTAAAATGATAAAAACCCTAAAAAACTATCCCGTGACACGGTCAGACCCTACCGTGACACGGTTAGACTGTACCGTCAGACGGTACAAGTTCCCGTGACACGGTCAGTTTTTGGAGTGTCGCGGGAAATTTTCAGAAAACGGAAAGGAAAACGCGTTAAGGGTTTACGCGGAAAGGACACGGAGCTTCCCGTGTCACGGCAGACCTCCCGTGTCACGGGAAGTCCCACCGTCAGACGGGAAGTGTTCCCGTGACACGGTCAAGCCTGACCGTGACACGGTCAACTCCAGTCCACTTTTCCGTCTAAATTCATTTTTAACCCTAATTTCTTTCGGCTTTTTGAGTGCCGATTGATAATTACGGGCTTTTTTCTGACTTTTAATATTCGGGCTAAAATAAGAAAATAAATAAAAATAAAATATTTGGGCCAAAAATAATAATAAAATAAAAAAGGTTTGGGCTTAAATTAAAACTATGCTTTTGCCAAACACCTAAGGCCGATCCATGGACCTTTCAAAAATATGAATTTAATAAAATACGATTTTTTTAAGCACTCTCGGGATTAAATACTAAACCCGACCAACAGTGGCGATGAAAGGTTATTTATCATCGGGCTTGGTTTTGGGGAGACATTTTTAGGTGTCTACAGAAGCCCCCACTTTGACTGAGTTTGTAGAAACGTCAGTTTCGAAAACGATAGTCAAAGTAGTCGATAGGGACGGAGAATGATTTAAGACGTTCTGCGATCCTAAATCACTCTGTATACGCCGATACCTGCAGAAAAATGTTAATTCCACAGATAAAAGAGTAAAGGGATAGAATACATATCTGGCACCAGTGTATCGGTGACAAATGAATTTGGTAGCTTCCTATGCTTGAAGGAATCCACCGAGTGACTTTGGCTGAAACGCTTTCCATGCTTGAGGAAAGCCGACTGAAGAGTTTGGTACTTTTCTAAGCCCGAAGAAAGCTACCGGATAATACTTTCCATGCCTGAGGAAAGTCGACAAACGAATTTGGTGTCATTCTATGCTTGAAGAATTCCACCGATAATGCCTTCCATACTTGAGGAAAGCCGACAAAGGAATTTCGTGGTTTTCTATACTTGAAGAAAAATCCACGGATGATGCTTTCCATGCCTGAGGAAAGCCGACTTGGCGGTTTTCTATACTTGAAGAAAAATCCACCGATAACGCTTTCCAAGCCTGAGGAAAGCCGACTTGGCGGTTTTCTATACTTGAAGAAAAATCCACCGATAACGCTTTCCAAGCCTGAGGAAAGCCGACTTGGCGGTTTTCTATACTTGAAGAAAAATCCACCGATAACGCTTTCCAAGCCATATTAAATGTTTACAAGTGAACCAAGAAAAATCATCGCCCAATAAACTCGGAAAGTGAACCAAACTAGTCAAAAAGCTAAGAATATTCCTTGACCAGGCTCAGATTTGCCGCGCCACGTCAGCAGGGTCCCGTGACACGGTCAGGGATTCCCGTCTGACGGGACTAGTATCCCGTGTCACGGGACACGTTCTTTTTTTTTACTTTTTTTGCTGTTTAAATCAGTCAGCAACGGTTACTTTTGCTCCTTTTTGTCCTTTTCTGCCTTTAAATCCGCATGCTTGCTTTCACCATTTCACATTTCACATTTCACATTTCTTCTTCATACTTGTTTTCACACTTCATCATTTTTGCTCCTTTCTTACTAAAAACTGCCGCGCCACGTCTGAGGTTAACCGCCGGCCGGTCAAAGCTCGCCGTGACACGGTAAATGGCAACCGTGACACGGTTGTTCTGATTTTCGTTTTATTTTTTTTTATTTTCTTTTGTCGCGTTTTGCTGCTGCTGTTGTTTGCTGCTGTTGTTGCTGTGTCCGCCGGAACTGCCGCCTAAATCATCGGAGCTCCGTCGGCTTTGAAGCTCGCCGTGACACGGGACTGCCTCGCCGTGTCACGGTTGTTGTTGACCGTGTCGCGGCAGTCGTGCTGGTGGCCGGAAATTTGTTCTTGAATTTTGGAGTTCGATCTCACCAATTTGCTGTAATTCCTCGATCTTCTTCTTATTTTCGACTTTTTACACACATCCATGTAAGTTCCCTCTGATTTTTGCTTTGAATTTGCTTCACATTAACAATTTCATGACAAACCCTAAAAAAAATCAATTTGGGGGTTTTTGATTTTGAAGCTTTATGTTGAAATTCTTGCCATGATTTTATTTGTATATGTGTACATATGTGTTTGTGAGAAATTCGAGATAAAAATTGCATGATTAGATGGAGAATTGAGCAAATCACCCATTTTTGGGTGCTACTTTGTGAGATAATGTTCATGCTTTGAAATGGTGAAAAAATAGTGATGAATCTTGCGAAATGATGTGTTGATGTATATGTACTATATTGTCATGGAGAACATAGTATCATGCGGCTAGGAGCACTGTAGTATTAATTTGTCATGGAGAAACTAAATACTATAATTTTTGCCAATTTTTAGCCTTGAGGTAAAAATTTAGCGTATAATTCAATAAACAATTAAATATCTCAGGAAATGATGCCGAGTATTTAGATTATTATTTTGCAATTTAAAATGTTTAGGAAATGATGCTAAACATTTAGATTTTGACAATAGCATGCCTAGACGACGAGATTGCGACCTTTCTACCCGCGGTCGGCGTCGGGCTTTTCGGGAGGACACTCCCACTGTCCCTGAGGGCGTGGACGACGACGTCTTGGAGTCCGAGCCTCGGACTTCTACGAGTAGGGGTAGGTGGGTTCCACCTCCCTGGACTCCAGACCAGTTGGTTTTCTGCCGTGAAAACCACGTTTCTCATCGTGCACTCTCCGGCATAGTCGATGGCACACTTCGCCAACATGGTTCCGGGGCCGGTGATTTGATCCCTCGACTTCACCAGGTCATTACGGAGGATTCTGCTACGAGCGCCCTATGGGAGTCGTCTGGCTTGGTCGATTTCTATGCGGCGATTGTAGGGTTTCGCAGCCCCCGGGGTTGCGGTGCGACGGTTGTTCGTGCGTTGTTGGAGTATTTTTGGGACACTACCAACACGTTTCACTTTGCCTGGGGGGAGATGACGGTGACCCCTTTAGACTTCAGCATGATCAGCGGGCTGTGCTTTACCGACCGGGCAGTAGGCCAGATGTCTGATCTATCCTGGACATCGGCTGAGGTAGCTGATTTGTTAGGTCCGATCGTTCAGCACATCAGGACTCGTCCGGTGTCACGAGGTGGTCCTAGGAGTGGACGATCGGAATCGGCTTCAGTTCTTGCTCGCGGCTTCGATATGGAGGACACAACGGCCGAGCAGCGGGTGCGGATCTTCATCTTGATCCTGATCTCTATGACCCTCTCTCCTGACAGGAGTTCACGCGTGCTCCTCTGTTACCTCCCTTCTTTGGCCAGGATTCCTGAGATAGGATCCTACAGCTGGGCCAGTCTTGGATACGCAGATCTTCTTCTATCTCTACGTCATGGCTGCCGTCAGCTGAATGACGAGTCCCCTGTCACTGTTTACGGCCTGTGGAGAGTCGTAGAGGTGATGATCTTTTCCTTTTCTTGTTCCATTTCGGCTTTTCGATTCGTATGCTGAATGTTATTTTTGTTGCAGTTATGGTTCTATGAGTACTTCCCAGGCTTGGCTCCTCGCCGGCGTCGGGGAGTGGTCCATGACTTCCCCGTCGGGGCCAGCTGGCGTGACCGAGGAGAGTCACAGGTGGAGTCTGTTCCGGCGCTTCGTGGGGTACTACGCCGAGGCACCTCTTCCGTTGGCGTAAGGATTAGCTTTGTTGCGTTTTTTCCTTCTGATGTTGTTTCTGTCGTTTCACGCCTAACATTTTATGGTTTTCAGGTTCCCATTGATGTTCAGTATCGTCCTTGGGCCGGGATGACTGATCTGCCCGAGGCCCTACGTCTTTCAGTGTACCGTACCATTTTGGTTGGTACTGGGCGCTTCGTCTGGTATTTGGGGGAGCGAGTCGTCCGTCAGCATAGCGGCGATCGCTTTGTGGTGCCTTCTTCCCCGCCAGAGTCGATGCTGGACTCCCGCTTGATCAGAGGGTTGATCAACAGGGGAGAGCGCTACACTTTTCCGTGGCAGGAGCTTGTTCACATGGAGAGTGATTACGCGCGGGATTTGCTTCCCTCTCTGGCTCCTCCACCCCGTCTTCCCGAGGTATGATTTCGAGAATCTTCTTTACTAGTCTCTGTTTTAAATAGTCGAATAACTTGATTATTCGATCATATTTTCAGACGACCATTCACCCTGTGGGGAGGATTCAGATTCCTCCTCAGTCTGTCCGCTACCCTGGGCCGATCGGTATCACGGAGGACCATATTGCTGACGCGCCGGAGGGTTATAGACAGGCGCAGGAGTCAGTGCCTGAGGCTTTTGAGCCGGTGAGTTTTCTTCGACGTATTATCCACTCTTTTAAAGCTGCTTATTACTGATTTTTCTTTGTTTTGTCCTCAGCCTAACCGCCCGGAGGTGATGGGAATTATGAAGCTGGTGGACGCGCTGAAGTATTGCATCATCAAGCTTCGGCGTGGTGCGAGTTGTCGGAGCTCTAGCGACGTCCTTGAGGTATCACTTATTACTTTTTCATTTCCACCATTTGTTTTGTTTTGCATCATTGACGCCTTTTGACCTTGTGTTTTTTTTTTTTTTCAGGAGCGACGGAGGTCCTGCTCGCGCTCGAGGCCCAGAGGCTCGGACGAGGAGGAGCTTGGTCGTAGTAGACGATCTCCTGAGGCTCACCGACGTTCTCAACGAGAGCCGCGGACTACTCAGCCGTTCCAGGAGGCTCAGCAGGGGCAGTCTTCTCAGCGTCCGTCATTTTCACAGCCTCCAGTTCCTGAGTTTGGGTCTCCTTTGGATCCTGGTTCATTCTCGGCCCCATTATCCGGGGTTCCTCCACCACTGTCGGGCCTATTCTCAGTTCCGCTATATGGGACGATGCCTTCGCCGACGATTCCAGTATCTTTGGGCCAGTCTACTCCGCTTTCCGGCTGGACGGGTCCTGCTTTGAGCTTGACTACTACTGGGCCTGCGGGGACTAGTAGGGACGCTACTCCCCGTACTCGGATGGTCGAGGGACTCTTTGGTTCGCCGTTTCCATACACACAGGGAGGTCCACATGCACAGGGACAAGATGAGACTGATTCTGATTCTAGAGATTTTTGACCGAGGGTTTATGTGCATACTGTGATGACACTTGATACATTTATGTATTACGACTCTTTGTACATTATTTACAGTTTATATATCTACTATTGTGTGTGTTAGTGTGTGTTTGAGACTCTTTGTGTGTGATTGTGTACTTAGTAATGACACGATGAAAGAAGACATAAGTGGAGTAATGGAGGGTACCGACCTTCCCCAAAAGAAAAGAAATAAAATTACCTTCCCCAAAAGAAAAGAAAAGAAAAGAAATAAAGATAAAATGATGAATAAATGACTAAAAAAATCTTCCCCAAAAAGAAAAATAAAAAACAAAATAAAAAAAATAAAAACCATCGTAAAATGAAGATAAAAATAAAAAATAAAAAGCATCGTAAAATAAAGATAAAAATAAAAATAAATAAATAAAAAAAAAAAAAAAGTGAGAATTTTATTAGGAATAGAACTCTCAGAAAAGACTGAAAGAACAAACGTTAAAGATAAGAAAATACAAAAAAAAATCCGGATAGATACGGAAAAGATGAAACAAAAGCAGGCGCGTAAGGCGCCGTGACACGGCACTGTTCACCGTGTCACGGCAAATCCTGCCGTGTCACGGTAAAGGTTCCCGTGACACGGTGGAATTTCCCGTGTCACGGGAAACTTATTATTCAGCAGATTGTTTCACGCGTGCGAAAAGATAAATTCTGGGCAGTTTCGAGCGCTTTTGCTATAAAATAAGACCAGGTTATTCATGATATGCATAATTACGAAACACAAAATAATTTAGAATTTCATATTTCAATAATCATGTCTCAGAATTTTGATAATACATTGCGTGACTGGTCTTATTCTTTGACCAATGCTGAAAAAAAAGAGTTAGAACTATTTCATGTCAGGGGTTTGCTAGCCCTGCGACATGTAGCTATTGAACATGATTTTGTTAGGGCAGCATTAGATTATTGGAGTCCAGAAACGCACTGTTTCAAATTTGATTATGATGAAATCTGTCCTCTGCCGGAGGAATTTGGCGCAATTTTTGGATTTCCTGCTAGGAATCTTATAGCCATGCCTACCTTACGTGAATACTATTACCAAGACTTTGAACGCCATCTGAATCTAACAGATCCGGATTTAAATAGAATTGTTTGTGGTAATGAAGTAGACATAGAAAAACTTGCTAACTTATATTTTAATCGCCCTGTCTCTGAGTCTTATCATGTGTATCGTAGAAGGGCATATATTTTTTGCATGTTTAGCAAGATACTTTTTGCAAACGGTAAGGTAGGACATGCTTGTCTAGCGTCTGTGCTTGAGCATGTAGAATCCGGAAGATCTCCTATGCCGACGTGCCTTGGAGAAACATTTCGCGGCCTTGACGAGGCGAAATCTGACCGGAAAGCCATCAGGAAGGGTTCTCTGGTACTATTACAGGTAAAAATACGCTCTGAATAGCCCCCGTGACACAAAACAGTCACCGTGTCACGGTTAGGGTCTGCCGTGACACGGTCAAAACTGCCGTGTCACGGGAATCTGCAGTCTTTTTTTTTTTTTTTTTTTTTTTTTTTTTTTTTTTTATTCTTGTTGTTTTCTTGTTTTGCAGATTTGGTTGATGGAGCGTTTGGAATTATTTGAAGCCCCCGATGACATTGAAAAATATGGCCCTAATGACTTAGTCCGTAGGAAGAAGAATTATTCTGCGAACATGTCGTATGAAGATTGGAAAAATTTCTTTGCAAAGAGAGAATTTTCCATTCGTTGGGTGGTGCCTTGGTGGAGGCTTACTAGGATGGTTGGCACGAATGAAACACCATATTGCCGTGTTCCTAGTATCTCCAAATTGACCTTTTACTGTCCCTCTCGACTGATGCGGCAGTATGGACTTGAACAAGTAATTCCACGCTATAACGATAGTCCTCGTGAAGTATCGTTGCATGAAAGTAACGTTCACAAGTACGAGACTTATTGGATTGGAAGACCTTTGTGGACCGTTTCTGCAAGTGACCAAGCTCCTCCTCCCTTATCTAGTGCATACAAGGCATGGTTGAACCCTAGAAGCAAGAGGGAACGATTCGGATCACGCAAGTGTGATGTGAAGAGTCGTCTTGGAGATAAGAAAGCTCCTCTTAAAGATCGCCTAGGTCCGAGAACACAAGGAATTGAGTTTAAGACTCCTAAGATGCCAAGGAAGAAGACCTATGTGAAAAGAAAGGGTAAAGAAAAGATGGTATATAGGGAGAAACAACCAAAAAAGTTCAAGAAAGGTGAAAGGGGCGAAAGCTCGACTAGGGGTGTGACGGTTCGGGCTACAAAAGACACACTAATGGTGAGGGCCGACCTAATTGAGCAAGAGAAGGATGTTCCTAAAGAGAAGAGAGATTAGATCAATAGTGCTTTGCATTTTATTATTTAATTTTTATTTAAAATAAGGCGTATGATGCCAATATTGTAGTCGCATTTATTTTAATAATAATAGCGCATTTATTTCTTAAATAAAAATTACAATGACTTTTATATATTATCCGAGTCAAGGAGTCGGACGCAATGGAAGAACAAAGCTAGTACCGGAAATTCGCAACGAATGCGCCAATAAATAAAACGGGAAACTGAAAATCTGCCGTGTCACGGTCAAAGAGTCCCGTGACACGATTAAAGTTCCCGCGTCACGGCGAAACCCCCCCCCCCTTTTTTTTTTTTTTTTTTTTTTTTGCAGGCAGGGTGACGTGGCACGGAATAGTTCTCCGTCAGACGGGAACAAATCCCGTGTCACGGGAGGCACTCTGTTCTTTTTTTGCCGTTCAGAGTTTGCCGTGACACGGGATTTTCTCCCGTCAGACGGGAATGCTTCCCGTGTCGCGGCATATTTACCCTTTTTTTTTTTTTTTTGGAGCGACGCAATGTTAAACCGGGAGCGTATTAAATCAATAGAGGGAGGATTTTTTATTTTAAGTGGCCGGGCCCCCTTGAGGGGTTGCCTACGTATCCTAAAAGGAATCAGGCCAGACGTAGCTCTATGGGGTCATGAACCCCTGCGACTAGGTGTAGAATTTTTTGAGTTGATCCAAGTTGGTTAAATTATGGAAGCCGTTGCCGTCCATGTCTACCAATTGTGCCGCTCCGCCAGACAGGATGACTTTAACAATGTACGGGCCTGACCAGTTCGGTCTGAATTTTCCTCTTGGATCTAACACATTTTTGCGAAGTGCTTTAAGCACTAGGTGACCCTCTTTGATATTCCTGGTCTTGACTTTTTTATTAAAATGTCGCGCCATACGCTGTTGGTAGGTTTGGACATGATGCAAAGCTGCCAAGCGTTTTTCATCAAGCAAGACCAGTTCGTCGTATCTTGCTCTAATCCAGTCGACTTCATCTAGTTGGCTTTCCAATGCGATTCGAAGAGAAGGTATCTCGAGCTCGATTGGTTGTACCGCTTCGACGCCATAGACCAAGGAGAAGGGGGTAGCCCCTGTCGATGTACGAACAGAGGTTCGATAACCCCAAAGGGCAAAATGTAGCTTACTTGGCCAATCTTTATAATTTTCCGTCATCTTTTCGATGATGGTCTTCACGTTTTTGTTGGCCGATTCGACTGCTCCGTTTGTTTGTGGTCTGTAAGGTGATGATCGATGATGTTTGATGTGATATTTCTGCAACAATTCCGCGCATTCGGCTTGGAAATGTGTTCCATTGTCACTGATCATCTCATGTGGTACCCCATAGCGGCATATAATATTTTTCTCAATGAATTGAGCTACATGTTTTGCCGTCAGCTTGGCATATGAGGCTGCCTCAACCCATTTGGTGAAGTAATCGATTGCTACGAGAATGAATTCATGCCCCCCTTGTCCTGGTGGTGTAATTTTTCCAATGATGTCGATGCCCCAAGTGGAGAAAGGCCATGGAGAAGTATACGTGTAGAGAAGTGAAGGTGGAACATGTTGTAAGTTTGCATAGATTTGGCACTTCATACATTTCTTGACATACTCGTGACAATCTCGCTCCATAGTAGTCCAATAGTAACCTTGTCGTTGAATCTTTTGGACTAACATCTTTGCATTCATGTGAGTTCCACATATACCAGCATGAAGGTTTTCCATGGTTTTATGTGCTTCTTTATTAGCTACACATAAGAGATTCCTTCCTGTTGCGGTTCTTTTATGGAGTTCTCCCCTGATGAGCACATACTGTGAGGCCAGGAGCCTCAAAGCACGACGTGCCCTTTTATCAGTATTAGGAGGATACTCTGCTCTTGTCACATAATTGAGGATGTCTGTATACCATGGTTCTTCATCTTCTTCTTGTTCATCATCAAGTGCATGAACATAAGCTGGTTCATATCTTCTCTCTATGGTCAGTGGCATTCTGATCGTGTCAGCTGGAATTCGCACCATTGATGCTAACTTAGCTAGTGCGTCGGCGAACTGGTTTTCTTCTCTTGGCAAATACGTATATTCCACTTCATCTAGTTGCTCCGTGAGAGTTTCCAGATGAGCTTGATACGTAGCGAGACTTTCACTCCTCACTTTCCATCTTTTAGAGATTTGGTTAATGATTAGTGAGGAGTCACCATAGATTCTGAGTTTCTTGATTCCCAAGGCGACAGCTGTTTCTAATCCCAAAATGCATGCTTCATATTCTGCGGCATTATTGGTGACATCAAAGTCGAGCTTCATGGAAATTGGGATATGTTCTTCATTGGGCGATACGAGCAAGACTCCCACACCACATCCCTTTTGGTTTGAAGCTCCATCGAAATAGAGCGTCCAACTATCGTCTTCGGTCATGAGTAAATCTTTGTCAGGGAAATCGTACTCATCTTCTTCTTTTTCAGCTTCTTCTAGCGGGAAGTCTGCTAAGAAGTCAGAAACTGCAGAACCTTTGATGGCCTTTTGTGGCATGAATCTCAAGTCAAATTGAGCTAGATTGACTATCCACCTTGATAATCTGCCGTTGAGTGTTGCTTTCTCGAACAGATATTTGAGAGGATCCATCTTAGACACGACATGCACTGTATGAGTGAGCATGTAATGTCTCAGTTTTTGTGCGGCCCATACAAGTGCGAGACACAACTTCTCGAGCGGCGTGTATCGCGTCTCATATCCTTGGAGTTTCTTGCTCAAGTAATAGATTGCATTCTCCTTGCTTTCGATCTCTTGTGCTAGCATTGCCCCCATCGTTTCTCTTGTGACTGTAAGGTAGAGTCGAAGAGGAAAGTCAGGTATTGCTGGCGCTAGCACGGGTGGGTTTGCCAAATACTCTTTGATTTTGTCGAAAGCCTTTTGGCAGTCATTATCCCATGTGACTGGGACGTTCTTCTTAAGTTTCTTGAATATAGGTTCGCATATCGCTGTGAGCTTTGATATGAACCTACTTATGTACTGCAATCTTCCAATGAAGCCTCGAATCTCCTTCTCGTTTTTGGGTGGTGGCATGGCCATGATCGCTTTTACTTTTGAAGGATCTATTTCTATCCCTCGAGAACTGATCACATATCCAAGTAATTTGCCTGACGTGACTCCGAATGCACATTTTGCTGGATTTAATCTCATGTTATACTTACGGAGTCTTGCAAAAAATTTGCGAAGTGCGACAATATGGCCTGGGCGATCTTTAGACTTGACAATCATGTCATCAACATAGACCTCCACCTCTTTGTGCATCATGTCATGTAAAAGTGCTGTAGCTGCTCTTTGGTAGGTGGCACCCGCGTTTTTCAACCCGAATGGCATTACCGTATAGCAATATGTACCCCACTGTGTGATGAATGTGGTTTTCTCCATGTCTTCTTCGGCCATCAATACTTGATTATATCCGGCGTAACCATCCATGAATGACAGGAGTGCATGGTTTGCTGTATTATCGACCAGAATGTCAATGTGAGGTAGAGGGAACCCATCTTTTGGGCTTGCTTTATTGAGATCCCTGTAATCAACACACATTCTGACCCTTCCATCCTTCTTTGGAACTGGGACCACATTTGCTATCCATTCCGGATACTTGGATACTCTGATGAAACCTGCGGCCAATTGTTTCCTGATTTCTTCTTTGATTTTGAGAGCCACATCTGGTTTCATTCGGCACAGCTTTTGTTTGACAGGCTTCATACCTGGAATGAGTGGTATCGTATGCTGAGCTATATCCCTGTCAATTCCTGGCATATCTTGGTATGACCAGGCAAATACATCAACAAATTCACTAAGCAAGTTAATTAACTCTTTGCGTTCATCTTGACTTAGTGTTAATCCAATTTTTACTTCTTTAACAGTCGTATCATTGGAAATATTAATTGTTTCTGTATCTTCAATAACTGCTGTTTTATTTTCGTGTTCTTCCATTGCTTTTATTATTTCTTTGTCATTTTTATCATTAGCAAAGCAATATTGATCAGGGCTAGGGAAATGGCACACATCGTAAGCAAAGGTATTCATTTTATTGAATTCACTAGCTAAAACATCAAGAGAGGCAAGGTCAGCTGCGACCTCACCAGAATTATTAGGACTAGAAAGATAAGGCTCAACAAGAGACTCAGGGCTGAACTCTATAGCAGAAAGAGGGTCGGCCTCAAACTCTAAGGACTCATCTACAGACTTAGACTCAGACTCGGACTCGGACCCAGATGATTCAGACTCATCAAACATAGGACCCTCGCCAGCGGTTATTTCCAACTTCTCTCCACTTGGCGTAGTGATCCTCAATGTCTTGCGCCATCCCCTTGAAATGTTGTCAGCTTGGACGATTAACTCAGAGGGATCAAACTCCTTGTTTGCTATGACCGCTTGAACGAGCTCAGAGCTATCATTGCAGACCGGCTTGGATTCATTTCTCTCCATTCCAAAAAGAAGATTAATTCCCAGATCACCAGAGTTCAGGTTGGCTGACTTCTCGACTGTGGAGAGTTCTTCATCGAGGAAGTCACAATCGAGGAATACTTCGAATCCTAGTTCACGGATCCCATCATGGACAAATGGCTCGGGGAATTCATAGCATGGGAAGTCTTCCCCTTCTTTTATGTACTGGCCGTTGAGAGTGAACGGATATGGATCCATGGCCATTTCTGTCTTCGTGATTCGAGCATTGTTGCGAGCCTTCAATTTCAAGGCGGCCCGTTTCAAGTCTTCTTTTGTTGGTTCGAATCCTAAGCCGAAAGTGTCTTTCTTGATTGCACCAGGATGGCCCCAAGATTTAGCCATTTTCTTCTTGAGCCCAAGGGTCATTCCAGGAAAGTGACCTTGTTTCTTCAGAATGGCGTTGATACTAGTGTTTGAATAAGGATCGAAGTCGAGATGACACTTTTCCTCTTCTTCGATCGCAAGAACATCATCTAAAGAAAAACCCCATAGGTCTTCATCTTCCTCGTCGTGTTCAACATGGACGATAGGGGTATCAATGACTTGAATGCGCATAGGAGAAGCATCGATAGTAATCGGAATCCCTCCCACTATGGCTTTCACTTTCTGGTGGAGCGACGACGGAATCGCCTTTAGCTCATGAAGCCAAGGGCGTCCTAACAGCAGATTGAAAGAGGCCTTGATATCCACCACCTGAAACTTGGTGCGATGCTCAACGGTCCCAGTGGTTATATTCAGTATGATAGTACCCACGGCTTGACGGCGAGTATTATCGTAAGCGCGAATCCCCTGAGTGGAAGGAGTCAACTCTTCATTCTTTATACCCAACTTCTTTGCAGTACGGAGTGGGCACACATTGATTGCAGAGCCATTATCAACCAGGCTCATAGGAACATTCATCTGCCTACACACCACAGTGAGGTGTAAGGCCTTATTATGTTGATCCCCTTCCGGGGGTAGATCCTTATCAGAAAAGGAAATCAGATTGCTGGTACTCGGCAGCTCAGTAGTGAGGAAGTTGACCAGTCCTTGGGGAGTCATGTCGTCATCGACTCCTATCTTCACCAGAGCATTCATTACAGCCTTTCGATGCTCGTGGGAAGTGGCCAAAAGCTTCCATACATTCATCTCCACCTTGGTCTTTTGTAGCTGTTTGACCACATCACTATTCACAGGGTCGATGGAATCAACTATCGGATTTAATTGTGGTGGAGGTGGAGGTGGGTTAGGTTGTTGCAACCGTCCACTTCTAGTGAGAACCTTGACCTCAAGGTCCCCCCAAACATCTTCACTGGTGCCGAGAGACGAACAGGCTATATCTTTGAGATAGATATCTTCATCATCGCTATCCCAAATCCCATTCACTTCTTCAGTGCTTGAGATAAATACAACTTCTGGCAGAGGTTCATTCACAGGTTGAATGAGTATTGACGGATCAAAGGAGACTTCATCTCCTATGATAGCCAGAGCATCAGAAAGAGGACCTGTTTGAATATTAGGCTTCTTGCCCCCCGGAGGGACATGAAGTTGGTTAGCATCTATTAGGTCTTGGATTGCGTCTTTTAGCCTCCAACACTTCTCAGTATTATGACCCTTGCCTTGATGATACTTGCAATAAGCATTGGGGTCATAATTAGCGGTCCTATTCTCAGGTCGAGGTTCTGGGAATGGTCCAATTGGCATAATCAATCCCTTACTATGAAGACGGTCATAAGCAGCATCATAAGTCATTCCCAAAGGCGTATAAATCCTCCTTTGCCTTTGGAATTTTTGAGGAGGAGCATTAAGGGCCAACACATCACTAATGTCGATGTTGTTGGTAGCATTATTGGGCTTAGAAGACGAAGAAGAAGGAGTGTCGTTCTTCTTGTTTTTCCAAGTGCTGCTGTTATTGTTGTTACCAACAGACTTCATCAGTTCATCTTCGATATTGATTCCAATATCGTATACAGCTTCAAAGGTACTTAAAGGCAGAAACTTCAAGTGTTGCTTGTATTTATGCGTCAGATTGGAAATGAACAAGCGAACCATTTCCTTCTCCTTGGGAGGGTCTACCAGGAGTGCAGCTGTTTCTCTCCACCTACTTAGGTAAGTAGTGAAGCCTTCATTCTCTTTCTGTTTGAGAATGGAGAGTTCACGTTCAGAAGTCTTGGCCTGAATGTTGCACTTGTATCGGTTCATAAAGCTTTCAGCAACATCTTCCCAGGTCGCAACATGCTTGGATTCTAGGGAATAAAACCACTGTTGACAGGCATGCTCTAAGGAAAGAGGAAACACCGTAGGGAAGAGTGTCACATCTACTCCCTTAAGAGCCATAGTTGCAGAAAAAGCCTTCAAATGGAACAGCGGGTTATCAGTAGGCTTGAACTTTGGAATATCAGCAGTGGAAAATTTTTCAGGGAGTTTCTCTCTTATGGACGAGGAAGTGACAGGCTGTTCCACATAAGTGAACTCTTCTGAAATCTTACTCATCTGTTCCTTGATCTTGTCCATCGCAGCAACAGTAACACTGTTTTGCTTGTCTTGCTCTACAGTGCTGACTCTAGTAGTGAGTGTCTGCATCATGTCAGACAACCTTTCGATTGTCCTGTTGAGGTTCTCGATATCTTCCTTAGTGGCCATTGGTTGAAAGTAGACTGGAGACGGATCTTGTGGAGATGACTGAGGTGGTTTCCTTGTACGCCTCTTTGGTACAAGAGGTTGTTGAGGTATGGACTCGAACCGTAACAATCTACCCTTGCTTCTTGCCCAAGTGCTGTGACACCGAAACAAACACACCTTTAATGACCAAACTTGACCTTAACCTATCCGGATTAAAAAAAAAAAAAAAAAAAAATTTTATATTAAAAAAAAGAAAACATGGGAGGATACCATCCGACTTACTCCAAGAAAAAAAAAAAAAAAAAAAAAACGACACAAACGAAACTTCCCTAAAATACGGTCAAAAGTGGCGCATGACTAAGAAAGTGCGGGCATAATATGTGAGTGATTAGGTGAGGTCATAGACACATGTTTTGACCGTATAACTAGACACGACTCAATACTGGACATAAAAATCGAGAAAAAAGACTGACGGGACACTTTCCTGGGCACCGTGTCACGGTACAGACTTGCGTGACACGGTTAAGGCTTACCGTCAGACGGTAGCCTTTACCGTGTCACGACACTGTTCACCGTGACACGGCAGAAAATGTCGTGACACGGTGCGCAGTTCCAGGTCAGTTTTGTCATTTTTTTTCAGATTTTAATTGATTTGAAGTCCGTACTAATTACTATGTGAAAATAAAAAACCCTCGGTCATGGGTCAAACAAAAAAGCAAACACATTAGGGTTAGCACCGAACAAACACATAGCATTTAGGCACGATGATGTAAAAAAAGTTCGCAACCTAAAGTCAAGGTCTATGTTCAACTATTGGTCAAGCTTTGGGTGTCAAAAGGGTACCATGGTTAAGAGTTTGGACGCGTTAGCAAGGCAGCCTCCCTTGAGGGTGTATGCCAACGGGCGGCTCCGCGAGTTCGTGATGAAATCGAACTCGACTCCATGGTTTGGGTAGATTTAATGACTCGGATGAACCCTTATTGCCATGAGCGTTTTTGGGTTGATAGAGCTTAAATCCCCGGGGCTAAGACGCATGTAGAACACATACGTTTTTTCAGAAAAATCGAAGGAAGTCGACTGTGAGAAAAGAAAATAGGTCACCGGACTGATTTTAGGACTGCCGTGACACGGCAGAAATTCCCATGTCACGGTACAATGTGCCGTCAGACGGTACACTGTACCGTGACACGGCAAATTCTGCCGTGACACGGCAGTCAGAAAATCTGACTGGTGCCCTGTTTGCTTTTGCGCGCAACCAAGTTATCCAATTTTTCCTACGGGACAGACCTGAAAGCGACGTTAAAACGTCTATGCAGATGCAAAAATGCCAAATTAATCACAGGAATATTTTTTCAAGAATCTTTCAAGTCTCATCCACTCATCTTAATTAAATACCGATCACTCAAATCGATAAATAATTAAGAATCCTCCCCAGTGGAGTCGCCAAATTGTAGGCGTCGCTCGAAGTGCGCCTACGTTAAAAAGCATGTCGTGAATATGCTTGGCATTCATAGGAAGGGGAAATTGACATCACGATTAGGGACAACGATTAGGGACAAATAAAGTAGGGAGCCGCCAACAAGTTTTTAAGGAACTTGTAAACCGTCCACGGATCATAAAAAGGCAACCACGATAAGGGATAACGATAGGCAACAACGATTGACCCGTGAAGGTTACACCCCATTCATAATCCATGAGATTACTAACTCCATATGGTTCGGAACCACGAAAGGAGGATCGGGGATGATGGTACGAAGTGAGTCATGGAGTCACATTCGCCCGTATTGGCCTCTACTCGATTCTTATAGTGAAAAGTGATTCCTGCGATCTCAAAGGCATACAAACAAAATATTCAATTTGCTCCAAACTATTATTAAGCTAAATTGGTTGAATATTAATGCAACATATAATTCTAAAATATTGTGATCACTTGATTAAACAACAAGATTAAAAGGAACCTAAACCGGTTGTCCAAATTATCTTATTAGGCGTGATTTTCAATTACATATTCCCTTTAACATGCAATATGGTGATCATAATAAATAATAGAATCAATATGAACATAAAAAGAACCAATTTAATCATAATTCTAACAACAGAAAAATTGTTAGAAAAATAATAATAAAAAGAGCATAACTCTTACTTTGAATCTGTTTGCTTGCAACTACAAAATAATAAAACGAGTTAGTAACTTCAAGTAAATAATAAAACAACAATTAAATTAAATTAAATAAAAACAAAGTTAATTTTGGGGCCAAACCCTCAAACGATTCTACCTTTCACGCCTTGGTTTAAGGACAGAACCTCGAGTAAAATATGGACTCCTTTGAGTGCTTGAAGAGGGAATTTTGAAGTGAAAAGGGTAGGCTAGTGTTTAGGTTAAGAGCATAGAAGAGAGAAAGAATAAGAATCATAGAATTCTCGTCGCCCCGTTCATCAGAAATGAGGGGGTATTTATAGGGAAATGTGCTGAGGGAGCACTCGGAACCCTAAAATGATAAAAACCCTAAAAAACTATCCCGTGACACGGTCAGACCCTACCGTGACACGGTTAGACTGTACCGTCAGACGGTACAAGTTCCCGTGACACGGTCAGTTTTTGGAGTGTCGCGGGAAATTTTCAGAAAACGGAAAGGAAAACGCGTTAAGGGTTTACGCGGAAAGGACACGGAGCTTCCCGTGTCACGGCAGACCTCCCGTGTCACGGGAAGTCCCACCGTCAGACGGGAAGTGTTCCCGTGACACGGTCAAGCCTGACCGTGACACGGTCAACTCCAGTCCACTTTTCCGTCTAAATTCATTTTTAACCCTAATTTCTTTCGGCTTTTTGAGTGCCGATTGATAATTACGGGCTTTTTTCTGACTTTTAATATTCGGGCTAAAATAAGAAAATAAATAAAAATAAAATATTTGGGCCAAAAATAATAATAAAATAAAAAAGGTTTGGGCTTAAATTAAAACTATGCTTTTGCCAAACACCTAAGGCCGATCCATGGACCTTTCAAAAATATGAATTTAATAAAATACGATTTTTTTAAGCACTCTCGGGATTAAATACTAAACCCGACCAACAGTGGCGATGAAAGGTTATTTATCATCGGGCTTGGTTTTGGGGAGACATTTTTAGGTGTCTACAGCACTTAAAATGCCGAATGAAATTAGGGTTAAAAATGTATTTAGACGGAAAAGCAGGCTGGGAATTCCCGCGCCACGGCAGGTACCCACCATGTCACGGGAATCCTTCCCTTCTGACGGTGGGACTTCCCGTGTCACGGTACAGTTTGCCGTGTCGCAGGATACTTTTTTAGGGTTTTTATCATTTTAGGCTTCCGTGTGCTCCATCAGCACATTTTCCCTAAAAATACCCCCTCATTTCTGATGTACGGGGCATGAATTAACTCTCTGGTTTATTTTTCTCTCTTCTATGCTTTAGCCTAAACACTAGCCTACCATTCTCATTTCAAAATTCCTTCTTCAAGTGCTCAAAGGAGTCCATACTTTACTCGTGGTTCTGTCCTTAAGCCAAGGCGTGAAAGGTAGAACTGTTTGAGGGTTTGGCTCCAAATCAACTCTGCTTAATTTAATTTAATTTAATTATTGTTTTATTATTGTTTCCTTGAAGTTACTAACTCGTTTATTATTTTGTAGTTGCAAACAAACAGAATCAAAGTAAGAATTATGTTCCTTTTATTTCTATTATTTTTCTAACGATTTTATGTTGTTGGAATTGTGGTTAAATTGTTTCCAATGTTAATGTTTATTTTATTATTTATTGATCACCATATTGCATGTTTAAAGGGAATATGTAATTGAAAACCACGCCTAATAAGATAATTTGGACAACCAGTTTAGGTTCCTTTTTAATCTTGTTAATTAATTCAAGTGATCACAAATATTTTAGAATTATGTGTTGCATTAATATTCAACCAATTTAGCTAAATAATAGTTTGGAGAAAATTGAATATTTTGTTTGTATGCCTTTGAAATCACAGGAATTCTTTTCAATATAAGAATCGAGTAGAGGCCAATACAGGCGAATGTGACTCCATGACTCACTTCGTACCATCATCCCCGATCCTCCTTTCGTGGTTCCGAACCATATGGAGTTAGTAATCTCATGGATTATGAATGGGGTGTAACCTTCACGGGTCAATCGTTGTTGCCTATCGTTGTCCCTTAATCGTGGTTGCCTTTTGTGATCCGTGAACGGTTTACAAGTTCCTTAAAAACTTGTTGGCGGCTCCCTACTTTCCTTGTCCCTAATCGTATATGTCAATTCCCACTTCCTATGAGTGCCAAGCATATTCACCACATGCTTTAACGTAGGCGCACTTCGAGCGACGCCTACAATTTGGCGACTCCACTGGGGAGGATTCTTTGTTATTTATCGATTTGAGTGATCGGTATTTAATTAAGATGAGTGGATGAGACTTGAAAGATTCTTGAAAAATATTCCTGTGATTAGTTTGGCATTTTTGCATCTGCATAGACGTTTTAACGTCGCATTCAGGTCTGTCCCGTAGGAAAAATTGGATAACTTGGTTGCGCACGAAGAAAAACAGGGCACCAGTCAGATCTTCTAACTGTCGTGCCATGACAAAATCTGCCGTGTCACGGTACAGTGCACCGTATGACGGTGCACAGTACCGTGGCACGGGAATTTTTGCCGTGTCATGGCAGTCCTAAAATCGGTCCGGTGGCTTATTTTCTCTTCTCACAGTCAACTTCCTTCGATTTTTCTGAAAAAACGTATGTGTTCTACATGCGTCTTAGCCCCGGGGGATTGAAGCTCTATCAAACCAAAAACGCTCATGGCAATAAGGGTTCATCCGAGTCATTAAATCCACCCAAACCATGGAGTCGAGTTCGATTTCATCACGAACTCGCGGAGCCGCCCGTTGGCATACACCCTCTAGGGAGGCTGCCTTGCTAACGCGTCCAAACTCTTAACCATGGTACCCTTTTGACACCCAAAGCTTGACCAATAGTTGAACATAGATCTTGACTCTAGGTTGCGAACTTTTTTTACATCATCGTGCCTAAATGCTATGTGGTTGTTTGGTGCTAACCTTCATGTGTTTACTCTTTTGTTTAACCCATGACCGAGGGTTTTTATTCTCACATAGTAATTAGTACGGACCTAAAGTCGATTAAAATCTGGAAAAATCACAAAACTGACCTGGAACTGCGCACCGTGTCACGACATATTCTGCCGCGCCACGGTGAACAGTGCCGTGACACGGGGCTTTCTACCGTCTGACGGTAGATCGCACCGTGTCACGACAGTCTGCACCGTGACACGGTGCCCGGGAAAAGTGTCCTGTCAGTCTTTGTTCGGTTTTTGTGCGTACGTATGTGGATGCTGTGTCTAGTTTAGTGTCATGTCTAGTTGTACGGTCAAAACACGCGTCCATAACCTCACCTAATCACTCACATATCGTGTTCACACACTTTTTTTTTAGTCGTGCACTACTTTTTGACCGTTTTTTAGGATAGTCTTGTTTTTGTGTCGCTTTTTTTTTTGGAGTAAGTCGGATGATATCCTCCCATTTTAAAAAAAAAAAAAAAATAAACAGGTAGAATTTTAAAATTATAGTTTTTTTTTTAAAAAAAAAATTCTTTTTTCTTTTTTTTAATCCGGATGGGTTAAGGTTAAGTTTTGTCATTAAAGGTGTGTTTGTTTCGGTGTCACAGCACTTGGTCAAGAAGCAGGGGTAGATTGTTACGGTTCGAGTCAATACCTCAACAACCTCTTATACCAAAGAGGCGTACAAGGAAACCACCTCAATCATCTCCACAAGATCCATCTCCAGTCTACTTTCAACCAATGGCTACTAAGGAAGACATCGAGAACCTCAACAAGACAATTGAAAAGTTGTCTAACATGATGCAAACATTCACCACTAGAGTCAGCACGATAGAACAAGAATGTCAAAACAATGTCACTACCGCTGCAATGGACAAGATTAAGGAACAGATGAGCAAGATTTCTGAAGAATTCACTTATGTGGAACAGCCTGTCACCTCTTTGTCCATAAGAGACAAGCTTCTTGAGAAGTTTTCCACTGCTGATATTCCCAAATTCAAGCCTAATGATAATCCGCTTTTCCATTTGAAGGCTTTTTCTGCAACTATGGCTCTTAAGGGAGTAGATGTGACACTCTTCCCTACAGTGTTCCCTCTTTCCTTGGAGCATGCCTGTCAACAGTGGTTCTATTCTTTGGAATCCAAACATGTCGCGACCTGGGAGGATGTTGCTGAAAGCTTTATGAATCGTTACAAGTGTAACATTCAAGCCAAGACTTCTGAACGTGAACTCTCCATTCTCAAACAGAAAGAGAATGAAGGCTTCACCACTTACTTAAGCAGGTGGAGGGAAACAGTTGCGCTCTTGGTGGATCCCCCCAAAGAAAAGGAGATGGTTCGCTTGTTCATCGTCAATCTGACTCATAAGTACAAGCAACACTTGAAGTTTCTGCCTCTGAGTACCTTTGAAGCTGTATACGATATTGGAATCAATATCGAGGACGAACTAATGAAGACTGCTGGTAGCAACAATAATAACAGCACTTGGAAAAACAAGAAGAACGACACTCCTTCTTCTTCGTCTTCTAAGCCCAATAATGCTACCAACAATATCAATATCAATGATGTGTTGGCTCTTAATGCTCCTCCTCAAAGATTCCAAAGGCAAAGGAGGGTTTACACGCCTTTGGGAATGACTTATGATGCTGCTTATGACCGTTTGCATGGTCAAGGACTGATTATGCCAATTGGACCATTTCCAGAACCTCGACCAGAGAATAGGACCGCTAGCTATGACCCCAATGCTTATTGCAAATTTCATCAAGGCAAGGGTCATAATACTGAGAAGTGTTGGAGGTTGAAGGATGAAATCCAAGACTTAATTGATGCTAATCAACTTCCTTTCCCTCCAGGGGTCAAGAAGCCTAACATTCAAACAGGTCCTCTTTCTGATGCTTCGGCTATCATGGGAGATGAAGTCTCCTTTGATCCGTCAATACTCATTCAACCTGTGAATGAACCTCTGCCGGAAGTTGTATTTGTCTCGAGTTCTGAAGAAGTGAATGGAATTTGGGATAGTGACGATGAAGACGTCTATCTCAAGGATATAGCCTGCTCATCTCTTGGCACAAGTGAAGATGTTTCGGGGGACTTTGAGGTCAAGGTTCTCACCATAAGTGGACGGTTGCAACAACCTAATCCACCTCCACCTCCACCACAATCACATGCGATAGTTGATCCCATCGACCCTGTGAACAGCGATGTGGTCAAACAATTGCAAAAGACCAAGGTGGAGATGAATGTATGGAAGCTTTTCGCCGCTTCCCACGAGCATCGAAAGGCTGTGATGAATGCTCTGGTGAAAATAGGAGTTGATGATGACATGACTCCTCAAGGACTGGTCAACTTTCTCACTACTGAATTGCCAAGTACTAGCAATCTGATTTCGTTTTCTGACAAGGATCTGCCCCCGGTAGGGGATCAACATAATAAGGCCTTACACCTCACTGTGGTGTGTAGGCAGATGAATGTTCCTATGAGCCTGGTTGATAATGGCTCTGCAATCAATGTGTGCCCACTCCGTACTGCAAAGAAGTTGGGCATAAAGAATGAAGAACTGACTCCCTCCACTCAAGGGATTCGCGCTTATGATAATACTCGCCGTCAAGCCGTGGGTACTATCATATTGAACATAACTACTGGGGCCATTGAACGTTGCACTAAATTTCAGGTGGTGGACATTAAGGCCTCTTTCAATCTGTTGTTAGGACGCCCTTGGCTTCATGAGCTTAAGGCGATTCCATCATCGCTGCACCAGAAAGTGAAAGCCATAGTTGGAGGGGTTCCAATAACTATTGATACTTCTCCTATGCGCATTCAAGTTATCGACACTCCTATCGTCCATGTCGAACATGACGAAGAAGATGAAGATCTTTGGGGGTTTTCACTAGATGATTTTCTCGTGATTGAAGAGGAGGAAAAGTGCCATCTTGACTTCGATCCCTATTCAAACACCAATATTAATGCCATTTTGAGGAAGCAAGGGCATTTCCCTGGAATGACCCTCGGACTCAAAAAGAAAATGTCTGAATCTTGGGGCCATCCTAGTGCACTCAAGAAAGATACTTTTGGCTTGGGATTCAAGCCAACAAAAGAAGATGTGAAGCAAGCTCTATCGAAGATGAAGGCTCGCAATAACGCTCGAATCATGAAGAAGGAAATGGCCATGGATCCATATCCATTAACACTCAATGGCCAGTACATCAAGGAAGGGGAAGACTTTCCGTTCTATGAATTCCCTGAGCCATTCGTCCATGATGGGATCCGTGAACCAGGATTCGAGATGTTCCTCGATTGTGACTTTGTTGATGAAGACGAAGAGCTCTTCACAACCGAGAAGCCAGCTAGCCCGAGTTCTAATGATCTAGGCATCAACCTGCTTTTTGGAAGGGAAAAGAATGAGTCTAAGCCCGTCTGCAATGATAGCTCCGAACTCGTTCAAGCTGTCATAGCAAACAAGAATTTTGACCCCTCCGAGTTAATCGTCCAAGCTGACAACATTTCAAGGGGATGGCGCAAGACATTGAGGATCACTACGCCAAGTGGAGAGAAGTTGGAAATAACCGCTGGCGAAGGCCCTATGTTTGATGAGTCTGAGTCGTCTGGGTCCGAGTCCGAGTCTGAGTCTAAGTCTGTAGACGAGTCCTTAGAGTCTGAGGCCGACCCTCTTTCTGCTACAGAATTCAATCCTGAGTCTCTTGTTGAGTCTTCTCTTTCTAGTCCAAATAATTCCGGTGAGGTCGCAGCCGACCTTGCCCCTCTTGATGTATTAGCCAATGAATTCAATGAAATGAGTACCTTCGCTTACGATGCGTGTCATTCCCCTAGCCCTGATCAATATTGCTTTGCTAATGATAAAAATGACAAAGAAATAATAAAAGCAATGGAAGAACACGAAAATAAAACAGCAGTTATCGAAGATACAGAAACAGTTAACATTTCCAATGATACGACTGGTAAAGAAGTAAAAATTGGATTAACACTAAGTCAAGATGAACGCAAAGAGATAATTAACTTGTTTAGTGAATTTGTTGATGTATTTGCTTGGTCATACCAAGATATGCCAGGAATTGACAGGGATATAGCTCAGCATACGATACCACTCATTCCAGGTATGAAGCCTGTCAAACAAAAGCTGCGCCGTATGAAACCGGATGTGGCTCTCAAAATCAAGGAAGAAATCAGGAAGCAGTTGGCCGCAGGTTTCATCAGAGTATCCAAGTATCTAGAATGGATAGCAAATGTGGTTCCAGTTCCAAAGAAGGATGGAAGGGTCAGAATGTGTGTTGATTACAGGGATCTCAATAAAGCAAGCCCAAAAGATGGGTTCCCTCTACCTCACATTGACATTCTGGTCGATAACACAGCAAACCATGCACTCCTATCATTCATGGACGGTTATGCCGGATATAATCAAGTACTGATGGCTGAAGAAGATATGGAGAAAACCACATTCATCACACAATGGGGTACATAACGCGGGTGCCACCTACCAAAGAGCAGCTACAACATTGTTACACGACATGATGCACAAAGAGGTGGAGGTCTATGTCGATGATATGATCGTTAAGTCCAAAGATCGCCCAGTCCATATTATTGCACTTCGCAAATTCTTTGAAAGACTCCGCAAGTACAACATGAGATTAAATCCAGCAAAATGTGCATTCGAAGTCACGTCAGGCAAGTTACTTGGATACGTGATCAGTTCTCGAGGGAATGAAATAGATCCCACAAAAGTAAAAGCAATCATGGCCATGCCACCGCCCAAGAATGAGAAAGAGATTCGAGGTTTCATTGGAAGGCTGCAGTATATAAGTAGGTTCATATCAAAGCTCACAATGATATGTGAACCTATATTCAAGAAGCTCAAGAAAAATGTCCCAGTCACATGGGATGACGATTGCCAAAAAGCTTTCGAAAAAATCAAGGAGTACCTGTCAAACCCACCCGTGCTAGCGCCAGCAATACCTGACTTTCCTCTTCGACTCTACCTTACGGTCACAAGAGAAACGATGGGGGCAATGCTAGCACAAGAGATTGAAAGCAAGGAGAATGCAATCTACTACTTGAGTAAGAAGCTTCAAGGATATGAGACGCGATACACACCACTTGAAAAGTTGTGTCTCGCACTTGTGTGGGCCGCACAGAAACTAAGACATTACATGCTCACTCATACGGTACATGTCGTGTCCAAGATGGATCCTCTCAAATACTTGCTCGAAAAAGCGACGCCTACAATTTGGCGACACTCAATGGAAGATTATCAAGGTGGATAGTCAATCTTGCTCAGTTTGACTTAAGATTTGTACCACAAAAAGCCATCAAAGGTTCTGCGGTTTCTGATTTCTTAGCAGACTTTCCACTAGAAGAAGTTGAGAAAGAAGAAGATGAGTACGATTTCCCTGACGAAGATTTACTCATGACTGAAGATGATAGCTAGACGCTCTATTTCGATGGAGCTTCAAACCAAAAAGGATGTGGTGTAGGAGTCTTGCTTGTATCACCCAATGAAGAGCACATCCCAATTTCCATGAAGCTCGACTTTGATGTCACCAACAATGCCGTAGAATATGAAGCATGCATTTTGGGGTTAGAAACAGCTGTCGCCTTGGGAATTAAGAAACTCAGAATCTACGGTGATTCTTCACTGATCATTAACCAAATCTCCAAGAGATGGAAAGTGAGAAGTGAAAGTCTCGCTACGTATCAAGATCATTTAGAAACTCTCACGGAGCAACTAGATGAAGTGGAATACACGTATTTGCCGAGAGAAGAAAACCAATTCGCTGACGCACTAGCTAAATTAGCATCAATGGTGCGAATTCCAACAGATACAATCAGAATGTCGTTGACCATAGAAAGAAGATATGAGTCGGCTTATGTTCACGCACTCGACGATGAACAAGAACCACAAGAAGAAGATGAAGAGCCATGGTATACAGATATCCTTAATTATGTGACAAGAGGAGAATACCCTCCTAATACTGATAAAAGGGCACGCCGTGCTTTGAGGCTCCTGGCCTCACAGTATGTGCTCATCAGGGGAGAACTCCACAAGAGAACTGCAATGGGGAGAAATCTCTTATGCATAGCCAAGAAAGAAGCACATAAAACCATGGAAAACCTTCATGCCGGTATATGTGGAACGCACATGAATGCAAAGATGTTAGTCCAAAAGATTCAACGACAAGGTTACTATTGGACTACTATGGAGAGAGACTGTCACGAATACGTCAAGAAATGTATGAAAGTGTCAAGTCTACGCAAATTTACAGCATGTTCCACCTTCGCTTCTCTACACATATACTTCTCCATGGCCTTTCTCCACTTGGGGCATCGACATCATTGGAAAAATAACACCACCAGGACAAGGGGGGCATGAATTTATTCTAGTAGCAATCGACTATTTCACCAAATGGGCCGAAGCTGCCTCATATGCCAAGCTGACGGCGAAACACGTAGCTCAATTCATTGAGAAAAATATCATATGCCGATATGGGGTACCACATGAAATGATTAGTGATAATGGAACGCATTTCCAAGCTGAATGCGCGGAACTATTGCAGAAATATCATATCAAGCATCACAGATCATCACCTTACAGACCACAAACAAATGGTGCGGTTGAATCAACCAACAAAAATGTGAAAACTATCATCGAAAAGATGACAGAAAATTATAAGGATTGGCCAAGTAAGCTACATTTCGCCCTTTGGGGTTATCGAACCTCTGTTCGTACATCAACGGGGGCTACTCCTTTCTCTCTAGTTTATGGAGTTGAAGTTGTACAACCAATAGAACTCAAAATCCCTTCTCTTTGAATCGCATTGGAAATCCAAATAGATGAAGTCGACTGGATTAGAGCAAGAAGTGATGAACTAGTCTTACTTGATGAAAAAAGCTTGGCAGCTTTGCACCATGTCCAAACCTACCAACAGCGTATGGCGCGACATTTTAATAAAAAAGTCAAGACTAGGAACATCAAAGAGGGTGACCTGGTGCTTAAGGCACTTCGTAAAAATGTGTTAGATCCAAGAGGAAAATTCAGACCAAATTGGTCAGGCTCGTACATTGTTAAAACCATCCTGTCTGGCGGAGCGGCACAATTGGTAGACATGGACGGTAACGGCTTCCACAATTTAACCAACTTGGATCAACTCAAGAAATTCTATGCGTAGTCGCATGGGTTCATGACCCGATAGAGCTACGTTTGTCCTGATTCCTTTTTAAGGATACGTAGGCAACCCCTCAAGGGGGCCCAACCACTTTAAAAAATAAAAATTCTCCCTCCGTCGATCAAGTATACGCGTCAGATCAGCATTGCGTCACGACAAAAAAAAAAGATTTCTGCCGCGACACGGGACATTCCACCGTGTCACGGTACAGTTCACCGTGGCGCGGTGGACCTGAGCGCAAAAAAAAGGAAAAAAAAACTGTCGTGACCCGGGAATCTGTAACATGTCACGGGATTTTTCACCGTGACACGGTGGAATTTCAGGTTTTCTTTTTTTAGCGACGCATTCTTTGCGAATTCATTATTTGTTCGAGGTTTTTATTTTCATTCTTCCATTGCGTCCGACTTCTTGACTCGGATAAGTAAATAAAAAAGTCATTGTAATTTTTTTAAGGCTGAAATAAATGCGCTATTATTATTGAAATAAATGTGACTACAATTATTGGCATCATACGCCTTATTCTAAATAAAAAAAATTATAAATCGTAAAAGCAAAGCAATATTGATCTAGTCCCTCTTCACTTTAGGAACATCCTTCTCCTTTTCAATTAGGTCGGCCTTCACCATTAATGTGTCTTTTGTAGCCCGAACCGTCACACCCCTAGTCGAACTTTCACCCCTTTCACCTTTCTTAAAATTCTTCGGTTGTTTCTCTCTATAGACCATCTTCTCTTTACCCTTCCCTTTCACATAACTCTTCCTTTTCGGCGTTATAGGAGTCTTAAACTCAATCCCTTGTGTTCTTGGACCTAGACGATCTTTAGGAGGTGCTTTCTTGTTTCCAAGACGACTCTTCACATTAGACTTGCGTGATCCAAATCGTTCCCTCCTACTTCTAGGGTTCAACCATGCCTTGTATGCACTAGATAAAGGAGGAGGAGCTTGGTCACTTGCAGAAACGGTCCACAAAGGTCTTCCAATCCAGTAAGTCTCGTACTTGTGAACGTTACTTTCATGCAACGATACTTCACGAGGACTATCGTTATAGCGTGGAACTACTTGTTCAAGTCCATACTGCCGCATCAGTCGAGAAGGACAATAAAAAGTCAGTTTTGAGATACTAGGAATGCGGCAATATGGAGTATCATTCGTGCCAACCATCCTAGTAAGCCTCCACCAAGGCACCACCCAACGAATGAAAAATTCCCTCTTTGCAAAGAAGTTTTTCCAGTGTTCATACGACATGTTCACAGAGTAATTCTTTTTCCTGCGGACTAGGTCGTTAGGGCCATATTTTTCAACATCGTCGGGGGCTTCAAATAATTCTAAACGCTCCATCAACCAAATCTGCAAATTCCCGTGCAGATTCCCGTGACACGGCAGACACGGTAAAAAGGTGCAGATTCCCGTGACACGGTAGAACACACCGTGTCACGACAGACACCCACCGTGACATGGTGCTTGTTTTGTGTCACGGGGGCTAATCGGAATGTATTTTTACCTGCAGCAGTACCAGAGAGCCCTCCTGATGGCTTTCCGGTCAGCTTTTGCTTCGTCAAGGCACGTAGGCATAGGAGATCTCCCATATTCGACATGTTCAAGCACAGACGCTAGACAAGCATGTCCTACCCTACCGTTTGCAAATAAAAGCTCGCTAAATATGCAAAAAATATACGCCCTTCTACGATATACATGATAAGACTCAGAGATAGGGCGATTAAAATATAAATTTGCAAGTTTTTCTAAGTCTACCTCATTACCACATACAATTCTATTTAAATCTGGATCTGTTAGATTCAGATGGCGTTCGAAATCTTGGTAATAATATTCACGCAGGGTAGGCATGGTAACAAGATTTCTAGCAGGAAATCCAAAGATTGCACCGAATTCCTCCGGCAGGGGACAGATTTCATCGTAATCAAATTTAAAACAATGTGTTTCTGGACTCCAATAATCTAATGTTGCCCTAAGAAAATCATGTTCAATCGCTACATGTCGCAGGGCTAGTAAACCCCTGACATGAAATAATTCTAACTCTCTTTTGTCAGCATTGGTCAAAGAATAAGACCAGTCACGCAATGTATTATCAAAATTCTGAGACATGATTATTGAAATATGAAATTCTAATTATTTTGTGTTTCGTAATTATGCATATTATGAATATACTGGTCCTATTTTATAGCAAAAGCGCTCAGAATTACCCAGAAATTATCTTTCCATACGCGTAAACCACACCGCTGTAGAATACGCGTACCGTGACACGGGAAATCTCACCGTGTCACGGGAATCTTTGCCGCGACACGACAGCTTTTGCCGTGACACGGTGTACAGTGCCGTGTCATGGCACTCCACGCGTTTTCTTTTTTCATCTTTTCCCGTATCTATCCAGATTTTTTTTAGTATTTTATCTTCACCGTTTATTTTTCAGTTTTCTGAGAGTTTTATTCCTAATAAAATTCTCAACTTTTTTATTTTTATTTTTATTTTTATTATTATTATCTTTATCATTTCATTTATTTTATTTTTTTATTCATCACTTTAATATTTTATTTTTTTATTATTTCTCTTTATCATTTTATTTACTTATTTATTCTATACTTGTCTTTTTATTTCTTTTTCTTTTGGGGAAGGTCGGTACCCTCCACTTACTCCACTTACGTTTTTTTTGTCGCGTCATTGATAAATACACGATCACACACAATGAGTCTCAAGCACACACTAACGCACACTAATAAATACATAAAATGTGAATAATGTACAAAATGAGTCATAAATAAACAGCGTCAAGTGTCATCATAGTATGTACAAATAAAGACCTCGGTCAAAAGTCTGCAGAACCGGAATCAGTCTCATCTCCCTGTGAATACGGGAACGGTGAGCCAAAGAGTCCCGCCATCATCCGAGTACGGGGAGTAGTGTCCCTACTAGTCCCTGTGACTCCATCAGTAGTCAAACTCAAGGCAGGACCCGTCCAACCGGCAAACGGTGTAGACTGACTCAAAGACACGGGAATCGTAGGTGGAGGCATCGTCCTATACATCGGAACTGAGAACAAGCCCGACACCGGTGGAGGAATCCCAGACGATGAAGCTGAAAATAACCCAGGATCCACGGGAGTCAAAACAGGCCTAAACTCAGGCTGTGAAAATGATTGTCGCTGCCCCTGGCTCTGACCCGGAAAGCGCTGGGAAGACTGAGGTTGTTGCCACTGGGCCTCCTGAAACGACTGAGTAATCTGAGACTCTCGTTGAGACTGAGAACGCCGATGAATCCCAGGAGATCGTCTACCACGACCAAGCTCCTCCTCGTCCGAGCCTCTATGCCTTGAGCGCGAGCGGGACCTCCATTGCTCCTGAAAGATACAAAATCAGAAGGCGTCAACAATGCAAAATAAAACAAATGGTAGAAGTGAAAAAATGAACATACCTCAAGAACATCGCTAGAACTGCTCTGACAACTCACACCACGCCGAAGCTTGATGATGCAGTACTTCAGGGCGTCAACCAGCTTCATGAATCCCATCATCTCTGAGCGGTTTGGCTGAGGATAAAACTAAGAAAAGTCAGTAACAAGCGGTGTTAAAAGGATGAATAATGCATCAAAAAACTTACCGACTCAAAGACCTCGGGCAGAGACTCCTGCGCCTGTCTGTAACCCTCTGGCGCGTCAGCAATATGGTCCTCGGTAATACCAATCGGCCCCGGGTAGCGGACAGACTGAGGCGGAATCTCGATCCTCCCCACAGGGCGAATAGTCGTCTGAAAATATGATCGAATAATCAAGTTATTCGACTATTTAAAAACAGAGACTAGTAACAAAGATCCTCAGAAGAAATCATACCTCAGAAAGACGGGGTGGAGGAGCCAGAGAGGGAAGCAAGTTCTGCGCATAATCACCCTCCATGTTCACAAGCTCCTGCCAAGGAAAAGTGTAGCGCTCTCCCCTGTTTATCAACTCCCTAATCAAGCGCGAGTCCAGCATCGACTCTGGTGGAGATGAGGGCACCACAAAGCGATCGCCTCTATGCTGACGAACAACACGCTCCCCCAAATACCAGACAAAGCGTCCGGTACCAACCAAAATGGTGCGGTGCGCTGAAAGACGCAAGGCCTCGGGAAGATCAGTCATCCCGGCCCAAGGACGATACTGGAAATCAATGGCAACCTGAAAACCATAAAAAGTTGGCATGAAACACCAGAAATAACGTCAGAGAGAAAATAACAGGCAACGAAACTAATTCTTACGCCAACAGAAGAGGTGCCTCGGCGTTGCAGCCCACGCAGCGCAGAGACAGACTCCACCCGTGACTCTCCTCGGTCACGCCAGCTGGCCCCGACAGGGAAATCATGAACCGCTCCACGACGCCGTCGAGGAGCTAAACCTGGGAAGTACTCGTAGAACCACAGCTGCAATGAAAAGTAATCTTTGAGCACATGAGTCGAACAAATTAAAATAAAACAAGAAGGGGAAAATATCATCACCTCTACGACTCTCCACAGACCGTAGACAGTGATGGGAGACTCGTCGTTCAGCTGCCGACAGCTATGACGTAACGATAAGAGAAGGTCGGCGTATCCGAGGCTGGCCCAGTTATAGGATCCTATCTCACTGATCCTGACTAAAGAAGGGAGGTAGCAAAGGAGTGCGCGTGAACTCCTATCAGGAGAAAGGGTCATGGAGATCAGAATCAGAATGAAGATCCGCACTCGCTGCTCAGCCGATGTGTCCTCCATGTCGAAGCTACGAGCTAGAACTGAAGCCAGCTCCGATCGCCCGCTCCTAGGACCACCTCGAGACACTAGTCGGGTCTCGATATGCTGAACGATCGGACCTAACAAATCGGCTACCTCAGCCGATCCCCAAGACAGATCAGACATCTGAGCTACGGCCCGGTCTGTGAAGCGCAGCCCGCTAATCATACTGAAGTCCAGAGGGGTCACTGTCATCTCCCCCCAAGCAAACTGAAAAGTGTTGGTAGTATCCCAAAAATACTCCAACAATGCGCGAACGACTGTCGCACCGCAACCCCGGGGGCTGCGAAACCCTACGACCGCCGTATAGAAATCCACTAAACCGGCCGATTCCCATAGGGCGTTTGTAGCAGGATCCCTCGTAATGATCTGGTGAAGTCGAGGAATCAAATCTCCGGCTCCAGAACCGTGGTGGCGAAGCGTGCTGTCGACTATGCCGGAGAGTGGGCGATGAGAAACATGGTTTTCACGGCAGAAAACCAACTGGTCCGGAGTCCACAAAGGTGGAACCCACCTATCTCTACTCGTAGAAGCCCGAGGCTCGGACTCTAAGGCATCGTCATCCATGCCCTCAGGAATAGTGGGAGTGTCCTCCCGAAAAGCCTGACGCCGGCCGTGGGTGGAAAGATCGCGATCCCGTCGCCTAGGCATGCTATTATAAAAATAAAGATCTAAATGCTTAGCATCATTTCCTAAGACATTTAATTCGAGTTGCACTTTAATAAAAAAATCTAAATGCTTAGCATCATTTCCTAAGTTATTTAGTTGTTTATCGCATTATACGCTAAATTTTTACCTCAAGGCTAAAAATTGGCAAAATTATGGAAGTATTTATAGTATTTAGTTTCTCCATGACAAACTAATACTACAGTTCTCCTAGCCGCATGATACTATGTTCTCCATGACGATATAGTACATACACGAAATATGTTTCGGAATTGCACAAAAAACAATGAATCAACACATCATGACAAGATCTACCACCAATATTAAGTGCAAAGAAGTAACATGAACAACAAGAACATCATTTCACAAAAAGTAGTACCCAAAAATGGCGATTTGCTCAATTCTCCATCAAATCATGCAATTTTTGTCTCAAGTTTCACACAAACACACATACATACATATACAAGTAAATTCATGGCAAGAATTTCAACATAAAATCTCAAAATAAAAAATCCCCAAATTGATTTTTTCAAGGTTTTTACATGAAATTACTCATTTGAAGCAAATTCGAGAAAAAAATCAAAGGAAACTTACATGGATCCTTGTGGAGAATCGAAAATGAGGAAAGTAACAAAAAATTAGAGCCAAAGTGATGAGAATTTGAGCCCCGAGGCTCGAAAAAAACCCGTGAAGACAGCAGCAGACCACCGCGACACGGTCAGTCAATGTCGTGACACGGTGAGTGGGTCCCGTGTCACGGTGGGCCTGGGAAGCGACGGAGCTCCGGCGACACCAGCGGCGGCTTTAGGCAACAACAGCACGACGATACACAGCAACGCGACAGTGAGCAGCAAGCAGCAAGCAGTAGCGGTAAATTTTGAAAAAAAAAGGGAAGCAGAACCGCCGTTACACGGTAGGTTGTGTCGGCTGACGGTAGTAACTCCGAGCACCGGTGAGGAGCCGCCGAGACACGGCAATCCGAGCAAAAAGATTTTTTTTCTTTGGGTGAAAACCGGACAAGAAAGAGAAATGATGGATGAGCAAAATGGGAGAAATGGTTGATATTTAAAGCCAAAAAATCTTGTGCAACGGATCCCGTTCCCACGTAACGGTCATATATTGTGTGGTGCGCATGCTTTGACTGGTCAAAGATTCCAATTGATCGGTTTTCAGCCAACAGGATTCCCGCGTCACGGGAGTTTGCTCCGCGACACGGGAGTTAATCCCGTCAGACGGCAAATATTTACCATGTCGCGGGATGCTTCCACGTGGCACGGGGTTAAGAATATTCTTTTGCACCTTTTTCTAAGCTGGCTGCGAATATTTCTGATATTTTTTATCGAAGCTGCACAATTTTCGGCGCAAATTGGATAGTTATTTTTTTCGGTAAAATTATGCGGAAAATTCTAACTGACGGTTGGAGGGTACCAAAATTACTATTTTGCCCCTAGAAGCATTAAAGTCATTTTGTCGATATTTTAAACACTTAATACAGTCAGATAATCGACTTGAAGGTGTTAATCATCTGCGGCCCACGTCCAGGGATAATCGAACCATCATACACTTGCAAATTTCAACAATCGTCGGCTTTCCTCAAGCTTGGAAGGCGTTATCGGTGGAATTTTCTTCAAGTATAGAAAACCACCAAGTCGGCTTTCCTCAAGCTTGGAAAGCGTTATCGGTGGATTTTTCTTCAAGTATAGAAAACCGCCAAGTCGGCTTTCCTCAAGCATGGAAAGCGTTATCGGTGGATTTTTCTTCAAGTATAGAAAACCGCCAAGTCGGCTTTCCTCAAGCATGGAAAGCGTTATCGGTGAATTTTTCTTCAAGTATAGAAAACCGCCAAATTCCTTTGTCGGCTTTCCTCAAGCATGGAAGGCATTATCGGTGGATTTCTTCAAGCATAGAATGACACCAAATTCATACGTCGACTTTCCTCAAGCATGGAAAGTATTATCCGGTAGGTTTCTTCAGGCTTAGAAAACTACCAAACTCTTTAGTCGGCTTTCCTCAAGCATGGAAAGCGTTCCAACAAATGTCACTCGGTGGATTCCTTCAAGCATAGGAAGCTGCCAAATTCGTTTGTCACCGATACACTAGTGTCAGATACGTATTCTATCCTTTTACTCTTTTATCTGTGGAATTAACATTTTTCTGCAGGTATCGGCGTATACAGAGTGATTTAGGATCGCAAAACGTCTTAAATCATTCTCCGTCCCTATCGACTACTTTGACTATCGTTTTCGAAACTGACGTTTCTACAAACTCAGTCAAAGTGGGGGCTTCTGTAGACACCTAAAAATGTCTCCCCAAAACCAAACCCGATGATGAACAACCTTTCCCCGTCACTATTGGTCGGGTTCAGTATTTAATCCCGAGAGTGCTTAAAAAATCGTATTTGATTAAATTCATATTTTTGAACAGTCCATGGACTAGTCTTGATGTTTGGTAAAAGCATAGTTTTAATTTCAGCCCAAATTTATTATTTAATTTTAGCCCAAACCTTTTTTATTGTTTTATTATTTATTTTTGGCCCAAACCTTTTATTTATTTTATTTAATTATTTTATAATTTTAGCCCAAATAATAATAAGTCATAAAAGGCCCGAAATTCTCAATCGACACTTAAAATGCCGAATGAAATTAGGGTTAAAAATGTATTTAGACGGAAAAGCAGGCTGGAAATTCCCGCGCCACGGCAGGTACCCACCGTGTCACGGGAATCCTTCCCGTCTGACGGTGGGATTTCCCGTGACACGGGAAGTCTGCCGTGACACGGGAATTTCCGTGTCTTTTCCGCGTAAACCCTTAACGCGTTTTCTTCCCCGTTTACTGAAAATTTCCCGCGTCACATTAAAACCCACTGTGTCACGGGAATGTTTCCCGTCTGACGGTGGGACTTCCCGTGTCACGGTATAGTTTGCCGTGTCGCGGGATACTTTTTTAGGGTTTTTATCATTTTAGGGTTCCGTGTGCTCCCTCAGCATATTTTCCCTATAAATACCCCCTCATTTCTGATGTAGGGGCATGAATTAACTCTCTGGTTTATTTTTCTCTCTTCTATGCTTTAGCCTAAATACTAGCCTACCCTTCTCATTTCAAAATTCCTTCTTCAAGTGCTCAAAGGAGTCCATACTTTACTCGTGGTTCTGTCCTTAAGCCAAGGCGTGAAAGGTAGAACTGTTTGAGGGTTTGGCCCCAAATCAACTCTACTTTATTTAATTTAATTTAATTATTATTTTATTATTGTTTCCTTGAAGTTACTAACTCGTTTATTATTTTGTAGTTGCAAACAAACAGAATCAAAGTACATAAGAATTATGTTCCTTTTATTTCTATTATTTTTCTAACGATTTTATGTTGTTGGAATTGTGGTTAAATTGTTTCCAATGTTAATGTTTATTTTATTATTTATTAATCACCATATTGCATGTTTAAAGGGAATATGTAATTGAAAACCACGCCTAATAAGATAATTTGGACAACCGGTTTAGGTTCCTTTTTAATCTTGTTAATTAATTCAAGTGATCACAAATATTTTAGAATTATGTGTTGCATTAATATTCAACCAATTTAGGTAAATAATAGTTTGGAGCGAATTGAATATTTTGTTTGTATGCCTTTGAAATCACAGGAATTCTTTTCAATATAAGAATCGAGTAGAGGCCAATACGGGCGAATGTGACTCCATGACTCACTTCGTACCATCATCCCCGATCCTCCTTTCGTGGTTCCGAACCATATGGAGTTAGTAATCTCATGGATTATGAATGGGGTGTAACCTTCACGGGTCAATCGTTGTTGCCTATCGTTGTCCCTTAATCGTGGTTGCCTTTTGTGATCCGTGAACGGTTTACAAGTTCCTTAAAAACTTGTTGGCGGCTCCCTACTTTCCTTGTCCCTAATCGTATATGTCAATTCCCACTTCCTATGAGTGCCAAGCATATTCACCACATGCTTTAACGTAGGCGCACTTCGAGCGACGCCTACAGGGTGTGACCATGAGAGGAGAGATAATATTTTAATGCAACTTTTTGCCAAAAATGGAAGTGTAACACTTAAAAAAACACGGCAGAAAATGAGAAGTGTAACACTTAAAAAACACGGAGGGAGTATATAATTTTAGTAATATTTCCTAATTGTATTTGTGTATGGCCACGTGTTGAATTATACGGTAAGCCTTATTTTTCCATATGATATGTGTAATTGAGTACCTCACTTATTCAACGAGTAACCTTACTTTGTTCATAAGAGTAACCACAAATTGAACATCAATTAATTAAGAAGAAAGCAACCTCATTTGTTCATTTGAGTAACTCTTTTTTTTAGGTATTAATTATTAAAGAATAACTTCACATGTTTAAAAGAGTAACCTTGTTTAATTTTTACAACATGCATTGCAGTAACCTTTTTATCTGTCAAGGTAACCCATGCAATTTGATTAGCGTCGTAACCCTCGTAACCTTGTTATTTAATCAATAACTAAATGTAAAGAGGTCACACTATCAACTAATGGTATGGATGCATGACCACGTATAAGAATTTGTAAAATCTAAAATAATAGAGGAACTAAAGTAATGTAATTGCCGCCTTGGTTTCCCATGAGGTAAACATATATTCTAAACTTAGAGTAGTGATAGACCACTACCAGGTATGGGCTCGTTGGGCCCATACCAGGGGCAAAAATGTAATTTCACGTAAAACTTACCCATGTTGTAAAAATGCAGTCTCTCTCCTCTCAATAACAGTATATAAATTATGAATAACAGTATAAAAACCAATAATAACAGTATACAAACCAATAATAACAGTATAGAAATTAATAATAACTGAGCACCGACAAAAAACTACCGGCGTCAATTTCGACCGAACTCAGCGATTTCCAGCATAGAACTCACCGTTTTTAATGGCTAGAGCCATAAGTTTGTGTCTCTTGTTTTTGGGTTATGTTTTTTTGGGTGGTTTCCGGTGATTTTTAATGGAGGTAGTTGCATGTTTTTGGATTTCGACCAAGGTAGTAGTCGGTGGGGTGGGCTTCTTGTTGTCGAAGGTGAAGGTGCGGTGGGCGGAGGTTTGGGCGGCAATGGGAGCTATCCATGGAGGTGGGGAAAAGGGTTTAAGGAAGGAAGAAGATGAAGAGGAAAGGGGAAAAAAAAAGGAAAAAGAAAAAAAAATTGTGGTATTGGGTAGTATTACCCATACCATGGTAGTGGGTAATACTTACTCCTAAACTTATACTTCGATCTCTTCATTTATTTTAAAGAGGGAGTCCCCATTCATCTTGACGATAAATAAAATTTGTTTATCTAATGACATTTTCGTAAATATATCAACAATTTATCCTAGTCAGCATGACATTTTTGTAAATAAGTGAACAACTTTTATTAATATGCGGGTCCTACAAATATTGACTTATTTCCGAAAATGTCATGCTAACTGAGATTTTTTTGTTGATTTATTTATGAAAATGTCATTAGATAAACAAATTTTGTTTATCATCAAGATAAACTTGTATTTTCGGCACTTTGGCTTTAGCATTTTTGTATACACTAACATTGAATTGGTTTTTTGTTTTTTTTTTTTCACTACTTTGTAATATATTACTCTATTTGATCCTACATGTTCTTTACGTTTAGACTCTATTCACAAATTAAGAAAATCTTCTAAACTCTTTACAACTTATTATACAAAACATGATCAAGGGAGTTTTATACAATTAATCAATTACATATTTTAATGGTCAAAATGTGTTGAATCTGCCGGTCAAACTACATTAAAATATTATTCCTTTAATCATTGAAAAACTTAATTGTATTGAATTTAGGTCTCGTTCACTTCACCTTATTTTTGCTGAATTGAAATTATTCTAACTGAAACAAAATTATATTTGTTAAACTGAAATTGTTTTTACTGAATTGAAATTATTTTTGCTAAACTAAAATTAATTTACTGGTTTTCTATTATAATTCTTCTTTAAGAAAACTGAATTTTACTAACTAAAATTATTTTTATAGAACTGAAATTAATTTAACTGAACTGAATTTATTTTTTCTGAACTGAAATTATTTTAAATTAATATTTTTTTTTAAGGTGAAGTGAACAGGTTCTTACTCTAGTTAATTATTTCAATTTTCAAACTCAGACTTTACTTAAATAATTAATCCAAAATACTACTAAAACAAAATCTGGAAGAAAAGAGGAACCAAAGGGACCAACTTTAGGATATTGTTTGACAAACCCCAAAAACCAGCTAAGCTATACATATTTGTTGTAGATGAAGTCAAACCAAACACTTGAAAATTGAGGATAAAATTTACAAAATTTGGAGTAAATTACACAATCAAAGTTGAGCAAGGAAGAAGTAATGAAGATGGTGGCAAACATACGTAGATTCCATGGACCCCAACACACCTCTCTTTTTAACTAAATTTTTCTGAAAGTAAATAGGAAAAAGAGAATGATAGAGAACAGCAATAATTCAAAGCACCTCCCACACCTTCTTTTACTCTTTCTTTTTTGGTAACTCTCATCATTATCACCTCCCTTTTATCAATTCTCACATAGCAAACATAGGTTCGTTGTGTGAGAGAATAACAAACAATTCGAGGTCAAAATCAAATAACATTGAGTACCCCCTAACTACCACTAAATTTGTGCCAAAAGGTTAAGCATTATTGAATTTAGAGAACTTTCAATTTTTTGTATTAAGGTTTAATGAAATATTATTTCAAAATTTAATCGGTCACCTCTAAATTGCTCCAAAACATCACCATAAAATGACTATAGGAGAACCAAGAGGAACTTACATTAATGGGGAAATCTTAGAATTGGAGAATATTTTGTGTATCTATTGTATGTCAAAAAACTCTAATGGACTACTTTAAAACACTTCAACCAAAACTTGGTCTATTAGTAAAGATTGAGTCTTTCAACCTTAAGATTAAGGTTTAATGATCAACACCAAAAGCACTTTAAGGTTAGAGATTTCTCTTACTCTTCCCTCTCTACTTTCAAAGTGTCTAGTCAGCAAACTCAGCTAGATTGACCTGTGAGAGATTTCAGTCCGATAAGACAGTTCATCTCACCTTAAAAAAAGGTACTTTAAGACACGAAGTATCTGGTATATATGATTTAATAATCAAAAGACTTAAACTCTAAAATAGAGAATAAACATATTAATTGGTATATTCTCACTAGTTAGAGATAACACTATTGTGCAATTAACCTCATGTCAGATCACCAAATCTAAATAATGCTCTTTCAATTCTAAATTAATTGACATGATTTGAGTTTTTACATTACTTATTTATAAACTTAATTAATTTGACTATATAGTTTTATCCTAATCTATTACTCGTAAAATACATATTATTATATGATTTGAGTTTGAACATTACTTATTTATAAACTTAATTAATTTGACTATATAGTTTTATCCTAATCTATTAAAAATACATGTTATTATATAAACTGTTAATGACTATGAATATAAGTTTCATTCTATCAACTTTTTAATAATTTTTATTGTTTGAATATATATATGTGAAATTAGTGTACAGATTTAAATGTGTTACTCCGTAGTTAGTTTAAAAAAGAAAGAGAATAAAAAGTACAATTTGTTAATAAGTACAAAACTATAATTGTTAAATATAAATTTGGAATAAGTAGTAAAATTGAAGGTTGCCAAATTTGAATTTCTATTGATCCTTTTGGACATTATTTAAACCTAATTTTAAAATTTAAAATAGTTTTAATCTAATTTATTCTTGAATTATTAGAGATCTTTCTAAATCATTATTAGGTCTTGTTTTATGCTCAATTAATCTAGTCACTAATTTCATGACTTGTAATATACTCCAATTTAAAAATCCAAAAACACAAAAATAAAAATAAAAATACAAATGGAAATTTAAAGATTTGAAAAGCCTGTCACATCATTCTTTTTCTTTTTACTCCAATTTAATAATTCTTTTACCATTAACAATAATAAAAGTAAATTTGTAAAAATTAAAATTATTTTAAAGCCAACATATACACTCTTGTCAAACCTCTTTCCCGCCTGCCATCATCATCCTCCTTGTTCCTCTTCCTCCATCAATGGAACTTCTTCTTCTTCTCCTCTTTACTGCAATTTTCTCTCTCCTCCCAAATTCTTCTTCTTCTTCTTCCCTCCAAAACGACACCGCTTCACTCCTCCAATTCCGCCATGAATCCGACCCTCACAACAACCTCCTCTCCAACTGGTCTTCCTCCGACGCTTGCGCCGCCAATTGGGTCGGCGTCAATTGCTCTTCCGACAGCCGAGTTTTCTCTCTCGCTCTTCCTTCCCTCAATCTTCGAGGACCCATTTCTTCTCTCTCCTCCCTCGATCAACTCCGTCTTCTAGACCTTTCCAATAATCGCTTAAATGGGTCCATTTCCCCTCTTTCTAATTGCTCCAATTTGAAGCTTGTTTACCTCTCTCATAACGATTTTTCCGGCGAAATTCCGCCGGAATTCGGTGGTTTACAGCGTCTTCTCCGGTTAGATGTGTCGGATAATAACCTGCAAGGTCGGTTGCCGGTGGAATTGAAGAATCTCACGCGGTTGCTCACTTTTCGGGTACAAAACAACGCGATTTCTGGGATTATCCCTGATTTTTCGGAAACCCTAACTCAGCTTAAGGAGCTTAATTTATCGAATAATGAACTGTTAGGGAAAGTCCCAAATGGGGTTTTGAAAAAATTTGGGCAAAATAGTTTTCTGGGTAATGCTAAATTATGTGGGTCATCTCCATTACCAACTTGTTCATTTTCTAGTGATGAAGATTCACCTTCTTCTCCTGGTTCAGCTTCACCTGCTACTGCTCAAACAGTTCCTTCAAACCCCAACTCAAATCCTCCTTTTAATGGTGGGAAATCTAAAAAGGGATTAAATCTAAGTAATGGGGGTGCTATTGCCCTTATTGTCACAATTTGTGTTTTGGGTGTGATTGTTCTATCATTTATACTAGCATTTTTCTGTAGGAGATGTTGTTCGTCGACGGAAGATTATGTGGAGGAGCGAGAAATGGGGAAGAGGAGGAGTAGTTATGGCAGTGAGAAGAGGGTTTATGCTAGTAATGGGAGTGCAGGAGGCGGTGGAGGTGGGTTTGAGAGTGATGAGACTAATGGGACAGATAAGAGTAAATTGGTGTTTTTCGATCGAAAGAAGCAATTCGAGCTCGAGGATTTGCTCCGAGCATCGGCTGAGATGCTCGGGAAAGGGAGTCTTGGGACGGTGTATCGGGCTGTGCTCGATGATGGGGCGACCGTGGCGGTGAAGAGGTTGAAGGATGCTAATCCTTGTGCTAGGAAGGAGTTTGAGCAATATATGGATGTGATTGGAAGGTTGAAGCATCCTAATATTGTTAAGCTTAGAGCTTATTATTATGCTAGGGAAGAGAAGCTTCTTGTCTATGATTACCTATCTAATGGAAGTTTGCATTCCCTTCTTCATGGTATGCTTGCAAATTTATGTGTTGATTTGCTATTTATAGTATATAATATGCTTGGAAATTGTAGATTTGGAATTGGAACCATAGATTTGGCATTATCTATCTGTTAGATTGGTTATTTATTGGTTGAAGCATCTGAAACTCACATAATGCCAAATCTGAACCACATATTTAATTATACACCAATTTTATATGACCAACTTGACTGCATTTAGACTTGTTTATTGTGTATGGCCTTGTTTAGATGCATTCATGCATATATATGAGCTGAAGATTTGAGTTTTTACATGAATGATAAAGTGATCATATTGATTGCTATGCCTGAAAACTCAAGAATGTATTTTTTTTTTTTTTTTTTTTTTTCCTTGTAATTTGCTAAGTTTGTGATGGTGAATTTTACAGGGAACAGGGGACCAGGAAGAATTCCTTTAGACTGGACAACAAGAATCAGTCTAGTACTCGGAGCAGCTCGTGGGCTAGCTCGAATTCACGCAGAATACAGTTCCTCGAAAATTCCTCATGGCAATGTTAAATCATCCAATGTTCTCCTAGATAAGAATGGAGTTGCTTGCATTGCGGACTTTGGCCTTTCGCTTCTGTTAAACCCCGCTCATGCTATTGCTAGACTAGGCGGATACAAGGCACCTGAACAATCTGAAACCAAAAGACTCTCTCAGCAAGCTGATGTCTACAGCTTTGGGGTTCTTTTGCTTGAGGTGCTCACTGCCCGAGCCCCATCTCAATTCCCTTCACCATCCCGACCCAAGCATGTAGAGTTTGAGGATGAAGAATCCGTGGATCTACCCAAATGGGTTAGGTCTGTGGTCCGCGATGAGTGGACTGCTGAGGTGTTTGACCCAGAACTGTTAAGGTACAAGAACATTGAAGAGGAGTTAGTGGCAATGCTTCATGTTGCCATGGCTTGTGTGGTACCACAGCCCGAGAAGAGACCAACTATGATGGAAGTGGCTAAAATGATCGAAGAGATTCGAGTGGAGCAATCTCCCCTCTGTGATGACTATGATGAATCAAGAAATTCTACGTCTCCTTCGCTCCCCACCACCGAGGAGGCCGTGGGTGTATACTGATCAGTAATTCTTTAAGGCTATTACTTGTGGCTTTATGGTTAAGCTATGTTTGATTTGTTATTTGATAATTTGATTGTTATTTCTTTAGTCTTGTTGCAAGTGATGTCTATAGTAGGGCCTTTCAGTGTTTTCCCATGGTTCTATAATTTAAAATGGTGTGATTTGCCTGTCCCTTGGTGATTACATTTGATTATGTGTCTCTAATTGTATTTTTAATAATTTATAAACATAAAAATTAATACGGAATATGTTTATAGGAAAAAAAATCTAGTTAAAAATTGAAGCAACTAATTTCTAAAAGGAAAATTATACATACACTTTTACTATATGTACATAAACTTATTATGAGTCAATAAGAAGGTGAATGTAAAAATTCATCTAATTGCATATTTGCATTCACTACTGTAAACATTTCTATGACCTATTCCTTGTTAACCTAATTTAATAGCAATTAATAATTGAATAAAAATTAATTCTCTTTCTATATACTGAATTATTTTGTCTACTGATAGTATTTTACAAAGACTACTAATTTCTTTAAAAAAAAATCATAAACTGACTAAAATTCCCAATGGACATTAATTGATCAAAACTATAACCATTTTAATTGTGGCCAGTTGTTGTAGCCCAAATATACTTAGGTCTAATAATGTGGTTCCCTTCCATAAGTATTTTCCAAAATGAGTGAGTAGTAAGGCTAAACTATCCACTTCAAAACACTCGATAAAAATAAAGGCAATTTAAGTTTAATACAAGTACTAGTTTGGACACTTTGGGGAAAAGAGTTCGTACATATTTGCTCTAGAGAAACTAGTATCCCATCTAGCAACAAAGTGGCTACCGTGTTCCCAAACCCCTAACATAGTAATATGAGAGCAAGAGAAATAAGAAAAGTCACTGCACATTTGCAGCACATCATCAAAGAGAAGTTAAATAGGAGGAGCTCCAATCTTCTTGTTCTGTATTGCTTGTACAGCAGCAAGAGCATCACATTCTAAGTGCACTTTCATAAACCCCAACATTCTAGCATTCACACGCCTCACAGCAGCAGCAAGCGACTTACCTCAAGCATCCTGGCATACAGCTACCTCTCCCACTCAAGACACGAGCATCAGCGCTAACCTTAACAACGTCCCCTACTCCCCTTGAAGAGCAACCCAAGAGAAAGGAGAGGTGCCCACCCTCGCATTATACGTGCAGTAATCACTTATGCTAATTCATACAATACTACCCCTTTACAGAATTTTATAACTTATTAAGGACGAGACAACTTCATAATTTAATAAGAAAGGATCAACATAAAATCACTTATTGCATTACAATGAAATGAAGATTAAAGAGTAAAGATAGCAACAATATCAGTAACTAAACTCATTAAATTTTTTGATAAATTAATCTAAACAGAGAACTACGATGTAATAGGAGAGGAAAACATTACATAAAAAGGATTCATTCATTTCAACAGTTCAAACGAAATCACACAGAATACTTGCTTGATCAGCTTCCCAACGAATCGTGCTAATCAAATTGAAACCTGTATGAATTCATTTGAAACTATGACATCTCCTCCAAGTGATGGGGGTTCTATTCCTCGTTCCCCCATTCCTGTGATAGGATGCGGGGCTATATAATCAATTACTTCGATTCACATAGATGGGGAAACGAAAGAACCAACCCATGGCATCACTACATATCCATCCCTGAAATCAGCAGCCAAATCACATAATTGTATTTTGAGCCTCTTAAAACCTCCACTACGCATATCACATTGAACAAAAACCATACCATCTTATTGTCCGTCCTCTGAATATGAAAGAAGCAACGGCATAAAAGGATTGCTAGAATAGACTTGGCGTCTAACTATATCAGCAATAATGTCATCAAATTCAATGCTAACCAATTTAGACCATGTTTGTTTAACACCATATCTTTCATGATCCATATCTCCATTTCATGTAAACCTGACCGAAACATACAATATTTTACCAAATGCAAGTAACCCTTTAAATCAGCCAACTCTGATAAAATAACCCCATCATTATCAGCATTAGGGAGCAGTAATTCATGATATTCTTCCGTTCCTAGATCAAAACACGTTATGATTTTTGACATTATAAAACTAGTCATCGTTTCTTTACGAGGCTTATAATCTATCCAATGCAACACATTATTAGAGAGAATCATATGGTTTGAATAAGTCGACAAATAAATCATCAAAGGTTTTTGGACGACTTTCCATGAATTGTTCCTCAAGCTATAAACATGAGATTCAACCTGCTTCGGGTGACCATCCGAACGCACACTATTAACTGTTTCACTTTGTAAAATCTTATAATCGTCACTCGTGCAATCGTAACCAAATCCCATCCTATACTTAGTACCAAAGAGCGACACACTAACAGTCTTACACGCTTCGATGGCCGGATTGTAAATCAGAAACCATCCTGTTAACTTGAAACAAAGCAAGCCATTACACGAACCAACAAGTCGAGTGTCATACTCAAAAGAATTAGATAATTGAGTTACCTTCTTGACGTTTTCCGGAGAACGGTAATCAAGGGAATATAATTTAGCCGAGGAATGACTGAATAAGATAACAGAACCTCTTGAACTTGTGGGGTTGAAATTGACAATTTGGGATGTGTGAGATTTGATGAAGTTAGGGTTTTTGATTTCGTCACGCCAACGTTTACAAACACATTGGTAACGAAAAAGATCTTTAATTGGTAGTCTTGAAAGGATATTGGATTCAATCTCTAATGGAAAACGCTTAAAATTTGGCGTAGGAGGAGAGGGATTCATTGTATTTTCCATTGTTGCTCTGCGAATACAATAGGGAACTATGGAGTGGTAGCAATTGGTGAGATAAGTTAACATTCCACCGTCGATCTCTCGCGAAGTCATGAGAAAGCCTTTTTATATTAAAGCTACTACCCCCTTTATCCCTATTTTTTTTGCCCCATTTGACTGTGCGCAGTCCCCAAGACGCGTATTAAAACGTCTATATCTTTATTTTTATAAACGTAAAAATTATAAAAACATAATATTAATAAAATATAAAATGAGACGAATCTAACAAGACCACTCATGACTATATTATCTTTTATAGATTAACGGTAAATTATGGTCAAAATTTTTAAAGTTTGACTCAAAAAGTGGCAATGGGGCAAAAATAAAGGGACGGAGGGAGTATGTAATTTTTTTCGCTCAAGGCAATGCATGATGCTCCAAGTATCCGTTTTTTTAAAGCAAAATGAACATTTAATTGTTTAAAAATCATATAACTATTTTATAAAAAACATTAAGTTTTATATGTTTTTTTTAATAAATCTAAAGAACATTTATTGAAAATTTGTTGATATATCTACAAAAATGTCATGTGATTAAAAAATTTTGTGTATCTCAGATATTAACTTGTATTTACTATTATTATTATTATAGTTGTTGTAATATATGCTAAAAAGTATGAAATTTTTGGCATCACAGATGGGCCACAGACACTCCCTTGATTGAATTAGCCAACCCGAGTCCTCCTATTGAAAGTCGAAACTTGACTGTTAGTGATTTTTGGGATGCAAATATATGGTGGAAGTGGGATGATTTCGCAACCTTTTTATCTTTTGATGAGTTGAGGAGAATTGCTTCTTTCGAGCTGAGTGAAAATATTGAAGATGTTGATGAGATTAGCTGGAAAGGTACTCCCTCGATCGGGCGGTTTCATTATCAAGTCTGCGTTGGATATTATTAGAGGAGAGGAAGAGCAAGATCATGATGATAATAGATGGGAGGTTTTATGGAAGAGTCAAGCGCCACAAAGGGTTAGAATGTTCCTTTGGCTGGTAATCCAAGATAGGATCATGACTAATAGGAATCGTTTTATCAGAAATCTGGTGGATGACCCAAGATGTCAAGTATGTGGAGCTATAGAAGAGACGTCTGAGCATATTATAAGGACTTGCCCAGCTGCGATTGCAGTATAGCATAAGCTCGGCTTGAGGGATGATTGGAGGATGGATTTGCCGTGGCAGGAATGGATATTTAAAAATGCAGATGTTAAGCATCATGCTAGCGAGGAAGGTTGGTCTTTAATGTTTGCTATGACTTTGTGGGGGCTTTGGAAGTGGCGTAATGCTGGGACCTTTGAGGGGGATGCTGCTAATATTCCAATTGATCAGGAAGCGTTTATTTATGATAGAGTAGCTACGGTTAAGAGGGCGCGGGATAGACATTACAGAGTTCATTGTCCTAGTAAGAGGAAAAGAGAAGAGATCTTTGTGAGATGGAGCCTGCTAAGAGTTGGATGGGTGATGCTTAACTCTGATGGTGCTGCATGTGGGAACCCAAGGCTAGCTGGTGGTGGTGGATTAATTCGAGGCTAAAGGGGAGATGATGAGTCTATTTTATATATATTTTATTCCCCTTCCCACGGTCATATTTGTGCTTATTTGAGCTCTACGGAACTATTTTTATTACTAATATACGTTTTCTAGTGTTTTTGTAGAGTTGGTATTATTTTGCAGGAATTTGCAGATTTATGACAATTTCAGAGCTTATTAAGCCACTACAAAGACATTGGAGTCGGATCATATTTTATAACTGTATATTTTAAGTCCAAGGCCGAGTTAAAGAAATTTAATCCGGTGATTAAGGGCTCGATATATGAAGTGGTCCAAGATTTTACAAAGCTATTATTACGGGCCTACCAAGGAAGGAGAATTGAGCCTAAGTTCGAAGCCCAATCTCAAGTCTACGCCAAAGCTCCTATCGACAATGGGGCGGATAGCTTCAGTAGTAGCATTCAGTTATTGGGCCTACACAATTGGACCGCTGATTTGATCTACTTGCTAATGAGTGATTGTTTGATTAAGCAACTTTTGTTTTTTTTTTTTTTTTTTTTTTTTTTGAGGGAAAGCCGAGCTAATGCATTAATCAGAGGATAAAATGTCCGAGAGTACATACGAGGAGATCATTTCAGGGCAATGATTCACCCAAACCTGTTCAGACCTAAATGGCATTAGCCTAGCAAGGCGATGGGCTACAATGTTGCCATCCCTTTTGACATGAGACCAAGTGAAAGACAAAAAAGCACTACTAAACGACAAGATATCCTCTAAAACTACATCAAAATCAGATAAATAAACTGAGGCTTTCGAGAGGCGATTGATAAGAACTTGGCTATCCGATTCTAAAATGACATTGTCGTAGCCATAGCGTCTAGCTAGCCTCACTGCTAATAGGAGTGCTTTCCCTTCTGCAATTTCCGGAGGCCACCATGCTCTTATCCTACGAGTTGCAGCAAATAAAACCTTCCCGTCATGATCCCGAGCTACCACACCCAAGCCAACACAGCCCTCATCGCACAAAGATGCATCCGAGTTGAGGTTAATAATCCCAGCAGGAGGTGAGATCCATTTGTTACTGCTCTGCTTCAGTGTACTTGGCGCAACAACATATATTTTCTTGCTGTAGAGTTCGTGCTCTTCCATAGCTTTCCTTACTCTTGCAAGCAGAACCTCGTTAGGAGTAGTAGTGCCCGCAAAAACCCTATCATTCCTTTCCTTCCAGATTACCCAAGCTAGGATTGCAGCCTTCTGCTTAGTCTTACCCTCTGCCAGCCCCCATCTCACGAGCATCTCACACATCGTTTCTGCATTTTGCGGCTTAGCACTAGTACAGCCCATATCCGACCATAACTCCTGCACTCTTCTACACTCAAAGATGACATGCACATCAGTTTCGACCTCCTCTTCACACCACACACATCTGGCATCATCGATCAAGTGACGGGCCTGCAGCAGCCCTTGGGATGGTAATGTGTTCGTGCACATCCTCCATAGAAAGTGTCTAACTTTCGGTGATGCCTCTAACCCCCATAATTCTGCCCAAGCTTTATGGAGCAGATCAAAATTGCACCCATTACCTAACATATAAGATGTTTTGGTAGAGTACATACCGTCATTCGAGAAGGCCCATGTAATCACATCCTTCGAAGTCTGCGCACCTAAGGGAATCGAAAGGATACACTTTGTATCCCTTTCATTGAACACCGAAGAGATTAAATCCTCCCTCCACTCCATTTTCAAGAAATCCACCAGTTCATTCACATTGTTTAAACCCTCCACTGCCGCACTTGTAATAAACATTCCATTTTCATCCGCGACCCAAGGATCCTTCCAAATGATTACCATAGACCCATTGCCAATTCGCCATATTTGACCCTCCTTCAATAGGGCCTTTGCACTCCAGATGCTCCTCCATGAAAAACTACCAGACACTCCCAAATAAGAGTCCAAAAAGGAGCTATTAGGGTAGTACTTCGCTCTCATTACTCGACCAAGGAGGGATTCGTCCTTCCACACAAGTCGCCAAGCTTGTTTGCCAAGCAAAGCAATGTTGAAAACCTCCAAGTCTTTAAACCCCATACCCCCTACACATTTTGGCGTACACATCACATCCCACGATTTCCAACGGATCTTCCTCCGGGAACCCGATCCCCAAAAGAACTCTGCCATAGCCGATCGAATACTCTGAATCACTGATGATGGAAATTTGTACACTCCCATTAAATACGTTGGGATTTCCTGAATAACTGACTTCAACAATATTTCTTTCCCGGCCCTCAAAAGCAATTTCTCTTTCCACCCCTGCAGCTTTTTCCAAATCCTGTCAAGTAGTGCCCCAAAAATGGCTTTCTTTGATCTCCCAACAATTGTCGGGATACCCAAATATTTGCTATGCCAATCAACCATACGCATTTTTAGGATCCCCATTAATTCCTCTTGTTGCTCCGTGCTTACCCCTCTACTAAACGACACCTCCGACTTTTCAAAATTAATTTTCTGACCCGATGCTACTTCATATCTGTTGAGTATATCAACTATAACTTCGCATTCCTGTCGAGTCGCTCAAGCAAAGAGTAAACTATCATCTGCAAACAAGAGGTGGGAGATAGCTGGCCCACTCCTACTAGCTTTCACTCCATGAAGTTCACCCTGGTTAACTTTATCCTGTAGCATATGAGAAAAAGCATCTGCAACTAAAATAAAAAGGTAAGGGGAAAGAGGGTCTCCTTGCCTTAAACCCCTAGTTGAGGTCACCTTACCACATACACACCCATTAATTATAAATGAGTACTTCACTGATGATACACAATGCATAACCAAGTTCACCCACCGGCCATCAAAACCCATAGTGAGGAGCAATTTCCGCAAAAATCCCCATTCAACCCTGTCATAAGCCTTACTCATATCAAGTTTCAAGGAAATTGAGCCCTTCCTACTCCGACTCCTGTTTTTCATAGTATGGAACAGTTCCAGAGCAATAAGAGCATTATCAGTGATTAGCCGTCCCGGAACGAAAGCACTCTGATTTTCCGTGACAACATTTGGCAAGATAGATTTCAGACGCAAAACAATCACCTTCGAAACTAACTTATACAATACATTACACAAACTTATAGGCCAGTACTCAGACATACTTGTGGGCGATTTAACTTTCGGGATAAGAGCAATATTAGTTTTATTTACATGGTTTAAAGAAGAGATACCACGCAAAATATTACTAACAAAATGGTAAACATCATCCCCAACAATATGCCAAAATTTCTGATAAAAAATTACGTGCATACCATCCGGCCCCGAGGCTTTACACGGGTGCATTTGCTTAAGAGCCTCATAGACCTCCTCCTTCGTGTACGGGCGTAAAAGAGCAGCATTATTAGAGTCCAGAATTATCGGCTTCACGTGTTGCAGTACTTCATCAGTTTGCTCATTGGTAGGATTTGTTGAAGTAAAAAGGTTGGTGTAAAACCCACTGACAATATTCTCAAACAATTCATCATCCTCTTGCCATACCCCATCACTATCATAGAGGCCTTTTATAGTATTTCTTTTCCTTCGTTGCGATGCCTTATGGTGATAGTAACTCGTATTCTTGTCACCATCTCTAACCTCCAACACTCGAGACCGCAGAAACCAGTAGGCTTCGTGCTTACGTTGCAAATCATCAAGCCGACTTTCGAGTTCCACACTTCTTTCACAAGACTTTGCCGAAACTCTATCTTGCTGCACCAGCTTTAAATCTGCCTCAACATCCTCAATTTGCTTTCCTAAATCATCAAATTTCTCTTTACTCCAAATAGTGAGTCTGCTCCCCAAAACCCCAAGCTTACCAATCACATCATGCTCGTTGGCAGCTTGCCATACCTTCTTCACTTCTGCCTCGCAGGACTCGTCGAACAACCAGGCTGTCTCGAACTTGAAGTTTTTAGTGCGTTTATGTCTTTTCCGAGCCTTAGGAACCAAACGTAACACTATGGGCGCATGATCAGAACAATATTTAAGAAGATGTTCCACTGATGCTCGAGGGAAAATTCGAGCCCATGTCGAGGAGATAATAAACCTGTCAAGTCTTTCACGAACTCTAGTTCTCACCGTTCTGCCACGTTCCCAATTCCACCACTGTCCTTTATAGCCAAGGTCACGGAGTTCACACAAGTCCATCACATCCCTAAAGCCTTGCATTTCCCTTCTCTCCCTATCCGCTCCGCCCTCTATCTCCTCAGAAGAGAGGATCTCGTTAAAGTCCCCACCTAGCACAATAGGACAGTCTGCTTCCTCACATAAATGATGAATCAGTCTCCAAGTTTGGTGCTTGTTACTCTCTTCAGGCCAACCGTATATGCCTACGAATCTCCACCTTTTATCTCCATTATTCACATCACCACAGATGTGGTTCTGGGAGTACGAAACAATTGAAAAATCCACATCCTCATCATTCCAAAAAACGCACAATCCTCCCGCTTTACCTCTGCTTGACACACCAAACGCATTACTAAAGCCGATTCTCCCTTTAATACCCTCTACCGCTTCTTTACTAATTTTAGTTTCCGAAATGAAAACTAAATCCGGGCTAACTGTTTTGCTCCACTTACGGAGCCTCTGAACTGTCCAAGGGTTGCCCACACCCCGACAGTTCCAGCAAAGGATACTCATTTCAACTGACGGGGTTGGAACTCACCAACCTCCGTCGAAAATACAGTTGACGTGGGAGTTTGGGAACTACTTTTGTTTCGTTTCCTAACCCCTTCACTATCTTCTGTCACCATCCCCTCCACATCCTCAATCCCTCTCTTTTGTACTACCCCAATAGCAGGCTCTCCTCCCTCATCCACCTCCATGTTACCCTCCCCAACAACTCTGCTGACTCTCTTCCATCCCTTCTTATTCCCTGGTCCTTCACTTACCCCGAAAACAAATGCAGACAGCTTAGCTTCTCCTCTTGTCTCCCCCTCATTCACTCTCCCTTCCCCTTTCTTCCCTTCACTCCCCCTTATTTCACCTTTTTTAACCACCTCCCCTGCATTCTCAGTCAAAGCACCTCCAGTCCCCACACAAGCACTGTCCAATTTAGACAATACTTGGCCACCAGTCTTACTGAAGTTTGCCTGCTCTGATCCTGTAAAATTTACCCCTTTCTCTGACACGGAATCATTTATAATCTCATCTTTAGCGATCTCTTTCGTGGTCAGAACCAAGCTAGCATCATTCAAGTCATTTTCTTTTGTCACAAATAACTGCCTCCTACTGCTTGCAATCTGGTTATACTCATCTATATGCTTCTAAACACCTTTTCTTGGAGACGCACGAAGAAACAATCCCCACCCTAGCTTTTTTGCCCTGTCCTCTTCCGATACCAAAGTACAATCCTTCGCTGAGTGGCCAATGATACCACACGCGAAACAGAAATACGGCAATCTCTCATACTTGAACTCAATTCGAACCTCATCCCCTTTCTTATCTCTTACCCACTGGTATCTGCGCAGAGGTTTTTCAACATTCATGAGGAGTCTAATTCGCCTATACCTCCCAAGTCCAAGAGTATCTTCCTAAATGTCCAGGTATTCGCCAAGGGTCACTCTTAGGGTCTTAACGTAAGCATCCGACCTGCAATTAAATGGCAGATTGAGGACTCTGATCCAAAAAGGGGATCGAGTTAAATCAACACAGTCAGGTTGTTCATTGCCTTCTATCTCATTCAACACGAGGAGGTTGTTCTCCCAACACCATGGCATACCCTTCATAATCTTCTCTTTATCCTTCCAATGAAAGAATTGGAAAGCGTACAAATTAGGGGTAATTACCCTAATTAACATATCATTAGTCGGAGCCCAAACCTTCATCATCGTCCGTTTGAAAGCTTCGACATTGTAAGGTCGAGACGTACACAAATGCCCAATTAGTAATAGGTCAAAATTCTCATTCGAGTCTGCACAATCAACTTCTCCTAAATCAATCAATCCCCCCTCGTCATCATCAAGTCTGAGGGTCAAACACTTCTTCACCAGATCGTCGACTGTTGCCGAAGACATCGCAGTTGTAACGGAGATTAGTCGCTCGCGGCGTAGAGACGTCTTTCTTTCGAGGAGTAAAGCCCTTTCTTTCGAGGGAGTTTTTTACTTTTTTAAGCAACTTTTGTTTGATTAAGCAACTTTTGTTTACTTTAGTTGATAGGATTTTTAGTTGGAAAAGGATTCTTTTTCTTTCTTATTATAAGGAGGGAAGAGTTACGTAGGGGGGGTAGTTTTTTTAGCTTAGGTTTTTAGTTTTAGTTTAGTTTTAGTTTAGTTTTCTTTACTCTCTTTCTCTCTCTCTCTAACTTTTCTCTTTCTCTCTCTTCTCTTAAACTCTTAGTATTATTATTATTTTTTTCTCTCTCTTTAATTCTTGGTTTAATTTCATCCCTTGTTTCCCTTAACTTTGATAACGATTTCTTCTCCTTTAATCTCAGTTATTTATTCTCTTTCTTTCTTCATGTCTTATTTAATTGCTTTGTTTATTTTATATTTTATTATGTGTGAGTAGTTTATTTCTAGGGTTTATGGGGAGCCATAATTAATATGAAGGGATAATTAGTTATTGTTGATTATTGATATTGCATGATAATTTCTTATTGGATTGTTTTAATTTTTTGCAATTGGATTATGAATCCTGTAGATGTGATTTGATTGTAAAAGTATAGCAATATTGAATTGATGAATCGAGCAGATGTTAATTTGATATTATAGACTATTTTCAATGGGAACTTAGATCTAGTAAATTGCGAGAGCCTGTTAGATCTATGTTGATTAATAAATTGCGAGAGCCTGTCAATCATATTATTTGTGCAATGTTAATTATTGATTATTATGCTTTATCCCGGAATATTAATTATTGGTGAACCTGTGACCCTAGGCCTTCTTATTATTGATTTTCTATATTTCCTTTTTACAACAACAATTGGTTACTTGATAATTTAGATTATAATAATTAATTAGGAATAGAAAGACTTGTTTCCCTGTGGATTCGACCTACTTCCCTATGTGCATTAGTTAGAGGACTTAGGTAATACTTTTGATTTGGTGATACGACTTTAGCCTGTCAAAATTTGGCATCGTTGCTGGGGTAACGATTTTATTTTTATTTCTAGTTGTTATTAGAGTCTAGATTTTTTATATATTTTTTATATTGCTTATGAGTTGAAAATATCCATGCTTACGCCACTACAAGAATTATATAATTTTTATGCAGCACCTGACTACTGTTGTTGTCAATGTCTTTGTCATGAAAATCCTGAATGCCCTTATAGTGAGTTTTTCGTGCGTGCTCCGGATGATTTTAGAGTCTTTCCATATACATATGATCATATTCGGAAACGATTAGTTGCTAATGAAAGTTATTGGAAGGCTCTTGATGAAAAAGTCTATGGACACTATAATAATACGAATGTCATTAAGGATGAAAAACCGCCGGTTATAGAATGTGTGGTTGAAAAATCATTGGTTGACGAATCGGTGATTGGAAAATCATTAGTTGTAGAAACGGTGGTTGAAAATTCCTTTGTTGATGATGAGGTTACTCATGAGGGTAAAATATTCAAGCCATTATTGGATGATAAAGACAATGACTACCTCCATGTTCGTTCTATTAATTCTAAATTTTTAACGGAGGAAGTAGAAGGTTGTGGTATATTTTTATCTCCTTCTTTTGATTTTTCCTTCTACCTTGAGCTCTCTTTATGTGCTCCTAAGTTTTTCTTTGTAGGGATTAATGTGCTTGCTATTAAGCCCTATATAGTGCTTAATGAAATGTTTGCAGGAGTGTTTGATAAGTTACTCAAGGCTTTGAATTCTTCCGATTGAGAGAAGGGGTATGGTCGAGCGGGACCTTTATAAACTAGCGCTTTGCGGGAGGCTACCCGTACTTTATTATTATTATTTTTTTAGTTTAGTCTTTTCCTAATTTTGTGTGTTTTCCTTTTATTTTGTTTTAAAGAGATAGAGGAGAGTATATCTTATATTTGTGGGAGTGTGATTTTGTGCAGAGATGACTAGAAAAGTTGAGAAAAGATCGAAGGGCTAAAGAAATCTTGGGGCAATTAGCAGCAACAAGATTCCCCGTCAAATCAGTAGCTCGGGACTGGCCGGGCAGAGCTCGGCCCGATCGGGTGCAAGAGCGGTCAGCATAATTTGTCAATTTTGACAGGCCATAACTTTTGCGTTTCTAATCAAATTTTGACGTGTCACCTATCGTTGGAAAGCTCTTCAAGTCTACTTTCCAATTCAATTAGAATCACTGCATTATAATTTATATATAAAAATTTAAGAGCAAAATAGTGGACCTGACTCGTTTTTGCCTCTTCTCTTACTAACACTTTGTTTCTATTTTTGTCCAAAATTGTACCAAGGTGTTGCATTGCAATGTTTGGGATGGTGGTGGATACGAGTTTGATGATGAGGGGTAGTCACTTGGATTACTAGCTTCCCTTTAAGCCAATGAGGACATTGTCCGATTTAGCTTGGGGGGGATTTCTTGTACATATAGGTACTCTTTCTTTCCCCTTTCTCTTTATTTTTCTTTGGTGTGCTTAGTTTAGTTTTTAATGTTTTCTTAGACTAGTTTTTATTGCTTTCTTAGGTTAGATTTATTGCTTTCATAAAATAAAAAATCTAAAAATACGTTGATTAGTTGATCATGATTTTATGTTTGATTGCCTTGGAGCCTTAACATGCGTCAATTTTGTCCAACTACTTGTGAATATAGTGTTTGACTAGTTGATTTGGTGAGGAATGTGTTTTAGTTCTTGGTATGTGACAGGGTAAATTCGTATCCCCAAATCAAAAATAATTTCTAAACCCTCTAACTAATGCAGATAGGGAAGTAGGGTCGAATCCACAGAGAAACGTATCTTTCTATTCCTAATTAACTAATATAATCTAGGTTATGAGGTAACCAATATTTATATTTGAATAATAAACTAAACTACGGAGATCAAGAATAAGGAGAAAATAATATATAAAAGGATCTAGGGCATAGGTTCACCAATAAATAATATTCCAGGGTTGAATATAATAATCATTCATCAATGCATAATTAATCAGATCATAAAGGGCTTTTGCTACGTATTACAATCACACAATTAATTTACCGGTATTAAATCTCATCTTTCGAATCTCGACTTAACCATTTATAAATTAACCTGCCTATTGAAACTAGACCTAAACATCAATTCTCATCTGTCGAATCTCGAATCAATACTGTCAAACTCATGCATAAAAGATCAGGTCTAATCTAGTCACAGAGCATTAAATCAATCAATAGGAAATTAATCTAGCATTGACAATTAACAACAATAATTTACCCCTTCATATTATTTATGGATCCCCACAAACCCTAGAAATAGAACTACTCACACATGATAAAAACTAAACTAATCAAAGCAATAAAGCAAGACATGATCAAAGGAATAAAATAAACAACTAAGATTAAGAGAAGAGAAATAGTTACCAAATAAATCTGGAATTAAGAATGGATTAAGAACAAAGGTATAAGAGAGAGAAAATCTAAGAAAACAATTAAGAGAGTAAAGAAAGAGTCAAAGAGAGATCCTGAAATTGTATTACGGAGGAGTATTTATACTCCGTACAAATCCTAAGTTAAAACAAACTAAAACGACGCTAATCGTCTTCTAACAATAACACGCGCCAAATCGGGCGCGCCTTTTTGTTCTTCAGGTTGAATCTCGCCCCCGGCTGAGCGTGTCACCGGGCGCCGACCTTTGCTTCTCTCGCCCGGCCGGGCGCGCCTCCGGGCGCCAGCCTTTTTGGCCGGGCGGCTCTCTTGGGCCACTAATTGGACTACGATTGGGCTCCGATTCTTCGGGCCAACCTGGATTTCCTCTTCGGGTCTTGAATACTCGGTCCAAATGCCCCGGTATCACATATACCAAGCCCTTAATCACCGGTTCGATGGCTCCAACCGGTCCTGGGCTATAAACTCTGGTCGTGCTTCTCCAATGCTCGTGATTGCTCCAAAATATCTCGGGAAAATACTCTAAAAGTGTAAATCCCTGCAAAAGTCAACCAAATCTACGAAAAGACTAGAAAACACCAATTAGTAATAAAAGTGGCTCTAAAGAGCCAAAAACACTACTAATTATGACCAAGGGACGGGGGTAAAATACTATATAAAATAGACACATCAGTATGTCAATGAATTTGAGTATTGGTTTGCAACTATGAGTAGTGTTTCATGGCTCATTATTATGCACATGAGGAGGACGAAGGCATTTGTTCTTTAGGTGGCCTTTAGATGATTTTAGATACATTTGTTCCCTTCTTGCTACTCATGATGTTGCCTTGACTTTTTGTTGTTTATAGCCACATTACAAGCCATGTTTGCCCCATTGGTTACTAGTCCCAAGATTGGCTTGGGGCAGCTATTAGTGAGCGAGGTGAGGGAGTTTGTAGTGTGCACATTATTTGCACAATGTGGGAATATAAGATGAGTAATTTGTTCTTTTGATTTTGTGATTGGAAAAAATAAGAATTTGTGGTTCAAAGTTGAAAATATCCAATGTGGAATAAAAAGAAAAAAAAAAAGAGCAAAAGAAAAAAAAAAATTGTTTCAATGTTCAAATGTTCTAGTGAAGCTAGGTTGCTCAAAAAGAAAAGAAAAGAAAAGAAAAAAAAAATTCAAAAGAAAAAAAAGAATATCAAGTTTGAAAAAAAAGAATGAGTTCGAAGTTTGTTTATTCACTCTATTGTTACATTATTATATCTTTATGAGTGAGATTGTAGGTGTGGGAACTATTGTTATGATTGGAGTTGTTTGGTGAATTTTTGTAGAGTTGAGTTATTGATATGTCTATTTTATATAGTATTTTACCCCCGTCCCTCGGTCATAATTAGTAGTGTTTTTGGCCTTTTGGGGCCACTTTTATTACTAATATGTGTTTTCTAGTGTTCTCGTAGCTTTGGTTAAGTTTTGCAAGGAATTACACCTTTGGAGTATTTTCCCGGGATTTTTATGAAGCGACTACGAGCATTGGAGGAACACGGCCACTTTTGGAGCCCAAGGCTGGCTAGAGCCATCGAGCCGGTGATTAAGGGCTCGGTTATTTGGATCATGAGGCAATTGGACCATGTATTCGAGACCCGAGAGGAAATATGGATTGGGCCGAGAAATCTAGCCCAATCGAAGTCCAAGCCTTGAAGATGAAGACCGGGCCCGATCGGGCAAGCATACGCCCGATCGGGCGGTTGCGCGCATGAAGGCTATCAAGAAAGGCGCGCCCGATCGGGTGAGCGTGAGCTCGATCGGGCGCGGCACTTTAGACTGGGCATAGAAAAAAAAGGCGGGCCCGATCGGGCGCCCCTTCGCTCGATCGGGCGCGTGTTTTTCCTAGTGTCTGATTTAGTTTAGTTAATTCTTGTTTTAGGGGAAGTATATATACGTTTTGTACGGATTATTTATGGACCTTCTTTCTCTTAGACTTTCTCTCTCTACTGAGTATTTTTCTCTCTCTTAAATTCTCTCTAACTCTTGTACTTAATTCCTTCATTAATTCCAGATTTGTTTGGTACAATTTCTTCCCTTTCTAATTTCAGCTATTTTAATTGTTTTCTTGTTTATGTTTTTAATTGTTTATTTGATTGGATTAGTTATGATGATTAGTGAGTAGTTTAATTCTAGGGTTTAAGGGGATCCATAATTAATATGAAGGGATAGCTTGTTATTATTGATTGTTGATATTGCATGATAATTTCCTATTGAATTGTTTTAATTCTTTGCAATTAGAATATGAATCGAGCAGATGTAATTTGGTTGTGAATGTTTAGCAATATTGAATTGATGAATCGAGCAGATGTTGATTTAATATTAAAGGCTATTTTTAATAGGAACTTAGGTCTAATAAATTGCGAGAGCCTGTTAGATCTATGTTGGTTAATAAATTGCGAGAGCCTGTTAATCATATTATCTATGCATTGTTAATTATTAATTACTTCGTTTTATCCCGGAATATTAATTATTGGTGAACCTGTGACCCTAGGTTTCCTTTTTACTGATTCTTTTCTCCCTAAACTCATTCTTCGTAGTATAGAATTCACATTCAAAATATTGGTTACTTAGGTAATTTAGATTATTTTAATTAATTAGAATTAAAAAGACCTGTTTCCCTGTGGAGTTCGACCCTACTTCCCTATCTACCTTAGTTAGTGATTTAGGTAATTACCTTTGATTAGGGGATACGACTTTACCCTGTCAAAATTTGGCGCCGTTGCCGGGGACACGGTTTTATTTTTATTTTCTGATTATATTTTTGTAGTCTAGATTATCCCCCCTTTTGCCTCAGAGAACATTAGTTCTTTGAGGCAAATCTCATATTTGTCTTTAGTTCTTTGTTTATGCCCAGGTGTTCTAGATCAGGTGACATCCCTTTTGATCCTGAGATCGAGCGTTCTTTTCATAGGCAAAGGAGACTCTACAGACAAATTCTGGCGGGTTTTGAGGAGGACAACGATCGAAGAGATCCTCCCACTGATTCTAGTGATACAGATATTCCTTCAGATTTGGAATCAGAGATGACGGCCCAGAAGAAACTCAGTGATTATTCGCAACCGAAGCTCACAGATTTCCCGCACCTTACTCCTACTCCGGCTCTAGATGGAGTTCAATTTGAGATCAAGCCCCAATTTATCACTATGATAGAGAGGAAGCAGTTCAGCGGAGCTAAGGGTGAAGATCCTAATCTTCACATCGCAGATTTCTGCCAATATTGTAACACCATTAGACAAGCCGGGGTTACGCAGGACCAAATCAGGGAGATTCTTTTTCCCTTTTCTTTATGTGGCAAAGCAAAATTATGGTTTAATGGTTTGAATAGAACTGCACTTGGTATTACTGACTGGGAAACTCTTGCTTTGAACTTTTATAATAAATATTATCCTGCAGAGAGAACAGCGGTGCTAAGAAGTGCTATTCAGAACTTCGCTCAAGAGGCCGACGAAACACTATATGAGGCTTGGGAGAGGTTCAAGGATCTACAGAGAGAGTGCCCCCACCACAATCTAGCACAATGGCAATTGATCCAAGCATTCTATAATGGACTTGGAAATTCTTCCAGATCAGTACTAGATTCGGCAGCTAGTGGGAGGTTTATGAATTTAAATGTGGATGATGCAGGACAGGTTATCGAGGACATGGCAATACACAATTCCCAATATGGGAATCCGAGGGGGTTTGCAAATAAGGGGAAACATAATGTCGATTCTGTATCCTTTTTGCAAGCTCAATTAACTTCTATTTGTCAAAAATTAGATAATCTTACTACTACTCCTAACTCTGTAGCTAATGTTTCTGCTGTTGCTAACCATGAAGCTTTTTGTGAAAATTGTGGAATTGTAGGTCATTGGGAGCAAGATTGTAGGAGCTCTATGGAACAGGTTAATGCCTTTCAAACCTATAGGCAAAATAACCCCTATTCCAATTCCTACAATGCCAGTTATAAAAATCATCCTTACCTTTCATACCGGAGTACCAATGTACAAAACCCTCCACCTCCACAACAACCACAACAGCAACCCCCACCACAGCAAAAATATTATCATCCTAATGCCGGCCAGAAAAGCCAAGTATCACCCTCATCATCTTCTGACCCTGCCATGACAGAAATTAGAGCGATGCTAGCTAATATGCAAAAGCACATGGAGAGTAGGGATGCGCAAATTGATTCTATCCTAGCCCACAATAAAATCATGGACAATCAAATTGCACAACTTTCATCTACCCTACAATCCCGTCAGCAGGGAGCTCTACCGTCACAGCCTATCCATCCTACAGATCATGCTAATGCAATCACTCTAAGGAGTGGTTCCCATTATGATGGACCTCCTATGCCACAGGAAGATGGACCAGTTTCTAATCTAGATTCCTCTACATCAAACGGTAATTCTGCTAGCCCTGCAGGGCTACAAAAAGACACTAACCCTACCAATGTTTCTGTGCAGGGTAAATTGCAGGATAAGGGAGGAGTTGTGCAGAGCCCAGTTATCAAGCTTCCATTCCCTAATAGACAACTGAAGAGTAAGCTTGATAAACAATTCGGTAAGTTTTTAGAGGTCGTGAAAAACCTGCAGGTAACAGTCCCTTTCACTGATTTAATCACTCAAGTACCTGCTTATGCTAAATTCATGAAAGACATTCTGACTAGAAAAAGGGCCTTTAACGAAGTAGAAACTGTAGCTTTCACAGAGGAGTGTAGCGCTTATTTGCAAAATAAATCACCTCCTAAATTAAAAGATCCCGGTAGTTTTTCTATCCCTTGTCACATTGGGAATGTTTTTATTGATAAGGCTTTATGTGATCTGGGTGCTAGTGTCAGTGTCATGCCATCATCTATATGTGCTAAATTAAATATGGGGGAATTGAAAATTACTAATATAACTTTACAAATGGAAGATCGTTCGGTAAAATATCCCTTGGGAATTTTAGAGGACGTACCTGTCAGAGTTGGTAAATTTTTCATTCCAGTTGATTTTGTTGTTTTAGATATGGCAGAGGACACACAAATACCCATTATATTAGGTAGGCCTTTCCTCCACACTGCAGGAGCTATTATTGATGTGAAAAATGGTAAACTGACCCTTTCTGTAGGCGACGATAACGTTACCTTTAATTAAGGGAAGGTTTTGAAAGGGCCTATGTTGGAGGAAAATTGTTGTTATATTGATACAATTGATATAATGGACAATATTTGTGTTGATAGCTTGCCACAGGTTTTTGCTAAGGATCCCTTGGAGGAAGTTCTCTGCGGGAATTTATCCAGCGATAATGCAAGCATTTGGGGTAATGAGGTACAAAATATTGAAAAAGCTCTTTCCTTAGAAGAGTTAAGCCCCAAGGAGACAATGAAGGTAGTAAATTTAGTTCAGGAATCAAAACCTGCAGAGGTCAAGAAACCTGAGCTAAAACCTCTCCCTTCTCATTTAAAATATGTTTTTCTAGATGAGCAGGAACTACACCCCGTGATCATCAGTACTGCACTCACTGACCTACAATCTTCCCAACTTCTAGGGGTTCTCAAAACCCATAAGAAGGCTATAGGGTACAGTATTGATGACCTTAAGGGTATTAGCCCTGATTTTTGTATGCACAGGATTCATCTAGAGGAAAATTATAAGCCCTGCATTCAACCCCAACGAAGATTAAATCCAAACATGCAGGAAGTAGTCAAGAAAGAGGTGATGAAATTACTCGATGCAGGTATCATCTATCCTATTTCTGACTCCAAGTGGGTAAGTCCTGTGCAGGTAGTACCGAAGAAGGGTGGGATGACTGTGATAACCAATGATAAAAATGAATTAATACCCACCAGAACTGTGACAGGGTGGCGTATGTGCATAGACTATCGTAGACTTAATATCGCCACTAAAAAGGATCATTTCCCTCTCCCCTTTATTGATCAAATGCTTGAGAGGTTAGCTAATCACAAATTCTTTTGCTATTTAGACGGGTATTCGGGATTTTTCCAAATTCCGATTCACCCTGAAGATCAGGAAAAGACCACCTTTACATGCCCTTATGGCACTTTTGCATATCGTAGAATGCCCTTTGGTTTATGTAATGCACCTGCTACCTTTCAGCGTTGCATGATGAGCATTTTTTCTGATTTCATAGAGTCTATTATGGAGGTCTTTATGGATGATTTTAGCGTATATGGTTCTTCTTTTGATTCATGTTTAATTAATCTCGCTAAAATTCTGAAAAGATGTGAGGAGTGCAACTTAGTGCTTAATTGGGAGAAATGTCACTTTATGGTGACAGAGGGAGTAGTCCTTGGTCATATTATATCTGATAAGGGCATACAGGTAGATAAAGCTAAAATATCAGTGATTGAGCAATTACCTCCCCCAGTTAATGTCAAGGGAGTTAGAAGCTTCTTGGGTCATGCGGGGTTTTATCGCCGCTTTATCAAAGATTTTTCTAAAATTGCTAAACCACTGACACAGCTTTTGCTCAAGGATGCCCCATTTATTTTTACTGACGAGTGTCTTGAGGCTTTCCACAGGATTAAGCAGGCTTTGATATCGGCACCCATCATATGTGCTCCCGATTGGAACCTCCCTTTCGAGATCATGTGTGATGCAAGTGACTTTGCACTAGGAGCCGTGCTCGGACAGAGGAAGGATAAGGTTTTGCATGCTATTTATTATGCTAGCAAAACCTTAGATGAAGCCCAAGTCAACTATGCCACCACAGAAAAGGAGTTTCTTGCTGTTATATATGCTTTAGAGAAATTTAGATCATATCTAGTTGGTTCTAAAGTTATTGTTTTTACTGATCATGCAGCATTAAAATATTTGATAGCCAAGGCGGAATCAAAGCCAAGGCTACTCCGTTGGGTTCTCTTGCTCCAAGATTTCAACATTGAAATAAAAGATAAAAAAGGAGCAGAGAACGTAGTGGCAGACCACTTGTCACGTATCAGGTATGATGAGGGTAAGGATTCTTTACCTATAGATGATTCTTTCCCTGACGATAACCTGTATGCAGTTGTAGAGCATCACCCTTGGTACGCCGATTTTGCTAATTATATAGTGGGTGGTACTCTACCTCCTGACTTGTCCTACCAACAGAAGAAGAAATTCCTCTATGATGTTAAACATTATTTTTGGGATGACCCTTTTTTGTTTCGTGAGTGTGCAGATGGATTATTTCGCAGGTGTGTTCCCGAATGGGAGGTTCACGGCGTCCTTACCAGTTGTCATACTTCACCCTATGGTGGACATCATGGCCCCACTAAAACGGTGGCCAAGATTAATGAGTCAGGCTTCTTTTGGCCTACTATGTTTAAAGACGCTAACACTTTTGTGCAGGCTTGTGATTCTTGCCAGAGGACTGGCAACATTTCGCGGAGGCATGCGATGCCCCAAACTGGCATCCTAGAAGTTGAAATATTCGATGTTTGGGGTATCGATTATATGGGGCCGTTCCCATCTTCCAATGGGAATTGTTACATACTTGTAGCCGTCGATTATGTGTCCAAGTGGGTTGAAGCCATAGCTTCACCAACGAATGATTCCAAGGTAGTCATTAAGCTCTTCAAGAAGATCATATTTCCCAGGTTTGGTGTTCCACGAGCTATTATTAGTGATGGGGGTACCCACTTCCATGAAAGACAATTGGATAACCTCCTCAAGAAGTATGGCGTACATCACAGAACAGGGCTTAGTTACCACCCTCAAACTAGTGGTCAAGTTGAGGTCTCTAATAGGGAAATCAAGGCGATTCTAGAAAAGGTAGTAGCCAAGTCAAGAAAAGATTGGAGCATGAAGCTTGATGACACACTTTGGGCATACCGGACTGCATTTAAAACACCGATCGGTACTTCACCTTATAGATTGGTTTATGGTAAGGCATGTCATCTTCCCGTCGAATTGGAGTACAAAGCTTTTTGGGCGATCAAAGAGCTTAATATGGATTCTAAGGCCGCGGGTAAGAAGAGACTCCTTCAACTCAACGAGTTGGAGGAGTTTAGATTGTCGGCATATGATAGTGCGCGGATCTACAAGGAGAAGACCAAGAAGTGGCATGACAAGAGGATCCTACCAAGAGAGTTTGCACCGGGCGATAAGGTTCTTCTCTTTAATTCTAGATTGAAGATTTTCCCAGGAAAGTTGAAGTCTAGGTGGTCCGGTCCCTTCACTGTCACAAAGGTAAACAAATTTGGTTCGGTAGAGTTGGTGAATGACAAAGGTGAAGAATTCAAGGTGAATGGCCAAAGGTTGAAAGTGTATCATGAAGGTGCTACCATCAGAGATGTGGAGGAGACTCTCCTAACTCCACTCTCAACATGAGTTCCAAGGTGGTGAGAAGGTCGTGCGGGACCTAGATAAACCAGCGCTTTGCGGGAGGCAACCCGTATTTAATGCTTTATTTTATTATTTTATTTATTTATTTATTTATTTTTATTTTTTTTTAAAGAGGCGAGGAGAGTGATATTTCACCGGTTTTAAGTGTTTTTGTACAGGTATGAATTTCACAGAGTATAAAGACTTAGAGAAATTTTGAAGAAGAAACAGAATCGGAGGAAACAGGCACTCTCGGGCCCGATCGGGCGACCTTCGCCCGATCGGGCGCGCAAGTGAGCCAGAATTCAGGGCCAATTTCGCCCGATCGGGCGAAATTGCCCGATCAGGCGCGTAAGTGAGCTAAGAATCGAAGCAAATTTCGCCCGATCGGGCGAAACAGCCCGATTGGGCGAAACAGCCCGATCGGGCGCGCAAGCTAAGTGGATTCCAGGGTTATTTTCGCCCGATCGAGCGAAGCTTGCCCGATCGGGCAAAATTTTTGAAAATCGAGTAAAAGAAAAAGAAATGTCGGGCGAAGCTCGCCCGATCGGGCGAGAAAAAAGGGCGAAAAATCGTTCGCGTTCGCGCCCGATCGGGCGGAGATCGCCCGATCGGGCGCGCAACTTGAATTTTGGAGAATCACACCTACGCCCGATCGGGCGAGGCTCGCCCGATCGGGCGCGCCATCAGGACGACCCCCCTTTATTTTCTTTTCTCTTCTTTCTTCCCTCATTTCCTCCTTATTTCTTCTTCTTCATTCACTTTCTCTCTCTAAAACCTCCATTTTCAAACCTTAAACTTTCACTTCAATCTAAGATCTTCTCTAATTCCTCCATCCAAAATCAAAAAAATTTACATATTTCATCTTCCCTCACCTTTCTCTACACTCCATCCTAATTTTCCCCAATTTTTTTTCTCAATTTTTCTCAAACCCTAAGAGAGAGAAACCTCAAATTTTCTACTATTTTCAACGACAATGGCCTCCAAGCGTTCAAGAAATCAAAGGGGTGAGAGCTCTAGTGCGGCACAACCAGCAATCAACCCGGACCTTCAAATTCCGGGATGGGAGGAAGTTGTAATCGTTTCGGAGGAGCAACGGGTTCGGATGATCAACCTCATCGATCGTCAGGTAATTTCTACCCGTTTCATACATCATCCTACTTTAGCTAGGCTAGGTCTTGACAAATATATGGAAAAATTGTTTAAGGGCATAGGCATGGGTGGTTTTTTTCAAATGTGTCACGATACTTATGATTATTTAACATTGGAATTTATATCAAGTTTTAATGTTATCAAAATGAATGCACTTATCACTCACGTCCAATTTCGATTGTTGAACAATAATGTGAGATTAACTTTAAAGGAATTTGGTAAATTGTTTGACTTGAAATCGGACAAGCCTATTGAACCTTCTCAAGACCACACCGCCGTGGTCTACAAGAGGTTAACAGGGGAGGATTTGGTGAACCTCCAACATGCCAAAGGGACGTGGATTCAACACCCCGTCCCCAAACTTTGGTAAAGATTTGCCGGCCTCACTATTTTTGGGAGGCATGAACCGGCAAATGTTCGGAGGGATGAATTGGAATTGTTGGCTTCCTCTATAATCCCTAATGCTGAAAAATTAAATTTACCCCATAGGATAGCCAACCATTTTCAAAGGGCGGCCAATGCGGCCGAAGCTAGTAGGTCTAGAGCGCCTATTTACTTTGGGGGGTTAGTGACCCATATAGCTAGGAAGCATTTAGGTTGGAACCCCGATGGCCATAGAAAAGTTGTGGGGTCGAACCTAATGGACCTACCTTATTTTGGGAGTTTGAATTGGGTACAACCGGTGGGGAATGATACTTGGTGGATTGTCCACCGACAATCGGGTAGGAGAGACCAAGCGTTTACCTTACCCAACCCCGCCTTGACCAAATTTGAGAGGGGGAAGCCCTCTTATACCTTCGAGTTAGATGGTCAAGGTGCGGTTCAACCACCTCACCCCTCACCACAACCTCACCAATCCCCCATTCACCATTCACCTCACTACACACCACCCCCACCTTTCACCTACGGCATGCCTACAATGCCAACTTCCTCGGTCGATTACAATGTCGACCCAAATGCCCCATATGACTTTTCGGCTTTTAGGAGCCAACTAGACCGTATTGAGACGGGGCAAGGAAGGGTAGAGGGCATGATGCAAAACCTAGACTCTAGGTTAAGCACCCTTGATGGGAGGGTTGGTCTTATTGAGAGGAACCTAGGGAGGGGCCTTTACCCCATGTATGATGATTATGACCGTCGGGGGGCTATTCCTCCCGATTCCCTTACTCCCGATTGGTTCCAATACCCCCACGGAGGGTATTCTAACCCCGGTGCTTATGGTACTTATGTGGACTACTCTTCGGTCCACGGATATGGGGGTATGGGTGGGAATGTAGACCCTAACTACTATGCCGGTGGTTCGGGGTATGGTGGTGGTGGCTCTAGCCATGGAGGGGCCGGCTCTAGCCACGGTGGAGGGTACTCTAGGATGGATGAGGATGAGGAGTAGGCTACTCTCCCAAGTCAATGAGGGCATTGCTTGATTTGGCTTGGGGAGGTGTTCTTTATCTCCCTTTGAAATTCTCTTCCTTCTCTCCCTTTATCTGCTTTCTAGTATAGTTTTTTTTATTGCTTATGAAAAATACAAAAAAAAAAAAAATTTGAAAAAATAAAAATCAAAAATACGTTCCAACGAATTGTAAATCATGCCTCCCTGTGCCCCATACTTGAGAAAATTGTTTTGATTCTTGGTATTTGATGATGAACATTGTGGATTTGTTGGTCATGATTTGAAGTCTAATTGTTTGGATTCCTTAACTTGCGTCAATTTTGTCCAACTACTTGTGAATATAGTGCCTGACTAGTTGATTTGGTTAGGAAGTGTGTGATAGTTCCATAATTCCTGGTATGTCAATGAATTTGAGTATTGATTTGCAACTATGAGTAGTGTTTCATGACTTTATAATATGCACATGAGGAGGACGAAGGCGTTCATTCCTTAGGTAGCCTTCAGAAATATCTAGATACATTTGTTCCCTTCTTGTCATCCATGTTGTTGCTTGTGCCCTTTTATTGTTCATAGCCGCATTGCAAGCCTAATTTGCCCCATTGGTTACTAGTCCCAAGCTTGGCTTGGGGGAGCTATTAGTGAGTGAGGTGAGGGAGTTTGTGGTGTGCACTTTATTTGCACAATTTGGGTGGGCTTTGAGAAGTAATTTGTTCTTGATCATATTTTTTGTTTTTATGAATTTGAAAGTTGTATATATTTGAAAAATAAAAGTGTGATGAAAAAAAAAGAAGTTCAAGAAAAAAATGAGAAATATGAAAGAAAAGAAAGTGAACTTCTAAAAAAAAAAAAAAAAAAAAAAAAAAAAAAAAAAAAGAGGAGAAAAAGTGTTTGATGTTCAAATGTTCTAAGTGAAGGTTAATTCAAAGAAAAGAGAAAAAAAAAAGTTGAGTTTCAATGTAAATATTTCAAGTTATGAGTTCAAAGTTTGTCATTCACTCTTGTTCTACACTGTCATGTTTTTATGAGTGAATTTGTGAGTGTTGGGATTGTTTTATTGTTTGGATTATATTTGGTTGTTGTTGGAGTTGGTTATGTTGGAGATGTGTATGATCATTACTTTTGATCATGGTTTTATTAGGATTTGACTCCCTTAATGCATAGCTTTTCTCTCACATAATCCCAAATTTATCCTACCTTTACCCTAGCCTTACATTACAAGCTTAAAAGACCTTCCGACCATGTGCATAGAAGTTATGTGAATGTGAAAGTGTTGTTTTTCAATGCAAGTTATGACTTGACATATTTCGAGTCGACTAGTAGGATGAGCGTTCAATGTTTTTATACACACGAGAGTGTGAGTTGGGAGGGCATTGTTCACATTAAAGGGGTTGGGTGGAGAGCGATCGAGTACATTCTTTACTCGCCACATAAATGAGAGTCGAGTGTGTGAGCACTAGTCTTGAATTCTATATGCTCTTGTGGTTTGCTCTACTTGACAATTGTTGGGGAGGAAGAGTGATTAGATGAATAAGATTGATTGACGTTGAAGCATGTTTGTTTAATTTTACCTTGAATTGTTGGCTTTTGATTTGTTGATTGGGGTGAAGTATGTTTTATATGTTCATTGATGAGCTCTTTGCTTAGGGACAAGCAAAGGTTTGGCTTGGGGGAGTTTGATATGTCTATTTTATATAGTATTTTACCCCCGTCCCTCGGTCATAATTAGTAGTGTTTTTGGCCTTTTGGGGCCACTTTTATTACTAATATGTGTTTTCTAGTGTTCTCGTAGCTTTGGTTAAGTTTTGCAAGGAATTACACCTTTGGAGTATTTTCCCGGGATTTTTATGAAGCGACTACGAGCATTGGAGGAACACGACCACTTTTGGAGCCCAAGGCTGGCTAGAGCCATCGAGCCGGTGATTAAGGGCTCGGTTATTTGGATCATGAGGCAATTGGACCATGTATTCGAGACCCGAGAGGAAATATGGATTGGGCCGAGAAATCTAGCCCAATCGAAGTCCAAGCCTTGAAGATGAAGACCGGGCCCGATCGGGCAAGCATACGCCCGATCGGGCGGTTGCGCGCATGAAGGCTATCAAGAAAGGCGCGCCCGATCGGGTGAGCGTGAGCTCGATCGGGCGCGGCACTTTAGACTGGGCATAGAAAAAAAAGGCGGGCCCGATCGGGCGCCCCTTCGCTCGATCGGGCGCGTGTTTTTCCTAGTGTCTGATTTAGTTTAGTTAATTCTTGTTTTAGGGGAAGTATATATACGTTTTGTACGGATTATTTACGGACCTTCTTTCTCTTAGACTTTCTCTCTCTACTGAGTATTTTTCTCTCTCTTAAATTCTCTCTAACTCTTGTACTTAATTCCTTCATTAATTCCAGATTTGTTTGGTACAATTTCTTCCATTTCTAATTTCAGCTATTTTAATTGTTTTCTTGTTTATGTTTTTAATTGTTTATTTGATTGGATTAGTTATGATGATTAGTGAGTAGTTTAATTCTAGGGTTTAAGGGGATCCATAATTAATATGAAGGGATAGCTTGTTATTATTGATTGTTGATATTGCATGATAATTTCCTATTGAATTGTTTTAATTCTTTGCAATTAGAATATGAATCGAGCAGATGTAATTTGGTTGTGAATGTTTAGCAATATTGAATTGATGAATCGAGCAGATGTTGATTTAATATTAAAGGCTATTTTTAATAGGAACTTAGGTCTAATAAATTGCGAGAGCCTGTTAGATCTATGTTGGTTAATAAATTGCGAGAGCCTGTTAATCATATTATCTATGCATTGTTAATTATTAATTACTTCGTTTTATCCCGGAATATTAATTATTGGTGAACCTGTGACCCTAGGTTTCCTTTTTACTGATTCTTTTCTCCCTAAACTCATTCTTCGTAGTATAGAATTCACATTCAAAATATTGGTTACTTAGGTAATTTAGATTATTTTAATTAATTAGAATTAAAAAGACCTGTTTCCCTGTGGAGTTCGACCCTACTTCCCTATCTACCTTAGTTAGTGATTTAGGTAATTACCTTTGATTAGGGGATACGACTTTACCCTGTCAGTTATGTTGGAGATGATTGGTCATTAATTCTTTTTGACCTTGGTTTTATTTATTAGGATTTGACTCCCTTAAGCATGGCTTTGCTCTCACTTTTTCCCAAATATTTCCTACCTTTTACCCTAGCCTTACATTACAAGGTTTAAAGACCTTCCGACCTTGTGCATAGAGTTGTGCAGATGTGAAAGTGTTGCTTATCAATGCAAGTTATGACTTGACATATTCCGAGTCGACTATTACGTTGAGTGTATGCATTTTTAAACACACGAGTGTTGTGAGTTGGGAGGGTATTGTTCACATATAAAGGGGTCGGGATGGAGAGAAATCGAGTACATCTTTTACTTGCCACTAAATGAGAGTTGAGTGTGTGAGCACTAGTCTTGAATTCTATATGCTCTTGTGGTTTGCTCTATTTGACAATTGTTAGGGAAGATTGGTGGTTGGATGGATTTGATTGATTGACTTTAATTTGATACTTAATTGTCGAGTTTGCCTTGAATCGTATTTATTGATTTAAATTATATTTGGAGTGAAGTATTGATTTATTTATTCACTGCTTTGCTTAGGGACAAGCAAAGGTTTGGCTTGGGGGAATTTGATGAGTCTATTTTATATATATTTTATTCCCCGTCTCACGCTCATATTTGTGCTTATTTGAGCTCTGCGGAACTATTTTTATTACTAATATACGTTTTCTAGTGTTTTTGTAGAGTTGGTATTATTTTGCAGGAATTTGCAGATTTATGACAATTTCAGAGCTTATTAAGCCACTACAAAGACATTGGAGTCGGATCGTATTTTATGACTGTATATTTTAAGTCCAAGGCCAAGTTAAAGAAATTTAATCCGATGATTAAGGGCTCGATATAAGAAGTGGTCCAAGATTTTACAAAGCTATTATTACAGGCCTACCAAGGAAGGAGAATTGAGCCTAAGTTAGAAGCCCAATCTCAAGTCTACGCCAAATCTCCTATCGACAATGGGGCAGATAGCTTCAGTAGTAGCATTCAGTTATTGGGCCTACACAATTGGGTCGCTGATTGGATTTACTTGCTGATGAGTGATTGTTTGATTAAGCAGCTTTTGTTTACTTTAGTTGATAGGAGTTTTAGTTGGAAAATGATTCTTTTTCTTTCTTATTATAAGGAGGGAAGAGTTACGTAGAAGAGGGTAGTTTTTTTAGCTTAGGTTTTTAGTTTTAGTTTAGTTTTAGTTTAGTTTTCTTTACTCTCTTTCTCTCTCTTCTCTTAAACTCTTAGTATTATTTTCTCTTTTATTTCTCTCTCTTCAATTCTTGGTTAAATTTCATCCCTTGTTTCCCTTAACTTTGATAACGATTTCTTCTCCTTTAATCTCAGTTATTTATTCTCTTTCTTTCTTCATGTCTTATTTAATTGCTTTGTTTATTTTATATTTTATTATGTGTGAGTAGTTTATTTCTAGGGTTTATGGGGATCCATAATTAATATGAAGGGATAATTTGTTATTGTTGATTATTGATATTGCATGATAATTTCTTATTGAATTGTTTAATTTTTTGCAATTAGATTATGAATCGAGCAGATGTGATTTGATTGTAAAAGTATAGCAATATTGAATTGATGAATCAAGAAAATGTTAATTTGATATTATAGGCTATTTTCAATAGGAACTTAGATCTAGTAAATTGCGAGAGCCTGTTAGATCTATGTTGATTAATAAATTGCGAGAGCCTATTAATCATATTATTTGTGCAATGTTAATTATTGATTGTTATGTTTTATCCCGGAATATTAATTATTGGTGAACCTATGACCCTAGGCCTTCTTATTATTGATTTTCTATATTTCCTTTTTACAACAACAATTGGTTACTTGATAATTTAGATTATAATAATTATTTATGAATAGAAAGACTTGTTTCCCTGTGGATTCGACCCTACTTTCCTATCTGCATTAGTTGGAGGACTTAGGTAATACTTTTGATTTGGTGATACGACTTTAGCCTGTCAGGAGAGCTTTATGAAGTGTATACGGTTAACTGTGGTATATGTACTTGTACCAAGGCTGAGCTGCTTGCGGTACTTCGGGGTCTAGCCATAGCTTGGAACAGAGGTCATAGGAAGATTCAAGTATATGTAGATTCCAAAGTTGTTGTTAAAATGTTGGTGGATAATCAATCCCCCAACTCTCCATATATTCATATCGTTCGAAAGTGTCGTGCCCTTATGTCGAGAGAAGGATGGGATGTCACTATCAAGCATTGCTATAGAGAGGCGAATCGTGCTGCGGATTGGCTAGCCAATTTCGGTGTAGAAACGACTCAACCCTTCACTATTTTCTCAGTGATATGTCCAATTTATATAGTGTTTTACCCCCGTCCCATGGTCATAATTAGTAGTGTTTTTGGCTCTTTAGGGCCACTTTTATTACTAATTTGTGTTTTCTAGTGTTTTCGTAGTTTTAGTTGAGTTTTACAGGAAATTGCACTTTTGGAGCATTTTCCCGGGTTTTCATAGATCAACTACGGAAGCTAGAAGGACACGACCACTCTTGAAGCCCAAGATCGGTGAGAGCCGGTGATTAAGGGCTCTGTATGAGATACCGGGGCTGTATACACCCATTTGTGTCTCCCCAAAACAAAACCCAGTGATGAGTACCTCTCACGTCGAATCATAATCGAATGAAGCGAAAGTGTGGAAAGTTTAGCGTTGCGGACGGTTTTAATTTCTTTCCTCTTCTCTCTGTTTTTGAAAACTTATTTTAAGAAAACAGCCAATCCAGTTTGTTTGATCCATGATATGGGTCCAATGGTAGTGTAGTTGGATGGGGCTTGACGAGAGCTTTCCAACGATATATTATAAGCCCAATTCCGATGAATATTGAGGAAGTTATGGCCAATTTACTGAACTGGGCCCGGTTTGAGCCTTGTATGCGGCCCAATGATCTAGAGGAGGGCCTAATATGATTTATCATTCCTAATGCAATTAGGAATGGTTTTAGTCTTCTAGATTCTTCTAGAAGGTTTTTTTTATTCCTAATTCAATTAGCATTGATAAATTGACTTTTGTTGACTTTTCAGTGTTTTAATTAAAATCAAATAGCATTTTCGAGGAAAAGATACGATGTTATCCTCCAGTACGGAAAATTTATCTGATTTTCGAAAACGCGTCAAAAACAGGACTAGCGCCTGACGCCAGGCATTGGCGCCTGACACTAGGACCTGGCGCTGGCATTGGCGCCTGACGCTAGTATTGGCGCCTGGTGCCAATTAGCTAGGGTTGGCGCCAACTCTCTTTTTCGTGCGCCAGATGCTCTGTTTTATAATTTTATCTTTTTGGCTGATTTCTCTATAAATAACGTATTAAAAACTCCGTTTTCATTCATCAACAACCAATTCTAATCAACAATCAGTTTTAATTAATATTCACCTACAATCAGTTTTCATTCGCTAATTCTCATCAAGATTTCTCTCTCTCTCTTTTCTAAAAATTACTTTTCACATACAAAATTCCGCATTCACAAGATCTAGAAACACATAGCCATATTCGAAGTTGCCTTCGCCCTAGACGTGAAAGGTTTTAATTTCTGAGGGTTTGGTCCCAAATCTCTATTTCAATTATTTAATTTAATTGTTTATTTATTATTTTCCTTGAAGTTACTAACGTGTGTATTTTGTTATTAGAAAGAGGTACGAGGCATCAAAGTAAGTGCTTTAATGGTTTTTATTGATGTTATGATGTAGAGTTCATGCTTAGGTTGTTATTATGATATTCCTAGTATCATGTCTAGGGTAATTTTAATATTAAATATGATTGTTACGATGCTTCCTATTTTCTTCCTAATATTTATGATTGTTAGTGTCATTTTAGGGTTAAAGATTTGATTTTTATTGCTTAGTGACATGCTAGGGTTTGTTATTAATCTTGTTAGTATCATGCCTAGGATCTTGCTATTTTCATTATGCTTTAACATGAATATTATGATTATGATTATTATAATTATTGTTATGATGATTATTTTGATTATAGTTGTTATAATTATTGTGATGATTATTTTTAATTATGATTATAATTTTATTATTTGTGATTATTATTATGTTGCTTGATGCTTATTTATTGTTATTGCTTGATCACACCTTTTATGCATGCTTAAAGGGAATTGGTACTTGTAATCACGCTTAATAAGATAATTAATAATCCTGTTTAGGGTTAATTTGATTATAATTCAAGTGATCGCCAATAATAGTTTATTTGTGCATTAATATTCAACCAACATAGATAAACAGGTTTAGGGTTAAACCTATTGATTGCATGTTAATCAGAAAGCGCACATGAATACGATCTGAATAAAGTAGAGGCCTATTATTAGGGCAGGTTCAATCTCTTTTAGGTTGGATTTGTACCTTCATACCCGAACCCTTATTTGGTTCTAGACCTTATGGAGTTGACGATCTCTTGGATCGTTAAGGGGTGTAACCTTCACCCTGTGAACGGTTTACAAGTTCCTAAAACTTGTTGGCGACTCTTTTGCTCTATCTTCTTCCCTTTTGGACTCCACCGTACTTTAGTGTATGATCACAGTGGGGTTCAAGCTAGGGGATTAACGCTTGAAATTATTCCCTACAGGGGCTATTGGATCGATTAATCAAGACCCGATGAGGAAATCCAGATTGAGCCGAGGAATTGAGCCCAATCGAAATCCAAGCCTCGAAGAAGACCGGGCCCGATCAAGCAAGCATACGCCCGATCGGGCGGATGCGCGCAAAAGAACCCTCAATGAAGAGGCGCGCCCGATCGGGTGAGCGTAAGCTCGATCGGGCGCGGCATACCAGCAGTGGGCAAGGAAAAAGGCGGGCCCGATAGGGAGGCCCTTCGCCCGATCGGGCGCGTGTTTTTCTTCGGAGACTGATTAGATTTATTTTAATTTTTGTTTTGTGGAATGTTTAAGTACGAATTATGTACGTAAATTTTAATTACCTTCTCTTTTAGATTTTCTCTCTCTACTTAGGATATTTTCTCTCTCTTAAATTCTCTCTCATCTTTTGTTCTTAATTACTTTCATTAATCCAGATTTCTTTTGGTAACAATTTCTTCTCTTTTAATTTCAGTTATTTTATTTACTTCTTTGATTATGCCTTGCTTTATTTATTTGATTAGTTTAGTTATGATGATGCTTGAGTAGTTTTATTTCTAGGGTTTATGGGGATCTAATAAATACTATGAAGGGGTAAATTTTGTGATTGTTGATTATCAATGCTTGGTTAATTTCCTAATGATTGATTTAATGCTATGTAATTAGGTTTGGCCAGATTTAATTGTATGAGTTTAGCAATATTAATTCGAGATTCGACAGATGAGAATTGATATTTAGGCTTAGTTTCAATAGGCGGATTAATTTATAAATGGTTAAGTCGAGATTCGACAGATGAGATTTAATACCGGTAAATTAACTTTGTGATTATAATACGTAGCGAAAGCCCTTTATAATCTGATTAATCAATGCTTGATGATTGCTTATTATGATTTTCCCTGGATTATTGTTTATTAGTGAACCTATGCCCTAGGTCTTTTAATATTTAATTTCTCCCTACTTTATTTCCCTCGATCTTATTCTTCGTAGTATAGAATTTATTTACAACAATATTGGTTACTTTGATAATTTAGATTATAATAATTAATTAGGAGTAGAAAGACTTGTTTCCCTGTGGAGTTCGACCCTACTTCCATATCTACTTTAGTTAGAGGACTTAGGTAATTACTTTTGATTAGGGGATACGACTTTATCCTGTCAAAATTTGGCGCCGTTGCCGGGGAAACGGTTTTATTTTTATTTTCTTATTATTTTTTGTAGTCTAGATTATCCCCTTTTGTCTCAGAGAACGCTAGTTCTTTGAGGCAATTCTCATATTTGTCTTTTAGTTCCTTGTTTATGCCCAGATGTTCCAGATCAGGTTACATCCCATTCAATCCTGAGATCGAGCGCTCTTCTCATAGGCAAAGGAAAATCTATAGACAAATTCTGGCGGGTTCCGAGGAGGACAACAAACGAAGAGATCCTCCCTCTGATTCTAGTGATACAGAAATTCCTTCAGATTCAGAATCAGAGATGACGGCCCAGAAGAAACTCAGTGACTACTCGCAGCCGAAGCTCACAGATTTCCCGCACCTTACTCCCACTCCGGAACTAGATGGAGTTCAGTTTGAAATCAAGCCCCAATTTATCACTATGATAGAGAGGAAACAATTCAGTGGAGCTAAGGGTGAAGATCCTAATCTTCACATCGCAGATTTCTGCCAATATTGTAACACCATTAGACAAGCCGGGGTCACGCAGGACCAAATCAGGGAGATTCTTTTTCCTTTTTCATTATGTGGAAAAGCTAAATTATGGTTTAATGGTTTGAATAGAACTGCACTTGGTATTACTGACTGGGAAACTCTCTCTTTGAATTTCTATAATAATTACTATCCTGCAGAGAGAACAGCGGTACTAAAGAGTGCTATTCAGAAATTCGCTCAAGAGGCCGACGAAACGTTATATGTGGCTTGGGAGAGGTTCAAGGACCTACAGAGAGAATGCCCCCACCACAATGGAAATTAATCCAAGCATTCTATAATAGACTTGGAAATTCTTCTAGATTAGTGCTAGATTCTGCAGCCAGTGGGAGGTTCATGAATTTAAATGTGGACGATGCAGGACAGGTTATCGAAGACATGGCAATACACAATTCCCAATATGGGAATCCGAGAGGGTTTGCAAATAAAGGAAAACATAATGTCGATTCCGTATCCTTTTTGCAAGCTCAATTAACGTCTATTTGTCAAAAATTAGATAATCTTACTGTTACTCCTAACTCTGTAGCTAATGTTTCTGCTGTTGCTAACAATGAAGCTTTTTGTGAAAATTGTGGAATTGTAGGGCATTGGGAGCAAGATCGTAGGAGCTCTATGGAACAAGTTAATGCCTTCCAAACCTATATGCAGAATAACCCATATTCCAATTCTTAAAATGTCGGTTATAGGAACCACCCATATCTTTCGTACCGGAGCACCAATGTACAAAACCCTCCGCCTCCACAACAACCACAACAGCAAACCCCACCACAGCAAAAATATTACCACCCTAATTCCGGCCAGAAAAGACAAGCATCACCCTCATCATCTTCCGACCCCGCCATGACAGAAATTAGAGCAATGCTTGCCAATATGCAAAAGCATATGGAGAGTAGGGATGCGCAAATTGATTCCATTTTAGCCCATAATAAAATCATGGACAATCAAATTGCACAACTTTCATCTACCCTACAATCCCGTCAGCAGGGAGCTCTACCATCACAACCTATCCATCCTACAGATCATGACAATGCAATCACTCTAAGGAGTGGTTCACATTATGATGGACCTCCTATGCCAAAGGAAGATGGATCAGTTCCTGATCTAGATTCCTCTATACCAAACGCTAATCCTGCTAACCCTGTAGGGCTACAAATAGATACTAACTCTACTAATGTTTTGTGCAGGGTAAATCTCATGATAAGGGAGGAGATGTGCAGAGCCCAGTTATCAAACTTCCATTCCCTAATAGACAATTGAAGAGTAAGTTTGATAAACAATTCGGTAAGTTCTTAGAGGTTGTGAAAAACCTGCAGTTAACAGTTCCTTTCACTGACTTAATCACTCAAGTTCCTGCTTATGTTAAATTTATGAAAGACATTCTGACTAGGAAAAGGTCCTTTAATGAAGTAGAAATTGTAGCTTTCACAAAGGAGTGTAGCGCTTTATTGCAAAACAAATCCCCTCCTAAATTAAAGGATCCCGGTAGTTTTTCTATCCCTTGTCATATAGGGAATGTTTTTATTGATAAGGCTTTGTGTGATTTGGGTGCTAGTGTCAGTGTCATGTCATCGTCTGTCTGTGCTAAACTTAATATGGGAGAATTAAAAGTTACTAATAACTTTGCAAATGGCAGATCGTTCGGTAAAATACCCCTTAGGTATTTTAGAGGACGTCCTTGTTAGAGTTGGTAAATTTTTTATTCCAGTTGATTTTGTTGTGTTAGACATGGCAGAGGATACGCAAATACCCATTATATTAGGTAGGCCTTTTCTCCATACTGCAGGAGCAATTATTGATGTTAAAAATGACAAACTAACCCTTTTTGTTGATGACGATAATGTTACTTTTAATTTAGGGAAAGTTTTGAAAGGGACTATGATAGAGGAAAATTGTTGTTATATTGATGTAATTGATATAATGGATGATATTTGTGATGATAGCTTGCCACAGGTTCTTGCGAGGGATCCCCTAGAGGAAGTTCTCTGCGGGAATTTATCTAAAGACAATGCAAGCGTTTGGGGTAATGAGGTACAGGATATTGAAAAAGATCTTTCCTTAAAAGAGTTAAGCCCCAAGGAAACAATGAAGGTAGTAAATTTAGTTCAGGAATCGAAACCTGCAGAGGTCAAGAAACCTAAGCTAAAACCTCTCCCTTCTCATTTAAAATATATTTTTCTAGATGAGCAGGAAATACACCCCGTGATCATCAGTACTGCACTTAATGATCTACAAACTTCCCAACTTCTAGGGGTTCTCAAAACCCATAAGAAAGCTATTGGGTACAGTATTGATGATCTCAAGGGTATTAGCCCTGATTTTTGTATGCACAGGATACATCTAGAGGACAACTATAAGCCCGGCATTCAACCCCAACGAAGATTAAATCCCAACATGCAGGAGGTAGTCAAGAAGGAGGTTATGAAACTACTTGATGCAGGTATTATCTATCCTATATATTTGACTCCAAATGGGTAAGTCCTGTGCAGGTAGTGCCTAAAAAAGGTGGGATGACTGTGATAACTAATGAAAAAATGAATAAATTCCCACTAGAACTGTAACAGGGTGGCGTATGTGCATTGATTAACGTAGATTAAATATTGCCACTAAAAAGGACCACTTCCCTCTTCCCTTTATAGATCAAATGCTTGAGAGGTTAGCTAACCATAAATTCTTTTGCTATTTGGATGGGTATTCGGGATTTTTCCAAATTCCGATTCACCCTGAAGATCAGGAAAAGACAACTTTTACATGCTCTTATGGCACTTTTGCATATCGTAGAATGCCTTTTGGTTTATGTAATGCACCCGCTACCTTTCAACGTTGTATGATGAGCATCTTTTCTGATTTCATAGAGTCTATTATGGAAGTCTTTATGGATGATTTTAGCGTGTATGGTTCTTCATTTGATTCATGTCTAATTAATCTCGCTAAAATTTTGAAACGATGTGAAGAATGCAATTTAGTTCTAAACTAGGAGAAATGTCACTTTATGGTGCCAGAGGGAGTAGTTCTAGGCCACATTGTATCTGATAAGGGCATACAAGTAGACAAAGCTAAGATATCAGTGATTGAGCAATTACCTCCCCCAGTTAATGTTAAGGGAGTTAGACGTTTCTTGGGTCATGCGGGGTTTTATCGCCGCTTTATCAAAGATTTTTCTAAAATTGCTAACCACTGACTCAGCTTTTGCTCAAGGATGCTCCTTTTATTTTTACTGACGAGTGTCTTGAGGCTTTCAACGGGATTAAGCAGGCTTTGATATCGGCACCCATCATATGTGCTCCCGATTGGAATCTTCCTTTCGAGATCATGTGTGATGCAAGTGACTTTGCGCTAGGAGCCGTGCTCGGACAAAGAAAGAACAAGGTTTTGCATGCTATTTATTATGCAAGAAAAACTTTGGATGAAGCCCAAGTCAACTATGCCACTACGAAAAAGGAGTTTCTTGCTGTTATTTATGCTTTAGAAAAATTTAGATCATATCTTGTTGGTTCTAAAACTGCATTCAAGACCCCTATAGGTACTACTTCGTATAGACTCGTGTACGGTAAGCTTGTCATCTCCCTGTCGAATTGGAATATAAGGCATATTGGGATATTAAGGAGCTCAATTTAGATGCCAAACTAGCGGGAGAAAAGAGGCTACTTTAACTTAACCAACTCGATGAGTTTAGGTTGACGGCCTATGATAGTGCTCGAGTCTACAAAGAGAAGACGAAGAGGTGGCACGACAAGATGATCCTTCCGAGATAATTCAAGGAGGGTGATAAAGTGTTACCATTCAACTCTCGACTTAAACTTTTCCCAGGAAAGTTAAGGTCAAGGTGGTCGGGTCCTTTTATTGTAAAAAGAGCCAATAAATTCGGTTTCGTGGAGGTTTTCGACGAACATGGTAATGAGTTCTAAGGTTAATGGCCAAAGACTCAAGCTATATCATGAGGGGGCTACGATTGGTGCAGTTGAATTACTTCACCTAAGCGGTTCCGATTCACTTTGAGTTTCACTGTGGTAAGAGGGTCGTGCGGGACCTAGATAAACCAGCGCTTTGCGGGAGGCAACCCGTATTTCTTGCTTTCTAGACTAATATTTTTCTTTATTTTTATTTTTACTTTTTCTTAGAGAGGTGAGGAGAGTGAATTTTACCTTTCATGAGTGTTTTGTACAGGTTTTAGATCACAAAGTACGGAGGTTTCAAGAGAAAAAGGCGAAGAAAGAGAAGCTCCAAGATTGGGTACGGGCCCGATCGGGCGCGCACCTAAGGGTCGGAATTGAACTTTATTTCGCCCGATCGGGCAAGGAGTCCCGATCGGGCGCAAAATATCGAATTTATCGGAGCTTAATTTCGCCCGATCGGGAGAGGAGTGCCGATCGGGCGCGCACCTAAGGGTCCAAATTGCCAATTATTTCGCCCGATCGGGCAAGGAGTCCCGATCGGGCGCGCAAGTTAGGAAAGAAATCGAGGGAAACTTTGCCCGATCGGGCGAATTTTTGGAGAAATCGAGTGCTAAAAAAGAAATATCGGGCGAGCAAATTGGCGATTTCCAGGTTTGTGTTCGCGCCCGATCGGACGGAGGTCGCCCAATCGGCACGCACTTTACAAATTATCCTGAACCACCTTCGCCTGATCGGGCGAGGCTTGCCCGATCGGGCGCGCCTATTTTTATCCGGGGTTTAAACCCCCCTTCTCCCTTTCTCTTTTATTTTTCTTTCTTACTTCTTCTTTCTCCTTCACACTTTCTCTCTCTAAAACCTCCATTTTCAAACCTTCAACTTCACTTTCAATCCAAGATCTCCTCAAATTCACCCATCAAAACCTTAAAATTTTTACATATTCTTAATCCTCACACCTTCCTCTACATTTTCCACCCACTTTCTCCCACTTTCTCTCACAATTCCTTCTAACCCTTAGAGAGAGAAAGCTCCAAATACCCAATTTTCCACATACACATGCCTTCAAAGCGTTCTAGGACACAAAGGGGTGAAAGTTCGAGGCCACAACAACCAATGGTCAACCCGAACCTTCAAGTACCGGGATGGGAGGAGGTTTTTATCACCTCGGAGGAGCAACGGGCTAGGATGCTAAACCTCATCGATACACAGGTAATCTCAACCCGCTTTGGTCATCATCCCACATTAGCTAGATTAGGTCTCGATAAATATGTGGAAAAATTGTTTAAGGGTATAGGCATGAGTGGTTTCTTTCAAATGTGCCATGATACATATGATTATTTAACATTAGAATTTATCTCTAGTTTTAATGTTATTAAAATGAATGCTATAATCACTCATGTGCAATTCCGATTATTGAATAACGATGTGCGATTAACTCTTAAAGAATTTGAAAAGTTGTTTGAATTGTAATTGGATAAACCTATCGAGCCCTCCCACGACCACATTGTCGTGGTCTACAAGAGGCTCACTGGGGAGGGTTTGGCTAACCTCCAACACGCCAAAGGGACGTGGATTCAACATCCCGTCCCAAAGTTTTGGCAAAGATTTGCCGGCCTCACTATTTTTGGGAGGCATGAACCGGAAAATGTGAGGAGGGATGAGTTAGAATTATTGGCTTCCTATGTAATCCCTAATGCTGAAAAATTAAACATACCCCATAGGATTGCCAATCACTTTCAAAGGGCGGCCAATGCGGTCGAAGCGGGTAGGTCTAGGGCACCTATTTATTTTGGGGGGTTAGTGACCCATTGCCATAAAACACCTAGGTTGGAACCCGGATGGGCATAGGAAAGTAGCGGGCTCAAACCTCATGGACCTAGCCTATTTAGGGAGCCTAAACTGGGTGCAACCCGTGGGAGGTGACACTTGGTGGATAGTCCACCAACAATCGGGTAGGAGGGACCAATCCTTTACCTTACCCAACCCCGCCTTGACCAAATTTGAGAAGGGGAAGCCTTCTTATACATTTGAGATTAACGGTCAAGGTGAGGTTCAAGCACCTCACCCTTCACCTCAACCCCACCAATCTCCCCAAGACCATTCCCCCCAACACCATTCACCATACTACCCACCACCTCCACCCTTCACCTATGGAATACCCACTTCCTCGGTCGACTATAACGTCGACCCCAATGCCCCTTATGACTTTTCGGCTTTTAGGAGCCAATTGGACCGTATAGAGATGGGGCAAGGGAGAGTAGAGGGCATGGTGCAAAACTTAGATTCTAGGTTAAGCACCTTGGATAGTCGGGTAGGACACATAGAGAGGAACCTTGGGAGGGGTCTATACCCCATGTACGATGACTATGCACGCCGAGGGGATATCCCCCCCGAGGCATTAGTTCCCGACTGGTTCCAATACTCCCAAGGAGGGTATTCTCACCCCGGAGAATTTGGTACTTATGTGGACTACTCTTTAGTCCATGGATATGGGGGTGACGCTCCTTTTGGGGGTATGGGGGGAAATGTGAACCCTAACTACTTTGCAGGTGGTTCGGGTTATGGTGGTGCTGGAACGAGCCAGGGTGGTGTCGGCTCAAGCTATGGAGGAGGGTATGTGAGGATGGATGATGATAAGGAGTAGCTTCTCCTAGCTACCCTCCCAAGTCAATGAGGGCATTGCTTGATTTGGCTTGGGGGAAGATTTCTTGTATATATGGTAACTTTCTTTCTCTCTTCTCTATTTATTGCTTTCCTAGTGTAGTTTTTATTGCTTTCCCTTATGAAAAAAATACAAAAAAATTTGAAAAACAAAAAAAATCAAAAATACGTTCCAATGAATTATAAATCATGCTTCCCTGTGTCCCATACTTAGAAAATATTGTTTTGAATCTTGGTATATGATAATGAGCTTTGTGAATTTGTTGATCATGATTTGAAGTTTAATTGTTTGGATTCCTAAACATGCGTCAATTTTGCCAACTATTTGTGAATATAGTGCTTGCCTAGTTGATTTGGTTAGGAATGTGTGATAGTTCCTGGTATGTCAATGAATTTGAGTATTGGTTTGCAACTATTAGTAATGTTTATATAGCTCAATATTATGCACATTGAGGAGGACGAAGGCATTTGTTCTCTTAGGAAGCCTTCAGACGATATTAGATACATTTGTTCCCTTCTTGTTACCCATGTTGTTGCTTGTGCCCTTTTATTGTTTATTTAGCCACATTACAAGCCTATATGAGCCCCATTGGTTACTAGTCCCAAGCTTGGCTTGGGGGAGCTATTAGTTGGTGAGGTGAGGGAGTTGTGGTGTACACATTATTTGCACAATGTGGGAATAAAAGAAGAGTGATTGTTCTTTGATTTTATGATTGGAAAATATTGATGTTTTGTGTTACAAAGTTGAAAAATTCCAATATGAGGTAAGAAGAAAAAAAAAAGCAAAGAAAAAAAAAGTGGTTTCATATGTTCAAATGTTCTATTTGAAGGTTGTTCAAGAAAAAAAAATTCAAAAAAAAAAAAAAGAGTTCAAGTTTGAAAAAAAAAAAGAAAAAAAAAGAATAAGTGGTTCAAAGTTTGTTTTAAATTCACTCTATTCCATATTATCATATTTTGTGAGTGAATATGTAAGTGTTGGGATTGTGTTGTATATATGATTGTTTGGTGAACTTTTGTAGAGTTGAGTTGTGATTGGAGATGTTTTGGTCATCACTTGTTGTGACCTTGGGTTCTATTAGGATATGGCTCCCTTAAGCATGGCTTTACTCTCACATTATCCCAAATTTATCCTACCCTTTACCCTAGCCTTACATTACAAGCTTTAAAGACCTTCCGACCTTTGTGCATAGAGTTGTATGAATGTGAAAGTGTTGTTTATCAATGCAAGTTATGACTTGACATATTTCGAGTCGACTAGTAGGTTGAGCGTTCATTGTTTTAAACATACGATAGTGTGAGATGGGAGGGCATTGTTCACAAATAAAGGGGTTAGTTGGAGAGCGGTCGAGTACATCTTTTACTCGCCACATAAATGAGAGTTGAGTGCGTGAGCACTAGTCTTGAATTCTATATGCTCATATGGTTTGCTTTGCTTGACAATTGTTGGGGATGAAGGATAATTAGATGAATGAGATTGATTGACATTGAAGCATGTTCATTAGATTTATCTTGAATCGTTTGTGCTTGATTTTGTTTATTGGGATGAGGCATGTTTTATGTGTTCATTGATGAGATCTTTGCTTAGGGACAAGCAAAGGTTTGGCTTGGGGGAGTTTGATATGTCCAATTTATATAGTGTTTTACTCCCGTCTCATGGTCATAATTAGTAGTGTTTTTGGCTCTTTAGGGCCACTTTTATTACTAATTTGTGTTTTATAGTGTTTTCGTAGTTTTAGTTGAGTTTTACGGGAAATTGCACTTTTGGAGCATTTTCCCGGGTTTTCATATATCAACTACGGAAGCTAGAAGGACACGACCACTCTTGAAGCCCAGGATCGGTGAGAGCCGGTGATTAAGGGCTCGGTATGAGATACCGGGGCTATTGGATCGATTAAAGACCCGATGAGGAAATCCAGATTGGGCCGAGGAATTGAGCCCAATCGGAATCCAAGCCTCGAAGAAGAAGACCGGGCCCAATCGGGCAAGCATACACCCGATTGGGCAGATGCGCGCAAAAGAACCCTCAAGGAAGAGGCGCGCCCGATCGGGTGAGCGTAAGCTCAATCGAGCGCGGCATACCAGCAGTGGGCAAGGAAAAAGGCGGGCCCGATCGGGCGCGTGTTTTTCTTAGGAGACTGATTAGATTTGTTTTAATTTTTGTTTTGTGGAATGTTTAAGTACGAATTATGTACGTAAATTCTAATTACCTTCTCTTTTAGATTTTCTCTCTCTACTTAGGATATTTTCTCTCTCTTAAATTCTCTCTCAACTTTTGTTCTTAATTACTTTCATTAATCCAGATTTCTTTTTGTAACAATTTCTTCTCTTTTAATTTCAGTTATTTTATTTACTTCCTTGATTATGCCTTGCTTTATTTATTTGATTAGTTTAGTTATGATGATGCTTGAGTAGTTTTATTTCTAGGGTTTATGGGGATCTAATAAATAATATGAAGGGGTAAATTTTGTGATTGTTTGATTATCAATGCTTGGTTAATTTCCTATTGATTGATTTAATGCTATGCAATTAGGTTTGGCCAGATTTAATTATATGAGTTTAGCAATATTAAATCGAAATTCGACAGATGAGAATTGATGTTTAGGCTTAGTTTCAATAGGCGGGTTAATTTATAAATGGTTAAGTCGAGATTCGACAGATGAGATTTAATACCGGTAAATTAACTCTGTGATTATAATACGTAGCGAAAGCCCTTTATAATCTGATTAATCAATGCTTGATGATTGCTTATTATGATTTGCCCTGGATTATTGTTTATTAGTGAACCTATGCCCTAGGTCTTTTAATATTTAATTTCTCCCTACTTTATTTCCCTCGATCTTATTCTTCGTAGTATAGAATTTATTTACAACAATATTGGTTACTTTGATAATTTAGATTATAATAATTAATTAGGAGTAGAAAGACTTGTTTCCCTGTGGAGTTCGACCCTACTTCCCTATCTACTTTAGTTAGAGGACTTAGATAATTACTTTTGATTAGGGGATACGACTTTACCCTGTCACTCAGCGGTCCCTAAGGATCTTTCTGCGGTTTTATTGGAGGACCTCGGTGGTGCTACAAGGCCGAGGATGGTGCCTGCTCGTGATTAGAGTCTACATTGGAGAGGTTGCTCTCTAGTGTAGTGCTTTAGTTTTTGTTCTTTGGTTTCCTTTATTTTCTTTTTTCTCTTTGTTTTTATTCTGTTTCTGTCGTTTTTGTGTGTTTTGTTTCTGGGCTTGGCCCACTTTCTCACCAAAAAAATATTACTGTTTAGGAAATTTTGTCTAGAACTACCCTAAATATAAGGTCATTTGTGAATAACTAACATTTTTTTTCCAATTTTTTAAGAACTACCTGAAGTTACAAAACGTTTGGGTAACTATCCATTAACGTTTTCCGTCCAATTAAGACGTTATTGGACCCACTTTTTCACTTTTCCCACTTAATGAATTCCCATAATTACCTTCTCTCTCCTCTTTAATTAACTTTCCCTTAATTCTCACTCAAAAAGAACATACTCAATCAATTGAACACAAATTCCCAATTATTCATGTAATGTTTCACACTTTCCTTCTGATACATTGTTTGTAGAATTTTTTTACAAGTTTTAATTGAACGCAATTAACATAATTAGGGTGTAAATAGTGATTCGGATTAGGGTTTATGGATTCAAAAAATTGGGGTTTTTTATTTTTAGGGTTTAGGAGTTCAATTGAGTTCTAGATTTCGGTTATTTTGACTTTGAGATTGAATTCAATTGCATTTAATACTAATTAGCCATTGTAATTGGTAGGATGTCTAATTGGCCATTGTAATTGGTAGGATGTCTAAATTTGGGGGTTTTGATTTCTAGGGTTTAAGGGAAGTTAATTAGGGAGGAGAGAGAAGATAATTAGAAGTGGGAAAAGTAAAAAAGTAGGTCCCATTAATGTTTTTTTGGACAGAAAACGTTAATGGGTAGTGCTGTAGGAGTTTATAGGTACTACGCAGCGGAAAAAACATGAATCATATTCAATCAAGTACCAATCCCAAGAATCACATGCATAACACACAAGACACATAATCATACCTTTGAGGCGTGAATTCCACGAAGCTATTCGACAGGCAAATCAGGGAGAGAATAGAGCCCCAAGCGTTGCTCCTCTACTTAGTCCACGAGATTCGAACGAGCCGTCCACCAATACTAGATTGGTCGAGTGATTGAGGAAAACCGCGATCACCACCTTTATGGACAACCGACCACCGCACGAACCACCACCACCACGAGACACCACCGGCGCCAATAAGGAGGAGGAAAGAGCCGTGTGAGAGAGAGGACTATGAGAGGGGTTGGGTTTCGTGTTTGCTAATTAAGGTTTGATCACACTGATCAGTTAATTGCTTCCACACCTGCAAACCTAGGCACCTAGTCTATTTATAATCTCATTATAATTAGACTAGGGCACGAAGCCCAAAACTCTCATATAATCCCCATATGGCCGGCCACCTAGAGTGATGAGGCCCATGATGGGCCTCGTCCTCTAATGCTCGATCTAACCCCTTTGTGTGACCTTATAGGATCTGTCCAATTGGGCTTTGGGCTATTTTACTAGTCCAAAGATCGTTAGTACCTCTAGCTATGGCAAAACGACGACCCAAAAGTACGAACTTAATTATCTCCATAATTTGATCCAGTTATATATCTAGTAATTGCACACGACGAAGACATAACTCCTTCAATCTCCCACTTGTCTGAGACAAGGGTGCAATATTCAAATTCCTTAAGTCAATATATGTGTCGATTTGATAATATGATTGCATCACATGTCGAGATCATATTAATCTACAAATCGTTTCTTGAAATCTGAGTTAGAATTACAAAACCAAATGATTACTGTGTAATGCATTTGAACGCGGCCACGTATTTTCTGAATTCTCCCTCTTCAAGCGGCCATGACACATTTCCTAATTTAATAGGTAGACTCTATCCAATCTTGTGGTAACATAACTCCCACACAACTTCTGAAATAACCGGGAAACACCCTTTATAATCTCCAGTTACGGCTAGACGTTTGAGTGTACCACAGTCACAACATCCATTGAATGAAATCAATGTTCCACTCATGTCAAAGGAATCCACTAATATATACGGAAGCTCTATACTTGAACTTCAAAGTAGGTCAATAGTTCGATCATGCATCATTCATGCATATCCAAGTGATTGACCGAGCATCACTATGCCCCTATAGCCCATGAAACTGCGCTATCCAATCAATCTTACATGCTAGTTCATTTATTGAAATCATTTATGTCCACTTTAATGATCTCAAACTAGAAACTTAAATAATATATGAATTTTGTTCACCTCTGGGGTTTCAATTCACCAGGTCATCAACCTGATGAGCCCATCAATTCATAATTATTTTGGACATTTTATTTAATTTTCAAAACCATAATTAAATAAGAGAAATAATAATTTCTATTTTAAACATAATTCTGCAAATTGATGCATTTCTCATGTAATATGTTTTCTCAAAACATATACAACTTAAATTACATAACTTGCTTCAATCCTAAGACTTTAATATGACTCTCATATTTTAGTCCATGGAAGGGGTTTAGTGATTTCTCACTCATAATAAAACTTTGCAGAACATGACCTTCCGTCGATCAATGATCTCATAATTGAGGTTATATCTCATATCCTTTTGTTTAGATTTGTGATGTGACTCTGGCTCCTTTGTTCTAGGGAAAAGGTGACCCTTTAGTCATATGAAATTTTAATCCGAACTTCCTTTGTAACTATCTGACTATAGTTTAATACACAAATTCTGACATTGAGTATGCGACAGTGCTCTGCTTTGAACTCTTCAAGCTCACTGTCCTTTTCCATCCAGACACAAATATGCATTCAGATCACCATCTAGAATCATCTTGCCTGTTTGGAAAACTTGCATTTGTGTAACCTCTTGACAACTTGCTTCAATTACCATTTAACACAATAGCTAGAAATATTCCTTTTAGTGCTTCTCAAGTACTCAAGGATCTGTTCTTGGTAATTCTCCGTATGCTTATTCTGAATTTGCTTGAGTTTTGCTACACATGCACAAGTCATATGCAACATCTTGCTTTGTACATTTCATGGCACATGTAATGGATCCTTTTGCAGAAGCATAAGGTACATTATCCATACAACTCAACTCTTTTAGCTTTTGAGAGAACTGAGTTTTACTGAGTGTAATACCATGAAACATGGGAAGACATCCTCTCTTAGAGTCTTGCTTCATGAACTTATCAAGATCCTTATCAACATAAGTCTCTTGATTCATTCCAATCATTCTTCAAGATTCACTTTATGGATCTTAATTCCCAATATGTACTTAACATCTCCTAAGTCTATCATATTGAAACAATCTCTCTAATCACTGCTTGACTTATTCAAGCATTGATATATCATTTCATATGAACTGTATGTCAACTACATACTAGACTAAAAGACCAATTGCTCCCACTAAACTTCTTGTCTCTACAAGATTCCTTTGTTCTACTAAGGAAATCAAACTGTTTGATTGCCTAATCAAAAACGAATGTTCCAACTCCCTGATGCTTACTTCAATCCATAAATGAATTTCAGAAGTTTGCAAAACTTTCTAGGAATTTCTGGATTTTAAAACTCTTAGGATGTATCATATACATTCTCACCATCAAGAACATTTCATGAAAGTGATTTTTGATCTCCATTACTAGAATAATCCGAATAGGCTTACCCAACTAATAGGTTTGACCCTATTTGTAAGACTATTATGGACTAACACATTTTCACAAACATGGAGTCCATACTGGATTTCATGGCTTTAAGCCATTTCCTGAGTTGGCACTTATCCAAAGCTTGCTTGTAGGCATGGATTCTAAACATTCTAATAAGAAAATTTTAGAATCCACCTTTTATTAGAATTTCAACAAACTGTTTGTTTTTATCCCAAGTAAACTACGATAGGTATGAGCGACAATAGAATTATTCTCTTCAACTCTTTGAAGCCTTTCATTCTAGTGGGACGATAGAAGCCTCGCTAGTGGAATTAGCTTGCTTCGACACATGGTTTATCAAATTAGCTGATTTCATATGCCTTCGTCTCTGATGTAGTGTTATCCACATCCATTTGTTGCTCGTCTCAAATCTCATCGAGATCTAATTTTACTCCCACTTGGCTTTGTAGGAAGACATTCTTTCTATAAAGACATTATCGCGAGCAACAAACACTTTGTTTCTGCGCGATTGTAGGAATAATACCTCTTAGTTTCCATGAGAAAACCCATGAAGAACTACATTTCTGATTTAGAGTGAATTATCTTATCTTTGTAAACATTTTACATTGATTTCATAACCTTTAATCCTGTTTAGAAAAGATAACTTTTGGAACATTTCCAAATCATAACTCTTATGACATCTCTTCTTCTGCTTTGGTTAAGTTTCCTGTTTAGTATATTCGCAATTGTTGTTGTAATGTATATCCTCAAAGTGATATTTGTAAATCATTAAATCTTGGATCGAACAATGGCAAGCAAAGTTTGATTCCTTCTTCATAAACATACACTTTAATTGTAATGTTTCTGGATTGTGAATTAATTCAACAATTCCCTTTAGATGATCATTCCTTTTGAGTTAAACATTTATCACAACAATCATATTGTGGTGTTAAATTGTATATCTCAAACTGATTTTACATTTCATTTTTGGAATTTTGAACTTTTCAATGTTTCCAAGTTTTACTTCATTAAGTAATTATCGACATATTTACTTAAATCGTCAGTAAAAGCGATGAAATAGTTAAATCTCTTTGCTAATTTTGAACTTATTGGTTCACATAAATCATATGTATGAGTACCAAAAGGTCATTTTAGCTTCTTTTACCCTTTTTTTACTAAAAGGCAACTTGGTCATCTTAACTTATCAAGCATGACTTCTAATTCTTAAGTGATTCATAATCATATAAGAATAAGAGTCCATCCAAAGCTTTGGATGTGCAAATGGTTAATGTGACCTAACCTTACTTGTTATAAGTAAGTGTATTTTGAATCATCTATATTTAACTTTTGTGATCTACTTATATCAATGTCATAAAACAAAATTAACTCATATCTAGCAAAATGAAAACAATTTATTACCTTGGTCATGGATCAACACTTGTCCAAGCCAAGTAAACCAAATTCAGTATTCAAAACAAGAAAACCGAAACATTGTCTCATCAAAACTGGAAATTGTTCTAAAATCATGATAAACTAATCAAAATTTAAAACTATCAAGCTATTTCTGGTCACTCAAATACTTCTAGTGCACCTTCAAGCTCCATTTCCTTTCTAGCTTAACTTATTTGCAGTTCCTGCGCAACATCACTATGTTAAGCACTGTAACTTGGTATCACATACCTAAGTGAAAGTTAAAATGTTTATAACATTATACCTGAGGTTGATGCTCCATTCTTCTTGAGGAAGTCATGGTATTTCTGGCAATTTCGCTTCCAATGCCCCTTCTTCTTGCAGTAAAAGCATTCACTTTCACTTGCAGCCTTGGGCTTTGGAGTCGTCTTAGGCTTTTCAGGAGCCTTGGCAACTTGCTTGCCCTTGCTCTTAGCACTAGCCTGTTGCCCCTTCTTCTTGAACCCCTTTCCCTTTTGAATCATAAGAACTTCCTTCTTAGGTTCCTTAGGGATTTGTTTCTCAGCACTAACCAGCATTGCATGCAATTGATTCATAGTCTTTGCAGTGGCAGTCATGTTAAAATTCATGATAAACTGGTTGAAACTTTCTGGTAGTGAATGGAGAATGATGTCTGTTGCCAAATCATCACTATATGGGTGCCCCAGTTTCTCCATACTTTGAATTAGGCCGATCATTTTGAAAACATGATCATGAACTGTGGCACCCTTCTCCATCCTACAATCCAGAATCTCACGATGGAGCTCATACCTTTCAACTCTAGCTTGTTTCTTAAACAAAGCTTTGAGTTCTTGCATGATTGAGTAGGCATCCTGGTCCTCAAAACGCTTTTGAAGACTAGGCTCCATGGTAGCAATCATTAAGCAAGTGATAGGTATAGCTCTGTCATGAGCTTCCTTGTGCTTCTTGATCTCTGCCGCAGTTGGATTTTCTAGCAGAGGTCCTGGCAATGGGGTGTCAATGATATCCTCTTTACCCTCATATTTCAGAACAAGTCTTAGCATTCTTTCCCGAGTGGAAAAGTTATCCCCTGTCAACCTATCCTTCTCAAGGAATGGTCGAAGGTTATAAACGTTGTTGTCATTGTGATTACGGCTACCCATCTATGTCAAAATAAGGCAAAGTTTAATAATTCTGTTTAATTTAATATTAAAGTACCCAAGAATCACATGCATAACACACAAGACACATAATCATACCTTTGAGGCGTGAATTCCACGAAGCTATTCGACAGGCAAATCAGGGAGAGAATAGAGCCCCAAGCGTTGCTCCTCTACTTAGTCCACGAGATTCGAACGAGCCGTCCACCAATACTAGATTGGTCGAGTGATTGAGGAAAACCGCGATCACCACCTTTATGGACAACCGACCACCGCACGAACCACCACCACCACGAGACACCACCGGCGCCAATAAGGAGGAGGAAAGAGCCGTGTGAGAGAGAGGACTATGAGAGGGGTTGGGTTTCGTGTTTGCTAATTAAGGTTTGATCACACTGATCAGTTAATTGCTTCCACACCTGCAAACCTAGGCACCTAGTCTATTTATAATCTCATTATAATTAGACTAGGGCACGAAGCCCAAAACTCTCATATAATCCCCGTATGGCAGGCCACCTAGAGTGATGAGGCCCATGATGGGCCTCGTCCTCTAATGCTCGATCTAGCCCCTTTGTGTGACCTTATAGGATCCGTCCAATTGGGATTTGGGCTATTTTACTAGTCCAAAGATCGTTAGTACCTCTAGCTATGGCAAAACGACGACCCAAAAGTACGAACTTAATTATCTCCATAATTTGATCCAGTTATATATCTAGTAATTGCACACGACGAAGACATAACTCCTTCAAGTGCTACCCAAACTTTTCTTATTATCTGGGTAGTTCTTAACAAATAAATAAAATAATAATAAAAAAAAAAATAAAAATAAAAAAAAAAAAACGGGTAGTTTTCACAAATGACCCTATCTTTAGGGTAGTTATAGAAAAAATTTCCTAATGTATTATAATGTACATTGTATACATTATAATGAACATATATGTTTGCTTACAGGTTTAATGTACACTGTATTATTTAGATCATGCAAATTTATATATGAAAAAGAACATTTTATTGTATTTTAATGTACATTGTATTATTTGGATCTGCAACTTTTTCTGAATTTTTCTATTTGCTTGGGTTCTTCTTTCAAAATGTATTAATTGGTCGATTGAAGAAGATCATTTATTTCTCATTGCAACAACAAAACTACATAAATAGCAAATTAATTCCCTATAAAACCAAAAAATACAATTTTCAATCAACTTTATAAAAACAAACACTCAAACTCAAAATAAACAAGTATGAATGTCGAATATGGTCTTACTTTTCGTTTTTATCTGTCAACTTGAACAATTTTGGACTCAAAGTTTCAAATTTCTTGAAATTTTGCTTGAGGTTTGAGGAATTTAAAATGGGTTTGATTGTCTGGAGAGAGAAAGTGAACTTTTGGTAAAAAAAAAATTGAAATGATTTGTAATTAATTATGGTAAAAAATAATTATAATACTATTTATCTATTTCCTTATATACAAAATTTCTTTCAAAAAAAATATATATACAAAATTATTGCACAAAAATCTCGTCTACATTATAAATAAATGAACACTATGTTCTTTTATATTTATGTCCATGTACATCATAAATGAACACTATTTTTTTTATATACCAATATACATTAGTATATACCTGCATGTACATTCCGCCATTTTGTAGATTTGGAGCGGATTTACCATGCGGATCGTTCATCCGCCTGCACGAACCACGCTTTGGAACTACTAGTATAAGATATTAATTGAAGTTTATAATTTTTTTTTTTTTTTTGTTGACAGGATAATTATTCTATATATATGGAGTAGAATTTTATCAAAAAAATAAGAGTATAAAATAACTTCGATCTTTATTTTATACGTACAAAAGGATGGTATTTTATCAAAAGTTAAACTATAAAATAATTTTTCTTTCTTAAAAAATCTATTATAGGTAAAAAAAAGGTTGGTATTTTATCAAAAGGTTTGCTTACTAGTAAGATGTATTATTTTAACATCGGTTTTTCTAACGTGTGTCCATGGGCACACATTAAGATATCAGATTATGTATTTGATGATGAAGAATATTTACAATTTTAAAAAAGATAGGTTTGAATAATTTTTGGAAAATAATAAAATCTTCATTATTTCCTCTATAATAAGATTTATCATATTTTCCCCAATTATTTAATCAATTATTTTTGTCAATATCCTGATACAAACTTATTAGAAAAAAATACGAGTAAAAAATTATCCTCACCCAATACTAATGCGAACTACATTTGCAAGATAATCATTATGCACAAACTTTCATATGTGGTTGGCCACACCGTGTGACCAACCACAATTTTTTTTTTTTTATTATTTTAAATAATAAAATTTCTATCTCTCCTCTTTCCTCATCTTCTCTTTCAAACTTTCTATCTCTAACCGTCATCTCCGGAGCACTGGTTTTCGCCGTCGTCGTCTTCTTGTTCGTCGTTATCGAAGGTTCTCGAGGCTCCAAACCAACCCAGATCTAAATCACCATCTTCGTGTTTGCCATTGTTGAAGGTCCTCAAAGCTCCAAACCAACCCATCGATAATAGCATTGGTTTGGCCAATTATTTACGGTAACATTGTGAAATAATTTAGTCCATTTCTATATTTGTATTTTTTGGTGGTAGGCACATTAAATTTCGTTCAAAAGCATTGATTTATAGTTACCCGGATTTGATCGTCGTCGTTGATTTCAAACTCAGAAACTTGTTTTGATCCTTTCCTTTTTAATTTTTTAATTTTGGTTGGAATGGGTGGTGGTTGATTGTTGTGGTGGTTGGAATTGGTGGTTTCGTGGCAGCTTTAGCGGTGGAAAAGATGGTTAGGTCAGGGGTTACTAGATTCAACCAGGGGTTACTAGATCCGGTTAGGGGTTACTAGGTCAGGGGTTACTAAGTCAGACATGGGTTACTTTAGGGGTTACTTTGGGGGTTACTAAATAGGGGTTACTTCAAGGATTACTTTAAGGGTTACTTCGGGGGTTACTAGACAGTAGTTACGTCAAGGGTTACTAGAGGGGTTACTTCAAGGGTTACTAGAGAGGTTACTAGTAGAGGCTACTTCGAGGGTTACTAGAGGGGTTACTTCGGGGGGTTACTAATGTGACACCTTGTCACACCGTGCGGCTGGCCACACCAGAAACGCACTGATCGTATTTCATGTACTTAAAACTAGGAGCATAAACATAAAACATATTTCTATTAGTTCTGCCAAACACCATCTGAATGATACTAGTAATAATGTTTCTACTTTTTTATTAGGAGCAAAAAATGAAAATTATTTTTTTAATGGAAAAAGAAATTACTTTATATATTTCATTGGAAGTTTATAACACTATTTCTATTATTAGAGTACAAATCATAAATTATATGCCTATCTAATATGAACAGCAGAACAGCATTTGTGCAATAAAAATTGATACAAAAATTGTCAATATCATCCTTTACAATCGAATCTTGAAGGTCATAAACAGATCTTTAATTCTTAGACCCGTAAAATATACTGAGTACTTCCATTTTCTATCCACCACCCACAAATCAACTGTATTGTTGCCATTAACAGGAAAACTGTGAAGCTTTATTAGTTACAAAATTTTGACTTATACATCATCGCAACTACAACATTACGAGTCCCCCACAATACCTATACTAAGTATAATTGATAAATACAGATACGCCACAAAATTACAGGTCAGTGGGAAGGAAATATTCTACAGGAGTTAATATACCTTGCAGCTCAGCCTGCCGTAAATGAAGCATTAGTAACCATGATTACTATGGTTCAAAAATTAGTAGGCAGCAGCCTCCCAAGTTCGAGCCTCCAAAGTTGTTCGTCAAGGATGATAAGTTATTGGTACAGCAACTAAAAATTTGCTTCATCCCTAAATACAGCAGTCATCTGCTGTAGCTTCAAGCATTTTACGGAACCAAGATCACCCTACCAGTATAAATAGAGAGTGACCAGGGGCTTGTAATTTAATTTCCGTCTATATATATATATATATATATATATATATATATATATATATATATATATATATATACTTACAAAAGGAAGCTACAACAAGTTATGAGGAAAAATACATATGTTATAGATGTTAGCTAATCATTCCCGTCTGATCAATTAATGTACCAATTTGTTCACCACAAAGGGCCCTTGATATGTTACCAGGTTCAAGAAAGTTGAAAATCACAACTGCACAGAACAACACAATTTGTTTATGGTCACGGACTAGCCAATTCACATTATATTAGGATAACAAAATAGACAGATCGAGTGGAAGATGTAAGCACAAAAATGTGGCAAAAGCTCCGCATGTGTAGCAGAAAAGAATGTTTTCTTATATGATTCTTATATGTGCTATACTTTCACGAGATGAATATGAAACAACTAATTTTCTTTGAATCATGAGGTTAACCTTAGTCACATCAAGCTTCCCTGACAATTCAATGAAATATCGAGAGCTACTACTGTTCCACAAAAGAACAAACACACATTACTTATAATTGCTGAGATCGAAATATACTGTGACAACATTAAAACCATTTGTTTGGAATTAAACCTCCCTTGGTTGTTTTTCTCTATCCTTTCCAAACTTCCCCATCCTTTCTCGCTTCAGTCATCACCCCCACAACATCAGTCAGATGATCATCATCCACCAGCAGTTGTGAATCAAAGAAAACAACCCCAGAGCTCCAAACTTGTCAAATTCTCAATACCAACACCCAAAGTATCCAACCATCTTTTCGATATTATGTCTGCACAACACCAATCCATTCATATTATCATCTCTATTTTAACCTTGTATTATCTACAACCTAACAAAAAGCAACAATTGCATTGCCAAAAAAAATTCACAGCCCATTATCCAGTTTCAAAACCTTCCTTTTCCCACCATAATCTCCATAGCTCCGACCAAATACCTGTCACTCCTTGGCTCTCGAAGTCAATGCAAATAAAATTCTAGTTTTGACATCAAAAATTAATCTTCGATTGTTTTTCAATCCAAACCTAGGTTCAAAACAAGAGAGATATATGAAGAAAAAAAGAGGAAGAGGATGGGTATGGCGGCTATTACATTGTCAAAAAGACCTTTAATTTTAATGCCATCAATAAACTGTTAGATTAAGGCAAATTGAGAGTGATTTTGGCAATTAAGGCCTATAAAATTGATTAATATATATATATATGATAACCCTTTCTATGCCATAATTTGGCACACAGGCACACCAATTTGTCAGATTGACCTTTGATCAGGCTGGTCCACCCCTGCTGAACCCAAGCCAACCGAGTTGGGCCTTTTAGCCAGCTTACTTGGTCCCAGCATCCCAATAGATCATCCATGTGCCAATCAGGCAAGTCAACCCATCAACTTTCGTTAAAAGTGGCATGTGGCCTACTTAAGAAAGATGTACCAAAAAGACACTGAATAACTACTGGCATAGGCATTGCCCACCAAATATTGGCCTTTTTTGCCAGAAAAATGCAGTAATCACAAGATGATGACTATCTAAACTGATTGGAAAAAAAGATAGCACAGATATAACCCAATGAGAAGTTAACCAGTAGTAAAAGAAAGTGCTAATAAATAAAGAAGTTAAAGATAAGAAGCAGAATTACGAAATCATATAAAATGTAAGCACTAAAAGCTAACAAATTTAAGTAATACTAACACCTAGACGCTGAATGAAGTTTGTCACCTTAATATTTTATTTATATGAGAAAATGTATAGAACTTATGGCTACCCATTTATTGCAACTGGGCAAAGTTTGTCACCTTAATGATTGTTATAGCATATTTTCTCTGTTCCTTAGATATTGCAACGTCTACAATCCTGATACTATCTAAACACTCCTCTTTAACCACATATTGTAATTAACTGGTTTTTGTCCCAAGCAATGCCCCGGGTCATCGTTTGTATATTAAAAAAATTTATAACAAAATAAAGTGAAATATATTGGTGGTTTTATAAAAATAATATCATTTGTTAAATATTTAAAATATAATTGAACATCAAAATTCATTATCTAATATGCAGCAACCTAAATGTTATACGAAGTATTGTACTATATCAGGGATTTTTTTATTATTCAGCTATCATAATAAATTCCTTCAAGTAAACATATTTTGTGGTTAAAAAGAAAAAACTTTTAGAATTGCTTTGCATTTTTGGGTTATATATTTTAATTATCTATAACCTACTACGTATATGAATTATGGTTGAATTGAGTAAATTAAAGAAATGAAATTAAGTTTGCAATCATATTGTTGTTAAAATATACACATATAAGTTCACAATTTAAATTTTACAATTAAAATTTTAGAATTTATGAACATGAATAACTCTTTTAAATACAAATTTATCATCATAAGATGTCCTTGGTGCGGTGGTTAGTTAAAATTTAATTTTAATGAATATGAGGTAATGGTTTAAATATTAATGCTAATAAATTATACTACCTCCGTTTCTTATTAGTTGCAACTTTGGGGTATTATTTGTGAGATATAAAATATTCCAAAGTTGCAACTAATACGAAACGGAGGTAGTAAATTTTTATGAGAAAACATTGATGTATGATTAGTAATAGTAGGTGACATGGCGACACATGGCGAGATTGGCGACACGTGGCGAGATTACAATCCTTGCCATTGAGTTTTAATATATATATATATATATATATATATATATATATATATATATATATAGATATTGATTGATATTGATATTGTTTGATGCGTAAGAGTAAATATAGTCATGTAGGCTCTTGTAAGATTTGAATCTTGCTTTGGGAAGCAACTCCTCTATGTTGCAATATGAAAGGGACAGAGGAAGATTTTAATGAATCAGCTTGTTGAATAGTAAATATTTAAGCTGAGTATACTAACCAGGAATAGCATTCTCTTCACAGAATGTCATTGCCATCATGTCCATAGATGAGGGGCCTCGGGAAGCAGCTTCTCTGAAGGATATGTGCTCAAATGTAACGCCACTTGAATTACAGTCATAAACAACATCAACATTGGTGCCTTTGAGAACTGCCTGGCAATTAACTGTAAGAAAGGGGACAAAATACCACACATAAGACATGAACCAAGCTGTAATAGCTACAGTGAACCATACACAACAACCCCAAAAGGCAATGAGCAAACTTTCAGATACATTATTTTTTAGCAAAATCACAGGAAAGGATCAAGTCATACGGTCAGTTGCTCGTAGAGCTGCTGTTGTATCAGTTGAAAAGAGAGGATTTCCTGAACCACCACCAACTCCACCAAAGATCACCACTCTGCCTTTTTCTAGATGTCTGATTGCCTTTTGTCTATTGTATGGCTCACCCACCTCTGACATTGCAAAAGCAGTTTGTAAACGTGTCTGAACACCCATCTTCTCTAAGGCTGACTGGAGCAACACTGAGTTCATCACAGTTGCCATCATACTGACAAGGGTGAGCAATTGATGTGAGACAAAATAATTCATAACCATATAGCATTTCAAGCAGCTACTCAGATTCAAACTACGAGCCTGACTACGAGATTTAACATTTAAGTATACATAGTTCAACCTGAAAAATTCACAACTTGAGTAACAAGACTGACAACTACCAACACAGCAGAAAACATATTTTTATAAGAAAATGTTAAGGTAAGAGCATAAGTAACAAGGTGACTACTGGACCATTTCCTACAAATGCTAGATAGCCCATGCCATAAAACAGGTGTAGCAAGACATAATATGCCAGAGAAATTATTTAATAACATTTATAATTCACAAGCTCAACAGCAAACTAGAATCTTGCCACGACCAGAAGATTTCACTTGGACAGTATATTCAGAATTACTCCTGAATAAACTGGTGAAGTGAGGTCAATGCAATAAATAACTCCCCCAACTGCAGTGCCTTAACGCGGGGGGGGGGGGGGGGGGGGGGGGGGGTGGTGGAAGTGCAGGATTCCTCTCTTGATATCCTTTCATGATGCAAGCACAATTGCGTCTTTAATTTAATTTATAACCACAATTGATCAAAGCACATCACAACAATATGAGCTTTTCACCTCCTTTCGAGCCAAAAAAATTAAAGATAAACCCTAAATCTAATAGTTAGCTAAATCCAATGTAAAAAATAAAAAATAAAAAAAAATCCTAATAATACCCTTCTCATGATAACTCTTTACTGAAATAGCAGCAAGATACTTCAAACAGCATCAAATTGTCTTTCAGGGAGACTAAGAACATCCAAAAGGGAACTTAGAGGGTTAGGTATCACGGTTGTTTGCGCGTAATATGCAAATGAACTATAACATGCATGACCTATGGAAAGACTAAAGGAGGCAGCCACATCAGTCTATCAGACAAATGACAACTATAATACACCAAATATCAAAAATGTTTTACACAGATCATCTTCACTTTAAGCATTCAACATACACAAACACACCCAGAGACAAACACGGCAGAGAACCAGAGAGTGAGAAAGTAAAATACAACCAGCAGACTAGTACACTCCAATTGTCAGACACCAGGTAAAGAAGAAAATGAAGAAAATATTGCAGCATAAAAAAATAAATTAAATGTTCAGCAGGTCAATAGAATACCCAATATGATATGTGATAGATCTGTCAGCACCGGTCGCAGTTATCCAGGTATCCCCGCAGAAAAAGTTACGCCCACCAATAACAATTGCTACCTATGACACAACAGCCATTTTCAGTCTGTAAGAGCTAAAAATGCTTATGACAAAAGTAGGGAGGGGTGGTTGAAAAAGTGATATTAATCACCAAGATATATACCTGAACTCCAAGGCGACAAGCCACTGTAACCTCTCTAGCAATTAGCATTACTACCTAAAAATTTCAACATTCATTCAGATGCTGAAATGGAATAATGCTACCAAATGTCCAAATACACAGCAAAATATTCAAAGACCAACAAATTATAAATATACTATTCACACCACCCTCCTCTCCAATCTATGAATTTCCCCTTCATCAGCTACTCACTTGCACCATTTAAGAAATGCCGTCACAACTCAGAAATGTACATTGCACAGATAATTGAAAAAAAATGTAACTACAAGATACAACTAGAAAATTAAGTCAAAGGGGAAAAAATACAAAGGAACTAGCTGAGGCAGCGGAGGAAAAAATTGCTGAAATTTGCAGTGGTTGAGACTTGGTCAAAGGAGCCGTTAAAAGGTGATCCCGAAGTTCTAGTTTGTGCCCTACGAGACACTATCCATAACAGGCGGCTAAACTCAACTGCTCAACAATTGATAAAAGAATATATGCTCTGATTTATTCCTTATCGGTTGTTTAGTTTTCAATCTGATTTCAAGAACGTAATAAACGTAATTCATCATCTGGCTCGTTAGGCTATGTCAAGCTTTTATGATGAGATGTCACTAAGTAGAGGTCCTACTTGAATTGGACCTTCCAATTTAAGTTGATTAGTAGTCTCCAAGGATTCAGAATTTCCAGCAGTAGAACCAAAAAGTTTAAACAATCATCTGGGTTTTACTGATGCCAAAAAGCAGCAATTTTTAAAATCATTAGGCCTTTTTTGTTCGTAGGGGAAGTAGGGGCAGTACATTATATGGAAGTGCCCAGATCCACAGTTTTAGTAGATGTTCTATTTAACTAATTCAAGCAAATAATTGCTAATTACAGAACTGGTCAGATCATATCTTTTAATTTGAGCTTGCTATTGTTAAATATCATTGATTACATGTCAGAAAAAATAACTATGAAATTTTCATGTTTGGAAAATGCATATTGATACATATATAACGAAATTTCATTTGAAAACTTTTTTCCCTAAGGATTGGTATAAAAATAAGCCCCACGTTTAGTTATAATAGACCAATTCAAATCAAAGAAATTCAAATTAGATGAACTTAACACAACCTGAACCCCTAGTCACCACACTAAATACTCAACAAAGTAAATTAGACATATGAAAAATATTAATGAGTAATTACAGAAGGTAAACGAACAAATTAGCTAGAAAGACCAGTGTCAATCCAATAGAGAGTTAGAGACTATGAAAGTACCAATTCACTCCACTACAAGCTAACAAGGAAATGATTGTCATTGCTTAAACATGACAGGAAAACTAAATATAGCTGTATAAACAGGCTCTCCATCTTCTCTATATTATACATTAATATTAACATTTGTTGGGTTATTTCAGCATTAAGCAGTTTGTGAGGTTAGCAAGGATAAATATAGATCTTGAAACAAACCTTAGGGTCAATGTTATGAGGACCATTGCCAACTAAAGCAGCACCACTGATCTTAAAAACAACTCTCTGCCATTTTAAGTTAGGTATTGATTTTGACTTCATGTTATTGACCTGACCAAGCGAGCCTGGTGTTCCCACAGAATATCTGCCCACGTCGAAATATATTTAGTTAAAAACCGGATCCAACAATTATTTCCTCATAAAACTCAAAATATGAATGAAACAAAAGACAATTATGCATGTTCTAGATCTCAGGGAAGAAGAAAGAGGTCCAGGGTATATTTCAAAGGCGTACTTGTACATACAAATTGGTGATATCTGAGAGAATAAGCATTTTAATATTTTACATTTTTACAGAAGGGATTATCAACACCCGGTAGGCCAGTACCCTGACCCCTCCACCCCCAAAAGAAAATACTAATGACACCCTCCCTAAACTTCACATAACAAGATCAAGAAATTGAAAGTTCCAATGCTATAGGACAACATTTTGTCAACTCTGAATCTCTGATCCTCGTCCATGAGCTAATTATCATATAATGTCCGTCGGAAAATTTACATGGTGCCAATGCATTGAGACCTCCATTGGTGAGTAGTTTTTTCTAAAATCCTTTGTGTTTCTATGGCCTCTAACCCACCATGATTATCAAATTCACAAAATTTTAACTTGAATACACTGACCCCCTTCTAGTAACTACTGGCATTCCAAGAGATTCAACAGGTTTAACTGGTCAATTCAATCTTTGCTCCCCTAACATATCTCTTCTCAATTCTCAACATCGGGGATGGGCTATGTTGCCCTATGTAAAAGTATAACATCTATTTGTTCTTCCACTATCATTGATTTGCTAATTTCAATGGAAAATATATTAATCAAATACAGTTGTGGTGATGGTAGACCCATAGAATCCTCTAGTATGTAATCTATCTATCCCTCCTTTACCTTCTATCTTTCAAGCAAATTAGCACTATAAACCCCACCACCATGTTAAAAACCTGATTCAAGTTAGAGAATACACAAAACAAAACCTTTCTCTCTTTTTAAATTATTGGTTAATTGAAGATTCTCTTGACAATCACCAAAAAACATTGTATTTCCTTCAACTGTTTCCTCTATTTAAATTCTCTATTCATTTAAGCTGATGTCACATACAAGTAATTTCTTAAAACAAATACAAGTACTACATCCGTTTCATATTACTCCGTATTAGCAATCATTAGAAACTTTTCACTTACAATTTATGTCAAATCATAGCAAATAATATAAAACGAACACAGTATAAATATTACAAGATTCAAACATTGCTAAGAAAAAAATGTATACCTCTTCGGCTGCCTAGTAGCACTCCCACTAGAGCCACTAACCTTATCATCATCCGAAACCGACTTAGAAGAAACCGAATTCCCCACAATGGCCTCCATCTTTTTAAACCACGGCCAATGACTAACCGCGACACCGGCACTACTCATCCTATGCCTCTCCAACTTATACCTCTTCTTCAAATTATCGACTTTATTCTTACACTGCTCAACACTCTTATGCTGATTCTCACACCTCTCACTCACAATCACCGCCACTTCCTCCCAATCTCTCCCCCTCAAATTCCCCCTATTCAGCTGCGTATACTTCTCCGTATACGCATCTAACAAACACTCTATCGCCGTATCACTCCACTCTTCTCGATCTTTCCTGTACTCGCCGGCGCCGGAAATCCCTCCTCCTCCGGCGCCGGCGATCACCGCCGACTTCGATTTCTTATAACTCCCTTCGCTGACGTCATCTCTATCAATGTCCTTCCTCTTCTCCGTTGAATCGGTCATAATATTAATCGTCGGATTCGGATCCGACTCAAGATCCGGAACCGGGTCGAACTCCGACGGTTCATACGTGACCTCGTAAACGACGCCGTTGTCGGAGGTTACATCGGCGCCGGAGATCTTAACGACGTCGTTTGAGACCTCCGATGCGGCGGTGGAGGTGGTGGAGGGTAATTTGGGGTGTAAATAATGGTGATGGGAGTTGAACTGGTGTTGGTTGTGGTGGTCGTCCGCGGCGGCGGTGAGGAGAGAGAAATCGTCGGCCATTTTTAGAGAGAGAAAGGAATTTTTTAGAGCGAGAAAAAAAAGTAAAGGTGGGGATGGGAATGTGACGACGTGAGACGACGTTAGTTTTGGGGTGAGGAAAATTGGAAATCCGTTTTTTTTAAGGGTAAATGTAAGTGTAACGGTGGGAGGGGTGGGAATGTAACCGTTACGGTTTCTTACGGCTACCGTTAATGATGAGGGTAATAAATGGTGAAATGTTGAAAGTCATGAGTGTGGGTGTTGGACCTGTTGGTGATTGGAGGTGGAGAGTGATTGTTGTTACTGAGGTTCGCCTCATTAAATTTCCAACAGCTACTTCAAAAGCTAGCTCTAATTTCAAAAGCTAATCTTTCTAGCTTTTCATAAAAGCTACCTTCACCACTAAAAGCTACCCTAACCACTACTTTGCCAAACACTCACGTCTTTTGTTAAGTAGTGGTTTGACTAAGTCAAACCACTAAAAGCTACCTAAAAGCTACTCAAAAGCTAGCGCCGAACACGCCCTTAGAGTAGTGGTTAACGTTGTTTTTTCATCTACCTCTACCACTAAAAGCTACTTGAACCATTACTTTGTCAAACACTCACATTTTTTGTTGAGTAGTGGTTTGACTTGTTGAGTAGTGGTTTGACCAAACCACTAAAAAGTCAAACCACTAAAAGCTACCTAAAAGCTACTTAAAAGCTAGCGCCGAACACGCCCTAGGTTGATTCCGTGCATCTAAAATAAGAATTGAATTATAAATTTTTAACATATATTGAAAGAAAATAACTACTTCCTCCGTGTTCCTAATTAATTTTTGATTAAATATGAATATACAATTCCCAAAAGTGCATAATTTTCATATTTAATAAGGAAATTTCAATTAAATTATATTATTAACTATTGTTAACAAATCATAAATAACTAAATAACATAATATCTGTAGAAAACCAAAAATTTAAAAATTCAAATGGAATTTTATTTTCAAAATAATGTTAAATTGGGTAGCTTGTAAAGGAAAAATATGACATCATCCATGCATTTTGGAGAGAAAAAATAAAATAAGAAAGTGACACATAAGCAGTGATGATATCAGCGGTTGTTATTTTAGTATATATATAGATATAGATAGATTAGGCTTAGACCCAGTTCAATTCTAATAAATTCAGTTCAGTTTAGATCTTAATTTCCTTCTCTCATAAAATATTCATTTTAGTTCAACTCTATAAGTTCAGCTCAGTTCAATCAATGAGAACAGACCCAAAATCTTTAACTAATTTTATGCTCGTGCGATGTCCGGATTATTTATTTATATTGAATTTTCAACTCATAAATTAATAATCACATGACATCATACTTGCCCATTTATAGGTATTTTATGGATTAATAATCACCTGAAAATCTTAAAAAATTAGATTAAATAATGTACAACAAAAAAAAAACTGTGGTCTAAAGTTGTGATCTCTATTCATTTTCTCCGAACGTCTAAGGAAAGGTCTCTTTGATTTTTTTTTTGTTTTTTTTTCTTTTTGTACCTTTCCATATCTGTCATTTATATAAGAATATTGTTTTTTTTTTAAGAAAATATTGGTACTTTTAGTGAAAATAAAATTTTTAAACCAAAAGTTTTATTGAAAATAAAACTCTAAAATAAATTTTTTTTATCCTACTAAATCATCTAAACTTTATTGAAAATAAAACACTAAAATAACTATTTTATTCTACTAGAATCTTTTCAATTTTTTAATCCTATTCTACATATATATATATATATATATATTTAAGTCTCTATGCCTTGTAGACCACGTCACCTATTCCATTTCTCATTATGCCACATCATCAATACTCAATCAACTACAATATTGCTTCATATAAAAAAAATGATGATAAGGGGATTTGAACACCCAACCAATTATAAGAAAGATAGTTACTTAACCATCTAAGCTAATCATAAGCTATGTTATAAACATGAAAATAAATTTATATAATTGATAATTACAAGGTCTAATTAAAGTAGCAACCGGTGCAACGCCCGGGCTACACACTAGTTAATAATTAATTGTCGTTTGTGTGGCGCGACACTTAGCGAAAAATTGGAATGCCAAGTGTTGTTGTCTCATAATCTAACTAAAAGTTTATTTTTATATATTATTTATATGATGGATACATTTGAACTACTTCTTTTGCTCCAAAAAATATTATAATAAAAAAAATTATTTGATGATTATTGAGAGTTATATTCAAATTATTTTTTCAATAAAATTACAATTTAATTTGTACCTATGAAATATTGGTTTTTTTATCAAAAATAAAACTCTAAAATAACTATATATATATAAATATATATATATAAATATATATATATATATATATATATATATATATATATATATATATATATATATATATATATCCAACGTAATATATTCAACGTGGCGTGACATTTGGCGAAAAATTAGAACGCCAAATGTCGCTGTCTCGTGGCCTGGCTAAAAATTTGGCTTTATATATTAGTTATTTTAAAGGGGTAGACTGTAGTACCCGTGTTTTCATACGTATTTTCTAATTAATTAAATTTAGTATTATTTTATAAAGAGGGTATTTTAGTAAATTTATTATTTGGAGCCAAAATGATATTTGAATTTTGGCACCAAAAGAATTTTGAAATCCAATTATTATTTTTTTTTAAAGAAATCTAATTATTATTTTAAATCCAATTATTATTTTTTTTGAAAGAAATCTAATTATTATTTTGGATAATATTTATTATCCATTTATTTATTTATTTTTTAAAAAAAAAGTAAAAAAAAAAAGGATTATTTATATATTTCGGATATTTAATCAAAGCAAAATTATATTTTATTAACTATATTAAATGGCCGAAAATTCCCATTCATTTAGCTAGGAAACTCGGATTTTCTATGTGTAAAAAATCTTATTTTCTTAGTTATTTATTGGTGAATAATTGGTATTTAATTAATTAATTATTCTATATTATTTACACAATTATTTTTATTCCTTAAACCGAGCAAAAATCTTCCAAATACTACTAAGGGAATCCGAAAATCTGAGCTATGGAAAGCTCAAGATTTTCGGCCCTCTTGTATTATTTTGGGGGAAATTATTTTGGTAAATTGTACTATTAATAATCTCCCAAAATCTCTTATTTTCTTTAATTCTATTTCTCCATCTTTTAATATTTGATCATCATATTTTCTTGCCTTTTATTCTTCTTAATTATTCCTCGAGTAATTCCATATTATTATGCATGACAAACATACCTTCCATACTCCATCTTTTAATATTTGATCATCATATTTTCTTGCCTTTTATTCTTCTTAATTATTCCTCGAGTAATTCCATATTATTATGCATGATAAACATACCTTCCATATTTAATTACACACAATCACCTTAATATCAAAACCTTCCTTAATTCTTTTATTTACTTCTCCAAGTAATTCCATAAACCCTACTTGTCCTAATTCTTCCCAAATTTTCTTGCCATAATTCTTGCATGAGCTAGCCTATAATTACCCCTTCATACCTCTCACATTCTTCACACCAATTCTCTTCTTCTCTTACTCTTCTTCTCCTCTTTTCTAAAGAAAATCAGCCTGTACATCTTTGGAGCCAATTTTCGGGCACTTCTTTTCAGTTTTGGGGTTTTGCTATTTCACATAAAATTGTTTCTGTCAAAAATTCCTTGAGGTTAGGCTCAAAAATCACCCAATTCAGAGTTATATCAAAGGAGTTACAGCCTCTACAAGTTCTGCCTATTCTTTCCAACACAAATCCAATTATTCTCTTTTCCTTGGTTTCTTATCTTTTCTTCTTCTCTTCTCTAATTCAATTATTATTACTATTATTATGGGGGATTTATAAATAATTATTATGATTAGTTTTAATTATATAAAATCAAATTTTTAATGATGTTTATGAGAAATTAATTTAAAAGGTTCATTTGCATATAGTTGGGGTTTTTTTAATTATTTGTTAACCTTATATTGATTAAGGTTATAATTATTTGTAGGGTGTGTAAGGATCAAGATTCTTGAGGTTCTTTTGGTGTGTTTTGCTAAGCAAGGATCAAGGTATGTTTAGGTGGCTAGATACTTTTGAAAGTGATTGGTTTGAATAACATGTGTTTACATGATTTTGATTGGTGATTGAATTAAATTGATTTGAATTATGATTTTGAAATAAAATATGTTTGAAGGTATTGATTTAAATAACAGTATTTTGAATGATTGATTTTTAAATCATGTTTTGAATGGTTTGGATTACTTGTCGTGTTTAAATAAAGGAATTGATTCTAAGAGATTTGTTTAATTAAATAAAGGTTTTCCAAGGAAGATTTGTTGATTTTGAAAAACTACTAATTAATATGAGAATTTATTCTCAAGTATTTACTTACAAGGTTTGATTTTGAAAGCATGTGGAATTAATTAAAAAGGATTTTGAATTATATTGGAACTATTGGATATTAAAAGGATCTATTGAACCATTGAATTATTATTATTATTATTATTATTATTATTATTATTATTATTATTATTATTATTATTATTATTATTATTATTATTATTATTATTATTATTATTATTATTATTATTATTATTATTATTATTATTATTATAAATGCTTTATAAGCATGTTGATAATCCCACTATGCAAATTTGGTTTATTGATAAGGCCTTGGACTTTGTATGAACGGGTCTTTCCTCAATAATAGCCTTGTAATATAAGGAGACTAGCTTGGGGGTGTGCACACTTGGGTGAGGAATTGGATTAAAAGAAATTTTTTCTTAAGAAAATTGGTTTTATTAACTATTATTTTGAATATTGAATCGCTGGAATCGGTTTTGGAATAATTAGTTAGGAATTTATTGGATTAATTATTGGAATTGATTTTAAAAGCATGTTTGCAAATAAATTGAGTTTACATTATCTTGCACTTATCGTACTTAGCATAATTTGCTAATCCGTATTTTTATTTGTTTTGGTTCGATCTGCTTACCGTAACGGTAAGCAGTGTTGACTATTTTCAGGTGGAGTCGTGAATGAACATAGGGGAGTCCCGGGAATTGATTCACCTAGTTTAGGAATGTTGGTCTTGTCTTTATTTTGAGTACTCATAACAATGTTACTATTTTTATAAGTATTAATAAAAGAAAGTTGAGTTTTCGCTGCCAGTTTTGTTATTGAGTTAAGTATTTTGAGTAGCCTTGCGTAATCACGGGGCGGTAATACGCTCAATTTTATCTCTACGGTATAATTATATGTTTTATATTGGTATTTCCGTAGAGGGAGATTTGGGGGTGTTACAGGTGATCTCCTGAGAAGTTTTCTCGACATATGCATGAGTGAGGAAAAAATTCATTAGAAGGACTTGTATTAGTTTGTGAGGACAATTGTTATCCCTTGATGTGCATTTTGTGACAATAGGCCCCTCCCTAATTTGTTTGGGGTCAGGGTGTTACAAATGGTATATGAACAACCCTACCTAACGGGGAGAATTCTAGGGCCATATGGCCATATCCAGATTGGATGTAACACTTTGGCTACCCAGTTTCATTAGGCGTAATACTGGAGTCCCTAGGATTTCAGGCGCAATGATGGTATTGCCATTCTCAAGTGGGGGTGTATGAATTACTACTACCCATCATGATTGTTTTAAATGAATTTAATATAGTACTCATACCAAAAAGATAGATGCATCTTCCTTTTGGGATCTGGGAGTAGTTTTAGGATGAGTGACCTCTTGAGAAATTTTCTCGGGCTGCGCATGAGTGAGGACAAAATGCGTCAGAATGACTTGTGTTGGTCTATGAGGACAGTTGTTGGCCCTTAATGCGCATCTCATGACAATAGGACCCTCCCTAATTTGTTTAGGGCTGGGGTGTTACAAATTATGTATGAAATCCATCCCAAATAATTGGACCCATTATCTTTAGTGTTGGTAGTTCGTGAGTGTTAGGGTGGTGGTGGTTCGTGGGTTAATTTGCTGGGTGTTGGTGGTGGTGGTGGTTCCGAGTTTGTTGGGTTCGTGGGTGTAGACAACTAAAAATGTCTCCCCAAAACCAAACCCAATGATGAACGACCTTTCACGCCACTATTGGTCGGGTTGAGTATTTAATCTTTGGAGTGCTTAAATCCATGTTCCATTCAATACATTTTATAAACCAATCCATTTCCTAGCTCATTTCCCTACACCATAATTTGTTTTTCTCTTTTCATGTCCACATCACAAAACCGAGAGAACTAATTTTGTAGCCTTATAATTTTGTTCTAATTATTATCTGGTTTGATAGGCCTTGAAATAAACTTTCCAACCATACATCATAAGCCCAATTCTGATTTAAAACGAAGAAGATATGAGCAAAATACTAAACTCGGCCCAAAATCGACACCCTTTCACTAAAACAGACATATCTTAAAATCTACAAATTATTTTGACCTGATTCTAATTGGGTTGGTGTAGACACCCAAATTTGTCTCCCCAAAACCAAACCTAGTGATGAATACCTTTCATGTCATTTGATTATCGAACAAAGCGAAAGTGTGAAAAGTCTAGTGATGAGGATGTTTTTATTAAAATATCTCTTCTTTCTGTTTTTGAAAATATTTCTTTTCTTACCTTATTTATGAAAAACGAGCATTCCAGTTTATTTTGGTCCATGATATGGGTTCAATAATAGTTTAGTTGGATAGGGTTTGAAAAGACATTTCCAACGATATATTATAAGCCCAATTCCGATGAATAATGAGGAAGTTATGGTCAAAATACTAAACTAGGCTCGAACCGGATCTTACCTACGACCCAATGATCATGTGGAGGGTCCAAAGGTTTAGTCCTATTCCTAAAATAATTAGTATTAATTATAAGCTTCTATAAGTTTTTAAAAGATCTTAATTATCCTTTTTGAAAAGATAAAATTAAAGAATTTGAGTTAAATAAAAACTTTCCTTTTTCTTAAATCCTAATTCTATTCGAATTTAAATATGTTCAAAGACAGTCAGATTTTATTTTTGTGCCTCATAATCTTTATCCAAATTTTATATGGTTGGATAGATCTTGAAATTATCTTTCCAATAATATATTAAAATATTAAATTCGAGCTATAACGAAAAAGATATGAATGAGATACAAAACTCTATCCAAAACTGACACCCTTCCACTATTTCGGCCATATATTTTTATCTACAAAATATTTTAATCTGATTATAATTGGGTAGGAAAGTAGACTTCAATATCTTTCCAACGACATATCATATGCCTTATTTGGACTTCTAGATCAAAAGATATGATAAAAACGAAATCCGCAAAAACTGTTGTCCATCGAGTTCTATTTCGATTCAAATTCGGATTCTTTTCTTATTCTTCGACCCTCTTTTTTCTCTATAAATAGAGGTCATATCTCCCCTTTTTCAATCATCAATTCTCATCAAATATCATCAATTCTCTAATTCTCTCTCTCACCAACTCTCATCAAGAAATTCTTGATTACTCTCTCTCTCCCTCTTTCTAAACCAACCCTTTTGCATACAAAATTCCGCATTCACAAGATCAAGAAACACCTATCCAAGTTCGAAGTTGCCATTGCCCTAGACGTGAAAGGTTTTAATTTATGAGGGTTTGGTCCCAAATCTCTATTTCAATTATTTAATTTAATTATTTTGATTTTATATTTTCCTTGAAGTTACTAACGCGTGTATTTTGTTATTATTAGAAAGAGATACGAGGCATCCAAGTAAGTGCTTTAATTGATTTATTGATATTATGATATAGAAATCATGCTTAGGTTGTTATTATGATTCCTAGTGTCATGTTAGGGTGTTTTGATCTTCCTAGTATCATATTTAGGGTAACAACCATAATTTCTAATATCAAATATGACAATTGCGATGCTTCCTATTTTCTTCCTAATATTCATGTTAGGGTTAAAGCTTTGATTTTTATATGTTTAGTGATATGCTAGGGTTTGTTATTAATCTTGTTAGTATCATGCCTAGGATCTTGCTATTATTATGCTTTAACATGATTAATTTTATTATAATTGTTATAATAATTGTTATTGTTATTGTTATTATGTTGCTAGATTATATTTATTGTTATTGCTTGATCACGCCTTTTATGCATGTTTAAAAGGAATTTGGTACTTGTAATCACGCTTAATAAGATAATTGATAATCTTGTTTAGGGTTAATTTGATTTTAATTCAAGTGATCGCCAATAATAGATTTATTTGTGCATTAAAATTCAACCAACATAGATAAACAAGTTAAGGGTAAACCTAATGATTGCATGTTAATCAGAAAGCGCACATGCATACGACCAGAATAAAGTAGATGCCTATTATTAGGGCAGGTTCAATCTCTTTTAGGTTGGATTTGTACCTTCATCCCCGAACTACTAGTCATGGTTCCAGACCTATTGGAGTTAACAATCTCTTGAATCGTTAAGGGGTGTAACCTTCACCTCGTGAACGGTTTACAAGTTCCTAAAACTTGTTGGCGACTCTTTTGCTCTATCTTCTTTCCCTTTGGACGCCACCATACTTTAGTGTATGATCATAGTGGGGTTAAAGCTAGGGGTAATGCTTGAAATATTCCCTACAGTTGGAAAGTAGACTTGATAAGATTTCCAATGATATATTATATGCCTTATTCCGAGTTACGGATCAAAAGTTATCATGGTTTTAAAAAAAACGTAAAAAACTGGAATTATCGCGCACAGTGTAAAAACACCGTGTCACGGCAATATCTGACGTGGCACGGCGCCTTGTGCCATGAAACGGTAATTTTCAACGTGTCACAGTGCTTTTTTTCCGTGTTTTTTCGCGTTCTCTTACAGCATATTCCACCGTGTCACGGGAACATTTGTCGCGCCACGGGATTTTACACTGCGTCACGACATAATTTCCCGTGTCACGGTGCCTTTCCCGTGACACGAGATTGTTTTGTGTTTTCTCCGCGTAACTTCTTCACGCGTTTTTATCTTTCGTAGGTTAATACTTTCCCGCGTCACTCCAGGTTTTCCCGCGTCACACTAAAGTTTACCGTGTCATGGCATAGTTTGTTGTGTCGCGGCATGCTTTGCCGTGTCGCGGTATGCTTTGCCATGTCGCGACAGTGTTTGTTTAGGGCTTTTATCTTTTTAGGGTTCAGTTTGTTCCCTCGGCTCATTTTCCCTATAAATACCTCCTCTTTCTACAGTTCGTGGCACCAAATCATTCCCTCTTCCTCTCTTTTACACCAAAAATCATTCTCCTCTCTCTCTCATATTCTAAGCCTTAAACCTATATTCCTAATTACATCATTCTTCCCTTAAGCACTCCAAGGAGTCCATACTTGGCCCGAGGTTCCGTCCTTGAACCAAGGTGTGAAAGGTACAAATAACTGAGGCTTTGGACCAAATCAACTCTACATTTATTTAATTTAATTTCCATTTGAGTTATATTTTTTATTGAAGTTACTAACAATTTATTCATGATGTAGCAATTTAAAGGAACGCGCGTAATGTGAGTAATTAATTATTACTATTTTATTTTTCTTGTTGCCAGTATCATGGTTAGGTTTATTTATTATTTGATTTGACTAACGTTATTATTGTTAAATTGCTTCCAATATTAATGTTTATTCTATTATTATTTATTGATCACCATATTGTATGTTTAATTTAAAGGGAATATGTAATTTAAAATCACGCCTAATAAGATAATTTGGACAACTGGTTTAGGATCCTTTTTTAATGTTGATATTAATCAAAGTGATCACTAAAATTAGAATTATGTGTGCATTAATATTAAACCAATTTAGTATAATAATAGTTTGGAGCAAATGAATCTTTGTTTGCATGCCTTTGATATCGCAGGAATCACTTTTCACTATACTAGGGCAGCTAACGCGCGCAATGCGCGCGCTATAGTTAGCCATATCAGGAATCTCTTTCGGTTTGAACTTACGTTAGACTTTTAGTTATTAGCAGCATAATGAGAGAAAATATATAAAGAAATATATTTGGGGGTGTAAATGTCCACACATTATTTTTAATAGATAAAATAAAGAGGTAATTATCATTAATAAGGGAAAATAAGTAAATAAACATCTTAGATGGTATAATTGTCCAAACACTATTCATTTAAAAAACTTGTACATAATTTAATGAGGGTGTAGACACCCATTTGTGTCTCCCCAAAACCAAACCCAGTGATGAGTACCTTTCACGTCGAATCATAATCGAATGAAGTGAAAGTGTGGAAAGTCTAGTGTTGCGGATTGTAGACACCCATTTGTGTCTCCCCAAAACCAAACCCAGTGATGAGTACCTTTCACGTTGAATCATAATCGAATGAAGTGAAAGTGTGGAAAGTTTAGTGTTGCGGATAGTTTTAATTTCTTTTCTCTGTTTTTGAAAACTTATTTTAAGAAAACAACCAATCCAGTTTGGTTGGTCCATGATATGGATCCAATAGTAGTGTAGTTGGATGGGGCTTGACAAGAGCTTTCCAACGATATATTATAAGCCCAATTCCGATGAATATTGAGGAAGTTATGGCCAAATTACTGAACTGGGCCCGGTTTGAGCCTTATATGCGGCCCAATGATCTAGGGAAGGGCCTAATATAGATTTATCATTCCTAATGCAATTAGGAATGGTTTTAGTCTTCTAGATTATTCTAGAAGGTTCTTTTCATTCCTAATTCAATTAGCATTGATAAATTGATTTTTGTTGACTTTTTAGAGTTTTAATTAAAATCAAAGAACATTTTTTGAGGGAAATACGATTTTATCCTCCTGTACGGCAATTTTTATCTGATTTTAAAAAAACGCGTGAATTTCTCAATCAGCGCCAAACGCCAGCTGTAGCGCCTGGCGCTAGCATTGGCGCCTGGCGCTAATGTTGGCGTCTGGCGCCAATAGCCAGCGTTGGCGCTAATCAGATTTTATCTGCGCCAGAACTCTATTTTGATATTTTATCTTTTTGGCTGATTTTCTTTATAAATAACGTCGTAAAAACTCCGTTTTCGATCATCAATTTCCATTCACCAGTTTTCATCTACTATCTACCAACTCTCATCAAGATTTTCTTGATTACTCTCTCTTTTTCTTTTCTAAACTAGTTTCTCTCAAATATAAAATTCCGCATTCATTAGATCTAGAAACACCTAGCCATATTCGAAGTTGTCTTCGCCCTAGACGCGAAAGGTTTAATTTCTGAGGGTTTGGTCCCAAATCTCTCTTTCAATTATTATTTAATTTGATTGTTTTGTTTATTATTTTCCTTGAAGTTACTAACGCGTGTATTTTGTTATTAGAAAGAGGTACGAGGCATCAAAGTAAGTGCTTTAATGGTTTTTATTGATGTTATGACATAGAGTTCATGTTTAGGTTGTTATTATGATTCCTAGTATCATGTCTAGGGTAAATTTAATGCTAAATATGATTGCTATGATGCCTTTTATGTTTTTCCTAATATTTATGATTGTTAGTATCATGTTAGGGTTAAAGATTTGATTTTTATTGTTGGTGACATGCTAGGGTTTGTTATTAATCTCGTTAGTATCATGCCTAGGATCTTGCTATTTTTATTATGCTTTAACATGATTATTATTATGATGATGATTTTATTATTGTTATAATTATTGCTATTATGATGATTATTATTATGTTGCTTGATATCCATTGTTATTGCTTGATCACACCTTTTTATGCATGTTTAAAGGGAATTTGTACTTGTAGTCACGCTTAATAAGATAATTAATAATCTTGTTTAGGGTTAATATGATTATAATTCAAGTGATCGCCAATAATAGATTTATTTGTGCATTAATACTCAACCAACATAGATAAACAGGTTTAGGGTTAATCCTATTGCTTGCATGTTAGTCAGAAAGCGCACATGAATACGATCTGAATAAAGTAGAGGCCTATTATTAGGGCAGGTTCAATCTCTTTTAGGTTGGATTTGTACCTTCATCCCTGAACCCTATTTGGTTCAAGACCTTATGGAGTTGACGATCTCTTTGATCGTTAAGGGGTGTAACCTTCACCTCGTGAACGATTTACAAGTTCCTAAAAAACTTGTTGGCGACTCTTTTGCTCTATCTTCTTTCCCTTTGGACGCCACCGTACTTTAGTGTATGATCACAGTGGGGTTCAAGATAGGGGATTAACGCTTGAAATATTCCCTACAGTTTTTGGCGACTCCACTGGGGAGGATTTCTATTTTAATTCCTGAATTTGTTTCGGCAATGATTTAGAATGAGTGGATGAGACTCGAAACGTTCTAAGTATTTCATGTGCGTAATTTTGATTAACATTATTGTCATATGAATAAAAAAGATCTCATTGGAAAGACCATCCGTAATGAGTTAAAACATAGGATTTTACACGTAGGAAATTTGAAAAATATCTTTCACAACTAGGACCGAAATAACACTGCGCGAAACTGAAAAATTTTATCGAGCACAGAAAGCTGTTGAGGCATGTGGGAATTAGCGTCAGCGAACAGAAGCTGGCGCCAGACATTTAACCGTAGCGCCAGACGACATCCATATCGCCAGGCGCTACTGCTAAATCCTGGCGCCAACCTCTGTTTGTTGGCGCCAAATTCTTCCAATACCGAGCCAGAAATATGCGTTCTAATTTCGACCAGTTTTTCGCATTGTTTGCTCGATCCTACTTCCTGATCGAGTTTTTCTCACTTTTCTGAAACCCATATGTGTTCTACATATGGACATAACCCTCTGGGAATTCATGCTCCATCTACCTGATTGAACGCTCTGAGCAACAAAGGGTACATCCGAGAATGTTGAATTCACCAAACCATGGAAGCGAGTTTTTCTAAAACTCGCGGTGTCCCATCCACTCGCGCCAACCCTTCACGGTTAGGCTTCCGCGCGGTGCATCCGGACAATTAACCATGGACCCTCTATTGACTAAACCATATCCCGAACTTTAGAGAACTAGAGCCATGGTTAGGTTGCAAAATCATTGCATCATATTGTGCCTACTTGACTAATTGTGCATTATGTGTTGTGCATATATATGTTTTCTTAACCGTTTGTTTGACTTGTGTTGAGATTTAATAAATTAATGACTTAAAGAACTTTGCCTAATTAATTAATTGATTCATTAATTTGAATAAATAAAGTTTAATATTTTAATCAGAATTGACCTAGTACGACTTTAGGCATACCCTTGTTGATTAATAACACCGAAAACAGTCTCAGATTGAAGCTCCAGCATTGGCGCCAAAATCTGAACTGTAGCGCCACTCTGTGCAGTGTGGCGCCTGGCGAAAGCTCTGTCGTCTGGCACTACACTACAAAGAGAGGCGCCAGTCCTATCGTTTTGACGACAGTTCAGATTATTGATCGGGTCATCACCTAGTGTCTAATTAACCAGTTTGCTAATTAAATCGGTAAAATTTCGTTGTCAATAACACTTTGTTAAGTCATTAATTTAGTCTAGGCACTAAGTCCCATGGTCATAACACGAGTCTTAACATGTCACCTACACTCACTAGTCCTATCACACACTTTGAGTACATGTATCACCATGACCATGTCTTAGGTTCATGCATGAGTCGGTTTTTTCCGTCATTTGAGTTGGGGGGTACATTATATTCCTAATTCTTCATATCCCTCCATCTATATCATTTTTCTTCACATTCTATTCCATCTTTCTTCACTTCCTCCATCCATTGCATGTTGAATAAAGCTTGAGTCAAATAATTAACAATGAATATCCCCAAATTCCTTTTCCACAGTACTTGGTCGAGGAGAGAAGGGAGATTAATCAAGGACAACCTCTTTATTCAAGTCTCACTTTTTGATAAACCAATTCGTCAAAAGAGGAAGGCTAAAAAGATAATGGCAAGTCAAGAAGAGGTCAATGAACTTAGGAATCAATTGAATGACGTGACTGAGGTGTTAAAGGCTTTAACTCTCAAAATTGATGACCCTGTGAAGCAACAACAAATGAACCTTATGCAAGAAAGCTTGAGCAAGCTATCTAGTGACTATAAATTTCAGGGCATTAGTTCACAAGGGGTCTCGCTGGACAAGGAACTTCTTCCGCATAAGTTCAACGCCACTGACATCCCTAAATTCAAGGCAACAGATAACCCTTACTTTCATCTAAGAGCTTTTAAAACCATAATGAGCATTAAGGGTATTGATAAGAAAGTGTTCCCCTCTCTGTTCCCACTATCTCTCGAGACCGTTTGCCAGCAATGGTTCTTTTCTCTCGAGAAAGAAAAAACCTCCACCTGGGAGTCCATAGCAAACGCTTTTATAGATAGATATAAGTGCAACATCCAAGACGAAACAGACCATAGACAACTCGAGATGTTAAAACAAAAAGAAAACGAAGGGTTCACTTCTTTCTTCAACAAATGGAGGGAAACTTCTTCTAATATGGTCAAAGTTCCTGCCGAAAAAGAATCTATGAGGATGTTTATCAAGAATCTCCAAGGGAAGTATTCAAGGCACTTAAAGTACCAACACAACTTGAATACTTTCAAGGCTGTCTATAATATAGGCATTGACATTGAAGATGACCTTCTGAAAGATAATAGTGCGAGAGGAAATAAGAACGACCATCCTTCTTCTTCCACTCCCATTAATGAAGTACGTGCTACAAACGCCTCTAAATCACAAATCCAAAGGTCAAAAAGAGTGGTCACCCCACTTGGCATGAGTTATGAAACGGCTTTCGAAAAGCTACACCACAAAGGACTAGTTATGCCCATAGGGCCTATCAAAGATCCAGTTCCAGAAGCTAGGCCACCTAAGTGGGATCCTAATAAGCACTGCAAATACCACCAAGGAAAGGGTCACGACACTGAGGAGTGTTGGAAACTCAAAGAAGCTATTCAATATCTGATCGATAACAATGAAACTTCCAAGATTCTAGTCATCGAAGACGATCAAACATCCTTCGATTCATCACTTCTTATCACATCTGTAGGAGAGCCCATGATCGAGACAGCTTATATAACCTCTCTCGATGAAGTGGCCATGATTGGGGAGGATGAAAGTCTTTTCTTAGATAATACCAGGGAAGACTAGTCAAGTCTAAAAGAGGACGTTCGGAAATTGCAAGATGTCGTTGCCATGCTCTTGAACGTGGTAGAAGGATTAGCAAATTGGGTGATGGTCATCGAACAAAATTCTCGCCAAGAGTTTAATGAAGAACTCAATGCTCCTAAGCCATAGGAAAAACAGACCATTGAAGAATACACTCCAATAGGAACAACTTACAATGAAGCTTTTGACTGTCTTCATGATCAAGGTCATATTCACTCCATTGGTCCTAGTCAAGACCCTCCATCTGAAAAACGTTTTCCCAATTGGGATCCAAATTCCTATTGTCGATACCATAGAGGTTACGGTCACACTACTGAAAAGTGTCTCTCCCTCAAGGATCGTGTTCAAGACTTCATTGATTCAAATCTCCTTCATGTTCCTCCGCGCGACAAGAAGGCCAAGATCAGTAACAATAACAACAGTGGTTGTAAAGGGAAGAAGAACGACTATCCTTCTCCTTCCGAAAACACCTACTCTAGCAACAGTGTTGGTACTTTCGACCTTAATGAGATCTTAGGATTTAGAAAGCAACAAAAAAGGGATTTTACCCCTATTGGAATTAGCTACGATGATGATTTCGATCGACTCCATGCCAAGGGGCTCATTACTCCTATTGGACCTCTTCAAGATCCCCCGCTTGAGAAGAGGTTGCCTAGTTGGAATCCAAATGTGCGCTGCAAGTACCATCAAGGTAGGGGTCATGCCACTGAGAGCTTTTGGAAGCTAAAGGAAGCTATCCAACATTTGATTGATAATAACAAGCTTCCCATACCTCCAGTTAACAAAAAGAGCGAGTAATGATAAAGCAAACAACACAAGACAAGAGGCGAGCTTCAACGACGAGATTTCATGACATCATTTTTTCTTTTTCTTTATTTACCCTTTCCCCCAATAAGTCTAGCATATGCACCTTTTCTTTTCCTTAGATTAATTTTGTAGATTCTTTCTTTTCCCTTTTTTAATAAAATGAGCATTTATTTCCTTGCATATGATCATCGCATTGCATTGCATCAAAAAAAAATCCATGTCGAATTAAGCACAATGTATACCAATGATTTGAGGCACCTCTTGTAGCCACATCATATCTCCTTTCACCTTTCAAATATGCAATCCTTTTTTGATAAACCACATTGACCCTCGTCTAACAATAGACCTTTCATTCTTCAACCCATATATACCTAACCTTGGGATGGGATGGTGTGTAACTTATGCAATTTCAAAAGCTTGAGTGATTTCAAAAGATCAAAATAAATAAAATAAGAAAAAAATAAATGAAAGTGTACAAAAAAGGCAAGTGTTCCAATGTCTTTGATATGAACATGTCTTCGATATGAACACGTCTCAGATTGCGTCTCTTATCGAGTGATTGGTACCGTGCCTGAGAAACATGAATGCCAAGTGAGTGATAGACCGCATGATCAGGATTTCCCACACTTAAATAAAATAAATGCTAAAGCAAAAGAAAGAGCTAAAAAAGAGTAGAAAACCTCAAGCATAAAAATACAGATATTCAAAAGCAAGGTTGCACACCTTGGGGGCTTATCTAGGGTCTTGAGCCTTTATCCCCTTCTTCTATAACCTTTAGCCTAACCACGTTACAAACCCTTAAAAAGACCTTTTTGAGGTATACACACACTTGTGCGAGGTTCGGCTAGAGCTACGTTCGGCCTGATTCCTAACGGATACATAGGCAACCTCACATCGAGGTGCGGCCGTAATAAACATGCATTCATATTCACATTCACACACCATGATCATATCAAGGGATCTCCTATGCTCATCCCTATCCGTGTAGAGCTAGACTTGGGGGCTTAATCCCTACATCATTAGCTTACCTAGCCTAAGAGTCTCCGCCATTTGACTATTTTCAATATATTTTCCCACACACTTAGCCCTTGCGGCATAACTTTAGTGTCACTATCACACACATCACAGATACATGACCAAATATACTTTCCCTTAGGAACCCTTTGTCATGAAATCTTAACATAACACTGAAGCATGCCTTGTTATGTCAAAATCACTCATAATCATCATTGCATCACAAAGTATGAAGTGCTTAGCCTCCGCGCCTAAGTTACCTAAATACTTTCAAGTCAACTAGGATAGTCTAAGATGTTACAATCCTTGTACTGTGAGAAACAACATTTGAGTAAGCTCATTCAACATGCACCTTCAAAACTTCGCTTCTTTCTTTTTTCACATCTTTCTTTTTCGGGAGAAAGTCGGTACCCTCCACAAAAATGACGGAAAATTTTTGCTTTTTTGCATTTTCGAGTCGCACAATCAACACTATTCACACACGGTTCATGAGTCACATGTGTTATTTCACTTCGAGTCGAGTCAACCTCGAGTCAATCACAGCGAATCAAGTTTATACCTTGAGTTGTGTCGAGTCAATGAGTCAAGCGACGTTAAACCTTAGGTCAACCCTAAGATAATTAAAGAGAATAGCAAAGTTCTATAGTCAAAAATAAATACAGGTGCAGCAGAATAGGGAAGACCCTACTCCAGCGCCAGACGACAACATCTAGCGTATGGAAATAGATTTCAGGGCTTGGCGCTAGATCTCAGCATCTGGCGGCAGAGTCAATTCTTGGCGCCAGAGATGTTTCGGTAGCGACAGAGCTCGAAGCCTCTCAGAAAGGTGATTTCAACCTCATACAACAATTTCGGGTTTCTTGGTGTGCCAGTTAGCCCCTATAAGCAATTTGACATGATTAAGTAGTCAGTTTGATTACAATCACAATAAGTGATCGACCTGATGAAATATCGTCTCACTTAGCTTAAAGCGCCTAAGAATTGGCTCATCACGGAGATACCGACATACTGGTTTTAGCGGAAGCAAAGTTCAAGCGAGTTTTAGAGATCGACAAGTGTTGGTCTTCGGAAATTTTTCCTCGGAATATTATCGCAACAAACATTCAAGCATCAAAGCTCCTTTGTTCAAAGACGTGTGGACATTTCTGTCAAGCTCTTTTGTTCAGAGACGCGTGAACATTTCCATCAAAGCTCTTTGTTCAGAGACGCGTGGACATTTCTTCAAATCTCTTTTGTTCAGAGACGCGTGGACATTTCTTTCAAGCTCTTTTGTTCAGAGACGCGTGGGCATCCTATCATTCAAGCTCTTTGCTCAGAGACGCGTGGGCATCCTATTTTCAAGCTCTTTTGTTCAGAGACGCGTGGACATTCCATCAAAGCTCTATTGTTCAGAGACGCGTGGACACATCATTCAGAAGTTCATATTAAAAAGAATATAATAAAACAGCTCTTTTGCTCAGAGACGCGTGGGCATCCTATTATCAAGCTCTTTGTTCAGAGACGCGTGGGCATATCATCGAAGCTCTTTGTTCAGAGGCTCGTGAACATATCTGTAGACACCCATTTGTGTCTCCCCAAAACCAAACCTAGTGATGAGTATCTTTCACGTTGAATCATAATCGAATGAAACGAAAGTGTGGAAAGGTCTAGTGTTGCGGAAAGTTTTATTTCTTTTCTTTTCTCTTCTCCCTGTTTTTGAAAACTTTATTTTTAAGAAAACAGCCAATCCAGTTTGGTTGGTCCATAATATGGGTCCAATAGTGGTGTAGTTGGATGGGGCTTGCAAAGACCTTTCTAACGATATATTATAAGCCCAATTCCGATGAATATTGAGGAATTTATGGCCAATTTACTAAACTGGGCCCGGTTTGAGTTTTAAGTACGGCCCAATGATCTAGGGGGGCCTAATATGATTTATCATTCCTAATGTAATTAGGAATGGTTTTGGTCTTCTAGAACATTCTAGAAGGTTTTATCATTTTTAATTCAATTAGGATTCTTCAGAGTTTTAATTAGATCAAATAACATTTTCGACCGAAATTATATTATTTTATCTTCCAGTACGGTAAAATTATCAGATTTTCGAAAACGAGTTAAAATCCGGTTTGGCGTCCAACCCCAGGCCTTGGCGCTTGGAATCAAGGTTAGCGCCAGACGCCAGAATTGGCGCCTGGCGCTAGCCACATTTCCTGGCGCCAATGAGCCAGGTCTGGCGCCAAGGTGGATTTGTGGTCTTCATACTCTGTTTTGATAAATTATCTTTTTTGGATGATTTTCTCTATAAATATCGTATCAAAAACTCCGTTTTCATTCACGAATTCTTCTTATTCTTAAGTCTTCATCAACTCTCATCAAGATTTTCTTGATTATTCTCTCTCTCTCTCTTTTTCTAAACTAGCCTTTTCTCAAATACAAAATTCCGCATTCACAAGATCTAGAAACACTTAGCCATATTCGAAGTTGCCTTCGCCCTAGACGTGAAAGGTTTTAATTTCTGAGGGTTTGGTCCCAAATCTCTATTTAAATTATTTAATTTAATTGTTTTGATTATTATTTTCCTTGAAGTTACTAACGTGTGTATTTTGTCATTAGAAAGAGGTACGAGGCATCAAAGTAAGTACTTTATTGATTTATTGATTTTATGATGTAGATATCATGTTTACATTGTTATTATGATTCCTAGTATCATGTCTAGGGTATTTTTAAATATGATTGTTATGATGCCTTTTATTCTCTTCCTAATATTAATTCATGTTAGTATCATGTTAGGGTTAAAGATTTGATTTTTAATGCTTAGTGACATGCTAGGGTTTGTTATTAATCTTGTTAGTATCATGCCTAGGATTTTGCTATGCTTTAACATGATTATGATTATTATATTTATGATTATGATTAATGATGATTATTTATTATGTTGCTTGATATGCATATTGTTGTATATTGTTATTGCTTGATCACCTTTATTGCATGTTAAAGGGAATTGGTATTTGCAATCAAGCTTAATAAGATAATTAATAATCTTGTTTAGGGTTAACTGTGATTATAATTCAAGTGATCGCCAATAATAGTTTATTTGTGCATTAAATTCAACCAACATAGATTAAACAGGTTTAGGGTTAATCCTATTGATTGTATGTTAGTCAGAAAGCGCACATGAATACGAGCAGAATAAAGTAGAGGCCTATTATTAGGGCAGGTTCAATCTCTTTTAGGTTGGATTTGTACCATCATCCCCGAACCCTTATTTGGTTCATGACCTTATGGAGTTGACGATCTCTTGGATCGTTAAGGGGTGTAACCTTCACCTCGTGAACGGTTTACAAGTTCCTCAAAAACTTGTTGGCGACTCTTTTGCTCTATCTTCTTCCCTTTTGGACGCCACCGTACTTTAGTGTATGATCACAGTGGGGTTCAAGCTAGTGGGATTTTAAAGGCTTGAAACTATTCCCTACAGTTTTTGGCGACTCCACTGGGGAGGATTTCTATTTTAATTCCTGAATTTGTTTCGGCAATGATTTAGAATGAGTGGATGAGACTCGAAAAGTTCTAAGTATTTCATGTGCGTAATTTTGATTAACATTATTGTCATATGCATAAAAAGGTTCTCATTGGAAAGATCATCCGTAATGAGTCAAAAATATAGGATTTTACACGTAGGAAATTTGAGAAATGTCTTTCACAACTAGGACTGAAATAACACCACGCGAAACTGGAAGATTTTATCGAGCACAGAAAGCTGCTGAGGCATGTGGGAAGTAGCGTCAGGGGCCAGAGCTTGGCGCCACACTTTTAGCCGTAGCGCCAGATGCCAGTATTGGCGCCAGGCGCTACAGTTAAAAGTTGGCGCCAGTCTCTGTTTGCTGGCGCCAATTTCCCCCAATACCGAGCCAGAAATATGCGTTCTAATTTCGACCGGTTTTTCGTATTGTTTGCTCGATCCTGCTTCCTGATTGAATTTTTTCTCTCTTTTCTGAAACCCATATGTGTTCTACATATGGACATAACCTTCTGGGAATTCATGCTCTATCTACCCGATTGAACGCTCCTGGCAACAAAGGGTACATCTAAGAGGTTGAATTCACCAAACCATGGAAGTGAGTTTTTTCTAAAAACTTGCGGTGTCCTATCCACACGCGTTAACCCTTCACGGTTAGGCTTCTACGCGGTGCATCTGGAAAATTAACCATGGACCCTATTTGACTAAACCATATCCCGAACTTTAGAGAACTAGAGCCATGGTTAGGTTGAAAACTCATTGCATCATATTGTGCCTACTTGACTAATTGTGCATTATTTGTTGTGCATACTCTATGTGATTTTTCCTAACCGTTTGTTTGACTTGTGTTAAGACTAAATAAACTGATTAATGACAAAAGGACTTTGTTTAATTAATTAATTAATTAATTTGAGCTAATAAATAAACATAAAATCGAGTCAAAGTTCCTTTAAGTCAACCCGGATTTTTATTCCCGTATACTGCACAAACGTCAACTTGTTTTGGTCATATCTGGAGTTTTAGAAAGAACTACGAGTTGTACAACCTATGGATCTGTAGCCCCGAGTTTTATCTTTAATTTGGCGTTGGTTTCATCCCAATCAGAGTCGCAGATCAAAAGTTATGACTAAAATACCACAATCTGTCCAGTTTAATGCATATACGTGAAGTCTTAACTTAGTCTTTGCTTGAGTCTAGTCACATAGTCTAGCCACATGGTCATGACACGAGCCTTAACATGTCATCTACACTCACTAATCTTAGCACACACTTTGAGTACACGTCACCATGACCATGTCGTAGGTCCATGCATGAGTCAATCTTTCCGTCATTTGAGTTGGGGGGTACATTCTATTCCTAATTCTTCATATCCCTCCATCTAAATCTTCTTTCTCATTTTATTCCAATTTTCCTTCATTCCTCCATCCATTGCATGTTGAATAAAGTTTGAGTTAAATAATTAATGATAAGTATCCCCAAATTCCTTTCCCACAGTACTTGGTCGAGGAGAGAAGGGCGATTAATCAAGGACAACCTCTTTATTCAAGTCTCGCTTTTTGATAAACCGATTCGTCAGAAGAGGAAGGCTAAGAAGATAATGGCAACTCAAGAAGAAGTCAATGAGCTTAGGAGCCAATTGGTTACCATGACTGAAACACTGAAGCTACTCACCCTCAAGGTTGATGATCCCGTGAAGCAACAACAGATGGATCTCATGCAAGAGAGTCTAAGCAAGCTATTTAGTGACTATAAATTTCAAGGCATGAGTTCACAAGGGGTCTCGTTGGACAAGGAACTTCTTCCGCATAAGTTCAACACCGCTGACATCCCTAAATTCAAGGCAACAGATAACCCTTACTTCCATATAAGAGCTTTTGAAACTATAATGAGCATTAAGGGTATCGATAAGAAGGTTTTCCCCTCTCTGTTCCCACTATCTCTTGAAACCGTTTGCCAACAATGGTTCTTCTCCCTTGACAAGGAGAAAACCTCTACCTGGGAATCGATAGCAAACGCTTTCGTTGATAGGTACAAGTGCAATATCCAAGTTGAAACCGACCATAGACAACTTGAGATGCTAAGACAAAAAGAGAATGAAGGCTTTACTTCTTTCTTTAATAAATGGAGGGAAACTTCCGCCAAGATGATTGAGGTCCCCACTGAAAAAGAATCCGTGAGGATGTTTATCAAAAATCTCCAAGAAAAGTATTCAAAGCATTTAAAATATCAACACAACTTGAATACTTTCAAAGGCGTCTATGACATAGGTATCGAGATCGAAGATGACCTCGCAAAGCAAAAAGCTACTAACAATAGTAACCACGGTGGCTGGAAAGGAAAGAAGAACGAGAATCCTTCTTCTTCCAAAAACGCCCACTCTAGTAATAATGTTAGTACCTTTGACCATAATGGTGTCTTAGCCATAGATAATCAAGGATCTAAAAGGAAACCCAGGCGAGAGTTCACATCCATTGGAATGACCTACGATGCTGCTTTCGATCGTCTCTATGATCGAGGATTAATCAAACCTATTGGCCCTACCGAGGATCCAACACCAGAAAATCGATCTTCGAGATGGAATCCAAATTCCTATTGCAAGTACCATCGAGGAAACGGTCATACCACTGATGAATGCTACAGGTTTCAAAATCTCATTCAAGACCTCATAGAAGCAAACAAGGTCCCATTGCCTCTAGCTAGCGAGAAGACAAGGTGATGATGAAGCGAATGACACAAGACAAGAGGCGAGCTGCAACGACAAGATTTCATGGCCTCTTTTTCTATTTCTTTTTCATCTTTTCTTTCCCCAATAAGTCTAGCATAGGCACCTTTTCTTTTCCTTTAGATTAATTTTGTAGATTATTTTCTTTCTTTTCCTTTAATAAAATGAGCACTTATTTTCTTGCATATGATCATTTCATTATATTGCATTTAAAAAAATAAAAAAAAAAAGAAAAAAAAATCCATGTCGAATTAAGCACAAGGTATACCAATGATTTGAGGCACCCCTTGTAGCCACATCATATCTCCTTTCACCTTTCAAATTTACAATCCTTTCTTCATAAACCACTTTGAGCCTCGTCTAATTTAACGATATACCCTTCTTTTTTCAACCTACATCTACCTAACCTTGGGATGGGATGGCGTGCAACTTATGCAATTCTAAAGAAAGCTTGAGCAAATTCAAAAGATAGCAAAAGCAAAAAATAAATAAAAGTGTACAAAAGGGTAAGTGTTCCAATGTCTTTGATATGAAAATATCTTCGATAAGAACACGTCTCAGATTGCGTCTCTTATCGAGTGCTCGGTACTGTGCCTGAGAAACATGAATGCCAAGTGAGTGATAGACCGCATGATCGGGATTGCCCACACTTATTAAAATAAAATAAATGCTAAAGCAGAAAGAGCTAAAAAAAGAGTAGAAAACCTCAAGCATAAAAATACAAATATTCAAAAGCAAGGTTGCACACCTTGGGGGCTTATCTAGGGTCTTGAGCCTTTATCCCCTTCTTCTATAACCTTTAGCCTAACCACGTTACAACCCTTGAAAAGACCTTTTTGAGGTATACACACTTGTGCGAGGTTTGGCTAGAGCTACGTTCGGCCTGATTCCTAACGGATACGTAGGCAACCTCCCATCAAGGTGCGGCCGTAATAAACATGCATTCATATTCACATTCACACACTTACACCATGATCATATCAAGGAATTCCCTATGCTCATCTCTTTTCATTTAGAGCTAGACCTTGGGGGCTTGATCCCTATATTATTAGCTTACCTAGCCTAAGAGTCACCACCATTTGACTCTTTTCAATATATTTTTCCATACACTTAGCTCTTGCGGCCTAGCTTTAGTGTCACTTTCACACACCGCACAGATACATGACCAAATAGTCTTTCCCTTAGGAGCCCTTTGTCATGAAATCTTAACACAACATTGAAGCATGCCTTATCGCTCATCACTCACAATTGTCATTGTATCACGAAGTATGAAGTGCTTAGCCTCCGTGCCTAAGTTACCCAAATACTTTCATCATGGAGTCAACAGTTGAGATAGCCTAGGATGGATTAATCCTTGAACCTTGAGAGATAGTATCAAACAACATTTGACTAAGCTCATTCAACATGCATCTTCAAACTTTCGATTTTCTTTTTCACGTCTTTATTTTTCGGGAGAAAGTCGGTACCCTCCACAAAATTGACGGAAAATTTTTGCTTTTTTTTGCATTTTTTCGAGTCGCACGATCACATTACAATGCACACACGAGTCATGTACACATTGAGTCATGTCGTGCCATATCACTTTGATTTGAGTCTAACACATGTGTCATTACACTTCGAGTCGAGTCAACCTCGAGTCAGTCAATCATATCAAGTCAAGTTTATATCTTGAGTCGTGTCAAGTCGATGAGTCAAGCAACATTAAACCTTAGGTCAACCCTAAGATAATTCTAAGCCTTAGGTCAACCCTAAGATAATTAAAGAAATTGCCAAAGTTCTATAGTCAAAAATAAATACAGGTGCAGCAGAACAGGGAAGACCCTATCACAGCGTTCGGCGACAGAATCAATTCTTGGCGCCAGAAATATCTCAACAACAACAGAGCTCGAAGCCTCTCAGAAAGGTGATTTCGACTTCATACAGCAATTTCGGGTTCCTTGGTGCGCCAGTTAGCCCCTATAAGAAATTTAACATGATTAAGTAGTCAGTTTGATTACAATTGCAATAAGTGATCGACCTGATGAAAGATCGTCTCACTCAGCTTAAAGCGCCTAAGATATGGCTCATTACGGAAACACCGACATACTGGTTTTAGCGGAATAAAGTTCAGGCGAGCTTCAGAGATCGACAAACGTTGGTCTTTGGAAATTTTTCTTCAGAACATTATCGCAACAAACATTCAAGCACCGAAGCTCTTTTGTTCAGAGACGCGTGGACATTTCATTGAAGCTCTTTTGCTCAGAGACGTGTGGGCATATCATTCAAAAGCACTATTGTTCAGAGACGCGTGAACATTTCCATCAAAAGCTCTTTTGCTCCAGAGACGCGTGGGCATATCATCAAAGCTCTTTTGTTCATAGACGCGTGGACATTTCATTCAAAGCTCTTTTGTTCAGAGACGCGTGGACATTTCTTTCAAGCTCTTTTGTTCAGAGACGCGTGGACATTTCTTTCAAGCTCTTTTGTTCAGAGACGCGTGGACATTTCTTTCAAGCTCTTTTGTTCAGAGACGCGTGGACATATCATCAAAGATTTCCTATTATCAAGCTCTTCGTTCAGAGACGCGTGGACACATTATTCAGAAGATCATATCAAAAAGAAGCTCTTTGTTCAGAGACGAGTGAACATCGAAACAGCAAGGTGGCGTTCCCTGGATTATGGAGAGTGTCACAAACAACTGAGGATTGTTTCAACAGAAGCAATCTTCGATAATGTTCCCTAGGATGTGGAATATTATCAATGCGGAGGAGGATCGTTTCAGTCAAAGCAATCTTCTAATTTGGAAGCAGTTACAAGGCGTAGCAGTTTTCAAGCGGGATGCATTCTCTAGCTTGCAGGAGGTCATCAAAACAGTAAAGCAGCAACAATCGGTTACTTTAAGAGACGTGTGCTCGACGGTGCAAGATACACGTTTCTTAACTCTTCTATCTGTTTAACTAATGCTAGTTTTGCAGGTATCGGCGTTATAAGATTGGTTTAGGATCGCAGAACGTTCTGAATCATTCTCCGTCCCTATCGCTACTTTGACTTTTGTTTTCGAAACTTGCGTTTCTCCAAACTCAGTCAAAGTGGGGGCTTCTGTAGACACCCATTTGTGTCTCCCCAAAACCAAACCTAGTGATGAGTACCTTTCACGTTGAATCATAATCGAATGAAACGAAAGTGTGGAAAGGTCTAGTGTTGCGGAAAGTTTTATTTCTTTTCTTTTCTCTTCTCCCTGTTTTTGAAAACTTTATTTTTAAGAAAACAGCCAATCCAGTTTGGTTGGTCCATAATATGGGTCCAATAGTGGTGTAGTTGGATGGGGCTTGCAAAGACCTTTCTAACAATATATTATAAGCCCAATTCCGATGAATATTGAGGAATTTATGGCCAATTCACTAAACTGGGCCCGGTTTGAGTTTTAAGTACGGCCCAATGATCTAGGGGAGGGCCTAATATGATTTATCATTCCTAATGTAATTAGGAATGGTTTTGGTCTTCTAGAACATTCTAGAAGGTTTTATCATTTTTAATTCAATTAGGATTCTTCAGAGTTTTAATTAGATCAAATAGCATTTTCGACCGAAATTATATTATTTTATCTTCCAGTACGGTAAAATTATCAGATTTTGAAAACGCGTTAAAATCCGGTTTGGCGTCCAACCCCAGGCCTTGGCGCCTGGAATCAAGGTTAGCGCCAGACGCCAGAATTGGCGCCTGGCGCTAGCCACATTTCCTGGCGCCAATGAGCCAGGTCTGGCGCCAAGGTGGATTTGTGGTCTTCATACTCTGTTTTGATAAATTATCTTTTTTGGATGATTTTCTCTATAAATATCGTATCAAAAACTCCGTTTTCATTCACGAATTCTTCTTATTCTTAAGTCTTCATCAACTCTCATCAAGATTTTCTTGATTATTCTCTCTCTCTCTCTTTTTCTAAACTAGCCTTTTCTCAAATACAAAATTCCGCATTCACAAGATCTAGAAACACTTAGCCATATTCGAAGTTGCCTTCGCCCTAGACGTGAAAGGTTTTAATTTCTGAGGGTTTAGTCCCAAATCTCTATTTAAATTATTTAATTTAATTGTTTTGATTATTATTTTCCTTGAAGTTACTAACGTGTGTATTTTGTCATTAGAAAGAGGTACGAGGCATCAAAGTAAGTACTTTATTGATTTATTGATTTTATGATGTAGATATCATGTTTACATTGTTATTATGATTCCTAGTATCATGTCTAGGGTATTTTTAAATATGATTGTTATGATGCCTTTTATTCTCTTCCTAATATTAATTCATGTTAGTATCATGTTAGGGTTAAAGATTTGATTTTTAATGCTTAGTGACATGCTAGGGTTTGTTATTAATCTTGTTAGTATCATGCCTAGGATTTTGCTATGCTTTAACATGATTATGATTATTATATTTATGATTATGATTGATGATGATTATTTATTATGTTGCTTGATATGCATATTGTTGTATATTGTTATTGCTTGATCACCTTTATTGCATGTTAAAGGGAATTGGTATTTGCAATCACGCTTAATAAGATAATTAATAATCTTGTTTAGGGTTAACTGTGATTATAATTCAAGTGATCGCCAATAATAGTTTATTTGTGCATTAAATTCAACCAACATAGATTAAACAGGTTTAGGGTTAATCCTATTGATTGTATGTTAGTCAGAAAGCGCACATGAATACGAGCAGAATAAAGTAGAGGCCTATTATTAGGGCAGGTTCAATCTCTTTTAGGTTGGATTTGTACCATCATCCCCGAACCCTTATTTGGTTCATGACCTTATGGAGTTGACGATCTCTTGGATCGTTAAGGGGTGTAACCTTCACCTCGTGAACGGTTTACAAGTTCCTCAAAAACTTGTTGGCGACTCTTTTGCTCTATCTTCTTCCCTTTTGGACGCCACCGTACTTTAGTGTATGATCACAGTGGGGTTCAAGCTAGTGGGATTTTAAAGGCTTGAAACTATTCCCTACAATATCCAAAAAAAATAGCTCTTTGTTCAGAGACGAGTGAACATCGAAATAGCAAGATGGCGTTCCCTAGATTGTGGAGAGTTGTCATAAACAATTGAAGGTAATTTCAAGTGAAGTTGTCTTCGATTATGTTCCCTTAGACGTGGAGGATGGTTATAAAGCGGAAGGGGATTGTTTCAAGCGAAGCAATCTTCGATAGCATTCCCTTGGACGTGGAATATGGTCAAAGCGGAAGAGGATCGTTTCAAGCGAAGCAATCTTCTATATTGGAGGCAGTTACAAGCGTAGCAGTTTTCAAGCGGGATGGCATTCTCTTGGCATGAGGTCATCAAAACAACAGCAAAGCGGCAGCAAATCGGTTACTTTCAGAGACGTGTGCTCGACGGTGCAAGATACACATTTCTTAACTCTTTTATCTGTTTAACTAACGCTAGTTTGCAGGTATCGGCGTTACACGAGTGGTTTAGGATCGCAGAACGTTCTGAATCATTCTCCGTCCCTATCGATACTTTGACTTTTGTTTTCGAAACTGGCGTTTCTCCAAACTTAGTCAAAGTGGGGGCTTCTGTAGACACCCATTTGTGTATCCCCAAAACCAAACCCAGTGATGAGTACCTTTCACGTTGAATCATAATTGAATGAAGTGAAAGTGTGGAAAGTTTAGTGTTGCGGATAGTTTTAATTTCTTTTCTCTTCTCTCTGTTTTTGAAAAATTATTTTAAGAAAACAGTCAATCCAGTTTGGTTGGTCCATGATATGGGTCCAATAGTAGTGTAGTTGGATGGGGCTTGACAAGAGCTTTCCAACGATATATTATAAGCCCAATTCCGATGAATATTGAGGAAGTTATGGCCAAATTACTGAACTGGGCCCGGTTTGAGCCTTATATGCGGCCCAATGATCTAGGGAAGGGCCTAATATAGATTTATCATTCCTAATGCAATTAGGAATGGTTTTAGTCTTCTAGATTCTTCTAGAAGGTTCTTTTCATTCCTAATTCAATTAGCATTGATAAATTGATTTTTGTTGACTTTTTAGAGTTTTAATTAAAATCAAAGAACATTTTTTGAGGGAAATACGATTTTATCCTCCTGTACGGCAATTTTTATCTAATTTTAAGAAAACACGTGAATTTCTCAATCAGTGCCAAACGCCAGGCGCTATAAAACACCAGCTGTAGCGCTTGGTGCTACGCTTGGTGCCTGGCGCTAGCATTGGCGCATGGCGCTAATGTTGGCGTCTGGCGCCAATAGCCAGCGTTGGCGCTAATCAGATTTTATCTTCGCCAGAACTCTGTTTTGATATTTTATCTTTTTGGTTGATTTTCTTTATAAATAACGTCGTAAAAACTCCGTTTTCGATCATCAATTTCCATTCACCAGTTTTCATCTACAATCTACCAACTCTCGTCAAGATTTTCTTGATTACTCTCTCTTTTTCTTTTCTAAACTAGTTTCTCTCAAATACAAAATTCCGCATTCATTAGATCTAGAAACATCTAGCCATATTCGAAGTTGTCTTTGCCCTAGACGTGAAAGGTTTAATTACTGAGGGTTTGGTCCCAAATCTTTCTTTCAATTATTATTTAATTTAATTGTTTTGTTTATTATTTTCCTTGAAGTTACTAACGCGTGTATTTTGTTATTAGTACGAGGCATCAAAGTAAGTGCTTTAATGGTTTTTATTGATGTTATGACATAGAGTTCATGTTTAGGTTGTTATTATGATTCCTAGTATCATGTCTAGGGTAAATTTAATGCTAAATATGATTGCTATGATGCCTTTTATGTTCTTCCTAATATTTATGATTGTTAGTATCATGTTAAGGTTAAAGATTTGATTTTTATTGTTGGTGACATGCTAGGGTTTGTTATTAATCTCGTTAGTATCATGCGTAGGATCTTGCTATTTTTATTATGCTTTAACATGATTATTATTATGATAATGATTTTATTATTGTTATAATTATTGTTATTATGATGATTATTATTATGTTGCTTGATATCCATTGTTATTGCTTGATCACACCTTTTTATGCATGTTTAAAGGGAATTTGTACGTAGTCACGCTTAATAAGATAATTAATAATCTTGTTTAGGGTTAATATGATTATAATTCAAGTGATCGCCAATAATAGATTTATTTGTGCATTAATACTCAACCAACATAGATAAACAGGTTTAGGGTTAATCCTATTGCTTGCATGTTAGTCAGAAAGCGCACATGAATACGATCTGAATAAAGTAGAGACCTATTATTAGGGCAGGTTCAATCTCTTTTAGGTTGGATTTGTACCTTCATCCCCGAACCCTATTTGGTTCAAGACCTTATGGAGTTGACGATCTCTTGGATCGTTAAGGGGTGTAACCTTCACCTCGTGAACGGTTTACAAGTTCCTAAAAAACTTGTTAGCGACTCTTTTGCTCTATCTTCTTTCCCTTTGGACGCCACCGTACTTTAGTGTATGATCACAGTGGGGCTCAAGCTAGGGGATTAACGCTTGAAATATTCCCTACACGGATAGTTTTAATTTCTTTTCTCTTCTCTCTGTTTTTGAAAACTTATTTTAAGAAAACAGCCAATCTAGTTTGGTTGGTCCATGATATGGGTCCAATAGTACTGTAGTTGGATGGGGCTTGAAAAGAGCTTTCCAACGATATATTATAAGCCCAATTCCGATGAATATTGAGGAAGTTATGGCCAAATTACTGAACTGGGCCTGGTTTGAGCCTTATATGCGGCCCAATGATCTAGGGGAGGGCCTAATATAGATTTATCATTCCTAATGCAATTAGGAATGGTTTTAGTCTTCTAGATTCTTCTAGAAGGTTCTTTTCATTCCTAATTCAATTAGCATTGATAAATTGACTTTTGTTGACTTTTTAGAGTTTTAATTAGAATCAAAGAACATTTTTTGAGGGAAATACGATTTTATCCTCCTGTACGGCAATTTTTATCTGATTTTAAGAAAACGCGTGGATTTCTGAGTCAGCGCCAAACGCCAGCTGTAGCGCCTGACGCTACGATTGGCGCCTAGCGCCAACCTTAGCGTCTGGCGCTAAGGTCAGCTTTTGGCGCCAACTCTGTTTTTTGCGTCAGAACTCTGTTTTTGATATTTTATCTTTTTGGCTGATTTTCTTTATAAATAACGTCGTAAAAACTCCGTTTTCAATCACCGACAATCATCAATTATCATCAATTCTTATTCTCACCAACTCTCATCAAGATTCTCTTGATTACTCTCTCTCTCTCTTTTCTAAACTAGCTTTTTCACAAATACAAAATTCCGCATTCATTAGATCTAGATACACCTAGCCATATTCGAAGTTGCCTTCGCCCTAGACGTGAAAGGTTTAATTTCTGAGGGTTTGGTCCCAAATCTCTCTTTCAATTATTTAATTTAATTGTTTAATTATTATTTTCCTTGAAGTTACTAACGTGTGTATTTTGTTATTAGAAAGAGGTACGAGGCATCAAAGTAATTACTTTAATGGTTTTTATTGATGTTATTATGTAGAAATCATGCTTAGATTGTTATTTTGATTCCTAGTATCATGTCTAGGGTAAATTTAATACTAAGTATGATTGTTATGATGCCTTTTATGTTCTTCCTAATATTTATGATTGTTAGTATCATGTTAGGGTTAAAGCTTTGATTTTTATTGCTTAGTGACATGATAGGGTTTGTTATTAATCTTGTTAGTATCATGCCTAGGATCTTATTATTATTATGCTTTACCATGATTATTGATTATTATTATTATTTGATAATATTATGTTGCTTATTATTTATTGTTATTGCTTGATCACGCCTTTTATGCATGTTTAAAGGGAATTTTGTACTTGTAATCACGCTTAATAAGATAATTAATAATCTTGTTTAGGGTTAATTTGATTATAATTCAAGTGATCGCCAATAATAGATTTATTTGTGCATTAAATTCAACCAACATAGATAAACAGGTTTAGGGTTAATCCTATTGATTGCATGTTAGTCAGAAAGCGCACATGAATATGATCAGAATAAAGTAGAGGCCTATTATTAGGGCAGGTTCAATCTCTTTTAGGTTGGATTTGTACCTTCATCCCCGAACCCTATTGGGTTCAAGACCTTATGGAGTTAACGATCTCTTGGATCGTTAAGGGGTGTAATCTTCACCTTGTGAACGGTTTACAAGTTCCTAAAACTTGTTGGCGACTCTTTTGCTCTATCTTCTTTCCCTTTGGACGCCACCGTACTTTAGTGTATGATCACAATGGGGTTCAATTTTGGGGTAATGCTTGAAATATTCCCTACAGAGGGTATATATGTAAATACACATTTTAAAGGGTAGAATTGGCAAAACACTATTCATAAGAGTTTTGTACTTTTTATAAGGTAGGGAAGAATTGAGTAGAGGCCAATACGGGTGAATGTGACTCCATGACTCACTTCGTACCATCATCCCCGATCCTCATTTCGTGGTTCCGAACCGTATGGAGTTAATAATCTCATGGATTATGAAAGAGGTGCAACCTTCACGGGTCAATCGTTATTGCCTTTCGTTGTCCCTTTATCGTGGTTGTCTTTTATGATCCGTGAACGGTTTACAAGTTCCTTAAAAACTTGTTGGTGGCTCCTTACTTTATTTGTCCCTAATCGTATACGTCAATTCCCACTTCCTAAGAGTGTCAATATTCACACATGCTTTAACGTAGGCGCTCTTCAAACGACGCCTACAGTGGGTAGGTTTCGTGGGTTTGTGAGTGAGTTTGATAGTTCGTGGGTGGTGGTTTGGTGATTCGTGGCCTCGTGGTCCAGATTGGGTTCATGGGTGTTGGTTTGGTGGTTAGTGGGTGTTAATTGGTGGTAATAGTTCGTGGGTGTTCGTTTGGTGGTTCGTGGCCTCATGGATCTAGATCTCGGTTCGTGGGTGTTGGTTTTGTTGGCCACGTGGGGTCTAGATCTAGGTTCGTGGGTGGCAGTGTCGGTGGCCTCGTGGGTCAAGATCTAGGTTCGTGGGTGGCGGTTTGGGTGGCCTCGTAGGTTAATATATGGGATCATGGGTCTAGATCTACGTTCATCGGTGGTGGTTTGACTTTAGGTTGTTCAAAGAATTTTTTAAGTTATATTAATTATTCACCTTTAGTTCTCCTCCTTAATTACATCATTTACATGCCCTTGCTTCAATAATTATGCTTAAAAAGTTTTGACTTGGGATTAGTACTACCCCCTTTGTTGCAACAAATAATTAACGAGGGGGGTATTTTTATTTTATTTGCAACATTTTCATTTTCGTGTATGTCAATGTATACTAAAAAAAAATGTCCTTAATTATATATTTATAAAATTTTAAATTGTTCATATTATGATTATTTCACATTGACAAATTTTAAAATGACTTATGCTATATGCAAATGTAGACAATATGTAGGGATATATTGGTTAAATTAACACATTACAATAACTTAATCATCTATCAACATTTTAAAAGGAAATTGCTCATTAATTAGAACAACTTAATTAAAAGAAATAAGAGCAGTTTCAATGGTTGTAGATAGGGATTTGCTATAAATTTTCAAAGGTGTTTAGCTTGGCCAAACAAGTTAGTTAGCCCCAAAATAATTTGCTTGTGAACAAAATTTTCAAATGATAGGAGGTTGCTAATTAATAGAATAAATTCAAAAACTAATTAAGAAAATGAGCCTTATTTTGAATAACAGGCCACAGTAGTAGGTAACCATGAGGGTACAAAGTTACACACTAGGCACAAAGAGAGCTAGCTTGAAATATTATGTGTGACATGGATAACTCATTTGACAATTATCTTGCCATTCGAGATGTTAATACATAGTATGACACTTAATTTGGAATACTTATACATTTTTAAAATATAAACCTCAATGAAATACTACCAAGCTAACTTCTTTTATTTTATGGAAGTGACTTAACTTCCCAACATTAAATAACATACTAATTATAAAAATTACGATGTATAAATCAAGTTAACATTTTTTAGTGGATTTCTAAACACCGCCATAAAACATGATCACCACCACCAACATTTTGGTGTGAATGGATAACCATGCCCTTACTAATTCACCACCCCTTATCCTCCTCAATGACCCACCACCCCTTCCGATCGACGACCCACCACATCCCCCTCAATGACGACCCACCACCTTCCCTCATCGTCAGGAAGGCGGTGGTTTTTTATTTCCAGCAATCGCGGTAACCATAGTCCAAAACCGGTTACCAAGCACGATAACCGGCACTAGTAGAAAAAATCAATTGGGAAGCCCCAAATAGGAAGCGGTTATTGAATTCCGCTTCCAAAAACCTACCAAAAAAAAAAGAGAGAAACATACAAATGGGAAGCGGTTTATGAGTGAACCGCTTCCAAATATTCTAATTGGAAGCGGTTTGAATAGTGAACCGCTTCCCTTTAAAAAAAAAAGCCCTAAAACTACTAATATTGTACAGCTATCTTAGTAGCCGCCCCTTATATTGTCTCTCCCTTCATTTTCTTGTTTTCTCTCTCTCCTCTTTTCTCTTTTCTCTCGGTGCTTTCTCTCTCCTCTTCATCTCTCTCGTTCTCATTCTCTTTCCTCTTCTTCGATCTCCTTCTTTTTCCTCTTCTTCAATCTCCTTCTCTCTTCTAACCACCACAAACGCCGACAAACGCTACAATTTTTTCGATTTTTTTTGTCAAACCGAGCAAGCACCACCGACTCACCTAGCAAGCATCACCATGGATTTCTAGGTATTTAGGTCAAATTCGACCATGAAAACCCTAGATCTAGAGTTTTTCATGGTCGAATTTGACCTTTAAGACCATAATTTCAAGCCAAAATTGAGGTTTTGGTGGATTTTAAGGTATGTTCCCTTTTTAAGAGGTTTTTTATTTTATTTTAAATAGCGCAAGATTTATAAAAACTGATCCAAAAATAAAAATCAACCCATTTCAAGTAAAGCGAAACAAATAAAGTTAAATCTATATCTATCTATATACTTTATTATTAGTATTTAAAAACACAAACCATCATTCCCCATCATGCCACATGTAAACTTTATTTTTCACCAATGTCATATGTTACCTCACTATAAAAATAAAAGTTTTTTAGCAACTAAGTTTGACAACAGATTTTTAAAACGTTGCTAAATAGCAACGAATATAATTTTTTTCATTGCCTAATTAAAAGCGAAATTTTATGCTTTAGTTTTATAATAATTAATGGCTCCATGTGTTTTGATTTGTTGCTGCTTTAAACAAATTGTCTTACTAGTTGTTACTAGATTGCATCATATTTTTCTCTTGTTGCCATATAGTAGCAAATTATGGCAACAAATATTTTATTTGTATTGATTTAGAAACAAACAGAGGCAATGAATTTTTTGAATTGTTGCCATTAGAAACAAGTCGTCTAAACTATTGTTGCTAGATGATAACGTACTTTTTTATTTGTTGCCATTGGAAACAAGTTGTGTTACATTTTGTTGTTATTTATATGTAGGCCACTTTTTTCTATTATGTATAAAATTATTTGAAGACACTCTTCTTATTATTTGTTTCTATAATGACATCAAATAGAAACAATTTCAATCTCATCTCTAATTTCGAGACGGATTTTTGATTTTGTCCCTAATTTAGAGACAAAATTTTCAATTATGTCTCTAATATTTCGTTCACTTATTATAAATTATATGCATAGAAGTAAACAAATACTACTTGGTATAGTTGGTAAGAGATTCACCATGTGACATTGAGGTCACAAGTTCGACTCCTACCAACTGGGGAAGCCTTTTAGCAGTGACAAATTTTTATATTGACTTAATTTTGTAGTGCCTCTCCTTTTCAGTAATTAATCCCTTATCTCATATTAAAAAAAATATAAAAAAAAAAAAACACTAGCTTTAATTGAATATATGTATGAAAGTTATTTGATTCACTTTCTTCTAACTTAATATCTTATACAACAACATTTAACTGTTACGTTTTGTTCTGCTTTTATAAACTATTCATTTTCCAATTAAAACATATTATAAAATAAAAATTTATACAACTATATACATAATGTGCATTATACAGCCGAGAAAACTAGTTGACAAATGATAAGGAGTAATGGGAAGTTGAGAACATAGTTACATAGGAATATAGGATGGAATGTACGTTATGTACCATGAAAAGTTTGGAAGTTGGAATTTATTAAAGTTTGATTTTAAGGCCCATACATATTTGATAGTTTCATAGTTCATAAATGAAATAAAATTCCAGCAGTAAAATCAAAAGAAGTTGTTTGAATTGGACAAATGGCTAGTTGGGGCTTTTGAAGGTCTCGAAGCTTTCTGACTTTTCTTAGAGCTCGTATGAAGCAAACCCGTACTTTCATGCTAAAAGGGACATTTTTAAAAGAAACAATGGAATGTTACTTGCTGTGGGTAAAACGACAGCAGTAAAAACGACAGCCCACTGTGTTTGACCACTTGCAAAGTTGTACATACTCGAAGTCTCGAACACAACCAGTAATAACTGGAAGGAGTTACAATTTTAACAGTTTTTAACTAAGAACAGTACAAGCCAATTGTTTACTAAGCCAATTAAATTAATTTAAATAAAAATAAGTTAAGTTCAACAAGTATAAGATGAAAAGAAAAAAACTTATCAGCACAAAATAAATGTTACGGAGTTCTTATAGTGCACAAAATCTCACTAATCTTATTGTTCTACGTCCCTATATAATTGGCACATTGGAATAGTTAATAATATTAGAGTTGTCTTTATTTAGTTAGGATCTGATCACATTTACTTAATTTCAGTTCATTTCAGCTCCAATCAGTTCAGTTTAGTTCAACTCCTAATTTCCCTCTCTCATAAAATATTCATTTCAGCCCAGTTCAATTCAGTGCAGTTCAGCTCCAATCAATTCAGTTCAATTCAATTCAGCTCAGCTCCAATCAGTTCCGTTCAGTTCAGCTCAACTCAGTTCAGTAAATGTGAACATGCCTTTAGTACTTTCTCCTTTTTTTACTTGACCCGCTTTGACTTTTACACTATTCATCTCCCCTTCTTTGATCTTCTTTTTGTAAATAATTGTATGGAGAAACATATTTATGAGGGATATTTTTTAATTCATCTCAAATCATAAAGTATAACTTTTACGAAGTATAATTTTTACTTATGAAGAATTAGAGTTAGGGTATGTTCTAGCTCGTTGACTGAACTGAGCTGAACTGAACTGAACTGAACTGAGCTGAACTGAACTGAACTGAGCTGAGCTGAACTGAACTAAACTGAAATGAATATTTTATAAGAGAAGGAAATTAGGAGAGCTGAACTGAACTGAGAATAAACGTATGAGAACATACCCTTATTGATATTTAAAATTTTGCATTGATAAGCATGATAAAAGAAACAAATCAAGGAAAAAAAGAACAAAGAAAGTATATTTTTCTTATATAGTCATTTATATATTCTGTTTGGCAAAAGTAGCGGTAGCGGGTAGCTGTTAAGGTAGCGAGTAGTGGTTAGAGGTTAGCTGTCAAAGTAACGATTGATAGTATGAGCGTTTGGCAAAAGTAGCGGTTGCAATACTAAAATATATCAAAATTTATATAAATATTGTTTAAAAAGTAATAAAAAGCTGTCAAACGCTACCCGCTACTTTCAAATGCTACTATTTTTAATGTCTGAGAAAAGCTACCTAAACGCTACCTCTATCGCTAACCGCTACTAAAACCGTTACCTTGCCAAACACTCTCAAATTTTTTCTGGTAGCGTTTTGACTGGTTAAAATGCTAACCGCTACCTCAAACACTACCACCAAACAGAGCCTTAAGTTTACACACTTTTTTCTATAGACTTTCGTTTTTTTTCCTACAAAGATAAATGGTCCTATCAATTTTGTATTATTTCTCTCTCACATGTTATGAAGCCAAAAAATTTTCCCCTAACTTATATGAAAACAATTGTAAAAAAGATCAACCTCCCCATCTCACCAACACAATTAGTAGTCCCCACAATCCACTAATTATATTGGGAAAACTACTCCGCTATTAACTTTCATACAATAAAAGTTTAAATTCAATATGCTAGGAACTTGATTCTGGTCTAATCGTGTCGTCCATCAATATAAGCAATGTTTATTTCATCTATTATTATTTTTTCATATTACTTCCTATATTCAACTTTACATATCATTTTCGATTGTATCAATAACTTAATACTAAAAGCGAAACCAGTGATTGACACATGTCATTTACTGGTTAAAAATTTTCCCTCCATTTTTTCTTTCCTTTTTTTTGTGTTTTTTATTTTATTTTGTCAATTCTTCATGAAAATTATTTATAGCCCATAATATTCACCTAATGAAATATTCTTATATGTCTATATTTTTATATTAAGTAATTTTTGTAATTTTCTCCAAGATTTCTACAATATTCTCATGCTAATATTTCTATAATAATCTCATTCTAATATTATAATCAATCAATAACTTAATACTAAAAGCGAAACCAGTGATTGACACATGTCATTCACTGGTTAAAAATTTTCCCTCCATTTTTTCTTTCCTTTTTTTGTGTTTTTTATTTTATTTTGTCAATTCTTCATGAAAATTATTTATAGCCTATAATATTCACCTAATGAAATATTCTTATATGTCTATATTTTTTATATTAAGTAATTTTTGTAATTTTCTCCAAGATTTCTACAATATTCTCATGCTAATATTTCTATAATAATCTCATTCTAATATTATAATTTGGGAAAGCTTTACTTATATATTAATCTCATGCTAATATTTTTTTTATAAGAGTATTTGATGTTTAATTATTTTCCTCACCTTACTTATATATCATAATAAAAACCTATGACTCACTCATTTTTAAGAATTTGATTTTTACATATAGAAAACTAAAGTTAAAGTTAACTAAACTTGTGTAAACCAATCTGTATGTCAAACTACGTCAACAAAATAAGGACAGGATAGGGTATGTATATATCATGGGTTCTAAATAATCAATAGACCCTATTTATTTTTTATTTTTTTTTTCATATTTATAAAGTCTAACACATCAATAGCATTAGAAATTTACATGCATCATTGTCAAAAAGAAATGTCAATATAGCTATTGTTTTTTACGTTTATAAATGTAATTCTTTATTTATATATAATTGTTAAATTAATGTTATAGTTTGTTAAATAATTTTATTAAAATCCGTGCATTGCACGGGACTTTAACTAGTTAATCTCTAAAGACCAACAAATGCGTATATAAAGAGTAAAAATCGCTAATATATATTAACGTACTCTAATCAAAGTTAAATTTATACGGGGTAATAATCAACCATGTTTCAAACTCGCGGATTTAAATGTGCCTTAATGAATTAAAACTCATTGTTACAAGCATGCTTAATAATTATACAAATATTAAGTTTGAAGACCGTCAATTTAAGGGCAACTTTAATCCCTTTAAGGGTAACTTTAAATTGTAATGATTTTGATTGTATTGTAATTTCTAATGGATAACATGTTATGAAAGCTAATATGCTTCATCTAAATATTATAATTGTTTATATAGGTAACATTTATATTAAAAAAATAATAACTGTTGTAGTATATAGAGATAACTTTAAATACTTATAAGGTAACATTAGCCCATCTTACAGTAATAACATAATAAAAATCTGCCTTAATCAAGAATTTGTGAAAGAAATATAGAGTAACCAAATAGGTTTGTGGCTGTTTTTCACTTGCAAAAAGCCTAAAGTCAACCAAAAGACCATTATAAAACATGACCATGATTTTAATAGTAGCCTGACTAGCCTCACACAACAAACATTAGCCATTGATATTATGGATTTCAGTTTGAAATTTTGAATCACCTATACATCATACAATAACAAATACTCCGTACAATCTAAACTTAGGCCTTGTTCTCTTCACCTTAAAAAAATAATATTAAGTAAAAATAATTTCATTTCAGTAAAAATAAGTTCAGTTTAGTAAAATTAATTTCAGTTCAGTAAAAATAATTTCAGTTCAGTAAAAATAAGTTCAGTTCAGTAAAATTCAGTTTTCTTAAAGAAGAATTATAATAGAAAATCAGTAAAAATAATTTCAGTTCAGTAAAAATAATTTCAGTTCAGTAAAATTAAGTTCAGTTCAATAAAAATAAGTTCAATTTAGTAAAAATAATTTCAGTTCAGCCAAATTAAGGTGAATCAAACAGGGCCTTAGGCTAGTTTTGATTTACCGAGCTGAAGTGAATTATTTATCAGAGATGGAAATTAAAAACTGAATTGAAGTGAAATTAAATTAAAGAGAATAAATCCTTAATTAATTACGGAGTAATTTAAAATTTAAATCAAGTAATTAGGTACCAATTAATTTGATGGGATCTACAACAAGGGTACCAGTCGTACTACTTCATAGTAAGAACTCGCGAGGAACGTGCTCATTGACGTGTAGGTAGAGGGGGTGGCGGGTAGCACTGAGTGCCCCCACAAAACTAAAGTGGTCACTTGTACTATACAAAAATCATAAAATATTCCATCTCCAAATTCTAGTAGGTTTAATAAATTCAGCATTTTCAACAAAAAAAAACCTCATTAAAACCGGCCCCTTGAATTACCAAAAAAGAAAGAAAGAAAAAAAAGGATATTTCTTGAGCAGCAGGGAATCAAATATCTCTCCATTTTACCTCCACCCTCCCTTTGAGCTGTCAAACGTCACAAACCCTCGCCTTTTTTTCTCTCCTCCTCCTTCACTTTCTCTCTCCTCCATTGAAGAGTTCTTCTTTCAACTGCTCAAGAACTTCTTCAATTCATCAATCAAATCTAATCAAAGCAATCAATCAATCATGCCTTCCACTAATTTGCTCCTCGAGGAACCAATTCGTATGGCTTCAATTCTCGAGCCATCTAAATCTGTAAGTTTTTCCTCAATCTGTAATCAATTTAATTGAATTTTAGGATTTTCATTTGTTCATCTGAATCTCTGATTTTGATCAATTTTTGCAGTCGTTTTTCCCTGCAATGACGAAGATCGTTGGAACTCTTGGTCCTCGCTCTGAATCCGTTGAAGTTATTTCCAGTTTGCTTAAAGCTGGAATGTCAGGTGATTTTTCTGCGCATTTTTTGGATTATTATCAGCGATTTTGATTCATTTCTTCGATTTTTTGATAATTTACAGTGTTTTTGGGGTTTTTGGTTTGATGTAGTTGCTAGATTTGATTTTTCATGGGGAGACGCTGATACTCATCGCCAAACTCTTGAGAATTTGAAGGCTGCTGTTAAGAGTACAAAGAAACTCTGCGCTGTATGTTGCTTTCCATTACCGCGATTTCGATTTTCTTTATTTGGTTGATTTTTTAGTAGCTAAGTGTGCTACATATACTACTAGTATGATGTGAGTTAAAAATCTGGTTTTGAGTGTGTATGAGTTTATAATTACGTAGTGTATAGGATGTACCTTTGCTTTTTCATCAAGCTGATAACTAGAAGCCGTGTTTTCGCCGAAAATGACTATAAACTGTCTTATTCAATTAAAAATTAGGTTGTTGCACTGCCGTTGGTACTTAAGTGGAGAGTACAATTTTGGTGAGGATGTTAATGTAACGGTAAAAAACCTCAAAATATTATGTATCTTTGTTTTTTCTGTTTTGAAGGTGTCCTGAGATATTATGGATCTGTGAGTAAATTTACATTGATATTGATCAAAATTTTTGGATTTTTGTTGATGTAATTTGGGAATTGTGATCTCGTTGTATTCCATACGAAATCACGATGTTCAGAAATTTTTTTGCAATTGAAAGTGTTTGCCTTTCTGGTTACCTAATGGTTTTGCCAGTATGAAGTAACTATCTGTTTTGATGTAGAGCCAAGTTATATCTTTCATAAAAGTGAAATAGAATTCTGTGGTATTTATTTGTGCTATAATTTGTTGCTGAAACAAAAGTTAGATGCTTTAGATATTCACTTATGTCTGAAAAAGTTTACAATAAGTACAACCAATCAATTCCTTCTTAATCCCATAAGTACACACAAGAAAAATTATCTTTTACGAAGTATATTTGGTTTGAGTTGGTTTTGTATTCTATAGGATGGTAATCGGGTGGTTTAAGATTTATGTTCTATTTGAGTGCAATAGCATTTTGATTATAAATACTACGTCTTGGTGATATGTTTTCAAATATTATTCTTTGTCACAATTTAATCGTTCAGCAACGATTGAAATAGATGAAAACATCTTTCTTATGTAGGTCATGCTCGACACAGTTGGGCCTGAGTTGCAAGTTGTTAATAAGACTGGGAAAGAAATCGCACTCAAGGAAAATGAATTTGTTACTCTCACACCTGACTTGGATCAAGATGCCTCCTCAGATCTATTGCCCATCAATTTCAACGGACTTGCAAAGGTTAGTAGTTTATTTTATCCATACTTGTTAATTTGTTATAGGTGGAGTGATTGTTTTTTATTAGGGAACTGGTAACATGGTTCTGGTCTTTTGCCTCCATTCCTATTTCTGGGTTTTGAAAATGGTTGGAACTTGGAAGGTTCCAACTTCCAATGTTTTTCAATAACATCTGTTAGTGTATGAATCACTATATAGTTAGAATTTGTCTACTTCTCCATTTTGGCAGATTTAAACAATTAACACAGCATTGCATAAGATGTGAACTATTATGCTATAGGTTGCTTTAAACCACTGAGATTAAGTGTAATTTTCCTTTTTGCAGCTTTCCTGCAAATGAGAATATACTCTTTACATTTTATATTTACACTCTTTTCTATTTCTCACTTTACACACTATTTTTTTTTCCAACTTTTATTTAATCGATTATCTTGGTATGCTCTTTTTCCGTCACGGACGTTTCCTTGTGACGATTCATGTTAGCCAACCCCAAATCATTTTGGGATTAAGGCTTTGTTGTTGTTGTTGGAAGAAATCCTTGTCTTTTCCTCCAATTCTTCCTGCTGTCTCCATTTATAGTGTTCAAATTCCTTTTTATCTATATAACTTTACATATATGTTTTAAAGATTTTTGGGAATCATTGGGTGCCCCCCCCCCCCCCCCCCCCCCTTCTCTTAAATTTGTCTGATTCATATTTGCAAACATGATGTATGCCTTTTATTTGGATTATTAAATGGTTTATGTCTGTGGGTGTGTTGTGTATTTGTAAATGTATCTAATTATTTTCACCAATTAGGAGGCTTTTATACCCATGTCTGTATTTTAGACTGGGTAATTCATTACATACTAATAGATTTTATGACAGACTATTATTTTCCTTAATTTTACCAAAAAGCTGACAAATCTGACACTGTATAAAGTTTTTTATGCTTTGTTTGTATGTTTATGGAACATTCAAGCAAATTTGGTTTATAATGTGCTATACTAAGTGCATATTGAATGTTTTACAGGCTGTGAAGAAGGGAGATATGATCTTTATGGGTAAATATTTGTTCACTGGAAGTGAAACTACATCTGTTTGGCTGGAGGTGAGAATAAATTTGTTAACTATGTTACTGTAATTTATTTGCGTTTGTTTTGGCTTTTATATATATGAGGTTCGTGGTGCTCTATTTATTACATGCATACAGGTCTCTTAATAAAAAAAACTACGGAATTGCAACTTTAAGTTTTAAGTTTGATAAATTTTACCGCCAATTGTTTAAATTGCTAGTATTTTTTGCATCTGAGTTACAATGGTCTGCATTATTTGAGTAGGTTTCTGAGGTGAAAGGGGATGATGTGGTTTGTGTGATCAACAATTCCGCAACATTGGATGGCACACTTTTCACTTTGCATGCTTCACAAGTTCGCATAGATATGCCTACTCTGTCAGAGAAGGACAAGGAGGTCTGTAATCTTTTTGTTAATTCAGTTCTTTAAGTGTTTTCGTTTTTATGTATATTTTTTTTTTTATCTTTACTCTTTATTTTACAACGCTCATTATTTTTAATCATTAATCTGTTGATTAATTAAATTTTGTGACAAGATTTATATTCTTACCCATCTTTTTTCTCTTTGAGTTTTTTTTTGTTTTTGCTTCTCCTCCATGTAGAGTGAATCTAGAATATGGAGGAAGATGTATTGGATATTTTTCTAGGATCGCCACTTCTGTTAAAATTTCTTCCAAGATTTTTCCAGCAGTCAATTTAATTTATAACAAATTTCTATTATGTTTATTTCCCTGCTGTGCTGTTAAAGTCTTTTAGCAATTTATGAATGTGTTTGTATGATGGAACTGATACATTTAAGCTTGAGTATGCATAAGCTTAGATCATTCCCTGATATGAGGCTGACAATTTTTGTAGATTGGAGACACAATGCTGTGATCTTTAAAATCATTCCCTGATATGAGGTTGACACATTTTTAGATTGGGGACACGATGCTGTTATCTTTAAAATATTGATGATACGGTTCAATCTATGATGGACATGCAACGTAGTTAATGTTAAAAGTAATAATGCAAGAGATTGGCTTGGTGGGGTTGAGAATTACTTGATACTATTCAGCAGAGTTTTTAGCTAGGTTTCACTTTCATTTTGTCTTTTTTCTTCTACTTCTTGTTTTTTTACCCCTCAAAATGTTTTTAAGAACATCATAGTGCAAGGAATACAAAAAGAGTGTAATGGGTATTTGCATTTTTCTGTGCATCATTGATGTTTACAATGGATTTCCTGAAGTAGCAATCCAAGGGGTACTTTATCAGATTAGGTGCTGTCTTGTGGTTTTTCTGAGATAGATGGTGCATATTAGTGCTTGATACGACTATACGAGTATTAACCATTTGGTCACCTATATGATATGGTTTGGACTTTGGAGGTTGTAGCTTTAGAATCTTGGTAGACTAAATCCATGTAAATGACAATAGGAATTAATATAATTGATATGACATCAATGAGGCTTTGGGTTATTATATGAAAGTTTATAAATTATCTGCCCGGGGGGGGGGGGGGGGGGGGGGGGGGGGGGGGGGGGGGGGGGGGGGGGGGGGGGGGGTTGCAGGTTTTTATTGGTTTATTTTATGCTTGATTTTTGCCTTTTATCTCCAGCTTTCTTGTTCTTATTGGATCAATAATTTAACCTCTTCAATGCTGTTCAGGTTATAAGCACCTGGGGTGTTCAAAACAAAATTGACTTTCTTTCACTGTCATATACTCGTCATGCAGAAGATGTTCGCCAAGTAGGTGGTGCAATATGGTTATCTTTTGAGTAATCTCCTTCTATGCATTCCTATATTTAATTGTATCTTTTCGTTTTTGTTTAGGCACGTGAGCTGCTGTCAAGTTTAGGTGATCTTAGTCAGACTCAGATATTTGCAAAGATTGAAAATGTTGAGGTACGAGCCATCATGCTTCATTCCACAATAATGAGCTTCTAAAATCCTCTTTATTCATTCCCCAGCATTATATGCTGTATTGCTTTCAATATTTTGATTAATTGTACATTATTGAATTACTTAATGTTTTATATGTCTAGGGTTTGACTCATTTTGATGAAATTCTACAAGAAGCAGATGGTATCATTCTTTCCCGTGGAAATTTGGGCATAGATCTCCCTCCTCAGAAGGTCTGCCATTTTTGCAACACTGACTTTAGTTGCTTCCCGTCTTCTATTTATAGTTCAAACACGCTCTAGCAGTGGATATGCACTGTTATCCACTATTTTAACTAATCTTCTGTTATTTTTCCAATGAAGGTTTTCTTGTTCCAAAAGGCTGCTTTACACAGATGCAATATGGTTGGGAAGCCTGCTGTTGTTACTCGTGTTGTTGATAGCATGACCAATAATCTGAGGCCTACACGTGCTGAGGCAACTGATGTTGCGAATGCTGTATTAGATGGTCTGTCAACCATGCTTTGTTCCTAGCTGTTAATATTTAATTTTTATCTTGGCTGTCCTCTTATTCATTTTTATTTGTAATGTCCTCAAACTGTTTCCTACATGTCTTTTTTGTGTTCCCTGTGTGCATGCAATTTATCCCAGTAAAAGGCATTTTAGTATTGTGCTCTATTATAGATATATGATGCACAACTCATGATTGGTTGACTGTTAATGATTTCAGGTAGTGATGCAATTCTTCTTGGAGCTGAGACACACCGAGGTTTATATCCTGTTGACACTGTTAGAACAGTTGATAGGATTTGTTTTGAGGTAAACTGAATATCTGGGGCCTTGTCACCATGCAGAATCCTTTTCAATATTGTCTTCATGCCTGTTTATTCCCTTTTTGTGTATTTAATTATTTATTACTGACTCTTACTTTATAATGTAGGCTGAAAAGGTATTCAATCAAGATCAGTACTTCAAGAAAGCTGTCAAGTATGTGGGAGAGCCAATGTCTCACCTGGAATCTATCGGTTCTTCTGCTGTAAGTCCCATCTAAAATTTTACGTTTACATGTGTATGTGTATGTGTATGTCTATATTAATATATATTATAATATCTGAAATTAGTGTGTCCTCTGTTGTAGGTGCGTGCTGCCTTGAAGGTAAAGGCATCTGTGATCATCTGTTTCACTTCTTCTGGGAGGGCTGCAAGGTATATTTCAAACTAAAATTTAGCATTATGTTTATGTTAAATGCTCAACGAGCCTCTCTCCACCCCCAAACATTACATAGGAAAATAAGATGTTGCAAACTAGCTATACTTTGTGTCTTTGTATTCTGGATAAAGGTAATGTTTGTGCCCCTGAAGGCCCTGATGACTTGGCGAGGGAATTGATGTGATGGTATCTCTTGAAAATTTAAGCAGTATCTATTAAACAGTTGACTCACGGTCATGTTAATGGTTTTTTGCAGGTTGCTTGCTAAATACCGGCCACCAATGCCAATTCTCTCAGTTGTGATTCCTCGTCTTAAGACAAATCAACTAAAGTGGAGCTTTAGTGGTGCCTTTGAGGTAAGCAGGCTGGAATCTTGTTGTGTTCAAGTTGGTTGATAATAGATATTGACATCGGCATGTTTTTCAGGGCATGCGATTTGATAATCCTATTTTTACTACGGTATACTTTCCATCCCAAAAAGTTGGTTTCCTTCAAAAAAAAAAAAAAAAAAAGTCAGTCAGGCCAAATCACTTAATGTATTGTATTTGTTGACAACACATATATGATAAGTGTTGTTATGTTACAACTTTAATGCAACTCTGACTATTGTTATGTAAATTAAATAATGTTATGTGCTATTGAAACCATAATCATTACAACTTTTTGGGATGGAGAGCAACCATTTTGTCAGCTGAAGGAAATGCTGTTAATGGTTCTGAAATTTCTTTTTGAGTATCTTATTCATTATCTGTTTTGTCCTTTACGATTGAATTTGTCTTGATATTATCAGCATATAATAATTTTTTTTTTTTATCAGTATGTGATAGATAATAAGGAAAAGCTGGTAGTATATAATATCAAGCTGAAAATCTTTTAATTTTTCACTTCAGCTACAATGTATATGTTGGTTCAGTTGAATGGTGCATCGTCCAACATACGGTGTCTTGTCGATGCTGGGATATGAAGTCCCTTAACTTGTCTAAATATGTTTTATTTCTGTTCTGTTTTATACATTTTCTGGTTTCTATTTATCTGCATTTGTGGTATACTTTCCAGGATGTTGGGCTACTTTTCTGACACACTGTTTCTTTTCTCAATTAATTGTCAGGCAAGGCAGTCATTGATAGTTAGAGGCCTCTTCCCAATGCTTGCGGATCCTAGACATCCCGTAAGTTTGTCAATTAATCTTTCATTGTTTGTTCTCTCCCTTTTTTTTTTAAATAATTTTTCCCAGAAACTTGATTCACCTAATGTTACCTTCTACTTTCAATTTTTAATTTCTATCGCTGTTAATCTTATTAGACTTCCATTCACTCTAGGCCACTTTCCCATGTTGTGTTTGTTATAATGTGTACTGTATTAGATTTTTAGATGTATCAGATGTTGAAAGTTTGCTTTAATTTTATGGCTCCTATTTGTTGCCAAGTAAAATTGATGTTGAAGTGACTGAGTTACTGAGTGAATATTGCACCAAAAATTCAGTAGTTGAAATAAATATTTTTTCATGATTGGGTATCATTTCAATTCTTATTACGCAGGCTGAGTCTACAAGTGCGACAAATGAAACCATCTTGAAGGTTGCACTAGATCACGGAAAGGCTTTGGGAATCGTCAAATCACATGATCGAGTTGTCATTTGCCAGAAACTTGGTGATGCATCCGTGGTCAAGATCATCGAGTTGGAGGATTAAGCCTGATACTGCCTTTGTTAAAAGTATCTTTCACAGGGGTGCTGGAACTCGTTAATGGGATAGGATAATCTTTGCGAAGCCAGTTTACGAATTTTGATTCTAGTCGATATGCATAATGTTATATCATAAAGTTATCTGAACAATGTGACCCATAGTCATGGATATGCCATGACTCCCATTTTTTGGTAAATGGCACAGATCAATGTTGTCTATGTTTGTGCTTCTGCGACTGTCTGATGTTGAATTCGAGAACCTTGATTCCTTGAAGTCAACATAATTCCCCCGGGTGGGCAATATAGACGAAAACAAAGTGTATAATGTCCCTAGGGGCTGTGACTGCAAATTTTTTATGATCACTTGGCACTTTTGTAGTTTTGTTGTAGGTAATGAAGTTAAATTACACCTTTGTTTTACAGTAAGTGCACTATATTAACTGACCATTGCTGATGCAAAACTTAATCTCTATAATATTTTTTTTTAAAAATAATTAATGAAAAAAAAAATCACAATCAAAATAGAAACAAATAGGAACAGATGTCAAAACAATATTGGTTATACTTTGTACTCCATATATTTTTTTCTTTTTCTTTTTCTAAATTATATTGGCATTTTGGTAGATGTTATATATAGACATAAGGGCTATATAAAAGCATTAATAACATATTTTATTCTCTTATGTTTTCAAGAAAACACGGAGTAAAATAGATTAATCAATTTACTCAATTACGTAATTAATACTATTCACACATATACTATTAATTACAATAAGAATGCATTTTCCCAAGAAAAAAAACTCAATCATCGGCTCTCAATTCATTTTCTCTGAAATATAATCAGCCCCATATGAAATACATAGTGAAGCTCACTGATGATAAAACTCCATCCTCCATGAAAGAAAGATCTCGTTGGGGCAAAATTGAAGCTGTTTCGAATTAGCTCCGGTTCCGTTAATCCTTGAGGGTTGGTAAAGGTTTACCGTCCAATTCAGCTCCTGCACAGTCAACACAAATCAGCTAACCCGGGGGTTATCCGGGAATAACCGCTCCGATGCTAAAGTTAGCAATTTGATGAGAAGAATAAATGACAAGGTAAGAAAGTATTTCTAGAGAGAGAAAGAGATAAAGATGTAGAGAGAGAGAGATTGTACCTTATAATGAAAATATGCTTGGGTATTTATAGGAAGGTAACCAAGCTGGTGCCACCTATCAACATAGGTGCCAGACCGACCTTGTAGGCAGCAGGTGCCTATGTGGCCTGAAACAGCTTTCCACGTGGCCAGGAAAGGCCGACATGGATGTTAAGCCGGTATGCTAATCAAGACTTGATTAGCGATATAAATGTTTATATACGGCTAATTATTGACGGTGTCGGCACTATCCCGTACAGAAGCTCACTGACGATAAAACTCCATCAAAATAAATAAATATAATCAACTATATATATGATGTATAAAACAATAAATTATAACATTTGATCTATGGTTTATCGGCAATTGCTTGTAAATCCCCTTCAATTCAAGGTATACGTATAACTTCTGCCAAAAGTCTAATATATTTGTCATATGAATGATATGATATCATGAAATTTGGCAGATATTTTTTGACGAATTTTTAAGGTTTATCAATTTGGGTTGAAATATTTTTGGGTAGTACTGTAATATATATGTTATTGTGATGATTTTTGAGTTTTAGAGTAGATGTTATGGCTTTTGTTTGAGATGTTTGACATGTTTCTAATTATTATGTAGTAAGCTATGTTTTGTTAATAAAAGGCTAATTATATTCATGTTTATTGCTTGGTTGAATGAATGTGTTTACAGAATTTACAATGCTTGATTTTTATGGGACATGAAGATGTGAAATGGAGAATTTTTATGATTTGCAGAAGTTTATAATCAGTTTACTACTTTACTATTCTTAAAAAAAAAAAAGTTTAAATGCTTCGTTATTAAATGTAGTGTGATGACAATTTATTCTACCAATTACACTACATTAAATGAATCAGTTTTTAAATCAATAATAATATTAGATTCCCTTGGAATAAGGAAAAGAACATTAATATTGTGAAATTGTTGATTTTTATGTATAACCTTTAGGACTATGTATATCAAAACCCAATTTACTGAAATGGAGGAAATATTAGAAGATTTGAAATTGGAGACCGAATAAAAATGAGCTAGCAATGCAAGTATAATACGACATTTTGTTCAAATTTTAAATTCAGGTCTTGTCTCACTTTACAATTGTCTTTTCAATTAATTTTGAAAATTACTGCCGAGATCATAATTAGAAATAATATACTTGTAGTTAGTAATAATAACTCTAATAAGAACTCAAAAGTGGATGAAAATTTTGAAAAAGAGAATCCAAAATGCACTGTTATCGCTTAATTTATTTATATAATTAACAAGCCAATAGAGAATATAACCAGAGCGCCCATGGCCTAATGGATAAGGCGCTTGACTTCTAATCAAGCGATTGTGGGTTCGAGTCCCACTGGGCGTGATTATTTTATTTTATTTATTTATTTTTTTTGCATGCTCTATTCTTCTTTTTTACTCGCATAACAAACTCTACCTTTGTAAGTTTGACTGTTTGTCTAGCTAGTGTTTGGTCCAAGCTTTGCTTCAGTCGTTACTTTTTATTTTAAAAAACGTAATATGTATTTGTTTTCAAATCTTGTGAATAATAAATTATATAACTTCTAATTTAATTAATAAATGAAATGAATATATATGTTATGTGAAAATTAAAACATTAATAAAAGTTGGTTGAGATGGTTAATATATGACCTTCATGTGTAAGAGGTTACGGGTTTGAATCTTGCTCAAAGCATAATTTTAGTATAGATTTTGACAATTATTATAACAAAATGTTAGCTGTTGGTCTCTTATTTTTATCTCTTAAAAATAGTGTGTGGATATTTATACTCTTAATTTTTTTAAAAAAAACATATTTTCCCTCATTTTGATGGCAACAACTAAAGTTGTGATATAAAGACAAAACAAAAGAGCTCCCAAGACATAACTAGCTATGGCGCACATTAACCACCCTGATATGATACATACTTCCTCCGTTCTGTTAATATTGCAACAAGGAGAAAATTACGCATCCCAAAACACATTTTATATGCTAAATATCTATTATTGTGTAAGAGTAAAAAATATAAAAACTTGATATTGTGAAAGTATTTTATAAGACGAATCCAACAATATCCCACTTCACTATATTTTGCTTAACGTATAACTCATATTATATGGTCAAACAAGAGTGATGAATAGTGCAAAAAGTCCATTGTTGCAATATTAATAGAACGGAGGAAGTATATTACAAAGTATTAATTGATAAGAAGTTTTAAGTTAGACCTTTAATATTGGCATTAAACAACCATTATTACCCAACCTGGTTTTTTAAGTGCTCCATTGGCAATTTTGACACTATTTATTTGATCTACTTTGATAAATGTTTTAACTTTATATGTAAGAAAAAATGAATTCTTTTAGGTATTTGTTAGAATTCTCTTAATGAATAAATTATTAATATTAAATTGTTGTAACTTATATTTAATGATAATTAAAGAATTAAAAATATTATTTGTCAAAATTTTGCATAGGTGAGTGTGTCACATCACTGTAGGGCACTTATAAAAAAAAAAAGGAGTATCATTTTTTTTTTTCTAAATGCAATAAAAACAATTAAAGTAAAAATCTAAACTGGTCCGAGTTTATAATTGGATTTATAACCAGTTTTATCGATCTTTGCCCGGATGGCCGGTCTAATCTTGGTAATTGTTAATGAAGCACCACACTATCACCAATAGGGGTGAACATGGTTTGGTTTGGTGCGGTTTGAGTCCAAACCAAACCAAACCGCAAAATACGGTTTGGTAAAATTTTCAAACCAAACCAAACCATATTAGTATTGAAACCAAACCAAACCAAACCGTAATAATACTGTTTGGTGCGGTTTGGTTTGCGGTTTATGATGAGATGATATTTTTTTTCCCAAAAATTGTCAAATAATACTTCACTAATTTATAATAATGTTTAAATAAGTAGCCCTAACGGATTAAATTGTACTACAAAGTTGCAGTAAAAATATCAAGTGCTAACACATAATAAAAATAATACATAACAATAAAAGATATTCATATGAGTACTACATTATAGTCATTAATTATAGAGTATTGACGGTATAGTTTTTTATCTATTTTTCATGGTTTTTTTTATTTATTCTTTAATTTTTTTATATAACATAAAAAAAAAAAATTATTGAAAAATTATATAAATATTAAAATACGGTTTATTGGTTTACGGTTTGGTTTGGTTTATAATTTTTGCAAAACCAAACCAAACCATAAACCATATTTACAAAAAAAATCGAGACCAAACCGTAATTTTATAAACCGTAAACCAAACCAAACCGCTAAAATACGGTTTGGTCTGGTTTGGTTACGGTCCAGACCAAACTGTGTACAACCCTAATCACCAATATGTCGTCTATAATTGTATAATTCTTACTCCTTCCGTTTTTAAATACTTGCTTCACTTTTCTTTTTCGGCCATTTTTAAATACTTGCTCCATTTCCTTATTTAGAAAGTTTTTACAATATTTAACTAATTTATCTCACCTAGTGGACCCACCACATATTTTCTCTCCTCCAATCCTCTCCTCTACTTTTGCTTTTTACAATTTTTTATTGTACCACTTACCCCACTACCTCCATATATATTATTATTTTCTCCAATTTCTTCTAAAACTCCGCGTATGAAGAAATGAAGCAAGTATTTAAAAACGGAGGGAGTATAAATTTAATCCTAACAAGATTAAAAAAAATGAATACCTAGAATTATGCCAACAAATTCAATACCATCTAATGATGAGTTAAATCCCTGGTATGTAAGCAAACAGTCAAACACTGTTCAGCAAAACCTCTAATCGCATCTTTGAGTTCCTAAATTCCAATTACTCCCTCCGTGTTTTTTTAAGTGTTACACTTTTCATTTCCGGGCGTGTTTTTTTTAAGTGTTACACTTTCTTTTTTTGGCAAAAAGCTACATTAAAAAATTATATCTCTCTCATCTCACGGTCCCCACTCAAACCCACTAATACTTTTTTTTATCATATCTTTCCTCTCACATTTATTACTTTTCAATAAACTATTCACAAACTTTTAAAAAAATCCGGTGTACAATAATTATTGTACATCCATTACAAAGATAGCTAAAAGTGATTAAAAGTTACCTCTGAAATGAATAAAAGTTACCCCAATATGCATAAAAGTAACCCAATTCAAATAAAAATTATCTACACTTTATTAGTAAAGAATCACATTTTAAATGATTAAAAATCAATTATTAGTGATTGAATGTAATTAAATTACCTTTATAAAACTTTTCTTGTTGTCTATTTATATAAAAAATGTATTATATTTAAAGTTACCCAAAAACAGACAAAAAGTTACCCTAAAATTAGCTAAAAGTTACCTTTATACTGCTCGATGTACACTAATATTAGTGTAAACCAGATGTATACAAAAGTTTTTGTAAACTATTAACCTCACTATCTTTCTTTTACAATTTTTTAATACTTCAACTACCCCAGTTACCTCTTACTTTATTTAAGTCAATTAAATTGCCTAAAATTATGTGCCGGTCAAACTGTAACACTTAAAAAAACACAGAGGGAGTAGTTGAACGTTAGTAAACAGTCAAACACTGTTCAGCAAAACCTCTAATCCCATCTTTGAATTCCTAAATTCCAATTAGTTTAAGTAAAACCAATCTTCTTTCCCTTTAGAAAGGCTTATCCCATCGTTCACGCAATGCGAATGCATATCCAGCAACTCCCTTTATTTGTGCCGTTATTAGTCTTATTACAATGATAATTTCCTTTATCTCACATTCAAATACTAAATACACTTTTTTTTTTTTTTTTTTTTTTTTTTTTTTTTTTTTTTTTTTTTTTATTATTATTATTATTTTTTAATTTTTTTTTCACCGCATGTAATACCCGTATATTTATTAAATAATTATTTTGATAATTTTTTTAAGTATAATTTTGTAAATGATAAAACATTGGTAACCCTATTTTATTTTAAGTAGAACTCTAATATTTAGAGGTATACATAAACCCTAAAATATGCTATTTTTTTTTTTATCAAATTCTTTACAGAGTATCGAGTGCAACCGTGAGCTAGATATACCTTTTATTCTTCTTATTGATTGTTTGGGTTTATGCGTGAATCAAGCAAGCTACACTTGATCTTACCTTTCCACCTCATCATGAATTCATGCTCATGCATAATTAAAACTCCACGTATCATTTATTCATTCTCATGACTTTGGTAATATGTATATCTGTTCGTATTTTATATTGTTTCGTCCATCAATACACCATGTTTTGGCTTTTCCAAAGGTAATCACGCTAACGATTTTTCGAAGTTGCTTAATTGTAATGTGATTGTATTAAATTATTAGAATTTTTTTAGTTATAATTTGTTTATTAATTGTACTCTGTATTATTATGTGTGTAAATTTTATAATTGTAATTCGCGTGATCAAATTTGTATATGTATATGATTGACTATTGGTATTATATGATTTGATTGGATATGAGTATCGTATTACTTTTATTGTTTATGATTGATTATTTCTAGGGTTTTTAATGTTGTTGTTATAGGGAGCATTGTTTTATCGAGGTTTTAGGGTTATTAACGTAGAGTATTATTTTGGGTTGAGAATTAATTATTTTTGGGTACTAGTATGATTGCCCTATAAGAGTTGAGATATACTAGATTGAATCGATTTTGAATTGTTACATTATTTGGGAACTTGTGCCATTGTAGAGTTATTATTATTAAATTGTGAATTATTATTTGATTGATGTATGAGATCAAAAGGTTGAGAATTATTATTTTGTTCTTGGTTTGAGGCTCGACGTTATAGACCTTAGTCCTTGGCATGTTGGTAACGAGATAATGATCATGAGTTAAGAATGGGGTACAATCTTTATTATTTGTTTTTCTATGGTCCCCTATAGTGGGAATTGACCCCCTATAGTGGGAATTGACCCGTATGTGGTCTGGTTGAAGGTGTTTTCTAATTATTGGGAGTATTCAAGTTTTTATACTTGTTGGTTTGTTATTCGAATTACCCATGTCCAAGGCTAGGTATAGAACAATGAGCATGGCACACTTATGGGATATATTGAGTAAAGGTTCGTATTATTATTCGAGGTTGAGTTGATAAAGGTTTTTTTTTTCAGAGTACATTGTGTAATGTAGTTTCGAACTACATTGTTTAATTGAGCTAGTATTGTCTATTATTCAATTATACTCTATATTCTGATATGTGGTGATTACTCAGCTTTTGCTGACGTGTGTGTTGTTTTGTTGTGCTACTTGTGTTTGCGGCCATGTCTTTTTCTTATGGTGGCCCTGCGACGATCTATTTTAGAATTTGTCCTTAATGGTGAGCAGTCAAGTTTGTCTAAACAGGTTAATGAAGTGAACGTAGCTAAAGGAGCTCAAGTGTTTTAATTAGTCTGTTATAACAAGTTTGTAAAGTTGTATAAATAGCTCACCTAGTTTATTGGGTTGTAATTATTGGGATTTTGTAAGCCTTAACACTTGACAGGTTGTCGAGTGTGGCGGTAATACCTCTGATTTAGGTGTATGCTTCCGCAATTTTATTTAAAGGTTGTTTATTTTTCCTTTAATTCTTATTTATTTTCAGTTAGTAAATCGGGGGTGTTACAAAATGTATTTTTTTAAAAATATTTTATAAATGGAATTTTATTTTATTTATAATATTTATTTGTTATTTTCCGGAATTTAATTTCAAAAGTTTCAAATTATTAATCTGGGTCGAAAATTATTTGAAAAAATTATTGTATGCACCTTTATTATACAATTTATGTCCAATCAAACAAGCCTAACCCTTTTGTTTACTTAATTGACCCATTATTTTTATGAGGCCCAATCTTCCTTTTTACCCTACAATAATTCTCTCCTATAAATACCCCATGAATCTCCAAAAATTTCCCACACAAAAAGGTTAGTCTTATTTTCATCCTCCTTTGTTTCATTATTTTGCTTAATGTTAATTTAATTATTTTGGGTTTTGATTTTAGTATAAAGATTATATTTTTAGTATCAAATTATATTTTGATGGTATAAAGATTATAAATTTCAGATTATATTTATGTTATAAATTTTCATATTTTATGAATTATAAACCTAGGGTTTCAATTTATTGAAAATCATGATTTTTGGGTTTTTATGAACAATTGATTTAGGGATTTTATAGTAATGATGTTTTGAAATTTTGGTGATTATAACTAATGATTAGTTTAACTTAATTCCAGATTATTTTGAACACTTAAATTCGTGTTTTAATTTTTAGATTTTCGTTCGTTAATATTAATCCTATTTTAATCCCGATCAGGTTCTGAACTCATCCGATTTTGATGAAAAAGTAGTGTTTTTCATGTGGAAACAACGTTTTAAAAAAGAAACATTACCTTTGGTAGTGAGCACTACCCTCTCGTGGCCAAATTCAGCCTCTAAATATGATTTTCTGGCAGTTTTTGATTTTAACGAAGTTTTTTTTATACTTGAAATATTATCTTGAGTTTGATTAATAAAATTAATTATGTTTAAAGTTAATTAAGCATAAATCTATGTTTTTATTGAAGTTTTAAGTGTTGGAAATAGTTTCTAAGTACTACTTTTGGTGTTTTATAAAGAGGGTTTAATCACCCATTAAAAAGGGAGATTATTAGGGGTTTTTATATAATTTTCAGATTTTTATTAAACTTTAAACTTGTTGTAATTTCATGTGTAAGAGTGTATTTTAAGGTTTTTATGAAGAAAATTTAAAGAACTATATATAAACCTTTAATTTTAACTAAAGAGAAGGTTTTAAAGTGTTGTTTGATTTGGATTTTGAAGGTTTAAAGGTAAGTTAGTATTGCTGTAAATTTGATTGATTGGATATTGATTGAGATGTTATTATTTGGTTTAGGAGAGGAGTTTATTGAAGGTGATTTCTAGTTAGTAAAGTGGCATACCAATTCGTTTATTCAAGGTACGTACAAGTTACGAAACCTTGCTTGTAGGTGCATGTTTAAGGACGGATCGAGAACTTAGTATCATGTATAGGATTGACTGGGTTAAATTGTTTGGTTATACATTGTGAATTTCAAATGATGTGCACTAGTTTATAATGCAAGTATTATTTGTGCTCTAATTATGCAAGGTGCGCTTAAAGGCAAAGGTATGTGATTGGTGTAATGATTAATTTATTACTCATTCATGATTATGCAAATAGGATGAGTAAAGGAAGAATTCAAGTCTTATAAGACGAGGTTAAGGTTTTGGGGTGCCTTATGCACTCAAGGTGTTTATACACCGAGGTAGTAAAGGAATAAATAATAAATGTTGCTTGTCACTAATAAATCAAGAATTGAAATTGGAAAGTTGTTTTGCTTGATTGAATTGATATTGGATTGATTGTATTGTTTGCATATGAGTCATCACCAAGTCTAAACCTGTAAATCACGTAAAGTGCAAGATGGATGAGCAATAAAACTTTGGAATGGTGCACATCTGGAGTAATGACAATCAGGGGTTGGGGTACATGGGGTATTAGTCGTGTACTTTTATCGAGGCCGTCTGATCTACGAGTCTCCTATTTCAAATATTTTTCAAAACTAGGAGTTAGGTGAGATCTCATACTAACTACGGTCACGGAGTCGCGCCCGTGGTCGTTGGATGATTATTGATGTTTCCGAAAGGAGGCATGGGGTTTTTCTTTTATTGATGTTCCAAATGGAGCATGGGTTGGACAACCTTGTCTATTGCGTAATCCAATGAATAAAAACAATGATTTACCTATTATTAATTAATGGAGTCTTAGTAATATAAATAGTTGAGTCATGTGTCGAGTCTATAAACTAGTGATGCGTGATGATTGATTATTAATAGCATGTTAGGGATTTCTTTTATGTTTTGCAGCTTGTATGTACTCAGCTTTGCTGATTGCGTGCTTTATGTGTCTTTCTTTGGTCATGGCCTTCGCCTTTCAATGACCCTGTGACGATCCAATTTTTACACTTGTAATATTGGGGAGCAGATTAACCACAGGTTCTCACACATGCAGCATTCGCATCAGGGTTGTGGGATTTTGAGTGGAGAGTTGCTTATTATTCGCAGTTTATTTCTTTTCATAAGTTTTGATTTATTTAAACTCTGGTTTTATTTATTTACTACTTTTGTTGGGTTTTGAATAAGGGCCTTAATGGTTTCAGCTTGTATCATTTAATTTGGTTTTGGTTATTGGTTTTGAAACTTATTTATAACCGAGTTAGTTTTTCCGCTGCTAATTTCTGATATAGCCTTAACGTTTGAACATGTGGCGGTAGCACGCCAGTAATTCTCTTGGATTTTGTTCAGGGTATTTAAAGGTTTTTAAGAGAGAATTATTGGGGTGTTACACTACATGATTTTCAATACATGCTCACACCTTTTAAATCACTTTAAAGGGAAAAAAATTAATTGCATTTTACTCCCATCCAAAATTAAGTGTTTGTTTACATTTTCAAAATAAAATTATAAAATTTTGGCAATCTCATTAATAATTTTGGAACGAATAGAGTGTTGCGAAAAAGAACATGGTAAAGGGCAATAAGAGAATCGAATGTAGGCCAAATAATTAATGTAATATGTGACGTGAATGAATATTTGACGTGAAAGGATCACTACCTGGTCACAGGATCTTTTAACTGGCCCTACTTTTTATAGGATTATCTGAAAGCTCAATATTCCTCCAAAGTGAAGTCTATTCTTGTGGGAATTTGTGATGAATGGGTTGGAAGTTAAGTCAAACCTGGTCCGAAGGGGTGTAGATATAGAGGACCCCCTGTGATTCCTGTGGTACGGCAACAGAGGATAGACAACATCTTTTTAGGATGTGTTCGTTTACGAGGTATGCTTGGCAGAATTGTTCTCTGCATATCTCTTCTGAAATTGATGAATCTACTCCTTTGCGACAATGGATTCAGAATCATATCCTGCTTTTTCATAGCGAGGATGGAAAGAGGAGTGAATGTATAACTGTGTTCACTGGAGTTCTTTGGAGTCTTTGGCTGACTAGAAATGAGAGGGTTTTTAATAATGAAGGAGGGTGTAGACACCTAAAAATGTCTCCCCAAAACCAAACCCGAAGATGAACAACCTTTCACCCCCATTATTGGTCAGGTTGAGTATCTAATCTTGGAGTGCTTAAATCCATATTTCCATTTCATAAACCAACCAAACTTCTAGCCCATTTCCCCAAACCATAACCCATTTTCCTCTTTTTCCGCCTTTAAACCCAAAATAATTCATTTCGCGTCCTTTAAAATCATTCATTTCGTGTCCTTTTTATAAAAACGTTTAATCTAGTTTATTTTGGTCCATAATCAGGGTCTAATGATTGAATAGTTGGATGGGGCTTTAAAAGATATTTCCAAAGATATATTATAAGCCCAAATTCGAGTTATAACGAATAAGTTATAGCCAAAATATTAAACAGAGCCCAAACCGAACCTAAGCCCACCTTACCTACGACCCAATGATCATGTGGAGGGTCCAAATGATTTAATCCGATTCCTAAACCAATTAGGATAAATTAGAAACTTCTATAAGTTTCTAAAAGATCCTAATTATCCTTTTTGAAAAGATAAGATTAAAGAGTTTGAAATTGAATAAAACTCCTTTTTTTGAAAGTCCTAATTTTTATTCGAATTGAAAGACATTCAAAGATAGACAGATATTATTTTCGTGCCTCATAGTTTTTATCCAAATTTTATATGGTTGGATAGCCCTTGAAGTTATATTTCCAATGATATATTATAATTCAATTCCGAGCTATAACGGAAAAGATATGAAGAAAATGTCAAACTCTATCCAAAACTGACACCGTCCCACTATTTCGGCCATATCTTTTATTATACAAGGGATTTTAATCTTATTCTAATTGGGTTAGAAATTAGATTTCAAGAGATTTCTAACGACATATTATTTATCTTATTCCGATTTCTGGATCAAAAGATATGATAAAAACAAAAACCGCAAAAACTGATGTCTATCGAGTTTTATTCCGATTTAATTCGGATCTTATCTTGTTTTTTCGACCCTTATTTTTTCTCTATAAATAGAGGTCATATCTCCTCTTTTTCAATCATAAACATGCTTGATCACAAATTTATTCTCTTCTCCCTCTTTAGCCTAAACACTAGCCTTCCCATTCTTTCACTATTCCTTCCTTTAAGCACTCCAAGGAGTCCATACAATACCTGAAGTTCTATACTTTAACTAAGGCGTGAAAGGTATAAATAACTGAGGGTTTGGACCAAATCAACTCTACATTTATTTAATTTAATTTTTATTTGATTTATATTTTTTTTATTGAAGTTACTACCTGTTTATTCATGATGTAGCAATTCAAGGAAACGCGGAAAGTGAGTAATTAATCACTTAATTACTCTTATTTTTATTCTTGTTGCTAGTATCATGATTAGGCTAATTTATGATTTAATTTGACTAACGATATTATGGTTAAATTGCTTCCAATATTAATGTTTATTCTATTATTTTTTATGAGCACCATATTGCATGTTAAAGGGAATATGTAATTGAAAATCACGCCTAATAAGATAATTTGGACAACCGGTTTAGGATCCTTCTTAATCTTGTTATTAATTCAAGTGATCACCAATATTTTAGAATTATGTGTTGCATTAATATTCAACCAATTTAGCATAATTATAGTTTGGATCTAATCGAATATTTTGTTTGTATGCCTTTGAGATCGCAGGAATACTTTTCACTATAAGAATCAAGTAGAGGCCAATACGGGCGAATGTGACTCCATGACTCACTTCGTACCATCATCCCCGATCCTCCTTTTGTGGTTCCGAACCATATGAAGTTAGTAATCTCATGGATTATGAATGGGGTGTAACCTTCACGGGTCAACCGTTGTTGCCTTTTGTTGTCCCTTATTCGTGGTTGCCTTTTATGATCCGTGAACGGTTTACAAGTTCCTTAAAAACTTGTTGGCGGATCCCTACTTTGCTTTGTCCCTAATAGTATATTTTAATTCCCACTTCCTATGAGTGCCAAGCATATTCACAACATGCTTTAACGTAGGCTCTCTTCGAGCGACGCCTACAGAGGGTATCTTGTGGACCTGTTCAAGAACTACAATACGGCGATGCAGAACTTATTTGGCTGGAAGAGGGAGGATGATGGGGCTGCAATTAAGGAAAAGAGGACAGGAGATGATGGAGCGCCACCGGGCTTTTAAATAGTTAACATTGGTTGTAACAGGGAGGATATTAATAACCTTTCGGATGCCAGATTAGAGGTGATTATAATGGAGGACGACTCTTGGAAAAAGAGTACTGGAAATGCAGGGATGGGTTGGGCATACTCAGTAGACTGTCAATCCTATATGGAAGGTGGAGGAGATTTTGGTAAAGCTCTCTCCCCTCTTCATGCGGAACTTTTGGTTTGTGTAGCTGCTCTTAAGTGGGCATCACAGAAAGGGTTTCAACGAATAATCTTGCTCACTAATTCAATTGCCCTTATTTAATTGATTCAACACCCAAAAAGGAGGGAGGTACGGTTCCGATGGACTATTCAAGATTTGCTACATATAGGGAGGTTGTTTACAACCTGTATCATCTGGAAGGTTGGGAGGGATCAAGTTACTAAAGCCCATGAGATTGCTAATAGATGTAGAGTTAATCTACATAGTTTTACTAGTTAGTTTGTTTTTTTAGTTTTTGTTGTCAAAAAAAAAAAAAGAAGAGGAAGATCACTACCTTAGAATCTAAATCGCCCTGACGTGGTGCAATCAAGTAGTGGCGCTAGCCCCCAAGGTGTAACACAACAACCCTCCAAATTGTTCACTCGAATAAGGAGAGTTTGGAACTCATAGTAGCTTAGGTCAATGAAGAAAGAAAATCAAAATATTGGGAAAAGAAGAGATAATTTTCAACTATGAAAAACCACCTTTATTTATAAGCAAAAATCAACTGAAAAGTTCAGAAAAAAAGTGGGAGAAAAAATCCATAGAAATGGAGTAATAATAGGAAGTAGTTGGAAACCGATTCAAACTGATGGTCTAACACTATACTTATTAAAACTATGATTAGGGTTGCAACACTGAAAAGTCTCATATAAATGGACTCTCAGTTAAGCTTCAGCCCCAAAAAATGAAGGCTCGTGGTCAGGAAGTCTGCAGGCTTAGAATATTTAAGGGTGTTCGGGTATCTATGTTATGTGAGTACTTTTAAGGTTAACAGGAGTAAGTTTGATCCTAGAGATACAACAGGTGTGTTTCTAGGGTACTCAGTTACCCAAAAGGGTTATAAAGTGTTGTTATTGGACAACAACAAAGTTATCATTTCTAGAAATGTTATTTTTCACGAAAAGTATTTCCCTTATCATTTTCTTTCCACTCAAAATTCTTCTTTTTCTTCTTTACCTACAGAAATTTTCTTACCAGTTCAGTCTGATAATCATTTTCATGATGATTATGCAGCTCCCTTAGAAGAATTTCTTTCTTCTCAATTCTCTTCTGATGATTCTTCACTCTCTTCCACTCCCTTATCTCTCTCAGATTCTTCTTTACATTCCACTCCACTTATCAAATCTTCTTCTTCTTCTTCTTCTTCTTCTTCTTCTTCTTCTTCTTCTTCTTCTTCTTCTTCTTCTTCTTCTTCTTCTTCTTCTTCTTCTTCTTCTTCTTCTTCTTCTTCTTCTTCTTCTTCTTTTTCTTCTCTCTCAGATAATTCCGTTTCTTTCTTATCTCTTTCTCTTCCTAAAATAAATACTAATGATCAGTCTACTAGTTCAGTTCTAGATCTTTTTGAGAATCTGCCTAGACAATCTTAAAGACCACACATAACTCCAGCTTGGCATAAAGATTATGTATGCAACGCTAGCATTACTAATCATTGGTGCAACTTAGTGTCTTTTTCCAGTTACTAGCTCTTTTCACTACTAGAAAACAGTCAAATTTCGACGGACCGGTTCTGATGAACACATTATTCCGTCGAAAAATTTAAAATCTCCGACCGATTTATATTCTGTCGGAAGTTTTCGATGAATTTAACAATGCCGTCGGACATCACGGTTTTATATTCCGTCGTAAAATATGTACTTTCCGACGGATTTTTGCGTCGTAAAGTATCCTTACCGACGGAATTTAAATTTGTCGGAAATTTTCGACCGGCATTTTTCGTCGGAACATATTTTTAAATTTTTTTACAACCCTAATACCCCCTCTTCTATTTCCACGGCGCCCCCTTCTCCTTCTTTCATACTCTCGTCCTTCTCTTTCTCTCTCCTCTTCTATGTCCTCTTTTTCTCTGTCCTCCTCTCTTCTTCTCCGCCCCTTTTCCTTTCTTTATGTTCCTTCTTCTCCCTCCTCCTCTCTCTTCTCCCTTCTTCTTCGCCTCTTATTCTCATTTTCCCCTTTCTTTTTAGTTTTTTCTTCTCAGTACTCACGCATGAACATTGAACTCAACTGGGGTTTTAATTTTTTGTATAAATTAAGGTTTTTCATGTCAAATTTGACCATGAAAACTCTAGATAGGGTCTAGATTTTTCATGGTCAAATTTGATCTTTAAAACCCAAAATCACGTCAATTTCGGAGTTTTGTTAGTGAATTTCAAGGTATGTTATATTTTTTCTTTGACCTTTAAAACCCAAAATCACGTCAATTTCGGAGTTTTGTTGGTGAATTTCAAGGTATGTTATATTTTTTTCTTACTTAATTTTGGTTTTTGTGATTTTTTTAATTTTATTGTGATTTTGGTTGAATGCGATGGCGGTGGACTCATGGGCGGTGGCGGTGGACTCATGGGTTAAGATCTGGCCGCGGTGGATCTGGGTCAGTTTTAGGGTCGTGGTCTGGGTGGGTCTGGGTTAGTTTATGAGTGGGTTAGGTCGGGTCTGGGTTAGGGAAATGGGCTATTTTAGGTCGGGTCTGGGTTAGGGTTTGGGTCTGGGTTAGGTTTGGTAGGGTTTGGTCAGGTCTAGGTTAAGGTTTGGTTAGGTTTGGGTTAGGGTTTGAGTGGTGGTGGCAGTGGGTGGTGCTAGTTTAGTGGTGGTCTGTTGTGGCGGCGGTGGTGGTCTAATATGGTTGGTGGTGGTGGTGGGTTTGGTTGGGGTTGACAGGGGCTTTTTGGGTGGTTGGAGGTGGTGATACCCTGTGCCGGTGGTGACACGACATATTTTTTTAATTTCGCAAAAATAGCTTCCGACGGAATTCTCGTCGAAAATTTCTGACCGAATTATAAATTCCGTCGGAAATTTTCGACGGAATTCACCGGTGTCGGAAATTGTCTCACGATGGAAAATTCCGTCGGAAAAGGTGGTTTTTCCTACCAAGGCGTTTTCGACGGATTTCAAGGTGTTTCCGACGGAAAGGAAACGGATTGTTTTCTAGTAGTGTTTGAGCATAAAGATTTTATTTATTTATTTATTTATTTTTATCTCAGATAGATCCTGTTCATGAACCTACTTCCTATGCTGAAGTTGCTGCTGATAACAATTGGGTTAAGGCAATGTCTAAGGAAATTAAAGCCTTAATATGGCACCTGGGAGTTAGTAGATGTGCCAAAAGGGAAGAAAGCCATTGGTTTTAAATGGGTGTATAAGATAAAATTGAAGAAAGAAGGCACTATTAAAAGATTCAAAGCTAGATTAGTTGCCAAGGAATACAATAAGAAGTATGGGATAGATTATGATGAGACATTTTCACCTGTTGTGAAAATGGCAACAGTGAGGTGCTTTTTGGCCTTGGCAGCTTGTAAACATTGTATTGTTTTTCAGTTAGATGTGAATAATTCCTTTTTGCATAGTGATTTAACCGAAGAAGTGTACATGAAAGTTCCAGATGGGGTTGATAATCTAGGAAACAAGGTCTGTAGATTGCAGAAAGCCTTGTATGGTTTGAAACAGGCTTTTAGGCAATGGTTTGCCAAACTGGTTCAAGAAATGATTTTTTTGGGATTTGTTATGTCCAAATATGATCACAGTATTTTCATCAAGAGAGATTGTGCAGAGGTCACTTATGCATCTGTGTATGTAGATGATATCATCATCACTGGCACTCATCTACCCACTATAGAGAATTTTAAGTAGGATCTGCAAAACAAGTTCAGCATCAAAGATCTTGGAGTGTTAATCTATTTCCTTGGGATTGAGGTTGGATACGTTCCAAAAGGGATTGTTCCGAGCCAGAACAAGTTCACTAGAGAGTTACTTGAGGAAGCTCCTTTTGATCTCACTAAGAAGGCTGTAACACCTCTTCCTGTGCATCTTATGTTGTCTGTTGACACAGGTGATCTAATTGCTGATGGTGCAGTTTACAGATCTTTAGTTGGGAAGTTGAACTATCTCTCAAATACTAGACTAGATTTGCACACACTCAAGGTCAAGGCATACTCTTGAGGGCATCTGATTAGGTAACTCTCCAAGCTTTTTCTTATGCTGATTGGGCAGCATGTTCTGGTTCCAAGAAATCAATTACTGGGTATATTTTTCTGTTTGGGAACTCACATGTACTCTGGAAATGGGACTACTAAATCCTCAAGTGAGTCAGAATAAACGGCTATGACCTTTTCTGATGTTGTTTGGATGGTTAATCTATTAGAAGAAATGGGTGTTACAGGTCTGAGACATGTTACTCTTCATTGTGATAATCAGTCTGCACTCTATATTGTAAAGAACCTTGTATTTCATGAGAGAACTAAGCATATAGAGATAAATTGTCACTTTACAAAAGAGAAAGTCTTGGAAGGTTTAATACAACTGACCTATCTCCCTACTAAATCGTAGCTAGCTGATTTCTTTACCAAGGTGTTGCCTGCTGTTCAGTCTCAGGAACTTTTTTCCAAGTTGGGGCTGTTTGATCCCAAGTCTCAACCACCTACAACTTGAGAGGGGGGGGGGGGGGGTGTTGAATTATGTATGTTGTTTTTGCTGCTTCCAAAATCTTTCTCTCCAACTCAACATTCTTTCTACAATCTCCACGTCAGAAGTTTGTTACAAAATTCATAACAGAATTTTGTTAAGACAAACCTTCTAGATTATTTGTGAATTGTGATTAGTATATAGAGAGGTAAAAAATATCGTTACAATAAGAGATGCTTTAGTAAAACAAGCTCTCACTAGCATTTGCATTACCAACTTAGTGTATAATAAAATTATTTACGCTACATGAAACAAATTATATTAAAATCATTTCATTTATTAATTATTATTTATTGATTATTAATTACTACTTTCATATTTTATAATTTGTAATAAATGGGAATATTTGTGAGATATTAAATATTCCTTTATTTCAAATAATAATAATAATTATAAAACTGTTAGTTCTCTTACAGTGGATTTTTTCTGATATGAAATCTCAAAACTCTTTTAATGGTGATCAACCCAATTTATAGAGAAAGAGATAGGAAGAACAAATTTAAATAAAAAAAAAACAGAGAGAAAATATTTATTGTATTAGTTTCTTAATGAAAATGAATTTAATGAATTTATATTATTACAATTTATTTATGTAAGTGAAACTCCACGTCAGCAATCCACTAATTACCCGAACAACCAATCACAGCTGTGCACTAATAACAAGTAAAAACTTTTGGTAACATAATTTTCTAACTGTAAACTCTAATAACTAACTCCCATATCATATCTTCCCCTTTAAAAGAATTTCTCAAGTCTAAGGAATCTGAAAACCTGGAAATCGTTGCTCAAATTGTTTAGTTGATTCCCACGTAGCTTCATAAGCTGGCAATTCTGCCCATTGTACCAAGTATTGGACTTGAGCCTTATTATGAAACCTAACTATCCTCCAGTTAATGATAATAGCAGGCCGCATTGCATCAGAATCCACTTCAGACCCTCGAAAAGCCGGTGGAATGTGGTCAACCATAGCCAAAGTACCTCAAAAAATCTTCGATTGAGATACATGAAAGACATCATGTATTTTAGCTTATGCATGTAGTTTTAACTTGTAAGCTACTTTTGCAATTGTAGCAGCAATCTGAAATGGTCCATATATAGTATTGATATGATAATTTTTTATTGCTCCTTCTCTGCATTGAGTGTTTTTTTGTAGGCTTGTAACTTGAGCTAAACCCAATCACCCACCTGAAAAACCCTCTTAAATATGTGTTTATTTTCCTGATCATTCGTTCTTTTCTAAGCTTGTTATAAGCGAAACTTTTATCCACTTCATTATTACTCACCTCATCAGGAAAATATGGTAAGTGTAAAGGGGGAGGTTAATTGTACACCACCTCATAAGGAGTAAGTTGTAATGAGGTATGGAAATAGGTATTATACCACCACTCTGTCAAAGACATCCATTTATGTCACTCTTTAGGTTGCTCCCCTGTCATACATCTTAAATAAGACTCGAGACATTTGTTAACCACTTCAGTCTACCCATTTGTTTGTGGGTGGAATGCAGAAGATAATAAGAGGTCAATTTCATGCAATGAAAACTCCTTCCAAAACTGACTTAAGAATATTTCAATCACAATTGATTTATGCCATCCATGAAACTTAAACACATTGTCAAGATAACATTGAGCCACCAGAATAACTGTAAAAGGATGAGTTAGTGCCATAAAATGTGCATATTTAGTAAGCCTATCCAAAACCACGAAAATCACATCAATTCCTGTTGACTTAGGCAATCTAGTTTTAAAATCCATTGACTTATCCGACCTGGAATTGGTAAAGGTTGTGGATGTCCAGGGTAATGATGAGTCTCATTTATATAGGATTTATAGGTACGTTTATGCTAGTTTTATAGTAGCTTTTTTAGTTTTGTATCGCTTTTTAGGTCGCAAATGCATAATTTGTTTATTTTGTGCTCTATTATGCTTCGTTTGTGTTTTTCTTAATGTTTCAGGTGATTTGATAGTCATTTGGATGCTTTCGAAGTGTTTGGAGTTGATTTGGATGATATTTGGATGGAAGTCGATGAATTGAGCTTATTAATCAAAGATCTCATGTTTGTGGATGTTGACTCTGAGGATTTTATGCATGAGAAATGAAAATATCATCCACAAGGGTCGTTATGCACTTTACGGAAATGAATTTGAGTTAGAAACGAAGAAAAACGAAGGTTTGCAAAGTATTAAAAATGACCTTTTCTCACTATTTTGATCATTTCTTTAGTTCTAAAGATCGGATTAAAGCGATTCAAGTTGCATTGGAAACTAGACTTGAAGTGCTTTCCAATGATAGGTTTTACGCCTCAAGAAGCTTTCTAGAACAGAAGTTATAGGTGTTTGAATCCAAGTGATGCAGTCAGCCACCCGTGGGATGTTGCTGCGCCCCTGTCCCGCGACCACTCGACACCAGCCGCAGCTACTGCCAGCCCGCGGCCACCAGCCTGCGCCCGCAGGTCTGGTCAAGTAGCCTTGAAGTCTCGAGTAGCTTTTTCATTCCACATCGTCACAAGTCTTCGGGCCACGTCATCTTCTATCATCCAATAATAATTCAACTTATGTAATCTTTATTTTCTTATTTCTTTTCTTTATTTCTTCTTAGATTAGAATTTAGGAAGTTTATAAATACTTCAAGGGATTATTATTTTTCCCTTTAGCCGTTTTTACGTTTGTTTTCTTAGCCCTAGTTTTCTCATGGGCAACTCCATGGATTCTCCATGGGTTGTTCTTGAGTTTACTATTTTTATTCATTAAGGTATTTTATTCTCTCATTTAATTATGTTTTCTTTATTAGATTTAGTTTTAATTATTTATTTCATGCTTGAGTAGTTTATTTCTAGGGTTTGGGAATCCATGTTTATTATATGAATCTTGATTGATATTATTGATTATTGATTTCTCTAATTGATAGGGTTTTATTGTTAATCTTGCAACCTGATCAATTGTTTGATTAATTATTGTTAATAAGAGTTTGAATCGAAATATCTTACTTTTAGAGGCTTACCTACAATTAGCAATTCTGATTATGTTAGCGACTGTACTGCATATGTTGAATTGAGAGCGTTAAGACCCGACCGTAGGCTTAGCAATTGCTCTAGATAATTGATTGATTGATTTATTATTGATGTTTGATAGATTTAGAATTATAAGCATGGTGAACCATAACCCTAGGTCTTTTTATTAATTGTTTTATTCCTATTTTAATTTAGACAAATTTCTACCCCAATTCTGTGACATAGTTTAGTTTCACCCAATTCTTATAGGTTAGATTAAATAGCCATCTTTCCGTGGATTCGACCCTACTTACCCTACTACATTGTTAGTTGGTTTTGTTAGGAATTTATTTTTGACAGGTGTACGACAACCTATCAGGTAATCAGATGTATCATACTTTGCAGCTTGACAAGTGACACATTGTCTAACAAAGTAGCTAACATCTCTGGTAAGGCCCTTCCAATAGAACTTTTTGACTCTTTTCAAGGTCATTTTTTTTGCCTCCATGCCCACTCTCATGAGCCTCATGATGCCAAGAAAGGATTTTATATTCATTATCTGAACATCAAGCCCTACCATTATTCTACCCTTCCTTCCAAAAGAAATTGTGGAACAAGAACCATAATTATCATCATTGTGTTATTAAAATCTTGATTTAAATCTTAGAATGAATCTTACGATTTTATGATTCATGTATGTCATAAGATTCGACTTACATGTTTCTCTTAACTAGCAAAATACTTATATACAAGTTTAAAATATGTCTGCAAAGTTATTTATAAATATATAATGCCAATTATTGGCTGATTAATGGGTAAACAACAATTTTCTATTAATAATTAGGTTTCAAACTCATAATTTAAATGTATTTAATTAATTAAATTTGGATATGGCGTCTTAATTATGCATGTCCATAGAATCTTATGATTCTATGATTTAATTTTGAGAGCCCATTTCGATTCAAAGTCTCGATTTTGATAACTTTGATTATCATACAACTGTTAGCTACCTGAGATAAATTCTTCCAAGTTTGAATCCACCACAGAAATATCCAAGCATAACCCATCAATTTAGACAACCAAAACTGTTGAAAGGGTGTTAACACTTTCTGTTGTTGCAGTTATCTTAATCCCTTTTGGTCATTTTCATCTTTGAAACACTTGTTGCTATATGATATTATGGTGCCATATGAGGAAGTATTAAGCAATTGGGAAGCTCGTTGCCTAGGAATTAAACTCATAAAATTTGCCTACGATCCTTTTCGGATTGAAACAATCGAGGTGTCCAATTTAATTATTAGTTATTAGTTATTAATTACTCCGTATCAATTATGAGTTATTAGTTATCAGTTACTAATTATAACTTCAATATCATAAAAAAAATTTAGTTTATACATATGATATGATAAATTGTCATAAAAAATACAACCTTTTAGTAGTCTTCCAAAAACTAGTCAACTTTTTATTATTTCTAAATAATTCAACCTTTGAGGGATCTCCGCTTTAGACAAGAAATTCTAACCACAACATAGATGGCTGGTTATTTTATTTTTTTTTTTTTTTTGTTAAACGATTTTAATATTTTAATTTACTATTAATTAACACCTTGATCTTATTATTATTTTTGTAAAACATTATTATTATTATTATTATTATTATTATTATTATTATTATTATTATTATTATTATTATTATTATTATTATTTCTGAAATATAGACAAAGTCATACAACCTACAAAATTAGTGGGCAGCCGAGATACAGTCTAGGCCCCCACTCTTCTAGCTATAGCAAACCCTATCCTAGTGAAGATATGAGCTGCAGCACGTGCCCCAATGTCCCGAGCCTTCGAGAACTTCTGAATCCGCTTCTGCAATGCTACAACCTCCTTTTCTAATTCCTCAAGAGAAGAGAAAGAGAAAGGAAGGAATCCATATCCAATCGCTCGACAATAGGATTCGTACTTGACCCGCTTGCGATTGGCAGCCCAGACCGTGTCAAAAGAGAAGACCCTGTCAAGTCAACACAAACATCGCGACCACGATCCTAGGAATAAAGTAACACATCTGTAGGTCTTGGGACCCCGTCTTTCCCTCAAGATAATCCAATGTCCACCTCCTTTCTAGCTGAAATCTTTGACCGATAGGAAGCATCAACAAGGGTATCTCGAACAACATTACGCCGATGTTTAATGCCCACAATCACTACTAGAAAACGGGCCATTTTTGACGGAAAAAATCCTTCGGAAACATCCTGAAATCCGTCGAAAAAGACGTTTATGACGGAATTCCGTCGAAAATGGCTGTCGTAAATGTGTTGGTAGGAAAAATGACCTTTTCCGACAGAAAATTCCGTTGAAAACACTATTCCGATGGAATTTTCCGTCGTAACAGATTTTCTGGCCCCGGAAAAATCCGACGGAATATACAATTCGGTCGAAAATTTTCGACGGGAATTCCATCGAGAAATTATTTCATGAAAATAAAAAAAATGCCGCGCCACCACCGGAACGTCGTATCACCACCTAAAACGCCGCTGTCAACCCCACCCCAACACAAAACCACCCTACCTGACCCTAACCCTCCACAACCCCCCTTAACCCACCACAGCCACCACCTAACCCTAACCCACCACAGCCACCACCTAAACCTAACCCATCACAGCCACCTAACCGTAACCTTAACCCACCACAGCCACCACCTCACACAATTAGACTCACACCCAGCCCCACCAACCAGATCTACCCACTAGGTGAAAAATGCCCTTTGGCAGCGGTTCAAACCCCGTCTAAAGCACCGGTTTGAACCGCTTTCTATGTGGGGGGTGCCAAATACCCCTCTTTTTAGCACCGGTTCAAAACCGGTGCCCTATACTTGTTTTGGCACCGGTTAACCGGTGCCTTTAACTATTTTGGCCACCGGTTAACCGGTGCCTAAAATAGTCTCTCACCTTTTTTTTTTGGTGGTAGCTAGTTTTGGCACTGGTTAACCGGTGCCTTTTTACTCAATATATATTTTTTTTCCATTTTTCATGCAATAATATTTTTTTTAAAAAAAACCCTGTTTCCAGCAATAATATTAAATAAAATAATTAATAATAATATTATTATAATTACTAATAATAATAATATTATTAAATATTATAATAAAATACAAAAATAATATTAAAAACAAGAATTCATATATATATATAGATATAAATATTCCCAAACGCAATACAATAAAAAAAAAGTGTTATATATATATATATATATATATATATATATATATATATATATATATATATATTTACAAATGATAGTAAGTAAATATATAATGAATAATAATATAGTTCAAAAGTTAACATAAATTTACAATTAAAATGCCATTTACATGTTGAAGGTGATAAAAGACGCCAACATGTCACGAACTTCATTAAGCTCCTTGATTGCCAACGGACCATCCTTTTGAACCTTGCAAAACTTGAAATACAAAAAAATTATGTTAGAATTAATTAATTAGGCAAAACAATATGTATTTTTATCAAATATTACCTATATGACTTCTATGTAGCACATTTCCTACATTACTTATCAAATGAACTATTTCTTTCTCATAACATGTCAATGACACCTAGTTTTATGTGTCTAAGCCCTAAAATTGAATCAAAAGAGCATTTTATTAAGGTTTAAGACGCTTTTTACTCAAAATGGCCCAAATATGGCCTATATGACTTTACTTTGCCCATTTCCCATTTCTTATTAAATGAACTTTATTTATCTCATAACATGTCAATATTATCTAGTTATAGGTGTATAAGGAAAGAAATCACATCAAAAGAGCATTTTGACACAAAATGGCCCAAATATGGTCCATATGACTTCTATTCAGCCCATTTTCTACCTTTCTTGTCAAATCACCTTTTTAATTATCATAACATGTCAATGTTGGGTAATATTAGGTGTCTAAGGCTAAAAATCACATTAATATATCATTTCAATAAGTTTAACAACGCATTTTACTCAAAATGGCCCAAATATGGCCTATATGACTTTGATGTAGCCCATTTCCTACATTACTTATCAAATGAACTATTTCTTTCTCATAACATGTCAATGACACCTATTTTTATGTGTCTAAGCCCTAAAATTGAATCAAAAGAGCATTTTATTAAGGTTTAAGACGTTTTTTACTCAAAATGACCCAAATATGGCCTATATGACTTTACTTTGCCCATTTCCTACATTTCTTATGAAATGAATTTTATTTATCTTATAACATGTCAATATTATTTAGTTATAGGTGTATAAGCAAGAAAATCACATAAATGGCCCAAATATGGCCCATATGACTTCTATTCAGCCTATTTTCTACCTTTCTTGTCAAATCACCTTTTTAATTCTCATAACATGTCAATGTTGGGTAATATTAGGTGTCTAAGACTAAAAATCACATCAATATATCATTTCAATAAGTTTAACAACTCATTTTACTCAAAATGTCCCAAATATGGCCTATATGACTTTTATGTAGCCCATTTCCTACATTACTTATCAAATGAACTATTTCTTTCTCATAACATGTCAATGACACCTAGTTTTATGTGTCTAAGCCCTAAAATTGAATCAAAAGAGCATTTTATTAAGGTTTAAGACGTTTTTTTTTACTCAAAATGGCCCGAATATGGCCTATATGACTTTACTTTGCCCATTTCCTACATTTCTTATTAAGTGGACTTTATTTATCTCATAACATGTCAATATTATCTAGTTATAGGTGTATAAGGAAAGAAATCACATCAAAAGAGCATATTAACACAAAATGGCCCAAATATGGCCCAAATGACTTCTATTCAGCCCATTTTCTACCTTTCTTGTCAAATGACCTTTTTATTTCTCATAACATGTCAATGTTGGGTAATATTAGGTGTCTAAGGGTAGAAATCACATTAATATAGCATTTCATTAAGTTTTAGGACTTACCTCATTAAGTTTTAGGACTTACCTCATCAAGTTGTTTAGTGTCCGTACAATGAGTCACAATGTCAAGCATGAATCTCATCACATACAAAGCACAATCAAGTCCATTATCTTGTTGTGCGCACTAGCATATAACAAACAAATCACATTAGTGAAACATGCAAAGGAAATTAGCAAATATTTACTAACATAGATTTTGAAGATAATCACAATATCATGTAAATTACCAACGGTGACTTCCATGTTGGACCCTTTGGAGCACGACAATGTAGCTTCTTCATAACACTGTAGTAAATAAAGTACATTCAAATTTGATTAGTCGTATGACTACTAAATTAGTTATTATTAGCAATAATCATCACTAGGTAGCTATTTATATTTACTTTTGCAATATAGACTTCACGAGCCACTTCTCCGATGATCGAGCTGAATCAAGGTGATAAATTGTGTTATTGGAATTACAAATCACCATGAGGCTCCAATGCTCCCTACATAAGCTCACAATAGGAGTCAACATATAATGAGGCCAAATCGATTGAATTTGACATGGTTAGACTTACTCTTTATAACATGGGGCGAATATGAACTTGTCTCCCGCACGCGCTGATTCCTTGATACTTTGCTCAAAATAGTACAACACGTCATGGGGGTTGCCTATGATTCTAGTAGTGGATAACTGCTCGGAGAATAACCACCCAACTTTTCAAGGAGAATCAGTTTCAGTTAAGTGCTCCTATAGTGCTCTGCGTGCATGAACATTGAATAATTAATCACATGTAGGATAATCACCATAAATTTGAATAACTTGAAAAAAGTGTAGATTATGTGGGCATTGAAGTACCTCATGAATGTTTGAATGAGAGAAATGTTAAGCTTTGCACCACGTAGAAATTCCTTCACATCTTCTTTGCTGATCCATGCAACTGCATCCTCATCATAGTGGAACATTGCCTTAGGAAGTGCAACTTCCATAGGATCGACCAAATGACAAGCACGGTTGTGAAGAAAGGTCATGTCACCAGAGAGCGATTGAAGAACAATGTCTTCAACTAGTGGTGTAGGTTGCATGGGTGAACCTTTCGAAGAGTGCAACTTCGACGCTTGTTCACTCTTGGACCTTTGTTCACTTAGCTTCTTCTTAGGTTGATCAATGATTTTAGGCTTTTCCACCCTCTTTCTCTTTGAAGTTTTACTTCCATGAAAAATCTGAAATAGTTTGAGAAAGAATAAGTTTATAAGTTGAGAAATGAAGAAAATAGGCATATTATAAGTTATTTCGGCTCAAAATGGCTTTATTTTGATGAAATGGGCCCAAAAATTTAGAACTTTGATTATTTTATGTAATTTCAGCTCACAATCACTTATAAATATGTAATTATGATATGTTTTGAGAATGAATAAGTTTATAAGTTGAGAAATGAAGAAAATAGGCAAGTGAGAAGCCATTTTGGCTCAAAATGGCTTTATTTTGATGAATTGGTCCCAAAAACTTAGAACTTAGCTTATTTTATGTAATTTCAACTCACAATCACTTATAAATATGTAATTATGATATGGTTTGAGAATGAATAAGTTTATAAGTTGAGAAATGAAGAAATTAGGCAAGTGAGAAGCCATTTTGGCTCAAAATGGCTTTATTTTGATGAATTGGACCCAAAACCTTAGAACTTAGCTTCTTTTATGTAATTTCAACTGACAATCACTTATAAATATGTAATTATGAGATGGTTTGAGAATGAATAAGTTTATAAGTTGAGAAATGAAGAAATTAGGCAAGTGAGTAGCCATTTCTGCTCAAAATGGCTTTATTTTGATGAAATGGGCCAAAAAACTTAGAACTTTGCTTCTTTTATGCAATTTCAACTCACAATCACTTATACATATGTAATCATGATATGGTTTGAGAATGAATAAGTTTATAAGTTGAGAAATGAAGAAAATAGGCAAGTGAGAAGCCATTTTGGCTCAAAATGACTTTATTTTGATGAATTGGACCAAAAACCTTAGAACTTAGCTTCTTTTATGTAATTTCAACTGACAATCACTTATAAATATGTAATTATGAGATGGTTTGAGAATAAATAAGTTTATAAGTTGAGAAATGAAGAAAATAGGCAAGTGAGTAGCCATTTCGGCTCAAAATGGCTTTATTTTGATGAAATGGACCCAAAAACTTAGAACTTTGCTTCTTTTATGCAATTTCAACTCACAATCACTTATAAATATGTAATTATGATATGGTTTGAGAAAGAATAAGTTCATAAGTTGAGAACTGAAGAAAATAGGCATGCGAAAAACCATTCCGCCGAGATTTTTTTTTTTTTTTTAAAAAATTGCTCAAATTTTTTTTTTTTTAAAAAAAACGCAACTTCCGCTAAACCGGAACACCCGAGGGAGCCACCCCCGCTGCCGGAATAGCAAAGGCAGCCCGCGCCGAGGCCACATCAACCCCGGCAACCGCCTGCCAAGGTTGTAGCAGCCTGCCTGGGCTTCTGCAGCCTCGGCAGTAGGCTGCCGGGGCTGCTTCAGCCAATGCAGCCGCTCCGGGGGCTGCGTGATTCCAATCCCGGAGCAGCCCCGGCAACAGCTGCCGAGTCCGGAGCTGCCCGGGCAGCGGTGCCCAAGGTCTGAGCTGCCGGGCAGCCGCTCCGGAGGCCGGAGCAGCGCAGGGAGCACCAGCCGAGGCCGCCGCTGCCTCGGCATCGGATATGGGGTCGGGGAGTCGTGCTATTTCGGCGGTTTTATTTTCAGAGTGCCTAACGGTTATTTAACACTAAAAAATTGAGAAATAAATAATTTACCTCCTTATTAATCAAATTGACCCACGCACGTGGCTAATCAACGAAGCTACCTATAGCTTGCCAAAGCTTTGTTATCTGAACCTCCTCTATCGGTACAGGTAGTGGGATGTCTTCGAACCCCTCAACCACCGAATCGATCCTAACCGAGTAATGATGCGGCCCCGCCGTAGCATCGGTCGTCACTTGGGCACTACTATACGCCACCCAACTCAACGCCATACTATCTGCATGCCCCGGGGCTAGAAGTGCACACCGGGTGTCTTCCTACACAAGTATATATAAAAAGAAGATAGTTAAATAGGTCTTTTACTACAGCATAGATAATATAACAAAATTCATTAAGGTAGAGGGTTATAAATCACCCGTAACTTTGGATATTCATGCGGTGTTGGATTATCAAGCTCCCTCGAGTCCGCATGTGTAGGAGTAGGAACCTGCAGCAGTACATCAATCATGCCACCTTAGATCTCAATTAATTTAGTATTTTAAAACTTTTAATAACCCAATTGATTTTACCTCAGGTGGCACATCTTCACCACGTATCTCATCTCCTCCATGTCTATCCCCTTCTCCTTATCCTTTTGGTTGAGAACATGATTCGACTGGGGTACTCGCGAGGAACGGCAAAGTCGGTAAGTTCATCTGCATCGCCTAAGCATTGAATTCACCTACTAACTCGTTGCGTACTTGTTCCTTAATTGATGCCACCTTGGCATCCAACTCCCCCGGTGAGTTAACATTGGCTCGAGATCTACCCGATTTCGTGTATTCTGGACCCATCACCTTTTGCCATCCAAGCGATGACCCTCCCGAACCTACTACTCGTCCTGGATGGTATGGCCTTCCCAAAGCCATGGTGAAAGGGTCATTCTCCCCACTTGGTTCAAATTTGCCCTCCACCAGCTCTTGAGTGTGCTCAAGCTATAGCAAAAGGAAAAATGAGGTCAGTAAGACAGTTAATGGTTTGTATAGTGATTTAGATGCAAAAGTGACTTAAAATTCAACAATTCATAGGTAACTTACAAGCTTATCTACCATTTTTTGGTTTTCGGACCCTTGATGACCCATTTTCCGGTTTCCTTATCAAACGTATGGAGAGAACAAAAGAAATCACTAGCACGACTCACCAAAGTAGTGATCGTGGAACTAGAGGGTTCCTTCGATGCCACTAGAAGAGATTTAGGGTATAAACCCTTATCGACTCACTCAGGTCTCTTTTCACCAAATGTCTTAGGCCCCATACGATAGACGTATTCCTTCATCTCTGCATTCTTTTTATTTTGCTCTCGAAGTTCCTACATTAAAACAAATGTTAGTATCATTGCTACAAAAAGAGTCAAGCTATTATTCAATTGAGATCAGATTTACACAAACTTACAATGGCTTTCTTTTGAGTCTTCATTCTAACAAACTCTTCCCAGTCATCTTTTGACACGGTCGGCCATTTTTTCCACGGGAGAAGGTCATCCTCATCAGCTTTCTTCTTATTTGATTTCTTCTTCTTCTTGTAGATCCACCCATTAGTCAAGTTGGTCTTAAAGCCTCTGAATCTTTCCGCTAATAAAGATTCAAACACCCTTCTCTTCTCCGGATCATTAGGAATAGAAAACAGCCTCTGCAAGCACAAATTAAAACCGACTATTAGTTTCTATTTAGTAACAACCATAAGGTTAAGGTTTCTTAAATTGTCTAAATGTGCCAAAAACACACTTACCCTTGTATCATCCCAAAATGTTTGAATCAAACCCGGAGGTACTTGCCGCATTACAAGTGTAATGGGGATTTTCCGCGCACACATGCCGACCTGATTAGCATATTGTCGACGCCATTTGGGCCCGGGTTGGCCGTTGTTGTCATACTCCATGACCATGGGACCGTCTGGTTTCTTAAAACTTCTCGTCAGACCCCTTCCCTTTCTTTGAGCCGGTGCCTTTACCCCCCCTCCACCACCTGTGTTGTTTTGATCTTGTCCTTGGCCATGAGTTTCAGGAGTCGGGTTCTCACAACAATATCACGTGTTGTATTTTCAATAGGCGGTGCACGTTCAGCTGAAATTTCAAATTCTTCAAGCCTACACTTGAACTCATCTTGAGCCTGATCCTCTGGCTCACCCAAGTCATCCTCCTTATTCACATCATAAGGCTCATCATCGTCCTCGTCCTCATCCTCGTACTCGTCCTCATACTCATCATCGTCAATGTCCTCTACACAATGAGGGTCATGATCGTTCGCCATGAGATATAAGCACTTGTCAAAGCAATCATAAAACAATATTAGTGTATAGTAAAATATGAGTGCAAATGAGTACACTTAGGAAATTTCAAACTACAAACATGTTAAATATAATGAATATAGGTTGTTAGAATGAATAAATGTTAGTTCATACACAAAACAAAGAAGTTGGGTTAAGTAGAAGCTATTTAAGCCATTTTCACCTACTTATGGTCTTATAACCTTGTATATGCATGATAATGAGTACACTTAGGCAATTTCAAACTAAAAGCATGTTAAATATAATGAATATAGGTTGTTAGAATGAATAAATGTTAGTTCATACACAAAACAAAGGAGTTGGGTTAAGTAGAAGCTATTTAAGCCATTTTCACCTACTTATGGTCCTATAACCTTGTATATGCATGATAATGAGTACACTTAGGCAATTTCAAACTACAAACATGTTAAATATAATGAATATAGGTTGTTAGAATGAATAAATGTTAGTTCATACACAAAACAAAGGAGTTGGGTTAAGTAGAAGCTATTTAAGCCATTTTCACCTGCTTATGGTCCTATAACCTTGTATATGCATGATAATGAGTACACTTAGGCAATTTCAAACTACAAACATGTTAAATATAATGAATATAGGTTGTTAGAATGAATAAATGTTAGTTCATACACAAAACAAAGGAATTGGGTTAAGTAGAAGCTATTTAAGCCATTTTCACCTGCTTATGGTCCTATAACCTTGTATATGCATGATAATGAGTACACTTAGGCAATTTCAAACTACAAACATGTTAAATATAATGAATATAGGTTGTTAGAATGAATAAATGTTAGTTCATACACAAAACAAAGGAATTGGGTTAAGTATAGAAGCTATTTAAGCCATTTTCACCTACTTATGGTCCTATAACCTTGTATATGCATGATAATGAGTACACTTAGGCAATTTCAAACTACAAACATGTTAGTTTATGGTAATTTTCTCCTACTTATGCTCCTATATACATGATAACTAAACTATATTTGCAATGAAACCATTACTAACTTTTAATCAAACTACCTCAATATGAAATTCCTTCGTGGTGGTCTGATCGCATATAACCTGCTTCGTTGTCTATGTCATTTAGTACAACAGGTCTAGGAATAGTGGAAGGTGCTGAATCATCAAACGCATCATATTCTTCCTCATCCTCAACATCTTCAATGCCTAGGATTCTTCTTTTGCCAGCTAGCACTATAGTCCATTTTGAATCCACTGGGTCAGTTACGTAGAACACTTGCTTAGCTTGAGATGCAAGGATAAATGGTTCCGCACTATCATTCAAGTGGCCAAGATCTACAAGAGTAAAGTCCTCATATTTGACGTTACGCCTGATATTATCAACCCACTTACACTTGAAAAGAGCAACCGTGAAGTCACAATAATCAAGCTCCCATATTTCTTGAATTCGACCATAGTATGACAACTCTGCATCGACAGGTGATTTATCCTTAGAGCTTGCAAACTCCCTTGACGATGCCACAAGCGTTACACCACTGTTTTGGGTGGAGGAAGATTTCAAATCACGACCCTCGGTCCAAAAAGTGTACCCATTGATGTCATATCCCTGAATTGAACGGACATCATCCCTAGGACTGTACGCAAGCCACCGTACTGTATCGGTCACATTAGTATCATCCAATCCACTCATTACTCGATCACGAAACCATTTAACAAACCTCTTATTATGCAACTTCATAAGTGCCCTTTCACCTTTTGATAGAAATTCGTCACGCAAACTAGTCATGTGCTCGTCTAAATATGGGTGCACATCTGAAACGTGGTGCAACACATAAAGGTGTGCTTGTAAGAACTGATCTCGGTCTGGTGACATTCGTTTCGACCCAATTGTGCCATGACCATCAAGTCTACCTTCATGTCGAGAAGTAGGAAGACCAATAGGTTGAGCAAGGGCTATGTAGTCCGCCACAAAGTTACCTATCTCCTCACCCACGGTCCCTTGCATCATACTTCCTTCAGGGTGAGCCCGGTTCCGTACGTTATCTTATAATGTACCCATGTGTCTTTCAAAAGGGTAGAACCACCTCATGAACACTAGACCGCACAACTTAATCTCAAGCACCAAATGAAGAACCAGATGAACCATTATGTCAAAAAATGAGGGTGGGAAATACATCTCAAATTTGCACAAAGTCATAACCACATCTGCTTGTAAAGCATCTAGTGTATAAGGATCAAGAACTTTGCTACAAATTGTATTAAAAAACGAACAAAGGCTTTTAATCGCTTCCCTCACGTGTTTCGGTAGAATACCACGGATTGCAATCGGTAGGAATTCTTGCATCATAATGTGACAATCATGGGATTCCATACTTGTCAGCTTCAATTCTCCATTTAAGGTTACAAATATTTTCATGTTAGATGAGTACCCTGATGGAACCTTAATGTCGTACAGACATGCACAAAACATACGTTTCTCTACCCTTGACAATGTATAGCAAGCCGGGGGTAAAATAATTCTTTTCATCCTTCCCTTTACCCTCAACTTTCTTCTTTGACGCATCTTTGGCCTTTCCCTTTCCCTTGCTCTTCTCCTTCCCTTTTTTCGAAACATTTTCATCTTCTATTCTCGGTTCCTTCCCCTTTCTAACCTTTTCTTGAGGCCACAATTCTGGACGAATCCCCATCTCTTTCAAATCTAACCGTGCACCCTTTCCGTCCTTTGTTTTGCCTTGGATATTCATAAGCGTTCCCAAAAGAGCATCACACACATTCTTCTCTATATGCATCACATCAAGACAATGTCTAACGTCATGTTCTCTCCAGCACGGAAGCTTCCAAAAGATTGATTCTTTCTTAAATAGAGCAGCTGAGACCACAGTTTTTTTTTTTTTTTTTTTTTTTTTTTTTTTTTTTTTTTTTCTGATTTTCCAAACACCGTTTGTATCCCTTTCACCCGAGCACAAATCTCAGCACCAGTCAATGGTCTAGGCGCAATATCCTCTTCCACTGTTCCATCGAAAGCCTTTTTCTGCCTACGGTACGGGTGATCACGCCTAAGGAACCTTCGAGTTCGTAGGTAGACATCTTTGTGAGAATGAGTAAGGTATACGCTTGATGTGTCATCAATACATATGGGGCATGCTTTTTTCCCTTTGACCTTGTACCCACACAAGTTGCCATATGCAGGGAAGTCATTCATGGTCCACATAAGAGCTGCACGCAATGTGAACATCTCGTTCTGATGAGCATCGAAAACGGAAACCCCTTTGTCCCACATCTTTCTCAAGTCGTCAATAAGCGGCGCAAGGTAAACATCTATGTCGTTTCTAGGTTGCTTAGGACCAGTTATTAGCAATGAAATCATTACATACTTACGTTTCATGCACAGCCAAGGAGGCAAATTATAAATCACTAAAAGTACCGGCCATTAGCTCTGTTGGGTACTAAGAGTGCCAAATGGATTCATCCCGTCCGTGCACAACCCAAGCCTTAAATTTCTGACTTCATCACCAAATTCCTCAAACTTCAAATCAATGTTCTTCCACTGTGGAGAGTCAGCTGGATGCTTTAGCATTCTGTTTTTCTTTCTTCCCTCTGCATGCCACCTCAAGTTTTTAGCGTCTTTTGGTATTGAGAATAGACGCTTAAACCTTGGAATAATGGGAAAATACCACAACACCTTAGCAGGAGGTCCCTTCGTACCAAGATTGTAACTCATGCGCTTGTAGCGCGACCGCTTGCATCGTGGAAACTCCTGCAATTGTTCATACTCATTTTTATACAGAATACAGTCATTAGGACATGCATGTATCTTCTTATACTCCAAACCAAAGGGACACATGAGCTTCTTTACGTAATAGTAATTAAGACTTAGGAATTTCATTCCCATCAGGCAACATATCACTTAATGCGGTCAACAAAGAAGTAAAACTAATGTCCGTCCACCCATGCTTCGACTTAATGTTGAAAAGTGTTAGCACGGCCGATAGTTTGGAGTAGTTTTTGCACCCGGGATACAAAGGATTTTTGGAAGCCTCCGATAATAACTCAAACACTCCACCTTCAACACCATGCAACATCTCATCCACTTGTTCATCCTCGACCTCATCCGCCTGGTCATCATCGGCTCCATCCTCACCATTATCAACAATATAGTCATCATTCTCGTATTCCTCGTCCACGTGAATCTCATTGCTTCTAACACGCACATCATTCCGATCAAGATCCCCACTGTACTCTCCACTTTCTCCGTGCCAAATCCACACATGGTATAAATGTCTAAACCCACGACATAATACATGATCTCTAATGATTTCAACACTATCGACCACATTCACATTATTACAATCAACACAAGGACAATAAAGGCCTTTGTCACCCAGTTTGCGTTGATAAGCTAAAGCCCTCTCGCAAAACTCTTGAACCCCATTCCAAAATTCCAATGTATCGCGTCTACCATACATCCAACCACGATCCTTCTCCATTTAGTAAATTGTCTCTAAACATATATAGCAACATATAATGAATAATGTGTAATTGCTACATATTTTATGTAAATCAAATTCAAGTACAAAACGTGAATATACCATTCATATAGTGAAAAAATGCATGTTTCCAAAGGGTCCTTATCACTCCAACCTAACCCATCCTTGAATGTCTACTCTCACTAGTGAATGTATGTCAACTTTCCAATTTTAAGGAAAATCCGGCAGCATTTCCCCCTAGTTCTCCAAGTACACGATGTAGATAATTAATTACCCACATATGTACCCAGAGAACATAGTGAGGAAATGGTAAGCCAAGATGTTCCTTAAAATCGAAAAGAAAACATATATTAACCACCTAAGTGAGAGTACACATTCAAGAACAGTCCCAACCGGTGATGATTCAAGACTTTCTCCTAATGAGAAAGCCTTGAACGGGTATCTAGGCATATGATGATGCAAGTATTCTATATATTGTTGTATTTATTTGCAATTAAACAATACACAAGTTGCAATTTCATGAATAAACTTTTATTAAATGGATAAATAGAAAGAAATATAGCTAAGTAAAGTTTATAAGTCATACCAATATAGAAACTACCCACTTGAGCTCAATATGTAGTCCTCAGCTAAACTCGTGCTTCAATTCACAAATCTATTAAAAAAAACAATAAACAAAAATTAGGTTAAATATTAGGTATGTACTATTTCTTTCTCATAACATGTCAATTCACTAATTTATTTATAAGCTAAAACACATCATTCATCAAACTAACAATTGCTAAACAATGCACTAGTAGAAAAATACAATAAGGCACCCCCATAAAGGCACCGGTTCAGGCCAAACCGGTGCCCTAAACCGGCCCAAATTTGGGCGCCATTTTACACAAATATAAAAGGCACCGGTTCAGACCAAACCGGTGCCAAAAACTAAAAGGGCACCGGTTTGAACCGGTGCCAATTGAACCGCTCCTAAATTAAAAAAAAAAACCGGTTTAACATTATAATAATAATAAAAAAAACCCTCCCATATATAAACCCCCCCAAACCCTAACACTCAGTCACTCATCTCGCCGCTTCTCCCTCCTCTTCTCTCCTTCTCTTTCTCTCTCCTCTTCTCCTCTCCTCCTCTTTCGCTCATCATTCACGACTCATCTCCTCCTCTTTCGCTCATCACTCACCAGTGTTTCTCATCTCCTCCTTCCCTTTCTCATCTCCTCCTCCTTCCCTTTCGCTACCACGTCTCCTTTACCTTCTCCTTCAAGCCCACCACGAAGACCACCACGGAGACCACCACGAACACCACCACAGAGACCACCACGAGCACATGCAACACCACGAACCGGTTTGATTTTGATTTAGTTTTTTCGATTTTGATTTTAATACATTTTGTTTTCGATTTTGATTGTAACACATTTTGTTTTCGATTTTGATTTTTTGTTTTTCGATTTCTGGGTTATTTTTTTCCGTTTTCAATTTTGATTTTTTTTTTTCGATTTTTGTTTATTCGATTTTAATATATTTTGTTTTCGATTTTGATATTTTATTTTTCGATTTCTGTAATATTTTTTTTCTTATGTTTGATTTTGAATTTTTTTTCGATTTTTGTTTTTGTTTATTCGATTTTATTATATTTTGTTTTCAATTTTGTTTTTTTGTTTTTCGATTTCTAGGTTTTTTAATTTTTATTTTTTATCTGGGTTTTTTCGATTTCAAATTTTTTTCGATTTCAATTTATTTCCATTTCTGGGTTTTTTTTTCTGGGTATTTTACGATTTAATTTTTTTGCGATTTCAATTTTTTTTCTGGGTTTGAATCTTAATTTTTTTTCTAGGTTTGAATCTTCATTTTTTTTCTGGGTTTGAATTTCAATTATTTTCTGGGTTTGAATCTTAATTTTCGTAATTTTAGTTTATAGTGAGTTTATTAATGTCGGTGTTTTAATTGATGCAGGTGAAGAATCAAGGTGTTGCTTTTGGAATTTTGATTTCAATGTTGTAATTTTTTTTTTCTTCGATGTGTAATTTTTTTTTTCTTCAATGTTATAATTTTTTTTTCCTGGATTTTGATGTTGTAATTTATTTTATTTTTTTGTATTGTAAAATAACAATTTAATCATCAATATATTTCGTATTCAAGCTTGTTATATGTTTTTGATTATATTTCTTATTTAATGATCAATTTTGATCAATATTCATTTCATTTAAGTGGATAAAATATTATGTGTGTATGTGGATAAAGAAAACTATAAAAAATTAAAAAAAAAATACATGAATTGGCACCGGTTAACCGGTGCCAATTGACTTTAATTCCCAAAAAAAAAAAAGAGAAGTTATGGCACCGGTTAACCGGTGCCTATTTGACCCTATGGCACCGGTTTTGAACCGGTGCTAAAAAATTGGGTTTTTGGCACCCCCCCACGTGCACATTGGCACCGGTTCAAACCGGTGCCTTAGGCCAGGTTTGAACCGGTGCCAAATTCGTTTTTCACGTAGTGATGTATTCACTACTTTAATTCATCTAATTTATTCAAAATTGCTAAACTAACAAGGTTACTAATCTCTATTTTTTTCAAAATTACCCATCAAAACAATTTAAAAGTAACGATTCACCCATTCCAAAATTCATCTACTTCAGTAACAAGCAAGGTTACTAATCTCAAATTTATTCAAATATACCCATCAAAACAACTTAATATTAACCATTTAAACATTCCAAAATTCAACTAATTTAATAACAAAGTTAACTAATCTCTAACTTATTCAAAATAATCCATCAAAACAACTTCAAATTAAACATTAAAAGTAACATACCAAATTTCACCTATTTAAGTACTAAGGTTAATATATATGCTATAATTATTTCAAAATTATCCACCAAAACACATTAAATTAACCATTAAAACATAATAAAATCCAACTAATTGAGAAAAATCACTAATATTTTCACAAATTCCCAATAAAACAACCTAAAATTGAGAAAAATTAGAGTATAATTATATTCAAACCTATATTTTAATTTGCAAACAATGATTCAACATGCAAAACACATTAATATAAGTACATAATTAGAAAATAATTGTGAAATAAAAAAAAGGAAAAACCTTGAATTTAGTGAGGAAATTAACTCGGTGGTGGAGGAGGGCAGCAGCAGCACGGCGAGCTTAAGGCAGCAGAAGCACGGCGCGGTGACCATAGGGCAGCAGAAGCACTGCGGCGCGGCGAGTAGGTGGTGGCGCGTGTAACACCTCGTCTAAAATAGAAGGCGAGACGTTAGCGGAAATAACGTCAAGACGGAATGTCACTCTAAGGGTTACTAAAAACTAAACAAAATAAATAAATAACTAAAACAAAAATTATGAAGAGAAAGAAATCTCAAATGATCAAAGAAAACCTTTAACGAGGCAGAACAACCTCAAATTCGACTATCTCATAAAGAGAGGTAAAGACATCAAAGAATAATCGATAAAAGTACTTGGGGACAACCTAAACACTCTGCTCTCAGCCCAGACTCAACAAACACTACCCTTCACCTGCAAATAACATTTAGGTTCCATGATCAGTGGGGAGTAACTAGCAGTTCTCCCAAAACTTGTAGAAACACAAAGCTAAGCATAGAGTAAAGCATAGAAGCATACATTAAAATAATACAACATATAGACAAGATAAACAACTACTTCACAATACACTCAAGATAAACATGATAAGATACATAGATAGGAATACAAGTGAAAACATGCAACGTGATTACAATACAATACAAAACAAACATGTATATTAAACAAAATGAATATATTACCACATGATTATAGAGTAAGAATAAATGGCACCCAAAGCATAAGCAATAAACTCATAAAAACAATAATTAACACTTATAAAGGTTCTTTAAAGAGATTTAGAAAATTCTTGACTTGACTTAAGAAGACCTTCTCAAAAGCGTAATAACATTAAAATAGAGAATTTTAACTTTTCAAAAACTGATCCATAGTGAGGTAAGCATATAAAATATGAACGCCGGTGAATTCCGCAGCCCACCATCAAAGGTTTGTCAGGGCGAACCTACAGACGATTCCGCAGCCGTCTGCGTCTGAGAATGGCCAATCTCCCAGTTTTCCTACTCAAATTCCGCAGTTCGAGTAGTTCCGGACGACAACAATTAACCTAGAAAATTACATCTCGAATTCCGCAGCCCAAGATGTTGGCATGTTCCAACCATTGAATTCCGCAGCCCAATGGTTGTCTTACACTCACGAATCAAATAAAACAGTAAAAATATTTCTTCAAAATCATCCAAACACATTTTTGGGATCATCAACCCTAATTTAAAATACTGCAAGTCTTTACTTCTAAGACCAAAATTCATCAAAAATCCTTCAAAAGAGTTTAACTCCAAAATTCTTCAAAATGTACAAAAATCATTTATATATCATAACAAGGTGTCACTCTTATTGTTTGGATTTGGGTACGAAGCTAATTATAATAAAATATCACAATACACTCCGTACACAACCCTTGGCGAAGCGGTGCTAAAAACAGTGTTATTCTACTTTAAAGAACAACGACGTCGACAACTCACTTAACACCCAAAAAAATGGCAGCCAATATACGACATCTTAAATGCTTCGTGAACACACCCAAAGCATGCCAAAATGATAAAATAAAACTAGGAAATATTAATCCACATATTAGGTAATATATACACACAAGGTAGGATTAAATTCATGCTTTTAACATACTAAAAACTACATGACAATGCAGCAGCCCCTAATTAGAATTACAGCAGTACAATGCACAACAATTTCACCCAAAACCAACCTTAAAACCCATAATTAATCTTAGCCCATAAACATACATAATATAAAAACATAATAGCTCAGTATAGGCACAATATTAGGCATAAAAATTAGGCAATGCATCACTTAAACACACTCAAATCATACTCCCCTCAAGTTGAATGGCAGCAACACCTCTACTCACGTTTGGGCAAATATTCACACCCAAACTTACCCAAAAACATGATAAATAATCTTAGGGATAAACCTAACATGATGCTATACCATTTTAGGCATAAAAAGAAACTTAATCAAGACCAAATGAGGCTGTAAACCCACTGAACAATTACAGCAATTAGAGCAGCAAATTCGTGAACATTAGAGTAAAATTAACACTTGAAAACCACCACAAAACACAACAATAATCTATGGTACCAAACCTATATATATACAGTACTCCTAGGCATGATTAAACAACATAAAAAACAGGAATAAACATGAATATAATACCCTCATTCCTCACATAAAAAACAACAAACAACCTTGAGATAAACTACAACAATTTCTAATCTAATCAACTCTAATTTGCACATAGCCTTAACCTATCCTAGCCATGATTTCTAAAGCTTGGAATAGTGCTAGTTACCTTGAATGGAGAGCATGAAAAATCAGATTAGAATAGAGGAAAAGATCGTAATTTGAATCCGCCCGAGCCGCTTCAAAGTTTCGCCTCTTGCTAGCCTTGATCGATGAGGTTATATGGTGTTTAAGTGCGTGAATAAGAGGGTAAAATACAGCATCAATGACCCACGAATATCCCTTGGTAATTACCAGAAGATTTGAGGGAAATTGAGAGGAGAAAAGTGTTGTGATGGTGCAGCAACCTCACGCACAAGAAGCGTTGTTTTTGTATGTGAATGGTAGGGAATATCAAGTGGTTTTGGACAGCATTTAATTGGTGATTGAATGGGATTGATTGTGGGTGTAAATGGGGGGGTTACTATGGTGGAAAAATGGACAGTAACAGGCCCTTGTATAGCCGTGAGAAATAGGAGAAGATGGGCTCAAGCAACACATGTGATTAGAAAGTAAAGCCCTATATTAAGGATGTTAATTGGATTAGTTTAAGAGGGTTAACTAAGGAGTAACATGGGCTTAAGGAGGGAAAATAAAGAAGGGTATTGTAGGGAATATTTTCAAGCCTTTAAAATCCCACTAGCTTGAACCCCACTGTGATCATACACTAAAGTACGGTGGCGTCCAAAAGGGAAGAAGATAGAGCAAAAGAGTCGCCAACAAGTTTTTAAGGAACTTGTAAACCGTTCACGAGGTGAAGGTTACACCCCTTAACGATCCAAGAGATCGTCAAATCCATAAGGTCATGAACCAAATAAGGGTTCGGGGATGATGGTACAAATCCAACCTAAAAGAGATTGAACCTGCCCTAATAATAGGCCTTTACTTTATTCTGCTCGTATTCATGTGCGCTTTCCAATTAACATACAATCAATAGGATTAACCCTAAACCTGTTTAATCTATGTTGGTTGAATATTAATGCACAAATAAATCTATTATTGGCGATCACTTGAATTATAATCACAATTAACCTAACAAGATTATTAATTATCTTATTAAGCGTGATTGCAAATACCAATTCCCTTTAACCTGCAATAAAAGGTGATCAAGCAATAACAATATATAAAATATATATCAAGCAACATAATAAATAATCATCATCAATCATAATCATAAATATTAGAAAGAACATAGGAAGCATCATATTTTTAATCGCGCTTAATATTAGAAACACCCTAGACATGATACTAGGAATCATAATAACAATAAACATGATGTCTACATCATAAAATCAATAAAATCAATAAAGTACTTACTTGGATGCCTCGTACCTCTTTCTAATAACAAAATACACACGTTAGTAACTTCAAGGAAAATAATAAACAAAGCAATTAAATTAAATAATTGAGAGAGAGATTTGGGACCAAACCCTCAGAAATTAAAACCTTTCACGTCTAGGGCGAAGGCAACTTCGAATATGGCTAGGTGTATCAAGATCTTGTGAATGCGGAATTTTGTGTTAAAGAATAAAGTTAGAAAGAATGAATGAAAGATTAATGATTCATAAACTAATTTGTTGACGATCGAAGATTGTAGATGACTGAACGAAAACGAAATTTATTAAAACTTAAGAATAAAAGAAGTGGTGAATGATAGATGATAATCCGTCCCCCAAAACGGAGTTTTTGATACGATATTTATAGAGAAAATCAGCCAAAAAAGATAATTTATCAAAACAGAGTCTGAAGATCGCAAAAACAACTTGGCGCCAGCCCTGGCTCATTGGCGCCAGGACCAGTGGCTAGCGCCAGGCGCCAATGGCTGGCGTCTGGCGCCAATCCTGGTTCCAGGCGCCAAGGCCTGGGGTTGGACGCCAAACCGGATTTTAACACGTTTTCGAAAATCTGATAATTTTACCGTACTGGAAGATAAAATAATATAATTTCAGTCGAAAATGCTATTTGATCTAATTAAAACTCTAAAGAATCTTAATTGAATTAAGAATGATAAGAACCTTCTAGAATGTTCTAGAAGACCAAAACCATTCCTAATTACATTAGGAATGATAAATCATATTAGGCCCTCCCCTAGATCATTGGGCCGTACTTAAAACTCAAACCGGGCCCAGTTTAGTAAATTGGCCATAAATTCCTCAATACTCATCGGAATTGGGCTTATAATATATCGTTGGAAAGGTCTTTGCAAACCCCATCCAACTACACCACTATTGGACCCATATCATGGACCAACCAAACTGGATTGGCTGTTTTCCTTAAAATAAAGTTTTCAAAAACAGAGAGAAGAGAAAAGAAATAAAAAATAAAACTTTCCGCAACACTAGACCTTTCCACACTTTCGTTTCATTCGATTATGATTCGATGTGAAAGGCACTCATCACTGGGTTTGGTTTTGGGGAGACACAAATGGGTGTCTACAGAAGCCCCCACTTTGACTGAGTTTGGAGAAACGCAAGTTTCGAAAAACGAAAGTCAAAGTATCGATAGGGACGGAGAATGATTCAGAACGTTCTGCGATCCTAAATCAATCTTGTAACGCCGATACCTGCAAAACTAGCATTAGTTAAACAGATAAAAGAGTTAAGAAACGCGTATCTTGCACCGTCGAGCACACGTCTCTGAAAGTAACCAATTGCTTTGATGACCTCTTGCAAGCTAGAGAATGTCATCCCGCTTGAAAACCGCTACGCCTTGCAACTGCTTCCAAATTAGAAGATTGCTTCGCCTGAAACTATCCTCTCCGCCGTGATAATATTCCACGTCCAAGGGAATACCATCGAAAATTATTTCTCTTGAAATAATTCTCATCCGCATTATGATCACGTTCCATGCCTCAGGAACTATGATCGAAGACAATTTCGCCCGAAATTACCTTCAGCTGTTTGTGACAACTCTCCGCAAGCTAGGGAATGATGCCAAAGACATCTTCTCTTGAAGTCATCCTCATTTGATGCGATAATCTCCCAAAGGAAAATACCGAAGATCCACGCCCGTCGATCTTTAAAAGTTCGCCTGAACTTTGCTTTTTGCTATGCCTGTACGTCGGCGCTGTTTGTTCTTGAACCTATACGTCGGTGCCCTTTTTTTGCTAATGAACCTGTATGTCGGTGCCTTTTGCTAATGAGCCAATGCTTAGGCGCTTTAAGCTTAGTGAGACGATCTTTTCATCAGGTCGATCACTTCATGTAATCAAGCCGATTACCTAATCATGTCAAATTGCTCAGAGGGGCTAACTGGCGTACCAAGGAACCCAAAATATATTGCAGAAGGCTAGCACTACCCAAAAGGTGGCTGGCTGCTTTGGCGTCGCTGAAAATCGATCAGCGCCATCTTTTTCGCATTAGCGCCATGCGCTGAAATTGGCGTCTGGCGCCAAGCACATAATGTGACGCCAATGCCTAGGGGCTGGTGCCAGCACGGGAATCACCTTAAATTCCCGTTTTCAGTTCATTTCGTGCTCTGGTTTGTTGCGAACGCTGCTCGAAAGAAGTCGAAACTTCAATTAATCGTTGCTTATTCGTTTCTCAACCGAATTTGCTCAAATTTGTTGCAAATAAAAGCTCTTTTCATCCATATTCCCGATCTATGTAAGTTTCCTTCCAACTCACACCGGTTTTTATGAATTATTGGCATATTCATTCACGAAAATTCGAAACTTATAATGCTCAATTTGCTTTGTTTATCAAGTTTTATGCCATGAAATTGCTTGTTTATGTTTGCATATTGCCTTGGGAGTAATTTGAGACTTGTTTGACCCAATTTGGCGAAGAAATGAGCAATCCGCCATTGTTGGACCTCCTAAGGTCGTGAAAAACAACGTGGCTCATTCTTGATGTTTTTGCTAGCAATTCTTGTTCAATTTGTCACAATAATCACTATAGTGTTGCAAGAAATTGTTTGATTGCTTGAAAAATGCTTATCATGCTCAATTCGAATTTGTGCTCTGTTTTAGTACTACGTACTCTGTTTTCGCGAACATAGTATCATGCGGCTAGGCAAACCTTTAGATACTATAGAACCTTGATTTATGATGACTCTGCACAATGTAGCATGGCTAGACAACGAGGCTCCGGTTCACGGTCCCGAAACACTAGACGGGAGCATGAGCCCGTGGAGGACGACACTACACCGTCCACTTCGCTTGGTCAGTTCCCAGAGTGGGATGAGCAGACCTTGTTCTTTGCCCCTGTCCACCATATTTCTGAGAGGGTGAGACGGGGAACCGAGCCGGGAAGGACGCGACATCACGGCTCTGGCTGCGATGGTCTCGGCGATTTGTATAGGATGCATATCGCCAGAGATCGAGAGACGAGACTCCTATGGGAGTCTTGCGGGTTGGTTGCCCTGTTTGAGACCTCCGAGGCTATGGTTGCCTCCATCGGGGGTCACCACGTAGTACACGCTCTGGTGGAGTTCTTTTGGGACACCACCAACACATTTCATTTTCCATGGGGTTAGATGATGGTCACTCCTACAGACTTAAGTCTTATTACAGGACTGGAGTTCTCTTCTGTGCCGCTGCCATTCGACGGCGGTATCGACGTCTTTTCTCCAGAGGTCGAGGAACTACTGGGGCCGATTGTTGTTCGGGCCCGAGCTGAGGTCGAGACGACTCAGTTTAGTGCTAGAGGGATTCGCCGCTCGATGCTGGCAGCGGCTCTTGATGACGATGCGACCACCCGAGAGCAGCGGGTGCGCATCTTTGTGCTGATGTTATTGTCAGGGACATTCTCCCCTGATAGGGGTAGTAGGGCGTTGCTTTACTATCTCCCTGCTGTTCGCGATCTCCGGCGGATCGGGACTTATGACTGGGCCAGCTTGGCCTATACTGACTTCGTTCGCGCACTGAGGGACTCGTGTCGCCACCGGTCTCTTAGGACGAATGTCGCTTTGTCCACTTTCTGGAAAGTTGTAGAGGTAAACATTATTCCCTATAAAATTTAGCCCTATATGTTTAGTTAGCATTTACTCATGCTTTAGCCTTTTGTAGATCTGGTTCTATGAATACTTTCCTTCCATTGCGCCGGCGAGACCATCGCCGAGGGGGTATCCGGTGAGCGCCTCTTGGGGCGGCCACCATGTGGACCTGTCTACTGCACGTGTCCGGAGTCGGATCATCTCGGTGCGTTTTTTTGGTGCTTATCTTGCTCTTCTGCGACGTTTGATACATGTTCTTACCCGATTGATATTTTTTACAGGGACCTGAGGTAGTATACCGGCCATGGGGTGGTTGGACAGTCCCTGGATTAGCCGCACAGTACTCTACTGAGCGCCGTTATTTTCTGGGGACCTACGGAGCAGTTGCGTATTTAGGAGAGAGAGTTGCTAGACATCACTCTTCCGATGTCTTTGTCGTTCCTGTTCCTCCACCACGCCACATGTTCGACGAGAGAGAGTTGTCGAGCATGGCTGAGGAGCCTGGTTCTCTTTGGCGGTCCCATGTGATCCTTGGGCGGAGTTATGCTGAGGAGCTACTTCCTTTGTTAGCTCCAGCCCCCGTGCCGGCCGAGGATGTGAGGGTAAGATTCTTGGCTTTTCGTTTTTCGCTGAGTAGCCCCCAAGTAACACCTTACTGATTTCTTTTCTGTTTTATCAGGATGGTCCCACTGAGTTTGTGCCACCCCGTATGTCCATCCACTACCAGGGGATGTACGGGCCGATCGAGGAGATGATTTCTCCGGCTCCTGAGGGCGAGCGCTTCGTGGAGCGGTCGATTCCTCGTCACCAGACCAGGGTAAGTCAGAATCTTGTATTCAGTTATCATGCATTTTTACTGACTTAACTTTCCTTGACAATTCTCACGCGAGGTGGTTTCGGCTATGGCACGATGCATAGATGCCTTCCGGAGCCAACTCGTCCGGATGAGGAATGCAGCTACCTGTCGTCGAGACGACGCTGTTCGAGAGGTAATTTTTCTTTACTTATTGTTTCTGCACTATGCTTCAATTTTCACCTTGTTTCTGATTTATTTCTTTTTGCAGGGTCAGCCGATTGCTTCTCACACCCGTACGAGGCCTGAGGGGCGAAGAGAGCCGGCGAGGTCTAGCTCGAGACGTCGTCGCACTTCTCAGGAGGTAGAGGTGGCTGTTCCGAGGCTGCTTGAGCCGACGTTGCTGAGGGCTCAGGGTCTTCTTCTGAGGAGGTTCCGGCTGCACCGTTAGGAGAGGCTACCTCGGCTTTCAGAGGTGGTGGGATGTACGAGGTTGGCTCGTCATCGCAGCAGCCTCCGCGGTCTCAACCCCAGGTTGGCCTTGGCTGGAGCGGTTCTGTTTTGAGTTTCCCTCCTCCTACGGAGACTGGAACTGGTGCTGAGGCCGGAGCTGGTGGAGAGGTGACTCCTCGGACGGCGCAGTTTTATGGCATGATGGACCTGCGTCCTCCGGCGCCGTAGTTTATTTCTGTATATGCATTTTATTTTGACTTTTTATAGAACTTTGCCTTTGACTTGTTACTTAGACACTTTGTTCTGTAAATCTATTATTATGTATTATTATTATGTTAGTGTATGTTAGTGTGTGCAAATGTGATAACAATTTTGCGCAAAAATTCCGTCATTTTTATTATTGATGGAGGGTATTATCCGACTCTCTCCCCCAAAAGGAAAAAATAAAAAGGAAAAATAAAAACGGAGAGAAAGGCTAATTTTTGAATTTTAATATAAAATCCAAGAAAAAAAGAATAAAAAATTAACTAAACATAATTGCTATATTTAATTAATTTAGAAAAGGATAGAAAGATATTTAGAAGGAATTAAAACGGGGCCATAAAGTCATTAACCGACTCCGATTTAATATCAAAACGCAAACTGAGCGCACGCGGCTGTCCTGCTGACTTGGCGCCAGCCTGTGGCGCGTGGCGCCAGGCGCTATTGCTAGCGTGTGGCGCCAAGAGCTGCTGTGTGGCGCCAATTTCGGGTGTGTGACGCCAATTGACGCTGACTACGTATTCCAGTCAGGTTGAAATTCCTCGCAATTTGTGCATAAATAGCCCCCTGCTCAGCCGATTATTCACATAATTCCAGCGAAAAAATTATTCATCTCTTTAGAAAAAATAATAATCATGTCTTTAGCCACTAAAACCTTCACCCAATATTCTCATGAATGGTGTCGATCTCTCAATGCTAGAGAAAGAAAAGAATTGGATTTATTTCACTTGGGGGGAATATATGGCATTAAAGGGGTAGATCTAGACATAGACTTCATTAATACCGCTTTAGAATATTGGAACATTGACACACATTGTTTTAGAATAGGGTATGATGAAATTAGCCCTTTGCCAGAGGAATTTGGTGCTATTTTAGGCTTCCCTGCAATAGACCTGATAGTAATCCCTAGGGTAGATGCATATTACTATAAGGATTTCGAGCGCTTCTTTAACTTGAAAGAAAGGGATTTATCAAAGATAGTAGATGGGCAATGCAGTGAACTTAAAAGAATTCGCACGCTATTATTTTGATAAACCGCTTTCTGAATCTTTTCACATATATAGAAGAAGGGCGTTTTTATTCTGCATGCTTAATCAATATTGTCTTAGTAGTGGTAAAATTAATGAGGGTCGATCAATTATAACCACTGTGCTAGAACAAATTGAATCAGGGAGAAATCCGATGCCTTTAATAGTTGGAGAGACTATGATTAGTCTAGATGAGTTGAAAAGGGACCCAAAAGCACCTCTTCGCGGTTCTCCAATTTTATTACAGGTAGAAAAATAATATTTTTAATTACAGAAATTAAAAAAATATATATTTTTGTATTGTAATATTGATTTATTTGCATTGAATTTTTTTTTTTTTTCAGATGTGGCTAATGGAAAGGCTAGGATTAATTAGCCCTCCGGACGACATTGAAAGTTATACGCCCACTTGCTTTGTAAGAAGAAGCGCATCCCTAAAATTGGGCGCCATGGGTGGAAGAAAGTCTTTGAATCACGTGACTTTGCTATCAAGTGGGTCATCCCATGGTGGAAAATAAAAAGGATGGTTGGTGTTAACAAGCAACCTTTCTGCCGTCTTCCAAGCTTGTCTCTCATGACATATTATTATCCCTGCAGAGTAAAGAGACAATATGGCTTGCTTCAAAATATTCCTTCCGGGGATCTTCGTCCTCCCTATGAGTATCCCATATCTCAAGAAGTAGATAAATTTGACACGTACTGGAGCGCTAGACCTTTATGGGAAGTGATTACCCAAAAGGTTCCCCCTTCTTTGCCTAATGATGTAAAGAAGTGGTTGCTGAAGAAGTCTTTAATTGATCAGGGTAGGACCGATGTGAAGAATCGTCTAGGTGACAGGGTGACACCGGCCAAGGAACGCTTAGGTGCAAGAATTGAGTTCAAGACACCTATAATGCCTAAGAAGAAGAAATCTACTAAAGACAAGGGGAAAAGGAAAGCTACCACTACAAACAAAAAGGTTTGGGTGGAAAAGAAGCATGGGGTGCTAGCTGAAGGCGAAACAATCTATTCTAAGATTGAATGTAGGTCCTCTAAAGGATGCCTACTAGCCAAAGTAATGGATGAAGAGGAGGAGGCAGAAAAGAATTGGAAAAGAGCAAAGAAGGAGAAGAAAGATTAGAACATTGCTTAGCTTTCGATTTATTAGATTCTTAGTTTTTATTTAAAGTTAATTTATTTCAGCTTTATTTAAATTCTATTAATAATGCAATTTTATTTTATTAATGAAATTTCAGCTTTCAATTAAATTGTTACTTTAAATTTGTTTTATTAAAGCAATGAAAAACCGAAAAAATTAATTTTTCTAGAAATTCTTCGAGTACGGAAGTCGAAAATTTTCCGAAAAACGCCGAAATTCGCCCAGATTTTATTACTGAATTGGCGTCAATAATTGCGAATTGGCGCCAGATATTGAGGTCTAGCGCCAGGCGCCAATACTGTCGTCTGGCGCTGATGGCCTTTTGCTGGCGCCAGGCTCTGTTCTGCGACGCAAGTTGCTTTTCCGACTTTTGTTGACTTTTGTTAATTCTGGAATGCGGATATGTCGAAAAATAAAGTGGCCGCACCCGTAATGGGTTGCCTACGTATCCTTTCCTAAGGAATCAGGCCGAACGTAGCTCTCTTGAGTGTCCTACTTAAGTAATTATGGGTAGTATTTTTTAAGTTGGTCAAGATTGGTCATGTTTGAGAATTCATTGCCATCCATGTCAGTTAATTTTGCTGCACCACCTGACAGGATTGTTTTGACAATGTAGGGGCCAGACCAATTAGGTCTAAACTTTCCCCTTGGATCTAAAATATTTTTCCTTAGTGCCTTTAATACCAAATCTCCTATTTTGATATTTCTTGTCTTGACCTTCTTATTAAAATGTCTAGCCATACGAGTTTGATAACACTAAGTGTGATGTAGAGCTTCTAGTCGTTTTTCGTCGAGTAGGATCAATTCTTCATATCGTGCCCTAGTCCATTCGACTTCATCGAGTTTACTTTCTAGCGCAATACGTAGAGATGGTATTTCTAGTTCGACAGGTTGTACGACATCCATTCCATATACCAAAGAAAATGGTGTATTTCCTGTTGACGTACGGATTGACGTACGATAACCCCACAATGCAAAGTGAAGCTTGTCAGGCCAATCCTTGTAATTTTCTGTCATTTTCTCGATGATAGTCTTTAAATTTTTATTAGCTGCCTCGACTGCTCCGTTTGCTTGAGGTCTATAAGGGGACGAATGATGATGTTGGATACCATATTTATGTAGCAATTCTTCACATTCGACTTGAAAGTGAGTTCCATTGTCACTTATCATTTCATGTGGGACTCCATACCGACAAATGATATTTCTCTCGATAAAAAGTGCTACATGTTTTGCGGTGAGTTTAGCATATGATTGTGCTTCAACCCACTTCGTAAAGTAATCAATCGCTACTAGAATAAATTCATGGCCTCCTGTCCCTGGAGGAGCGATCTTGCCAATTATGTCAATTCCCCATGTAGAGAATGGCCATGGTGATGTGTAGGTATAGACCAAAGATGGAGGAACGTGCTGTAAATTGGCATAAATTTGACACTTAGGGCATCTTTTTACATATTGATGGCAATCCCTATTCATGGTAGTCCAATAATACCCTTCTCGCATTATTTTCTGGACTAACATTTTGCCATTTATATGAGTTCCACAGATTCCTTCGTGGACCATTCTCATTATTCTTTGTGCGTCCACCTTCCCTACACATAGGAGATCTCGACCTTTAGGTACCCTTTTATGTAGCTCGTTGTCTATGAGTACATATTGAGAAGCCAAAAGTCTTAAGGCTCGCTTAGCTCTTTTGTCAGCATGAGGAGGGTATTCTCCATTGGTGACATAATTGAGAATGTTTGTGTACCATGGTTTTTCTTCTCGTTCTTCATCTTCGTCTTGGACTGGATCGTCATCTTCTATAGCCTGTATATATGCCGGTTTGTGCCTTTTTTCAATAGTTAGAGGCATTTGCTCGATATCCGTGGGAATCCTAACCATTGAGGCTAATCTTGCCAAGGCATCAGCAAATTGATTTTCTTCTCTAGGTAGATATGTGTATTCTACCTTCTCTAACTGATCGGTAAGAGTTTCCAGATAAGTTTGGTAAGGAGCTAGGCTTTCACTCCTTACTTTCCACCTTTTAGATATTTGATTGATGATTAGAGAGGAATCCCCGAATATCCTTAACTTCTTTACTCCCAATGCCAGGGCTGTTTCAAGGCCTACCACACATGCTTCATATTCAGCAGCATTGTTGGTAACGTCGAAATCAAGCTTTATTGAGATTGGGACGTGTTCTTCTTTAGGTGATACTAGTAACACTCCGACACTACATCCCTTTTTGGTTTGAGGCTCCGTTAAAATACAAGGTCCAAGTATCATCTTCGGTGACCATCAAATCTTCATCTGGAAATTCACTGTCCTGTATTGGTGTCGAGTCTTCTATTGGAAAGTCTGCCAGAAAGTCTGACACCACGGATCCTTTAATAGCTTTTTGTGGCATAAACCATACATCGAACTGGGCTAAGTTGACTATCCATCTTGAAATACGTCCATTGAGCGTTGATTTCTCGAACAAGTATTTGAGTGGATCCAATCGAGATACCACGAAAACGGTATGCACCAACATGTAATGTCTCAACTTAGTTGTGGCCCACACCAAAGCGAGGCACAATTTCTCGAGTGGTGTATAGCGTGTTTCGTATTCGAGCATCTTCTTACTTAAGTAATAGATTGCATTCTCTTTGTTTTCTACCTCTTGTGCTAGCATGGCTCCCATTGTCTCTTTGGTAACCGTCAAATATAACCTAAGAGGTATTCCGGGAAGTGCTGGCGCTAATACGGGAGGATTTGCGAGATAGGCTTTGATCCGGTCAAAGGCTTTTTGACACTCGTCATCCCATATTACTGGTACATTCTTTTTGAGCTTTTTAAAGATTGGTTCACATATCGTTGTTAGTTTTGATATGAACCTACTTATGTATTGTAACCGACCAATGAATCCTCGAATCTGTTTCTCGGTCTTGGGCGGTGGCATTGACATGATTGCTTTAATCTTGGTTGGATCTATCTCTATTCCTCTAGAGCTTATGACGTATCCCAAGAGCTTGCCCGAGGTAACTCCAAAAGCGCATTTTGAGGGATTTAACCTCATATTATATTTTCTTAGCCTTTCGAAAAATTTCCTTAAGGCTACTTGATGGCCTGGACGGTCTTTTGATTTCACAATCATGTCGTCTACATATACCTCGACTTCTTTGTGCATCATGTCATGGAGCAAGGCAGTTGCTGCACGTTGGTAAGTAGCACCTGCGTTTTTCAACCCAAATGGCATTACCGTGTAACAGTAAGTGCCCCATGGTGTGATAAAAGTTGTCTTCTCCATGTCTTCTTCCACCATGAAAATCTGATTGTACCCTGCGTATCCGTCCATGAATGAGAGGAGCGCGTGATTTGTTGTGTTGTCTACTAGAATATCGATGTGTGGCAAAGGGAAGTCGTCCTTTGGACTTGCCTTATTTAGATCTCGATAGTCGACACACATCCTTACCCTTCCATCTTTCTTTGGAACTGGGACGACGTTAGCGACCCATTCGGGGTATTTGGATACCTTGATGAAACCTGCAGTTATTTGTTTTTGAACTTCTTCTTTTATTTTAAGTGCTACGTCGGGTTTCATTCGACGTAGCTTTTGTTTTACAGGTTTCATTCCTGGAATTAATGGTATAGTGTGTTGAGCTATTTCTCTGTTAATGCCTGGCATATCTTCATATGACCAAGCGAATACATCGATAAATTCTTTAAGCAAGTTAATTAAATCTGTTCTTTCTTGTTTATTCAATGTTAGTCCGATTTTAACTTCTCTTTTATGAGTTGAATCATTTGAGATGTCAACTGTTTCAGTCTCTTCAATTACTGGTGTTTTCTTTTCAAGTGTTTCCATTGCTTTAATAAATTCTTTATCTTATTCATCGTTAGCTAAGCAATGTTCTTCATCTTGGGTTAGGGAAGAACACGAGAAGTAAGGAGAATGAGCGATATTATTATACTCTGAGATCATTACATCAAAGAGTGATATGTCCTCAGGGACTGGATCACTAACTATCCTAGGAGAAGAAACAGGAAGGGAAGGCGTTATAACTAAAGACTTAGAAGATTCTAAAGGGAAAGACTCTGACTCAGACTCTGACTCTAACCCTGACGATTCTCCAAACATTGGCCCTTGTCCTGTCGTGATTGATATTTTCCTCCCACTCGGAGTAATCACCTTGATAGTCTTGCGCCACCCTTGCAGTAATCCTTCAGCTGGAGTAATTAGCTTCGAGGGATCGAAGTTTTCGCTTTGTAGGACCGTTTGAATGAGTGAGGAGTTGTCTTCCTCATAAGCTGGCTCATTCTTTTCTCGCCCAAACAGTAATCCCATGACGTTAAAGTCAAAGCATGGAGGTGTTTTCTCCTTATGGACGGGAATTGGGATTTCATCAGTGAAATAGCAATCCAAGAAAATCTCGAATCCTGGTTGTCGTATGCCATTTACAACAAATGGTTCGGGAAATTAATAGCATGGATAGTCCTCTCCTTCTTTTATAAACTGACCATTAAGCGTAAGAGGGTACTGATCCATTGGAATTGCTTTCTTTTGAATGCGAGCGTCCCTACGTGCTTTCAATTTGTCCTGGGCTCGCTTGAGATCTTTCCGAGTCGGTTCGAAACCAAGTCCGAAAGTATCTAGTTTAGGGAGGCCAGGTGACTCTATCGATTTTGCTATCCCCTTCTTCTTTCCTAAGGTCATCCTAGGGAAGTGTCCTTGTTTTTTCAGCATAGTGTTGATAATCATGTTGGAATAGGGGTTGTGGCAAAGAGATGTCCTTTCATCCTCTTGGATTAAGAAGACTTCTTCGTTAAAGCCCCATAGGTCTTCATCATCTTCATCGTGCTCCACGTTGATGATTGGATTCTCTATTGACTTGATCCTCATTGGCGAAGCATCAATGGTGATGGGGATTCCTCCAATTATAGCTTTCACTTGTTGGTGGAGAGATGAAGGGACGGCTTTTAGATCATGGAGCCAAGGGCGTCCTAACAACAGATTGAATGAGGCTTTGATGTCTACCACTTGAAAAGTAGTAGCATGTTCTATTGCTCCTGCCGTCACATTTAGGGTTATTTTGCCAAGAGCTTGACGTCGAGTATTATCGTAAGCTCTTATTCCTTGTGTGGACGGAGTTAAATCCTCATTCTTTATGCCGAGCATCCTCGCAGTCCTAAGTGGACAGACGTTAATAGCCGATCCATTGTCTACAAGCGTCATGGGAACATTCATTCTTTTGCAGACTACTGTGAGGTTTAACGCTTTGTAGTCTTGTCACCTTCCGGGGGTAAATCTTTATCAGAGAAGGTGATTAGATTAATTGGACTAGGGAGATCACTCGTGAGGAAGTTAGCTAGTCCCTCAGGAGTGGTATCAGAATCTATCCCGATTTTATCCAAGGCATTCATCACAGCCAACCTATGTTCTCGAGATGTTGCTAGAAGCTTCCATACATTCATCTCAACTTTTGTCTTCTTGAATTGTTTAACAATGTCATTGTCCTCGATGATAGGTATGGGAACTTGTTGTGCGGTAGGCATGGGTTGCGTTGAAACAGGAGGTTGTATTCTCCCGGATCTTGTGAGGACGTTTATTAATGCATCTTCTTCAGCCCAAATGTCGTCTGTGGTGTATGATATGGAAGGTGAAGGTTCTAATATGTCTTTTAGATAGACATCTTCTTCATCACTGTCCCATACTCCATTAACATTTATATCCTCTTCTTGTTGAACTTGGACTAATTCCTTTCTATCAATCATTTTCTGCACCAAATCCTTGAATTTGAAGCAGTTTTCTATGGTGTGTCCTCCTGACTGATGGTATTGACAGTAATATCTATCTGTTCTTTTTAATGATTCAAATGGTCTCGGTTCGAGAGGTTTGACCTTGCCACTCTCGGAGAGCATTTTAAACATTTGTGCATACGGGATCCCAATTGGAGTATAAATTTTATTGCTCTTCTTGGGTCTTTCGGTGACTTGTAAGGGAAAGTATTTTGCCTCATAAGTCGTTTTTACTGGTGTGAATTCTTTCTTAGGTTCTTGATCATATTCCTTGCGAAGTTCATTCAGAATTTTGAGAGTTTCATGTAACAGTTGTGATGTCTCCCTCAGATATAGTGTGAATATTCGTATCTCTACCTCATTTGCCAGTTCTGGAGGATTATCCTCGACATCGAAAAAGATCTCTTCTTCTTCTTCTTCGGTCACTTTGACAGGCTTAATGAGAGATGAGGGGTCAACTTCGCTTTCTTCATCGGAGATAACCAATGTGTGAGCTAGAGGTGCATTATCAATACTCGGTTTCTTACTAGCAGGAGGCAACGACAGCTTATTACTGTCAATCAGGTCTTGGATAGCTTCCTTAAGTTTCCAACAGCTTTCAGTAGAATGGCCCCTACCTTGATGATACTTGCAATGTGCATTGGGGTTCCAATTAGGCGACCTTTTCTCGACTGGTGGATCTCCGAATGGTCCAATGGGAGTTATAAGAACTTTTGCATTTAGTCGATCAAACGCGGTGTCATAACTCATGCCAATAGGAGTGAAGTTTCTCCTAAACAGTTTTTTCTCCTTGGTTGTTCATGGCAAGGACTTCTCCTAGATTAAAAGCGCTAACATTATTTGAGTGGGCGGTTTTAGAAGAAGAAGGATTGTCGTTCTTCCTTCCTTTCCAGCCACTGTTGGAGTTATTGTTGGCAGCTTTAGATTTAGCTAAGTCATCTTCAATATTAATCCCAATATCATAAACAGCCTTAAAGGTATGAAGGTTATTTTGATATTTAAGATGTTTTGAATATTTTTCTTGGAGATTTTTAATGAACAATCTCACGGACTCTTTTTCACTTGGTACCTCAATCATTTTAGCTGAGGTTTCTCTCCATTTGTTAAAGAAAGATGTGAAGCCTTCATTCTCCTTCTGCTTGAGAATTTCAAGTTCTCTATGGTCAGTTTCGACTTGAACGTTGCACTTGTACCTATCGACGAAAGCGTTTGCTATGGATTCCCAGGTAGAGGTCTTTTCTTTTTCAAGAGAAAAGAACCATTGTTGGCAAACGGTCTCGAGAGATAGCGAGAACAGAGAAGGGAAAATTTTCTTATCGATACCCTTGATACTCATTATTGTTTCAAATGCTCTTAGATGGAAGTAGGGGTTGTCGATTGCCCTAAACTTTGGGATGTCGTTGGCACTGAACTTCTGCGGAAGAAGATCCTTATCCACCGAGACCCCTTGGGATGTGAGTTCTTGAAACTTGTAGTCGCTGGACAACTTGCTTAGGCTTTCTTGCATGAGGTCCATTTGTTGTTGCTTCGCGGGATCCTCGATCTTAAGTGCGAGAAGCTTTAGTGTCTCAGTTACAGTAGCCAATTGGTTCTTGAGATCGTTAACTTCTTCCTGAGTTGCCATTATAACTCTTGCTTTCCTCTTGCGAGCTATAGGTTTGTCGAAAAGTTGGACTTGTACGAAGAGGTTATCTTTGATTAATCGTCCTTCCTTTCTTGACCACGCGCTGTAGATTAAGCCAGTTTGCGTTTTAATTATTTGACTCGAATCAGTTTGACTTTATGGCTTTTGTTTAAGAAAAGAAAAAAGTATGCATATTTTTAGGGAGCAATAATGTACATGTGTTTAGGGAATTTAAGTACTATTTATTGGAGGATTAATATCCGACTTACCCCCCCTAAAAAAAAATGACGGAAAATAACGCGCGCACACAAGACTCCCTTAATCATGGTCAAGGCATGTGTAATGGTGTGTGTATTGAGTGTAAGTGACATGCTTGGACTCTTGTGTAAGACCATGGGACTTAGTGCCTAAACTCGAATATTGATTCAATTAAGCAGAATTAACCGAATTAAACAGGAAGCTGAATAATTAGACATTAGGTGATGACTCGACAAATAATCCGAACTGTCGGCCAAACGACAGGACTGGCGTCACAATATGGTGGTTGGCGCCAGACTTTTTAGTAAATGTCTGGCCCTACACACCATACAGTGGCGCTACAGCCCAGATTTTGGCACCAACATTGGAGCCTCGGTCTGGGACTGTTTTCGATATTATTAGTCAACTTGGGTATGCCTAAAGTCGTACTAGGTCAATTCTGATTAAAAGAAGAAAAAAACGTTATGGACCCGAATTAATTAATTAATTAATTAATTAGGCAAAGTTCTTTAAGTCATTAATTTAAATCTCAACACAAATCAACAAACGGTTAGGAGGAGCATAGGATATATATGCGCAACAAATAATGCACAATTAGTCAAGTAGGCACAATATGATGCAATGAGTTCGCAACCTAACCATGGTGCTAGTTCTCTAAAGTTCGGGATATGGTTTAGTCAAATAGGGTCCATGGTTAATTGTTCAGATGCACCGCGTAGAAGCCTAACCGTGAAGGGTTAACGCGTGTGGATAGAACACCGCGAGTTTTTTAGAAAAAACTCACTTCCATGGTTTGGTGAATTCAACATCTCAGATGTACCCTTTGTTGCCAGGAGCGTTCAATCGGGTAGATAGAGCATGAATTCCCAGAAGGTTATGTCCATATGTAGAACACATATGGGTTTCAGAAAAATGAGAAAAAATTCAATCAGGAAGTAGGATCGAGCAAACAATATGAAAAAACCGGTCGAAATTAGAACGCATATTTCTGGCTCGGTATTGGGAGAAATTGGCGCCAGCAAACAGAGACTGGCGCCAACTTTTAACTGTAGCGCCTGGCGCCAATACTGGCGTCTGGCGCTACGGCTAAAAGTATGGCGCCAAGCTCTGGCCCCTGACGCTACTTCCCACATGCCTCAGCAGCTTTCTGTGCTCGATAAAATCATCCAGTTTCGCGCGGTGTTATTTCAGTCCTAGTTGTGAAAGACATTTCTCAAATTTCCTACGTGTAAAATCCTATGTTTTTGACTCATTATGGATGGTCTTTCCAATGAGAACCTTTTTATGCATATGACAATAATGTTAATCAAAATTACGCACGTGAAATACTTAGAACTTTTCGAGTCTCATCCACTCATTCTAAATCATTGCCGAAACAAATTCAGGAATTAAAATAGAAATCCTCCCCAGTGGAGTCGCCAAAAACTATAGGGAATATTTTCAAGCCTTTAAAATCCCACTAGCTTGAACCCCACTGTGATCATACACTAAAGTACGGTGGCGTCCAAAAGGGAAGAAGATAGAGCAAAAGAGTCGCCAACAAGTTTTTAAGGAACTTGTAAACCGTTCACGAGGTGAAGGTTACACCCCTTAACGATCCAAGAGATCGTCAACTCCATAAGGTCATGAACCAAATAAGGGTTCGGGGATGATGGTACAAATCCAACCTAAAAGAGATTGAACCTGCCCTAATAATAGGCCTCTACTTTATTCTGCTCGTATTCATGTGCGCTTTCTAATTAACATACAATCAATAGGATTAACCCTAAACCTGTTTAATCTATGTTAGTTGAATATTAATGCACAAATAAATCTATTATTGGCGATCACTTGAATTATAATCACAATTAACCTAACAAGATTATTAATTATCTTATTAAGCGTGATTGCAAATACCAATTCCCTTTAACCTGCAATAAAAGGTGATCAAGCAATAACAATATATAAAATATATATCAAGCAACATAATAAATAATCATCATCAATCATAATCATAAATATTAGAAAGAACATAGGAAGCATCATATTTTTAATCGCGCTTAATATTAGAAACACCCTAGACATGATACTAGGAATCATAATAACAATAAACATGATGTCTACATCATAAAATCAATAAAATCAATAAAGTACTTACTTGGATGCCTCGTACCTCTTTCTAATAACAAAATACACACGTTAGTAACTTCAAGGAAAATAATAAACAAAGCAATTAAATTAAATAATTGAGAGAGAGATTTGGGACCAAACCCTCAGAAATTAAAACCTTTCACGTCTAGGGCGAAGACAACTTCGAATATGGCTAGGTGTATCAAGATCTTGTGAATGCGGAATTTTGTGTTAAAGAATAAAGTTAGAAAGAATGAATGAAAGATTAATGATTCATAAACTAATTTGTTGACGATCGAAGATTGTAGATGAATGAACGAAAACGAAATTTATTAAAACTTAAGAATAAAAGAAGTGGTGAATGATAGATGATAATCCGTCCCCCAAAACGGAGTTTTTGATACGATATTTATAGAGAAAATCAGCCAAAAAAGATAATTTATCAAAACAGAGTCTGAAGATCGCAAAAACAACTTGGCGCCAGCCCTGGCTCATTGGCGCCAAGACCAGTGGCTAGCGCCAGGCGCCAATGGCTGGCGTCTGGCGCCAATCCTGGTTCTAGGCGCCAAGGCCTGGGGTTGGACGCCAAACCGGATTTTAACACGTTTTCGAAAATCTGATAATTTTACCGTACTGGAAGATAAAATAATATAATTTCAGTCGAAAATGCTATTTGATCTAATTAAAACTCTAAAGAATCTTAATTGAATTAAGAATGATAAGAACCTTCTAGAATGTTCTAGAAGACCAAAACCATTCCTAATTACATTAGGAATGATAAATCATATTAGGCCCTCCCCTAGATCATTGGGCCGTACTTAAAACTCAAACCGGGCCCAGTTTAGTAAATTGGCCATAAATTCCTCAATACTCATCGGAATTGGGCTTATAATATATCGTTGGAAAGGTCTTTGCAAGCCCCATCCAACTACACCACTATTGGACCCATATCATGGACCAACCAAACTGGATTGGATGTTTTCCTTAAAATAAAGTTTTCAAAAACAGAGAGAAGAGAAAAGAAAAGAAATAAAAAATAAAACTTTCCGCAACACTAGACCTTTCCACACTTTTGTTTCATTCGATTATGATTCGACGTGAAAGGCACTCATCACTGGGTTTGGTTTTGGGGAGACACAAATGGGTGTATACAGGTATACAACTATACAAGCCCTATTGAACGGTTCATTACTAGTCCAAATTCTATTCCGAGCTAATCCTAGTTGGCCCAAAACTAGACTAAGGAACGAATGTAACATGAGGCGATTTGAAACGCGTTTGAAAACGATAATAAAGATTATATCATCGATATGACAATAATAATATCAATAATAATAATGAAAATAATAACTTAAATCACAATACAAAATATATATATATATATATATAAAGTTCATAAGTACCGAAAAGCGACATAAAAGACGAAATGTGAAATCAGTAATATTATTCATTTATAATGACCTGATTAATAAAAAAGACATTATAATGAGTTTTATAAATAAAAGAATTAAAGAATACTTTATAAACAATACCAAATTGATAAACGAGTTGACGGAAATCACCCAATACAACTTTATTTATCTTTATTGATACGATTGCACGTAAAACGTTTTTAAAACTCCAAAATCATTTTATACCTATTAGATTGGTACTTCAGTCAAGGAATCACCCATGATGACCCGTATCAATCGCAATAGGTTAATTATCAAAATTATATATAATTTAGTATCACTTACTAAATTAATGCTTAAGCTAAAGGAATCACCCTTTAAGGCTAATATCAATTCAGACAAGTCAAATACAATTCGAAATGATTAAAACTCAAATATAGAACCTTTTTAAATAATAACTTTCAAACGTTCTAACAAAATACTATAATTAGGGTTTAAGAAGGTTGGGATGACCTTTAAAACAAATAACAGTCTTAATAATTAAATTAACATTTCAATTTAGAAATTGAGATTAAAATTAGAAATTAGGCTTTGTGGGTTGAAACACACATAAAGTAATGGTTTGAAAATACAGGGCGTTACAGCGCGGCTTAGCTTCAACACCTTCACAACCCACTTGAAATTGAACAGAGAAAGAGAAGGGACAGGGAGGAAAACCCGATCAGGGGAGAAAGAGAAGGGTGGGGCTGGTGGTCGGCGACGGTGACGGCGGTAATGGTGGTGGGAAAATGGAGAAAGAGGTGCAGTAAGCTAAGGGTTTGGGCTCGAATGAAATACTGAAATGAAAGAGAGAAGGAAGAAGAAAGAAAGTATAAGGCCGCGTTTTTTTTTTAAATGGCACCGGTTCAAACCGGTGCCCTTTTCATTTTTGGCACCGGTTTGGGCTGAACCGGTGCCATTTCTCTTGTTCTAAAATCCCGCCCATTTCTAGACCGGTTTTTGCCACCAGTTTGGCCTGAACTGGTGCCATTTGGGGGCTGCCTATTGCTATTTTTCTACTAGTTACCACAACCCGAAAAAAAATAACAGCAAAACACAAACCAGACTAAACCCCAGATCCCCAGCCACCCCAAACCCTAGCCGACCACCAGATCCCTACCAATTCTGGCCCAAACCCTAACCGCAAAACACAAAAGAGAAAACTTACCACCACCTCCCACCCACCCACCCACCCATCACGACTTCCTCCTTTTCGCCGGCAAACCCAAAAATTATTAAAAAAAACACATACATACCTTAAAACATGAATTTTCTTCGAAATTAATCTTGAATTTGGTTTAATAAGGCCAAATCCGACCACGAAAACATTAGATCTAGTGTTTTCATGGTCGAATTTGACCAAAAAAATCATAGAGAACACCACACCTCCACGCCGGCGAGAAAGTGAAGGAGTTCCGTCTTTGATAAGTGTAATTACTAGATATATCAAGGATCACTATTATGGAGATAATAAGTTCGTTCTTTTAGGTCGTCATTATCTGTTACTAGACTATGATCAATGATCTTTGGGCTAGTCAAATAGTCCAAAGCCCACTAGAATGGATCCTATGAGGTCACACACACGGGTATTGGGTTAAACAAGTTAGGGGCCCATTTATGAGCTTCATAAACAAGTAAACAATCATGAATTGGATTGGGCTAGCATAGTTAGATTAGAGTTGGGTTTTGGGCTTTATCATATACTCTTATTTAGAGATGAGATCTATAAATAAGATCCATGCCTAGGGTTGTATGATAGACAACACAATTAACAGTTGATTGTGAATCAAGCAACCAGAAATCCCAAAACCCTCACACTCTCTCTCTCTAACCCACGACTCTCTCTCCTCCCCCCTTTGGACTCACGGCTGGCCACCCCTAGTGGCGCTTGTGGTGGTTCGTGATTAGTTCGTTGCTTGTTCTTCTCCTTAGAAGGTCAATTGAAGGGTTCAATTGCAACTAACTAGCATTAGTGGAGGTCTTAATCCGTGCCTGTGGACCAAGTAGAGGAATCACGTTTGAGGTTCTTTGTCTCCCTTGTTCTTTTTCGATCACACGTGGAATCACACTACAAAGGTATTAATTCTAATTCTTAATGTGTTATGCATGATCTTGGGATTAGGTGCTATATGAATGTGATTCATGTTTCCGCAATATGTACCTATAAACTCCTACAGAAAGAAGACCCAACACCTCTACGAGGAAAGAGAAGACAAAAAGGGAAGGAGAAGAGGAAAGAGAAGAGGAAAGAGAAGAGAAAAAGAGAAGGAGAAGAAAAATGGAAGGAGAAGATGATAAGAGAGCAGAACAAAGGAGATAGAGGAGAGGAGAAGATAGAGGAGAGAGAAAGAGAAGAAGGAGAGAAGAAGAATGAGAGGCGGAAATAATAAGGGTCGTTGTTTTAGGGTTTAAGTAAAAAAATTTATTGTATTCCGACGGAAATTTCCGTCATAAATTTCTGACGAAATATAATTCTGTCGAAAATTATAATTTATGACTAAAAAATCCGTCGGAAAGCACATATATTCCGATGGATTTTAAATCCGTCGGAAATTTCCGACGGAATAAAAATCTGTCGGAAAATTTGCTCTTTTCGACGAAATTTCATGTCCGCCGGAACCAGTCCGTCGGAATTCACCTGTTTTCTAGTAGTGAATACCAGCACAAGACATTGCTTGGTCACCGAAAATATCCCTAGCAAAAACCCTTGAACAAGCAGAGTACGGCGTCGTGATAGAGAACAATGGAACACCCAACCGGTAGCACAACACACAGCAATAAGTCTTGGCGTTCATCGTCTGACCCAACCCCGAAATGGGGATACCTCGAAGCCAAGCAAAGGTGTGATCTCCCTGCTGTATGCTAAGTGTCGAGGAGTTAAAGAATAAGCAGATTCTGCAGAAGCGGTAACCTTTGTGAAATATATGTCTGCCAATTTCTTCATGAGTTTAGGGGCAGCGACTTCAGTTTATTATTATTATTATTATTATTATTATTATTATTATTATTATTATTATTATTATTATTATTATTATTATTATATTATTATTATTATTATTATTATTATATTATTATTATTATTATTATTATTATTATTATGTTTTTGAAAAAAAATTATAGGAGTTTTAATAATAATAATGGGTTGTTTTTTAAATAATAATATATAATTATATTATATATTTAAATATTTTGAAAGTTAAAAACATTAAATAGATTTTTAAAAGTTGTGAAAAAAATGCAAAATAACACCACAAAATTGTCACGATTTGGATTATAACACAAAAAAAACCTTTTATTTTTGTGGAGAATAAATTTCAAGTGTTAACCCCTAGCTTGAACCCCACTGTGATCATACACTAAAGTACGGTGGCGTCCAAAGGGAAGGAAGATAGAGCAAAGAGTCGCCAACAAGTTTTAGGAACTTGTAAACCGTTCACAGGGTGAAGGTTACACCCCTTAACGATCCAAGAGATCGTCAACTCCATAAGGTCTAGAACCAAATAAGGGTTCGGGGATGAAGGTACAAATCCAACCTAAAAGAGATTGAACCTGCCCTAATAATAGGCCTCTACTTTATTCTGATCGTATTCATGTGCGCTTTTTAATTAACATGCAATCAATAGGATTAACCCTAAACCTGTTTATCTATGTTGGTTGAATATTAATGCAAAAATAAATCTATTATTGGAGATCACTCGAATTATAATCACAATTAACCCTAAACAAGATTATTAATTATCTTATTAAGCGTGATTACAAGTACAAATTCCCTTTAAACATGCATAAAAGGCGTGATCAAGCAATAAAAATAAATATCAAGCAACATAATAAATAATCAATATCATGAATAATAATAATCATCATCAAGATAATAATAATAATAATATTCATAATCATCATAAATTATAACAATTATAATCATAATCATGTTCATGTTAACATTAAAGCAAGATCCTAGGCATGATACTAACAAGATTAATAACAAACCCTAGCATGTCACTAAGCAATAAAAATCAAAGCTTTAACCCTAACATGATACTAACAATCATAAATATTAGGAAGAGAATAAAGGGCATCATAGCAATCATATTTAATATTAAAATTACCCTAGACATGATATTAGGAATATCATAATAACAATATAAACATGATTTCTACATCATAATATAAATAAATCATTAAATCACTTACTTTGACGCCTCGTACCTCTTTCTAATAACAAAATACACACGTTAGTAACTTCAAGGAAAATAATAAACAACAATTAAATTAAATAATCGAAAGAGAGATTTGGGACCAAACCCTCATAAATTAAACCTTTCACCTCTAGGGCGAAGGCAACTTCGAATATGGCTAGGTGTATCTAAGTCTTGCGAATGCGGAATTTTGTATTTGAGAAAAGGCTAGTTAAGAAAAAGAGAGAGAGAAAAAGAATAATCAAGAAAATCTTGATGAGAGTTGGTGAATGAAAATGGAGTTTTTAATACGTTATTTATAGAGAAAATCAGCCAAAAAGATAAAATAAACAAAACAGAGTCTGACGCACAAAAAACAGAGTTGGCGCAAACCCTGGCTAACTGGCGCCAGGCACCAACACTAGCGCCATGCGCCAATGGCTAGCCCCAGGCGCCAATGCCTGGAGTCAGGCACCAAGCCTGGTTTTAACGCGCTTTCGAAAATTAGATAAGTTTGCCGTACTGGAGGATAAAATCATATAACTTCCTCGAAAATGCTATTTGATTTTGATTAAAACTCTGAAAAGTCAACAAAAGTCAATTTATCAATGCTAATTTAATTAGGAATGAAAAGAACCTTCTAGAAGAATCTAGAAGACTAAAACCATTCCTAATTGCATTAGGAATGATAAATCATATTAGGCCCTCCCCTAGATCATTGGGCCGCATATAAGGTTCAAATCGAGTCCAGTTTGGTAAATTGGCCATAACTTCCTCAATATTCATCGGAATTGGGCTTATAATATATCGTTGGAAAGCTCTTGTCAAGCCCCATCCAACTACACTACTATTGGACCCATATCATGGACCAACCAAACTGGATTGGCTGTTTTCTTAAAATAAGTTTTCAAAAACAGAAGAGAAAAGAAATTAAAACTATCCGCAACACTAGACTTTCCACACTTTCACTCCATTCGATTATGATTCGACGTGAAAGGTACTCATCACTGGGTTTGGTTTTGGGGAGACACAAATGGGTGTCTACAGAAGCCCTCACTTTGACTGAGTTTGGAGAAACGTGAGTTTCGAAAACAAAAGTCAAAGTATCGATAGGGACGGAGAATGATTCAGAACGTTCTGCGATCCTAAATCAATCTTGTAACGCCGTTACCTGCAAAACTAGCATTAGCTAAACAGATAAAAGAGTTAAGAAACACGTATCTTGCACCGTCGAGCACACGTTTCTGAAAGTAACCGATTTGTTTTGATGACCTCCTGCAAGCTAGAGAATGCCATCCCGCTTGAAAACTGCTACGCCTGTAACTGCTTCCAAATTAGAAGACTGCTTCGCCTGAAACGATCCTCCTCCGCTATGATAATATTCCATGTCCAAGGGAATATCATCGAAGATTATTTCTCTTGAAACAACCCTCATCCGCATTGATAATATTCCACGTCCAAGGGAATATCATCGAAGATTATTTCTCTCGAAACAATCCTCATCCGCATTGATAATATTCCACGTCCAAGGGAATACCATCGAAGATTATTTCTCTCGAAACAATCCCCTTCCGCATTATGACCATCTTCCATGCCTAAGGGAACACGATCGAAGACAACTTCGCCTGAAATTACCTTCAGTTGTTTGTGACAACTCTCCACAAGCTAGGGAATGTCGTCGAAGATATCCTCGCTTGAAGTCATCCTCATTTGATGCGGTAATTTTCCTAAGGAAATTACCGAAGACCTCCATCTGTCGATCTTTAAAAGTTCGCCTGAACTTTGCTTCCGTTATGCCTGTACGTCGGTGCTTCTGCTGCTTTGAACTTGTATTTCGGTGCTTTTGCGAATGAACCATTATGTCGGTGCCTTTTTCTTTTGAACCTATATGTCAGTGCTTTTTGTTAATGAGCCAATACTTAGGCGCTTTAAGCTAAGTGAGACGATCTTTTATCAGGTCGATCACTTTATGTAAACAAGTCGATTACTAATTCATGTCAAATTGCTTAGAGGGGCTAACTGGCGTACCAAGGAATCCAAAATATGTTGCAGAAAGGTAGAACAACCTCACCAAATGGCTGGGTGTTCTGGCGACGCTGAAAAGCCATCAGCGCCACACAATTAGCCTTAGCGCCAGGCGTTGGGATTGGCGCCAGGCGCCAAGCCTAATCTTTGACGCCAATGCTTAGGGCTTGGCGCTAGCACGGGGATTTCCTTAAATACCCCTTTCTTCTTCGTTTTGCTGCTTGCTCGTCGCGAAACTGCTCGAAAAAACCAGAAAATTTCATTTGCTTGGTTTTGGCTTGTTTCTCAACCGAATTCACTCAAATTCATTGCAAATCAAAGCTCTTTTCATCTATTTTCCCGATCTATGTAAGTTTTCTTCAAACTCACATCAGGTTTTATGAATTTTTGGCATGTTTATTCACGAATTTCATGTAAATTTGAAATTAAAAATGCTCAATTTGCTTTGTTTGTCAAGTTTTATGCCATGAAATTGCTTGATTATGTTTATATATTGCCTTGGAAGTAATTTGAGACTTGTTTGACCCAATTTGGTGAAGAAATGAGCAATTTGCCATTGTTGGACCTCCTAAGGTCGTGAAGAACAATGTGACTTGTTCTTGATGTTTTTGCTAGCAATTCTTGTCCAATTTGTCACAATAATTACTATAGTGTTGCAAGAAATTGTGTGATTGCTTGAAAAATGCCGTATATGCTCAATTTGAATTTGTACTCTGTTTTAGTACTACGTACTCTGTTTTTTGCGAACATAGTATCATGCGGCTAGGCGAACCTTAGATACTATAGAACCTTAATTTATGATGATATTTCACAATGTAGTATAGCTAGACAGCGAGGCTCAGGTTCACGGTCCCGAAACACCCGACGGGAGCATGAGCCCGTAGAGGATGACGTCACACCTTCCACTTCGCTTGGTCGGCTCCTTGAGTGGGATGAGCGAACCCTGTTCTTCGGCCCCGTCCACCACATTTCCGAGAGGGTGAGACGGGGCATCACGGTTGGGAGGACGCGCTATCACGGTTTCGGCTGTGATGGTTTGGGCGATTTGTACAAGATGTACATCGCCGGGGATCTTGAGACGAGACTCCTATGGGAGTCTTGCGGACTGTCTACCCTGTTCGAGACCTCCGAGGCTATGGTTGCCTCTAGTGGTGGTCACCATATAGTGCGCGCTTTGGTGGAGTTCTTCTGGGACACCACCAACACTTTCCACTTCCCTTGGGGCGAGATGATGGTCACCCCTACGGACTTTAGTCTCATTACAGGACTGGAGTTCAACTCTGTGCCACTGCCATTCGATAGTGGGATCGACGTCTTTTCTGCGGAGGTCGAGGAGCTGTTGGGGCCGATCGCTATTCGGGCCCGAGCTGAGGTCGAGACAACTCAGTTTAGTGCTAGGGGAATTCGCCGCTCGACGCTGGCAGCGGCTTTTGATGACGATGCGACCACCCGAGAGCAGCGGGTGCGCATTTTTGCACTGATGTTGTTGTCACGGACGTTCTCTCCTGACAAGGGTAGTAGGGCGTTGCTTTACTACCTTCTTGCTGTTCGCGATCTTCACCGGATCGGGACTTATGATTAGGCCAGCTTGGCCTACGCTGACTTTGTTCGTGCACTGAGGGACTCGTGTCGGCACCGGTCCTTTGGGACGAATGTTGCTTTGTCTGCCTTTTGGAAGGTCGCAGAGGTAAACATTATTCCCTATAAAGTTTAGCTCTACATATTAGCTAGCATTTACTCACACTTTTTACTTCTTGTAGATCTGGTTCTACGAGCACTTCCCCTCTGCTGCGCCGACGAGACCATCGCCGCGCGGATTTCTAGTGAGCGCTTCTTGGGGCGGCCGCCATGTGGATATGTCTACTACACATGTCCGGAGCTGGATTATGGCGGTACGACTTCTCTTTTTTATTTGTTTGCTTTTTACAACGCTTTAGGTATACTCTCGCCTAATTGATGTTCTTTGTAGGGGCCTGAGGTGGTGTACCGGCCGTGGGGCGGCTGGACAGTCCCTGGGTTAGCCGCACAGTATTCTGCTGAGCGTCGTTATTTCCTGGGGACTTATGGGGCGATCGCGTACTTAGGAGAGAGGGTTGCTAGACAGCATTCCTCTGATGTCTTCGTCGTTCCTGCTGCTCCACCACGTCACATGTTCGACGACGCGCGGTTGTTGAGCATGTATGAGGGAGCTGGTACCCCTTGGCGGTCCTACGCGATCCCTGGGCAGTGCTATGCTGAGGAGCTACTGCCGTTGTTAGCTCCAGCCCCCATACCGGCTGAGGATGTGAGGGTAAGATTTTTCGGCTTTTACTTTCCGTTAAGTAGCCCCCAAGTAATGTTTTACTGACTTTTTGCTTTATCAGGACGGTGCTACTGAGTTCGTGCCACCCCGTATGTCCATCCACTACCAGGGGACATATGGGCTGATTGAGGAGATGATCCCTCCGGCTCCCGAGGGCGAGCGGTCGATTCCTCGCCACCAGACTCGAGTAAGCTTGGTTTATTTGCGATTTCTGTCCATATATTATGCATATTTACTGACTTATTTCTTTGACAGTTTTCGCGCGAGGTGGTTTCGGCGATGGCACGATGTATAGATGTCTTCCGGAGCCAGCTCGTCCGGATGAGGAATGCAGCCACTTGCCGTCGGGACGACGTCATCCGAGAGGTAGTCTTTCTTTATATATTTTTTGCATTACTGCTTCGATTTTGCCTTATTTCTGATTTTATTCTTTTTACAGGGCCAACCTATCGCTTCTCACACCCGCACGAGACCTGAGGTGCGGAGGGATCCGGCGAGGTCTAGCTCGATATGTCGTCGTACTACGTTAGGGGGTAGAGGCGGTCCCTCTGAGGCTGCTCGTGCTGACGTTGCAGAGGGCTCGAGATCTTCTTCTGAGGGTGCTCATGTTGCACCGGTAGGCGAGGGAGAGGCTACCTCGGCTTTCAGAGGTGGTGGGATGTACGAGGTAGGCTCGTCATCGCAACAGCCTCCGCAGTCCCAGCCTCAGGTTGATCCTGGGTGGAGTAGACCTACATTGAGCTTTCCTCCTCCTGCGGAGACTGGAGCTGGAACTGGTGGAGAGGTGACTCCTCGTACGGCGCAATTTTATGACATGATGGGTATACGTCCTCCGGTGCCGTAGTTTGTTCCTGTGTATATTTTATTTTGACTTTTTATAGAACTTTGCCTTAGACTCACTATATTTTATACACATTTTGTATATTTATGCTATTATGAGTTTATTTTGTTTGCTATTATTATGTGCATGTTTGTGTGTGCAAGAGGAGTGTGACAAAATAATTTTGCGCAAAAATTCCGTCATTTTTATTATTGATGGAGGGTATCCGACTCTCTCCCCCAAAAAGAAAAAAGGAAAAAGGAAAAAGTCAAATAAATGCTTATGTGTATAAAAATTTGGAAAATTAATTTAAATAAATCCAAAAAGAGAATAATATAATTAATATATAGCTATTTTAATTAACTTAAAAAAGGATAAAAAAGATGTTTTGAAAAGATGAACGGAGCCTTAAAGTCATTAGCCGACTCGAGTTTAAGATAAAAACGCAACTTAAGCAAGCGCACCTGATGTGGCAACTTGGCGCCAGCTGGCGCCACGCAATGGCGCGTAGCGCCAGGCGCTACACTTGGCGTGTGGCGCCAAGAGCTGGCGGCTGGCGCCAATTACGGAGTTTAACGCCAATTGACGCTGATTCCGTATTTCATTCTGATTAAAACTTCTCGCGATTTGCGTAAAAATAGCCCCCTGCCCAGCCGATTCTTCTCATAATTCCAACAAATAAAATAATTCTTTGCTTTTAGAAAAATAATACCATGTCTTTGGTCACCAAAACTTTCACCCAATATACTCATGAATGGTGTCGATCTCTTAATTCTAGAGAAAGAAAAGAATTAGATTTGTTCCACTTGGGGGGAATTTATGGCATCAAAGGGGTAGATCTTGACTTAGATTTCATACATACCGCTCTAGAATTTTGGAATGTTGATACTCATTGTTTTAGAATAGGGTATGATGAGATTAGCCCTTTGCCAGAAGAATTTGGTGCTATTTTAGGCTTCCCTGCAATAGACCTCATAGTAATCCCTAGAGTAGATGCGTACTATTATAAGGATTTTGAGCGCTTCTTTAATTTAAAAGAAAGGGATTTATCAAAAATAGTAGATGGCAACATAGTTAATTTAAAAGAATTTGCACGCCATTATTTTGATAAACCTCTTTCTGAATCTTTTCACATATATAGAAGAAGGGTGTTCTTATATTGCATGCTTAATCAATTTTTTCTTAGTAGTGGTAAAAATAATGAAGGTCAATCAATTATAACCACTGTACTAGAACAAATTGAATCAGGGAGGAATCCATTGCCATTGATAGTTAGAGAGACTATGATTAGTCTTGATGAACTGAAAAGGGACCCAAAAGCACCTTTTCGCGGCTCTCCAATTTTATTACAGGTAGAAAAATAATATTTTTAATTACAGAAATCAAAAAATATATTTTTGTATTGTTATAATAATTTATTTGCGTTGCCACTTTTTTTACAGATGTGGCTAATGGAAAGGCTAGGATTAATTAGCCCTCCGGACGATATTGAGAAGTATACCCCCAATTGCTTCCTGAGGAGGAAGAAACGCTTTCCTAAAATTGGGCACCATGGGTGGAGAAAGGTCTTCGAATCTCGTGATTTTGCTATCAAGTGGGTCGTCCCATGGTGGAAAATAGAAAGGATGGTTGGTGTCAACAAGCAACCTTTCTGCTGTCTTCCAAGCTTGTCTCGTGTGACTTATTATTATCCCTGCAGGGTAAAAAGACAATACGGCTTGCTTCAGAATATTCCTTTCGGGGATCTTCGTCCTCCCTATGAGTACCCTGTTTCCCAAGAAGTAGACAGATTTGATGCTTACTGGAGTGCTAGACCTTTATGGGAAGTGGTTACCTAAAAGGTTCCTCCTTCTTTGCCCAATGATGTGAAGAAGTGGTTGCTGAAGAAGCCTTCGAAGGATTCGAAGAAAGATCAGGGTAAAACTGATGTGAAGAGTCGTCTAGGTGACAGGGTAATTCCTGCCAAGGAACGCTTAGGTGCAAGAGTTGAATTCAAAACACCTGCAATGCCTAGGAAAAAAGGTGTTACCAAGGATAAAGGAAAAAGGGAAGCTGACACCACAGATAAAAAGGCTTGGGTGGAAAAGAAACATGGGGTGTTAGCTGAAGGGGATACTATCTACTCTAAGATTGAATGTAGGTCCTCTAAAGGATGCCTACTAGCTAAAGTTATGGATGAGGAGGAGGAAGCAGACAAAAATTGGAAAAGGGCTAGAAAAGAAAAGAAAGATTAGGAGCATTGCTTAACTTTCAATTTATTAGACTTAATTTGTTTTGCATTTAAAGTTAATTTATTTCAGCTTTATTTAAATTCCACCAATAATGTAATATTATTTTATTAATGAAATTTTCATCTTTTACTTAAATTATTTGCTTAAAATTTATTTTATTAAAGCAATGAAAACCGAAAAAATTAATTTTTCAAGAAATTCTTCGAGTACGGAAGTCGAAAATTTTCCGAAAAAACACCGAGATTCGCCCAGAATTTATTTTCAAATTGGCGCCACTTATTTGCGATTGGCGCCTTCCATTGAAGTCTAGCGCCAGACGCCAATTCCATCGGTTGGCGCCGATGGTTGTTGGCTGGCGCCAGAGCTTACTCTACGACGCCGATATTTCTCCGATTTTCTGTCGAATTTTTAATTAAATCTGGGACGCGAGAATGTCGAAAAATAAGGTGGCCGCACCCGTAAAGGGTTGCCTACGTATCCTTTCTTAAGGAATCAGGCCGAACGTAGCTCTCTTGAGTATCCTACTCAAGTAATTATGGGTAGTATTTCTTAAGTTGGTCAAGATTTGTGATGTTCGAGAATTCATTGCCATCCATATCAGTTAGTTTTGCTGCACCTCCTAACAAGATTGTTTTGACAATGTAGGGTCCAGACCAATTAGGTCTAAATTTTCCCCGTGGATCTAAAACATTTTTCCTTAGTGCTTTTAACACCAAGTCTCCTACTTTGATGTTTCTTTTCTTGACCTTCTTATTAAAATGCCTAGCCATACGGGTCTGGTAACACTGAGTGTGATGTAGATCTTCTAGTCGTTTCTCATCGAGTAGAATTAACTCTTCATATCTTGCCCTAGTCCATTCAACTTCATCGAGTTTACTCTCTAATGCAATGCGTAGAGATGGTATTTCTAGTTCGACAGGTTGTACGACATCCAATCCATATACCAAGGAAAATGGCGTATTTCCTATTGATGTACGGATTGACGTGCGGTAACCCCACAATGCGAAGTGAAGTTTGTCAGGCCAATCTTTATAATTTTTCGTCATTTTCTCGATGATAGTCTTTAGGTTTTTATTAGCTGCCTCGACTGCTCCATTTGCTTGAGGTCTATAAGGGGAAGAATGATGATGTTGAATGTTGTATTTTTGTTGCAATTCTTCACATTCGGCTTGAAAGTAAGTTCCATTGTCACTTATCATTTCATGTGGGACTCCATATCGACAAATAATATTTCTCTCGATAAAGAGTGCTACATGTTTTGTAGTGAGTTTAGCGTATGATTGCGCTTCGACCCATTTTGTGAAGTAATCAATTGCTACTAGGATATATTCGTGGCCTCCTGTTCCTGGAGGAGTGATTTTGCCAATGATGTCAATTCCCCATGTAGAGAATGGCCATGGCGATGTGTAGGTGTAGAGAAAAGATGGAGGAACATGTTGTAAATTAGCATAAATTTGACACTTAGGGCATCTTTTTACGTATTGATGGAAATCCCTATTCATCGTAGTCCAATAATATCCTTCTCACATTATCTTTTGGACTAAAATTTTGCCATTTATATGAGTTCCACAGATTCCTTCGTGGACTATCCTCATTGCTCTTTGTGCGTCCTTCTTTCCTACACATAAGAGAGCTCGACCCTTAGGTACCCTTTTATGTAGCTCGTTGTCTATGAGTACATATTGGGAAGCCAAAAGCCTTAATGCTCGTTTTGCTCTTTTGTCAGCATGAGGAGGGTATTCTCCTTTGGTGACATAATTGAGTATGTCCGTGTACCACGGTTCTTCTTCTTCTTCTTCGCCTTGGACTACTTCGTCGTCTTCTATAGCCTCGATGTATGCTGGTTTGTGCCTTTTTTCTATATTTAGAGGCATTTGCTCGATTTCCGTGGGAATCCTAACCATTGAGGCTAATCTTGCCAGGGCATCAACAAATTGGTTTTCTTCCCTAGGTAGATATGTGTATTCTACCTTCTCTAACTGATCGGTAAGAGTTTCCAGATAGGTTTGGTAAGGGGCTAGGCTTTCGCTCCTTACTTTCCACCTTTTAGATATCTAATTGATGATCAAAGAAGAGTCTCTGAATATCCTTAAATTTTTTACTCCCAATGCTAAAGCTGTTTCAAGGCCTACCACGCATGCTTCATATTCAGCAGCATTGTTGGTGACGTCGAAATCAAGCTTTATGGAGATTGGAACATGTTCTTCTTTAGGTGATACTAGTAGTATTCCGACGCCACATCCCTTTTGGTTCCAGGCTCCGTCGAAGTACAAGGTCCAAGTATCATCTTCAGTGACCATTAAGTCTTCATCTGGAAATTCATTGTCTTGTATTGGCGTCGAGTCTTCTATTGGAAAATCTGCTAGAAAGTCTGACACCACGGATCCTTTGATAGCCTTTTGTGGCATGAACCTTACATCAAACTGGGCTAGATTGACTATCCATCTTGATATGCGTCCATTGAGTGTAGATTTCTCGAATAGATACTTGAGTGGATCTAATCGGGAGACTACGAAGACGGTATGCACTAGCATGTAATGTCTTAACTTAGTTGTGGCCCACACCAAGGCGAGGCACAACTTCTCGAGCGGTGTATAGCGTGCTTCGTATTCGAGCATCTTCTTGCTTAGGTAGTAGATTGCATTCTCTTTGCCTTCTACTTCTTGTGCTAGCATAGCTCCCATTGTCTCTTTGGTAACTGTCAAATATAACTTAAGAGGTATTCCGGGGAGTGCTGGTGCTAATACGGGAGGATTTGCGAGATAGGCTTTGATCTTTTCAAAGGCTTTTTGACACTCGTCATCCCATATCACTGGTACATTCTTCTTGAGTTTTTTGAAGATTGGTTCACATATTGTCGTCAATTTTGATATGAACCTACTTATGTATTGCAACCGGCCAATAAATCCTCGAATCTGTTTCTCAGTCTTGGGCGGTGGCATTGACATGATTGTTTTGATCTTGGTTGGGTCTACCTCTATTCCTCTAGAGCTTATGACGTAACCCAAAAGTTTGCCTGGGGTGACTCCGAAAGCACACTTAGATGGATTCAACCTCATATTATATTTTCTTAGCCTTTCGAAAAATTTCCTTAAGGCTACTTGATGGCCTGGACAATCTTTTGATTTCACAATCATGTCGTCGACATATACTTCGACTTCTTTATGCATCATGTCATGGAGTAAAGCAGTTGCTGCACGTTGGTAAGTAGCACCATCGTTTTTCAACCCGAATGGCATTACCGTGTAGCAGTAAGTGCCCCATGGTGTTATAACGGTTGTTTTCTCCATGTCTTCTTCTGCCATGAGAATCTGGTTGTAACCTGCGTATCCATCCATGAACAAGAGAAACGCATGATTTGCCGTGTTATCTACCAGAATATCGATGTGTGGCAAAGGGAAGTCGTCCTTTGGACTTGCCTTATTTAGATCTCGATAGTCGACACACATTCTTACCCTTTCGTCTTTCTTTGAAACTGGGACGACGTTGGCGACCCATTCGGGGTATTTGGATACCTTGATGAAACCTGCAGTTATTTGTTTTTGAACTTCTTTTATTTTAAGAGCTACGTTGAGTTTCATTCGACGTAACTTTTGTTTTACAGGTTTCATTCCTGGAATTAGTGGTATAGTGTGTTGATCTATTTCTCTATTAATGCCTGGCATATCTTCATATGACCAAGCAAATACCTCGATAAATTCTTTAAGTAAGTTAATTAAATCGGTTCTTTCTTGTTTATCCAGTGTTAGTCCGATTTTAACTTCTCTTTTATGAGTTGAATCGTTTGAGATATCAACTGTTTCAGTTTCTTCAATTACTATTGTTTTCTTTTCGAGTGTTTCCATTGCTTTAATAATTTCTTTGTCTTTTTCATTGTTAGTTAAGCAATGCTCGTCATCTTGGGTTAGAGAAGAACACGAGAAGTAAGGAGAATGAGAAATATTATTATACTCTGAGATCATTACATCAAAGAGTGATATGTCCTCAGGGACTGGATCACTAACTATCCTAGGAGAAGAAATAGGAGGGGAAGGTGATACTATTAAAGACTTAGAAGACTCTTGGGGGAAAGACTCTGACTCAGACTCTGACTCAGACGACTCTTCAAACATCGGTCCTTGCCCTGTCGTGATGGATATCTTTCTTCCTCTTGGAGTAGTCACCTTGATAGTCTTGCGCCACCCTTGTAGGGATCCTTCAGCTGGAGTGATTAGCTTCGAGGGATCGAAGCTTTCTCTTTGTAGGACTGTTTGAATGAGCGAGGAGTTATCCTCTTTATAAGTTGGCTCATTCTTTTCTCGCCCAAACAGTAATCCCATGACGTTAAAGTCAAAGCATGGGGGTGCTTTCTCCTTGTAGACAGGAGTTGGGATTTCATCAGTGAAATAGCAAACCAAGAAAATCTCGAATCTCGGTTGTCTTATGCCGTTTACAACAAATGGCTCGGGAAATTCATGGCATGGATAGTCCTCTCCTTCTTTTATAAATTGACCATTAAGCGTAAGAGGGTACTGATCCATTGGGATTACTTTCTTTTGAATGCGAGCGTCCCTACGTGCTTTTGACTTTTCCTGGGCTCGCTTGAGATCTTTCCGAGTCGGTTCGAAACCAAGTCCGAAAGTGTCTAACTTAGGGAGGCCAGGTGACTCCAGCGGTTTTGCCATTCTTTTCTTCTTTCCTAGGGTCATCCTAGAAAAATGTCCTTGTTTCTTCAGCATGGCATTGACAATCATGTTGGAAGGGGGGTCATGGAAAAGAGGGGTCCTTTCATCCTCCTGGATTAAGGATAATTCTTCGTTAAAGCCGCATAAATCTTCATCATCCTCGTCATGCTCCACATTAATGATCGGATTCTCTATAGATTTGATCCTCATAAGCGAAGCATCGATGGTGATTGGAATTCCCCCAACTATAGCTTTTACTTGTTGGTGGAGTGATGAAGGGACGGCCTTTAGATCATGAAGCCAAGGGCGTCCCAACAACAAGTTGAATGAAGCTTTAATGTCTACTACTTGGAAAGTAGTAGCATGTTCTATTGCTCCTGCCGTTACATTTAGGGTAATCTTACCAAGAGCTTGACGACGAGTGTTGTCGTAGGCCCTTATTCCTTGTGTAGACGGAGTTAAATCTGCGTCCCTTATGCCGAGCATCCTCGAAGTTCTAAGTGGACAGACGTTGATGGTCGATCCGTTGTCTACAAGAGTCATAGGAACATTCATCCTCTTGCAAACTACTGTGAGGTTTAATGCCTTGTAATGTTTGTCACCTTCTGGGGGTAAATCTTTGTCAGAAAAAGTGATCAAATTAATCGGACTAGGAAGATCACTTGTGAGGAAGTTGGCTAATCCCTCAGGAGTAGTGTCAGAATCTATCCCTATTTTGTCCAAGGCATTCATTACAGCCAACCTATGTTCTCGAGATGTTGCCAGAAGTTTCCATACATTCATCTCAACCTTTGTCTTCTTAAAATGCTTAATAATATCATTGTCTTCAATGATAGGTATGGGAACTTGTTGTGTGGTTGGCATGGGTTGTGTTGAAACGGGAGGTTGTATTCTCCCAGATCTTGTGAGGACGTCTATCAATGAGTCTTCTTCAGCCCAAATGTCATCTATGGTGTATGACACAGAAGGTGTAGGTCCTACTAGGTCCTTTAGATAGACATCTTCTTCATCACTGTCCCAAACTCCATTAATGGTTTCATCCTCTTCTTGTTGAACTTGGACTAGTTTCTTTTCATCAATCATTTTCTGAACCAAATCCTTGAATTTGAAACAGTTTTCTATAGTGTGACCCCCTGATTGATGATACTGATAGTAATATCTATCTGTTCTTTTCAACGATTCGAAAGGTCTTGGTTCGAGAGGTTTGATCTCGCCACTCTCGGAGAGCATTTCGAACATTTGTGCATATGGGATCCCAATTGGAGTGTAGATTCTATTGCTCTTCTTGGGTTTTTCAGTGACTTGTAAGGGAAAATGCTTTGCCTCATAAGTCGTTCTCACTGGTGTGAATTCCCTTTTAGGTTCATTTTTCGGAAGTGGAACCTCATCACATTTATTTTGGGATTCCTTTATAGCCTTGAGAGCTTCACGTAGTAGATGTGATACCTCCATCATAGATAGTGTGAGCAATTGTATATCTTCCTTACTTGCCAGTTCTGGAAGGTTATCCTTGACATCGAAAAAGATTTCCTCTTCCTTTTCTGTGGCATGGATTTCTTTGACAAGTCTAATGAGAGATGAGGGGTCAACCTCGTTTTCCTCATCAGAGATAGCCAGGGTATGAGCGAGTGGTGCATTGTCAATGCTTGGCTTCTTACTGGCAGGGGGCAACGGCAGCTTGTTGTTATCAATTAAGTCTTGGATAGCTTCCTTAAGCTTCAACAGTTTTCGGTGAGGTGGCCCCTACCTTGGTGATACTTGCAGTGTGCATTGGGGTTCCAATTAACCGACCTCTTCTTGACTGGTGGGTCCCCAAATGGTCCAATAGGAGTTATAAGACCTTTTGCATTTAATCGATCAAATGCGGTGTCATAACTCATGCCAATAGGAGTGAAGTTCCTCCTAAATGGTTTCTTCTGTCCTTGATTGTTCATAGCAAGGACTACCCCTAAATTAAAAGTGCTAACATTGTTTGAGTGGGCGGTTTTGGAAGAAGAAGGATTGTCGTTCTTCTTTCCTTTCCAACCACTGTTGGAGTTATTGTTGGCAGCTTTCAACTTAGCCAAGTCGTCTTCAATATTGATCCCAATATCATAAACGGCCTTGAAGGTATGGAGGTTATTTTGATACTTGAGATGCTTGGAATATTTTTCTTGAAGATTTTTGATGAACTGCCTCACAGATTCTTTTTCACTTGGCACCTCGATCATCTTAGCTGAGGTTTCCCTCCATTTGTTAAAGAAAGAGGTGAAGCCTTCATTCTCTTTCTGCTTGAGGATCTCAAGTTCCCTATGGTCAGTCTCGACTTGAATGTTGCACTTTTATCTATCAACAAAAGCGTTTGCTATGGACTCCCAGGTAGAGGTCTTTTCTTTCTCGATCGAAAAGAACCATTGTTGGCAAACGGTCTCGAGAGATAATGAGAACAGAGAGGGGAAAACCTTCTTATCAATACCCTTAATACTCATTATTGTTTCGAATGCTCTTAAATGAAAGTAAGGGTTGTCGGTTGCTCTGAATTTTGGGATGTCGTTGGCGTTGAACTTCTGCGGAAGAAGTTCTTTGTCCACCGAGACACCTTGTGATGTAAGTTCTTGAAACTTGTAGTCGCTAGACAGCTTGCTTAGACTCTCTTGCATGAGGTTCATCTGTTGTTGCTTCACGGGATCATCGATCTTGAGTGCGAGAAGCTTCAGTGTCTCAGTTACGGTAACCAGTTGGTTCCTAAGATCATTGACTTCTTCTTGTGTTGCCATTATAGTCTTAGCTTTCCTCTTACGAGCTATGGGTTTGTCGAAAAGTTGGACTTGTACGAAAAGGTTGTCTTTGATTAACCGTCCTTCCTTTCTTGACCACGCGCTGTACATTAAACCATTTTGCGTTTTAATTACTTGACTCGAATCAACTTGACTTTACGGTTTATTTTAAGGAGGAAAAGAGAATAAAGTAAAAAGGGTGCATATTTTTGGCAAAAATAATGTACATATTTCTCGGAAACTAAGTATAGTTTTTTTTTTTTTTTGAAGGATTAATATCCGACTTACCCCCTTAAAAAAATGACAGAAAAAACGCGCACACAAGACTCTCTTAAACATGGTCAAAGTATGTGTATTTGTGTGTGCGTTGAGTGTAAGTGACATGCTTGGACTCTTATGTAAGACCATGGGACTTAGTGCCTAAACTCGATCATCGACTCAAATAAGTACTATTGACAGCAAAATTTAACCGAATTAGTTAAAAAAAAAATTAATTAGACTCTAGATGATGACTCGGCCAATAATCCGAACTGTCGGCCAAACGATAGGACTGCCGTCGCACCGTGGAGCTTGGCGCCAGACGACAGAGTTGTCGTCAGGCGCTACACTCCATAATGAGGCGCTACAGCTCAGACCTTGGCGCCAATATTGGAGCTTCGATCTGGGACTGTTTTCGGTGTTATTAGTCAATTGGGGTATGCCTAAAGTCGTACTAGGTCAATTCCGATTAAAATATTAATTAATTAATTAATTAGGCAAAGTTCTTTAATTCATTAATTTATTCAGTCTCAACACAAGTCAAACAAACGGTTAAGAGAAACATAGAATATATGCACAACAAATAATGCACAATTAGTCAAGTAGGCACAATATGATGCAATGAGTTTGCCACCTAACCATGGCTCTAGTTCTCTAAAGTTCGGGATATGGGTTAGTCAATAGAGGGTACATGGTTAATTTTCCGGATGCACCGCGCGAAAGCCTAACCGTGAAGGGTTGGCGCGAGTGGATGGGACACCGCGAGTTTAGAAAAACTCGCTTACATGGTTTGGTGAATTCAACATCTCGGATGTACCCTTTGTTGCACAGAGCGTTCAATCGGGTAGATGGAGTATGAATTCCCAAAGGGTTATGTCCATATGTAGAACACATATGGGTTTCAAAAAAGTGAGAAAAAATGCAATCAAGAAGTAGGATCAAGCAAACAATACGAAAAACCGGTCGAAATTAGAACGCATATTTCTGGCTCGGTATTGGGGGAAATTGGCGCCAGCAAATAGAGACTGGCGCCAGCTTTTAACTGTAGCGCCTGGCGCCAATAATGGCGTCTGGCGCTACGACTAAAATGCTGGCGCCAAGCTCTGGCCCCTGACGCTACTTCCCACATGCCTCAGCAGCTTTCTGTGCTCGATAAAATTTTCCAGTTTCACGCGGTGTTATTTCAGTCCTAGTTGTGAAAGATATTTCTCAAATTTCCTACGTGTAAAATCCTATGTTTTTAACTCATTACGGATGGTCTTTCCAATGAGATCTTTTTTTATGCATATGACAATAATGTTAATCAAAATTACGCACATGAAATACTTAGAACTTTTCGAGTCTCATCCGCTCATTCTAAATCATTGCCGAAACAAATTCAGGAATTAAAATAGAAATCCTCCCCAGTGGAGTCGCCAAAAACTGTGGGGAATAAATTTCAAGCATTAACCCCTAGCTTGAACCCCACTGTGATCATACACTAAAGTACGGTGGCGTCCAAAGGGAAAGAAGATAGAGCAAAAGAGTCGCCAACAAGTTTTAGGAACTTGTAAACCGTTCACAGGGTGAAGGTTACACCCCTTAACGATCCAAGAGATCGTCAACTCCATAAGGTCTAGAACCAAATAAGGGTTCGGGGATGAAGGTACAAATCCAACCTAAAAGAGATTGAACCTGCCCTAATAATAGGCCTCTACTTTATTCTGATCGTATTCATGTGCGCTTTTTAATTAACATGCAATCAATAGGATTAACCCTAAACCTGTTTATCTATGTTGGTTGAATATTAATGCACAAATAAATCTATTATTGGCGATCACTCGAATTATAATCACAATTAACCCTAAACAAGATTATTAATTAACTAGTAGAAAAATACAAAAAGGCACCGAGCCATGGCCACCGGTTTTTAAAAACCGGTGGGAAAAAAATGGGCGGGAATAGGCTTTTTATAATTTCCACCGGTTCAAACCGAACCGGTGGCATATGTTTTTAAGGCCACCGGTTCAAAACCCGTGGCAATAATAAAAAACAAATTCGCCCCTCTATTTTCTTTCTCTTTCCGCGTTCTCAGCTCTTTCTCTTTCCTCTATCTCGCGTTCTCTCTCTTTCTTCTTCCTCCTCTCTCCTCAACTAGATCTCCCTATTCTCTCTCTCTTTCCTCTCTCCACCGTGCCGTCGTCCATTCCTCCCGCTTCCCTCTATTCATGTCCTAGCAACGGCGGCAGTGGCGCTAGGAGCTGATACAAACCCACCTCTCGTCGTTTCCCCCTCGCGAAATGATTTTCCCTGAAGGTTCGTGCGTTTTTCTTCTTTTCTCTGTAAATAATTTCATTATTTCGTGTTTTTTGAGTTTTCATTTTTGTCAAATTTACAATTTCATGTTTTCGGAAACCAAGGGTTTTATGGATTTCGATTTAATTCAATATTACTCCATAGAAATTGTTCTATTCCTTTCTCAATTACATGCAGCTTCGCAATTACTGAATTTTGACAACATTTCATTGTCAGATTTCTTAACACCATATAGATCTGTGTTTTTGTGCTTTCAAATTACTGATGTGCAGTGGAGCGAACCTGGGTACGGGATTTAACTCGGGTATTGAGGCCATGTGAAGGTTGGGTATGGTAATGAGTTTGATGACGATGAGGTAAAGGATGTTTCTTAATAATTTTTCTGCATTTTCGTGATAATCTGACCCTAATTACAGAAAAAATTGAACTTGATATGGGGATTATCGATTTTGTCTTTGATCATGTATATTTATATAGGTTTGTTATCGTGAGATTTGATTTATATTTTTGATCAATGTTGAATTTTGGAATTTTGGTTTGTCTATAAATCACGAATTCTTAAGAAATAGATATGTAGGAACTCAATTTTGGTCGAACAATTTAATTTTGAAGTACTGTTTTTTGCTCGTGAGATCTGTCAATATTTTGTGTGTATAGTATTCGTTTGATTGTTATCTAATGGATTCATCCGAAACTCGAAATTATTAGGTGTTGAGCTTTTGTCTGACTCATACCCCTACAAGGAACTCTTCAATGGATGCCTTTGGGACGTAGATGGAAAGGTATGAATCTGTACAAATCTTTTCATTTCTTGCAAGTTTGTGAATTATGGTTTTCTGGGCTTGCAACTAATTGATGTGGTATTATGTGTTTATCTACTTGTAGTGGACTGTTAAAGGTGGTGTTGATGTCAACATTAGTGCCAACCCTTATGCTGAAAAATGGGTAAACGTCTCAAGGAATAAATAGTAATGTCTAAGGGGGTTGTATGAAGATATGTTGAATTCACTCAGATGTTACCAAGCTAAGGATTCTGTTCTGAATTTTAAATCTGCTGTTAATGTTCCTCTGTTGTCTCTGAATGAGGCTTTGTTTTGTTTGAAATCCTAAATCTGATGCAAGGTCTAAGGGGGTTGTTTTGTTTGAAATAATGATGATGATTTTGCTACTTGGATTTGAAAAAGATCTCGAAAAGATGCAATGTTTTATTGTTTTGGTTGTAATGATGATTTTGCAGCTCGAATTAGATAATATATTAATAGTTGTTGTCGTTAGCTACTTTTTTTCGGGAGCTATATATAGAGTGAGAGGGTGGGAGGTGGAGGTTTGGCTTCTACTTGAATTTTTTTCAAACTGATGAATATTGCACTTGTACATTAGCAGTATATGGAATGAAGTGCTCAAATGTGTTATGAGTCTCTTTCAACGTTCTGTCAATTTGGGCCCTGTGATGTCTCTTGAATCTTTATTGCTCATAATGTGCAGTGGACATGTTTAGTTCTGCTTTGAAAAATTGAGTTTGCATGTCTAGCACCAGGTCTCCTTGTTTATTGGCTATTTAAAGATGTGTAGTGGCTGTCCCTTCCAGCCTTCCTGCTTTTTACATAAGAAATCATGAAATTTCTTTTGCCTTTTGTTTAGTTGTTTGTGCATGGATGGAGTTGCTAGTTACTTTCAATATCTAATCTCTTTGAAAGTGCACACCTGTCTTCTGCCCTTTTAATGCATAAATCCTAATGATCTGATATACAGAATTTATCTTATGCATTATGCATATTTTATTTTTAATTATTTTACCCTCAGCTTGTAGATCCTGATGTTTTTAATTACTTTTACAAAATGCATATCCTTGACCTCTTTGAATTTTGATTAATAATTTACTTATCTTATGTTGAAGTTCATGAGATTTGGTCACATTTCCTTTTCTTTGTATATATCTTAGACATGGCTAAATTAGACCTTTCTTGACTACCTTTGAGATGATTTCAATCATATTTTAGAACAAAGTTAATGATAGGTAAATTTAGAGAAGTTAAGTCCATTGAAATAGATTTTTAAAATCAAAAGTTAACATATATGCCTAGATGTATGCTTAGAGTATACAAATAGATCTTCCAGTTTCTTTTTTTTTTTTTTTTGATGAATAATGATTTTCCAGTTTCTAATTTCATGTTTTTGATAATTTCTTAGGCTTTTTGTTTGTTGCTCTGATACTCCGTATCTTGCTTAGGGAAGTATCAATTATTGACAAGTATACTTTTCACACAGGTCAGAAAAAGACTTGGATTTTATGCTTGCTTCATTTAGCGATCACCAGATTTAATATCACTTCTGAAGGTACCTTAGTGGTTGTATATGTGTCATATTAGTGGTTTTGTATGGATTTATTTCGTGAAATTAATCAGTTTGAACCTTTATAATTATTGATTGTTGCCTCTTTGATTGTTTAAGTTGTTATTATTATGATATTTGGATGAAAAATCTTGATATTTGATGTTGTTTTGTCAATTTGTTGATATAATTTATGTGGGAAAATTTGTCCAGAGCTTATTGTTTTGTCAGAGGAGGTGACAAAAGAGAAAATATACGAAGACTATTGGAAGATTTTATCTATACGCAAGGTTGCTGCTGCCTCGTAAGGCTGTTGCAGCTGCTGCCTCGCCAAGGCTGTTTCATTGGTGTGACTTTGCTTGTATTTAACAGTGACTAGTATTTTTTTTAAGTTTTTTGGACCAAAATTGTAATATTATAGCCTTTTTTAATGAAAATATGTAAGTATATATATATGTTAGTGTTTATATATCATTTTATGTGAAAAAAAGCAAAAAAAAAAAAAAAAAAAAAAAAAAAAAAAAAAAAAAAATTATTTTTTTGGGCCATTTTTGCCACCGGTTTTGAACAGAACCGGTGCCAAAAACCCCTTTAAAAAAAGCGGGAATGGGTTTTTGCCACCGGTTAACCGGTCGCCATAATAAATATTACCACCGGTTAACCGGTGGCAATAATCATTTTTGCCACCGGTTTTGAACCGGTGGCCTTTCTTGGGGTTATTGTCACCCCCCAAATGACCACCGGTTCAAAACCGGTGGCTTAGGGGGGTTTTGAACCGGTGGCCAAATGCTATTTTCGCCTAGTGATTATCTTATTAAGCGTGATTACAAGTACAAATTCCCTTTAAACATGCATAAAAGGCGTGATCAAGCAATAAAAATAAATATCAAGCAACATAATAAATAATCAATATCATGAATAATAATAATCATCATCAAGATAATAATAATAATAATATTCATAATCATCATAAATTATAACAATTATAATCATAATCATGTTCATGTTAACATTAAAGCAAGATCCTAGGCATGATACTAACAAGATTAATAACAAACCCTAGCATGTCACTAAGCAATAAAAATCAAAGCTTTAACCCTAACATGATACTAACAATCATAAATATTAGGAAGAGAATAAAGGGCATCATAGCAATCATATTTAATATTAAAATTACCCTAGACATGATACTAGGAATATCATAATAACAATATAAACATGATTTCTACATCATAATATCAATAAATCATTAAAGCACTTACTTTGATGCCTCGTACCTCTTTCTAATAACAAAATACACACGTTAGTAACTTCAAGGAAAATAATAAACAAACAATCAAATTAAATTAAATAATTGAAATAGAGATTTGGGACCAAACCCTCAGAAATTAAACCTTTCACCTCTAGGGCGAAGGCAACTTCGAATATGGCTAGGTGTATCTAAGTCTTGCGAATGCGGAATTTTGTATTTGAGAAAAGGCTATTTTAGAAAAAGATAGAGAGAGAAAGAATAATCAAGAAAATCTTGATGAGAGTTGGTGAATGAAAACGGAGTTTTTAATACGTTATTTATAGAGAAAATCAGCCAAAAAGATAAAATAAACAAAACAGAGTCTGACGCACAAAAAAACAGAGTTGGCGCAAACCCTGGCTAACTGGCGCCAGGCGCCAATGGCTAGCGCCAGGCCTAGTTCCAGGCGCCAATGCCTGGAGTCAGGCGCCAAGTCTGGTTTTAACGCGCTTTCGAAAATCAGATAAGTTTGCCATACTGGAGGATAAAATCATATAACTTCCTCGAAAATGCTATTTGATTTTGATTAAAACTCTGAAAAGTCAACAAAAGTCAATTTATCAATGCTAATTGAATTAGGAATGAAAAGAACCTTCTAGAAGAATCTAGAAGACTAAAACCATTCCTAATTGCATTAGGAATGATAAATCATATTAGGCCCTCCCCTAGATCATTAGGCCGCATATAAGGTTCAAACCAGGCCCAGTTTGGTAAATTGGCCATAACTTCCTTAATATTCATCGGAATTGGGCTTATAATATATCGTTGGAAAGCTCTAGTCAAGCCCGATCCAACTACACTACTATTGGACCTATATCATGGACCAACCAAACTGGATTGGCTGTTTTCTTAAAATAAGTTTTCAAAAACAGAGAGAAGAGAAAAGAAATTAAAACTATCCGCAACACTAGACTTTCCACACTTTCACTCCATTCGATTATGATTCGACGTGAAAGGTACTCATCACTGGGTTTGGTTTTAGGGAGACACAAATGGGTATCTACAATTTTATTGCCACAAAACCCCCCAAAATTAATTTTACCACCACTTAACGGATTCTTGGATGGAATCTGTTAATGGGACCCACCAAGTACATGTGTTAGTATTGCCTTGGTGTTAAAAAAAAGGAAAAAAAATGAAAAATATCCTAAATCCTAACCCAACCCCAGCGCCACCACCAGCAACCGTAGACCCCCACTGTTGGCAGCCGCATTCCCCAACCACTGGCTCTTGTGAAACCAACCTGAGCTAATCAGCAGCATAAAACACCACCCTTGCCTAACTTGAGACGCCATAATCCCAACCAATACTGAAAATCTGGCAACCTAAACCCATTTAAACCACCTCGAAAACCACCCTCCCTTACCTTTTACCATCAAAACGGGCAAAATGACCATGACAACCTCGATTGGTCAATTTCGGCCACCGATTGCAATGGTCGTTTTAAGGGTTGGGAAATGAGGATGGATTACGCGGTAGTTTATTTGGCGAGATGAAGGTGTTTAAAGGGTTGGGTGGTTTTTGTGATGGTTTAAAGGGCTTGGATGGGGTGGTTTTCGGGGAGGAGAAGAGGCAGAGTCGGCGATTATAGGGCTGGTAGTTGGCTAGATTCGCCAGTTTTTGTGGGGGCAGGGGATGCTGGCGATAGTCGGCGGCTGGGGCAGGTGGTGCCGGTGGTAGGGCTAGCTGGGTTAGGGGTTAGACTTTTTTTTCTTTTTATTTATTAATTTATTTGTGCCAATAGACACTTGACTCATGTCTTTTAGAGGCCCTATTAATGGATTCCAGTCAAGAATCTGTTAATTGGTGGTAAAATCTATTTTTGGGATTTTTCTGTGGTGTTATAATAATTTTTTTGGGGTGTTTTAATCAAATCGTGACAATTTTGTGGTGTTATTTTGCAAAATTGCCAAAAATCAAATTGTCAAACCAACATAACGATGACACATGCCCCATATAACTTTTTAATGAGATTACCTACTAGTCATAATTTGTTTTAAGCGGATATCATCTAATATAATGGTTGTATTAATTAGAAATAATCAAAGGTTTGACTTGTTTTTGGCGGATAAGAAGAGAATTTTGGATAGATTTTTTAAGATAAAGATGTTGTATAGAGTTTTGTTATTGATAATTCTAATATTTCACAAATACAAAATTAATCATAACTTTTAATAAATATTCTATAATTCGGTTCTAATTCCATCATAAAATATTTTTTAAAAAGTTCTTTAAAATAAGATCCATTTATAATATATTTAATTAAATTTTAAAAATAATAAATAATCAATAAAAATTAGTTTTTTTTTTTTTGATTTTTTTACTTTTAATACAAAAAAAATCACGAAATTGTTTTTTACTACCAAAAATTTTAAAAGTTGTATTTTAGCACCCAAAAAATTTCTAAAAATTGTTTTTTACCACCTACCGTCAAGAAAACCGTTAAATTTAACGGTTTAAACAAAAACTCTTTGATTTTCGTGCGCAAAACATGTTGTTCATAGGTTTAGGGGGGCATTTTGGCCCTATGGGTTCAATCTGAAGTCGGAATTGACAAAAAATGATCGAAAATGCCTCGTTTTGCGTGTTTCACGCAAACCGAGGTATTTTTAAACGCACAAAAAAGCATTTCCGATCATTTTTTGTCGATTCCGACCTCAGATTGGACTTGTAGGGCCACAATGCCCCCCAAAACCCCTAAATATGATGTGTTTGACACAAAAATCGAAGAATTTAAAATATTCCGTTAGGTTTTTGACAGCAGGTGGTAAAAAACAATTTTAAATTTTTTTTTTTTGGTGGTAAAATAAAACTTTTAAAAATTTTGGTAGTAAAAAACAATTTCGTGATTTTTTTTGGTGGTAATAGGGGATACTCGGTCAGTGTTATAGGGTTAATTACTCAATTAGTATTAGAAGTATTAATAGTTCAGTGCTATAAGGGTTACTTAGTTATTTTACAAGTGGTGACATGGTGTGGCTAGCCGCACACAAGACGCATTGCGATTATTATATAAATAAGCACTATTATGTTTTACGTCTAAATATATAGCGTTATCAAAAGGGATTATAGGACCGTATTTAACATTTACGCCAAAATTTTATGTGGCTGACCACACAGTGTAACAAATTCTTGTATGTGGCTGACCACACAGTGTAACCAATCATCATGGGGGTTTAATCAGTGTAATAGGGGATACTCGGTCAGTGTTATAGGGTTAATTACTCAATTAGTATTAGAAGTGTTAATAGTTCAGTGCTATAAGGGTTACTTAGTTATTTTACAAGCGGTGACATGGTGTGGCTAGCCGCACACAAGACGCGTTGCGATTATTATATAAATAAGCACTATTATATTTTACGTCTAAATATATAGCGTTATCAAAAGGGATTATAGGACCGTATTTAACATTTACGCCAAAATTTTTATCAATAATCTGGGCATTACCTATCACAAAACTATTTTATATATATATATATATATATATATATATATATATATATATATATATATATATATATATATATATATATATAAAGGAGAGTTTTAACCCGAGTTTTTAGTGATCCACGTAGGATTAAAATTTCTTAACGCGTCACGTAAGATTATAAATTTTAGTTATACTAATTAAATAAGAGATTTGTAAATTTTGAGCAAATTTGGTGAATGAGATTTTATGTTTAGATTAATTAAATATAAAATATTATTAGAGCCACATAAAATAAATTTCTTAACGCGTCACGTAAGGTTATAAAATTAGTTATGGTCAATTAAATAAGAGATTTGTAATTTTTTTTAAGTAATTCAAGTGTCACACAAGCAATATTGGCGAACTAGATTTTAAAGTTAAGATTAATCAAATACGTAGTATAAAATATTATCTTTTGAGATTAGGATTTTTCTCTAAACATATAATGAATGAGTAGAAATTTATTATTTATTTTAAAATAGGAAAAATGAAAATTAAAAATCCAACCTTTACACTTTTTCCTCCCAAAAATCCAACCTTTATTTTATTCCTCAAAAATCCAACCTTTATACCCTCCCTTCATCTAAAGGTCAAAGGTAAAATGGATCTGTTGGAGAAGGAGGGGTATAAAGGTTGGATTTTTGAGGAATAAAATGAAGGTTGGATTTTTGGGAGGAAAAAGTGCAAAAGTTGGATTTTTAATTTCCTTTTTTCCATTTCCTTTAAAATAACATACTATATGATATACAACGTACAACGAATAAGATAACAAATTTTATCACATACATACAAAAATATTTTTTTTATACATACAAAAAAATCATGTATTGCACGGGCTTCTTCTATTTTGTATTATTTTTGACAATTTAAATAGTCAACCCTTTTTTCTCTTCTCTCTCCTCTAGGGTTTATTTTTATTTTTTTTATTTTTTGTCATTAATAGTCTAATTTCTTTTCCAAACCTTTTTTCTTTGATTTAATTTAGTTTTTTCGAAAATTTTACCATATACCACTAAGTTTTAACTTAATAATTCACCGTATACTATCAAAAACTTTCTAATTCACCATATACCATTCAATTTAACAAAAATGTCACAAAATGCCATTAATGACTATCAAAAGTTACACCGTTAATCATTAAGGCTAATAAGGACACATGGCAACATGTAATTGGTCCCTTTCTAATTTATTTAATTTTAAAATAATTATTTATTTAATTATCAAAAAATAATTTTTTTTAAAAAAAACACAGCCACCCACGCCCCCAGCAAGCCACCACGCTGGCGAGGAATCCGTCCACAACCCCCGCGCTAACGCGGATTTCGACCAAAACCCTTGTGCTAATACGGAATCCGACCAGAATCCCCCTAAAACACTAATCTCCCTCGAAAACCACCGTGCCTGCACCCTAAGAATCCCCTATCTCCCTAAAAAAATCCTTCTATAACCACCGGCCGATGCCCAAACCTCCTCCCCTGCATCAGTGAACCGAATTCGCCCCTCCTGGTTCCATATCCACCCCACTGAACCACCAAGTACGTCGAAACCCCAAAATTAAAATCTAGGGTTTCGATTTTGGTGTTTTAGGGTTTCGGGTTGGTGGTTCTCAACAATTAGGGCGGCGGTGGTGACGAGGTTTTGGGGTGGTGGTTGGGTTTTTGAGTAATGTGGAAAGGCAAGAAGGGGTTTTTGGGGATCAGGAGGCACGGAGGGAGAAGGGAATTCGACTAAGGTGGTGGTGGGGGAATCCGACTAAGGTGGTGGCTGGGTTTTCAACTAAGTTAGTGGCTGGGGTCGGAATTGTCGCCGATGGAGGAGGGGGAATGGTCGCTGGTAAGTGGAGCAGGCGTCCAAGCGCCGGCTAGCCAAGGTGGGGATCGGGTTTTGGCTAGAAATGACTAATTTGGTGGTGTTATTTTTTCTATTTTTTTTTTTTTTTAAATTTTCTAAAGTTAATTAATTAAATAAATAATATTAATAAGAAATAACTACAAGTTGTCACGTGGCATAATTAACGTTAATGACTAACTGAGTTAATGAAAATGTCATAAAATTAAAGATTATAAGGTGAATTTGAAAATTTCTGGTGGTATATGATGAATTAAGTTAAAACTCAATGGTAATGACTAACTGAGTTAATGAAAATGTCATGTTGTGACATTTTCATAAAATTGAAGATTATACGGTGAATTTGAAAATTTCTGGCGGTATATGGTGAATTTAATAAAAACTCAATGGTATATGGTGAAAAAATTGTAGTTTTTTTGGTTTTGTTTTGTCATCTCCCTTTGTAAGAGTCTATCCCAATTTTTTTGGGTTTTTCCCTTTGAAAATTTGTTATAGTTTGTGTGTTGGGTCTAGCTAACCCCAATTCACGTGGACTTACTTAAGGCAAAACCCAGCACGCCCACGACCATCTTTAGTCCCATCTCAAGTTTTCAACAAAGGCATTGTTGAAAATATCAATACTCCTAAAACATCACTAATATAGGGGAGCTATTAGATTCTAAAACATCATTGTATATTCTCTGTAGTATAATATCAAGAGTTACTAAACAAATGATGGGATTACTATCCAAATACATTAAAAAAATAAATTATAAAGCTTGTACTTAGAATTAACAAATACTTAATATTAGATTCGAACACGGGACTTAAATGTTTGGACAAGGTATGTACATTGCAGATAATTAAAATATAGAGGCTTTAAATAATTATACCATACAACTACGTTATTGGCAAACTATTATTTAGGATCCCAATACTAAGACAATTCTCATCGTTACTAAATAAATTGTCGAGGTGAAAAATCGAATAGTGGAGGGTTTATAAAATTAATAAGTGTACTTTAAGTTATTGTCGATGTGTTAAACTTGAATTTTCTAGTCCAATTGAAATTGTTAGATAGCTATCGTCATATACTGAATCCTAATAAATCTCACAGTAATTATTTTGTTATATGAATATTCTAATCTGATGACAATTGGAATTGTACATAACATTTGATGATGGAGAGTGATTCAGAGAACCCCAATTAGAACATTTATTGAGCTATTTTTCGTGTTAACAAGATTCAGATTAAAATAGTAACGGTTAATAAAAGTTTAAAATCATAAATACAGATGTTGAAAACCTGACCAGTACATGTTATGACTTTAAGTTGGTGTCACTAACCCTTCTAATAATTATGTTTTTTTTATTAAAATAGTAAGATTAAATAATTCTCGTTTCTGGAATTGTATTTCCATTTACCAATCAATTAGTATTTACATTTCTATAAACTACAATTTATAAAAAAAAATTAAAAAAAAAAGACATCAAACAACGCATTGCTTTTCAGAATTTGCAAAAAAAAAAACAAAAAAAAAAGAATTTATCTTACAAAATTTGATAGATAAATGGAGTAAATGTTAAAGTTCACTTCAAATTTGATATGAATAAACAATCTCAAATGTGTTAAATTTCTGTTCTTATAAAACTCATATGAAACTGTTATTATATGATTGAACCAGCAAGCCTATTTACTAAACAAATGTGTAATTTATTTGTTAAAATAAATAATGTAAAAATTAATTTATTTACTATATACCACTACAACAAAATAAAGCAAAGGTAACAGTGCAAAACCATTGCCTAATATAAAAAAAATGTTGCCTTGTAGCTAAGGCAACACATATGAGGCGTAATTTATGCCCCCGTTGTCTATTCATAAGGCAACATATTTTTATTCAAAGGCAACAATTTTGAAAGCTAAGGTAAAATGATACATAAGGCAACACTTTTACTAAGACAACAAATGAAAAATGTTGCCATCTAAGGAGATAATTCAAAAATGTTTCTAAATTGTAGACACCCATTTGTGTCTCCCCAAAACCAAACTCAGTGATGAGTACCTTTCACGTCGAATCATAATCGAATGAAACGAAAGTGTGGAAAGGTTTAGTGTTGCGGAAAGTTTTTATTTCTTTTCTCTTCTCTCTGTTTTTGAAAACTTATTTTAAGAAAACAGCCAATCCAGTTTGGTTGGTCCATGATATGGGTCCAATAGTAGTGTAGTTGGATGGGGCTTGCAAAGACCTTTCCAACGATATATTATAAGCCCAATTCCGATGAATATTGAGGAAGTTATGGCCAATTTACTAAACTAGACCTGGTTTGAGCTTTATGTACGGCCCAATGATCTAGGGGAGGGCCTAATATGATTTATCATTCCTAATGCAATTAGGAATTGTTTTAGTCTTCTAGATTCTTCTAGAAGGTTCTTTCCATTCCTAATTCAATTAGCATTGATAAATTGACTTTTGTTGACTTTTCAGAGTTTTAATCAAAATCAAATAGCATTTTCGAAGAAATTATATTATTTTATCCTCCAGTACGGCAAACTTATCGGATCTTCGAAAACGCGTTGGTATAAGGCTTGGCGCCTAACCCCAGGCCTTGGCGCCTGGAACCAGGCCTGGCGCCTGGCGCTAGCCATTGGCGCCTGGCGCTAGTGTTGGTGCCTGACGCCAGCTAGCCAGGGTTGGCGCCAGCTCTGTTTTCTTCGCGTCAGACTCTGTTTTGTCTAATTTATCTTTTTGGCTGATTTTCTCTATAAATATCGTATTAAAAACTCCGTTTTCATTCACCTACAATCAGTTTCCATTCGCAATCATTAATTCTCTAATTCTCTCTTAATCATTCACCAATTCTCACCAACTCTCATCAAGATTTCCTTGATTATTCTCTCTCTCTCTCTCTCTCTCTCTCTTTTCTAAACTTTGTTTTCACATACAAAATTCCGCATTCGCAAGATCTAGAAAAACCTAGCCATATTCGAAGTTGCCTTCGCCCTAGACGTGAAAGGTTTAATTTCTGAGGGTTTGGTCCCAAATCTCTCTTTCAATTATTTAATTTAATTGTTTTGTTTATTATTTTCCTTGAAGTTACTAACGTGTGTATTTTGTTATTAGGAAGAGGTACGAGGCATCAAAGTAAGTACTTTAATGATTTTTATTGATATTATGATGTAGATATCATGTTTATATTGTTATTATGATATTCCTAGTATCATGTCTAGGGTAATATCAAATATATTAAATATGATTGTTACGATGCCTTTTATTCTCTTCCTAATATTTATGATTGTTAGTATCATGTTAGGGCTAAAGATTTGATTTTTATTGCTTAGTGACATGCTAGGGTTTGTTATTAATCTTGTTAGTATCATGCCTAGGATCTTGCTATTTTTATTATGCTTTAATATTAACATGAATATGATTATAATTATTATTTATGATTATTTATTATGTTGCTTGTTGATTATTTATTTATTGCTTGATCACACCTTTTATTGCATGTTTAAAGGGAATTTGGTACTTGTAATCACGCTTAATAAGATAATTAATAATCTTGTTAGGTTAATTTGATTATAATTTCAAATGATCGCCAATAATAGTTTATTTGTGCATTAAATTCAACCAACATAGATAAACAGGTTTAGGCTTAATCCTATTGATTGCATGTTAATTAAAAAGCGCACATGAATACGGTCAGAATAAAGTAGAGGCCTATTATTAGGGCATGTTCAATCTCTTTTAGGTTGGATTTGTACCTTCATCCCCGAACCCTTATTTGGTTCTAGACCTTATGGAGTTGACGATCTCTTGGATCGTTAAGGGGTGTAACCTTCATCCTATGAACGGTTTACAAGTTCCTAAAAAAACTTGTTGGCAACTCTTTTGCTCTATCTTCTTCCCTTTTGGACGCCACCGTACTTTAGTGTATGATCACAGTGGGGTTCAAGCTAGTGAGATTTTAAAGGCTTGAAATTATTTCCTACATAAATGTTGTCACTCCCAAGCATTTAGTAGGGCTCGAACTTGTGACCTCAAAGTCACAAGGTGAGGTCCCTTATATATATATATATATATATATATATATATATATATATATATATATATATATATATATATATATATATATATATATATATATATATATATAGCCATAGATGGCAACATAGATATTAATGTTACATTTTCAAACAATAGTTTTGTTATTGTTATCTTTTCATGCAACAATTATTATATGTGTTGTCTTAGACAAGAAAAAGGTAACACTTTAACGACTATTGCCTTATATAGTCTAGAACAACACTTTTTTTTTTCTGTTACTTTAGTTCAAGGTAACAAATAAATATTGTTGCGTTAGATTATTAAGAGTAACATTTCTGTAAGTGTTGCAATCTTAAGTGTTGCCTATTCTTATTTTTTTTGTAGTGTACATTAAGGAAAATAAATATTTGTAGTACATTACAAAGGACTTATGAGACTTATGACAATTTACAATGTTACTATTATAATAAAAATGCATCTTCAAAATACAAATACATAAAATAACATATTTATAGCGAAATAAATATGTTGAAATTCCCATAGAAAAAAAATAATATTAGGATTTAAATAAAAAATGATGTTAGTAATAACAAGGAATTTTAGTATTTAAAATCTTATTCATTGAAAAATCTCTTATACACAGGAAATTAACAATTATTAAAAAAAGAAATTACCATTAATAAACATATAAACAAGTTACAATTCATAATGGTGCTATAATTAATATACAACTTCTAAATACAATTGCATGAAATAACATATCTCGGTATATAACGACAATATATACACATGTATAGTTAAATACAACAAGTATACTAATAATATACCATAATCAATACAAATAATTAACAATTGTAATTCATATAAAATAAAAACTTAATTTTTTCCATCACCAGTATCCGAGTTAGTTTCATCATCACTACTAGGATCGAAATTGTGTGGCCTTTTAATATGTGTTCGAATAAACCAACGATTGTCACCCATGGTGTGCCTCCAATGTGGAATAGTCCTTCCCCATTCCCTGCATACTGCCATGCACCTTGCAAGATCCTGATCATTTAATTTCAACCATATATGGTGCATCACAAATTCTTATGAACATTAGAATCAGACGTCTCTAATGATTTCTCTTCCATACGCGGCCTCTTTCCTTTGTCTATTTTATTCCCATTTTTTGGTGATTCTTTTTTCCCATGATCACGACCCTCCATTCTTACTAAACTAACCTCTTATCTCAATAAGTTTGTGTATGTCATTCTACAAATGTATGGTATATATATAGGAACACTACGACGGTTGAATTTAATCTACATGAAACCAAATATGTGTTGCTTGATGAACAAATTATGTGAAACAGTAGTTAGTACATTTTATAGTAACCTAAATATTTAATTGGTATATTCGGTGTATGATAAAGAGCATAAAAATAGGTTATCCGCTACTAATAATTATAGAATTTTGTGAACAATGATATCAATGAAGTAAATGTTTTTACAAATTGTAATTAATTTTTTTTTTTAAATTGTAAGGAGTTCTCTAACTAGTCTTCATTTTATTATCAATTTCCATCTTCAGTAGCATCGTTCTTATCTGCAAACTTTTATATAGCATTCCAATGCTAATAAAATAAATATTGTTACTAAAATAATTGTGTCTGAAATTTAATCAAGTACGGGAGGGTTACAATTAAAACAAACGTAATTCAATAAAATAGGCTATCAGCTACTAATAAGTATACAATTTTGTCAACAATGATATAAAGAAGATTAATATTTGTATAAATTGTAAGGATATCTCTACCTATTGTTCATTTTATTATCATTTTCCATGTTCACATGTTCAGTAGGATATTTATAATACAATGTTGTTATTTGCAATTTTGCAAACTATTAAATACCATTCCAATAATAATAACATATATAATGTACTATAACTTTATGTTTAAAGTTTATAATATTTGATAATTGTGAAAAAAAAGGGTGTGATGACAAACCCAGGTTTCGAACCAGGGAACTAATTGCATTAAGAACGTACTAACTAATCAAAGGTGTAAACAAGATTGAGAGATGTTCACCATGTTAACAAGTACATTTTTTAAATCAATATAGCACACGCCGGCACGCCGCTATTATTTGCAAACTATAATAAAGTTTTCCAATACTCTTTAAAATCATACTGTTACTAAATCACAAACAAACCATGAATTGTTCGTTACTATTATAGTTGACAATTATTGCACAGTATATGTTTAAATTTCAATATGGATTATCATAGTAATTGAAACATACGTACAATAGATTTTCATTATTAGATACTATCACAAATTTTAGTATTTAGTATCTATTTGTTGAAAACTCAATTATAAGTGTTATAGGGGTATACATGTTCATAGACTAATCTTAAGAGTTTAGGTACTTATTAATAATGTGGTGACGTAAGTATATCAAGGTCTACATAAGTATTAATGACCAAAAAATATATATATTTATAATGTAATGACGATACTCAACATAGAGGGCTTAAAGTTAGATTTGAAGGGTTAAAATCAACTAGTGAAGGGTTACAAAAAAAACAATTGTAATTCATAAAAATGATTATCAACTACTAATAAATACATAATAATGTTAAAAATGACATAACATGAAGTTATTACAAGAAACTTATATTTGTTTCGTTAAAAGATGATTCTTGAATTTAGATTGTAATTATGTGTGAAATTTACTTGCATTTTATTAATAGTTTCAAAATAAATATAGTACCTATAATATATTTATATGTAACATGTATGTAAATAAAAAGTATTTTAACTATTAAACTAGTAACAATGAATCCCATATATTGAACTTAAAAATTAGTGTATAATCAGTTATTGGGATACATAGAACAACTCCATGTTTTATGATTGGGATTACTACTACTGCTATTTTGTGTTACTAAAAACTACTCAATCAATTACTCATGTTGTTATTAAGAGAAAAACGAAATCCCGAAGAACAATTGAATTAGCGATTTGCCATGTTCTTCAACGACATGTTATGTTTTAATTATGGAAAAGGGCAAGTTCAATTAGCGAATTGGGTTGATGTGAAACAACTCATACACTGGAAAACGCATAATTTAATTATGAACAATGGTAAATATTACAAATTCACATTCATTTACATAAATAATTGTTCACCAAACAAAAATTAGTTCAAAATTGACAAAAACGGCAAATTAGATCTCCAAATTGATGTTATACATGCTATTCTCCAGTTAAATTGCGATCAACCATTTTGCATGGGGGTAATTCACCATTTTAATTATGGTAGAGGAATTGAACTCCAATTTCGCGCTTACGAACCCTAGAAATTGGGGATTTCAATGGATGTGAAGAGAAAATAAAATAAAGAAATTCTTAAAAAAATTGGAGCAAATATTGTACACAATTCAAGAATATCGATGATTAGAAACATGTAAATTATTTTAACAAATCTGGAGAAAAATTATATATGAAGAGATGAACATTATGAAGAACCCTAGAAATTGGGGATTTGTGAAAAGTAAACTAAAAAAAAATCGTAACAAAATTTGCAGCTATTTGATTCCATAAACTCATAATATTAAATTTTTGGACATGTAAAATATTTTAATAAACAAAATTTTTAAATAAATTTTTTTAAAAAAGATGATAAACATGAAGAGTAAGAACAATGAAAGAGAGAGGGGAAAGGAGAGAGAAGAGAGAAAATTAGACCAAAAAAAAAGAGCCTGATCGAAATGAGAGAGGAGAGAGAGTGGAGTGGTTGGGGGAGTGGGCTCAAACAAATTTGAAATTTGAATTTGAAATTTCAAATGAAATTTGAGTTTTTTGTTTTTTTGGGACCCAAATGCAAAACCAATAGAAGGCTGACACATTACTGGTGTATGTGGTGTATGTTTGGCCTGTATGTGTAGCCTTACCGCTAATACAGTAGTAATGCTAGTATAAAACTGAATTTCATAACACTACCCACGAAAACAAACACTTTTATAAGCTAAATTAACATTGAATTCTTCAATATTATCATCATCATCAAGCACTAACACAAGATGGATTTGTAGGATGTTGTGGCTCAACACCAACCAATTCAATCTCCTTTTGCCTTAACAAAAGCATCATCCTTTCATTCTCAATCCTTTTTCTTTCATTATCAATCTTCAATTTTTCCAATTCTCTTTCCTTTTTGCTGCTGAATTTTATCCATTTGAATCTCTGTTTCTCTAGTTCCAATGCTTGAACTTGAAATTTCAACCCTTGTTCTTCCAATTTAACCAAATGGGTTTTCATCCATTGCTTTTTTTCCCATGAATTTTTACTCCCATCTTGCAACATACCCATCATTTCTCCATTCAATTGTTGCAATGCCTGCGAGGTGTTCGACGAATTGCCTCCGAGAGTTTTGGCTCTCTTTCTTGGCCCTCCTTCGAATTCATGTTCCTCATCTTCGTCCTCGAATTCGTCCTCATCATCTTCGTCATCGCAGTCCTCATCGTCATCTTCATGATCCTCTGACCCTAATCCTAGTTTATGTGAATTGTTAGGCGGAATTGCTGATGAATGGAAGCACTGCTGCTGCTGCAGCATCTGTTGCTGGTGCTGCGGATGTTGTTGCTGTGCCTCTGCAACAGAAACAGGGGACACTGCTGCCGCCGCCGCTGTCGCCTCGCTAGTTCCATGCCCACAACTATTATGATAAGCACACATTTCCCTGAAAAACAAGTGCTTAGAATTAAGCAATTTCCTGACTTCTTCCTTCATTTTAGGCAAAATTTCCATTGTTTCAAGCAAACTTTGATTCTCCACCACTTTACAAGCAGTCCCTCTTCCTAAAATATCATTCACCCTCTTATACCTCTTATTCAAATCATTGAATTTATCCTCACATTGTTGTGGTGACACATAGAATCCCTTCTCCATCATTGCCCTCGAAACCGACTTCCACTTCCCCTTCTTCTGTAACATCCCACCTCCGCCGCCTACTCCACCGCCACCCGGTTTCTTCTTCTCAACAACCGCCTCATTTCCAGCTTCATCCCCAATATAATAAACCGCCATGATCAACAATCTAACCATATTATCAGTCCACTTCATTCTCTGCCAAGGAGAAATATTACTACCCCCTTTTCTCTTCCCATCTAATGAACTGTTTTCATGATCATTTGCACAACTTGGTTCATCATCATCACTATTGGTCAATTGGGTCATTTGGATTTTGGGTTTTACACATGGGTTTGAATTATGATTTGGGTTTGGATTCGGATTCGGATTCGAGTTTGAATTCGGGTTGAGATTATTATTGTATGGGATAAAATTGGTAGGTTGTTTCATTGATAACTGAGTATGTTTTTGTTCATGGGGTGGTTGTTGTTGTTGTTGTTGGCGGTGGCTAAACGCTGCCGTTTTTGGGTGGTTTTGAAGGTGGTGTTGAGGAGTGTTTTGTGGGGGTTTATGTAATGGCATTTCTAAACCAAGAATTCCAACCCCACCATTATTTGAATACATTCTTCCTGACAACCCACTTCCCTCCATTATATTTGTACTAAAGAAATTTACAAGAAAGAAAAAGATTTAATCTTTCAAGTCAAAGTATTTGCAACTCTCAAAAAGAAAGAAACCCAATAATAAAATAAAATTTGCACGCTGTATAATGATGAAAATCTAGACTTTTGAGCATAAAATTGAACAAAATAGGTGGTTTCATCAAATTTTTAGAGGAGAGAGAAAATGGGAGTAGTTTTGGAGAAGGGTGGTAAGGAATAGATAGATATACGGGTAGAAAGGAGGTAATACAAAGAGCGGTTCAGCCGGTTTTACGAAAATGGTTTTGGGTATTTTTAATTTCGTAACCGGGAAACTGCCCATTGTTTTTAATGTCCACTGGTTTTAGCCTAAGAGTGACCGGCTGCCCCCACTGTTTTATCCCTTGTTTGAAAACAACGTGGTTTTGGTTGGTGGTATTGTTTTTTGTTTTGTTTTGTTTTTTTTTTTTTTTTTTTTTTTTAAGAAGTAGGGTTATTTAACTTATTTTTGTTTTTTTTTTATTTTTTGACGGAATTTATTTAACTTACTACCTCTGGTCCAAATTACTCGCAACTTTAGGGTATTATTTGTGAGATATAAAATATTCCAAAGTTGCGAGTAATTTAGATCGAAGATAATATTTTTGTTGAATCAGCGCATTACTTCGGAGTAATTTATTTCTGGAGATGAAGTTACGTTTGACAATATAGTGATAAGCTTGTTTTTAAAAAAATATAGTGGTAAGGGGAAAAAAATAATGCGTCTATTTTATATTATTTGTAACATAATATAAAATATGTACTTCCTCCGTTCTTTTTTACTTGACCCGCTTTGACTTTTACACTATTCACCACTCCTCCTTTGACCATGTTTTGTGAATAATAATTAAAGAAAAACATATTCATGTAAGATATTTTTAAATTCGTCTCAACAAGTACTATCATAATATATAACTTTTATAATTTTTACTTATCGAGAATTAAAGTTATTGATCGTTAAAGTTTTGCATTGGCAAGCGTGATAAAAGAAACAGGTCAAGTAAAAAAGAACAGAGGAAGTATAAAATGTCCAATTGCTGTAAATAATTTAAAATGAAAGTAGTATTAAGAAAACTTAAATGTGTTGAACGAGTAGTGGTTTAGGTAAGGATTAATAATAGAGGTAGCATTTAACTAATTTTTTCAAGTGTTAAAAATATTTAGTGTTTCAAAATTAAAAAGCATCAATTCAATACTATATACTAAAAGACACACCGACGATGATACGTGACATCTCCTGATGTGTCCTTAGTTTTTTTTTTTTCTTTTAAAAAAATATTTTAATTAAGGAAACAAATCATTTACTAAAACACAAACTTTTAAAAAAATCATGTATACAATAATTATTGTACATCTATTATAAAGATCTCTCAAAGGGATCAAAAGATACCCTTAAAATGAATAAAAGTTACTCGAATATGTATAAAAGTAACCAAATATTAGTGATTGAAAGTAATACCTTATAAAACTTTTCTTCTTCTATTTATTAAAAAAAATCATACTATGTTCAAAGTTACCTAAGAAAGGGCAAAAAGTTACCCTAAATTGACTTAAAGTTACCCTATTATTAGTGTAAACCGGATGTTTATAAAAGTTTTTGTTACAAAAATCATATTTTTTTTGTACATATTCCATATTGACCATGATAATTATTATATTTAAAATAAAAGATTTATTCACAAATCTTTCTTAAAAAAATTGGGCAATATGTAACAAAAATCAATATTTTTAAATAATTAGTGACCTATTTTACGATAAAAAAAATATAGCTTAGATTTTTTACCTACTTTGTTTTAGTTGTGTATTGGAAGCTATAATTAAAATTGCAAATATCAAATTAACATATCACATACTTTATTATTTCTTGACTAATTTATGATTATAATATTTCTCAATCAATAATATATAACTATATATAAAGATCACCGTGCATGGCACGGGATTTAACCTAGTTTGACTTTTAAAACAGTGTATACTTTCATTGTGTTTTATTGTGTTATGTGTTTTTTTTTTTTAAAAAAAACGCACGTTTCCTTATTACAATTCATGTTAACCGACCTCAAATTATTTGGGACTAAGACTTCGTTGTTATTGGTGTAAACTTAACTATTCAGTGGCGGAACTAGGCGGGGGCTGCCCCCCCCCCCCCCCCCCACCCCCTACTTTTTTAAAAAAATAAATTATATATATAAATTTGGGAAAAATTGCAAATAATAATACAACATTTGGCCGGTTCTTTTTTAATAATACAACCTTTCGATTATTTCTTAATATTAAAACTTTTGGGGTTATTGAATTTTAAAAAGCAAAAAAACTTGCAACCTGTTAAACAAGTTACAATGACATGTGTTGTCATGTAATTGGTTAAAAATTTTTAAAAAAAAATTAGAAAATAGATTTTATAATTTTAATTAAAAAATTTTAACATTTAATTAATTAACTTTTAATTTTTAAATAAAATAATTTTAATTAAATTATATCCACCCAACAACCTGCCACCACCACTTCTCCCTCACCCCCTCCCTTGATCTTCCCCTGGCATCACTGCCTAATCAACAACAACAGCGCTAGACCACTCTCACATCTCCCTCACTCATAACCCTGCTCCTTCACTGCCACCACATCAACAACACCTCCAAGCACCACACTGCTCCCTTTGCTACACCCACGCGCACCACCACATTAGCCACGATTAGCACCACCACATCAGCCACCTTCGCTGCTCCCACACGCACCAATTGGTCCAAATCCTCAACCCCGATGCATCGCCACTTCACCGCCACCACTACAGAACCCGTTTGGGTTTCGAGTTTGACCTAAAAATCCCATTTTCTAGGGTTTTGGGTTTTCTAGGTTAAGCCGATTTTTGGTGGTTTTAGGTGAGGGAATGGGGTTTATAGGAGCCGGGGTGGTTTCGAGGTTGCGGTTGTCGGGTAGGGGTTGAATCTGAACCGTTGCTCGTAAAGGTGGAGGTTGGTTACGGTTTTCGCGGGTTAAGGTTTGTTTGGATGGGTGGCGCGTCAGGTGGGGAGGTCGGAGTAACAATAGGCAGGGGTCGGCAACAGCGGGTGATCCTGACGCCGGCAAGCCGGTTTCTAGGCTGGGGAGAAGGGAGTTGCGTGAAGGGATGGGGAGAGGGATAGGGAATGGTGGTGAAGGTGGTGGTGAAAGTTTTTTTTATATAACAATGAAAGTAATTTTTAGTTTTATATATTTTAAATATTACAAATGTAAAAAATATTAAATAAATTTTATAAACTCAAATTAAATTTACAAAACCAGTAAAATAACAACACGTGGCAATGTAACCTATAAAAAAAAGGTTACCAACCGGTTTTTCCTGTTAAAATTCAATACCCCCAAAGGTTGTAATATTAAGAAATAATCGAAAGGTTGTATTATTAAAAAAGAACCGGCCAAAGGTTGTATTATTATTTGCAATTTTTCCTGTAAATTTGCGCAATTATATTCACTATGATTCAGTTGGTGCAGTGGTTGTCTAGATTACATAGATCATCCCAAAACATTGAGTGCATGATCGATCCCCCTAGTGGCCTTTTTTAGCCTCCAGTTAATTTTTATTTACTTTAATGTATATCAACTGACTATTCACCCATTATCCTTGATACTTTGAACTACTTTGACGGAGGGAAGAAGGGCAAGATTTTCAGATTTGAAGCTACGTGGCTTTCGAAGGATGAATGTGGAAGCATAGTTACAAAGACTTGGAGTGAGGGGCGGGGTTTCCAGCTCATAAATGCAATGATTTGTGTGCTCAAGAATTAAAAAAGTGGGCAACTACTTCATTTGGGGACACTAAGTGTTTTGGGTTAAAATACCCCGTCCATGTGGATCAATAAGAGAGGGCCACGTGTTAAGCATAGGCAAGTCCATTTGGGCCAATTGCCAGCTAACACGTGTCAGTCTCAGATGTCTTTCTGAATTGCGGCCTTCAAGGCCCAATTCCCAAGAACGACGCAGCCTACCTAATCTAGGTCAAATGACCTAAGAGAGGGCACGTTCCTTAATGACCCTATAAATAGGGAGATATCCCTCAATTTTGGGACACATTCAATGATTTATTACACCTACCCTACATTCTCTCACATCAGAGAACACCTAATCTCGAAATCCGAGAAGATCTCATTTCATTTTCCGCATCTTATCCTACTTACATTATAGTACTAACTTGATCGTCGGAGGCGGAGCTCCAACCACCCGGAGTCTCCGTTGTTTTGCGGGTACAGGCCGCGTGCAACCAGTCTCTGAGTTGTAACTCTCTCGAGGGACATAAACACCCAAAACATTTGGCGCCGTCTGTGGGGAGTGAAAGTGCAGCTGGTACTCAAGAAGGGGGGGGGGGGTTGAATTGAGTACAGGGCAGTGTTAGGAATTATTGGATTTTCTTCTATTTATGTAGGGGGACCAGGTGATGAACTGGTCCTGCAGCGGAAACAAAAAATACAATAAATAATCAACACAAAGATTTAACGAGGTTCAGCTCAACTCTGAGCCTACGTCCTCCACTACCCTAATTACTTTTATTAATCAACTCTGAAAAACTAAAGCAATTACAAATGATCACACTCGTGATCCCCACACCTAACTCTAGGTGTCACTTAGCACTTGAACTCACAAGCACTTGCGCTCACACTCGTAAATGCTACCCAATCACTAACCTCTTAGTGATTCAATACAAACCCTTTGTTTCCCTCTAAATGCTTCCACTCAAAGCTTACAAGAGATAATTACAAAACAATTCTTACTGTGTGCATAAATAGTTTGTAAGAGATGAACTAACTATTTCCCTTAGAGTGTATTTCGAGCTTTCAAAGATAGAGAATTTTTTTCAGAAAAGCTCACTCGAAATTCTGATCGAGTTTATGCTTTTATAAGGTTGGGAGATGAAATCTTTCGTGATCTTTTCAGATCATAACTTAGGTAAATAGAATATCTTTTATTTTGTAAATAAGAGATATTCTAAGATATTATTCTACTTTCCATAAATGGGTAGAATAATATATTCTAAGTTATATGCGAAATAATTCATCTCCAACTTTGCATAAACTGAATCAATTAGTTTAGTAAATATTCTCTAAGGATAGGAAATATATATTCCAGAAAATATTTACTGAACTAATGTCCAGGTTCATGAAACAAGCTACGAAGCAGCTGTTTCCTGACCTGTTAATGTCCTAGGGATCAGGTCAACTTTTCCTGATCTCTACAACACTAAATACTCTAAGTAAGGGATACAAATAGCTCACGTACAAACATCCATGCACACTTAACATTATAAAGACTACAAAGATCAACTATCCTAATCTAAGAGACTTCATAATCTTCAAGTCTTGACGGCCTTCCTTGATAGAACATTCTGATACAGATTTCTTGAATGTTTTGATTCAAAAGGACTTCATATTGCCTCAAGTACTTGGGATAGCTGTTCCTGTTCAAAATGTCAGTTGATATAATATAAAACCAACAAGAACCAGCTAGTCAGCTGTTTGTCATCACTCAAAACCTTAAGTGACTCAACAAATTCCCCCTTTTTGATGATGACAAACACTTTGAAGTTTCCTGCACCTGCACGTTAGTGAGAAACAGCAAAGTAAAGAAAGTTCTAATCTACACTTAAGAAGACAAGACTTTCTACTAGACTTTCTACACAAGGGATATCTTGTGTAAAAGACTTATGACACTGATGACTGACCAGGATAGCCATCTTTATTTAAAAGAAACAACTTGTTTTTGGATTTTTGTAAAAAGACACTGAAACAGTTAGTTAATCTAACTGTTCCCTCTATTTTAACTTGTTTTTGTGATTATCTGACTCAAGGAAATAAAAGACTCAATCTAATTGTCTAACAAGGCCTTTTCAGAAACTTCAACCTGCTTTTCCCCCTTTTGGCATCATTAAAAAGCGTTCAAAAAATAGAATTGCACACCAAAATATCGCAAGTAAGCCAAAAATCAGTAGTTTCAACCACTGATCAATCTCAATGCTGCAGGTTAGCACAAACAGGTTATTCAATCACATAAAACTGAAAAAGCTTAAAACTGTTCAGGATTACACACCAGAAGGTTAGAAACATAATAGAAACCACACTGCATTAAAAACAGTCTAGCAGTGTGGGGGAACATCAAATATTATGGCAGTTAATGGAAGGGGAGGGGGAGACTGAAGTGATCATTCATCATCATCTTCATCCTCTTCTTCACCCTCTGGGTTGATCTCCTCCTCGAAGTCAGACCCTTCCTCATCTGTCTTTTCTTCTTTCTTCTTCTCCTTTTCTTCTGTTTCCTCTTTCTCTTCTTCTTCTTCCTCATCAGATTCATTTTCTTCTTCCTCAGAGCCTTCTCCTTCTTCAGCATCAGGACCCTTCTCACTGGAGGATTCCTCATCATCCGTCTCAATGATCCTACAGTGTGCGGGGTCAAACTTCATCCCAGACTCTGGGGGCAACAGGTGATCAATCACCCTGCAAATAGTGAGGAATTTCCTGTTGTTCATAAGCTTATCAAGCCTCCTTTCTTCTTCAGCCTGCACTAGACTGGCAGCCAACTTTATTATCCTCTCATCCTGCATTTCCAACTTGGCAAGAAGCATTGCCACATCCTCAGGAGTGATTTCCTCCTGGTTCCCTTCATCCCTTGGGCTACTTTCTTGACCTACAAAAGTCAGCCTCTTTCCAGAGTAGTCAATCTTCTTCTGAGTGAGTATTTTCTTGGAGAACAACTGAAGACTCACCACCTCACCAGAAAAAGAAAACTTGGGATTCTGCTCCTTGATGATTTTGCAGATAAAGGAACCGTAGGGCAGGGAGTTGTGGGATGAAGCCTGGCAGTACAGCATGTGCTCCATCATTAGAGCTGGCAGATTAACCTTAACCTTTTTCATGATCAGATAGATCAGGACCATGTCCATGATCCTAACAGTACCTCTGCCTTGACCCTTGGGCAAAAAGACCTTCAAACACATGGAGTGCAGAACCAACATAATTGCCTCCCTAAAGTCACTAGGGGAACCAGCTTCTTCCTTCTTTCCAAACAAAAACTGAGTAACCACCTCAGGTGTTACTCCTCCCATTAGGGGCCACCCATCACTGCTATATCTACCAAAACCATCTCTAGGTATACCCAGCAACTCAGATAAAACAGACTCAGAAACATGTACAACACTACCAGAAACAGTTGATACCACAGACATATCAATGTTTTGCTTCAGATTAACAAAGAACTTACGAACAGGACCAGCAAAAGCATCATTTAAATTATTAAACAGAGACATCCATCCTTGGAACTCAAGAAGTTCCTTAACTTGACTCAAAGCAGGAATTACAAAATATTCATTCTCAACACCACAACCAGATAACACAGTCCTAGAACTTAAAGAAGTTGCACCAGTACTGGGGTTAACAGGTTGTTTACCTTTAGCAGCCTTGGAGATACGGGAAACAGATGATGTTGCTTTCCTTTTCTCTCCTCTCTTAGGCTCAGATGGTGTAGTCTCCTTCTCTTCTGAGCCCTTAATGACCTTTGAAGCAGCCCTAGTCTGCCTTTTCCTTACAGAACCAGTAGTGGTACCAGCAACCACCTTGGTCACCACTACATCTAGATCCTCCTCCATCTTCTTGTCCTCCTTCTCCTCATCCAATCCTTCATCAGCCACTTCCTCTAACTGTTTTTCAAGTTTCTTGGCTATCTTTTTAACAGGTTCCCCCTCAGATGGTGATTTGGGGTTTGAAGAAACGGTTTCAGTTATTTGAGTGAGGGTTTCGATGGATTTTTCTTTTGGGGCCTTTTTGGATTTGGATTTTTGTGGAGATGGGGTTAAAGTTTTAGTCTTTGATGGTGAAACAGGTTTTTCTTTCAAGACATTCTCTTTTGAAGGAGTTTGTCTCAAGGGAACGGCCTTGATGGGTTCAGTTTCAGAGGGGTTGATTTCTGGTGTTGCTTGTGAAGGAGTCTGCTCAGAGACGTTCATAAGAACATCCTTGATTGTTTCTTGAGATTTTGAAGAGGGGGAACTAGCCAAACTTCCTTTGGAACCTCCTTTCCTTCCTCCTTTCCTTCCAGTTCCAGCCTTTCTCACCATTGTTGCTAGTCTAAGCTTCGAAGAATTGATCTTGTGTAGAGAGAGAAGTTGAGAATTTTTGATGAATGATGAATAATCACGGAGCAAGGAAAGGGAAGCAAATATATAGCAAGAGAAATTATAGAGACAATCAGAAATAAAATCAGAGGATCAGAAGATATTTGGAAGTTATTTTAATTTGGAAATAACTTCCATAAATGAACAACTGCCCATAATTGCAACTGTCAGATCAAATTGCCGTCAGAGGAAAATAACTGCCATATTTGAAAGATTTTAAAATCAAATAAGAATATAAAAAATATTTTCTCACGGTTTAATTTGAAATTAATTTCAAAATTAATCCGTTCGTATTTGCTGCTGTTTCCTCTACTGGTAGGGTTACTGAAACAGTTGCTTATCTGTTCAATATGACCTTCAATCCTGAAAGTGATTAGCTACAATATTGCTCACATAGAGATAAGCAATTAACATTGAGATAATAGACAGATTGCAAAGGTATGATGCACGCACACATTTAAAGAATACTTAATTAGCCAATCATTGGGGAAAACAGCTGAGAGAGGTCTCTTAGTTTGACCTAGTCAGACCTAACATGACTCTAAACTTGCAGAAAGACTCTTTACCCAATGGCTTAGTGAAGATATCTGCAATTTGTTCTTCACTGTTGCAAAAACTCAGCTCTACAAGACCTTTCTCAACATTATCTCTTAGGAAATGATGTCTTATCTCAATATGCTTTGTCCTGGAATGCTGCACAGGATTCTTAGAAATGTTAATAGCACTTGTATTATCACATAAAATAGGTACATTTTCATAGAAAATACCAAAATCTTTCAACTGGTTCCTTATCCACAACAGCTGGGAGCAGCAAGCTGCAGCAGCTATGTATTCAGATTCTGCTGTGGATAAAGCAACAGAATTTTGTTTCTTTGATCCCCATGAAATCAAGCAGGGACCTAAGAAATGTGCCATACCAGATGTGCTCTTTCTGTCTACTAGGAATCCAGCATAATCTGCATCTGTGTATCCTAATAGTTCAATTGAACCACCTTTGGGGTACCACAAGTACAGATCATCTGTTCCTACTAAGTATCTAAGTATTCTCTTGACAGCCTTTAGGTGAGATTCTTTGGGATTGCTTTGAAAACGTGCACACAATCCCACAGAAAACACTATATCTGGCCTACTAGCTGTCAAGTAGAGAAGAGAACCAATCATACCTCTAAACAGTGTAGCTTCCACACTATCTCCTTTATCATCACTGTCTAGCTTTGCATTTGTAGGTATTGGAGTTGCATATGATTTACTGTCTTGCAATCCATACTTCTTGATTAGTTCCTTTAGATACTTCTGTTGATGTATCATGATCCCATCAACTGTTTGCTTGATCTGCAATCCTAGGAAGAATCCTAGTTCTCCCATCATGCTCATCTCAAATTCACTTTGCATCAGATCTGCAAACTCACTACACAAAATTTGATTAGTAGCACCAAATATTATATCATCTACATATATCTGTACTACAATCAAATCAAAATTCCTGGTTTTGATAAAGAGGGTCTTATCAACCGTTCCCCTTCTATAGTCATGTTCCATCAGAAAGTTGGACAGCCTTTCATACCAAGCTCTAGGAGCTTGTTTAAGACCATAGAGTGCCTTGTCCAGCTTATATACATGATTTGGGAATTGACTATCAGCAAAGCCAGGGGGCTGCTCAACATATACTTCTTCTTTCAAATAACCATTAAGAAATGCTGTCTTAACATCCATTTGAAAGAGCTTAATGTTCTTATGAGCAGCAAAGGCAATCAAGATCCTTATTGCCTCAAGTCTAGCTACTGGGGCAAAGGTTTCATCATAATCAATGCCTTCTTGCTGATTATAACCTTGCACGACCAGTCTAGCTTTGTTTCTGACTATAGTACCCAGATCATCCAATTTGTTTCTGAAGACCCACCTGGTACCTATGACTGACCTGTTCTCAGGTCTTGGCTCAAGATGCCACACTTTATTTCTTTCAAATTGATTTAATTCATCTTGCATAGCCAAAACCCAATCAGGATCTTTTAAAGCCATCTTGTAGTCAGTTGGTTCTATATTAGATAAAAATGAGAAAAATGCACAAAAGTTTTCATAAACAGCTCTCCTAGTCTGAATGCCTCTACTGATATCACTCAGAATTTGTTCAGTAGGATGAGAAGATTTATATTTAAAAATGCTAGATCTAGGTGCATTCTCATTTAATCCATCAGAACCATCATGCATCCCTGGTTCATTTGTGCCATCGAATTGGTTTTGCACAGATGGACCAGTATGCTGAGATGTTCCCCCTACCTCCCTTACCTGGGTGGAAAACTTGTCCTGAAATTTTTCTGTTCCCCCTGAGGTGTTGCTTTCTCCATTTACTTGGGGGCCTTCATCTCCATCCTCATGAGTATCTACTTGTTGAGGATCTCCTTCATTGTGACCAAGTCCTTCACCAGCAGCATCTGGTGAACCAGTAGGTGAACCTGGTTCTTCTAAGGAAACAGCAGTTGATTCTCCTGTAAAATACAAAAGTCCTATCTCATCTAAGTCATCAACCTGCACATTCTCACAACACATGTTAAATTCATCAAAGACTACATGAACACTTTCTTCAGCACACAAAGTTTTCTTATTGAATACTTTATATGCCTTACTGTGAGAAGAATAACCAAGGAAAACAGCTTCATCACTTCTTGGATCAAATTTATCCAAGCTGTTCTTACCATTATTATGCACATAACACTTACAACCAAAGGTTCTGAAGTATGCTATGTTTGGTTTCCTTCCTCTAAGTAGTTCATATGGAGTCTTCTTCATTTGAGGCCTTAACATCAACCTATTTAACATGTGACAAGCTGTATTTACAGCTTCTGCCCAAAAAGACTTGGGGAGACAACTCTCAATGAGCATTGTTCTTGCCATTTCTTCCAAAGTCCTGTTCTTCCTCTCAACTACCCCATTTTGTTGAGGAGTTCTTGGGGCAGAGAAATTGTGAGAAACTCCATGTTCCCTGCAGAACTCTATGAAGCTAGAGTTATCAAACTCTAATCCATGATCAGATCTTATGGCAGCCAGTTGATGATTGATCTTGTTCTGAACCTGCTTTACTAACACAATAAACTCATCAAAAGTTTCATCTTTAGAAGACAGAAATAGAGTCCATGTGTATCTGGAATAATCATCAACAATGACACACACATATCTAGAACCATTTCTACTTTGGACTCTCATGGGTCCACATAAATCAATATGAATAAGTTCTAGAGGTCTGCTGGTACTGATAGTTTTCTTTGGCTTAAAAAAGGATTTGACCTGTTTCCCTTTAGCACATTCTTCACAAACTCTATCTGCTTCAAACTTGATGTTAGGCAGGCCTATCACCAATTCTTGAGACCTGAGTTTGTTGAGAAGTCTAAAGCTGACATGCCCCATCCTTTTATGCCAAAGCCACTGGTCCCTATCAGAAACAGCACTCAAACAGATGGACTTGTTCTCAGGGATTTGGTTTAAATAAGTAATGTAAACGTTTTCATGTCTGAATCCCTGGCAGACAAGTTCATTTGTTTGCAAATTCACTATGTGACAAAGGTTGTCTTTGAACTCAACTTTATTACCTTTATCACATAATTGTGAAATACTCAAGAGATTATGTTGTAAACCATCAACATAATATACATCACTAATAGCATGGGAAAGTGACTTACCAACCTTACCAATTCCAAGAATGGTACCTTTGCTGTTATCACCAAAAGTCACCTTTCCCCCTTCATGAGCTGTAAGTGAGAGAAACTGTTTCCTATCCCCTGACATGTGTCTTGAGCAGCCACTGTCCAAATACCAGTAGGTATTGTCTCTCACTTCAGCCTGCACAGGAAATTCAAACATTAGCTTTAGGAACCCAAATCTTTTTGGGTCCCTTTCCAACAACAGATTCAAGCAAGTCTTTTCTAACCCAAATCTGCTTAACATTTTTCTTATTTTTATCCAATCTACTTTTCCTGTCTTTACACTCATATTTCTTATGGCCATTCTTGCCACAATGATAGCATACATGCATGTCTTTTGCTAAGACATACTTACCTTTCTTATATTCCTGTAACCATGTAGTATCTCTGGGAGACCAGTTCCTCATGTTCCCCTTCCCAGTATAACCAAGTCCCCTTCTACCACTGTTTCTAGCAGTTAAAGTTAACTGGTTCAATGAGTTCTGGGATTGGAGGACTTTATCCATTCTCTTCTTAAATTCTATGAACTCTCTGTCCTTTAAGTTCATTTTCTCATGCAGGGATAAATTCTGGTCAACAACTATCTCAAAGTCAAGCTTAGCTCTTTCAAGCTCAGCTTGCAATTTTGAAATATTTGAATCATGAAAAACTACAGAATCACATGAATTAGTCTTTCTAAGCTGGGCTAACTCAACCTGCAAGCTACAAATTTTAGCTTCACATTCATCATGCATATTACTAGAAACAGTTTCAGAACCAGTACTTTTGCTGTTCTTAACTAGGACATATGATTTATATAGTTCCTCTACATCATCAACTAACAAGTTGAATCCTTCTAACAGTTTAGACCTATTTAGAGCACTTGCCCTAGATTTTATACTATCAAAGTCATACAAGTCATCACCACTATAATCAAGCACATTAATGACACAACTTGTAAACTGTTTCTCACATTCATCATCACTGTCATCACACAAACCCATATCAGATTTTATTCTCTGAATTTCAAGTTTGCTTTGATCTAAAGCAATCTCTAGTTCAGCTACTTCCTGCTTCAAGTTAGCACAGACACTTTCCAACAGATCACAACTTGAATTAGCAATATCATATTCTTTAGACTTTTCTTTAAACTTTCTCTTAAAATCATGATAAGCAATTCCAAGTTCTAAACATTGATCTAAAGCACTACTAGCACATTCCATCAAGTTTTCTCTATCATAAAAGAGCATATCCTTTTTGATCTGATCAATGTTTACCTGATGTTGATCCAAGGGGTGCTTCTTTGCCATGAGGCAGTGGACATCTGAGCTGGTTTCTCTGCTGTTCCTGGTACCTTCTTCTGAACTTTGATTCAGTATTGGTGTCATACATACATCTGACTGACTTGAATCATCTCCCTCTTCATCACTGTCTGTATCTCCCCAGACAGCAGCAACCATGGCCTTTTTGTAGGCCATCTTGTCTGCTTCCTTGGACTGGTTGTCCTTCCATTGAGGACAATTCTTCACAAGGTGTCCCTTCTCACCACACTTAAAGCATCCTGTTGCAGAGAAGTTGTTAGATTTTTTATTTGATGCATTATTAAACTTACCCTTGATGAATTTTCCCTTCTGGTTTCTGAAACTTCTTTCAAACCTTCTAGCCATCATTCCTATCTCATCATCCTCATCTTCGACTGTTCCCTTTAGTGCAATTCCTTTTGCTGGTACCTTCTCTGACTTAGATCCAACCAGCATTTCATGGGTCATGAGGGAACCTATCAGCTGTTCAACTGATAGAATTGAAAGATCCTTTGCTTCATAAATGGCTGTAACCTTGGGAGTCCATTCACCTGTCAAACTTCTCAAAATCTCACTGGTACCCTCAAAGGCAAGTTCAAGGGTATCCCAGATCTCCTTGGCAGTGGTGCATGCTGAGATCCTGTTTGTCTCATTCTCAGCAATGGCCTGTTGCAGTATTGACATAGCCTTAGCATTTTTCTCCAGCTTTTTGTAATCAGTGGAGATGTATTCATCTTCAGTCTTTGGGACTAGCTTCCCTTCTGGATCAGACTTCTCAATGGTCAAGGGACCATTCTTAACAACCAACCAGCATTCATAATCAATGCCAATGATGATGTTCTTGATTCTGTTCTTCCACCATGCATAGTTCTTCCCATTGAACTTCGGTGTCTTGTTGTCATATCCCATAGCATTCATTTCCTGAGTACTCATGATCTACTTCTCTAGGTATTACCCTTACAAGAAGCCGAGGCTCTGATACCAATTGAAAGTGCAGCTGGTACTCAAGAAGGGGGGGGGGGTTGAATTGAGTACAGGGCAGTGTTAGGAATTATTGGATTTTCTTCTATTTATGTAGGGGGACCAGGTGATGAACTGGTCCTGCAGCGGAAACAGAAAATACAATAAATAATCAACACAAAGATTTAACGAGGTTCAGCTCAACTCTGAGCCTACGTCCTCCACTACCCTAATTACTTTTATTAATCAACTCTGAAAAACTAAAGCAATTACAAATGATCACACTCGTGATCCCCACACCTAACTCTAGGTGTCACTTAGCACTTGAACTCACAAGCACTTGCACTCACACTCGTAAATGCTACCCAATCACTAACCTCTTAGTGATTCAATACAAACCCTTTGTTTCCCTCTAAATGCTTCCAATCAAAGCTTACAAGAGATAATTACAAAACAATTCTTACTGTGTGCATAAATAGTTTGTAAGAGATGAACTAACTATTTCCCTTAGAGTGTATTTCGAGCTTTCAAAGATAGAGAATTTTTTTCAGAAAAGCTCACTCGAAATTCTAATCGAGTTTATGCTTTTATAAGGTTGGGAGATGAAATCTTTCGTGATCTTTTCAGATCATAACTTAGGTAAATAGAATATCTTTTATTTTGTAAATAAGAGATATTCTAAGATATTATTCTACTTTCCATAAATGGGTAGAATAATATATTCTAAGTTATATGCGAAATAATTCATCTCCAACTTTGCATAAACTGAATCAATTAGTTTAGTAAATATTCTCTAAGGATAGGAAATATATATTCCAGAAAATATTTACTGAACTAATGTCCAGGTTCATGAAACAAGCTACGAAGCAGCTGTTTCCTGACCTGTTAATGTCCTAGGGATCAGGTCAACTTTTCCTGATCTCTACAACACTAAATACTCTAAGTAAGGGATACAAATAGCTCACGTACAAACATCCATGCACACTTAACATTATAAAGACTACAAAGATCAACTATCCTAATCTAAGAGACTTCATAATCTTCAAGTCTTGACGGCCTTCCTTGATAGAACATTCTGATACAGATTTCTTGAATGCTTTGATTCAAAAGGACTTCATATTGCCTCAAGTACTTGGGATAGCTGTTCCTGTTCAAAATGTCAGTTGATATAATATAAAACCAACAAGAACCAGCTAGTCAGCTGTTTGTCATCACTCAAAACCTTAAGTGACTCAACAGGGAGAGTACATCAAGGATGGTTCAAGATTCTGTACCGCCTCCTGACCCTAAGGTTAATCAGCCAGAGGTCTTTACAGACCATGAGGATGATGATCCTCAAGTCGAAACATACATAGCCAAAGATGGCTCACTCATCACTAGGCGCATCCGTCCCAGAGACACTCTAGAACGGGGTGAAAGCCAGGCGGGTACAATCAAGCCCCCTCGTCAGTCGGAAGGGAAAACCTAGATGGCAAGCGAATTCGCCCCAGTCACCAGGGATGAACTCATGAAATTCATGACTAGTTTCAAGTGTGAAATCAAGGATTTGATCATCAAAAGCAAGGCTGGCCCAAGCAAGGGTCAGTCGGCAAGGAAGACTCCTTAGGAGAGGAGGAATCCAGTCAAGGATAGGCAGCCGCAACGCTTGACTAGTCCAAGATCCTTCTGCCTCAGAAGGGTCTGAGAAAACCCCGCCGGGAGGATCAACCGGTAGGTAACAAAAAATTTACCCCTGACGCTCGAGAAATCATCATGCGCAGGAGAAGTCAGTAGCTATCTGAGTCAACCTCTACTGCGAGCTTTCCAAACAGCTTTAAAAACACATTTGCAGGGAATACTCAATCCTTGCATGAGAGCCATACAGGCAGTAATACCGTCCATTCTAGCCCTCAGATGATTGGGAATGTACCGTACATACCCCCTATAGTCTACGGACCTTATTCTCCTCATTTCATGCAGCCGACCCTCTTTAAAGGTCAGGCGGCATACAATGTCCAACCTTTGGACTGGCAGCTCCGTCTGCTCAAACTTGGTGAACAAACTTCTGCGTTCACCAAGGAGATAACCGAGGGGGCACAGCCGGGCAGGGTTAAGAATGTGTTGGTGGGTGCCTATGATGGTACCACAGGACCACCTCATTGCCTACTCCAATCTCATGCACATGCAGGGGTTGGAGGACGCTATGTGGTGTCAGTGCTTCCCAGCTACATTGAAGGGCATTGCCCAACAATGGTTTGGCAACCTGCTAGCCGGATGCATAGACAGCTTCAGGAAGCTTGCCTTCCTGTTTGCCTCTAACTTCTCGATGAACATCCCTGCCAAGAAAACAAGTCTCGACTTGAGCACCATCCGGCAGGGAGAGAGAGAAGGACTTATGTTAGGCAGTTCAACCTGGTGAGAATTCAAATCCAGGGGTTGTCTGACGATGTAGCATATACAGACTTCTTCAAGGGTCTGAAGGACGGGTCGACTTTCAAGTTCGATCTTGTTCGAAAAAGGGTTTTCACCCTTTAAGAGGTGTTAATAGAGGCAGAGAGCTTTATACAGGCTACCGACCTCTGCTCGTCCAGCCATCAGTCAAACTCCAAGAAGTCCGACAAGCAAAAGGAGAGTCAGTCTGCTCAGCCGGCTCAGAAAGCTGAAGAGAGCAAAAAGAGAAAAGAAGTTTGGGTGGTTGAGGAACCTGATCAACCTTCCAAAAAGAAAAAGAAAGAATTCAAATCGTATGTCTCATGATATGAATTTAATAAAGACTGTTACACTATCTTTACAGAGGTGAAGGACCGGCTGACTATTGAGAAGCCGAATCCTATAAAAAGTTCCGTTCAGTCGCGGAACAAGAATAAATTTTGTCACTTCCATCAGGAAGTGGGTCATGACACCAATGATTGATATAGTTTCAAGCGGACGTTTGACCGTCTGGCTGACAAGGGCTTGCTGAAATCCTATGTCTTGAAGTCCAAAGCGACTTTCAAGACGAATTTAGGGCAGTCGTCAAAAACTGTCCAGTCTACTAGTAGCTCGGACTGACAAGGATCCAGTCTACACTATAGCTGGCACATTCGCAAGCGGTGGCCCGACCATTCGGGGCACCAAGGATCATCTGAAGAAGACGATCCATTCAGTTGATGATGGACATGCGTCCTCTAGTGGGACATTCCCAGACGTCCTCATCACTGAGAAGGACCGGGGCAAAGTGCACCGACCGCATGACGACCTAGTCGTCATTGAATGCAAGGTCGCCAACTAGCTGGTTGGCCGAATCCTAATAGACACAAGTAGCTCTGATCTCATTAGGTATAAGTGTCTGTCGAGGCTTAATTATAAGCGAGACAGTCTGCGCAACGTCTCCCACCCATTTGTTCGCTTTAGCGGAGGGGTCGTGCACCCAGTCGGACAAATCGATATACCCATTCGGCTGGGGGAGAAGGGAAAAGGGCGACACATGATCGTCCGGTTCTTGATGGTTAAAGAGCTGACCGCCTACAACATTATTCTTAGCCAACTGATGAGTCTATTTTATATATATTTTTATTCCCCGTCCCATGGTCATATTTGTGCTAGTTTGAGCTCTACGGAGCTATTTTTGTTACTAATACACGTTTTATAGTGTTTTTGTAGAGTTTATATTATTTTGTAGGAATTTGCAGATTTATGACAATTTCCGAGTTTATTGAGCCACTACGAAAATATTAGAGTCGGATCGTATTTTATGACTATATATATTAAGCCCAAGGCCGAGTTGGAGAATTTTAATTCGGTGAATAAGGGCTCAATATATGAGAAGGTACAAGATTCCACAAGTTATTATTATGGACTAACCAAGGGAAAAATTGGGCCAATGATTTAAATAACTCAAGGGTACAGATCCAAGCTTCCAAGAGAAGTCAACTGAGGGCAAAGTTATATAACGGGCCCGATTTAGCAGCCCAATGCCCGATCAGTCCTAGCTCCTAGTACATGTCGGTTGTTTAAATTCTTTTAGAGTTTTAAGGTGAGTGGGATTTGTGGGTTTCGTTCATTAGTGGGCTTTGTTTGTAGTTAAGTCGGTGGGTTTGATATAAATAGGAGTAGTAGTAGTACGTAAGGGAGGAGGTCAGTAGGTAGATTATGTAGTTTTAGTTTTTATTTTCTTTTAGTTTTAGTTAGTTTTCTTTTCTTTTTCTCTCTCTAACTTTTCTCTCTCTCCCTTAATTAAACTCTTAGTATTATTTTCTCTCTTGTTTCTCTCTCTACAACTCTTTGTTTAATCTCAGTTATTTATTTTATTTCTTCTATCATGTCTTGTTTAATTGCTTTGTTTAGTTTATATTTAATTATCTGTGAGTAGTTTAATTTCTAGGGTTTATGGGGATCTAATAAATAATATGAAGGGGTAATTTGTTGTTGTTGATTATCAATGTTAGATTAATTTCCTATTGATTGATTTAATGCTCTGTGACTAGATTAGGCCTATCTTTTATGCATGAGTTTGACAATATTGATTCAAGAATCGAGAGATGAGAATTAATGTTTAGGTCTATTTTCAATAGGCAGGTTAATTTATAAATGGTTAAGTCAAGATTCGAGAGATGAGATTTAATACCGGTAAATTAATTGTCTGATTGTAATAAGTAGCGAAAGCCCTTTACAATCTGGTTAATTGATGCATTGATGATTAACTATTATTGATTATTGGTATTGCATGATAATTTCTTATTGGATTGTTTTAATGTTTTACAATTGCGGCTTGTAAAAGTATAGCAATATTAAATTGATGAATCGAGCAGATGTTAATTTGATATTAAAGGATATTTTCAATAAGAACTTAGATCTAGTAAATTGCGAGAGCCTGTTAGATATATGTTGATTAATAAATTGCGAGAGCCTGTTAATCATGTTATTTATGCAATGTCAATGATTGATTACTATGTTTTACCCTGGAGTATTATTTATTGGTGAACCTATGCCCTAGGTCCTTTCATATATTATTTTTCTTCCTATTCTCAACCTTAGTAGTTTAGTTTCTTACATATTTATAAATATTGGTTACTTAAATAATTTAGATTATAATAATTAATTAGGAGTAAAAAGACTTGTTTCCCTGTGGAGATCGACCCTACTTCCCTATCTACTTTAGTTAGAGGATTTAGGAATTATTTTTGATTAGGGGATACGACTTTACCCTGTCAAAATTTGGCGCCGTTGCCGGGGAAACAGTTTTATTTTTATTTATAATTATTATTAGAGTCTAGATTATTTTTAATTTTTATTATTATTATTATTATTATTATTATTATTATTATTTTTTTTTTTAAATTTTTTTTTATGAGTTGAAAATATCCATGCTTATGTCACTACAAGAATTATATAATTTTTATGCAGCACCTAACTACTGTAGTTGTCAACGTCTTTGTCATGAAAATCCTGAATGCCCTTATAGTGAGTTTTTTGTGCGTGCTCTGGATGATTTTAGAGTCTTTCCATATACATATGATCATATTCGAAAACGATTAGTTGCTAATGAAAGTTATTGGAAGGCTCTTGATGAAAAAGTCTATGGACACTATAATAATATGAATGTTATTGAGGATGAAGAACCATCAGTTATAGAATTTGTGGTTGAAAAATCATTGGTTGACGAATCGCTGATTGAAAAATCATTAGTTGTAGAAACGGTGGTTGAAAATTCCTTTGTTGATAATGAGGTTATTCGTAAGGGTGGAATTTTCAAGTCATTATTGGATGATAAGGACAATGACTACCTCCATGTTCGTTCTATTAATTTTAAATTTTTAACGGAGGAAGTAGAAGGTTGTGGTGTATTTTCATCTCCCTCTTTTTATTTTTCCTTCTACCTTGAGTTCTCTTTATGTGCTCCTAACTTTTTCTTTGTAGGGATAAATGTGCTTGCTATTAAGCCCTATATAGTGCTTAATGAAATGTTTGCAGGAGCGTTTGATAAGTTACTCAAGGCATTGAATTCTTCAGATTGAGAGAAGGAGTATGGTCGAGCGGGACCTGGATAAACTAGCGCTTTGCGGGAGGCAACCCGTATTTTGTTGCTTTTTATTTAGTTATTTATTTATTTATTTATTTGTTTGTGTGTTTTCTTTTTGTTTGTTTTAGAGAGGTAGAGGAGAGTATATCTTATATTTGTGGGAGTGTGATTTTGTGCAGAGATACTAGAAAATTTGAGAAAAGATCGAAGGGCTAAAGGAATCCCGGGGCAATTAGCAGCAGCAAGCTGCCCCGTCAAATCAGTAGCACGGGCCCGATCGGGCGCGCGTACGCGTCAGCAAACTTAGTCAATTTTTACAGGCTATAACTTTTGCGTTTCTTATCCGATTTTTGCGTGTGACCTGTCGTTGGAAAGCTCTTCAAGTCTAGTTTCCAATGCAATTAGAATCACTGCATTATCATTTATATATAAAAAGTTATGATCAGAATAGTGCACCTGACTCAAATTTGAACTTTTTCCCACTAACACTTTGTTTCTTTCTTGCCCAATTTTGTTCCAAAGAGATGTATTGCAATCCTCGAGAATTTGGTGACATTGATGTGGTGATGATGAAGAGTAGTCACCTTGACTACTAGCTTCCCTTTAAGACAATGAGGACATTGTCTGATTTAGCTTGGGGGGAGGTTCTCGTGTTCGTATGGTACATCTTTCACTCTCTCTCTTCTCTTTTTACTTTTATTTTTCTTAGTACAGATTTTATTGCTTTCTTAGGTTAGTTTTATTCCAATGAATTATGAATCATGCTTTCCTGTGCCCCTTGATGAAAATTTTTCAAAATTGTTTTGATTCTTGGTTATTGATGATAAATATTGTGGATTAGTTGATCATGATTTGATGTTTGATTGTCTTGAAACCTTAATATGCGTCAATTTTGCCAACTACTTGTGAATATAGTGCTTGACTAGTTGATTTTGTAAGGAATGTGTGATAGTTCCATAGTTCCTGGTATGTCAATGAATTTGAGTATTGGTTTGCAACTATTAGTAATATTTATATAATTCATTATTACGCACATAGAGGAGGAAGAAGGCATTTGTTCTTTTAGGTCGCCTCCAAATGATTGTAGATACATTTGTTCATTTATTGCTACCCATGTTGTTGCCTTGACTTTTTATTGTTTATTTAGCCACATTACAAGCCTATTTTGCCCCATTGGTACTAGTCTCAAGCTTGGCTTGGGGGAGCTATTAGTGAGTGAGGTGAGAGAGTTTGTGATGTGCTTATTATTTGCACAATTTGGGTGGGTTTTGAGAAGTTATTTTGTTCTTGATCGTATGTTTATTTTTGATGAGTTTGAAAGTTTAATCTTCTTGAAAAAAATAAAGTATGATGTTATGAAAAAAAAAATGAACTTCAATAGAAAAAAAAAAAGAGCAAAAGAAAAAAAATTGTTTAATGTTCAAATGCTCTAGTTGGAGGTTGATTAAAAAAAAAAAAAATTAGAAGTTGAGTTTCATGAAAAATTTCATGTTTGTTAGTAAAGTTTGTTTATTCACTCAAGTTTTACATTATTATATTTTAGGAGTGAAATTGTAAGTGTTGGAAATTATTTGATATTATTGGAGTTGTGTTTGGTGAATTTTTGGTGGAGTTGAGTATGTTGGAGATTTGTTGGTCATTATTTATTTTTGACCTTGGTTTTATTAGGATTTGGCTCCCTTAAGCATGGCTTTACTCTTACATTTTTCCCAAATTTATCCTACCCTTTACCCTAGCCTTACATTACAAGCTTTAAAGACCTTCCGACCTTTGTGCATAGAGTTGTATGAATGTGAAAGTGTTGTTTATCAATGCAAGTTATGATTTGACATATTTCGAGTCGACTAGTAGGTTGAGCTTACATTGTTCTTATACACACGAGAGTGTGAGTTGGGAGGGCATTGTTCACATACAAGGGGTTGGGATGGAGAGCGATCGAGTACATATTTTACTCGCCACATAAAAGAGAGTTGAGTGTGTGAGCACTAGTCTTGAATTCTATATGCTCTTGTGGTTTGCTCTATTTGACAATTGTTAGGGAAGATTGGTAGTTGGACGGATTTGATTGATTGACTTTGATACTTATTTGTCAGATTTACCTTGAATTGTATTTATTGATTTAATTATTATTGGGGTGAAGTATTGATTTATTTATTCATTGCTTTGCTTAGGGACAAGCAAAAGTTTGGCTTGGGGAAGTTTGATGAGTCTATTTTATATATATTTTTATTCCCCGTCCCATGGTCATATTTGTGCTAATTTGAGCTCTACGGAGCTATTTTTGTTACTAATACACGTTTTATAGTGTTTTTGTAGAGTTTATATTATTTTGTAGGAATTTGCAGATTTATGACAATTTCCGAGTTTATTGAGCCACTACGAAAATATTAGAGTCGGATCGTATTTTATGACTATATATATTAAGCCCAAGGCCGAGTTGGAGAATTTTAATTCGGTGAATAAGGGCTCAATATATGAGAAGGTACAAGATTCCACAAGTTATTATTATGGACTAACCAAGGGAAAAATTGGGCCAAAGATTTAAATAACTCAAGCGTACAGATCCAAGCTTCCAAGAGAAGTCAACTGAGGGCGAAGTTATATAACGGGCCCGATTTAGCAGCCCAATGCCCGATCAGTCCTAGCTCCTAGTACATGTCGGTTGTTTAAATTCTTTTAGAGTTTTAAGGTGAGTGGGATTTGTGGGTTTCGTTCATTAGTGGGCTTTGTTTGTAGTTAAGTCGGTGGGTTTGATATAAATAGGAGTAGTAGTAGTACGTAAGGGAGGAGGTCAGTAGGTAGATTATGTAGTTTTAGTTTTTATTTTCTTTTAGTTTTAGTTTTAGTTAGTTTTCTTTTCTTTTTCTCTCTCTAACTTTTCTCTCTCTCCCTTAATTAAACTCTTAGTATTATTTTCTCTCTTGTTTCTCTCTCTACAACTCTTTGTTTAATCTCAGTTATTTATTTTATTTCTTCTATCATGTCTTGTTTAATTGCTTTGTTTAGTTTATATTTAATTATCTGTGAGTAGTTTAATTTCTAGGGTTTATGGGGATCTAATAAATAATATGAAGGGGTAATTTGTTGTTGTTGATTATCAATGTTAGATTAATTTCCTATTGATTGATTTAATGCTCTGTGACTAGATTAGGCCTATCTTTTATGCATGAGTTTGACAATATTGATTCAAGAATCGAGAGATGAGAATTAATGTTTAGGTCTATTTTCAATAGGCAGGTTAATTTATAAATGGTTAAGTCAAGATTCGAGAGATGAGATTTAATACCGGTAAATTAATTGTGTGATTGTAATAAGTAGCGAAAGCCCTTTACAATCTGGTTAATTGATGCATTGATGATTAACTATTATTGATTATTGGTATTGCATGATAATTTCTTATTGGATTGTTTTAATGTTTTACAATTGCGGCTTGTAAAAGTATAGCAATATTAAATTGATGAATCGAGCAGATGTTAATTTGATATTAAAGGCTATTTTCAATAAGAACTTAGATCTAGTAAATTGCGAGAGCCTGTTAGATCTATGTTGATTAATAAATTGCGAGAGCCTGTTAATCATGTTATTTATGCAATGTCAATGATTGATTACTATGTTTTACCCTGGAGTATTATTTATTGGTGAACCTATGCCCTAGATCCTTTCATATATTATTTTTCTTTCTATTCTCAACCTTAGTAGTTTAGTTTCTTACTTATTTATAAATATTGGTTACTTAAATAATTTAGATTATAATAATTAATTAGGAGTAAAAAGACTTGTTTCCCTGTGGAGATCGACCCTAGCTACTTCCCTATCTACTTTAGTTAGAGGATTTAGGAATTATTTTTGATTAGGGGATACGACTTTACCCTGTCACCAACCCACTCTGAACAAGTGCAAGACTGTCATCATCCCAGCTCTCATGCTTCTCAAGTATGAAAAGGATGATGGCTCTGTAGCTTCCTCAACAGGGATTAGAAGACAGCAAGAGAGTGTTATCTCTCAAACATCAAGCCGACTTCTTATCCATCCGGTCAGCCGAAGGAGCCAATAGAACTTGACGATGTCAAGGACCCTGATTCACCCCCTCCAACAGCCGTAGAGAAAAGAAAAACTGAACATCTGGTGGAGGTGAAGAAGGAGAAGAAATAGCAATCATTGACCGGGGAACAGTCAGAGGATCTCTGTTTGGGGTATTTATACCCTAGACACGTGGACCAATGAGAGGACGCCACGTGTCGAGGTCAGGATGGCCCATGTGGCTCAACATCCTCTTGACACTTAGCGCCCCCAGATATGCCTCTGAAATGGCGGTCTTCAAGGGCCCAAATCCCTAGGAGCGTCGTAAAACGGCGCAACCCACTAAAATCTAGGTCAAGTGACCTAAGTAGGAGCACATTTTCCAACGACCCTATAAATAGGGAGATATTTCCCCATTTTGGGAACACATTCAATCATTTATTACACCTGCATTCTCTTACATCAGAGAAAGACCTGAGCTTGGAATCCGAGCAGATACCCACCTAAATTTCCGTTTTCTTTATTCCGTTTCAAGTTACTAACTTGACCGTCGGAGGCGGAGCTCCAACCACCCGGAGTCTCCGTTATTTTGCAGGTACAACTCAGCCGGATCAGACTTCGTGACGTAACTCTCCCAAGGGACAAAAACACCCAAAACAATCTCCGTCCCCAGACGGTTGGTGAGCACATTGATATTCCTCTGGATGACAGTCGTCCAGAGCAAACTGTTAAGGTGGGGACGGTTGCCTTTGAAAGGCTTGGTGTAGACTTGCACCTTATACTGAAAGAATTTAAATATATTTTTGCCTTTAAAGTGGAAGAGATGCCCGACATCATCCCATATCTCGCTTTCCACAAACTTGCCGTCGATCCAAAAAAGACGCCCATATGGTAAAAGAAAAGAAATCACGACGAGGAAAGAAGTTAGGCGGCATTATTTCTGGCCCACTCTCGAGTCAGATGCCATGGCGTTTTTTAAAAAAAATGTGATAAGTGTCAAAAATTTGGCAAGCTAATCCATCGCCCGACTACTGACCTAACGGCAATCCACAGCCTAGTCCCGTTTGCTAAATGGGGCATGGACATTCTGGGTCCATATACGCCTGCACCAGGCGGAAACGCTATATTCTAGTGGCTGTGGATTATTTCACCAAGTGGGTGGAAGTAGAGGCGATCAAAGGCATCGAGACAAAGGATGTCATCTCCTTCATCTAGAAGAACATTATCACCCGGTTAGGGGTACCTATGTCTATGATGCTTGATAATGGACCTCAATTTGAGACGCCTCAGCTTAAAACTTGGTTGGGAGATCAAGGGATCTCACATTGTTTTGCATCAGTCGGTCGACCCCAAGCAATCGGCCAAGTTGAAGCCTTCAATAAACTCATCTCAGACGGTATCAAAAAGAAAATTAAAAGCGTCGGTGGTTTATGGGCCGAAGAATTAATTCATGTCCTATGGGCCATCCGGACAACTGAAAAAGGGGCAACCGGTGAAACCCTATTTCTCATGGTTTACAGTGCTGAAGTCGTCTTGCCCATCGAGCATTATGAACCGACTCTACGAGTCATGTTATACGATGAAGAGGAAAACTGGGAGGCCATGCGGCTAGCATTGGACTCAATCCCAGAGCGCATGGGCAAAAGAGTGCACAAACGGCCTTTAAAAGTTGAGGACTTTGTGTTATGTAAGATGAAGGCAACCGGTAGGGCCAATGAGCAGGGAAAGCTAACTCCTAATTAGGAAGGGCCCTACCGGATCTATGAAGAAATGAGAAATGGCACCTACCGCCTGGATTTCCAGACGGTAGGCGGCTGCCTAGAACTTGGAATGTAGACAACTTGAGAAAGTACTACTTCTGAGACTTGTAAATTTTTGTAAATGAAAAGCCCATCAAAGAAAAAAGTTGCTTTTTGTTTCCAATTCAATTTAATTGCTTTGTATATATATATGTGCATCAATCTACAACTGACTGTTAAAAAACACAGACGGTCCATTGAATAAATAAGCTAGGTTAAAAACTTAGCGGCTAACCTGATATTTAAATTGAGGCCAATGGTCGGATGCAAACTTATTTTATAAACTCACCTGCTCCCTTATGAGTATGGCGTCCGGCGACGCCCCTCCGGGTGTTATCGTCGGAGAGGGAATTCTATTGTTTCAGTAAAAATACCCCATCCATGTGGACCAATCAGAGAGGGCAACGTGTCAAGATTAGGCAGGTCCATTTGGGCCAATTGCCAGCTTCTATAGACACCTAAAAAGTCTTCCCAAAACCAAACCCGATGATGAACACCTTTCACCGCCATTATTGATCGGGTTGAGTATTTAATCTTTGGAGTGCTTAAATACATGTTCTATCCAATACATTTCATAAACCAATCCATTTCCTAGGTCATTTCCCTAAACCATAACTTGTTATCCACTTTTCGTGTCAACATCGCAAAACCGAGAGAAACTGATTTTATGGCTATATAATTTTGATCCAATTATTATTTTATTGGATAGGTCTTGAAATAAGATTTCCAACCATATATCATAAGCCCAATTCCGAGATATAACGAAAAAGATATAGCAAAACACTAAACTCGGCCCAAAACCGACACCCTTCCACTAAAACGGCCATATCTTAATATGTACAAATCATTTTGACCTGATTCAAATTGGGTTAGAAATTATACTTGATAAGCTTTCCAAACATATATTATATGCCTTATTTCAAGTTACGGACAAAAGTTATGATGATTTTAAAAATGGGTAAAAAAACTGGAATTACCGCGCAGCAGCCAATACGCCGCGACGCGGCAAATGTTGACGTGTCACGGGGCTTATTGCCGTGACACGGTGCTTTTTTGTGTAATTTTTCACATTTAATCCACCGTGTCATGGGATTTTGCATCGTGACACGGTGCAATTTCCCGTGTCATGGTGCCCATTCCGTGACACAGGGATGTTCCGTGTAATTTCCGCGTTTTCCCATACCGTGACACGGTGTACTGTACCGTGCCATGGTGGACACTGCCGTGTCACGGAACTTTCTCGTGTCTTCTCCGCGTAAACCATTCACGTGTTTTCACTTCCCGTAGGTCAAATATTTCCCGCGTCGCACTGTTGTCCACCGTGTCACGGGAGTGTGCCCCATCTGACGGTGCCTTCCGCCGTCTAACAGTACCTGGCGCCGTGTCATGGTGTGCTCTGCCGTGTCGTGGTGTTAATTTTTAGGGTTTTTATCTTTTTAGGGTTTCGTGTGTCCCCTATGTTCATTTTCCCTATAAATAAGAACCCCCTTTCTGCTGTTCGGGGCATCAAATCCTTCTCTCTTTCTCTCTTTTACACCAGATTTTATTCTCTTCTCTTTCTCTCATATTCTAAGCTTTAAACCTATATTCCTAATTACATCATTCTTCCCCTAAGCATTTCAAGGAGTCCATACAACACCCGAGGTTCCGTCCTTAAACCAAGGCGTGAAAGGTACAAATAACTGAGGGTTTGGACCAAATTAACTCTACTTTTTTTATTTAATTTAATTTAATTTCTATTTGCTTTATATTTTTTTTATTGAAGTTACTAATAGTTTATTCATGATGTAGCAATTTCAAAGAAACACGGAAAGTGAGTAATTAATCACTTAATTACTCTTATTTTAATATTGCTACTATCATGATTAGATTATTATTTATATTTAATTTGACTAACAATTTATTATTAAATTACTTCCAATATTAATGTTTATTATATTATTTATGATCACCATTTTGCATGTTTTAAGGGAATATGTAATTGAAAATCACGCCTAATTGGATAATTTGGACAACTGGTTTAGGTTCCTTTTTAATCTTTTTATTTAATTCAAGTGATCACAAATATTTTAGAATAATGTGTTGCATTAATATTAAACCAATTTAGCTTAATAATAGTTTGGAGCAAATTGAATATTTTGTTTGTATGCCTTTGAGATCGCGGGAATCATTTTTCATTATAAGAATCGAGTAGAGGCCAATACGGGCGAATGTGACTCCATGACTCACATCGTACCATCATCCCCGATCCTCCTTTCGTGGTTCCGAACCATATGGAGTTAGTAATCTCATGGATTATGAATGGGGTGTAACCTTCACGGGTCAATCGTTGTTGCCTATCGTTGTCCCTTATTCGTGGTTGCCTTTTATGATCCGTGAACGGTTTACAAGTTCCTTAAAAACTTGTTGGCGGCTCCCTACTTTCCTTGCCCCTAATCGTATATGTCAATTCCCACTTCCTAAGAGTGCCAAGCATATTCACCACATGCTTTATAGTAGGCGCACATCGAACGACGCCTACAATTTGGCGACTCCATTGGGGAGGATTCTTGGTTATTTATCGATTTGAGTGATCGGTATTTAATTAAGATGAGTGGATGAGACTTGAAAGATTCTTGAAAAATATACCTTTGATTAATTTGGCATTTTTGCATAAGCATAGACGTTTTAACGTCGCGTTTAGGTCTGTCCCATCGGAAAAATTGAATAACTTGATTGCGTATGAAGGAAAACAGGGCACCAGTCAGATTTTCTGACTCCCGTGTCACGACAGAATCTGCCGTGACACGCCAGAATCTGCCGTGTCACGGTGCAATACACCGTCTGACGGTGTGCAGCACCGTGGCACGGTGCTCTCTGTTGTGTCACGTCAGTCCTAAAATTAGTCCGGTGGATTGTTTTCTCTTCTCACAGTCAACTTCCTTCGATTTTTCTGAAAAAACATATGTTCTACATGCGTCTTAGTCCCGGGGGATTTAAGCTCTATCAACCCAAAAACGCTCATGGCAATAAGGGTTCATCCGAGTTCTTAAATCCACCCAAACCATGGAGTTGAGTTCGATTTCAGCACGAACTCGCGGAGCCGCCCGTTGGCATACACCCTCAAGGGAGGCTGCCTTGTTAACACGTCCAAACTCTTAACCATGGTATCCTATTGACACCAAATAAGCCTGACCATAGTCGAACATAGAACTTGACCTTAGGTTGCGAACTATTCTTTGCATCATTGTGCCTACGTGTTTTATGTTTGGTCGTTTTGATCCTAACCTTAACGATCTTTCTTTGTCTATGGTGGATTATTTTATGACTAAAGATTGCCAATGGACCGTACTCACTTAGTAATTAGCGCAAAAAAAAAAAAAATGTGCCCCGTCAGCATCCACCGTGCCACGGGAAAGTTCACCGTGTCACGGGAAAGTTCACTGTGTCACGGCAATTTCCACCGTGGAACGGTGGATTTCCAGCAAAATAAATAAATAAATATATCCCCGCGCCACGTCAGCATCCACCGTGGCACGGGAAAGTTCACCGTGTCACGGCAGTTTCCACCGTGGCACGCTAGATTTCCAGCAAAAAAAAAAAAAAACCCAGGAAATGCTCACCGCGTCACGGCAGCTTGTGTCGTGACACGGTACTGTTTTCCGTGTCACGGTGCCTAGGAAATAAGTCCAGTCATTTTTTTTTTAGTCTTCCGTGTTAATTTGGTCCTCGTGTCAGTCATTTTGGTTACTGTTCACATGTCTAGCCATACGATCATACCACGAGTCTTATAACATCACTTAATCACTCACGAGTCAAGTATAGTCCACACACTTTCTTTATTTTTTTTTTACTCGAGTCATACACCATGTCGTTTATGATCGTATACTAGGTTCATGCACCCCCATTTCCGTCATAATAAAATATGAGTGGATCGGAGTTATTCTCACCTATTTTCAAATGACTTTTTTTCCTATCTTGAGCAATGTGTCAAACAATTAAGTGCGGTTATTTTATTTCACAGCACTTGGTAAAGGGGCAGGGGTAGATTGGTACGGTTCGAGTCATTACTAAATCAACCTCTTAGACCTAAGAGGCGTTTAAAGAGAACTTTTCCATCTCCACGTCACTCATCACCTTCAAACTACTTTCAGTTTGTCCCAATGGCCACTAAGGAAGATATTGAGAACATTAACAAGTCCATTGAGACAATGTCTAACATGTTACAAGCACTCACTACCAGAGTCAACACAGTAGAGCAAAACAATGTTACTGCGGCTGCAATGGACAAGATCAAAGAGCAAATGAGAAAGATTTATGAGGATTTCACCTATGTGGAACGGCCTCCCACTCCTTTGGATGTGAAGGTTATACTCCCTGAAAAGTTCTCTACTGCTGATATTCCAAAGTTCAAGCCTACTAACAATCCAATATTCCATTTGAAGGCGTTCTCTGCGACCATGGCTCTTAAGGGATTGGACGTAACACTCTTCCCTACGGTGTTCCCTCTCTCCTTAGAACATGCTTGCCAACAATGGTTTTATTCCTAAGATGCCAAGCGTACTGCGACTTGGCAAGATGTCACCGACAATTTCATGAACCGTTAAAAGTGTAACATTCAAAGTAAAACTTCTGAACGTGAACTCTCCATTCTCAAACAGAAAGAGAATGAAGGCTTCACTGCTTATTTGAACAGGTGGAGGGAAACAACTGCACTCTTGGTAGATCCTCCCAAAGAAAAAGAGATGATTCGCCTCTTCATCCAAAATTTGACTCACAAGTACAAGCAACATCTCAAATTTCTTCCTTTGAACACTTTTGAAGCTGTATATAACATTGGTATCAATATCGAGGATGATCTAATAAAGGCTGCCGGTAGTAACAATAATAACACTTGGAAAAATAAGAAGAACGACCATCCTTCTTCTTCGTCTTCTAAGCACGAAAATACTACCAACAATATAAGCCAAGTTGATCTCAATGAAGTGTTAGCTCTTGATGCTCCATTGCCCAAGAAGAAAAGAACTTACACTTCTTTAGGAATGACTTATGATGCGGTCTTTGATCGCCTTTACGGTCAAGGCTTGATCACACCTATTGGGCCATTTCCAAAGCCAAAACCTGAAGAAAGGAGCGCCAAATGGAATCCCAATGACCATTGAAAGTACCATCAAGGAAGGGGCCACACTATAGAGCAATGTTGGAATTTGAAGGACGTCATTCAAGACTTGGTGGATAAAAACAAACTTCCTGTCCCTCCAGGCGGCAAGAAGTAATGAACACAAGGCGCACAACAGAACCTTTGTGCAAGATTTCATGATTTTTTTTTATCATTCATCTCCATTCCCCCAATCATGTCTATCATAGGTTTTCCATTTCAATTTTTTATATGTTTCATGTGTTTCGTTCACCTTTATTCCATTAATAAAATGAGCAATTTCCTTTACATCTTGATCATAGCATTTTTTATTTACTCCTACTAAAAAAAAAATCAATTGCCGAACTAAACACAAGGTACACTAATGATTTGAGGCGCCTTTGCAACCCTGTCATTCCCTATTACCCGTCCAATCACATTCCATTTCTTCATCAACCACTTTGAGCCTCGTCTAACATTTGGCCTTCATTTCTTCAACCCACATTCACTTAACCATGGGATTAGAAGATGTGTAATTGTATAACATTCAAAAAGCAAGTAAAAAAAAAAGCAGCAAAGCAACAATAAAACAATGTCTAAAGGCAAGTGTTCCAATGTCTTTGATATGAACACGTCTCAAATTGTGTCTCTCATCGAGTGCTTGGTACCATGCCTGAGAAACATGAATGCTAAGTGAGTGATGGACCGCATAATCTGAGATTGCTTACATTGATTCAAAAGAAATTCAAAACAAAAAATATATATGAAAAATAAAACTTGCAAAATTCAAAATTTTCAAATTCACAATTACACGTCTTAGGGATTCTCTCGGGTCTTGAGCCTTTTACCCTTTTCTTCTTTAAACCTTTAGCTTAACCACCTTACAACCCTTGAAAGACCTCTTTGAGGTGTACACACACTTGTGCAAAGTTCAGTTAGAGCTACGCTCGGCCTGATTCCTAACGGATACGTAGGCAACCTCACATTGAGGTGCGGCCACATTCATATTCATATCCATGCATGATCGAGTCAAAGAATATCTAATGCTTATCTCTATATCCCTACCCATTTAGAGCTAGACTTGGGAGCTTGAACCCACATCACATTAGCTTACCCAGCCTAAAGAGTCATCATCTTTGACTCTTCACACATATATTTCCATCACCATAACCTTTGCAGCCAGCCTTAGTATCACATTCACACACTTTACTCACACATACATAGCCATATCATCTTTCCCTTAGGAACCCTTTATTGTGAAATCTTGTTTCCCTACTGTGCATGCTTCATCATCTTTCAAGACAACATTCATTAAAAGAAACATTTAAAACTTGCTTAGCTTCTTGACCTGAGCAATGTTCATTGTTTCATGCATCGCATAATGTGCTGAGCAACATTTATATATCAATGATTTGTAATCATACAAAGCATATCGTTCTTAGCTCCTTGATCTAAGCAACGTTCATTATGCAATAATCACTTCATCTATATACGTGCTTAGCTTCAACACCTAAGTGAGGTTCAAGATCGTTTCTTTACACCATATATGATGCTTAGCTCCATGATCTAAGTTCATTCACCTATCGTGTCACATGAAGTAATTGCCCTTAGCCTCCTAGCCTAAGAACATGCATCATGCATACATTATACTCAAGACGAGCAGTTCAATATGACAAGAAGAAAATCCATGTGATTCATTTCGTCTTGCTCAACAAGGAAGTTCAAAACTTCTTCCCTTTTTTATCATGACTTTTTATTTTAGGGAAGTTTAAAAACAAAACTTCATTTTTCACGTCTTTCTTTTTCGGGAGAAAGTCGGTACCCTCCACTCATGACAAAAATGACGGAAATTTTTTGCTTTTGCATTTTTAATTGCTTGTGTCAGTGCACACACTCACTCAAGACACACACAATCACAAGTAATACACATGTCATGTCAAGTCAAACTTGGTCAAGTCAGTTGGTCAAGTCTATCACAGTACATACGAGTCCCTTGGCAAATTTTATTGCAGGTCTCATCTACAGCCCACGTCCGGGGACAAGCGGACCATCTACAGCCCACGTCCGGGGACAAGCAGACCATCTACAGCCCACGTCCGGGGACAAGCGGACCATCTATAGCCCATGTCCGGAGACAATCGGACCATTTACAGCCCACGTCCGGGGACAAGCGGACCATCTACAGCCCACGAACCACCATCATTTCATGACGCAAGGTTCTCGATATGCAGAGACTTGCAATCTCATCATCTGTCGACTTTTTTCAAGCATGGAAAGTATTATTCGGTGGATTTCTTCAAGCAAAGAAAACCGCCAAAGTCCTTTGTCGACTTTCCTCAAGCATGGAAAGCATTATCGGTGGATTTATTCAAGTATAGAAAAACGCCAAAATCATATGTCGACTTTCCTCAAGCATGGAAAGTGTCATCCGGTAGGTTTCTTCAGGCTTAGAAAGCTACCAAACTCATCAGTCGACTTTCCGCAGGCATGGAAAGTATTTCAACAAACGTCATTCGGTGGATTCCTTCAAGCATAGGAAGCTACCAAACTCATTTGTCACCGATACACTGATGTCAGATAAGCATTCTATCCCTTTACTCTTTTATCTGTGGAATTAACATTTTTCTGCAGGATCGGCGTATACAGAGTGATTTAGGATCGCAGAACGTCTTAAATAATTCTTCGTCCCTATCGACTACTTTGACTATCATTTTCGAAACTGACGTTTCTACAAACTCAGTCAAAGTGGGGGCTTCTGTAGACACCTAAAAATGTCTCCCCAAAACCAAACCCGATAATGAACACCTTTCACCGCCATTATTGATCGGGTTGAGTATTTAATCTTTGGAGTGCTTAAATACATGTTCTATCCAATACATTTCATAAACCAATCCATTTCCTAGGTCATTTCTCTAAACCATAACTTGTTATCCACTTTTCGTGCCCACATCGCAAAACCGGGAGAAAATGATTTTATGGATATATGATTTTGATCCAAATATTATTTTATTGGATAGGTCTTGAAATAATCTTTCCAACCATATATCATAATCCCAATTCCGAGCTATAACGAAAAAGATATGAGCAAAACATTAAACTCGGCCCAAAACCAACACCCTTACACTAAAACGTCCATATCTTAATATCTAAAATTTATTTTGACCTGATTCAAATTGGGTTAGAAATTAGACTTGATAATATTTCCAATGATATATTATATGCCTTATTCCCAGTTACGGATCAAAAGTTATGATGATTTTAAAAACGAGTTAAAAACTGGAATTACCGCGCAGCAGCCAAAATGCCGCGACGCGGCAAATGCTGACGTGTCACAGGGCTTATTGCCGTGACACGGTGATTTTTTGTGTAATTTTGCACAATTAATCTACCGTGTCACGGGATTTTGCATCGTGACACGGGGATGTTCCGTGTAATTTCCGCGTTTTCCCATACCGTGACACGGTGTACTGTACCGTTCCACGGTGGACACTGCCGTGTCATGGAATTTTCTCGTGTCTTCTCCGCGTAAACCCTTCACGCGTTTTCACTTCCCGTAGGTCAAATATTTCCCGCGTCGCACTGTTGTCCACCGTGTCACGGGAGTGTGCCCCGTCTGACGGTGCCTTCCGCCGTCTAACGGTGCCTGGCGCCGTGTCACGGTGTTCTCTGCCGTGTCGCGGTGTTAATTTTTAGGGTTTTTATCTTTTTAGGGTTCCGTGTGTTCCCTCTGTTCATTTTCCCTATAAATAAGAACCCCCTTTCTGCTGTTCGGGGCATCAAATCCTTCTCTCTTTCTCTCTTTTACACCAGAAATTATTCTCTTCTCTTTCTCTCATATTCTAAGCTTTAAACCTATATTCCTAATTACATCATTCTTCCCCTAAGCACTCCAAGGAGTCCATACAACACCCGAGGTTCCGTCCTTAAACCAAGGCGTGAAAGGTACAAATAACTGAGGGTTTGGACCAAATTAACTCTACTTTTTTTATTTAATTTAATTTAATTTAATTTCTATTTGCTTTATATTTTTTTTATTGAAGTTACTAACAGTTTATTCATGATGTAGCAATTTCAAGGAAACACGGAAAGTGTCTAATTAATCACTTAATTACTCTTATTTTAATATTGCTAGTATCATGATTAGATTATTATTTATATTTGATTTGACTAACAATTTAATGTTAAATTTCTTTCAATATTAATGTTTATTATATTATTTATGATCACCATTTTGCATGTTTTAAGGGAATATGTAATTGAAAATCACGCCTAATTGGATAATTTGGGCAACTGGTTTAGGTTCCTTTTTAATCTTGTTATTTAATTCAAGTGATCACTAATATTTTAGAATAATGTGTTGCATTAATATTAAACCAATTTAGCTAAATAATAGTTTGGAGCAAATTGAATATTTTGTTTGTATGCCTTTGAGATCGCAGGAATCATTTTTCATTATAAGAATCGAGTAGAGGCCAATACGGGCAAATGTGACTCCATGACTCACTTCGTACCATCATCCCCGATCCTCCTTTCGTGGTTCCGAACCATATGGAGTTAGTAATCTCATGGATTATGAATGGGGTGTAACCTTCACGGGTCAATCGTTGTTGCCTATCGTTGTCACTTATTCGTGGTTGCCTTTTATGATCCGTGAACGGTTTACAAGTTCCTTAAAAACTTGTTGGCGGCTCCCTACTTTCCTTCTCCCTAATCGTATATGTCAATTCCCACTTCCTAAGAGTGCCAAGCATATTCACCGCATGATTTAACGTAGGCGCACATCGAACGACGCATACAACACGTGTCAACCTCAGATGTTTTCCTGAATTGCGGCCTTCAAGGCCCAATCCTCAAGAACGTCTCAAAATGGCGCAGCTCACCAAATCTAGATCAAATGACCTAAGAGAGGGCACGTTCCCTAATGACCCTATAAATAGGGAGATATCCCCTAATTTTGGGACACATTCAATAATTTATTACACCTACCCTACATTCTCTCACATTAGAGAACACTTAATCTCGTAATCTGAGAAGATCTCATTTTCATTTTCCGCATCTTCTCCTACTTACATTCAAGTACTAACTTGATCGTCGGAGGTAGAGCTCCAACCACCCGGAGTCTCCGTTGTTTTGCAGGTACAGGCCGCGTGCAACCAGTCTTTGAGCTGTAACTCTCCCGAGGGACAAAAACACCCAAAACACTAAGAAAAAAATCCAAAAGCTTGAAGAGGATTTGAGGTAGGCACAGGGTGGGCATGTTGATGCTCGAATGATGGCTACATGTGAGAGATCGGCAGATGACTTGGGTAAGATTATAAGGTTAGAGGAATCTTATTGGTACGCTAGAGCCTGGGCAAATGAAATGAGGGATGGGGATAAAAATGACATACTTTCATAGGAAGGCTAGTCAATAGAAGAAGAAGAATCGTATTGATGGATTGTTTGATTCGTCGGGGGATTGGAGAACCTTCTCGAACCTATTCACGTCTGATAACTCTGATTTTCCCACGGATTTTGAGGCAGCCTTGGCGGGTCTTAAGGCCTTTTCATATACGATTATTTTCATTTTAGTTCAGCTCTAATAAGTTCAGTTCAGTTCAGCTCTAATAAGTTCAGTTCAGCTCTAATAAGTTCAATTCAGCTCTAATAAGTTCAGTTCAGCTCCTAATTTCCTTCTCTTATAAAATATTCAGTTCAGTTCAGTTCATTTTAGTTCAGTTCTAACAAGTTCATCTCAGTTTAGTTTAGCTCTAATAAGTTTAGTTCAATTCAGTTCAGTTCAGTCAATCAGAACAGGCCCTTAGTGGTTATTACCGACTCTATAAATGTTTTTTTTTTATGCTGATCCTATTGTTAAAGAAATCAAACAAGCTCTCTTTTAGATGCATCTTAATAAAGCCCAGGGAACTTATGGTATACACGCCCTATTTTTTCAAAAATTATGGCATATTTTGGGTTCTGATATGGTGATCCTTGTATAAAATTGGTGGAAGGGTTTGATTGATATTTCTGAAATCAATAAAACATGTATTGTGATTATTCTGAAGTGTGAGGAACAAAAATATATGACTGAATTTAGGTCTATAAGCTGTTGTAGTGTTATTTATAAAATAATATAAAAAACTATGGCAAATAAGTTGAAACCTTTTTTAAATGATATTATTTCTATAAATCAGAGTTCTTTTTATTCTAGGTCATCTGATTATTGATAATGCATTGATTGCTTTTGAGATTTTCCATGCTATGAAAAGAGGTGGGGAAGGGCGACATGGTAATGTAGCACTCAAGCTCGATATGAATAAGGCCTATGATAGGGTGGAATGGTGCCTTTGGAGAAGTTGATGGTTAGAATGGGGTTTTGTGAAAGCTGGGTTCGGAGGGTTATGAACTATATCTCAAGTGTCTATTTCACTTTTAATGTGAATGAAGAGATTTATGGCTCTAATTGTTCCCTCCCGTGGAATGCGCCAAGGTGATCCAATTAGCCTGTATTTATTCTTGTTATGTGCGGATGCTTTCTTTGCTTTAATATCTAAGGTCGCTAACAAGAAAAAAATTAAGTGGGGCTAGGATTTGCCACTCTGCTCCAAGAGTGACTCATTTATTCTTTGTTAGTACGTATGAAAGAGCATCTGGTCAGAAAGTCAATTTGAGTAAGATAGAGGTTGCTTTTAGTAAATGTGTTGCTATATAACGAATAGACACTATCATCAATACTACTACTATTGCTGCTGCTACTACTACTACTGTACTACTACTACTATACTACTACTACTACTACTACTACTACTACTACTACTACTACTACTGTACTACTAATACTACTATTGTACTACTACTACTACTATACTACTACTACTGTACTACTACTACTACTGCTGCTGCTGCTACTGCTATTGCTACGCTATTGCTGCTACTACTACTACTGCTGCTGCTACTGTACTGCTACTACCACTGCTACTGCTACTAATACTAATACTGTTACTACTACTACTACTACTACTACTACTGCTGCTACTACTACTACTACTACTACTGCAGCTGCTGGTGATAATAATGATCATAATGATGTAATATGATCTGCTCTGCTAAAATCTGCTCTGCTCTTCCCAAAAGCTCAAAAGAACAGGGCCTAAATGTTTAATTTGGTTTGGAATATTAAAACGAAATTTTATTATGGTTCATATAATTTTATTGATGTTATAAGCATGAGGAGAGAGCTATTTAAGTATCTATGTACACGAGGAATAAATTATATATTGGTTCCTTATTGCACTTAAGGTGTTTCTAACACCAAGGGATAGGAGTTGTGGCGCATTACGCGTTTAAAGTGTTTTTGACATCGAGGTAGATTTTAAAAAGGATTCAACATTAAATATTATGTGGTCACTAATTATTCAAGAATTAAATTGGTTTGTTGAATTGTTTGAATAATTATAATATTTTATTGTGTTATGGTTTGAGAGTCATTACTAAGTCTATTAATATGTAAACAACGTAAAGTGAAAGAGATTATGCACCAAAACTCTTGGAACTTATATACCTTGAGTATGAACATATGAGGGGAGTTATAGGGTTTTATATTTAACAATAACTTGTACGGGGAGTACATGACACTGTATATTCCTTTTATTATTATGCACAGAAATTCCGCCACCTACGAGTGGTTCTTTTATACTGGCACGGTTAGCTCTCGTGTTAGTACCCCTTTATTGGGGCAGGTTAGGGGGGAAACCGGTTCAATGCGTAATCAATGCTAAATGAATAAATTAGTTATTTCTTTGAGGGTCTTGTTGTATGTTATGTGCTTGAAAACAGGTGAAACAAGGTAAGTTGTGTGATGATAGGGTGAAAGCATGTTAGTGTGTTCTATTTACGCTAATGTACTTAGGATTACTGATTGTGAGTTGTATGTTTGTTTGACCTTTTCTTTAATTTGGCCCTACGATAACCCATTTCTAATGGAGAGTAGTGGGGACAAGTAGAGATGAGCTTTTCAGGTGATGAAGCATATTCATGATGGGCATGAGTGAAAAGCAAATCATGCTTAGTTTCCATAAGATTACGATGTGATTTATTGCTTTAATTATTTTATATTATGCTTGTTAGACTAACGCAAAGGTTTTAAGTTTGTTTGGTTTTTAATAAGGGCCTACAATGGTTCCAAGTTGTAGGTTGACTTCGTTTTCTTTGGTTTGACTTTACTTTCGTTTGGTTGACTTTTAAAGTTGAATTGTTTTGAATGTTTTTAAAGAGAGTCTTCCGCTGTGTGTCTTTGATATTTGCCTTAGGTAATGCCTTAGGTAATGTCTTAGATTTTCCTTTTATGCGCTTTTAAGAGAGCAAAACGGGTATTTTAAAGGAAAGGAGTTTCTAGGGTGTTACATATTTGGGGTTACCAACGTTGATAGGGAGGTAAAAAAGAATCCATCTTTGCTTGCATGAAGGAGAGAATTTGGAAAAAGTTGAATGGAGGGAAGGAAAGATTGTCGTCTAAACCGAGGAAAGTGGTTCTAATCAAGGTCGTGGACCAAGCTATTCCTTCGTATATGATGAGCGTATTCTGAATTCTTGATGGTCTCATTGATGAATTTCATACTCATTTGTGCCGGTTTTGGTGGGGATCTAGGGAAAACGCAAAAAATCTTCATTAGAAAAATTGGGATGAATTGTGTCGTCTTAAAGCACTAGCGGGTTTTAGTTTTCGCGATCTTAAATGTTTTAATCAAGCACTCCTTGCTAAACAAATTTGGCGATTGCATACCAATGAGGATACCTTGTTGCATAAAATCCTCAAGGCTAGGTATTTCAATCGCTCGAATGTTTTGGATGCTTCTAAGGGGCATGACCCGAGCTTTGCGTGGAGAAGTTTGTGGGGCGCAAAAGGGATGTTGAAGGATGTCTTGTTGAGAAGAGTGGGTGATGGTAGAGATATTAAGGTATGGAAGAATCCGTGGATTTGTTTGGATGGTCGTGTCTTCGTTCCTACTATGCCACGTGGTTGTGATGAAAATAGGGTTGTAAGGTAACTATTCAGTGATGGCTTGGAATGCTGAGAAGGTTGGTGATATTTTTCCATCAGAGGTACGCGATTGTATTCTATTTATCCCTCTCTCGAATAAGCCGATATTGGATACTTGGTTCTGGCACTTGTTAAAGAAAGGGGTGTTACACTGTGAGATATTGCCTTGCAAAGTTGGGAGGTTCTGACCAGAAACACCAAACAGATAATGATGCTATTTGGCACTCAACATGGAGACTTAATGGCCCACCAAAATTACAACACTTCATATGGAGTGCTATCAAGAAGAATATGGCAGTTCGGGAGAGACTAGTGCAGTGCCGTATAATAAATGATGCCTTTTGTCAGCTATGTTGTAGACACATAATTGTGTCTCCCCAAAAACCAAACCCAATGATGAATATCTTTCACGTCATTGATTATCGAACAAGGTGAAATGTGAAAAAGTCTCGTGATGAGCTTGTTTTTAATAAAAAATACTTCTTTCTGTTTTCCAAAATATTTCTTTCGTACCCTGTTTGTGAAAAATATCCTGTCTCATTTATTTTGGTCCATAATATGGGTCTAATAATAATGTAGTTGGACGGGGCTCGAAAAGAGCTTTTCAACGATATATTATAAGCCCAATTCCAATGTATAACGAGGAAGTTGTGGCAAAAATACTAAACTGGGCCCAAAATGATTTTATATATGGCCTAATGATCAAGTGGAGGGTCCATTAATTATTATTCTTAAAGTCAAGTCATTAGAATTGACTTTAATCTTCTAGAATAATCTAAAAGGTTATTTTAAGTTCTAATGGAATTAAAATTAATAATTATACTTTTATTTTATTAAGAAAAGATAAAGAATTTAATTTGGAATAAAACAAATATTTTAATGATAAATTGGTCTTATATTAGTGATAAATACAGAGTCTAATCGTCTAATATATTAGGGAAAGGACCCCGTACAACTTTTTTTTATCATAACCGCACCATCGCACTAAGAAGAGTCTATCGCGGCGCGATAAGGCCAATCGCATCACGATAGGAGCAGTTTTACTCCGAGTCGAATTCTGACTCATTTTTATCATTTCGGATGTTTTTCTCTATAAATAGGGGTGTTATTTCCCCTTTTTCAATCATCAACAATTATCAACCATCATCTAATTCTCTCTCTTTAAGGTAGAAGCTTTATTCTTTCTTTCTCTCTCTTGATTTCTAACCCTAGCCTTTTCTAATTACAATACCGCATTCACGAGTCTTAGACGCACCTAACCAAGTTCGAAGTTGCCTTCTCCCTAGACGTGAAAGGTTGATAATTTCTGAGGGTTTGGTCCGAAATCCCTATTTCAATTCTTTTAATTTAATCGTTTGATTTAATATTTTCATGGAAGTTACTAACGAGTGTACTGTTTTAATAAAAAAGATATACGAGGCAACAAATTGAGTAATTTCCTTGATATATTTCTTTAGGAAGCATGCTTAGATTATTTTAATTCCTAGTATCATGTTAGGATCTCTTTATGATTCCTAGTATCATGTTAGGATGTTATTTATTGCTTTCTAGTATCATGTTTAGGTTGCTTCCTATTTTCTTCTATCATGTTAGTATCATATTAGGGATAAATCTTTGATCTTTATTGTTTAGTGACATGCTAGGATTTGTTATTAATCTTGTTGGTATCATGCCTAGAATCTTGCTAATAATAATATGATTTATTGAGATTATTATGATGATGATGATGACTTGTTGTTTAATGATTATATGTTGCTTGATATTATTGTTATTGCTTGATCACACCCCCTCTTGCAGGTTTAAAGAGAATTGTACTTGAAATTGCGCTTAATAAGATAATTAATAATTTTATTTAGGCTAATATGATTTTAATTCAAGTGATCGCCAATAATAGATTTGTTTATGCATTAATATCAACCAACATAGATTAAACAGGTTTAGGGTTAATATATTGATTGTATGTTAGTCAGAAAGCGTACATGAATATGAAAAGAATAAAGTAGAGACCTATTTTTAGGGCGCGTTCAATCTCTTTTAGGTTGGATTTGTACCTTCATCCCCGAATATCCAGTCATGGTCCAGGACCACTATGGAGTTAGCAATCTCTTGGATCATGAAGGGGTGTAGCCTTCACCCTCTGAACGGTTTACAAGTTTCTAAAACTTGTTTGCGACTCTTTTGCTCTAGCTTCCTTCTCTTTGGACGCCACAATGCTTAAGTGTATGATCACACTGGGGCTCAAGTGTGGGATGCTTGAAATATTCCCTACATATGTGATGTTAGGTGTGTGTAAATTTTGCATTCTCTGTTTAAGTGCAAGGCTCCCACTCAGATTTGGGGTATTAGTACTTATGTGAATGATTTCAATAGTGCCCCGAGCAACTCTTTTGCTACATTTTGGGAATGACTGTGTAGCAAATATGACTGACAGGGTAGAGTCGTATCCCCTAATCAAAAATAATTACCTAAATCACTAACTACAGTAGATAGGGAAGTAGGGTCAATCTCCACAGGGAAACGGGTCTTTTTAATTCTAATTAATTATTATAATCTAAATGATTTAAGTAACCAATATTTATAATTAAGTAAGAAACTAAACTACTAAGGTTGAGAATAGGAAGAAAACAATATATGAAAGGATCTAGGGCATAGGTTCACCAATAAATAATATTCCGGGATAGAACGAAGTAATTAATAATTAACAATGCATAGATAACATGATTAACAGGCTCTCGCAATTTATTAATCAACATAGATCTAACAGGCTCTCGCAATTTACTAGATCTAAGTTCTTATTGAAAATAGCCTTTAATATCAAATTAACATCTGCTCGATTCATCAATTTAATATTGCTATACTTTTACAAGCCGCAATTGTAAAACATTAAAACAATCCAATAAGAAATTATCATGCAATACCAATAATCAATAATAGTCAATCATCAATGCATCAATTAGCCAGATTGTAAAGGGCTCTCGCTACTTATTACAATCACACAATTAATTTATTGGTATTAAATCTCATCTCTCGAATCTTGACTTAACCATTTATAAATTAACTTGTCTATTGAAACTAGACCTAAACATTAATTCTCATCTCTCGATTCTTGAATCAATATTGTTAAACTCATGCATAAAAGATAGGCCTAATCTAGTCACAGAGCATTAAATCAATTAATAGGAAATTAATCTAGCATTGATAATCAACAACAATAATTTACCCCTTCATATTATTTATTAGATCCCCATAAACCCTAGAAATTAAACTACTCACACATATTAAAAACTAAACTAATCAAAGTAATAAAATAAATCATAATGAGAGGAATAAAATAAATAACTAAGATTAAGGGAGAAGAAATCGTTACCAAAATAAATCTGGGATTAATGAAAGAAATTAAGAACAAAGGTTTAGAGAGAGATTAAGAGAGAGAAAACTAAGTAGAGAGAGAGAGTCTATGAGAGAAGGATGATCCGTCAAATTAAGCGTCCTAAAAACGTACTTAAACAAAACTAAAAACTACTCCTAATTAGAAACTAATTGCTCGACAAAAGAGCCTTTCCAGAAACACGCGCCCGATCGGGCTAGAGACTGCCCGATCGGGCCCGCCTTTTTTCTCGCACAGGTCTTCTCACAGCACCGCCCGATCGTGCTAAGCCTCGCACGATCGGGCGCGCCTTGGGCCACGCACCAACACGCATCTTGCCCGATCGAGCTAAGCTTGCCCGATCGGGCCCTTGTGGCTCCTCGAGGCTTTGGACTTCCGATTGGGCTCGACTCCTCGGCCCAATCCGGATCTCCTCTTCGGGTCTTGAATACTCGGTCAAAACCTCGGTATCCCGATTACCGAGCCCTTAATCACCGGCTCTCACCGGTCTTGGGCTCCAAAAGTGGTCGTGTTCTTCTAGCTTCCGTAGTCGATCCAATAAGGCCCGGGAAAATGCTCCAAGAGTGCAATTTCCTGTAAAATACAACTAAAACTACGAAAACACTAGAACACACAAATTAGTAATAAAAGTGGCTCTAAAGAGCCAAAAACACTACTAATTATGACCAAGGGACGGGGGTAAAATACTATATAAAATGGACACATCAATGATAATGAGGAGGTGTGTTGAATAGCCACACTGATGTGGGCTGCTTGGAGATGCCGGAACTTAATGCTATATGCGAATGAGAACCCTGATCTTGTGATGCTTGCCGTAGGCTTCCTTAAATGCGTGTAGGAGTACAATGAGTATGCTGGTAAGGTCTATAAGCCTGTTGTATAACCATCAACCCAAGCTGCTTAGATGTTTGGAAATGCTCTCAGGCTGGCTGGGTTAAGATTAACACCAACGCTCACTTTCCTCTGGTGGGTGTACAGCAGGTTTGGGTGTGGTTGTTAGGGATGCGAATGGTTCCCTCCTAGTAGTTGCTGCCAAACGATCTCATGCAAGTTCCTCGGAGTGTGCTTAAGCTTTGGATGTGCGTTTTGCTCTCCTACTTGCTGAAAGATTGGGATTTACTCGACTATGGTTGGAGTCGGGTGCGATTAATGTTATCGAAGATGTTCGTATGAATGATGGTGGTAGAGCTCCTATTGATGTTATTTATGATGATATTAGAAAAGATAGTTGTTCTTTTGTTGCTTGTAATTTTACCATGTTAAGAGCTAATGTAATACCGTTGCTCAACTTGCCATAAGAAAGGACACCATAAGTAATGTAGAACATGTAATGTTGGGTTCCTTTCCCCAAAGTCTCATAACTTTGGCAAAATTGGATTTGATTTAATAATACAAGATACTATATCTTTTCTTAAAAAAAAAAAGTGATTATGTCTAGCAAAACTTGCAACTTTAATAGTTGGAGTGGAATGGGCTTGTGTTTAGAGGAACTAATTTAGAATTTTAATAGTTAGAGTGGAATTGGATTGTATTTAGAGGACCTTATTTAGAATTTTGGTACAACATTTCACTTTAATTTTTAATTATTATTTTATGAGCAAGATAATACCCTTTCATTTGTTTTAACAATTATATCTATCTAAATAATTGCAATTATAATTTTAAAACTGAAGAAGAATTGGTAAATGATTGCTTTTTGACTCATTATTTTGGGTGTTTTTGGTTCTAAAACTTTAAAAACTACAACCGTTAATTAATATGTGCAACTTTAGGATTTATTTATGAGATATAAAAAAATCCCAAAATTACACATAATAATTAACAGATTTAGTATTTCAATAACTATTTGTGCCATCTATGTGTTTCAATATTGATTTTTTCTAACTCGTTTTTCAAAATATGCGATGTCTATTTGTCCCACTTATTTGAAATTTCTGGCTCCACCATTGGTACTACTTACACCTCTAGTATTGCTAAGCACTCATTCTATTAAAACATTTTGACAGTTAACCTTACCTACTACCAATTAATAACTATCTGCACAGCTGCACTTTGATAGCTACCTATTAATTTAAAAGTTACACACTGTTGCTATTCATAAAATAGGGTTGATAATTCAAAATTGTAGCCTTTATAATTTTTGTGGACAATATTCACAATAAGTACATGGATATCAATTTCTATTTACATAAAGTTTGAATTTAAATAACATGAATAAAAATCAAAGAACATAAATAACATGAACCCTAAAAGAACATAAGGGTTAAAATGAATAACATGAATTAAAAGAAAAAAAAAAAAAAAAAAAAAAAAAAAAAAAAAAAAAAAAAAACAAGAAGATATAAAAAACAAAATTGACATTTGCTACCAAGGAAAGAATCTTGTATCACATTTGTCACTTGTATAATATTTTAGTTTACTTTACTACCACTGCACCCAAATCCTAAAAATATACTTCCTCCGTTCTTTTATAATTGACCCGCATTGACTTTTACACTATTCACCACCCCTCCTTTGACCGTGTTTTATGAATAATATGTAAGGAAAAACATATTTATGTTGGATCATTTTGAATTCGTCTCAATAAGTACTATTATAATATATAACTTTTATATTTTTTTAATTATAGAGAATTAAAGTTACTAACTGTTAAAGTTTTGCATTGGCAAGCGTGATAAAAGAAACAGGTCAAGTAAAAAAGAACAGAGGAAGTATATTTTACTAACAGATGACCTATGCCGTTAATGTTTCTGTTTATGGGACCCAACCACCCCTCCATCCCCAACCACCTCACTGCCAGCTTCCAGCCTCCTCCCTTCTCCCCCATCAATGTTGACCTGAAGGCTGAAATCTCACTGCCACCCCCCTCCCCTCGCCGGCCTGCCTATTCCCCCTCGTCGGCAACCGACTCTCCTTGTCCCTAAACACAATCCCCTACCTGAACCCTTTTTCCTTCCCATGAAACCCTGAAAAAACCCATCTTCTACCCTTGAAACCCTCAAGAAAATGTGTTCATATTCTATTAAAAATTTAAAAGATAGGTAAAAGATCCAAATTAGATCTTGAACTAACACATACTACCTCCGTTACACGTTATTTGCACCGATTAGACATTTTTCCTCTCTACTTTATGTCAAATCGTTGCAAATAACGTGTAACGGAGGTAGTACCTTGGTAGATCCTTAGGGTTTGGGTAAGGTCATGAAATTTTAGACCCTAAGGGTGTGAGTAGGGTTATATACACCCGAGTGTACCGTACACCTAACAAATTCAAGGTTATTTGTTGTATATTTGATGATTAAATAAAAAACAATCATCAAAATGAGAACAAAATACTCATGGGTGTACAGTGCACCCGGTTGTTTGTGTAACAATCCCTCGAGAGTAGGTTATGGGCTTAACATATGTATAATAAATCTAAGGAAATTTTTAATTTTGGTACCTCAAAAATAGACCTAATTGAATTTTCATACCCGTCTACAACCTTTTTTTTTTTTTTTTTAACTTTGGTACCCATCAAAGTGTAAAATTAAAGGTTTTGATAAGTCCATCCATGTTCCGTTAATTTTTCAGTTAGTGGAGCCCATTATGTAATAATTTAATTTATTAAAAAAAAGAAAAAACTTTTTAAAAAATTAAAAAAAAAAAAAAAAAAAAAACTCAACCAACCACTGCCACCTCTCTTCCCAAAAAAACTTTAAAAAAAATTAAAAAAAAAAAACCCAACCAACCACTGCCATCCCTCTTCCCCTCCCCGTCATCCACCCTTCCCTCTCCCTGGGCCAGCTGCCTATGCCTAAATTCCCCTGGCGCCGGCGAGTCCACCTTCTCCTTTTCCCTCCTCTGATCTCAGCCGCAACAACCCACCTCCTCCATTTCCCTCCTCCGATCTCAGCCGCAACAACCCTCCAAACAACCACCGCTCGCTAAAACAACCCCCTCCCCTATTCGCTGGCCCCCTCCCTCCCTGAAACAACCACCCTCCTTTCGCGCGGCCCCAAAAACCCTAAAACCCACTTGAAACAACCCGTAAAACCAAACCTGTTTAGGGTTTTTAAACAACCCGAAAAACATGTGGTTTTCTAGGTTGTTTTAGGTGGGTTTTAGGGTTTCGGGGGCCAGCTGTTGTGTGAGTGGTTGTAACACCCCAATAATTCTCTTTTAAAACCAGTAAATACCCTGAACAAAATCCAAGAGAATTACTGGCGTGCTACTGCCACGTGTTCAAACGTTAAGGCCATATCAGAAATTAGCAGCGGAAAAACTAAATCAGTTATAAATAAGTTTTAAAACCAATAACCAAAATCAAATTAAGTGATACAACTTGGAACCATTAAGGCCCTTATTCAAAACCCCACAAAAAGTAGTAAATAAATAAAATCAGAGTTTAAATAAATTCAAACTTATGAAAAGAAATAAACTGCGAATAATAACCAACTCTCTACTCAAAATCCCACAACCCTGATGTGAATGCTGCGTATGTAAGAACCTGTGGTTAATCTGCTCCCCAATATTACAAGTGTAAAAATTGGATCGTCACAGGGTCATTGAAAGGCGAAGGTCATGACCAAAGAAAGACACACAAAGCACGCAATCAGCAAAGCTGAGTACATACAAGCTGCGAAATAAAATAAGAAATCCCTAACAAGCTACTAATAATCAATCATAAGCATCATTAAATTATAGGCTCAGCACATGACTCAACCATCAAATTTATTAAGACTTCACTAGTTAATATTAACTAACTTATTTATTTATTTCATTGGATTTAGCAATAGACAAGGCTGTCCAACCCATGTCCCATTTGGAACATCAATAAAAGAAAAACCCCATGCCTCCTTTCGAAAACATCAATAAACATCCAAAGACCACGGGCGCGACTCCATGACCGTAGTTAGTATGAGATCTCACCTAACTCCTAGTTTTGAAAAATATTTGAAATAGGAGACTCGTAGATCAGACGGCCTCGATAAAAGTACACGGCTAATACCCCATGTACCCCAACCCCTGATTGTCATTACTCCAGATGTGCACCAATCCAGAGTTTTATTGCTCATCCATCTTGCACTTTACGTGATTTACATGTTTAGACCTGGTGATGACTCGTATACATTACAATACAAACATTCCAAACACAATTCAATCAAACATGGCAAATTCCCAATTTAAATTCTTGATTTATTAGTGACAAACAACATTTATTAATTATTCCTTTACTATCTCGGTGTATAAACACCTTGAGTGCATAAGGCACCCCAAAACCTTAACCTCGTCTTACAAGACTTGAATTCCTCCTTTACTCATCCTGTTTGCATAATCATGAATGAGTAATAATTTAATCTTTACACCAATCACATACCTTTGCCTTTAAGCGCACCTTGCATAATTAGAGCACAAATAATACTTGCATTATAAACTAGTGCACATCATTTGAAATTCACAATGTATAACCAAACAATTTAACCCAGTCAATCCCATACATGATACTAAGTTCTCGATCCGTCCTTATACATGCACATACAAGCAAGGTTTCGTAACTTGTACGTACCTTGTGTAAACAATTCGGTTGCCACTTTAAAACTAGAAATCACCTTCAATAAACTCCTCTCCTAAACCAAACAATAACATCTCAATCAATACCCAATCAATCAAATTTACAACAATGCTAACTTACTTTAAAACCTTCAAAATCCAAATCAAACAACACTTTAAAACCTTCCCTTTAGTTAAAATTAAAGGCTTATATATAGTTCTTTGAATTTTCTTCATAAAAACCTTAAAATACACTCTTATACATTAAATTACAGCAAGTTTAAAGTTTAATAAAAAATCTGAAAATTATTTAAAAACCCCTAATAATCTCCCTTTTTAATGGGTGATTAAACCCTCTTTATAAAACATCAAAAGTAGTACTTAGAAACTATTTCCAGCACTTAAACTTCAATAAAAACATATATTTATACTTAATTAACTTTAAACCTAATTAATTTTATCAATCAAACTCAAGGATAATATATTAAGTATAAAAAAAACTTCGTTAAAATCAAAAACTGCCCGAAAATCATATTTAGAGGCTGAATTTGGCCATGAGAGGGTGGTGCACACTACCAAAGGTAGTGAATATTTCTTAAAACGTTTTTTCCACATAGAAAACACTACTTTTTCGTCAAAATTGGATGAGTTCAGAATCTGATCGGGATTAAAACGAGATTAATATTAACGAACGGAAATCTAAAAATTAAAACCCGAATTTAAGCGTTCAAAATAATCTGGAATTAAGTTAAAATAATCATTAGTTATAATCACTAAAATTTCAAAACATCATTACTATAATAGCCCTAAATCAATTGTTCATAAAAACCCTAAAATCATGATTTTCAATAATTAAAAACCCTAGGTTATAAAATTTACAAAATCTGAAAATTATGACATTTATAAAATCTGAAATTATAAAGTTTAATCATCAAAATACAACTTGATACTAATTAAATAATTTCAAACAATAAAATCAAAACCCATAAATCAATAATTATAATCATACAAATTCATAAAACTAAGGAGAAAGAAAATAAAACTAACCTTTTTATGTGGGAAATTTTTGGGGATTCATGGGGTATTTATAGGAGAGAATTGTAGGGTATATATGAAGATTGAGCCTCATAAAAATAATGGGTCGATTAAGTAAACAAATGGGTTAGGCTTGTGTGATTGGACATAAATTGTAGAATAAAGGTGCATAAAATAATTTGTTCAAATAATTTTCGACCTAGATTAATAATTTGAAACTTTTGAAATTAAATTATGAAAAATAACAAATAAATATTATAAATAAAATAAATTTTCATTTATAAAATATTTAAAAATACGGGGAATTACAGTGGTGGAGGAGATGGTCTGGCTGGTGCGTCCGTCAAAGAGGTAGTTGTAATACCTTGTATTTTTATAAATTAACTATTTGTTTATAAAATATATTTTGGGCCTAATTATTTTAATAATGGGATTTAAATAAATTAAGTTATATTCTTGGTCAAAGGTTACAAAACGATTTGACTTGATCGAAGCATCGTATGTTAAATATATTTAAATACTCCACAAAAAGATAGCCCATGTCCATTTAATTAACCCAAAATTCTTACTTCAATTGGTGGTCTTACATGCATCCTTATGCACCTAGGATAGGTACAACATTGGCCCAATAGATAAGCCTAGTTGCAAAACTTGCCCAAACGAAAACACGACCCACATCCCTAACCTGACCCACTTCCCAACCGCCGTATTTTGGATTTCAATTTTTATTTTTTTTTTTTAAAAAAAAAAAACATTTTACTTCTCTCTCATTAATTTTTCAAAAATTCATGCAATTAATTTCTCTAATTTTCTCACTCCAAACTTCATTCTCTCTCCTTTACATGATTTTACTTCATTAAAAACTGAAAAATCAATAATGGATATACGAGAAGAGATACAAAATCAACAGGATTATCCCAAGAAAAGGTAAATTTTCACTGAATTTTGTCCAAATTTATGTGAATTTTTATCTGAATTTTTCAAAACTCTGTTCTTCGAAATTTTCTGTTAATTAGTGAAATGCATTCACTACGGAAAACAATTAATATGTTCATATTTTGAATGGTTATGTTCACTTTTTGAAATGCATGTGTTCATATATTTTATGCTTATGTTCACTTTCTGAAAAGCATGTCTATGTTCATATATATATATATATATATATATATATATATATATATATATATATATATATATATATACATGTGTTCATATATTTTATGCCTATGTTCACTTTCTGAAAAACTTATGTTCACTTGTAGGGAACCTAAGCATATCTTCATATTTTGCTTGATTATGTTCACTTTATGAAATGCACATGTTTATATTTCTTATGCACAAGTTCACTTTCTTAAATGCTTATGTTCATATTTTGAATGCTTATGTAAACTTTCTAAAATGCTTTTGTTAACTTTCTGAAATATGTTCACTTTCTGAAATCCATATGTTCATATTTTTTTTTATATGTATATGTCCACCCTTCTGAAATGCTTATGTTCATACGCATTCAAAAATGAACCAATGCAAATGTTCATATTTTGAATGTGTACGTTCATTTTCTAAAAAGCATGTATTCATATTTTTAATGCATATTCATATTTTTTATGCATGTTCATATTTATAATCGAAATTCATACACGGATCAAATTGGTTGAAGCTAACAAAATGCAAATCATATGAATTCAAAAAATTAGATAAAACCTAATCAATTGTAATTAAGCACGAAATCACCACATAATAAATCGAAATTCATACATAAAATTTAGGATTTTTTGTAAATTACCACCCTAAAATGTAACATGTGTTGAAACAACCACACATTTTTGTTGAAATAAAAAATAACCACCCATATTTTACAAAACTGTAGGTTTTATCCCCTACCTATACTCCGGTCAATTTTTCGAGCATGTGTCCCACAATTTCATTATGAAGAACCCTAATTTCCAATTCAAGTCAAATTGAATGAACCAAACAATGATTACATCATTAAATTTCTTATAAAACAATTCCAAACAACAAATATCGTATAACTTGAATTATTCTACTTCATTAAACATTGCAAAATAACTAAAAAAAAATTAAAATTAAGTGCGTTCTTCAATTACCTTGCTGTACAAATTGGTGTAAAAAATTTAAGTGAGTTCTTCAAAGGATTCGCTTGTCAGTTTGCAAAACTTGGAGTAAAAAATGGTAGAATTTGTGGAAAAAATGAAGAATTTTAAGTTTGGGAGTAGTTTGTGAAACAATGGAGGAAATAAATCGAGAAACAACTTTTATAAAAATAAAAAAATAGCTGTTATGTGGGGCCCATGCTCGGAAAACTGGTCGGAGTATAGGTCGGGTAGTAAAACCTACATGTTTTGTAAAATATGGGTGGTTATTTTTAATTTTTAAAAAATGGGTGGTTATTTCAATACATGGTACATTTTGGGGTGGTAATTTACAAAAAAATCCTAAAATTTATGAACGGAAAAAACACAAAGAACGAAATTTACACAAATTTCATACATAATAAATCAAAATTGATCGAAGCTAACCAAAAAAAAAACATAATTACAAATCAACAAAAAAAAACACTAATCTATATTGACGATCCTCTTTGGAAATAACAACTAATTCCACGTTGTAAGAAACAAATTCAATAAAAAAAAAGTGAATAAAAGTAAAAATAATAATAAAAAAACAGAGGAGAGAGAAAATGAAAAGGAGAAAAACAAAGGAAAAGAAAATTATATTGAAGAATTTGATGATAATTTGGATCAAAATTATTATAAGAAAGAAAACAGAAGAGAGAGAATTTGGAAGAAGGAAACAAAAAATTTGAAAAAAAAAAAGGAAACAAAGAGTTGTGTTGATTGATTTGAGTTTGGGTTGGTATTGCACCTATTTTACATGCATGAGGATACATGTAAGAACATGCCATATACTTGAGCCTCATACTTTATTACCCATGACCGTCATTATTATGAAGCCCAAATCTACCCTAACCTACTCTACACTATAAATACTCCTTTAATCCCCAAAATTTTCCACACACAAAAGTCAACAAGGGTTAGTTTTCTCTCAATTTTCCTTTTCTTATTCCTTTTTCTTTTCTTATTTTTTCCCTTTACTTTCCTTTTCCTTTTATTTTTTTTTTTTGGGTTTTTCTAAGCTATGCCCTCAAGGTTATTGAATTTCTAAGTTGTGCCCATGCTTTTTTAAAATTACAAGATATATACCCTCCAACTTAAGGTGTTTATTCAACCGTACCCTATAACGTTAATCCAATGTTAGTAGTTGTGTTAACGGTTCATTACCACACTTTGGAGAGAAATTTCACGCCCAAATTGAGTTAGAGTTATATAAGTAGGTTAACATTTAACATTTTTTTTCCAAATCTTCTCATTTGCTTTTTCTTCTTTCTTCTAAAAGCAACCATTGATATGTCAAGCTCTCGGTGTATTTCTTATTCTTTTTTCTCATCCGCTTCTTATTACTTCCTATTTATTTACAATTCTAACGTCGAGTTTACGTTAAAGGGTACGGTTAATTAAACAACTTAAGTTGGAGGACACAACTTGTAATTTTGAAAAAGCATGGGCACACCTTAGAAACTCAACAACCTTGAGGTCATAGCTTAGAAAAACCCTTTTATTTTTATGTGAAAGCCAAGGGGGGGTTTCATGGAGGAATTGTTGTTGCCGCCCCCACCTCCTACTGCCGCCATGTCACCACGCTAACGACCTCCAGCCATCAACCGACGTCCACCAACCAACCACCACCATGACACCCTCCTTCTCTCTCTCTCTCTCTCCTCTTTATTTTCTTACTTTGTTATTTAGGTTTGGTCTTGGTTTTTATTGTTCAAAATTGGTGTAATTAGTATCAAAATCATGTTTTAATGATTAAAAAGTGTAATTTCATATTATTTAGTTTGGTTTTAATTTTCAGATTTTATAATTCATTAAGTTAGGGTTTTAAAGTTTATAATAACTTGTTTTTTGGGGGGGTTCTTTTATCAATTAATTTGGGGGTTTTGAATACCCATTGATTTTGATTATTAACCAAGTATAAAAATATGATTTTGATTATTAACAAAGTATCATTGCTAGAATTTTGTGTAAAGTAATAGTATTGTAATTTTGATAAAAGGGTTTAATTAAATTACCCATTAAAATAGAGACTAAATAAGAGTATTTAAATAATTTTCAGATTATTATAAGTTGTTTAAAGTGAGTTTAAGTTGTTGGAAATTGTGTATACTAGGGTAATTTATATAGGGTTAATTTTCCCTTTATGTAGGAGACTTGGTTCGAGAAGTGTTGTAGTATCTTCGGCCACCTTAAGGGCTTGATTAAGGTACTTTCGTGTACTTAGTAATTATTTGAATATGTAGAAGCATGCTATGCTTTAATTTATTACTTCCAAGTAGTATCATGATAGGTATTGATTGGAATTGTTGATTAGTTTAATATTGGTGATTGAATTTTGAAGTATGGATTATTTATGGTGAATTGATGATTGGAATTAATTATGTTAGCATGTTGGATATGAACCAAACTTTTATTGTTAGCATGAGTGAATGCATGTTTAATTAAACTATATGTTTAATTTGGTTTGGAATATTGAAAGGAAATTTTTTTATGGTTCATATAATTTTTATTGATGCTATAAGCATGAGGAAAGAGCTATTTAAGTGTTTATGTATACGAGGGTTAAATTACATTTTGGTGCCTAAGTGCACTTAAGGTGTTTTCAACACCGAGAGAATAGGATTTATGGCAGATTATGCGTTTAAGATGTCTTTGACACTGAGTTAGATTAAAAAGGATTCAACATTAAAGATTATGTGGTTGCTAATCACTCAAGAATTAAATTTGTATACTTGTTTACTTGAATGGTATTGATTATTGTTATTGCTATGGTTTGTGAGTCACCCATCACCAAGTTAAGTAATATGTAAATAACGTAAAGTGAAAAAGATTACGCACCAAAACTCTTGGAACGTATATACCTTGAGTATGAACATATGGGGGGAGTTATGCGACTTTATATTTGACCATAACTTCTATTGGGAGTACAGGACGTTGTATTTTCTTTTTTATTATGCGCAGGAATTCCGCCACTTACACGTGGTTATTATCTCCCGTGTTAGTACCCCTTTATTAAGGCAGGTTAGGGGGAAGCCCGTTCGATGTGTAATCAAATTAAATAAATGATTGATTGTCTTGTGTTTGCATTATTGGTTTTGTTTCGGGGGTTTTTTGTCCCTCGGGAGAGTTACAACACTGAAACTGGATTCAACTGAGGATGCCTGTACCTGCAAAGCAAACGGACCGCCGGATGGTCGGTGGTCCGCCTCCGAAGATTAAGTCAGTAAATGTTCGGAGATAAAACGTGCGGAAGTAAAGTTATCTGCTTGGATTCCAAGCTCAGGTAAAGTGCTGTGTGTTCCTTGAAAACGACAGCTCTGTGGTAAGTGACGTATTGTCTCGTATTGCGTGTCAAAAATTCTCTCTCTGTCATAAATGACATAATGTCCCTATTTATAGGGTCCTTTTGAAAAGTGTGCCTTCCTAGGATCTGGTGACCTAGTAATTAGGTTACGCCATTTTGCGGCGCCTCGGGATTTGGGCCTTAGAAGGCCGCCATCCCAGGGCCAATGCCTGAGTGACACGTGTCACTGTGCCCAAAGGATTTTGAAGCACTTTTTGTGTGACACGCGTCGCCACCTGAATGGTCCCTGCTGGACCTTCAGTCCACGTAGGACGGAGAAGAGTCCACCCTCCACGTGTCATCATTCTATAGGTCCAAATGGGACCTTTACGGAGGACACGTGGCACTTTCTGATTGGGCCACCTGGCCAGGTATAAAATACCCAAATCATTTGCCCCTCACAGGGGCCACGTGCATTGCACGTGACTCCTGTGACAGGTGTCAGTATCTGAGTGGTCAGATTCGAAAATTTACTGGAGGGAAAAAATTAGGGTTTTACCCCCCTATAAATAGTAAGGTTTGACCCCCCCCCTCTTGGATTCATACCTTGGCGAATCTCTGGAGAATCTTGGACTTTTTGACTTAAAGAATCTCAAAATTCCCTAAGCGTTTTTCAAGCATCCGACACTCGGCTACCAATTCGACTGTTCTTTAGTCAACCAGGCGTCTTTCTCCCTTCTTCTAAAGGTAACGCCTGTATTTTCTTTTTACTCTTCATTTTTTCTTTGTTTTCGAAAAAATGGCTCCCCAATTGCATGCGGCACGGCGTAGGATAGTGATCAGTCGGTCACCGGGGACGGCTGAATCTAGAACTAGCAGTGCCGAATGCTTGGCCAAAGACCCTGCTTTGCGAACTTCTCCGAATCCGACCGTTTCCGTGTCTGTGCAGGACACTATGGCCAGAATCAAAAGAACAGCAAGGCAGTGTAGCTCTGATGGAGTTTTCTACCATTCGGATGGGTCGACTGTTTTTTAAGACGGCTCAATAAGAGTGCCTCGAAGTGAGCTGTCGGAACACCCTGACAACCCTTCCTATCTTCCTCCTACCCCCACTTATTACCATTCGCCCACATCTAGTGGAACTCCCAGTGATGGAATCCTGGGGGAGGCGGATGAAGAATATCAACCCGGGCCTTCTGGACAGGCGCCGGAAGAGAGTCTAGGGGAGGACCCCGCTGGCACCAGTCGGCGGTCCCCTAGCTCTGATGAGAGCTCTGATGACGAGTCAGCCTCGTCATCTTCTTCAGAGAATGCCTCCGTAACTTCAGAGGAGGCTAGATCAAACATAGATTCTGCCAGAGAGTCCCTGGCAGTGGGTAGGGGGGAAAACTGGGCCGAGCCGAGTGCTTCCAGGCGCTTGGAGAGAGCCCCCTACTATCAGCATGTTCCGCCAGGCAGGCGGAGCGCCATGGCATCCGGCCTTGCCAATTTTAGGCGCAAGGTCGTCCTAGGCTATGGCTACACTTTGTCGGTCCCTAACGAGGGCGACACCATAACCTGGCCGAGCCTGGCCAGCTATAAAGACAAAGCATTCGGCTGCTATGAAGCGGCCTTCCAAGCTGGCCTCCGCTTCCCTCTCCATCCGGCCGTGGAGAGGATCTTGGACGGATACCAACTGGGTATCTGGCAACTTGTACCCAACTCCTGGATCAATATTCTGGGGTACGTTGCCGCCTGTGAGATGCTGCAAGTGGAGGCGAGCTTTGAAGCGTTCGCCCACATGCACTATCTGAGCAGGCGCCTGCTAGGGGCGGTGAAGGCTGGTACACCTTGACCACTTGCAAGGGGTACATGATGGCTGTTGGCAAAGAGAACAAGTGGAAAGACTGGAGGACTAAGTTTTACATAGTCAAGTCTGCCGATAGCCGCCTGAACCAAAAGTATAACAGGTGGAATAAGGATCCACCTCTCCTAGCAGGCAGGAGCGCATTGCCGCCTATTCCCAGGCGGGCAAAGGAGGAGATCATGGACGCGGGGTTGTTTACCGTGTCCGTGTGGACGAATGATGAGGGGGACAAGGAGGTCACCCCTCAATGCTATCTCCCTTTGTACAAGTGGTTTGAAGAAGGGACATTCTTAGCCGCCTGTGGGCTAAGTTCTGAGATGCCGAGAGGTAGTCGGCCGTCTATTTTATATGCAATTTACTTTTCCTTTTCAGTACTTATTTAATGATGCTTATCACTTGTTCATTTTTGCAGACAAAGCAATGGAAAAGCTTTCGGCCACAAGGAAGCCGACTGTATCTGCTGCTCGATACAGGTCAAATGTCCTAAACAGGGCAGAAGTAACCACTCACACCAAAGTGGACGAGCAGAAAACTGGCGGCACCTCCAAGGTAGAAAATTGTTATACTTTCATTTCTGACCAATATTAAATTTGCCCGAATGATTTCTAACTTGCGTTTATCTTGTGTTGATGTAGGGTGCGCCTTCCAAATCTCCTTCAAAACCATCCGACCCTAAAATCCAAAAGACTAGGGCGGGTGATGTGAGCGCATCCGGCAAGGGCGGCCGGAAGCACATTGCTCATAGGCCCAAGAAGGGCCCAGACGCCTCTTCTCTCGATGCTGAAAAGGAGATCAGCAAACCGGATGCCCAGAGGGCATCGAAGGGTGGCTTTAAGCAACCCACCACTGCTGTCGGCTCAGCAGGAGAGAAGAGGAGCCTGGGGAGAGAGGAGGAACAGAAGGACGACGGTAAAATCCATTCGCCCCTATTGTTCTTCCATTTAGATGTACTTGAGTTATTTTTCTAACTTTCTCTCCTTCTCAGTTCCTGTGCAGAGGCCGACTGTAGTCCAGATGGCCAAGTCCATGCTGAGGGCGGTTGATCCTGACGACAAGGCGTCTGCCAGAGGATTCGGCACCCTTGACTTGGATGGCATCTTGGGGAACCTCTATGAGGTATGAGTCTTAGCTCAAGCAAAATTTTTTTTTTATTAAGCATTATTTCTTTTTCCGCCTGGTTTTAACCATTCGGCTCTTTTGCAGGCCATGCTGCGCGTCCAAGGGCTCAGGCAACCCCTCAAGGAGAAATCCAAAGAGGTAACAGTCGCTAAAGCTCGGGCCGAGTCCGCCTTGGATCGAGCTCAATTTGATATTGCTCAGAATGAGTATCTGACGCTTGATATGATGTATTCGCAGGCGGAAGCCAATATGCAGGTGAAGAAGGACCTGGACTCGGCCCGCCTGCGCATCACTTCCCTTAAGAAAGAGATTACAACTCTTAAGGAGAAGCTCGAGCCTCTTCAAGATGCCAAAGAAGAGGCCGAGAGAGCCAAGCAGAAGGTGGGCCGCCTGGAGCAGCGCCTCAGCAACCAGGAGCATCAGCTGAAGTCCAAGTTTGAGTATGTGGCTGATCAAGAGAGAGAGGCTCTTGTTAAGCAAATGATGAGCGATTATGAAGCCATCATGCGGGACACTTGGGCGGCTGTACAGCCGGACTCGGACTATCAGATTTGGAAATCCAAATTTGACGAAGCCATCAAAGCATTCGACGCTCGCCTTATTGAAGAGGCTGAGAATGTTGAGGCCGAGGAAAGTTCTGGGTCCGACTCTTCTGGGGAGTCGTCCTCTGGTGGCGAGGAGGAGGATCAGGCGGAGGAGCAAGAGAAAAAGGATGAAGAGCAGCCGAAGAACGACAGGCCGGCTGCCACTGAAGAGGCTCTCCCCTGATCACTTAAGCTTTTATGCTTTTCTGCGGCCGAATGGCCATGTACTTTTCTTTTTCGGCCTGTGTGCCGAGTATTTGTATCTTTATCGACCGAGGGGTAGGGTAATTTAACAATCTTTCTGGCTTTGCCAGATAACAATCTTAACCAATCGTCAGGTGACGATTGGTCTTTTTAATTTGAATCATTCGGCCATTTGGCTGAAGTTATCCATATTGTTGTCCTTTGAATTTTTCATTTAATGTTTTTGGCCAAGTATTATAACATGTATACCATGCGAATGTTCTTGCCCTTGGACGGATGTCGAGTGGTTTCGGTTTATTGGATTGATTGGCTTAGAAATTTTTGATACTTAGAAGAGTATGCATGGTTTCTAAGTCAATCAATCACTATGGTGATTGCCCCAAACCACGCGGCAGACGTCCATCTAGCATTGGCAAACATAAAGTGTTCATTCGGCCATTGGCTCAAACTAACTCAAATTTCCAACTTAGCTAATTTGCTAAGGGTAAACCTCCGCCTGTTCTGCCCCATAAGCAAAAACAAGCGCCTCCGGCCATAGGCCTCTTTGAGATAAAATGCTAAGTTTGTAACTTAACCAATTTCCTTTAAAAATAATTGTCCGCCTGTCTTGCCCCATAGGCAAGGATCAGGCGTCATCCGGCCAATAGCCTCAATAAGTGTTTTGCCCCTGAGCAATAACAGGCGCATCCGGCTTTATGCCTCGCTTAGCCTTTACTTATGAAACAGTGACCATTTCTGAACTGCGTTAGATAGAAAATTCAGGTCTTTTAGATTTCATTTTCGATTAAAACAAACGACTGCGAATGCTGCCTTAGCATTCGGTAGGGCCGCTTGATATATTCGTAGAGCAATGTGCCACCCAAATGGGAGATGCTTCTCCTCGACGAATTCGCCCAAATGGACGTCGCCGGTTATCTGACTCATGTTGGAGCAGACTGTGACCATTCGGTCTCTTTTTGTTTATTAACATCCGGCCATGGGCCTCATCATGATTTTATCTGGCCTTAGGCCTCTTAAATGATTAAGTAAATACTCGTCAAGTGTTGGTGTAAACTTGATGAATTTCGTAGGAACGACTGTTCTACAACAATCGGTTCCTTCAGAAGGATTGGAATGTCTGCTGTTGAGACAAACGCTCTACAAACGTATTGGTCGTCTGTATTGTATACAGGCGACACTAAGAGCTTAAATAAAAATACAAGTTTGGAAATGAAGGCATATTCTCATTAACAATACGTGAGATTTACAAAATTGAGGTTTTTACATGCGTACTTAGAAGTAGTACTTTTTCAAGTTGTCTACATTCCAAGTTCTGGGCAGCTGCCTACCGTCTGGGTTTTCCAGGCGGTAGGTGTCGTCTCTTACTTCCTCATAGATTCGGTAGGGGCCTTCTCAATTTGGGGTTAGCTTTCCCTGTCCGTTCGTCCTACCGACTGCCTCCATTTTCCGTAGCACAAAGTCCCCCACTTTGAGAGGACGCTTGTGTACTCTTTTGTTGTATGCCCGAGTCATTCTCAGACGGTATATCTCATGGCGCAAGGCAGCATTGCCCCTGCGCTCTGGAAGTGAGTCCAATGCTAGGCGCATGGCCTCCCAATTCGCCTCTTCATCATACAACATGATTCGAAGGGTCGGCTCATAGTGCTCAATGGGCAGAACAGCTTATGCACCATACACCATTAAGAATGGGGTTTCTCCCGTTGCCCCTTTAGCAGTCGTTCTGATGGACCAAAGGACGTGTGGTAATTCATCCGCCCAAAGGCCACCAGCCCGCTCAATTTTCTTTTTAATCCCGTCTGAGATTAACTTGTTGAAGGCTTCGACCTGGCCGTTTGCTTGCGGCCGGCCGACTGATGCGAAGAAGCTTGAGACCCCCTGGTCTCCCAGCCAAGTCTTGAGTTGAGGCATCTCAAATTGAGGACCATTGTCAAAAACCATAGACATGGGCACCCCGAAACGAGTGATTATGTTCCTCCAGATAAAGGAAATGACATCTTAAGTCTTGATGTTTTTGACTGCCTCAGCCTCTACCCACTTGGTAAAGTAATCCACAGCCACCAATATATAGCGCTTGCCGCCTGGTGCAGTTGTATATGGCCCCAGAATGTCCATGCCCCATTTTGCAAAGGGTATTGGGCTGTGGATGGCCGTCAGGTCTGTAGCCGGACGATGGATGAGCTTGCCAAACTTTTGGCACTTGTCACATTTTTTCACCATTTCCATGGCATCCGACTCCAGAGTTGACCAAAAGTAAAGCCGCCTGGCCTTGGCCGCGAGGGATCTGCCGCCTATATGGGAGGCGCAGAATCCCGAATGCAACTCTTCGAGAACTTCCTTCCCCTTTTCAGGGGTAACACACTTCAACAGGGGTTTCAAAAAGCCAGCCCTGAAGAGCTCTCCTTGTCGCAACTCGAAGTTAGCTGCTCTTTTTTTTAGAATAGCCGCCTCCCGTGGTGAGTCAGGGAGCGTGCCGTCTGCAAGATAGGCCCGGATGCTGTCCATCCAGGTTGAGCTTCGGTCAAGAATTCCAATGGGGTCTTCCTCAGATGTACTTCTTTTTTCCATGACCTCCCAGAAAACTGACCGAGGCGTTTCACAGGAGGCGGATGATGCCAACTTGGACAGAGCATCCGCCTGATTGTTTGAAGACCTGGGCACCTGAGTTAGATGAAATTCTTCAAGTGACCCAACTTCACTCTTGACCGCCTGCAAATATTTTATCATGGCCGGATGAGTGGCCTTGTACGTTCCATTAACCTGGAGTACGACCAATTGAGAATCAGAGCAAGCGGATATCTTCTTCGCCCCTGCCGCCTTGCAATACCGGATGCCGGCCAGCAGGGCCTCATACTCGGCCTCATTATTAGAGACCTGAAACTTGAACCGTAGTGCGTATTCGTACTTATCTCCTTCAGGAGATTGACAGATAATCCCCGCACCACAGCCATTCACAGTGGAGCTCCCATCCACATACACTTTCCAGACCTGGTCCGTATTGTCCGGAACAACCGGCCTTGTCATTTCGACAATAAAGTCAGCGAATGCTTGTCCCTTTATTGTCTTCCTTGATTCATAAGTGATTTCTAATCCTTGTATTTCAATCGCCCATTTGAGCATTCGTCCAGAAGACTCCAAGGTTGTGAGTGGACGTTTGATCGGTCGGTCAGTATAGACCTCTACCGCATGCGCCAAGAAGTAAGGTTTAAGCTTCTTGATGGCCATGTAAAGGGCAAGGCCTAATTTCTCAACCATGGGGTACCGAAGCTCCGCATTTCTCAAAACATGGCTTATGAAATACACCGGGAGCTGGATGTTGTCTCTTTCAGCTAAGAGGACAGCACTGAGGGCATGATCAGAGACGGCTAAGTACATGAAGAGCTTCTCTTTAGGCAAAAGGCTGACAAGCCTCGGCAAAGAGTGCAGATGAGTTTTTAGCCTTTGAAAGGCCGCCTCTGCATCATCCCCCCATTCAAAGTTTGTCTTCTTTTTTATTGCCTGGAAAAAGTAGAGACACTTGTCGCCTGAACGGCTGAGGAATCTCCCCAGGGCCGCCAGACAACCTGTTAGTTTTTGCACTTCCTTCACAGTACGGGGCGACTGCATGTCGATTACCGCCTGTATTTTCTCAGGGTTGGCCTCTATTCCCCTTTGGTCAATCAAAAATCCGAGAAACTTCCCAGATTCAACACCAAAGACACACTTTTTTGGGTTAAGCATGACCTTGTGCCGCCTGAGTGTGGCGAATGTTTCTCGGAGATCAGCAAGGTGATCCGCCTGCTGTTTGGATTTGACTATCATATCGTCAATGTACGCCTCTACATTCCTTCCGATTTGATTAATGAAGACCGTATTAATCATTCGTTGGAAGGTAGCAGGCGCATTCTTCAAACCAAACGGCATCACCATATAACAGAACAACCCCTGATCAGTGACGAATGCCGTCTTTTCTTGATCTTTTTTCCACAGGGGGATCTGATGGAAACCTGAATAGGCGTCCATGAAACTCATCAGGGCATGTCCGGCTGTTGAGTCGACCAGACTGTCGATCTTAGGCAGTGGATAGCTATCCTTTGGACATGCCTTGTTGAGGTCTGTGTAATCAACACACATCCGCCAAGTTCCATTCGGCTTTTTTACTAACACAACGTTAGCTACCCACTCAGGGAAGTTGCACGGCCGAATGAACTTGGCATCTAACAGCTTTTTTACTTCGGCAGCTGCCGCCTGACTTCTTTCTTCGCCGTGGTTTCTTTTCTTTTGCCGGATGGGCTTCTTTTTAGGATCCACGGCGAGTTTGTGGACAGCGAGATCCGGGCTGATGCCTGGCATCTCCTCCACTTCAAAGGCAAAGATGTCTTTGAATTCCTTGAGCAGCTGGTGAAGGTTTTCACCCAACTTTGCAAAGGCAATCGTCCCCACCTTAACAGTCCGCTCTGGACGGCTATCATCCAGAGGGATATCAATGTGCTCACCAGTAGGCTGGGGACGAAGATCATCCGACCTTTCCCCGGTCAGTGATTGCTATTGCTTTTCTTTTTTGACCACCACCAGCTGATCAGTCTTTCTTTTCTTTCCGGCTGGTGGAGCCGACTATTCTTCCTCGACATCGTCGAGGTCAATCATTTGCTTGCCCCGGCCGGATGCTGCGGCCGCAGGCTTGACGTCCGAGAGATAACACTCTCGAGCCGTCTTTTGGTCCCCATTAAGGGAACCAACTGTTCCATCATCCTTCTCATACTTGAGTAGCATGAGAGCAGGGATGATGACGGCCTTACACTCATTAAGAGTGGGTCGGCCAAAGATGAGGTTGTAAGCCGTGAGCTCTTCAACCACTAGGAAACGGATGGTCATGTGCCGACCGTCTCCCCTGCTTCCCAGGCGGACAGGTAGGTTAATTCGTCCGACTGGGTGCACAAGTCCTCCCCCAAACCCAACTAAGGTGTGGGTGACCTCCATCATGCTATCCGGTTTGTACTTGAGATTGGACAAGCATTTGAGGCTGATGAGGTCAGAGGAACTTCCTGTGTCAATCAGAATTCGGCCAACCAGCTGGTTGGCGACTTTACACTCAATGACAACAGGGTCATCATGCGGCCGACGGACTTTGCCTCTGTCCTGTTCGGTGATGACAACTTTAGGGAAGGTGGATGTGCTAGCTGCATCCCCCTCCTCAACAGAATTGACCATCTTTCTTAGATGGTCCTTGGTACCCCGAATGGTCGGGCCACCACCGGCCAATTCGCCTGCTATGGTGTACACCGGTTCTTCATCAGTTTCGGTACTCACAGCAGGCTGGGGAGTCTTTTTCTTGGACTGCCCCGGATTTGCCTTTGAAGTCACTTTGGACTTCACATAGGACTTCAGCTGTCCTTTGTCGGCCAGACGGTCGAGCTCCCGCTTGAGACTAAAGCAGTCGTTCGTGTCCTTTGTCGGCCAGACGGTCGAGCTCCCTGCTGTACATTGCCCAAGTCAAGACTTGTCTTTTTGGCAGGGATGTTCATAGAGAAGTTTGATGCAAACAAGAACGCAAGCGTCTTGAAGCTATTTATGCAGCCAGCCGGCAGATTGCCAAACCACTGCTGGGCTATGCCCTTCAGGGTGGCTGGAAAGCAACGACACCATGCGGCATCATCCAACCCCTGTAAATACATGAGGTGGGTGTATGCCAACAGGTGGTCCTCTGGGTTGGAGGTCCCGTCATAGGCTCCAACCAGAACGTTTTTAACTTTAGCCGGCTGCACGGCTTCAGTTATTTCTCTGGAGAAAGCAGAGGGTTGATCTCCAAGGTGTTGCAGTCTAAGCTGCCAGTCCATCGGCTGATAGCCGCATGCCGCCTGTCCCCCGTAGAGGGTAGGCTGCATGTAAGTTACAATTGGCGCCTGGTACAATGGTTGTGCCATGTACTGGGCGGACTGAATCACATGCGGCCCAGACTGAACCCTTTGGCTGCTTGCTGGAGTCTCATGTACAGACTGTGAACACCGTACAGAGGTATTCCGAAAGCTATCATGGTAAGTCGACGTTGAAGCCGACTCTGATTGTTGGGTTCTCCTCTCCTCAATGTATTGCCGAGCGTCAGAGAACGTTTTCTTGCTACCATCCGGCTGTATGTGCCGGATGGGTTTTCTTGCGCCCGTTTCTGGGAAACGGAGCCGATTGAGGTCAAATTGGGGCCTGGCAATGTTTCGGGGGTTTTTTGTCCCTCGGGAGAGTTACAACACTAAAACTGGATTCAACTGAGGATGCCTGTACCTGCAAAGCAAACGGACCGCCGGATGGTCGGTGGTCCGCCTCCGAAGATTAAGTCAGTAAATGTTCGGAGATAAAACGTGCGGAAGTAAAGTTATCTGCTTGGATTCCAAGCTCAGGTAAAGTGTTGTGTGTTCCTTGAAAACGACAGCTCTGTGGTAAGTGACGTATTGTCTCGTATTGCGTGTCAAAAATTCTCTCTCTGTCATAAATGACATAATGTCCCTATTTATAGGGTCCTTTTGAAAAGTGTGCCTTCCTAGGATCTGGTGACCTAGTAATTAGGTCACGCCGTTTTGCGGCGCCTCGGGATTTGGGCCTTAGAAGGCCGCCATCCCAGGGCCAATGCCTGAGTGACACGTGTCACTGTGCCCAAAGGATTTTGAAGCACTTTTTGTGTGACACGCGTCGCCACCTGAATGGTCCCTGCTGGACCTTCAGTCCACGTAGGACGGAGAAGAGTCCACCCTCCACGTGTCATCATTCTATAGGTCCAAATGGGACCTTTACGGAGGACACGTGGCACTTTCTGATTGGGCCACCTGGCCGGGTATAAAATACCCAAATCAGGTTTCATGTTAAACTCAGGGCTCGAGGTAATTTTGTAAGTGGCCAGGTTGCATGCATGATAGTGTGTTTCGATTACGCTTATGTATTCAGCATTGCTGATTGTGTGTTTGTATGTTTGTTTAGCCTTGTCTTTATTTTGCTCCTACGATGACAAATTTCTAATGGCGAATAGTGGGGACAATTTTAAGAGAAGTCTAGGTGAAGCGGCATATTCATGTTGGGGTTTGAGTGAAGAGCGAGTCATATTCTAGTTTTGTTTTGAATATGCATTATTATTATTATTATTATTATTATTATTATTATTATTATTATTATTATTATTATTATTATTATTATTATTATTATTATTATTATTATTATTATTATTATTATTATTATTATTATTTAATGTTGGATTATTGTTATTGTTTGATGAAACTAATGCATTGTTTTTAATATAATTTGTTTTGAAAGGGCCTAGAATGGTTCCAAATTGTAAGTTGGACCTTGTTTGACTTCACTTTCGTTTGGTGGGACTTTTGAACTTGGTTTGATTTAAATGATTTTTGACAATGTCTTCCGCTGTGTATCTTTGATAAAGCTTAGCTGTTATCACGGTGGCGGTAATGTTTTAGAAATTCCTATTTCGTATTTTAAAAAAGGTAATACATGTATTTTAAAGTAAGGAAATTTCTATGGTGGTGGTGTGATGGAGCGGCATTGGTGCGAATTGGAGCGAGGTGCTGGTGGTGTGATAGAGGGAGCGGCTCTAAGGGTAGTTTTGGTGGTGGTGTGGTGGTGTGGTGGCACGACGAGGTGGATACGTGCTTGGTTGCTATGTGGCTAAGGGGTGGCTGGAAGGTGGCTAAGGGGTGGCTCGAAGGTGGCAAGACCTCACTAACGGAAAACTTAACGGAACATGGACGGAGGTACTAAAATCTATATTTTTTACATTTAATGGGTACCCAAAAAAAAAAAGTTTAAACGAGTGCGAAAATTCAATTAGGTCCATTTTCAACGTAGCAAAATTCAAAATTTCCTAAATTTAAGGCCGGAGTTCAAGTATACTAGACCTTAATTGAATTACTCTCCATGAGATGATTGGAATAATTTTGTTTACCTTATAAAAAAGTTAAATGGAATCTTACTTTATTTGATTATTAGATACATCATTAGATCATCACCTTACTTTTTGATTAATTCGAGCCTTTTTTTTTTATAATATTTTTTCTCTTTAATCTCTACTTCAAAAATTGTAGAAATCCAATCAAAAATAATATATGTACTACTTTTGTTCAAATTATATACAACGATTAGGTATAAAGTGTAAGGAAAAATGTTTACGAGTAATAATTTAATTAAACGATGTAATATAAAAAACGGAGAAAGTATATTGGCCATGTTTGGTAAATGACTTTTTGGATATCTTTTGGCTTTTGCCTTTTTTATGTGGTCAAACAGTTAAAAAAAGTGTTTGGTAATTTGCTTTTAGCCAGCAAAAAAGTTGGCTTTTAAGCCAAAATGAAAAAACTGTTATGAGAAGGTTTTTTGTTGGCTTTTGGCTTGTTGACCCACAAATTTATCTATCTATATATAAACTAAAATAAGAACCGCTGACATCAGTTCTGCTTACGTGTCACTTTCTTATTTAATTTTTTTCCCTCTAAATGCAAGGTTGATGTCATATTTTTTCCTTTTTAAGCTATCCTATTTAACATTGCTTTGAAAATTAAGTTCCATTTGAATTTTTAAATTTTGGGTTTTCTACACATATTATGCTATTAGTTATTTATAAGTTGTTAACAATAGTTAATAATATAATTTAATTGAAATTTCTTAATTAAATATAAAAATTATGCACTTTTGGGAATTGTACATTCATATTTAATTAAAAATTAATTAGGAAAACGGAGGAAGTAGTTATTTTCTTTTAATATGTGTTAAAGTCTATGATTCAATTCTTATTATAAAACCTTGCAACGCACGGGATTAACCTAGTTATCTAATTAACAAAACAACCAACAATTAAATTTATCAAACACTTCTATAAACAACCAACTTAAACAACCATTATAAACAACCAAACATTCCAACGGATCAAACAAGCCAAGTGAACCAGTAACCGCTAACCGCTGTTTGCTAAAGAAGACCATTATCCTTAAATACCAAGGATATAGAAAAGTAAAATGAGTAGAGTGTATTCCTCCCCAAAAAACATTCCTTATTGCCATTTTGACAGGCACTTCTTACAAAGAAGATATACTTTACTTTTCTTTCTTTCCCAAATTCAAAGATCCCAAAAAACCCAAAACCAACAAACAAAACAAAAGGATGTTGTTATTTGTCGCTCCCATTTTACCGGGTAACGCTCCCTTTTTGTCTTGAAATTCCAATTTTACCCCTAATATATAAATACGGTTTTTTCCTTCCCGACCAACATTTCTCACTTTCTTACTTCTCTCTCTAACTCTCTTACTCTCCAACTCTCTTACTCTCTAACTCTCTAAAACACTCTATTTTTAAAAAAAAATTCAAAAAATTTTCTTCATTTTTTAAAAAAACAAAAATCATCATAAACACAAAAAAAAATGGGTGATTCGAGGCGGATTAGGCTGAGATTCGGAGGGAGGAGCTTCGGCGGCGCTGGTGGCAGCGGCGGAAGCGGCGGCGGCGATGGTGGCGAAGAGGTAATTTTTTTTTTTTAATTTCGGATCCCAGGAACTTCCGCCCAGAAATTCCGGATGTTCCATGGAGGATCCGGAAATTCCAGGCGGATCCTCCATGGAACTTCCGGAATTTTTGGGCGGAAGTTCCAATTTTTTTTTTTTTTTTTTTTTTTGCCCGTTCTTAAAATTGTTAATTTTAATTGTTTTTTTCGGATTTTGTTTTTTTTTTGTTATTTAGAAGTGTTATGGTGATTATTGTTATTATTATTGTTGATATTATTATTATTATTGTTGTTGTTATTATTATGGTTAGTATATTTTGTAATGTAATTATTTTTAAAAATATGATAATTTTTAATATTTTGTTGATATTAGGTTTTTATTATTAATGTTAAGGTTATTGTTGTTATTGTTAATTTGTTTTTTTTTTTTTTTTGGATTTTGTTATTTTTGTTGTTATTTTGAAGTGTTATGGTTAGTATTATTATTATTATTGTTATTATTATTGTTGATATTATTATTATTATTATTATTATTATTATTATTATTATTATTATTATTATTATTATTATTATTAGTGTTATTATTTTTAAAAATATGATTAGTATTATTATTAAACTAATTTGATATTAGGGTTTTTATGGTTATTGTTGTTGTTTAATTTTTTTTTTTTTGTTGTTGTTGTTGTTATAATAATATTATTATTATTGTTATTAGTAGTACTATTATTAATATTTTTAATTATGATTAGTATTATAGTTGTTGATATTAGTGTTATTATTATTGTTATTATGGTTATTGTTGTTGTTGTTAATTTGTATTTGTTGTTGTTGTTGTTGTTGTTAGTTATTGTTGTTGTTAAGTTTATTTGTTGTTGTTAATTTGTATTTGTTGTTGTTGTTGTTGTTGTTGTTGTCGTTGTTATTGTTATTATGGTTATTGTTGTTGTTGTTAAGTTTATTTGTTGTTATTGTTTTTATTAATATTATTATTATTATTATTATTATTATTATTATTATTATTATTATTATTATTATTATTATTATTATTATTATTATTACTAAAATCGGATTATTTTTTTATTTTATGTAGATCGAGGGTTCTGGTGCTCGACATGCAATATCACGACGTCTGAATGCGTCTGTTAGGAGACAGACATCTCGATCTTCACCGCTTCAGCCCGAGCAGCAGCAATACGGGTCTACTAGTGGTTGGTCGAGAGACCAACAGTCTGGTAGTAGTCGGCCCTTGTACTCTGCAAGTGGAGCACCCATATCTGACGAGGAAGACGAATGTTCGGCTAGTCATGCTGGTGACCGGGATGAAGAACAGGACCCTCAGGATTTCCATATGGTATATAGGGGTCAGTTTGGGAGATTTGTTGGTAGTGGATCGAGTCAGCCTACTTCCAGCTCTGCAGAGGCATGGTTAGTGCAGGAACCGATGCCGGGTGGGCCTGAGGATGGGTCAGTTATCCCTAGTTTTGGTGGTCACGTGGCACGGTATATCTGGATGGAGCAGGAGCGTAGTGTTTTGCGCTGTTTGAGTAGGACAAAGTTATGTTCTGACTTGTTCACTTGGCGAGGTCGTCAATCTGTGGAGGACCTTGCGGCGATTGATGCTAGTTGGTTGTCTCACTTGCCCGACCTGATGTTTAAGAGACTTGATTGGCCGTTGATTTCTGCTTTTGTTGAGAGGTGGCAGTCAGATACGAACACCTTTCACATGCCATTTGGGTTGATTACGATCTTTCTGCACGACGTGTACAACATACTTGGGTTACGGGTTGCAGGCAATATGGTGACCACTACTCCTAGCACGGACGTGTTACGAGACGTGTGCTCGGTCACCATGGATATGACTCCAGATGATCTGTCTGAGGTTTGCGGCACAAAGACCATTTGGCAGGGTAGTGGGGTGTTGACTGATAAGATTTTTGAGTCGACATTGGCGGTTGACCGGGATTTTAGTGAGCAGCTTGATGGATACTTGTGGTTAGTGCTTGGAGGTACACTGTTTGTAGACAAGAGTGGTAACCGTACGCATCCTTCCTTCCTCCACGAGCTATGTCACACGGATGTCCCTAATAACGAGTATGCTTGGGGAACAGCTGCACTGGCCTACTTGTATCGGCAAATGGGCACGGCATCACGGAAAGGTGCTGATTTGATTGCTGGTTGTCTCACGCTTCTGCAAGCGTGGATTTACGAGTACTTTCCGTGCTTTCGGCCACAGCAGGGTACCTTGACCCGGGACCTTCAAATGCCTCGTGCGTCTGCTTGGGATGTTGGAGCGGGATGTCCTAGCAAGAACCTGGAGCGCCTGTTAGCTTTTCGTACTAGGATTGATGCGCTTACTGACCGTGAGGTGAACTGGCTACCGTACGGAGCTGATCCTGCATTACGAGTGCCCCCCACTTTATTCATTGGCTGCATCCAGTACCGTAACATCATTGAGCCGTACATGCCTGATAGAGTGGTGCGCCAGCTTGGTTTCGTGCAAGGCATTCCCCGCGAGATCATCAGGCCAGAGAAGGCCAAGAGGACGACTAACTTGAAGATGTATCGGGTAGACTTCCCGACTGAGATGACAGCTGTGATGTGGAACAGGTTTGTCCCTGGGGTATCTCAGAGTGTTGTTTTAGGTGCCCTACCCAGGCTTAGTGCTGCAGCTCCTTCGGTTGCGCCTGGTTACATGCAGTGGCTGTACAGGTTTTCTCACCCACGGGTATCTCCAGGTGCAGGAGTTACAAGCAACCTGCCTGAGCGGACTAACACTGATTACGTAAGTATTTATGCTTATTATTATATTAACAATGACTTCTATGAATTTTTGTGTTTATAATATGTTATTGTTTGATTTGCAGTGGATGGGTCGGTCCATAGAGATTCACCAAAGAGCACTAGTTGAGTATCCTGAAATGTCGAGTGAGACTCGAACAATGACTGAGCAGCTTGTATTTGATTGGAAGTCAAAAATGGGACTTTAGATTATTTTGATTAGATGTTCTGTTAGTGGTTTTAATTATGTTATGAACTTATTTTTAATTTTTTTTGTAAATGTAATGTATAAACTGGACACTTATTTTATTTTATATTTGATGTTTTGTTGCATATCATGTTATATTAAAAGCAAATACATTTAAAATTAATTTCATAATTCTAATTTTCTTACAAATGTTCAAAGTTAGTGAATGTACATTACAAACTACCTAACTAATGCATCCCACATGTCCCTTCTCAATTGATATGCTTGATCCCATCCATTAACACTATCCTCGTGGTGTTCCGTCCACCAACCGGCGATCGGCGGGAGTGGTGAATCAGGTACAAGGTCAAGACGGATAAAATGTGATCCACCAACTGTAGCAATCACAAACTCTCGAGTCGGTGACCGAACCCCGTTGCGTGCCCTAAGCGGTAAGACTGTGATGCATGGGTAGTAGCAAGTTGGTACTAGGCCTACCCCGAGACAAATCACCCTTGCGTTGAACCACGTAGCAATAGGAAATAAATCTTGAATTGTAACCATCCAATGCCGCTCCCCGACAGCCCCACCATCCCATCGAATACGCTCCACGTTCATCCAAAGTCGCCCAAGCCCGTAAATCCGTTCGTACAAATCAGGATGACCAGCGATCTCGTTCGCTATTGTTTCCCGAGCGTCAAACCACTGATTTTGATCGCCAAAGAAGAAGTCGGCGACACAACGAAAGCCACAGTTCCCATCACCAATGACATCCTTCCAAGACATAATGTACGACAACATTGGGGCTGGAAGCAAGTTCAAATACCTGCATTGACTAATGTCACTTGGATCTACAACACAAAATTAAAAGATAAATTATTAGTAAAGCTACAAGTATTAAGTTTACATATTTTTATATTAAATATAGAATTTTAGTATTACCTGGTTCTGGGTCACCACCACGTTGAGTGTGTTGACGGTTCACATGCTCGAAATAGCTACGATCACGCCTAGTGTTATTTCTCTTCGGTCGACCACGAGTGTTAAGGTTGATATGTGGTTCTTCAAGGTGTGAATGGTTTGGATGTAGCTCCTCTTCAATGATTCGCGTTACATTTCGACGTACCGCCGGGTCACTTTCCATGACTTCGTCAATTAGGGACCGAAAATGTGCACCCTCCTCGGTCGAATCATTTACCACTTCAGGAATGTTAACACCATCACCAATAACCAGTATCTTCCAGAAAGAATGAATTTGGCTGCTATACAATCCTGTCTGTGCAACTATCGAATCATGTATCTGGCAAGCACATGGAAGACCATGGGTCACACGCATAGCACATCCGCACCGTTCATGGACCTGGTAACTCAAATCCCGCATCCTTTTCGTCTCCTTATCCAGAACTTTCAAGCAATGTTAAGACACTTTGCCATTTATACGTGACAGTGGCAACTGTCTGTACATCTGACCAATTTTAGACCTTGATGCCTCCAAGTCATTACGAATTTGTATGATGTGATTACCGATATGACAATGGACTCGGGCCCATACGGTATCCAAAGCACCTGCCAATGATTCTAATTAGTAAATTCAAATACAATTACAATTACGTAACAACGAGAACAACTAATAAAATAATACAACTAACCTGTGGATGATTCAAACCAAGTTTTCACTGCTGAATGTTGGCTCTCAACTCTGCAGTTGGTGGTGTTACCAAAATGAAGAATCTGGTTCGTCCAAAATTTCACAAATTTCTCCTTATGACAAAGCCATGTTCTCTGAACATACTGAATCACTTCCGGATATTTTCCCCACCTCACTTGCATGGCAGTTAGAGCACGATCATACTCCGCCTGTGTTGTTGCATTCACGATTTTGAACCATCTCCCAGCTCTAAAACTGACACCAACCATCTTGTTTCCAAACATCTTCGTCACCTTAGCCTCCACATCTCTGTTGATGTGCCATAGACAGAGTAAATGTGACGTCCCTGGAAAGACTTCTCTCAAAGCCGCACATAGCCCAAGATCACGGTCTGAAATAAATACAGATGGCTCTATATCAAACCTAATCAACTCCCTTAATCTCTGCAACACCCACCGATAGCTAGCCGTGCACTCGTCGCGCATGAAAACATATCCAACTAGAAAATTCTGGTTTGTCGGTGTCACGCCTACTATCTCAAAGAAAGGCATGTTATATCGATTGGTCTTGTAAGTAGAATCCATACCTATGACATGTGGGTATGTGCGGAGTATGTTGACCATGATCGGGTGCACCATAAATGCATGTTGCAAAACGTTGTGATCATCGTTCGTGACCCAGTAAATGTATTTACTCTCTCTCGCCAGATGAAGAAATTGCTGAACAACTCCTCTTCCTTCGGACATCTCCATCCTGAAGTCATTTCGGCAATTGTAAATGTGTCGGATGTTTGGATGATCATCAGGAAATTGTTCGGCAATAGTGGACATTGGACTTTGTCATGTCCCGCACAACCTGTTTTGCACCCGGACTCAATCCGCTCACTTTACGGTGACCCTTTGGGTACACAATCATTGGGTGGTTATGTGTCCCGGTGTGATCATTTTTCGCAATGATCTTCCAACTTTCGGTGCTCACATCATAATATATCTTGATGTAGAATGGACAACCATTAGCTTTGGTTTTGGTGTCCTTCTGTATCGCGTTCTCCAAATCTCTCGGCTTGCTCCTTCGTGACCGATCACATCGCAAATACCGATACGGCCGACCATCTCTGGTTTTGTTATAAGACGATTTCACCAATATAAATCCCAATTTTATGGAAACACCATCAGCCCATGTAACTGCATCGTCAAATGTAGGAAAAAACGTATCGGTGACAAAATTCCCACTATAATTCACACCGTCACCGCCTTCCTCAGATTCCATATCCTATACAAATTAAACAAAACATGCTTTATGTCAAAATAATAATAATAAAAACAATAATAATAATAATAATAATAATAATAATAATTATTATTATTATTATTATTATAATTATAATAATAATAATAATAATAACAATACTACTACTACTAATAATAATAATAATAACAATACTAATAACAATACTAATAATAATAACAACAAATACAAAACAATAACAATATTAATGATAATAAAAAATTATAATAACAACTACAAAACAATTTATAAGACCATAACATTAATTAATTAATAAATAATAATGATAATAAAAATAATAATAATAATAATAATAATAATAATAATAATAATGATATTAAAATTATATTTCTACTAATTAATAATAACAATATCAACAACAACAACAATAAAAATAACAGCAACAACAACAATAATAATATCAACTACAACAACAACAACAATAATATCAACAACAACAACAACAACTACGATAATAATAATAATAATAATAATAATAATAATAATAATAATAATAATAATAATAATAATAATAATAATAATAATAATAATAATAATAATAATAATATTTTCAATAATAATAATAATAATATAAATAATAATAATAATAATGAAACAAAAAATAAACATATTACTAATAATCATATTAATACAACAAAATTACATTAATTATCAAATACTAAATCACAACAATAATCACAAGACCACGAAAAAAAATAGAAAAAAAAAAACTAAATAAACATAAAAAAATTAAATAAACGTACTTAACATTTAAAAAAAAAAAATATGAATAGGGACATCCGCCTAAAATTTCTGGATGTCCCTTGGTACATCCGCCTAAAATTTCCGGATGTACCATGGAACATCCGGATTTTTTAGGCGGATCCCATCTTCCGCTTGAAATTTCCGGATGTTCCATGGTACATCCGGAAATTTTAGGCGGATGTACCTAGGACATCCGGAAATTTTAGGCGGATGTCCTAATTACCGAAAATAAAAAAAAAACTTACAGAATGATCCGACGCATTCTCCGGCGTACGTATGTTCCACTCGCCGTCCATGACCCAAGACCCGTCGGAAAATTTCACGATTTTTAAAAATAGAAAATTTAGGTGGTCGTGGGGACCGATTTGGTTGCAAGGTCGTGGGGACCGATTTTGGGAGGCTCGGGACAGCAATGTCGTGAAGTGAGGGGACCGTTTCATGTATTGTGTCCAAATGGGGAACAAGGTCCTTTTTATAACACAAATTGCATAAAGGGCATAGTGGTCCATTCAAGTAAAAAAGGGAGCGTTACCTGATAAATTGGGAGCGACAAATAGCAGTTGAGAAACAAAATCACCACCACCAAAATCCTTTCTCCCCTTTTCTTCTTCCTCTTCTCCTCTCTCTTTTTCCTAAACCCATTTCCCCAATTAATCTCCATTTTTAATCCTTCCCCTTTTTTTTCAATTTCTCTCTCCTCCCCTTCAATGGCGACCCATCAAACCTAAAACACCCCATTTCAAATTCAGCCCTTTTCTTTGTTCTTTTGATCCAATTCTTACAATCAAATGGGAGCGTCGCTCTCGAATTCAGCCGAGGGCGGCGCTAATGGCGGAGAATATGGCCCTGGCCTTGGTGACATACCGGAGGCCTGTATAGCTTGTGTATTCATGTATCTTACTCCGCTGGAAATTTGTAACCTTGCTCGCCTTAATCGTGCCTTTCGTGGGGCTGCTTCGTCTGATAATGTTTGGGAATCGAAGCTTCCCTCTAATTATCAAGATCTGCTTGCTCTTCTCCTACCTCTTGATCGTTACCAGGATCTTCCTAAAAAGGACATTTTTGCCCTTTTTGCAAGATCTATCCCTTTTGATGACAACACCAAGGTAATCTGGTTGTGAATTTTTTTTTGTTGAATTATATCAATTTGTGGAATTTTCTGATTAAGGTTGATCAGGGTTTTCATTTTGGGTAAATTGGGTTTAATTGAGATAATCATTTTTTTATTTTTATTTTTATTTTTAATTTTAATTTTACTATTGGGATTCTGGGTTTCCATTTTTTTTTAATGTGTTTTTTTTTTTTTTTTTTTTTTTTTTTTTTTTTTTTTGTTTTATGGATTGAGAAAATTGTGATTGATTCATGGGTTTATAGGGAATCGTAGTTTATGTGATTCTGAGAATTTTTTGATCCCTGTTTAACGCTTATCTGTTGGGATTTTCATGTAATTGGGGATTTTGATCAATGATAATTATAATTATGTGTGTTAATTCTATAGGTCTTAGCAATTATGGTTATTTTTTTTATTGGTGGTGAAGAGTTGGGTTTTTTTTTTTAATTGGATTAATTTTGCTGTTCTGTCTTCATTGAGCAGCAAGCGTGGGTGGATAAAGTGACAGGGAGGGTGTGCTTATCTATATCGGCGAGATCAATGTCGATAACTGGGATTGAAGATAGGAGGTATTGGAGTTGGATTCCTACTGAAGAATCCAGGTAAACTAATGGGATTTGTTTTTCTACTGTTTTTTATTCATTTTTGAACTTCTTTTGGGATTGTAAATGAACCCATTTGGTGGAATTCTCTTGTGGATTTTCGGTCGAAACTCTTAAAAGTTAAGAATTTGGAAGAAAAACTTGTGGAAGTGGGATGAGCCATTGACATTCAAGGTGTATAAATATATATGTAAGAAGGTAGTATTGGGTTACTAGCCACCATTTTATTGGAAATTTGATTTTGAGGTCAGGCCTTTTTTAGTTTCTGTTAAATCAATGAGAAGGCGTTGGTGGTGCTTAGGTATTTGTGGTTTGTTGAAGTTTGGTAGACACTGTAGTGGTGAACAATATATTGACTGTCTTTTGAATCAAGTAAAAGATTACTTGACTGTATAATGCTAAGAGGGTAGTTGGATAACTGTTTTTTTGTGGTGTTTGAGGGCAAAATATGATATGGATCTCGATGAGCCAAAGATGAACAGAGCTATGAAATAAAGGCCTTATTGACAGATATGGATTAGAGCAATTGTATTTAGGAGGAAGGCCAAGGAATCTTAAATCTGGTCTGTGAAATGGATTAGTTTTAAGTGAATTCTAGTTGAAAATTCTCTACTCCAAATCTCCAATTAATGAAAAACTAAACTCAATCCAAATTTTTTTCTTGAATTTGAAACCCAAAAACTAATCCCCTAAATTTGTGATTTTGTGACCCTAGGTCTCCGTTGATAATTAAAGTGGTCTTGCTCCTTACTCCAACTATCCTAACGAATTAATTAATGAAAGCATTCCAATAATTATTGGAATCCATGAAAGACCAAACCAATCAAACTAAACAATATAAATCGAAATCGAATATTAAATATTGGTAAAAATGAAACATAGGGTCTAGAATGGAAGATTGTTCTAGTGGAGTTGTATGTGCCTATAATGCATGATTTTGCAGCAATTAAACCCCATTGCAGCAAATTACAACTTTACGAGTTTTTAAAATTTTTTAAAGGTGTATTTTGATGAAATATAAAGTTTATTAATTCACATTTTGTGCTGTATTCTATAACACCTTGTTTGGGTTTTTTTTTTCTTTTTTTTTTTTTTGATAAATTTAAATATTATTATTGAAGTGTAAAGAATTTTGAAAGGAAGGGAAGGAAAAGGAAAAAGAAGGGAGGGAATTGGTAACTTATTAATATCATCTAACAATTAGAAAAATAGGGAAGTAAAGCTAAAGCTCCAACCAAGCCTAATTCGATTGATTATTTTAAAACTTTCTTTTCTTTCGATATTCTTCCAATTTTGTTGTGAAAGGAAAGTGATATTTTTGGGTTTTGAGTGGGGAAGAAGCTGTTAAGAGAGTGGAAGTGCTAGGCCATAGACTCATGGTGGTAATTTTGAGCTAAAAAATTTTGAGGCTTGAGGAGAGGGGTAGGGAGGGCGGGGAAACAAAATTCCTCCAATTTTTATTGGAAAGGAAAGGGAATCTTTAACGTTTTGTGTTGGAACTTTAAATTAGAGAAGAGTGGAAAGGGGGATTCTAATTGCCTTTTCGTTTCTTGATGCCCCCTGAACTTGTATGTCACTTGTTTAGCTTCAAATTATTGAAGTGATGATGAATAATTTGATAGTATGATTCAAGTGCTTGTTTGGTCGACACAAATATACATAGGAAGTAGGAGTTCCTAAGAATTTGAAGAATGGAGAGTTGTTTGGTTGGCAGAACATAGGAAGTTATGCTTTACAGAATTGGAGTTTACTGAGGACACCTATGTAAGTGGAGTTTTCTATAGTTAACCAATTAACCTTTTTTTTTTTCCCAAGGGACCACTAATAGATTTAAGGGTCTCTTTATAGAATACAACTTACAATGTTGTTAATAAACTTTTAATATTTGTATGGTTGATATCTCTGAAAAATTTAATTGCTGCAATGTCCTTATTTTCACCTTTGTACTCATTTTTTTTCCTTCTGCAATTTCCTTAGTCTATTTTGTCCTCCAACTTCATCAAATATGATTGGTCTTGAATTCTGTAATAATTCATTACCTATTCTTTTATTAATCATATAGATATACAATTAAGACTTTCCTATCAAATTATGCGCATGTCTTGTTCTATGAATCTTTTAATTTTTATTAATTTATCTTCTATTTTTATTAAATTTTTTTTAAATGTAAATGGATTATAGCTCTACCTCTTATTCGTCTTATGTTTAGTTAATGGCTACTAGTCTACTACTATATACTTAAGTGAGGTGCATAGTGATTCTATCAGCCATATGGATGACCTTTTGTGCTCAATTGACTGGTATTCACTATTTTGTAAAGATTTTACTATGGGAGTGAGTGTTTATTATCTTTGTTGATTGTGGCATCGATTTTACTATTTGTACTCCCTCCTTTCTTTTTCTTTTTTTGTTATACTCACATTGCTTTATTTTATTTTAGGCCTACCCTCTTTACTATCGTATGCTTTTTATCCATGATAACTACACCTTTCCACACACCCTCTCTTTATTCATCTTTTTCTTACATCCACCCACCTTTTCATTTCTCTCTTTTAATTTATTTTACGGCACTCACCTTTTTCATGATTTTCTTAATTGCGTATATACATTGACCGAGTAGAACATAAAAGAACGGAAGAAGTACCTCTTAGTATCTAAAAATTGTCACACCCATCTCTTACTAACCTGTTAAGTTATTTTACCTATGCTATTATTATCGTTATTTTGTTAGGCCCTTTTTGGTTGAAGGGATTTGGCAGGAAAAGAAAAGAAAGGAAAAGATTTTAATATATTCTCATGTTTGGTTTGATGAATGACATGAAAATTTAAAGGAAAGAAAGGGAAGTGAAAGGAAAGCCTCTTTACAAATCTTCAGCTTTCCTTTCCTCCCAAATTTGGAGGAATTTAACTTAAAAGAGAAAATAAAAGCATATTTCCTTTCTCTTCCCTTCATAACATTTCATTTACCAAACATTGGAAATAAAATCTCTTCTTTTCCCTTCTCTTCCTTTCTTTTCCCCTCCTTTCCTTTCTCTTCTTTTCCTTTACTAACAATGAACCAAACAAAGCCTTAATAACTTCTTTTTCACCTATCACTCTTTTGTTCTTTGATTCAGTTCTATATTAATGACTTTGGCAATATTTGGAACCATGTCATAATTATAACTTTTTGGCTTACTCGTTGTGTGTGTCACTTGCTACTAATAACAATGAAAATCCATTATCTGGCTCCCTTCCACCATAGTGGGCTAGGGGTAGTGTTAGATGTGGATGGAGTCATATGACATGTTTGCAATTGTAAAGGCATGCTTTCATTAGGATTTGATTGGTAATTTGTCCCTAATGTTTAATCAGACCTTAATAGTGTAATAATGTTATCTACTCATCTCTCTATGTTGTAAATCCTTTTCCTTCCAAGAGATCTGCAGATGGTAGAATGGGGTTTCTGCAATCATGTGGGAATTCTGACACTTGAGAACATGAAAAATGAGGTATGGGAACATAAATAGTGTAGTGTTCTCATTTTATGTCTTTCTTGGGGACTTGGGATCTAATTTTTTAGTTCAATAAGAGCAGGTGTCAACTTTTTGGGGGAACCAGAACTCTTGCAACATGTGGAAATGCTGCTGTTGAGAACATAAAATATAAGGTGTTGTAACATATGTAGCAGTTGCCCTGTTCTATGTCTTTGTTGGGGACTTGGAAGCTAATTTTTTAGCTGCAAGAAGGGCAGATGTCTATCATCTAGGACATCCATGAATGAATGCCAGAGAAATATTGGACATGCCCTGTCAATTCAAATGGGCTTCTACATTCCTCAAGAAGAAACAGAGGTTATATTATTTTCAATGTTTATAGGATGCCGAATAAGTTAGCATTTTGAGATGGTGGTCTTCTGTGTACTTAAAAAGTTTTTGTTTTTTAATAGGAATACAATTGGATGCTTTAGGTAAACAGGAATGAGACTGTGAATATAAAGGCCTTTATAAATTGTGTTACATTAATTTTAGATGATAAATGGACTAATGGGCTAGATGTACGTTTACTGAATTAACGGGCAAATTCCTTTCCTTTTTGGTTAGCCAAACAGTAGCTAGGATGAATATTCTGTTTTGGTTTATTGAAGGTATACAGGGTTGGATACTTGATTGCAGGATTAATCACAAAGCTATAAGATCTATGTATACTCAATTCCTTAATAATGACTATTGAAACTCCATTGTGTTTAGAATTTCTTGTAAGTGATGTAAACAATTACTAAAACTTGCTTTTTAGTTTCCATACTGTGATTCGATGTCATATTTTAATGATGATATGAGAAGTGTAGCATACTTTTAGTTTAAATGAGGAAAATGGATGTATTAAGAAAGTGATTATGAGATAATAAACATTACTTTTAGTTTAAATGAGGAAAATGGATGTATTAAGAAAGTGATTATGAGATAACAAACATTGCAGCATCAGAATGTTGGATCCTAGGATCCTTTTTTCAGTCAAAAGTAGAATATTTTAAATTTTAAAACTTCTGCTAAAGATTGGGATTGACCGCCTGTGTGGAACATGGAACATATCATCCTAAGCATTTGATCGGAAATTTAGCAATCTTGATAGCAAATTGAATTTGCCTTATGAAAGTCTTTTTTGAGTTAAATTGTTGCCCCAAATTGTTTAGTAAAGCACATGGAGTTATCTGTAAGTTCATGAGTCAAGTGACTGTTTAGTAATATTGCAAACCATGTTTCATTGCCTTGAGCATCAGGCAGCTACGGTTTCAGGGGATCTGAAAAGAATTTTTTTGATTGGATCAGAGAGGTAGAGCCTAGAGCCTTATTATATCAAGTATATTTGGTGTCTTGATCTCGTCTTTGGTGGGGAATAGAGAAACCCTTGGTATTATTTAGCTAATGAAAATTCAACTTCCTTTGTACTTCATATTATTTAGCTATTGAAAATTTTACTTCTTACTCTTCTTAGTTCAAACCCCATTTTCACCTCTCTTTTCTTCTGCCTACCTTACTTTAGAATGCAATCTAACTATTTGACTCAAACAGTTTCCTTTGTTTTTCATTACAGAGAATTTCCCTATTGGTTTTAATATCAGGTGCCTGCTTAACCAACTTAGCTAAGTTAGCAGGTGCATGTCTTCCTGCTCATGATAAAAGTTGACCTTCAAGATGCTGAATATGCTATCCCTTTACCTTGGTTATAAATTGGGCTAGTTAAACTTAGCACGCAAGTATAAGCCCAGTTTTATGGTGGGTAAGCAAATTTTGGAGTTTTAAAGAAGAGTAAAACCTCTTCTTAGGTCATAGTATCTAGTGACCATCAGCATCAATATTTTCATTTAGGCATTTCTTTTCTTTTGGTTTTTATGATTGGGTTATTTATTTGTCTGCTATCCTTATGTTCTGGACTGCATATGTCAAGCTATATGGTATACAATCTAAACTCCTCTCTTCTACTGGTCTAACTAACGAGATGAAGATTAAGGACACAAGTATGGTGTGCAATATTACTTGCATATTGCAAAGATTGCCTTTTAATAGGTTTGCAAAGATTACCTTTTAACAAGTATTGCAAAGATTGCCTTTTAATAAGTATTGCAAAGATTGCCTTTTAACAAGTTTTTACAAATATTGCAACACCTTTATATAGGTAACCTATACCTATATGCAATGTTGTGCTAATATTATATTCCAGAAGTATATCCTTTTTACTCTTCCTTCCAATAATTGATACTGAACTAAATGGGTCTTTCAGTCAGCTCATTTTCATTTTGCCTCTTTTGAACGGTCTAATGTTGATACTTTAATTAGTATTTTTACTGTGGTCTTAAAGCAGTGACTTTTTTCAATCTTTCTTGTTGGTAGCTTCTTTATATTAATTATCATCTATGATTTCCTTTCCAGGTTCCAGGTGATAGCTTATCTTCAGCAAATATGGTGGTTTGAAGTTGATGGTGCTGTACAATTCCCTTTACCTCCTGATATCTACACTCTTTCCTTCAGGTTACATTTGGGGAAGTTTTCAAAGAGACTAGGACGTCGCACATCTAACTTTGAACACACACATGGTTGGGATATAAAGCCAGTCCGATTTGAGCTTACCACTTCGGATAATCAGCATGCTACTTCTGAGTGTTACTTGGATGATTCAGAATCGGATGAGATGAAGGAAAGCCTGAAGCGTGGGTGTTGGATAGAGTACAAAGTTGGTGAATTTATTGTCACAGATACAGATCCTGTACCTGAAGTCAGGTTCTCCATGAAGCAGATTGATTGCACGCATTCCAAAGGTGGTCTTTGTGTAGATTCAGTATCTATCATTCCTAGTGATTTAAGAGAGAGAAGAAGATTGCTTTCAAATTAGCTATATCAAACAAATCACCATGCCTATTATAAAGTTAGCTGTCTGGAACTTGGTATCTATCATGCTCTGCTTACCTTATAATAATTTTGTTGCATGAGGAATATCGTATCTATATGGTTCTGTAATCTTCACTGAAATAGGTCGCCTTATTTTGCTTTATTTTACACACAAATTTACAGAGGAAGAATGTAGGAATATATACTGCTTTTGTTTGCTCAGATGCTTGATGAGCTTGTGATTAACTGGGGTTTGCTCTGATGTGCATTTTGAGCATGTAAATTATTTGTTGCATTTTTTATCACCACATTCGTTATACCGATGTCTTGAAAGGATTGTAACTTTGCAAAGTATCTTAGCTGACCATCATTTATTTGGTGTACTTCTATAAGCTCACCTTTCTGTACATTATTGCCAACACCTTGAACTTGAACTTTTACAAAGAGATGATAGATAGGTTTCGTAGAGATATACATTAAAGTCTTGGTTAGTGGGTAGAATGCCAACACCCATCTTCGGTCTAGCATGTTGGTGAACAAATGCTCTAGGATGTGCCGATAATAGTTATGGATGCTTGACTGTCTTAGTAATTATGTCTAAGTTTCTGCAGCATTAGTAAGCATGATTATCTTTATTCTTGCACTAGTTTCCTGCCCTTGCATTGTATGAACCTAGAAAAAGATGGCAGTGAGCCATGTTGGCTTAGCTTGCTGCTAGCATGAACCCATTGGATGCAAAACCTGGCATGAGGCCTCCTGGTTGGCTGTGGGCTGTGCATACAGCCGGTTTTTTTTACTTATCACTCTTGAATGGTAAGATTTAAAACTGTAGACAGTAACTTTTCAAGGGGAGGGTGGCCTATCACATAGAGCAACTTTCCCCGCTGCAACTGTGCTGCAGCAATCAGTGCCATCAGTAACTACTACTGATGCCATTTCCTGCTGATATGATGCCAACCATCTGTTTGTAGTTATGTAAACTTGGCTATTTATTATAGATTGTATATTTAAAGTTTTGAAAATGGTTATCTTAAAGAGAGATGTCATCATTCATTAAATTCGACCCTTTGTAAGCTTTTATTAGCTTAAATTCAAACTAGAGGAGTGATTTGTTATTTTTTTTTCAAGCATAATAGGCGTATTTCATACATAAATTGTACTGTACTATTAGTTATACAGTAGATGAATTTAGATAAAATAAGCCGAAAAAGTACCTTGTACTCTTATATATAACAAATTCTCTAATGAAAGAGACTAGTGCCATATAAAGAGCTGAAGTTAGGAGTTATCACAAGATGGTTAGACAAGTTTTTGAAACCCACAAAAAGATAAATTGTTGAGGTTGAGGTAGTGGATCTAGTGGAGTAGTGATATCGTTCCTCATCTTATATCCGTGAGGCTTAAAGGTTAGGGATCAAATTTCATGGGATTGTATAAGGGATTTTTCTAATCCCCTCTCAAATGAGCCTCCTTATCATAAAAATAAAATGTAATCAAAACTAGTATTGTAACAATTTTGTTTCAATATATTCCAATTCACAAATAAGAAATGGTAGTAAATTTATAGTTTCTTTAGAAATGATTTTCCTTTCAAGAAAACTCGTTGTAAATCTGTATAAGAGTCTTAATACCTTATTAGTTAAAGTATGTAACCTTGTTATTTACTCACATCCATCAACATGCATATAAATAAATTTAGTAGGATAAGGTTAAAGCGTGTGTGTGAAGTGTGTTAGTTTTAGGATCCAGTTCATATAAGCCGATGAGTAAAAAAAAATGTCAATATAAGTAACAAGAAGATATTTGTAGATATTTTAAGAAATACTCGTACAAGAAGATTATTTGTGGACGAAGGAGTATATTTCATGCTAAAGTCTAGAGATAACGCAATGACATATCACAATCACTCAAAATTAAATTTGCACAAGAGCAGTTCTACAACAATCTTGACTCCCTAGAAGAGTAGCAATTATCCCTCTACTCGGATACCCAGCAGTTCAGCACATCAGAACTCCTGACACTTTTCACTGATTGCAATTAGCCCCAAAACTAATACCCAAATATAACCAATTCAACTAGGGGTGTGCAGAAATTGACCTGGACCGGAAAATCGACCGGGACCGGACCGGTTGATTCTGGTCCGGTCTTCGGTCCTCACAAATTGGGGATTCCGGGTTTCCGGTCCGGTTAAAAACCGGAATATTACAGTCCGGACCGGAATGTGTATTTTTGTAATTTTTTGGGTGAAAATTTTAAATTTTATGTTTAAATTTCTAAAAAATTTAGGTACAAAACTTGTAATTTATAAATTCTAAGTGTAAAATAGGAAAACACGCAAACAAAAACAAGACGTTAAAAATATATGTATATATTAAGATACTAAAATGAAAAAGAAAAATAAAAAAATAATGTAACCGGTCTAAAACCGGACCGGACCAGAATAAACAGGTCTGGATCGGTACCCAGACCGGTTTATTACGGTCCAGTCCCGGTCCCCAAAAAAATTCGATTCCAGGTTCCGGTCCCGGTCCGGTCCGGTTTTGGACCGGTGCACAGCCCTAAATTCAACAATGAAAGATTAAGAGAATATTTGTTACTTTTATATAAACTCTTTTTTTTTTTTTACCTCAAGTATTCTTGTCAGATTCTCAACACTTGTGCGTAAAAATTAAGCAATATTATTCTTTTTTTTTTCTTTATGTTTATGTAAAATAGCCGAGTCTGTCACTTGAATTGTGGACCAATACAAGTATCAAGTATGACATACGTGTAGCATACAAGTAGAAGTATAGGAGACAACTTTCTGTTAACACTGCAAGTGAATTAAGGGTTTACACTGTATTTAAGCAGCAAATGACTCGGGATTGATGAAAACACAGTATACAGTACTCTGCATTCTTCAACTATCTCTTTCTCAATTTTGTTTTTTCTATTAACAGTTATGAAAAAATATTTTAAACCAAAAAAAAAAAATAAAAAATTGCAGGTAACATCTACTCATTATATGCTTCACATACTAGCAACCTTCCATTAAATTGTCTTATGCTATGTTTTTATTTCTCTGTTAACTGCTAGAGCTCTGTTTGGCTGTGAAGGCGTGAGAAGAGGAATTCATAGGCTGTCTGTTTTAATTAAGACCAGAATTTGGGGACCTGATGGTGACTTTTGATGCCATCCAAACAGGCTCTCTATTTTGTAGTAATGCCCTTTCAAAATTTATTCCTCTTTCAGTTTAGTTTATGTTGTGAAAAGATGATGTAACTTTATGATTGATATTTTAAATTTCACTAGGTTATTACTGGTTAGTTTCACAAAGATGAGAGTAATCGAAAAAGTACCCTAAAATCAAAGTAAACCTATTTTGTATTGCTTAGACTTAGGAGAATACGTACTCAATTATCCAACTCGGCTATTTAGTGATTTTCTTATAATGATTTATGTCAAAATCAAATCAAAGGTTTGAAATATTTTTATTTATTTATTTATTTATCTATGTTTGAGAGTAACACAAATTATTAAGAGATTTTGCTATCATAAAACTAAATTCTAGAAAAATTAAATAAGGATAAAGAGTCAAATACTTTACTAAATTTTTTATTGTGGCTTCAACCTTGTTTAAATAGGTGATGGAGAGAAAGTTCAACAATCTCTTCTATTACAAAGAATATATTGTGCTTAAATTCATAGTATTATACATGATAACACCATTCTTTATCTACCAGCCTTGGTAAATCATCTATGCAAAGTTGCTGCTAGCAGTCTTAAACTGTCACATAACTTAAAAGAGACTACGCAAAAGAATAAGGCAATAGGAGAGGCATGCGCAAAAACAACAGGTAATTGAACAACATTTTACCAAAATATGATGCACGTCATGCTTCACAAAATCACAGGTTGTAACAAAACTAACAACGTGACAATCAATTTTGGACAGCATGAATTCACGTCTAGAAAAATCTAGCACATAAAACAAAGTTATGCAGAGGCATCAATCCCAAGCTAGCTAAAAGTATTAATTATTACAGTAGCAATTTTAGCCTACCATCCTTAGAGAAAGCCCTTTTTTAAAAGATAAAATTTTCACATCCTAAACTTTAAGCCAACATTTCTTGAAATTATTAGAGTGAAGTCCCTTTCTTTATATTGTTGTCCTTTTTTTTTTGTCAAACGATTTAAATAAACAATTGAATGATAAGTTACCCAAATATTTTGGGATAGTTTTAAGTCGAAAGTAACCAAATATGGATTGGAATACTAAAATCTTAAGGAGCATTCCCGAGATCTCTTCCACCAACTCACTTTACAATTCTTGTAATCAATATGATCGTTTTTCTGGTGAGTTTTCACTGTTACATTTATGTATATATTCTCATTTTGTTAACATTTTTGTAGATAATATAATCTTAAAGGTATTTCAAGCATATTGAATAAGTCATGTTTTTATGCTATTGTTGGGATTTTTTATTTATTTTTTTTTTTTAAATAAAACAAGTATTAGAAGTCAGTTGGTTATTATGTTAATATTCTACTCCGTATTGTTATCTTTGGTAAATATCTTTTAGGAGTTTTAGGTAACCTTAGTTTGTACTACATACGAAGTATAAGTTTGTGAATATCACTACAAGGTAAGCCATTTTCTCCAATTCTTCTTTAGTTTAACAAGTTGGTTTGAATCAGGCTTCTAATAGTCACCCGTTTATGAATTATCGTGTGGCCTGAAATATTTTATTATAGTCATCGGTTTATGAGCTATCATGTGGCCTGAAAATCTTATTAGTATGAAGTACGAAGTATTAGGTTTAGAGGAGCTTGATTCCTTGCTTTAAACAAACTCCTTTATTTTGCCTTTGGTGTTATTAACATGAATATTTTAGCTTTTGTTACTGTTTAGCTTTGTAGTTTGATTAAGCATGGATATGTCAAAATAATAAAATATTATTTTTTTATGAGTTTGTCCAATAATATTGAGTTCCCATTACTAACTTTTATTATACTCATTTAACTTTTGCAATCTTTATAACAGTACAAATAGTGATACGGAACAAACCTAACTTAAGTTATGTTCATAATCTTGTATAACAACTATTGAGTATAGATATTTTCATACGCTAAACATATATGCACCATTATAAAGCTTATATTAGCTTGCTCATTATTTATATTCCCCAAGGTTTGGAGGTGATGAAGCATCATGGTGCAGTTGAGATGATGACCGCAAATGTTATTCCATCAAATATGGAAAGAGACATGGTTATGATGAGCTTTGGCAATCAAGAAAAGATGAAAAGGCGGCTAACGACAAATCAACTAGAGTCACTGGAGAGTAGTTTCCATGAAGAGAGGAAACTAGACCCTGATAGAAAGATGAGGCTTGCTAGAGAGCTCGGCCTTCAACCTCGGCAAGTCGCGGTTTGGTTTCAGAATAGGAGAGCAAGGTGGAAGGCTAAGAAGCTTGAGCATTTGTATGATGCTCTTAAGCTTGAGTTTGAAGTTGTGACCAAAGAGAAGCTGAAGCTCCAAGAGGAGGTTAGCATCTATCCTTCTATTAGAGACTAAGGCCCTAAGAGTTTACATTTATGTGTTATTTTAGTTTTGCATGATTTTCTTTTCAAATGATGAGGATTATAAATACCATAAACATATAACATTATTTTACGGTTAATTGTCATGTTTATAATAAATGTCACACTGTTAATAACTAACATAAGTTTGGACATTGTTAATTTAATTTGAAATCACATTGTGACTTTACTTGTGACAAATTATTTGAGACAAAGGTAGCAATGATTATGATGACGAAAAATGGTACAAGTACATAAATTATCAACTGGCTAAGAGATTGGATAAGTTGATAAGGGTTTTATTCCAATTTAGTTTGGGAGAGCTTAATCCACTGATTGGGGCTTGATCCGTTCGAATTCGGATTAGTTAAAGTCTAGTTAGCTTTAGATAACCTGGTATCTTTATACGAATTGGTACGCAAATTCAATTGCATGTTAAAGGTTACTTCTAATTTCTAAAGCCTAATGGCCGTCAATTAAATGAGGTTTTCAACGTGTATATGCTATGTTATAGTCCGTACAAGTTTTATACATCAATCAATTAATAGTTAAAAATAAAATGAATGAACAGGTACAAAAATTAAAGTCTATGCTAAAGGAACAAGCTACAAAGAAGCAAGTCTACAACAGCTATACAGAAGCCTCATGTGAAGAGACCGTTGAGAGTACGTCAGCTGCAGTTGCAAACCAAAACAAAAGTATTGGTCGTGAGCACAACAAAGAGGGTCACTTTCTCTTCAATGTTGACAATTACAACGCAATATCATCACCTTCTTATTGGGGTTCTCTTGCATGATTGATCACACCTTATGTTTTGAATTTTAATTATATAATCTAACTTTTATTAGAAAAATTATTTAGCAAGATATGTTGATTAGTGGTGCAACTAGTATTTTGGGTGCTTTTGTATGTATGTACTACTAGTAATTGAGAGCTTCACTACTATAACATGATGATGTTCTTACCAAATCTACTTTGGATATTTTGCTCAATCTATAGACTAGAGTATTACGAATTAGGATTGACTGTACTGTGTCAAGTTCAAGTATGTGAGTATTATATGCCCCATGTTAAAAATAAAATATTACGTAAAGTGTTTTCACTTTAACCGAAGTGGACTAATTCTCCTATTATCAATTAGTTTTAGTGTGACATCTCATTTGATTTTGTAAGCGGGTTTTTAAACTTTTTTTTTTCCTTCCAAATTTGAGTTGATCGGTGGCCAGTAAGCTTAGGCCTTAGGATCAAATCTTCACAAGATTGCAGGTGGGTGGAACTTAATTAAATGATCTACCAGACTACCGGTGTTGGAAGGTTGTCATTTGCAAGTTATTCCAGGCAACGACAATAAACCTGACAATTTGGAGATAAGATGGCTTCACTGCTCTTGTTAAGTTATTAGTGAGAATTAAACTTGAGACCAATTAGAATTTTGTTGAAATTCCTCACTATATAATTCCTTGGTGCAATCTTATTAAATTTTTCATTACAATAAAATTTGTAGCAGCTTTATGACAAGCAATTAAGTGTAGCTAGTTGGTTGTCCAACTGTCTCTTAAGCTTTTTTAAATGTCACTCTAGTCTAAAGTTCAAATCCGTTGTTAAACATAAACCCCGTAAGTGATTCTATCAAAGTAAAAATTCAAAGCATTGCTCGAGCTTGAAAGTCCTCCTTCTACTCTTATGAGATGAGTTTGATTCCCACTCTAAGCAAGTGAAAAATGTGAAATCTTGTATGGATTTGCAATTGTTTAAAGAATGCATTTTCGCTAGTAGTTAGAAGAGAAAATTGTGAAAAAGGACCTTTTAAGTGGTCGACTTTTTGAAAAAGGATCTTTTAAGTTAAAACTTGTGAAAAAGGACCTTTTAAGTTGCATTTTGTTTGTATGGGGTACTTGGGTGACCCTCCGTGGTGGTCAATGCTGGAGCTCCGGCGTTGACTATCACGTGTTAGTCACGTGACTTTTTTTTTTTTTTTAAACCAAAAAAATCCCAAATTTCCCTCCTTTCCCGACCTAACTCTTTCATTGATTAGGTCGGGAAAGGAGGGAAATTTGGGTTTTTAAAATTTTTTTTTTTTTAAAAAAAAGTCACGTGACTAACATGTGATAGTCAATGTCGGAGCTCCGGCATTGACCACCACGTAAGGTCGCAAGCTCGCCCAAGTACCCCATATAAACAAAATACAACTTAAAAGGTCCTTTTTCACAAGTTTTCACTTAAAATGTCCTTTTTAAAAAAATCGACCACTTAAAAGGTCCTTTTTCACAATTTTCTCTAGTTAGAAACTAAAAATCAAGACGGATTTATTAAGACCGCAGGTGATTATGATTATATTTTAAAGTATAAAAAATTTACCATATTACAATAAATTTCAAATGTGACAAATAAAAGAAAATGGAGGGAGTATTATTAATCAATAATATCAACGAATTATCTATTTACCATATTATATTTTTCACAAAAAAAGAAAAAAAAAAAAAAAAAAAAAAAAAAAAAAAAAAACATATGATATGATAAAGAACAAATAAACCCGAAAGAACAAAAAAAAAAACCCAATCATCAAAAGGGTCAAAAGGTTCAACAACTAATTCATTCTTTTTTCCCATCCTCTCTGACAAACAAAGACTATATACCTTACCTCCCTTCAGATCGGAAAACTCACCGGAAATGGACAGCCGGCGAAAATCCACGGTGGCGGTCACGGCGGAGAAAGCGGAGCTGAGAGAGAAAGAACCGGCGGTTGAAGAAGAGGAAGAAGACGAAGTAAGCGAAAGTGGAAGCGATTATACGTCGGAAGACGAAGGTAAAGATGATTATAGAAGAGGAGGTTATCATGCTGTTCGAATCGGCGATTCCTTCAAAAATGGAGCTTATGTTGTTCAGAGTAAGCTTGGTTGGGGCCATTTCTCCACCGTTTGGCTTGCTTGGGATACCAAACACTCGGTATTTCTCCAATTTTTTTGTTGTGTTGATTAATTTCTATTTTTGATTGCAAAATTAATTTAGATTTTTTGATCTGGATTGTTTTTGTTTGAATTTGAGTTTTTGACCTTGTTTTTGGTGTTTGATTGATCATTTTGTTGATTAATTTGTTTGTGGAAGCTTGCATTATCTTATTGATAATGTTATGGGACTCAGTATGTTGTATTCGTTTGTTTTCTGTGAAATGTTTGGGAAAATATTTGTAAAAATTGTTCTACTGAGGAGGTTTGTATTTTTCCCTTTTTGGCTATCTTATTAGTAATTTCGATTTTTAATTTTTTTTTTTGGTTGATTTTGAAATTATGTTATAGTTCTAGCAAAAACCGTTGATAAATGTAATGAGGATGTAGGTTTTGCACCTGTATACTATTTTATTGACGCGGTTTGTTTGTGTAAGCTTCTGTACTTCGTGTTGTCTGTTTTCTGAGTAGTTCATGAATGCACTGTCGGTGTGTGGCAATGGTCAATGGGAGTATCACAAGTATGAGAAAGTTGAGTTTGAAAAGAAGAGTGGAATGTATTCTGCTGTCGTTATTACTGTTGACGGAAGATTAGGCTGTGGTAGTTACCATTAGGTTTCTTTTGAAATGTTGTCTGTAAGTTTGTTGGGATTATTGTTATGTACTGATTTCCATTCCTTCTGTCTACATTATGTTAACACTCAAATTTTATTGAAAATGCTGGGTAGGAGGTTTATGTTATTCTGTTTTCTTCTTTGCTTTGTTTTCATTTTTTTGTTTGTTTTTATGAATTAGCGATATGTAGCATTGAAAGTGCAAAAAAGTGCGCAACATTACACAGAAGCAGCAATGGATGAGATAACGATTTTGAAACAGATTGCTGATGGTGATCCAGATGATAAGAAGTGTGTTGTGAAGCTTTTGGATCACTTCAAACATTCCGGTCCAAATGGACAGCATGTGTGTATGGTGTTTGAGTATTTGGGGGACAATCTTTTGACACTAATTAAGTATTCAGACTATCGTGGGATGCCTCTAGCTAAGGTGAAAGAGATATGTTATCATATTCTAGTTGGCTTGGATTATTTGCATAAGCAGCTGTCTATCATACACACTGATTTAAAGCCAGAAAACATTTTGTTGTTGTCGGTGATAGACTCATCTAAGGACCCTAGAAAAACTGGTGCTCCTCTTATTCTTCCTAATACCAAGGACAAAACTATTTATGAGTCTAGTAGCACAAAGGATAGTAAGTTGTCGAATGGAGATTTGACAAAGAATCAAAAGAAAAAGATTCGGAGAAAGGCGAAACGTGCAGCTCAAGGGTGTGCTGGGAAGGAAGCTGCTGCTGAATCCGAGCAAGATCCTGATGCATCAGGTGGTGTATAGTTCTAATCATTGTAAAAGTTTCAAATAGGGATTGCATGAAAGTTCAATTGAATATTCTAACACTGTGGTTAGATCATCAGATGTCGATGGTGTGAAGAGGACAAGTGGAGGAAGTTCAGTTCATAAGAGAGGGAGCCGATCAACAAGGCGGAAACTTTTGGAGTCTGTGGACCTCAAATGCAAATTGGTCGACTTTGGAAATGCTTGCTGGACTTACAAACAGTTTACAAATGATATTCAGACCAGGCAGTACAGGTGTCCTGAAGTGATCCTTGGATCAAAATATTCTACCTTTGCTGACATGTGGTCCTTTGCTTGCATTTGTTTTGAGCTCGCAACTGGTGATGTTCTCTTTGATCCTCATAGCGGTGACAATTACGACAGAGACGAGGTATGTTTCTTTTTTAACTTTATATCATTATATCTTTGCTGCTTTATCAATTATGGCTACTAGAGAATGATTATATAAACTATGACAAATGTATTCTTAATATTATTTAGAAAATATTTAGAGTCACTGGAGGTGGCTGTGGGCTCGTTGCATAGTGTCTAATAATATTTGTATTTTTAAACTCTTTCTGCATTTCCTACATTAAAGAGTGGTTGTTTCATGATTCCAATTCTGTATTGTTTAGGTCAGTAGTCATTAACAACCAATATTTACTCTGCATTCCTACATCTAGCAGATTGATATTAGATTAAAATCATAAAGTTGATTGTGTACACATGTGTTTGGTCTAGTTAATCTGATGATAACTTTGTTAGAGGACATAAGAAGGTATGTGATAAGCCATATAGCCTGTCTATCATATAGTTCCTGGCTTGTAAACATGTATTGTATGTATTATTTTGGGATTGAGTTAACTCTGTGTTATGCTGTCGTAACCTAGCACAATCCTCGTTTTCTAGCATCTGACTTGCACCCACCTGTAATTGCTTATGGCTAGATCTTCCTTCCTTATATAACTTTGTTTCTGGTTTCTTTTCTATCTTCTATGCCCAATTTTTGGATCTGTTCCTTGTAATTATGATTTCTAGTCATCTTTTCCTTTTCCGCTCTCTTTTGCCACAAGTTCTGCACCTTGCCACATTGCTAGTAGACCACTATTCGCTTCCCTTATGAAGTCTCTGGATTTTATCTTCTACTTCTCACTTGATACCACAAGAGAGAATCTGAATCTTGTTAAAACATAGTGGAGTTGTGAGAGCTTCAGTGATGGTATCCTTGTGTTAGTGTCATCAATCTCATTATGGTTGATTAGAGGCCTGTGAATATGTTTGAAGTGCACTTTATGCTCATTCTGTGAATATTATCCATGGATGTACTAACTCAGTAACTATTATAATAAATAACCTCTCATTTCTTTGTTTTCTATTTGGTTTCCACCATAAAGATACTGCTTCCCCCCAACCCCTCCCCCTGCAGTTCTTTATCTTCTTCCTTCTTTTTGAGGTAGGGTAGTTGATCAGTTGATGGCTTCATGTAACAATAATAGAAACACCAAAAACACAATATCTAAAATTCAATTCTGTTTTACCCATTTGCTCAATGTTTAGAATCGTATCCAGAATCTACTAACCACGCACCCTATGGGATGGTTTTCTTGCACCTCTTCAAAAAAAACTTACCTTATATTGTGTATGTAGTTTTTTCTTCTCACCTCTTACACTATGTTAGCTATACATAGTAGCCTCTCTTTATTTATTTTTTTTCATTTTTAATAATTAAGGTGGTTTGCCTTCTTTTGGGGCAGTTATTAGACTTGTAACTTTTTAGGAAATGTGTACCCATAGTACACTATGCAGTGAGTGGGCCGAAATCTAGGAGAAGATTAGGGGAAGGCAATGAATATAGTGAAATAGAAGGCATAATAGTGTTAACTTTAGTGAAGGTAAGGGATGTGAATTTAGCAAAGAATATAGTGAAATAGAGGGCAGAAAGTTATTAGTGTTAGTGAAGTTAAGGCATGTGAATTTAAGTATATCATGTACTTCCTTCGTGTCTTTTTACTTGACCTATATGGCAAGCAGTTTAAGGAAGAAATTAGAGAAAAGATAAACAATGTTCTTAATACACACACACACACACACACACAAAATTCAATAAAAGGGATATATTGGGGGTTTTATGGTATTAATTTATTTTTATTTAGAGTATGTTTATTTTTTATCAATCCCTTCCTTTAGCTGGGTGCCAAAAGGCTATAGGTCAAGTAAATTAAATCTGAGGAAGTAGGAAGGAAACGTCATGTTAAGAAATCAATATTCTTAAAAAGAAGACAGGAAATGCAGTTTTGATTAATAATTTATTGAAGTATTTCAAAGTGGTACGCTTGTACTTAAGTTGCTTACTTAGTATTTCTTAGGCTTCTATTTCCTTTTCCTATAATGCACGGGAACAATAGTATTTGAAATTTGGTTCTTGCCTGACATCTAGTATTCTAGGATCACTATCCTAGCCATATTTAATAAGATTGCAGGGTTTAACTTACCTAGGAAATCTTATGGATATGGGGAAAGGGTAGTCCCCCCCCCCCCCCCCCCAAACTCTTTGAATTTTCTAGAAGGAGCTGTCTGGGTAGTGTATGAAAAGGAGCGCATGAGGTGCTAGGCGATTAGGGTATAACACCTTTTTTTCTAGGCGAGGTGCATTCAAAGAGGTGCACGTAATTGGTTTTATATTGTGTGCCTCATTTCAAAGAGGCACAATATCGCCTCATTGCTCCTAGAGGCTTTTATTACATTGGGTAAGCCAAAATTATTCACATGTGGTTGTAGTGCTTCATTCATTCCCAGTCTAGATCAACGTTACAAGGAACGCGGTACGGTGCCACGAATCGCGAACTGATTCGTGTGAACCGGAACGCGGAACAAACGCGAACTGAGTCGCTAGTGGTCGCGAACCAGAACGCTGAAGGTGGCGACTCCTAGTTGTGGCTGATCGAAGACGGTTGTTCTCCCTCTGCGACTTCTAATGGGTTGTTTCCCGACATTTGCAGTGCAATATTCTCTCTCTTCCTTCTTTCACGTGCATTGCTTATTTAATTTTTGAAAATTTTCTGATTTTTTTCTATCTCCTCTCTCATGTTTTACATAGCAGTAACTAGGGATGGCAACGGGTCTAGAAAATGAAGACCCGGATCCGGATCCGTCGGGTCTAGAAAATGAAGACCCGGATCCGGATCCGTCGGGTCCAAAACGGGTCCAATATATTTTGTCTAATTTTTTGCAATAAATGTAATGTTCGGGTCAAAAAATTTATTTCAAACTTATGTTGTTGGCTATTAAGTTCTACCCCAAATTAACCAACTTATACACTCATATTTTGAATTAAAATTATAAACAACAAAAAAAATACGATGTTAAATACAGTATGAGCTAGTGAAAAAACAACGATGGTATATATAATATAAGCTTCCAAAATTCTTCTCTTAAAAGGGTTAATTTTTATCATTACTAAAATTATCAACATTTTTAATAAAGAAACAAACAATTTAATTTTTTTTTAATAGGAAAAATAAAAAAACGGGTCCACGGATCTGGATCCGGGTCTAGGTCCTAGACCCAGATCCAGATTTGTTTTTGTCAGCAGGACCCGGATCCGACCCGGATCCGTCGGGTCCAAAATTTGAAGACCCAGATTCGTGAAAAACGGATCTGGATCCACGGATCCGGGTCGTGTCCAGATCCATTGCCATCCCTAGCAGTAACATTTTACTAGGGTGGCAGCTAGGGTTTTGTTTCAATTGGTAAATGGGCTTAAACCTCTATCAACAACTGGGCCTTTTTTTAATGAGCAACTTGGGCCTTCTATTTTATATACTCTAATTTTTTAGCAATCCACTCACCTAAATACATATTTTTGGAGGAGTTATTATATACTTGTGTTTATTTTAATTTCTAATATAAAATCTATTAATAAAAATCACCTATATTTTTTTTATTAATTTACTATTTCGTACCCAATCGTACCGGATTCACCACGGGTAGCGTTCCGCGTATTCGTTTCCGTACCACGTTTCGAATCGAATCCCGTTCCTTGCAACATTGGTCTAGATATCTTCTATTTGTTGGTTATTTTATTTTATTTTTTATTTTTATTTATTTATTTTTATGATAATGACAAATTTAAGGATGTTCTCTTTTGTTGGGAATAAGGAACAATGCAAAATCAGATTGCTTGGTAGAGTCTCTCATTAGATGAAGGCTCATATTTAGATTTCTGTATAGGGATACTTGATACCTCATGGTAGTTGTTACTTATACAGGGATAGCTGATACCTCATATTTAAGTCTCTCATTAGATGAAGGCTCATATTTGGATTTCTGTACAAGGATACTTTTATATTTGATTGCCAAATAATGTTATTGCACATAGTATGCTTAATGTGTATAGGTGACTTAAGTCACTTAAATATGCAAACTATCCTATCTGTAAGCTGCAACTTATTATACGAGAAAACTTGGTTTTTTTTTTTTTTTTAAGAGAAGAAATTTGAATTTCAATGTGGAGCACCCTGAATATACTGGTTCAAAGAAGGATAGGGAGTATGGAGCTTGTATGAGAATAATTTTGGGCGATCTTATGGTGTGTTTTGATGGGTACGAATGATTGTTTTTCGAGATTTAATTATTAGATATTTTATTCCTTTCCTCAAGTGTCCCACTGGGGGGGGGGGGGGATCAATGCTTCATCCCAAGGAGGGAATTGAAAGGGCTCACTCTTGATTCTTGCCTAAAATCTGTTTGGAGAGGGTGGTTTTTATTAAATATTTATCCACATATTGATCCTTGGAGATGCTATCTGACTTGGATATACCAATGTATAAAAAGGCTCAAGGCGCACCAAGGTGTTTCGAAGTACCTTGCGCCTAAGGTTTGCCTCGGTGTGTCTCATTGAAGTGAGGCGCATATAATAAGCAATACAAAAATTCCGAAAAAAAACTCTTTGTGCGCCTCAGGCTGCACCTTGGCGCGCCTTAGCTGTGCCTCATTGAAGTTGCCTCACCTAGACCATAAAAAGCGCATGACCTCTAACGCCTTGCGTCTCAGCACCTTAGGCGCGCTTTTTCAAACACTGGGATATACAGCAACTTTAATTGTTGTACTATTGTGTTCTTTGTGGCTCCATTGAGCATGCAATGATTTTATTGCTTGTTAGATATGGCTGATACTTATTGTTGCTGTTGCCTTGCGAGCAGTAGTTTTCTTCCGAATAAGGGGGAATTTGAAACTTTATTATGGTTATTTAAACCTCATATTCCAAAGTAAAAAAAATTATATCTATTATAAACATATACAACAATAACAGTATTAGAGCCTTAATCTCAATTAAGGCGTTGGCTACATGAACCAAGAATTCGTCTCTTGCTATTGTTAACCAAGATCCTCTCCTTCCATGACCTGTATCAAGTGCTTTATGCTTATAGTCCAATTTTTTCATTTTACTCCTTCAAAGTCATCTTTGTTCTCCCTGGATTTATTTTCAATGCTAATCCAACTTTCTTATGAATATATTTGTCCTAATTTTATCCCTTTAGGTGTCTCTGTGCATTCATCTCAACATAAGTATTTCAACCACTCCCATGAGTCCCATCTTATTAATATGATCCCTTCTAGATGACTCATACTAATCTATTGAATATTATTTATCCTTAAAGGTATATTAAGGTTACTCAACACCCTCTCCATTTGTGCCATCTAGACCATTGTGAGTCACATCTAGTATATACATCCATTCCTCCGTAGAATCTAACTTTAAACATTCTCTCTTGACAATTCCTTACCATCCAATGTTACTGCATCCTTACATGACTCGATGTAAAAAGACATTCCATAAACTCAGCTTTGCTCCTACTTAAACTTTTAAGATTCCATCTTTTGCCTCCATAGCTCTCATTTAGAATTAATCCCAATTCTATTCTTGTCCACTAATACTATTTCATCAACAACCAACATACACCATGGTTGTTGATTCATCTATTTCTTCTATTTTAGATTAGTTTTGGCACTTATCACAACACACAATTGTAGGTGATAAATTTTTGGAAAAATTAGAAATAAAAATCCCAACTTTCATCAATTTTGCTAGAATAATCCCAACTTTGGATTATTTTGAAATAATCCGAATTTTAGGGGTTCCTCTTTTTCTTCAATCCCAAAAACCGATGACCGGTTGAATGGGTTATTTTTTTTAAAGTGACACGTGTCATAACTGAATTGGCTAAAACAATTTATAATTTTTTTTTTAAAAAAACCCAACCAAACCCAAAATCCCAGCCACCAGCAAACCCCAAAAACCACCGGCCAACCCCAACAACCACTCGCCTAACCCTAAACGGCGGGGCTAATTCCCCTTCCCCTGCGCTGGTTTCCCCTTCCCTCTCCCCCTACACCGGTTTCTCATTCTCTACTCGCCGGTTTCCCCTTCCTTTTCTTCCAAAACCCCCAAAAACTCCTCTCCCACTCCCGAAAACCCCCTAAAACTTATCCCCACCGTCGAAAACCCTAGCCTCTTAGGTTTTCGGGTGGTGGGAGGAATGATTGAGGGTTTTTGGCATTGGGGAGGAGTTCCGTTGGTGGATTTGGGGTTTCGAAGTGGTGGTTTCGTGGGGAATGGCGGGTGTTTCGGGGAGGGAGGAAGGCGGCGACGCGGTGGAGGTTGCTTCAAGCGGCTGGCCGGCGACAAAGGGGTGGCAGGATGGGCGTTGAGGTGGTGGTTAGGGTGGCGGTGGGGTAAGGGGAGGCTGGCTGGTGGTTGGTGATTTTTGGGTTTTTTGTTTTGTTTTTTTTTTTTATTATTATTATTTTTGGGACCAATCAGGGGCTTGACACGTGTCAATTGATATGATATAATAGGTCATTGACTTTTGTTGACCGGTTTGGGATTGAAGAAAAAGAAGACCCCCCAAAGTTCGGATTGTTCCATAATAATCCCAATTATTCTAGCAAAATTTATGAAAGTTGGGATTATTTTTTTCTAATTTTTCCTAAATTTTTGGTTATCAATTGTTATTTATTGGAAAAGTCGACATGAAGGAAGCTAAGGGGGTATTATTTTATTGAAAATTAATTTTATAGTAGATAGAAGGTTTTTTTTTTATTTAATTTTTTTTTAATTTTTTAATTTTTTTTTATTTATTGAATGTGAGCGAGAGTGAAGCTCTAAATTTCTTTAAGTGGAAAGAGATGTATTAAAATAACAGTGAGGCATTTTTCAAAATAAAAGTGTAAAAAACTTTAATTTGGAGTGAATGAAAAAGAAATTGTAAAATCATTTTTTGGAGAGAGGGAGAATACTAAAATTGCTGTAAAGAAGAAGGGTCTTGTGTAGGTTCTTTGATGTAGTTCAATGGTGATAGGAAACTCCTTCATAATTCCAGCAAAAGCCCTTGAATTTGTTTTCACTTCTCCAAACATATTTACAAGAAATAAGGCTTCTTAATCAATGCCCACCAGATAACGTCACTTAGCACCTTATCATAAGCCCTCTCCTGGTCAATGAGAATCTTCTATAAATCTTTCTTCCTCAACCTAAAGTAATATCTTCATTTTCCTTATCAAATGTAAAGTTTCCATGGTACAATGCTCTGGTATACAACCTGATTGGTTCTCTAAAATACTTTACATCTTCTCAATTTATGCTCTATCACTCTCTCCCACAACTTCATGGTATGGTCCATAAGCTTAATTGCTTCAACAGATTGAGTAGACCTAATCATCCCCCCCCCCCCCCCCCTTTTTTTTTTTAAATAAATTAGTATAAGGTGCTCTTTCTCTAATCTTGCCTCCAGATCTTTGTTGAATAAATCTGCTAGCCAATTAGTTCCAACCTACCCGAGACATCCCTCAACCTTAGTAGGAATTTCATCTGGGCCAACTGCTTTCTAAAACGGTAAAAGCGTCACAGACTCAACAACCCACAACACAAACACACAAATATAAAAGAGAACAAAGAGATTCAGCCAGCAAAAGATTGTAGTTTGATTGACTGATTTAGTATCTTTAGGTTACAACTCTCCAAAGAAGTATCCTGTGGGTAAAATCTCAAATACACTAGTCTAATCACATGTCTCTCCAACTATCAAAACATTCCTTATATACACAAAGCAAGACTACAAAAGCTAACTGACATTTAATTGTTTTTGTCTCATTCCACATTCCAATGCTGCTCCACTACTTGTTTGTACCCTTCTGTTAAGAAAATCAGAACATTAATTGGGTTTGTCCTCTTGTGCCACTTGTGTCTCCTCCACCTGTGGTGTGGCTGGTTGTTGGCTTGCTTCCCCTTTCTCTGATAAAGCATATTGGTCGTTTGGGTGGTCCGATCATTGTCTCTAATACAAAAGGTTAATGTAGTTTGCTGCTTATGGCTGCAGTACAGGAACTTTTCATAATTTGACTAAGGATTGATTCAGTTTCCACTGTATCATTGCACTGGTGTTTCATTTTCTTTTTCGGGAAAATGGCTGGGACAAATGATTAAGGTATAATTTTACTCTCATAGTGGCCTGGAGCGTAGACTTTGTGTTGTCAAGGGTGGTCTTTCAAATTCTAACAAGTCATTGGGTATCCTGCTTTACTAATGTATCAGGGTCACTTCCAACCTTTGTTATTCAGTCTCAGACTTGGGTACATAGTGTGGGGGTTTGTCTAGTTTGTCACAAGTGTCAGAAAAAAGTTCCATGCATTTGCTCCTAAATTATGGGTGATTGAAGTGAAATGATATGTTTGATTAACATAGGTTCCTGCTGTCAGATACTTTATAGGATCCTCTTGTAAGAACAATTAAGACTAAAGATTAGCTTTTTGCATATGGTCAATTTTCTGTTAATCTAGTTTTTGTCCTTAATAGCCTTTTCTTCTAGATTTTCTTTTTTTGAGGTGGATGCTTTTAGAGAAATGGACGAGCTTTCTTGTTTGCGTGTAACTTTGGATTGATAACCTTGTGGATTTGATTTATTCACTTCAATTTGATTGACTCGTGCGAAGTTTCAACACTTGCGGCTATGAGGCGTTGTCAAATGGATTCCATTAGCTGCTTATTGACAAAATGATTTTATAAGTAGGACCATTTTGTGGGTTTAAACCTTGGCCTTAATGCCTATGCGTGCTACTAGTAGGGCTGTACACCGGTCCAAAACCGGACCGGACCTGTTTGGACCGGGACCTGAATCAGCAAATTTCAAGGACCGGAGACCAGACCTGATTCTACAGGTCCGGGTCAGGTCCAGACCTGAAAAGACCTGTTTTGTGCATTTTATTTATTTTTTGTTTAATAAATAACCTGTTGGATGCATATGGACCTGCACATGGACCTGTTTTGTGTTGCATAATTTAATTATTACATAAAATCTGAAAATATCAATCACAAAAACTACATAAATTACATATAACAAATAATTCATAAAATTACATAAAGTCTCTAAGTCTCAAATGCTCCCCCCTGCTTTTAGCTTCTTATCCGGAGGCAAAGTAGATTGCAATTCTTCCATATCCTTTTCAGAAAGTGGCTGTGACATTTGTTGAGAAAATGCAGCAGACCTTTTGGATTGTATAAGTAATATTTAAGTAACAATTATAAACAGGACCATGAGTTGATAATTATAAACAGGACCATGAGTTGATAATTTTTAAGTAACAATTATAAACCGGACCATGAGTAACAATTATATCATTTAAGGGATGCCTACGTGCCATGAGTTGCCCCTGTAGTAATTTTAAAATAATTTTTAACAAGTTATTGGTTAGTTGAATTTCTGGAATGTTTTATCTCAGTTATTGTAGTTGCCTAACTGGTTAAGGTCCTAGCATATCCCCAAAGGCCAAAACCTCATTTCTCATCTTAGCTGGTTATTGTTGATTCTTAGGCTTTATTCTTCTCCATTTTTTATAGATTAGTGAAATACATATGTTAATTTGCAGGCTTTCTGTTATGAAATAATCTACACACAATATTTAACTACCTGTCCCTTTTAATTTCTTTTACTTGATAATTGATATTGTTGTGTGGTAATAGTACTCACTAACCACTGCAGTTTTTGTAGTGATAGGTTTTGATATTTTGCTGAGCATGTTCGAAAGTAATAGAAAAGAGTGAGAAAGAAAATCTAGAATAATCTACCTAAGCAGCAAATAAGCTGTTCACCTCCGCAAGTCTTGAAAGAATATATATAGAGGCCACATTCATCTTATTGTCATTAGGTTGGCATGTGGCTAGCTTTAGAAAAATCTAGATAGCATGCGTATAATAGGTAGACGTGTTTTTGATTAGTTGTTGGGTGTCACTACAAAGCCTTAGCTGACTTTAGTAGATTAGCACTGTATAAGTACAGCTAAGCAAGTGTTAGTAGTTGTGATGTATGTATGAGTGACTTAAGTTTAAGCTAGCAAGTGTGAGTGTGCTAGTGCGTGAGTGCTGTTTAGCACACTTGTAATTAAAGTGTTTACAAATATCAGTGAGGTATCCCAATATTAATAGATGTGCATCCCTTGTGAATTCTTCTCAACATTTTAAAACATATTTGTGGCTATTGTAAAGTAATTCTTATTTATTATACCTCGTGCGCACATCTTTAACACTGGTGATGCCTGTAGTTTTTACTCTTCATATATCTAATGAGTTGATACATAAGTATGAGCTAGTCTTGACACATTTTTCTTCAGGATCACTTAGCTTTAATGATGGAGCTCTTGGGAATGATGCCGCGCAAGGTAATAATATATTTTAGTGTTTTCAGGGAATGTTTTACAGTAAATTTTTCAAGGCATTTGCTCCTAAGCTGTGAATTTTACCATGAATCATTTCCAGATTGCATTAGGGGGACGTTATTCTCGGGACTTCTTCAACAGATATGGAGACTTGCGACACATACGTCGGCTTCGATTTTGGCCATTAAACAAGGTCCTTGTTGAGAAGTATGAGTTCAATGAACAAGATGCAAATGAACTTGCAGAATTTCTAGTTCCCATTCTTGATTTTGTTCCTGACAAGCGTCCTTCTGCTGGTCAATGCCTTTCTCATCCATGGATTGCTGGAGGCATTCCTCGTGTAGAGCCTTCGCCACCTGAAAGTCAGGCAGTGGATTCTACTGCTCTAGATAAAACGGAGAAAGAAAAGGATGATAGAGAAGCGATGGAGAAAGGCATGGGGAGTATTGCTATCAGTACAGACTTAAAACCGAGCAAACAACCTTTATCCTCTCCTAAACCTTCAAAAGCGGCTGTAATTGGTTCATCCAGGTAGGAAACTACTCTGTGCTGGAGCAAAACTTTCTTCCAAACCTAACCATTCTAAATTTCTTATTATACTCTAAAAATCTTGTCTGTTGCTCGATCTGATGTTGGGTGGGATGGTGTGGGATTCGATGCATTCTTTTATTGTGCAGGGAAAACCTTGACCGGAGCTGTAGCTCCAAAGGAAAGGCCCTTGAACGATTCTGAACTTTATTGCGAATCTTGAGGCAGTTGTTGATGGGTTCTGTTTTGTTGATACCTTGTCGATTATGAAAAGAGAATTAATGTACCATATTGCAACCAACCTTATTGATTTGTTAATGACATTGATCTAAATTTTGTCTACTATTGCTTTGCTTTTCTTTAAAAGGAATGGTTTTGTCTTAAAGAGTACACGCATCTCTGTTATACATTGTCAACTGTATTATTCGCTTTTCTGTTAATCTAGGTCTTTTCCTTAATGGGGTTGATATCAACCTCCGAATTTTGATTCTTCACGAGAGAATTACTGAACAGTCTAATCAACTCCGTTCCCTATTGACTGACAATAATTTTTTTCTTTTCCCTAATTTGTGGAAAGTACTGAAGGCTTTTGACAGGAATCTACAAACTTTGATCCGAGTTGGTTGAACATAGGTACAGCTTATCATTATATATTAGGAATTTATCTAATTATTATTCCTTTTTTACTACTACCTCCGTTACACGTTATGTGCAACGATTAGACATTTTCCCTCTCTACTTTATGTCAAATCGTTGCGCATAACGTGTAGCGGAGGTAGTATGTTTAATTTTCGAGAGTTTGTATTGAAAAGATCTGTGCTCTTCGTGATTCGGATTTGCATTACTTCGGATTACTCTCTGCACATATATTTTTTACCTTTATGTCTAATTTAATCAATAATGCCTCTAAATAATCTGAGTTATCAGTGCATTTTTAAAGAATAAAAGATTATTACAATTATAGAGTTTTCCGTAAGGCTGGTTCTCCATGATGGCATAATGACCAATATTGTTTCAAGAAAAACTTAGCTGAGGATCTTAAATGCAAATCATGAGTTACTTGTGATGAAACTTCACTTCATGTGTTAAGAGATTGTAGAATGGCTAGAGAAGTATGGAGGCAAGTAGGTGGCTCGGCTAATACAAGTAATTTCAAAACAGGAACTTTACAGCAATGGATAGTAGGCAACCTCAAGTTTCAGGAGAGAAACGATATGTCCCCCGAAATTTGGCCTACTTATTTTGCTATGGTTCTTTGGTGGATATGGAGGTGGAGGAACAATGTGGCTTTTGGGAAGAGAATGAAAACCCAATTGATAAACAATTCCTGCTAAATCGCTTTGAAGAAACATGGAGAGCTATGGGGGAGGACCGAGGCTTTTATAAGATGGATTGCTCCCCCTCAAGGGGGCATGCTGCTGAACACCGATGGAGGTGGGGGTGTAATCCGGGATTAAATGGGGCAGATGGTGTGCTTTCTCTCTGAAGTTGGGTGCTTGTAGGGCCTTTATGGCAGAGGCTCGTGCTTTGGAGTATGGGATTGAATTAGCTGTAAGAGTGAGAAATGAGAAGCTGCAAGTTCAACTTGATAGTCAAGCCTTGGTGATGGTGCTTAACAATACCTATGCCGTATAATGGAGAATGTGTGCATATCATTGCTAGATGCAAGATGTTGGAGGACAGCAGCTGGACTATTGAGGTGCATCACATCTACCGAGAAGCAAATTGTGTTGCGGATTGGTTGGCAAATCAAGGCGTTAGCCTGAACGATTCAAGATTTCAAGTCCCTCCTTTAGCTTTAAGAAGATTTATGTATGATGATGTAGTGGGGGTGGCTATGCCATGTTTTGTTCTCCCTTTTTTTTTTTTTTGGTTTCTCGAGGCATAGCCCCTCGTTTGCACCAATAAAAAAATATATATATAGGGGTTGTTTGGTTACACAAAGAAAATGGGGGAAGTGGAAAATCATGGGAATTTGAAAATACATGAGTTATTTGGTTGACAATAAAAAGTGTAAATGAGGAAATTGCAAATTCATGGGAATTGTGACTTCCCACAAAACATGGGAAGTTAATTACCTAACCCCCCCTAGGTAAGTCAAACTTCCCATGATTTGCAACTTTTCTCATGCCAACCAAACAACTTTATACAATTCCCATGATTTTGATGTAGGAATTTAATTTTCATGAAATACAAATTCCTATGAGAAGTAATTTCCCATAGCAACCAAACGACACCATAGAGTTTTTCAAATCCATAGCAATTTGGAGAAATAAGTATATAGCTATATCCCAAGGCTTCTCTATTTTATTTTTATTTTTATTTTTTGAAACAAAAAGACTTCTCTATTTTATTGTTACTTCATTAAAAAAAAATTAAAAAAAAAAGAAAAAAAAATCCAACAATACATGTGGAGAAATATTACGAAGTGGGTATTTTTGTTTTAGTTGCGTAATACAAATACTAGTATCAAATTTAGGATTTCTTTCACTATTTACCACTTTCACATGTTAAAATTAATCCTTTCGTCCCTAAAAGATTGTCCTATACATATGTGTAAAGTCTTTACAAAGATTTATTCTACACTTTAATTGGTAAGCTTTTCCACTTACATCTCGACTTGCTCTCTCCTTCTATCCCTCTCCTCATCAATAATTGTATCCTCCCATATGGCCATATGCATAGAGATGCATTGTTTCACAGACTTCCTTTCAAAAATTAGAGGCATAAGACAATCTTTTAGAGACAAAGAAAAAATATGTTAAAAGATAACTACATGATACTTGGACTTCCTTCCAAACAAATGTCTCTATATAAAAACCATATGGCTTAAGACTTGTGTAATAAAGTAGGATAGATAATCATACCGTTTAACACATAATAAAAACAGGATGTGCTGTTAAATGTACCTGATTAGCAAAGCAATTATGTTATAGAGCTAACCCAATTACTGCTGGGTAACTTCACTTCTTATTTTTATAGTACAAGTCATAGTTCATGAAGTTCATGACATCAAGTTTATTTAGTAGTAAACATACAATCAAAGTCATACCAGTCCTCACAATAGGAGGTACATATTGATGCATCTAGAAGCATGAGATATGATCTACAACAACGAGGCTGCTTCTTTGTCTAGAAACCAAGTCATCTCATCTTCCGGCGAAACCATTTGAGCTGGCAGAACATCAGTAGTACTCTTGTCACCGAGCACCTTCTTCACTGCATTGACCTCGCCATATCCACAAACCACAAGAGCAATGTAAGCAGAAGAGTTGATTACAGGAAAGGTGAAAGTGATTCGCTCTGGTGGTGGTTTTGGCGAGTCCTTAATAAAGGTAACCCATTTCTTATGCTCCTTAAGGAGAGGATGACCAGGAAACAAAGACGCGACATGTCCATCTGGACCCATGCCTAAAAGCATAAGGTCGAATTTTGGGAAGCCTGTAGCTTGTGATGTTGCTATCACATTGCTTTCGACGAGTTTTCTGATACGGGTTTCGTAATCTTCAGCTGCCCCTTCTGGGGAGAGTGCGTCATTGATGGCATAAACTTGCCCAATTAGGATAGGTACCTGGTATAATTAGGAAGTGTAACATGTGATATATAGTCATATGAAAAATATGCATCAAATTCTTCAATGTATCAGTCTAATTGTCCTCTAGATTTTTCTGTCACAGTTTTCAGAGTAAGTAGTATTTAAAGAATTAACAATAATGTTAAACTAATCTCAAAACAGATTTTTATCATTATCTGTACTCGATACATAGATTTTAAATTTGGCTAATACTAAACCTTACTCATCTACTTCATTAGAAATGCATCAGTCACTACACACTTGTCTCTAATTGTTATTATGAAAATATACACTATTACTAATCCAACAAACCAACACAAATCTGCATAATAACATTTGTTAAAGTTGCTATATATGAATAGTGAAAATTCAAGTCTTAAAAAAAAAAAAAATAGTGAAAATTAAAAGCGATCATCAATTATCTTCGTTTTATTTTTTTTTTAATTTTTTTTTAAGGTGTGAAGAGGGCCATAAGGGCGGTGGTGATAATCGATCCAAGGATCTCTTAGGGCCGAGAGGGAAGCTCTGATCACTTGAGTCATCCTTCACTCTCATACAAGTTTATCTTCGTGATAAACAAGTTTAAAACTGCTACTTAGCGGCTTTACTCCGTGATAACTGGGGCGGCCTCACTGAATATTATGCAAATTATTGGAATTGTTGATCGTAACTATAATCAATAAGATTAGAAAAAAATATACCTTAGACAAGAAACCATCAAAGGCAAGCTTATAATTACTGTCAGGATGATCTCTAGGAACAACTCTCTCATCAAGCCAGAACACATGCCATTTTGACCAATCAATTGAATTTGAATAGGGTGGTTCCACCAATTTCCTAAATTATTTCCAATAATTATTTAAATATTAAAAACCCAATCAACCAAATTTAAAAATACATGAAAAAAAAAAAAAGATTTCATACCTGAGATTTTGTATAAGGTATCCCCCAGAAAGAACAACAGTAAAAACGCCCCTCTCTCCGACAAACTTATCAGACAAATCAGCGACGTATTTTGCCAATTCTGAAGCTACAACTTCTTCAGAATCTAAGATATTCACATTAACAGGAGATTTTACTTCTGACATTGACGCTTTCTGATCTACGAGTATATATTTATTGTATTTGAAAGATTGTTGTTCTGGATTTTGATGGTTTTAGTCAGAAAATAAATGTGAGTATTTGTAGAATAGAATAAAAGGTTGATTTGACTTTTTGGTACATTAATCAGCACGAAGATGTTGAGTTCCTCGTGTAAGTACTATGTGATACGTGTAGGGGTGTCAATTCGGTTAAACAGTTCGGGTTTGGGTTGGGTTTATCAGTTTCGGGTTATAACGGGTCGGTTTATAACGGATTGAAATAATAAACGGGTCGGTTTGGGTCGGTTTTGAAAATTATCGGGTCAGTTCGGTTTGGTTTTTTTAATTGCAGTTTCTATTCGGATCGGGTCCTTATCGGGTCGGGTTCTAGTCGGTTCGGGTCATAATCAATTTGGGTTGAACTGGGTCGGTTTGAAAACGGGTTTAGCCCATTTAATGTGGGTTTCGGTTAAAAACAGTTCGGGTCTTAATCAGGACGGGTCGTAATTGGTTCGGGTCATAATCAGTTTGGGTTTAACTGGGTCGGTTCGAAAATGGGTTTCGGTTCAAAATAGATTGGGTGAAATCGGGTCCAACCATTATCGTTTCGGTTATAATCGGTTTAGATTGAACTTGGTTGGTTTGAAAACGAGTTTACTCAATTTGAAACGGGTTTCTAATCAAATCATATCGGGTTAAAATTGAGTCGGATGATTACCGAGTCGAATTAGTCATATAATGGGTAGGAACGAGTCATGTTATAATCAAGTCAAGTCATAAATAAGTTGGGTTTATCGAGTAGTGGGTTGAAACAGATTAGATCATAAACATATTGGGTAACAGGTCGTAAATGACTCAGTCATAACGGGTTACGAGTTTTAAACGGTTCGGTCATAACGGGCTACGGGTCGTAAACGGTTCGGTCACAACGGGTTACGGATTATAACCGGTTCGGTCACAACGGGTTACGGGTTGGAACGATTTAGGTTTATCGGATTTTTATCGGGTTTTAACGGTTTTCGGTTTAAAACGGGTCGGGTTACTATCGGGTTTAAACGTAATCGGTTTGGGTTGCTTTCAGTTTCGGGTTGTAACGGTTTGGCTTGATAACGGGTCGGGTTAGTAACGGTTTGCACAAATTCGGTTTAGTTCAGTTTCGGTTTGGAAAAAATTGGGTCGGGTCAGTTTTCGGTTTCCAAAAAACGGGTTTTAAACAGTTCAATTCCTTTTCGGATCGGTTCGAAACAGTCGGGTTTAACGGTTCGGGTCAGAAACTGACAGCTCTAGATACGTGTTGTTTTTCCTAAAGGAGTACCTTACTGCCACAACTCAAAATTGTACCAACTATATTTACAAGTATTATACTAGAAAAAGGTTGATATCAAATATGCTACGGTATATATTTTTAAAATTAAAAAAAATATGTATGTTAATTATAGAGTACGTAGCAAGAGACAAGTACTAAGATGAAGTGTAACATTTTTAGCTGTTGAATAGGAATTGTATTATCTAATGAATAATTATATATCTCAAATGGGCAACTTTTGTGCACCCATTTTGACTTCTAAAGGCGAAATTGTTCTCACAATACCAGGTTTGAGGATGATGTTGGTTCCGTATTAATATACGACCCATTACATTGAGGGCACCACTTCATGATCAAGAAGTACAACAAATTAGACAAAGCGGCTTGATTGAAACAAGCAAGGAAAGCGAGATCAAGAATATCAATCAAGAAGATACTTGCCAAAAATACACCTACAGAACAAGGAATGGAATAAATTAAAGAGATCTCCTACACTTTGAATATATTTTCAATATCTATGTAACCCTAGGAGTTCCTAGGTATAAATAGGAAAAGTCAGACATTATAACACTCATGTACGCTCACTCGCATTTCAATATAAACTAGTTAGGTCCCGTTCTTTAGAGCTGCTTTGCTCTGCTCTGCTTTGCTGAAATCTGCTTTGCTCTGCTCTGCTCTGCTTTGCTGAAATCTGCTCTGCTCTGCTCTGCTCTGCTTCAATATGCTCTGCTCTGCCCTGCTCTGCTCTACTTAAAATTAATACTTAATATTAAATTATTATAATAATAATTAATATTTAATAATAATAAATAATTAATATTTAATATTTAATAATAATAATTAATATTTTATAATAATAATAATAAATAAATAATATTTAATAATAATAAATAATTAATATTTAATTATAATAATAATTAATACTTAATAATAATAATAACAATAATTAATTATTGATATTTAATAAAAAAATAAAAAAAATAATAAATAATTATTAATATTTAATAATAATAATAATAATAAATTAATAATAATAATAATAATAATAATAATAAAAACAATAATAATTAATATTTAATAATAATAATAATAGTAATAATAATAGTAATTATACTAACAGTAATAATAATATTAGTAACTAATAATATTAATTATAATAACAATAATTGATTTTTATAATAGCAATTAATATTAAGATAATGACTAATATTTAAAGATAATACTAATTATTAATTTTTAATAATAATAATTAAATAATATTTAATAATAATTATAATTAATATAATAATAATTAATATTTAACTTTAAAAATTTAATGATTATAATAATAATGCGATAATATTAGTAGTAGTAGTAGTAGTAGTAGTAGTAGTAGTAGTAATAATAATAATAATAATAATAATAATAATAATAATAATAATAATAATAATAATAATAATAATAATAATAATTAATATGATGATGATGATGATGATAATAAAATAATAATAATAATAACAATAAAATCTGCTCTGCTCGGCTCGGCTCGGCTCGGCTGAAATCTGCTCTGCTCTGCTTTGCTCTGCTCTGCTCTGCTTTGCTCTGCTGAAATCTGCTCTGCTCTGCCCAGAAGCTCAAAAGAACAGGGCCTTATTCTACTTTTGTCTATGGATCTGCAACCCTGCTGAACAAGGAAGCCTGTCCTTACTCAGTATTATGTCTCTAAACTTGTCTCTTTGATCTTATTGAATACTTATTGCTTATTTATTGGTTACTAGTTGTTGGCCCGCGCGCTACGCGCGCGGTTCCTCAATTTGGTGATTTTTGCTCGGTGATTAATATGTAATCAGTCATTGTTGTATGTGTAGATTATTTCTAATGTTATATTGGTAACGGAGCCAGGTATATTTATTAGCGTTGAACAAAAATGAAATTTGATGAAATGGATTGTTTTGCTAATGAATTAATGTAATATTCCCTCCGTTTCCAAATGATAGTCCCTTATGGCCTATTATTAGTCCCAAATCGATAGTCCCATTTGCTTTTTTCAAGTACCATTAATATCAATTTTTTAAACAAAATTCCCTCCAATTGCAACAATATTTGTGCAAATTTAACTTTCCCGTGTAAATTATGTTTTTCAATGTACTTTTATTACTTTCTCTCTCAACTATTTTACATACCTAATAAAAATTTATCTTTTCAATGTAATTTTACTACTTTTATTTAAGTTTCTTAATTCACGTGATTTTTGCCCATAAAGGACTATCATTTGGGGACGGAGGGAGTATATGTGTGTTGATTAGCAAAATAATTTCAATAGATTACTCACGGTTTCAAAATTAGTAGAAGTCATTGTAAAATTCTTTTATTCGAAATTTAATGGGTAGATGTTAAACGTTTTAGTGCCAAAAATAGTTGTTATGAATAAGAATCAAATTTAAGAATTTTTCTTTAAACGAATTAAAATTAATCACTTGGGGGATCAAATGTGGAAAGGATACTTTTAAATGAAATGAAAAAGCTATATGCATACAAAATGTCTTTGTTAACAAATTTGCATCATCATAAATAATGGCGCGCAGTCCCCCAATTTGGCGATCTCTGATTGGTTATTATCATTTAATTAGCTTATGTTATATGCTAATCATTATTTTATCGGTTTAATTGTGATAAAGGTGTGAGGATTGAGAAACTGGATGGTATGATCAAGGAGATTGGAGGATTGGTAAACTTGATGTTGAGATCAGGGCGATTGGAGGATTGGCAAACTGGTGGTGCAATCAGGGTGATTGGAGGATTGACAAAGTGGGTGGTGAGATCAAGGCGATTGGAGGATTGGCAAACTGGGTGGTGCAATAAGGGTGATTTAAGGATTGGCAAATTGGGTGTTGCGATGATGGCGGTTGGAGGATTGAAAAATTAAGTGGTGCGATCAAGGCAATTAGAGTATTGGCAAAATATATGGGTGGTGCGTTCAAGGCGATTGGAGGATTAGCAAATTGAGTAGTGCGATTAGGGCGTTTGGACTATTGCAAATGGGTGTTGCGATTAGGGAGATTGGCAACATCCAATTTGCCAAATTGAAGTTGAAATTCATGGTTGAAAAATAAACTTCAATGGAGGATAGAGAGCTCGACACTTTAATGGAAGTCTCGGATCTTATAAGAGGAGAAAAAAAATTCTATTCAAAACCAAAATTCATTTATCAAATTTGCTTCAATCGTACATGAGGAAACCGCATAAAACAAAACATTTAATAAGAAATCCAATATCATAATTAATTACAATAATAAATAAATTGAACAAGACCCAAGTATCAAAATTATAAAATAAAATCAGTGAAAAGAAGGAAATTATACTGATAAAAGATCATCTCTAATGGTGAGTTAGATACTCAACTTTGAGTCTCATTTGACAAAAAATGTGGGCCCTTATCAATATGATAATATGTTTTGTAATTTATTTAAGTATTAATTTTTTTTTTTTTACTAAAAAAAAAATTTATAATATGATTTGGTAGGCCATAAATTGAAAGGGACATTAGAATTGGGTTGGGTATCACCATTGGAGGTAAAAACAACTCATTTTGTATTTCAATACTCTCATTTTGTATTTCAATACTCAAAGTTGAGTCTCACCAATGGTGGTGGCTAAGGGGGGTGATTGGAGGATTGGTAAGCTGATTGTTGCAATCAGGACGATTAAAGGATTGCAAACTGGTGTTGCGATCAAGGCGATTAGAGGATTTGTAAACTCAGTGGTGCGATCAAGGCGATTGGAGGATTGCAACTTGGGTTTAGTGATTAGGGAAATTGGAAGATTAGCAATACCTTATTTGCCAAATCGAAATTGAAATTCATTAATTGGAAAATAAACTTCAATGGAGGAGAGAAAGCTCAACGCTTTAATAGAAATCTCGGATCTTATAAGAAGAGAAAAAAATTCCTTCAAAACCAAAACTCACTTCTCAAACCTACTTCACTTGTACTTGAGGAAAAGTGTATAAAACAAACATTTAATAAATAATTCATTATCATAATTAATAAACTAAAATCAATGAAAAAAAAAAATCACACTGGTTTGAGGGGGTAATTGGAGGATTGACAAACTGGGTGGTGCGATGATGACGGTTGGAAGATTGGCAAAGTGGGTGGTGCAAACAAGATAATTGGAGGGTTGGTAAAATGAAAGCTGCGTGGACCATTTTAACGTAAATACCCACCCTCACTTTGATTATAATGAATATAGTATGGGTTAGTCTAAGTTGTAGGTAAATAATTTTTTTAAATGTAATTCGTGGTAACTTGCGTATATAAAAGTCTATGCCTTTGGACCATGATCAATATTGTCTTAAAAGTGTTGCCACGTAATATTTAAGATATAACCTGTAGGGCATGTAGTTAGAATTACATATCTTAGCATATTGAATTGCATGTATAATAAAAGTATTAACTCTACAATCCTTTCATAATAATGAATGCTACTTCGATTTCAATTACTTAGTACGTTAACGAATTTCCATAACAATACAGAAGGGAAAAGGGGGGTGGGGGGGAATCACATGTTCACTCAGTGGCGGAGCCACTATAGGAACATGGGGGGACAGCTGTCCCCCCATTTTTTAAAAAAAAAAAAATCAACTTTTTCTAAAAGAAAAAAAAAATTGAACGTTGAAAAGGTAACCCGTGACTTTGGAAGTTGGAGTAAAGTAGTAAACAAAACCCACAAAATGACAAAACATTGTCAGAGTAAATAAGTTATTGTCCCCCACTAACTCCATTACTCCACTAAAGTCTAAAATCTAAAATCAAAAGTTCTAAAAGACTAAAACAGTAAAACCAATATTAGGACTTTCGTGAATCGTGACCACTGAGTCACTGACCAGCGGACATAACCACCGGCGAGGGCGGCGACCAGACCACCGGCGAGGGCGGCGATTAGACCGTCGAATTTCTGACCTTCTGTTGTGGATTGTTCGGTTGCTCCTTCACTTTCCCAACATCCCCAATTTAATTTCAAAGTAAGTTATAACCCTAATTAAATCCCTAATTTTATTAAAATCAGTTTTTTGTTGTTTAATTGTTTATGTTATTGTCTATTTAATTGTTTAATTGTCTTGTTCCATTAAACTGATTTCTTGAATGTTGATTACAATTTGTTGAATGAGTAATTGATTACTTGGTTGAATAATTGTCTAATTGTCTTTTAATAGTTATGGTAATTGATTAATTTATATAGGTAATTAATTAGTTTATTTTTTCTAATTTAATAGGATGTCAAAACTCAATCTTCGACAATTTATGTCTAAAAGAATGAAATCCCAAGATGTACCCCCTTCATTTAGTACTCCCCAAACTCAAGAAGATGAAATGGAAATTGGTGGTTCAAATGCTAGTAATGTAGAACCGGAGGATGATGAATTGGTATATGATGTGGAACTCCTTCCTCATGATCCTGGGAAAAGAATGAACATTATGGATTATCCCCCTAATCAAAGAAATGCGGTTAGAAGAGGTTACATTCTCAAACAACCTTGTCAACCAAAAACCCATGATTTTCCTAAAATACAAGTGTCCGGAATGCGTCGTTTTAGTGTTAATTGGTTTTAAAATGGGATTGGCTTGAATATAGTATTGAGAAAGATGCCGCCTTTTGCTTTGTATGCTACTTGTTCAAAGGTGAAATTGAATCAATTGCGGGGGGTGATGCATTTGTAGATGGTGGGTTTAGGGCATGGAATGAACCAGAAAGATTTGAGAAGCATGTTGGGGGTATAAATAGTGCTCATAATGTTTCTTATGAGAAGTATGTGAATTTAAGAGATGGGAAAAAGAAATCAATTGTGAATGTGTTAGAAAAGGCAAGTGATGTGGCTAAAGCACAATATTTTATTCGTTTGAAGGCATCTTTAACTTGCTTGAGATTTCTTTTGGGGCAAGGTTTGACATTTCGTGGACATGATGAAAGTGATGAGTCATATAATAGAGGTAATTTCATTGAGCTTTTGAAATGGTTAGGAGAAAAGGTTAAGGAAGTAGGTGAAAATAATCTTGACAATGCACCCGGAAATTGTCAAATGACTTCTCCCCCCATTCAAAAAGACATTATTAATTGTTGTGCAAAAGAAACAACTAAGTGCATAATTGAAGAGCTTGGTGATGATTACTTTGCTATATTGGCCGATGAGTCAAGTGATGTGTCTAAAAAAGAGCAACTTGCTCTTGTTTTGCACTTTGTTGATAGAGATAGTGGTTCGATAATGGAGCGATTTTTAGGAATTGTTCATGTTGGTGATACTATCGCTTTATCTCTTAAAGATGCAATTTTGTCTTTACTTGTGGAACATTCATTAAGTCCATCAATGATAAGAGGGCAAGGGTATGATGGGGCTAGTAACATGAAGGGTAAAGTAAATGGTCTTAAGACTTTGATTATGAATGATACTCCAAGAGCTTAATACATTCATTGTTTTGCTCACCAACTTCAACTAACATTAGTAGCCGTTGCTAAAAAAATGATAGTTGTGGTTGGCTTTTTGAGATACTTGCAAACTTGTTGAATGTGGTTGGAGTGTCTTGTAAGAGAAGAGAAATGATTCGTGAAACTCAAGCTCAAGAGGTTGCTCAAGCATTGGATTTGGGAGAAATTGCTAGTGGATCGGGTTTAAATCAAGAGCTTGGTTTGAAGAGGCCCGGGGATACTCGTTGGGGATCTCATTACAAGTCTCTTATAAACATCATCCGTTTGTTTCCTACAATTATTAAGGTGCTTGTGCGTATTGAGAAGCATGGTGCATCGGAAGATAAGTTCAAAGCTCAAATTGTTTTAAGACAATTAGAGTCATTTGATTTTATTTTTGTAGCTCACTTGATGATGACTATTTTTTGTTATACTAATGATTTGTGTGTTGCTTTGCAAAGAAAGGATCAAGATATTGTACATGCCATGGAACTTGTTACATTCACAAAAAGTGTGTTACAAAAAATGAGGGAGCAAGGGTGGGAGACTCTCTTAAACAAGGTTGTTTCATTTTGCACTAAACATGGCATAGATGTTCCTAATATGGAAGCTCCTTACGTTCCTCAAGGAAGATCAAGGCGTTTTGTTGAAGAAGCTACAAATCTACATCATTTCCGGGTTGGAATTTTTTTGGGAGTGATTGATTTTCATCTTCAAGAGCTTGATAATCGCTTTAATGAAAGAAGTATGGAGTTACTTACATGCATGGTGTTTTGGGTGTTTTTAGTCCCTCGGGAGAGTTACAGCTCGAAGACTGGTCCGGCGCGGCCTGTACCTGCAAAACAACGGAAACTTCTGTTGGTTGGAGTTCCGCCTCCGACGGTCAAGTTAGAACGCGTAGGAGAGTAAAAAGGTGCGGAAATAAAGGTGAGATCTTTACAGATCCCGAGATCAGGTGCTTTCTCTGATGTTTGAGAGAATGCAGGTAATGCAATAAATGATTGAATCAACTCTTCCCCCAAAAAAGGGGAATCTCTCCCTATTTATAGGGTCATGGGAAAATGTGCCCTTACTCTAGGTCATGTGACCTAGAGTTGGTGGGCTATGACAAGTCATGGGGAATTGGGCTTTGAAAGCCGTCATTCCTTGGTGTGACAGTGGTGTCCACGTGTCACTTCTCAATTGGCCTTTGCATAGACCTACATGGCAAGGACAAGTGTCCTAATAATGGGTTGACACGTGTCGTGCTCTCAGGCCGCCACATGGCAGGGTAATTTTACTCAAAACATTTGCCCCTGTCACAGAGGTGACGTGGCACGCCACGGGGCGTATGTGACACATGTCAGCGTCTCATTTGGCGAAGAGAAGTTACTGTTCACTCTCTGGGGTAATATCGAGGCAACCCCTCAAAAATTACCCCTCTATAAAAGGAAAATTCACCCTCATTTTTCACGCATCTTGCGTTGAAATTTGAGAGGATTTTCTAGGGAATTTTTCACAAAAAAGTGTGTACTCTGCCGTTTGTTACTCTCCGACTGCACCAACCAGCTCGTTTCCAAGTCAACCGTACCTTTCTAAAGGTAACCGTCTGACTTTCTTTTGTTTGTTCTTTTAAAATTTTTCCGCCTGTGTTTGTTTTTTCTTTCAATAAAATGGTTTCTCAAACACATTCGGCACGGCCTAGAGTAGTTATCAGTCGGTCACCAGGGACGGCTGAATCTAGGACTAGGGGTGCCGTTTGCCTCACCCTTCCTTCGTCCCCGAATCCGACCGACTCTGTGTCTGTGCAGGACACTATGGCCAGAACGAAAAGAACCGCAAGGGGGGATGAGGGGGATGGCTCTATCAGGGTACCTCGAAACGAGGTTTATTATGACAGGCCTGGAACCCTGAGTACTCCGGATGATTCTATCTTGGACTTACCGCCTGGTCAGCATGAGGCTGAATCTGACCAGGACTCTCCCCAATCTTTTTCCCTTTCATCCTCAAATTCTTCCTCAGACGGCTCTGAATTTGAACATGGGCCGTCTAAAAAGCCTGACGAGGAGGCCGCTTCCCCTGAAAGGGGTCAAGGTGAGGCGTCATCTTCTCTTCAAGATGATTACACCCCCTACTTCTCACACATCTCCCTTTCCACCCAAAAGACCATGCTAAAGGGGTTGGATGAGTTTAGGGATACGTATGTCATAGGGGCCGGTTATGAAGTCAAGGTGTCTGCCTTGACGGATGCTGTAGTCTGGCCCCTTAACAAGAGCTATCAGGACACTGCATTCGGCTGTTATGCCGCAGTGATCCAGGCGGGTCTTAGGTTTCCCCTAGATCCGGCCATTGAGGGTATCCTTGATGGATACCGCCTGGGGATCTGGCAGCTCACCCCTAACTCATGGGTGAACATCCCGGGGTATGTGGCCGCCTGCAGGATGCAAAATGTTGAACCTGGCTTTGAGGCGTTTGCTTCCATGCATTATCTGAGCAAAGCCCCTCAGTCAGCTGGCCCCGGTTGGTATACCCTTACAAGCAATAAGGGGTACATGATGACACTTGGTAAGGAATCCAAGTGGAAGGATTGGAGGAACAAATTCTACATTATTTCCTCCCCTGATACCAGTCGGAATGCCAAGTTCAACTCTTGGAACCAGAACCCCTATCTCCTTGGCCAAAAGGCCTTACTGCCGCCTGTCACTGAAGAAGGATGGGATCAAATTCTTGATCCAGGTTTGTTTAAGGTAGAAGTACAGGCGGTAGAGGGAGGTTCTAAGAAGGAAATAAAATTCAGCAGCTACATCCCCCAGTATGAATGGCTCAAGGACCCGACCTATTTGGCCGCCTGTGGCCTGAGCTTAGAGAAAGGAAGAGGTGGGTAGATGGATGAGGGTCACATCATACATTATTTTTTGCAAAAGTTTTGATGTTGTTTTCTAACCACCCATTCGGCCTTTTGCAGAAGAAGCGATGTCTCAGCTCCCTCCCAGCAAGAAACCAAGCGGCTCCGCCTCCGCCTACCGCCAGATGATGAACAAGAAAAACCAGATCTTCAAGCGGGAGCAGCTTGAACATGTAAGTTTTCCCTTCATCCGGCCTCAATTATAACTTTTACTTAGTATATTTTTCACTAGTGAGTTTCTCTTGAACAAGAGGGCTCAGTGAAGCCTCCTGTAGTCCCTGGGGTTAATCTCAAACCCCCCAAGCGGACTGCAGAGGCCTGCTAAACGCTCCCGGAAGACGGTAGCTCATAAGTCCTCCGCCAGCGACTCCGGATCGCATCCCTCCACAGGCGGAAAATCGCCGGCTACTCTCTCCGCTCTCAAGGAGGCATCCGAATCCAAGGACTCGTCGTCTGCTCGAGAAGGCCCCCCTGGCAGGCGCCAAGGAAAGCAGGTCCAGGACCTGGTTATCATTTCAGGTACTTGACTTCCCTTCTTTTTTTTTTTTTTTTTTTTTTTTGTCAAGTAGAGCATGTCATGCGGCCTTTATCATGCGGCCTTATCACTTGCCGGATGTGTGTTAAGTAACACCCCAACTTAATTCTTGATATACAGAAGCCCCCTCCCAAGCTCCAGACCTTAGAGAAGTTGCTAAGGAAATGCTCCGTCGAGGAGTTACTGCTGAGCAACGTGCCTCCATCCGGGGAGTTGGCAGCATGAACCTGGATGCCATCCTTGCTCTTCTCGCAGAGGTAAAGACTTTAAAATATTTCAACTTCTAATTTCATTCGGACCGTCTGTTTTACTAACGACCCTTTTCTTTTGTCCGGGTGCAGGCTATGCTGCGAGTGAATGGCCTTAAAAAGCCATTCAACGAGAAGACCAAGGAGGTAAGAGCTGCCAACCTTCGGGCCGCCTCCAATCTTAACAGAGCGCAATTTGATGTTAACAAGAATGACTTGCTAACACGAGATATACTATATTCTCAGACGGCTGCCAACTTGCAGGTTAAGAACGATTTGGAGGCGGCTCAGCAGAGAGTTGTGGAGCTGAAGGGGGAGCTGAAGGCGACCAAGGTGGAGCTTGGCAAGCTACAAGACATCGACAGGGACACATCTAGTCTCCGTCGTCAGGTCGATAGCTTAAGAAAAAAGCTTGCCAAACAGGAGGAGCAGCTCAGGTCCAAGTTCGAGGAGCACGCTGAGGATGAAAAGCGCCGGCTCATTGAGGAGAATGAGGCCGACTGTGTTACTCGAATGAAGATGGCATGGAAGACTCTCTTTCCTAAGGACGATTACTCCATTTGGGAGTATCGTTATGAGCAGGCGACCGACGCCTTAGACCAGGAGCATGCGGAGCCGGAGTAGCCCTTGGCGGAGGAGGAGCAGGCGGAGGAGGGAGCCACTGAGGGGGAGCACCAGGAGCCGGCCTAAGATCAAACGGTCACTCATACTTCCAATGAGCAGGAAGGGGCGGATGATAATGCTGAGCAGTCGGTCCCTAGTGCTAATTGAGCTGTTCCTGGATTATTTCTGCGGCCGTATGGCCATGTTTATGCATCTCCGGCCTGTGTGCCGAGTAACCTTGTCTCTTTACCGACCGTGGGGTCGGGTCACTTAACAATTTTTTTTTATCTCACCGGTTGTTGAGCCGTTTTAACAACTTTTGGCTGGCCATGGGGTCAGTCTTTTTAATTTATGAAGAAATCATTCGGCCATTAGGTCGGATGTTGTTTATACTTTGTGTTTGAATGTTGCATTTTTGCATTTGAATTTGAATTTAGGCTTTGATAGGTATGGCATTCCGGATGTTTATGACGTACCGGATGCTTTGCCCCTGGACGGCTGTGTGCTTGGGTTTACAATTGGTTGATTGACTGGAAATTGGTGATACCGAAAGGAAAGGTATGGTTAATTTCTAAGTCAATCAATCACTAAGGTGATTGCCCCAAGCCAAACACGCAGTCGGCCATACGATCAGACGGTGCTGAATGCAGGTGGTCTTTCGACCTTGATGTCATTATCGAATGACTAGTCATGCTATATTTATTACAAGTGCATGATTTTGAATATAAAATTTGATGGCTCCGTCTGCTATTATTTTATTACGATAGCAGACGGCTTGTATCTTCCAGGCAGCCTCAGGTGCCTTCAACAGGTTTCAGTTATCCTTCCAGGGCCATTTTTAGAATTGGTCCGTTTGTGTAGGTTGATAACTACATTGTTTTTTCTAATTATACTTAGCCTGTTTGCCCCATTTGGGAGACTGTATAATTTCTAAGGGTAACCTGAGTTAAAACTTTAGTTAATTGTTGGGTGATACAATGATCATCCGGGTTCTTAAGACTGATTCGTTTTTCAAGTTACTATGGTCAGGCGGCTATGAGTTTATCAATTAGACCGTTCAATCTTTGCCGTCTGTATGCGATGGTAGAGCAAACAAAAGAATGCTCTCTGCGACGATAACACCCGGAGGGGCGTCGCCGGACGCCATGTTTCACATTGGAGCAGGCGAATTTATAAAATATCCAACCATCCGGCTTAGAGCCTCATGCCCCATTTGGGGGCGGTTGTGTAGCCACTAAGTCTTTTTGTGCTTAGTTTGATCTCTGGCCATTGGCCTCCTGTTCAGATCTATATCGATCAAACGGGTCTGTCTGTGTTTTAAGCAGATAGATTACATAAAAAGGGAGCATGTATGTTAAATAAACAACATGATAAAACAAAAGCATAATATGAAAACAGAAAGCTACTTTTCATTCATAGGCTTACTATTTACAAAAATTTACAACTTAGAAGTAGTATTTTTTGAGATTGTCTACATTCCAAGTTCTGGGTAGCCGCCTACCGTCTGGAGTTTCCAGGCGGTAGGTGCCGTCTCTCACTTCCTCATAGATTCGGTAGGGTCCTTCTCTATTGGGAGTTAACTTTCCAAGTTCATTCGCCCTACCGACTGCCTCCACCCACTTGGTGAAGTAATCCACAGCCACCAAAATGTAGCGCTTTCCGCCTGGAGCAGGCGTATAAGGACCGAGGATGTCCATGCCCCATTTAGCAAACGGGATCGGGCTGTGGATTGCCGTCAGATCAGTAGCCGGACGGTGGATCATTTTGCTAAACCTTTGACACTTGTCACATTTTTTAACCATTTCCATGGCATCAGATTCAAGAGTTGGCCAAAAGTAGTGTCGTCTGGCTCTGACAGCCAAAGACCTGCCGCCTATATGAGAGGCATAGAACCCCGCATGTAGGTCTTCGAGAATCTCCTTCCCCTTCTCTGGGGTAACACATTTCAAGAGTGGCTTAAGGAAACCATCTTTGAAGAGTTCTCCGTTTCTCATCTCGAAGTTTGCAGCTCGCTTTTTCAGGATGGCCGCCTCCTGAGGTGAATCCGGAAGCGTTCCATCAGTAAGGTAACCCCGAATGCCATCCATCCAGGTGGAACTTCGGTCAAGGAATCCAATGGGCTCTTCATGTATACTTCTTCTTTCCAGAACTTCCCAAAAGACTGACCGAGGTGTGTCACAGTAGGCGGAGGATGCTAACTTAGACAGTGCATCCGCCTGATTGTTGTCTGACCGGGGAACTTGACTCAAATGAAATTCTTCAAGTGTCTCGGCTTCCTCTTTGACCGCCTGAAGATATTTGATCATAGCCGGATGGGTTGCTTCAGAGACACCCTCATACTGGCTAACAACCAATTGCGAATCAGAGTAGGCGTCAATTTTTGTTGCCCCAGCCGCCTTACACATACGGATGCCGGCTAGTAGGGCCTCATAGTCCGCCTCATTGTTTGAGGCTTGAAACTTGAATCGTAATGCATACTCAAATTTATCTCCCTCAGGAGACTCATAGATAACGCCTGCACCACAACCATTTTTTGTAGAACTCCCGTCCACATACACTTTCCAAACCTGATTAGGGTTATCCGGGGGAACCGGACGTGTCATTTCAACAATGAAGTCGGCGAACGCCTGACCCTTCACTGCCTTCCTTGGTTCGTAAGTGATTTCAAGACTTTGCATTTCAATAGCCCATTTTAACATTCTACCGGATGACTCCAAGGTTGACATTGGCCGCTTGAGAGGTTGGTCCGTGTATATAACGACCGGATGCGCCAAGAAGTATGGTTTCAACTTCTTGGATGCCATATAAAGAGCGAGGCCAAAATTTTCAACCATGGGGTACCGGAGCTCAGCGTTCAACCAGATACATGAATAACGTCTCTTTGGGCAGAGGGCTAACTAGCCTTGGCAAAGAGTGCAAGTGTTCTTTCAATTTCTGGAAGGCCGTCTCAGCCTCATCCCCCCATTCAAACCTAGTCTTCTTCCTGATAGCTTGGAAGAAGTAGAGGCATTTGTCACCTGACCGGCTGAGAAATCTTCCCAAGGCCGCCAGGCAACCGGTTAACTTCTGAACTTCTTTAACAGTACGGGGTGACCTCATGTCAATTACCGCCTGTATCTTCTCGGGGTTAGCCTCTATTCCCCTTTGATCAATTAAAAATCCGAGAAACTTCCCAGACTCAACACCGAAAACACATTTCTTGGGATTTAACATAACCCTATGTCGCCTGAGTGTGGTGAAGGTTTCTCGGAGATCAGCAAGGTGATCCGCCTGGAGCTTTGATTTGACTATCATATCATCAATGTACGCCTCTAAATTCCTTCCAATTTGATTTATGAAAACCGTGTTAATCATTCGTTGGAAAGTAGCAGGCGCATTCTTCAAACCAAACGGCATCACCGTATAACAGAACAACCCCTGATCAGTGACGAAGGCCGTCTTCTCTTGATCTTTCTTCCACAGGGGGATCTGATGGAAACCTGAGAAGGCATCCATGAAACTCATCAAGGCATGACCGGCTGTAGAGTCGACAAGGCTGTCGATCTTTGGAAGAGGATAGTTGTCCTTGGGACATGCCTTGTTGAGGTCCGTATAGTCAACACACATGCGCCAGGTACCATTCGGCTTCTTCACAAGCACCACATTTGCAACCCAATCAGGGAAGTTACATGGCCGAATGAACCCAGCGTCCAACAATTTTTTCACTTCGGCGCCTGCCGCCTGACTTCTCTCCTCGCCGTGGTTTCTTTTCTTTTGCCGGATAGGCTTTCTCTTTGGATCCACGGCGAGTTTGTGGACAGCGAGATCCGGGCTGATGCCTGGCATCTCCTCCACTTCAAAGGCAAAAATGTCTTTGAACTCTTTCAGCAGAAGATGTAAGTCTACACCCAACTTAGCACAAGCAGCCGTCCCAATCTTTACAGTTCGATCCGGACGAGAGTCATCCAGAGCGAGATCGATATGCTCACCAGCCGGCTGCGGACGGAGCTCATCTGACCGCTCTCCGGTCAGTGATTGCTATTTCTTTTCTTTCTTCACCTCCACCAGCTGGGTCATTTTTCTCTTCTTTCCGGCTGCTGGTGGGGCTTGGCTGGCATCCTTGACTTCGTCAAAGTCTATTGGTTCCTGCCCCTGACCATCTGGGGCCACTGTATCTTTGACAGCCGAGAGATAGCACTCCCGGGCCGTCTTCTGATCCCCATTCAAGGAACCAACAGAGCCATCATCCTTTTCATACTTGATCAGCATTAGCGAAAGGATGATTACAGCCTTGGCTTCGTTGAGGGTGGGCCGTCCTAAAATAATGTTATAGGCGGTTAATTCCTCAACGACCAAGAACTTGACGACCAAGTGTCGCCCTTCTCCTTTTTCTCCCAGCCGGATGGGTAAGTCAATTCGGCCGGCTGGGTACACCATTCCACCCCCAAAACCAACCAGGGGGTGGGACACCGGGTGCATGCTGCTGGGCTTATACTTAAGCTTTTGCAAGCACTTGTAACTGATGATGTCTGAGGAGCTACCGGTGTCTATAAGTATTCGTCCAACCAGCTGGTTGGCGACTTTGCATTCAATGACAACCGGATCGTCATGCGGGCGGCGAACCCTGCCCCTGTCCTTCTCAGTAATCAGGACATCAGGGAAGGTGCTGTTAGCAGACGCCTGCTCCTCATCAACAACCGAGTCCATCTGCCTTAGATGGCTCTTGGTGCCCCGAATAGTTGGGCCTCCGCAGGAGAATCCACCTGCTATGGTGTAGACCGGATCTTTATCAGTGTCCGTACTACTAGTAGGCTGGACGACCTTTGACGCCTGTCCTGGATTCTTCCCCTTGGACTTGGAGATGTAAGATTTCAACATCCCCTGGTCCGCCAGACGATCCAACGACCTTTGTAAACAAAAGCAGTCATTGGTATCGTGGCCGACTTCCTCATGGAATTGGCAAAATTTATTTTTGTTCCACTTCTGGAGGGAACTCTTCATAGGATTCGGCTTCTCAAGGGATAGCCTATCCTTGATCTCCATGAAAATGGAGTTGCAATCCTTGTTAAACTCGTACTTGGGGACGTACGGTTTAAACTCTTTCTTTTTCTTCCGGGACGGTTGATCTGAGTCCTCCACCGCCCAGACTTCTTTTCTTTTCTTGCTCTCTTCCTTCTTTTTGGCCGGCTGGCTAGGCCGACTGTCTTTTGGTTTGTCGGACTTCTTAGGGTCCGACTGATTTCCAGACGAGCAGAGGTCGGTCGCTTGTATAAAGCTTTCGGCCTCCCTTAATGCCGCCTGTAGGGTGAATGCCCCTTTCCTAACCAGGTCGAACTTAAATGTTGACCCGTCTTTCAGACCCTTAAAGAAGTCTGTGAAAGCTACATCGTCAGACAACCCCTGGATTTGAATCCGGGTCAGGTTGAACCGCCTGACGTATGAGGGAAGGCCCTCCTTCTCACCCTGCTTGATGGTGCTCAAGTCAAGACTTGTTTTCTTTGCAGGGATGTTCATTGAGAAGTTGGAAGCGAACAAGAAGGCTAGCTTCCTGAAGCTATCAATGGATCCGGCTGGCAGATTGCCAAACCATTGCTGGGCAATGCCCTTCAATGTGGCCGGGAAGCAACGGCACCAGGTGGCATCATCCAACCCCTGTTAATACATGAGGTTAGTGTACGCCATGAGGTGGTCTTCTGGGTTGGTGGTACCGTCATAGGTACCAACCAACACATTCTTAACCTTGGCAGGTTGAACCGCCTCGGTTATCTCCCTGGTGAACGCAGAAGGTTGTTCACCAAGTCTAAGCAGACGGAGCTGCCAGTCCAGAGGCTGGACATATGCCGCCTGACCTCCAAAAGGGGCCGACTGCATGAATTGAAGGTCATACTGACCATATGGCGCCTGAGGCGCAGGTGGGGCGCGTCCAATCAGTTGGGGACCAAGCTGAGCGGACTTGCCACCAGTTCCACTCTCATGTAAGGACAGTGAGTTCCTTACAGAGGTTTCCTTGAAGCTATCTGGAAAGTTTGAGGTTGAGGCTGACTCAGACAGCTGTTGATGTCTTCTTCGCTCGATGATGTGCCGAGCGTCAGGAGATGATCTTTTGCTGGGTTCCGGCTGATCATGCCGGATGTTCCTCAAAGGCCCAGTGGGCAGGAGGATCTTAGTCCAGTCAAGTCGTGCGGCTGCCTTCTCCTTTGGATGGGGAGTCGGCTGCCTATCCCTGACTGGCTTCATCCTTGCAGAAGAGGAAGTCTTCTTGGCCGGGTGGCTCTTGCTAGAACCAACCTTGCCTTTGCTGATCATTTCTTTGATTTCACCCTTGAAGGAGTTCATGAACTTCAAGAGTTCCTCCCGAGTGACTGGGGTGTCCCCACTGCTCTTGGGGGCTTTCCCTTCTGATTTTCCAGGGGGCCTTTTGCTTGGACCCGCCTGGTCAAAGTTCCGTTCTAGCTGGTCTCTGGAACGTCTGTATCTTGAGACAAAGGAGCCATCCTTGGCTATATATGTCTCCACTTCATCATCATCATCATCCTCATCCTCAGTGACAACCTCTGGTTGGGGGCGACTGTTTGGAGGAGGAATACCAGAGCTTTCCGGTCGAGGAACCGGTTGCGGATTTTCTTGGCCTTCCGGTTGGATAACCGGTGGCAGGTTGGTAGGATCAGAATGTGGTACAGACTCTTGAACCATCTTGAGGTACTCTCCCCACAGACGGCGCCAAATGTTTTGGGTGTTTTTAGTCCCTCGGGAGAGTTACAGCTCGAAGAATCCGGCGCGGCCTGTACCTGCAAAACAACGGAAACTCCTGTTGGTTGGAGTTCCACCTCCGACGGTCAAGTTAGAACGCGTAGGAGAGTAAAAAGGTGCGGAAATAAAGGTGAGATCTTTACAGATCCCGAGATCAGGTGCTTTCTCTGATGTTTGAGAGAATGCAGGTGATGCAATAAATGATTGAATCAACTCTTCCCCCAAAAAAGGGGAATCTCTCCCTATTTATAGGGTCATGGGAAAATGTGCCCTTACTCTAGGTCATGTGACCTAGAGTTGGTGGGCTATGACAAGTCATGGGGAATTGGGCTTTGAAAGCCGTCATTCCTTGGTGTGACAGTGGTGTCCACGTGTCACTTATCAATTGGCCTTTGCATGGACCTACATGGCAAGGACAAGTGTCCTAATAATGGGTTGACACGTGTCGTGCTCTCAGGCCGCCACGTGGCAGGGTAATTTTACCCAAAACACATGGCTTGCCTTAGTCCTAAAGATAACTTCTCATCTTTTGACAAAGAAAAGGTACTCAAACTTGCTTCTTTTTATCCCGAAGAATTTTCAACTTTTGATTTGATGACTCTTGAAAATCTACTTGATGTATTCATGGAGAATATGCTAAACGATGAAAGATTTCATAATTTGTATGATCTTAACTCTCTTTCCATGATGCTTGTTAAAACTAAGAGGCATAAGACTTGGCCTCTTATACATTTGCTTATCAAGTTGATGTTGATTCTTCCCGTTGCTACGACAAGTGTTGAAAGAGTGTTTTCCTCAATGACTTATGTCAAGAGTAAGTTGCGAAATAGCATGGGTGATCAACTTATGAATGATTGTTTGGTAACTTTTATTGAGAAGGATGTGTTCCTACAAGTCACCGATGAAGATATCATTGACCGCTTTCAAAAAATGAAGACTCGAAGAATGCAATTGTAACTTTTATTTAAAGTTTATGTAATTTTTTTTTTCATTTTTTTTGGGATTGTATGACTTTGTTTGTTTGGATTTTGAGTTGTAAAAATTCGACTATTAAATTATCTATCCGTTTGATTATTTTTTTTTTTAACATTTTTGTTAACTCATGCGTTGTCCATTTGTCCCCCATGTTCTAATTCCTGGCTCCGCCACTGTGTTCACTAAAATGCAATTGCTACTTAAGCTATAAATTACAAAATTTAACACAAAGCATCAATGAGATTGTTGTTTTGTAGCACACCCCACAAAAAGAGTGGCGTGGGAACTTCCAGTCCATTTTTCCGTCTAAATTCATTTTTAACCCTAATTTCTTTCGGCTTTTTAAGTGTCGATTGATAATTTCGGGCTTTTTTCTGACTTTTATTATTCGGGCTAAAATAAGAAAATAATTAAATAAAAATAAATAAAAGGTTCGGGCCAAAAATAAAATAAAAAACAATAAAATAAAAAGGTTTGGGCCAAAATAAGTTGGGCTGAAATTAAAACTATGCTTTTACCAAACATCAAGACTAATCCATGGACCGTTCAAAAGTATGAATTTAATAAAATACGATTTTTTAAGCACTCTCGGGATTAAATACTAAACCCGACCAATAGTGGCGGTGAAAGGCTATTTATCATCGGGTTTGGTTTTGGGGAGACATTTTTAGGTGTCTACACATGCCTAGGACTTTGACTGAGTTTGTAGAAAGGTCAGTTTCGAAAACGATAGTCAAAGTAGCCGATAGGGACGGAGAATGATTTAAGACGTTCTGCGATCCTAAATCACTCTGCATACGCCGATACCTGTAGAAAAATGTTAATTCCACAAATAAAAGAGTAAAGGGATAAAATACGTATCTGGCACCAGTGTATCGGTGACAAACGAATTTGGCAACTTCCTAAGCTTGAAGGAATCCACCGAGTGACATTTGTTGAAACGCTTTCCATGCTTGAGGAAAGACGACTGAAGAGTTTGGTAGTTTTCTAAGCCTGAAGAAAGCTACCGGATAATACTTTCCATGCCTGAGGAAAGTCGACGTATGAATTTGGCGTCATTCTATGCTTGAAGAAATCCACCGATGATGCTTTCCATGCTTGAGGAAAGCCGACTTGGCGGTTTTCTATACTTGAAGAAAAATCCACCGATAACGCTTTCCAAGCTTGAGGAAAGCCGACTTGGCGGTTTTCTATACTTGATGAAAAATCCACCGATAACGCTTTCCATGAGGAAAGCTGACGATTGCTGAAATTGGTAAGTGTATGATGGTTCGATTATCCCCGAACGTGGGTCGCAGATGATTCACAATTTTAAGCCGATTATCTGACCATATTAAATGCTTAAAATGCCGAAAAATGGACTTTGACGCTTGCCAGGGGTAAAATGGTAATTTTAGTCCCCCTTAAATATCAGTTGGAATTTTCCGCGTAATTCTAGCGAAAAATAACCGCTCAATAATCTCGAAAAATCAGTCAAACTAGTCAAAAAAGGCCAGGAATATTCCCTAACCAAGTGCAGAATTGCCGCGCCATGTCAAATACTTCCCGCGACACGGGAAAGACTCCCGTCAGACGGGACAGAATCCCGTGTCACGGGAACTTTTTCCCCCCCTTTTTTTTATTTTGCTGTTTGAATTGGTCAACGCGCCACGTCAAATTGTGCCGTTACAAAATAACGGTAATCGTGGCACGGTTAACGGGGTCCGTTGCACGGTTACTTTTTGCTTTAAAATCACATTTTTGCTTCACATCTTCGCCATTTCTCATCTCCTCTATATTTCTCTATTTTCACTTCTTGCTTACAAAAATTGCCGTGCCACGTTTAAGGTAAACCGCCGGCCGTCGAAGCTCACCGTGACACGGTAATCGGCAACCGCGACACGGCGGTTCTGCAGATCTTTTTTTATTTTTTTATTTTTTTAATTTTTGCTGCGATTTGTTGCTGCTGTTGTTCGCTTCTGCTGTTGCTGTCTCCGCCGGAGCTGCCGTCTGAACCGCCAGAGCTCCGGCGCCTGTGAAGCTCGCCGTGTCGCGGCGGTCCTGCTGGTGGCCGGAAGTTTTTTCGTGCTTTTGGAGTTCGAATTTTCACCAATTTGCTGTAATTTCTTGCTATTTTCCTCATTTTTGACCCTCTACAAGCATCCATGTAAGTTTCCTTTGATTTTTGCTTTGAATTTGCTTGACATAAATAATTTCATGACAAACCCTAAAAAATCAATTTGGGGGTTTTTTATTTTGAATTATGTTAAAATTCTTGCCATGATTTTACTTGTATATGTATACATGTGTGTTTGTGAGAGATTTGAGACAAAAATTGCATGATTTGATGGAGAATTGAGCAAATCACCATTTTTTGGGTGCTACTTTGTGAAATAATGTTCATGTTTTGCTCTTGAAATGGTGGTGAATCTTGTGAAATGATGTGTTGATTCATATTTTGCGTATGTACTATATTGTCATGGAGAACATAGTATCATGCGGCTAGGAGAACTGTAGTATTAGTTTGTCATGGAGAAACTAAATACCATAATTTTGCCAAATTTTAGCCTTGAGGTAAAAATTTAGCATATAATTAAATAACTTAGGAAATGATGCTAAGTATTTTTATTTTTGCAACTTGAATTAAATGTTTAGGAAATGATGCTAAACATTTATATTTTGATAATAGCATGCCTAGACGACGAAATTGCGATCTTTCTACCCGCGGCCGGCGTCGGGCTTTCCGGGAGGACACTCCCACTGTCCCTGAGGGCATGGACGACGACGTCTAAGAGTCCGAGCCTCGGACTTCTACGAGTAGGGGTAGGTGGGTTCCACCTCCGTGGACTCCGGACCAGTTGGTTTTCTGCCGTGAAAACCACGTCTCTCATCGCGCACTCTCCGGCATAGTCGATGGCACGCTTCGCCAAAATGGTTCCGGAGCCGGCGATTTGATCCCTCGACTTCACCAGGTCATTACGAGGGATCCTGCTACGAGCGCTTTATGGGAATCGGCTGGCTTGGTCGATTTCTACGCGGCGGTTGTAGGGTTTTGCAGCCCCCGGGGTTGCGGCGCGACAGTCGTTCGCGCATTGTTGGAGTATTTCTGGGATACTACCAACACCTTTCATTTTGCTTGGGGGGAGATGACGGTGACCCCTTTAGACTTCAGCATGATCAGCAGGCTGCGCTTCACCGACCGGGCTGTAGGTCAGATGTCCGATCTATCTTGGGGATCGGCTGAGGTAGCTGATTTGTTGGGTCTGATTGTTCAGCACATCAGGACCCAAACAGTATCTCGAGGTGGTCCTAGGAGTGGACGATCGGAGCTGGCTTCAGTTCTAGCTCGCGGCTTCGAGATGGAGGATACGACGGCTGAGCAGCGGGTGCGGATCTTCATCTTGATCCTGATTTCTATGACCCTCTCTCCCGACAGGAGTTCACGCGTGCTCCTTTGCTACCTCCCCTCTTTGGCCAGGATCCCCGAGATAGGATCCTATAGCTGGGCCAGTCTTGGGTACGCGGATCTTCTTTTGTCTCTACGTCATGGCTGCCGGCAGCTGGATGACGAGTCCCCTATCACCGTTTATGGCCTGTGGAGAGTCGTAGAGGTGATGATCTTTTCCTTTTTGTTTCACTTTAGCTTGTTCGACTCATGTGCTAAAGATTACTTTTATCGCAGCTATGGTTCTACGAGTACTTCCCAGGCTTGGCTCCTCGCCGGCGTCCCGGAGCGGTCCATGATTTCCCTTTCGGGGCCAGCTGGCGTGACCGAGGAGAGTCGCGGGTGGAGTCCGTTCCGGCACTTCGTGGGCTACTACGCCGAGGCACCTCTTCCGTTGGCGTAAGGATTAGTTTTGTTGCGTTCTTTCCTTCTGATGTTGTTTCGGTTGTTTCACGCCTAACTTTTTTATGGTTTCCAGGTTCCCATCGATGTCCAGTATCGTCCTTGGGCCGGGATGACTGATCTACCTGAGGCCCTGCGTCTTTCAGCGTACCGTACCATTTTGGTTGGTACCGGACGCTTTGTCTGGTATTTGGGGGAGCGAGTCGTCCGTCAGCATAGCGGCGATCGCTTTGTGGTGCCTTCATCCCCACCAGAGTCGATGCTGGACTCCCGCTTGATCAGATAGTTGATCAACAGGGGAGAGCGCTATACTCTTCCATAGCAGGAGCTGGTTCACATGGAGAGTGACTATGCGCGGGACTTGCTTCCCTTTCTGGCTACTCCACCCCGTCTTCCTAAGGTATGATTTCTTTTGAGAATCTTCTTTACTAGTCTCTGTTTTAAATAGTCGAATAACTTGATTATTCGATCATATTTTCAGACGACCATCCGCCCTGTGGGGAGGATCGAGATTCCTCCTCAGTTTGTCCGCTACCCCGGGCCGATCGGTATCACGGAGGATCATATTGCTGACGCGCCGGAGGGTTATAGACAGGCGCAGGAGTCTCTGCCCGAGGTCTTTGAGCCGGTGAGTTTTCTTCGACGCATTATCCACCCTTTTAATGCTGCTTATTACTGATTTTTCTTTGTTTTATCCTCAGCCTAACCGCCCGGAGATGATGGGAATCATGAAGCTGGTGGACGCGATGAAGTATTGCATCATCAAGCTTCGGCGTGGTGCGAGTTGTCGGAGCTCTAGCGACGTTCTTGAGGTATCACTTATGTTTTTTTTTTTTTCATTTCTACCATTTGTTTTTTTTTTGCATTGTTGACACCTTTTGATTTTGTATCTTTCAGGAGCGACGGAGGTCCCGCTCGCGCTCGAGGCCCAGAGGCTCGGACGAGGAGGAGCTTGGTCGTGGTAGACGATCTCCTGAGGCTCACCGCCGTTCTCAGCGAGAGCCTCAGACTACTCAGCCATTTCATGAGGCTCAGTGGCAGCAGGGTCAGTCTTCTCAGCGTTTTCCGGGCCAGAGTCAGGGGCAGCGTCAGTCATTTTCACAGCCTCCAGTTCCCGAGTTTGGGTCTCCTTTGGATCCTGGTTCATTTTCAGCTCCATTATCCGGGATTCCTCCACCGATGTCGGGCTTGTTCTCGGTTCCGATGTATGGGACGATGCCTTCACCGACGATTCCAGTATCTTTGGGCCAGTCTACTCCGTTTTCCGGCTGGACGGGTCCTGCCTTGAGCTTGGCTACTGCTGGGCCTACGGGGACTAGTAGGGACGCTACTCCCCGTACTCGGATGGTCGAGGGACTCTTCGGTTCGCCGTTCCCATATGCACAGGGTGGACCACATGCAAAATAAAATTACTTTCCCCAAAAATAAAAGAAAAGAAATAAAATGATAAAGAAATAAATAAAAATTACCTTCCACAAAAATAAAATGATAAAGAAATAGAATAAATGAAATTACCTTCCCCAAAATAATAATAATAATAAAAAAAAAAAGCAAATATAAATAGTGTGATAAAGAAATAAAATCTTAAAATAAATAAAATAAAGATAAAAATAAAAAAGGTGAAAATTTTATTAGAAATAAAACTCTCAGAAAAAACTGAAAAATAAACGGTGAAGATAAAAAAATCATAAAAAATCCAGATAGATACGGGAAAAGATGAAAAAAGAAAGCGCGTAAAGTGCCGTGACACAGCACTGTACACCGTGTCACGGCAAAACTTGCCGTGTCACGGCAAAGGTTCCCGTGACACGGTGGAATTTTCCGTGTCACGGGACGCGTATTAGCCAGCGGTTTGTTTTACGCGTGTGAAAAGATAAACTCTGGGCAGTTTCGAGCGCTTTTGCTATAAAATAAGACCAGATTATTCATGATATGCATAATTACGAAACACAAAATAATTTAGAATTTCATATTTCAATAATCATGTCTCAGAATTTTGATAATACATTGCGCGACTGGTCTTATTCTTTGACCAATGCTGAAAAAAGAGAGTTAGAATTATTTCATGTCAGGGGTTTGCTAGCCCTGCGACACGTAGCTATTGAACATGATTTTCTTAGGGCAGCATTAGATTATTGGAGTCCAGAAACACACTGTTTCAAATTTGATTATGATGAAATCTGTCCTCTGCCGGAGGAATTTGGTGCAATCTTTGAATATCCTGCTAGAAATCTTATTGCCATGCCTACCTTACGTGAATATTATTACCAAGATTTTGAACGCCATCTGAATCTAACAGATCCAGATTTAAATAGAATTGTTTGTGGTAATGAAGTAGACTTAGAAAAACTTGCTAATTTATATTTTAATCGCCCTATCTCTGAGTCTTATCATGTATATCGTAGAAGGGCATATATTTTTTGCATGTTTAGCAAGCTACTATTTGCAAACGGTAGGGTAGGACATGCTTGTCTAGCGTCTGTGCTTGAGCATGTTGAATCCGGAAGATCTCCTATGCCGACGTGCCTTGGAGAAACACTTCGTGGTCTTGACGAGGCAAAAGCTGACCGGAAAGCCATCAGGAAGGGCTCTCTGGTACTACTGTAGGTAAAAACACGCTCCGAATAGCCCCCGTGACACAAAACAGGCACCGTGTCACGGTGGGTGTCTGCCGTGACACGGTTAAAACTGCCGTGTCACGGGAATCTGCATTTTTTTTTTTTTATTATTTTTCTTTTTTTTCTTTTCTTTTTTTGCAGATTTGGTTGACGGAGCGTTTGAAATTATTTGAAGCCCCCGACGATATTGAAAAATATGGCCCTAACGACTTAGTCCGTAGGAAAAAGAATTACTCTGCGAACATGTCGTATGAAGATTGGAAAAATTTCTTTGCAAAGAGGGAATTTTCCATTCGTTGGGTGGTGCCTTGGTGGAGGCTTACTAGGATGGTTGGCACGAATGAAACTCCATATTGCCGCGTTCCTAGTATCTCCAAACTGACCTTTTACTGTCCCTCTCGACTGATGCGGCAGTATGGACTTGAACAAGTAATTCCACGCTACAACGATAGTCCTCGTGAAGTATCGTTGCATGAAAGTAACGTTCACAAGTACGAGGCTTATTGGATTGGAAGACCTTTATGGACTGTTTCTGCAAGTGACCAAGCTCCTCCTCCTTTATCTAGTGCATACAAGGCATGGTTGAATCCTAGAAGTAGGAGGGAACGATTTGGATCACGCAAGTCTGATGTAAAGAGTCGTCTTGGAGATAAGAAAGCTCCTCTTAAAGATCATCTAGGTCCGAGAACACAAGGAATTGAGTTTAAGACTCCTAAGATGCCAAGAAAGAAGACCTATGTGAAAGGAAAGGGTAAAGAAAAGATGGTGTATAGGGAGAAACAACCGAAAAAGTTCAAGAAAGGTGAAAGGGGTGAAAGTTCGACTAGGGGTGTGACGGTTCGGGCTACAAAAGACACATTAATGGTGAAGGCCGACCTAATTGAGCATGAGAAGGATGTTCCTAAAGAGAAGAGAGATTAGATCAATAGTGCTTTGATTTTTATTATTTATAATTTTTATTTAAAATAAGGCATATGATGCCAATACTTGTAGTCGCATTTATTTTAATAATAGCACATTTATTTCAGCCTTAAAAATAAAAAATTACAATGACTTTTATTCATTATTTATTTATCCGAGTCAAGGAGTCGGACGCAATGGAAGAACGAAAATAAAAACTTGAACAATGAATTCGCAACGAATGCGCCAATATTCTAAAAATAAAACGGGAAAACTGAAATTCCACCGTGTCACGGTGAAAGGGTCCCGTGACACGATACAAATTCCCGCGTGACGACAAATTTTTTTTTTTTTTGACAGGGGGTGACGTGGCACGGGACATTTCTCCCGTCAGACGGGATAAATTCCCGTGTCACGGGAGTCCCTCTTTCCTTTTTTCTTCGTTCAGGCCCACCGTGTCACGGTGAACAGTACCGTGACGCAATGCTGAACCGACGCGCATATTTGATCAACAGAGGGAGGATTTTTTTATTTTAAAGTGGCCAGGCCCCCTTGAGGGGTTGCCTACGTATCCTAAAAAGGAATCAGGCCAAACGTAGCTCTATTGGGTCATGAACCCATGCGACTAGGCATAGAATTTCTTGAGTTGATCCAAGTTGGTCAAATTATGGAAGCCGTTACCATCCATGTCTACCAATTGTGCCGCTCCGCCAGACAGGATGGCTTTAACAATGTACGGGCCTGACCAGTTCGGTCTGAATTTTCCTCTTGGATCTAACACATTTTTACGAAGTGCCTTAAGCACTAGGTCACCCTCTTTGATATTTCTGGTCTTGACTTTTTTATTAAAATGTCGTGCCATACGCTGTTGGTAGGTTTGGACATGATGCAAAGCTGCCAAGAGTTTTTCATCAAGCAAGACCAGTTCGTCGTATCTTGCTCTAATCCAGTCGACTTCATCTAGTTGGCTTTCCAATGCGATTCGAAGAAAAGGTATTTCGAGCTCGATTGGTTGTACAGCTTCAACTCCATAGACCAAAGAGAAAGGGGTAGCCCCTGTCGATGTACGAACAGAGGTTCTATAACCCCAAAGGGCGAAATGTAGCTTACTTGGCCAATCTTTATAATTTTCCGTCATCTTTTCGATGATGGTCTTCACATTTTTGTTGGCCGATTCGACTGCTCCGTTTGTTTGTGGTCTGTAAGGTGATGATCGGTGATGTTTGATATGATATTTTTGCAATAATTCCGCGCATTCGGCTTGGAAATGTGTTCCATTGTCACTGATCATCTCATGTGGTACCCCATAGCGGCATATGATATTTTTCTCAATGAATTGAGCTACGTGTTTTGCCGTCAGCTTGGCATATGAGGCAGCCTCGACCCATTTGGTGAAATAGTCGATTGCTACGAGAATGAATTCATGCCCCCCTTGTCCTGGTGGTGTTATTTTTCCAATGATGTCAATGCCCCAAGTGGAGAAAGGCCATGGAGAAGTATACGTGTAGAGAAGCGAAGGTGGAACATGCTGTAAGTTTGCGTAGATTTGACACTTCATACATTTCTTGACGTATTCGTGACAATCTCTTTCCATAGTAGTCCAATAGTAACCTTGTCGTTGAATCTTTTGGACTAGCATCTTTGCATTCATGTGAGTTCCACATATACCAGCATGAAGGTTTTCCATGGTTTTATGTGCTTCTTTCTTGGCTATACATAAGAGATTCCTTCCCGTTGTAGTTCTCTTGTGGAGTTCTCCCCTGATGAGCACATATTGTGAGGCCAGGAGCCTCAAAGCACGACGTGCCCTTTTATCAGTATCAGGAGGGTATTCTGCTCTTGTCACATAATTAAGGATGTCTGTATACCATGGTTCTTCATCTTCTTCCTGTGGTTCTTGTTCATCGTCAAGTGCATGAACATAAGCTGGTTCATATCTTCTCTCTATGGTCAGTGGCATTCTGATTGTGTCAGCTGGAATTCGCACCATTGATTCTAATTTAGCTAGTGCGTCGGCGAACTGGTTTTCTTACTGGTTTTCTTCTCTTGGCAAATACGTATATTCCACTTCATCTAGTTGCTCCGTGAGAGTTTCCAAATGAGCTTGATACGCAGCGAGACTTTCACTTCTCACTTTCCATCTCTTAGAGATTTGGTTAATGATTAGTGAAGAATCACCATAGATTCTGAGTTTCTTAATTCCCAAGGCGATAGCTGTTTCTAACCCCAAAATGCATGCTTCATATTCTGCGGCATTGTTGGTGACATCAAAGTCGAGCTTCATGGAAATTGGGATGTGTTCTTCATTGGGTGATACGAGTAAGACTCCTACACCACATCCTTTTTGGTTTGAAGCTCCATCGAAATAGAGCGTCCAACTATCGTCTTCGGTCATGAGTAAATCTTCGTCAGGGAAATCGTACTCATCTTCTTCTTTTTCAGCTTCTTCTAGCGGAAAGTCTGCTAAGAAGTCAGAAACTGCAGAACCTTTGATGGCTTTTTGTGGCACAAATCTCAAGTCAAATTGAGCTAGATTGACTATCCACCTTGATAATCTGCCGTTGAGTGTTGCTTTCTCGAACAAGTATTTGAGAGGATCCATCTTGGACACGACATGCACTGTATGAGTGAGCATGTAATGTCTTAGTTTCTGTGCGGCCCATACAAGTGCGAGACACAACTTCTCGAGTGGTGTGTATCGCGTCTCATACCCTTGAATTTTCTTGCTCAAGCAATAGATTGCATTCTCCTTGCTTTCGATCTCTTGTGCTAGCATTGCCCCCATCGTTTCTCTTGTGACCGTAAGGTAGAGTCTAAGAGGAAAGTCAGGTATTGCTGGCGCTAGCACGGGTGGGTTTGCCAAATACTCTTTGATTTTGTCGAAAGCCTTTTGGCAATCATCATCCCATGTGACTGGGACATTCTTCTTAAGCTTCTTGAATATAGGTTCACATATTGCTGTGAGCTTTGATATGAACCTACTTATATACTGCAACCTTCCAATGAAGCCTCGAATCTCCTTCTCATTTTTGGGTGGTGGCATGGCCATGATCGCTTTTACTTTTGAAGGATCTATTTCAATCCCTCGAGAACTGATCACATATCCAAGTAACTTGCCTGACGTGACTCCGAATGCACATTTTGCTGGATTTAATCTCATGTTGTACTTACGGAGTCTTTAAAAAAACTTGCGAAGTGCAACAATATGGCCTGGGCGATCTTTAGACTTGACAATCATATCATCGACATAGACCTCCACCTCTTTGTGCATCATGTCATGTAACAATGCTGTAGCTGCTCTTTGGTAGGTGGCACCCGCGTTTTTCAACCCGAATGGCATTACCGTATAGCAATATGTACCCCATTGCGTGATGAATGTGGTTTTCTCCATGTCTTCTTCGGCCATCAACACTTGATTATATCCGGCGTAACCATCCATGAATGACAGGAGTGCATGGTTTGCTGTATTATCGACCAGAATGTCAATGTGAGGTAGAGGGAACCCATCTTTTGGGCTTGCTTTATTGAGATCCCTGTAATCAACGCACATTCTGACCCTTCCATCTTTCTTTGGAACTGGAACCACATTTGCTATCCATTCCGGATACTTGGATACTCTAATGAAACCTGCGGCCAATTGCTTCCTGATTTCTTCCTTGATTTTGAGAGCCACATCTGGTTTCATTCGGCGCAGCTTTTGTTTGACAGGCTTCATACCTGGAATGAGTGGTATCGTATGCTGAGCTATATCCCTGTCAATTCCTGGCATATCTTGGTATGACCAAGCAAATACATCAACAAATTTACTAAGCAAGTTAATTAGCTCTTTGCGTTCATCTTGACTTAGTGTTAATCCAATTTTTACTTCTTTAACAGTCGTATCATTGGAAATGTTAACTGTTTCTGTATCTTCAATAAATGCTGTTTTATTTTCGTGTTCTTCCATTGCTTTTATTATTTCTTTGTCATTTTTATCATTAGCAAAGCAATATTGATCAGGGCTAGGGGAGTGGCACGCATCGTAAGCAAAAGTACTCATTTCATTGAATTCACTAGCTAATACATTAAGAGAGGCAAGGTCGGCTGCGACCTCACCAGAATTATTAGGACTAGAAAGAGAGGACTCAACAAGAGACTCAGGGTTGAACTCTATAGCAGAAAGAGGGTCGACCTCAGACTCTAAGGACTCGTCTACAGACTTAGACTCAGACTCGGACTCAGACCCAGACGACTCAGACTCATCAAACATAGGACCCTCGCCAGCGGTTATTTCCAACTTCTCTCCACTCGGCGTAGTGATCCTCAATGTCTTGCGCCATCCCCTTGAAATGTTGTCAGCTTGGACGATTAACTCAAAGGGGTCAAAATCCTTGTTATCATTGCAGACGGCCTTGGATTCATTTTTCTCCATTCCAAAAAGAAGGTTGATTCCCAGATCATCAGAGTTCAGGCTAGCTGGCTTCTCGGCTGTGGAGAGCTCTTCATCGATGAAGTCACAATCGAGGAACACCTCGAATCCCGGTTCACGGATCCCGTTATGGACAAATGGTTCGGGGAATTCATAGCATGGGAAGTCTTCCCCTTCTTTGATGTACTGGCCATTAAGGGTGAACGGATATGGATCCATGGCCATTTCCGTCTTCGTGATTCGAGCGTTGTTGCGAGCCTTCATTTTCAATGCAGCTCGTTTCAGATCTTCTTTTGTTGGCTTGAATCCTAAGCCGAAAGTATCCTTCTTGAGCGCACCAGGATGGCCCCAAGATTTAGCCATTGTCTTCTTGAGCCCAAGGGTCATTCCAAGGAAGTGACCTTGCTTCTTCAGAATAGCATTGATACTGGTGTTTGAATAGGGATCGTAGTCGAGATGGCACTTTTCCTCTTCTTTGATCACAAGAACATCATCTAGTGAAAACCCCCAAAGATCTTCATCTTCTTCGTCATGTTCAACATGGACGATAGGAGTATCAATAACTTGAATGCGCATAGGAGAAGCATCGATAGTAATCGGAACCCCTCCAACTATGGCTTTCACTTTCTGGTGAAGCGATGACGGAATCGCCTTTAGCTCATGAAGCCAAGGGCGTCCTAACAACAGATTGAAAGAGGCCTTAATATCCACCACCTGAAATTTGGTGCGACGTTCAATGGCCCCAGTAGTTATATTCAATATGATAGTACCCACGGCTTGACGGCGAGTATTATCGTAAGCTCGAATCCCTTGAGTGGAGGGAGTCAATTCTTTATTCTTTATACCCAACTTCTTTGCAGTACGGAGTGGGCACACATTGATTTCAGAGCCATTATCAACCAGGCTCATAGGAACATTCATCTGCCTACACACTACAGTGAGGTGTAAGGCCTTATTATGTTGGTCCCCTTCCGGGGGTAGATCCTTATCAGAAAAGGAAATCAGATTGCTAGTACTCGGCAGCTCAGTAGTGATAAAGTTGACCAATCCTTGAGGAGTCATGTCATCATCGACTCCTATTTTCACCAGAGCATTCATAACAGCCTTTCGATGCTCGTGGGAAGTGGCCAAAAGCTTCCATACATTCATCTCCACCTTGGTCTTTTGCAGTTGTTTGACCACATCGCTATTCACAGGGTCGATGGGATCAACTATCGGATGTGATTGTGGTGGAGGTGGAGGTGGGCTAGGTTGTTGCAACCGTCCACTTCTGGTGAGAACCTTGACCTCAAAGTCCCCCCAAACATCTTCACTGGTGCTGGGAGATGAACATGCTATGTCTTTGAGATAGACGAATTCATTATCACTATCCCAGATCCCATTCACTTCTTCAGTACTTGAGATAAATACAACTTCCAGCAGAGGTTCATTCACAGGTTGAATGAGTATTGACGGATCAAAGGAGACTTCATCTCCTATGATAGCCAAAGCATCAGAAAGAGGACCTGTTTGAATGTTAGGCTTCTTGCCCCCTGGAGGGACAGGAAGTTGGTTAGCATCAATCAGGTCTTGGATTGCATCTTTCAGCCTCCAACACTTCTCAGTGTTATGACCCTTGCCTTGATGATACTTGCAATAAGCATTGGGGTCATAGCTAGCGATCCTATTCTCAGGTCGAGGTTCTGGAAATGGTCCGATTGGCATAATCAGTCCCTGACCATGCAAACGGTCATAAGCAGCATCATAAGTCATTCCCAAAGGTGTATAAACCCTCCTTTGCCTTTGGAATATTTGAGGAGGAGCATTAAGGGCCAACACATCATTGATGTTGATATTGTTGGTAGTATTATTGGGCTTAGAAGACGAAGAAGAAGGAGTGTCGTTCTTCTTGTTTTTCTAAGTGCTGTTGTTATTGTTACTACCAACAGACTTCATCAGTTCATCTTCGATATTGATTCCAATATCGTATACAGCTTCAAAGGTACTTAGAGGCAGAAACTTTAAGTGTTGCTTGTACTTATGAGTCAGATTGGCAATGAACAAGCGAACCATTTCCTTCTCCTTGGGAGGATCCACCAAGAGCGCAGCTGTTTCTCTCCACCTGCTTAAGTAAGTGGTGAAGCCTTCATTCTCTTTATGTTTGAGAATGGAGAGTTCACGTTCAGAAGTCTTGGCCTGGATGTTACACTTGTACCGATTCATAAAGCTTTCAGCAACATCCTCCCAGGTCGCGACATGCTTGGATTCCAAAGAATAGAACCACTGTTGACAGGCATGCTCTAAGGAAAGAGGAAACACCGTAGGGAAGAGTGTCACATCTACTCCCTTAAGAGCCATAGTTGCGGAAAAAGCCTTCAAATGGAAAAGCGGGTTATCAGTAGGCTTGAATTTGGGAATGTCAGCAGTGGAAAACTTCTCAGGAAGCTTCTCTCTTATGGACGAAGAGGTGACAGGTTGTTCCACATAAGTGAACTCTTTAGAAATCTTGCTCATCTGTTCCTTGATCTTGTCCATTGCAGCAGTAGTGACATTGTTTTGATTGTCTTGCTCTACAGTGCTGACTCTAGTGGTGAGTGTCTGCATCATGTCAGACAATCTTTCGATTGTCCTGTTGAGGTTCTCAATGTCTTCCTTAGTGGCCATTGGTTGAAAGTAGAATGGAGATAGATCTTGTAGAGATGATTGAGGTGGTTTCCTTGTACGCCTCTTTGGTATAAGAGGTTGTTGAGGTATGGACTTGAACCGTAACAATCTACCCCTGCTTCTTGTCCAAGTGCTGTGACACCGAAACAAACACACCTTTAATGACCAAACTTAACCTTAACCTATCCGGATTAAAAAATAAATTTTTTTTTTAAAAAAAATCTATAATTTTGAAACTCTAACATGGGAGGATACCATCCGACTTACTCCGAAAAAAAAAACGACACAAAAACGAGACTTCCCTAAAATACGGTCAAAAAGTGGTGCACGACTAAAAAAAAAAGTGTGTGAACACGATATGTGAGTGATTAGGTGAGGTTATAGACGCGTGTTTTGACCGTATAGCTAGACACGACACAAAATTAGACACAACATTCGCACAAAAATCGAAAAAAAAAGACTGACATGACACTTTCCTGGGCACCGTGTCATGGTGAAGACTGTCGTGACACGGTGCAGTCTACCGTCAGACGGCAGGCAGCCCCGTGTCACGGCACTGTTCACCGTGGCACGGCAGAAAATGCCGTGACACGGTGCGCAGTTCCAGGTCAGTTTTGTGATTTTTTCATATTTTAATCGATTTTTAGTCCGTACTAATTACTATGTGAGAATAAAAACCCCCGGTCATGGGTTAAACAAAAGAGCAAACACATGAGGGTTAGCACCAAACAACCACGTAGCATTTAGGCACGATGATAAAAAAAAGTTCGCAACCTAGAGTCGAGATCTATGTTCAACTATTGGTCAAGCTTTGGGTGTCAAAAGGGTACCATGGTTAAGAGTTTGGACGCGTTAGCAAGGCAGCCTCCCTTGAGGGTGTATGCCAACGGGCGGCTCCGCGAGTTCGTGATGAAATCGAACTCGACTCCATGGTTTGGGTGGATTTAATAACTCGGATGAACCCTTATTGCCATGAGCGTTTTTGGGTTGATAGAGCTTAAATCCCCCGGGGCTAAGACGCATGTAGAACACATACGTTTTTTCAGAAAAATCGAAGGAAGTCGTCTGTGAGAAAAGAAAATAAGCCACCGGACTGATTTTAGGACTGCCGTGACACGGCAGAAATTCCCGTGTCACGGTACTGTGTACCGTCAGACGGTGCACTGTACCGTGACACGGCAGATTCTGCCGTGGCACGGCAGTCAGAAAATTTTACTGGTGCCCTATTTTCTTTTGCGCGCAACCAAGTTATCCAATTTTTCCTACGGGACAGACCTGAACGCGACGTTAAAACGTCTATGCAGATGCAAAAATGCCAAATTAATCACAGGAATATTTTTTCAAGAATCTTTAAAGTCTCATCCACTCATCTTAATTAAATACCGATCACTCAAATCGATAAATAATTAAGAATCCTCCCCAGTGGAGTCGCCAAATTGTTGGCGTCGTTTGAAGTGCGCCTACGTTAAAAGCATGTGTGAATATGCTTGGCACTCATAGGAAGTGGGAATTGACATATACGATTAGGGACAAAAAAGTAGGGAGCCGCCAACAAGTTTTTAAGGAACTTGTAAACCGTTCACGGATCATAAAAGGCAACCACGAATAAGGGACAACGAAGGCAACAACGATTGACCCGTGAAGGTTACACCCCATTCATAATCCATGAGATTACTAACTCCATATGGTTCGGAACCACGAAAGGAGGATCGGGGATGATGGTACGAAGTGAGTCATGGAGTCACATTCGCCCGTATTGGCCTCTACTCGATTCTTATATTGAAAAGCATTCCTGTGATCTCAAAGGCATACAAACAATAATTCAATTTGCTCCAAACTATTATTTAACTAAATTGGTTCAATATTAATGCACACATAATTCTAAAAATTTGGTGATCACTTCAATTAATAATAAGATTAAGGATCCTAAACCGGTTGTCCAAATTATCTTATTAGTCCTGATTTTCAATTACATATTCCCTTTAGCATGCAATATGGTGATCAAAATAAATAATAAAATAAACATTAATATTAAAACCAATTTAATCACAATTCCAACAACATAAAAATCGTTAGAAAAATAATAATAATAAAAAGAGCATGATCCTTACTTCGATTCTGTTTGTTTGCAACTACAAAATAATAAACGAGTTAGTAACTTCAAGGAAATAATAAAACAATGACTAAATTAAATTAAATAAAATAAGGTTGATTTTGGGGCCAAACCCTCAAACGATTCTATCTTTCACGCCTTGGCTTAAGGACAGAACCTCGAGTAAAATATGGACTCCTTTGAGTGCTTGAAGAAGGAATTTCGAAGTAGAAAAGGGTAGGCTAGTGTTTAGGCTAAAGCATAGAAGAGAGAAAATTAAATTAGAGAATTACTCCGTGCCCCGTACATCAGAAATGAGGGGGTATTTATAGGGAAAATGTGCTGAGGGAGCACACGGAACCCTAAAATGATAAAAACCCTAAAAAAGTATCCCGTGACACGGTTAGACTGTACCGTGACACGGTCAGACTTTATCGTGACACGGTACAGTTTTGGAGTGACGCGGGAAATTTTTAGAAAACGGGATGAAAAACGCGTTAAGGGTTTATGCGGAAAGGACATGGAACGTCCCGTGTCACGGCAGACCTCCCGTGTCACGAGAAGTCCCACCGTCAGACGGGAAGGATTCCCGTGACACGGTGGCAGCCTGCCGTGGCGCGGGAACTTCCAGTCCATTTTTCCGTCTAAATTCATTTTTAACCCTAATTTCTTTCGGCTTTTTAAGTGCCGATTGATAATTTCGGGCTTTTTTCTGACTTTTATTATTCGGGCTAAAATAAGAAAATAATTAAATAAAAATAAATAAAAGGTTCGGGCCAAAAATAAAATAAAAAACAATAAAATAAAAAGGTTTGGGCCAAAATAAGTTGGGCTGAAATTAAAACTATGCTTTTACCAAACATCAAGACTAATCCATGGACCGTTCAAAAGTATGAATTTAATAAAATACGATTTTTTAAGCACTCTCGGGATTAAATACTAAACCCGACCAATAGTGGCGGTGAAAGGTTATTTATCATCGGTTTGGTTTTGGGGAGACATTTTTAGGTGTCTACAGTGCTTGTCACATGGAAAATTCACCGATCCATTTTTAACTTGGATTTCTACATGATCTCACGAAGGACTCTCACTCGCTCAGACCCTATACTTCTGCTGCCACTTGTTATACATGCATCAAAAATAAAACTATTCAGTTGCAAATGACAAATTAGAGGAGCACTTATGTTAGAAAACTTCACTTGCACTTGTCACTATCAGGATTTGATTTTCCAAGCTGTGATTTTATCCATCCTGTTGTTGTGCTCTTTTTCAACTCTGCGGTGATTAAACCTTTGGCAGAAGTTCTTGGCTGTGCAGCTTGCTACAGGTTCATGCTGAGCAGACTGACACAACCTCCCTGATGACAAAATTATTAGGATTGGAAGTAGCAAATAAACTGTGAATCATCATATCATACAGGACCAGTAACATGCATCCTGAAAGTTAAGTTCATCTAAGGACACAAAGGCAACACATAATAGATTCATGACACTCAAACTAATATTTACAGCAGAAAATGATCAAATACACAAATGTGTCATCCACTTGTTTGTAGTAAAGCAAGATGATCACAAACATCATATCAACAAAAACCACTACTCATAGAGAATCCTGCTGTTGAATACCTAGCAAGAGCTCGTTAATAAAGTTAAAGGCCTTAGGTAAGAGTTTTTGAGAGAACCGGTCCATAAATTATATTTTCTGAGCTTTAAAAAAATAACTCATAAAGTTAATTGTGAAAATACTAAAATTTTAATATTGAAATTCAGCCTGAAGGCTTGAGATGATGATTGGACAGATGGACAAAAACAATCGACTAAATATGGATAAATCACATCAAATGGGGAATGAAATTCAGTCACCTCATTCCTTAGATTTTGACTGATTCTTTCTCAAGAAAAAAAACCTCTTCATTACAGCTTCTGATAAATGGGCACTAAGGTTCATGATTGTTGCTACACTTGACTCCATTGCTTTCTCTCTAAAATCTGCATCATTTTTAAAAGGATCAAAATCATACAAAAAAAAAGAACTTTTTTTTGTATTGAATCTAACATTTATTAATTAAATAAGAAACAATTAGACTGAAAAGGTATAAACAGTTCCTACCAACTTTTAATCATTGAAATTAATACCCAAATCTTGAATCAAACATTTGTCAATTAATAAAAAAAAATATCCAGATCACAAAAGTTGCATGGAATAAAAAATAAAACATACCCAGAAAAAATTCATCCCAAATTAAAATGAGAATCAGAAGCAAAGCTTAGGAGTCTACCAAGAACGGAGAGAGAAAATAGGCACAGGAGATGTAATGTAACAGAGGTCTCGCAAAGGGAGATGGTGGAATTCCAATTACATGGGAATATAAATTTCCAAGGAATTTGCATTTCCCACATTCAACCAAAACGATCCCTAAAATTTGTTTTAAGCATGAAACCACTCAAGCAATTGCTATAATATGTATGATGAATAATTGCAAATAAATCACAGATCAGATCACCTATTGTGTAATCTCTATAACGATATTAAGAAAATTGCCTCCTTGATCTTAATAATCTCATATGTTTGTTATTCACATTCAGTGTTTATATGAAATTAGAAGACTTGGCAGAGCTTATTGGCATTGCTGATTTCTCCTTTAATCACCTCATTAGTTTAGTGACATGCTAAAAAAAGAAAAAAGAATTTCAAAGAGTTTAAACTAAATTCACTGGACTAAACACCAACTATGTACAAGATACTAATGCACAAGTACATATACCAAATTATAAGTAAGTGGCATCTTTCTACATAATCATGAGTAGCCTTCATCAAAATACTATTGTAATTCATCATCTTGAGCTACATCAACAAGATAATCAATGTAAAACATAAGAATCAGGATTAAAAGATAAAGATGAGGGTATTCCACACACTATTGCTAATGCATAAATGTCCTTTTGGCTGGCTATTATGCAACTAACTCTATAGCTAGATCCAAAAAGATTATTTGACGAAGAAGATACAACTAATTCACCAATAAAATTTTAGAAACATCATTCATTTTATCTGATTATTTCAATTATCTGATTATTTCAACAGTGACTTCACTTATGTAACACAACTACAGAGTACATTACCTGATACCCTAAACAAATAAAGAACCAAAATTTGCAAAGAACTCAAACAACTCTCTAGCACAAAACATCATAGAGATCATATAGTTTGGCATGATTTACCATTTGTAACAATGCAAAACGACCAAATAGGAGTAATCTAATTATCACCTTGAGCCCATTGATTTTCCTGCCAAAATTAAAGGATGACCAGGGTACTTATCAACCGTCTTCTTAACAATATCAACATGAATATTCACTAAATCCTCTTCGTCTATGATTTCGAAAATCACATGATTCCATCCGAAATTCTCCATATTTGAAGAGATAAAAATATAAAGCTAAAAATTTAGTTGAAAGTAACAGCACATGATTGAGTTTTTGTAAAAGAAACAAGTGAAACTTACAATTTTCTCCTTCTCTCCAGAGGTGGTTGTTGTGGATGATTGCAAGGTTTTCTTTTTCCACTTTTCAGCCCCTAAACGTCTTTTGTTCTTTTTAACATATGTTTTTACAAGCTCCAACCTCCCTTGTTAACGCCATAGATCACCAATTACGACAACATTATAATTTGATTTTCAAAGCTATAAGCAGATACATGCACTACATGAAACAAATATTTACAAGTCAAACCAATATAGATAAGCCTCTTCTCATAAATTTAATGAGAGCTGCCAGTTGTAGACTTTTACCATATTTAATTATGACTTACTTGAGAAAAAGTATGCTAAGGTCCTAGATGGGGCGGTACAACATGGCACTCAAAATACAACCATATACTTGTATGATACAAAATCATGTTCAATAACATATTCATACAGAAGTCAATTCAGAGAGAAGAACACAAAAGGCTTCAAAAGTTTAAAAAGCGAAATAATCCATGTATTAAACAAATATTTCAAATTTCTGGTTTTAAACTGATTCATTCTTGAGTCCACCACAACTAATTAACTAAGTGGCTAACAATAATAATTTAAATTTTTTTTAAAAAAACATGAATATTTGGGTATTAACATTCAGATAGGAAAGAAAAAGAAGAAGCATAACAAAATATTCAACATCATTACTCATAGCATTGCTTAAGCTGCAAACAGATAACATAAATATAAATTACAAGCATACAACAATATAAAGAGAAAGGGAATCAATCAAATAAGTGGAGGAAAAGAAACAAGTCGAAAAATAGCAACAGACAACGAATGCATCCTTACAATAATGAGAAGATCCCTTCAACTCCACTATAGTATTATCTAGTGATAAAATAGACAACATTACTCTTAATCCCTATTTTTAATCTAGCAAACAATCATAACCAACATATGTGTGCATACTGCATATCATTAAAAGAACAACAAGCCAATTTAATTCCAAAGCAACTTGATTAAATTTATTCTCTTTCTCTCATACAATAATTTTCTTTTAAACTCGAAATTCATATTTAATAGATTTCTACAATAAATTTAAGAGAAAAAGAAAACATGCTCATCCAATCGGAAGAGGAAGGAGAATTAGTACCCTAAGCCACAACATCACCGCAACAACCACCTCACCGCAGCGACACAAGTGAAAAGGAACAAAATTGGAGAAAGAGACGTATCAATTTTGCCGAAAAACTCTAGAAAAAGAGGGAAAAGGGCTATAGCGCGTAACAGTTGAATGACTACTAATACTCTCAGCATCATCATCAATTTCCATCAACAAAGTTTCAAATTCTTCGAAAAACTGTTTGAAGTTCAATTATGTTAACACGGTTGATTTTAGTGTGATTAATTAGGCTTGTTATTACTGCCGATTGCATATAATAAAGTTTCTTATTTTGAGATTTCCCCAATTCACTAAAACCCTAAACAAAATAATTATTGAAGAAATGTTAGTGCAAAGTCCCAAATCTAAGTAAATATAAACTGTAGTACGAAGCTTTGAAGATTTTAGTTCTGGTCTACCCATGCATACATATCAAGGGTGCAAAATCAACAACCTATAACTTTCTATAAGTACTTCAAGGAGCATACCACTACTTTAGCACTCCCTAGAGCTCTTATTCTTGGTAGAATTATAATGATCACATGTTGGTCCTTGTGTTCCATTTCTAGGTTAATTTGAAAGATAAAAGTGTAGAAACTTTTAAAAGAAGTCCAAACACTTGGAACTACTTAAAAACGAAACTGCAAATAACAGTTAAGGATGATAGATTTCACCAGGATCCGTATTACAAAGTACTAACACGACACAACACAAACCATACACGAAACCAAACACGAAATCAACACGAAAGCATGAATTGAATTACTTGAAAACATTACAAATCAATGCAAAAAAAACAGTAGTAACTAATTAATTAAACAAATTAAAGATTAGCAAAATGGGGTTACCCGCAATTGAAACACAGATCGACAATTTCACCATATTTCAATTCCCAGCCTTTTCCCTTCTTCCATTGGACTGTAGAATTCGCCCCACAAGACGTGTTCATGCAAATTCTTGACCCCATTAAATTTTAAAAACCCAAAAAAGCTAGAAAACTCCACCCTAATTAATCTGCAATATTAAAGATTTAAAGATTTAGATTAATAACAATACGGTGTCGATTGAGGAAAAGCACGATCAATTATCAAAACGCATTTTCAAACAACTAATACCAAAATTAAAAAGTAAAATAAAAAGAAAACACCACAATTAACAAACTTTAGACCCAAAAAACTTTCACAAAAATCCCAACATCCCTCTCACAACATCTCCCCCGCAACAACATCAGCCCTCAAACCTCACCGATGTCGCACCACCATTAATTCTCCACCTCTGCCCAACAACAGCCACAAACAGCCCATTAACCACCATCACTGACACTACAACAACCACTGCGCCTCTCCCCTACTACACAATCGCACACCCCCGCATCTCCCCTGATTAGACCTGGTTATTGGGCGGGTCGGGTCGGTGTCGGTTGCGGGTCAGGGTCAAAGAGGGTCACATTTTATAGGGTCAATATAGGGTCGGGACAATGCGGGTCGCGGGTCGATAATGGGCGGGCCTACAAAATATCAATTAAAATAAATATTGGACAAAGCCATTATTAAGTACATATGAATACAAATTAATCTATATAATTATTTTTACATTATGTATTTTCTTTATCAACTAAATTGGAAAAACATGTTGGCCCTATATTGACCCTACCCAATAAGGGCCCTGTCCATTAATAGCCCTGTCCATTAAAAGCCCTATAAGCTTGGCCCTGACCCTATTATCATTAGGCTACCTTGTCCAATAACCACCTCTACCCCTGATACACAACCACAAGCACCACTACTACTGCTAATCCTCGCCACTTCAGGGTCACATTCTAACCGCAACCAGCACAATCTAATGCCAAACAACAGCGGCATCAAGCAACCACCATTCGGCCCCTCAAAAGTCCAATTTAATCAACACAAAACCCATCACAATCCCTGATTACGAATAAACCCATCAAAATAAACAGAACTTAAAACCCAAAAAGAATATGAAATTACCTTAGTAATCGAATATGAGAAAATTACTCCATAAGATCAACCAAAACAAATTAAAGATGTACCCTAGATTTTCGAATTGATATTAGATGATTATTAAAAATGATAAAAGATCTTACCTCAAGGAGCTACTTTAATGGAGAAGAGATAAAACGCAGAGTACCTTCAAGCCTTCATTAGAAGCTCGGAGTAAGCTTCAATGGAAGAAAATGCGGAAAACCCTCAAAATTTGGAGGTGATTTTGAGTAATTTGTGGGTGTCGCATTGTTTTAAAAATTAGGGTTAGTGTTGATCGAAGAAGGGAAAATTAGGGAAATTGCAAGGATATGCATGGGTAGGAGGCCGACGGCGGGAGTAGGAAAAGGATTCGACAATTCAATATCAACTGGGTTGTGTAGCTGTTGGAGATGATGTCAGATTGTGAGGATGCTTAGGAGAAGAGTGAGGAACCGAGGATGAAGAGAAGAAAAAGCAGGAGAGAGAAATGAGCCACCCGAAAAGACTAAACTACCCCTGGCAATCAGGGAAAGGTGCTAAGGGCAGGGAAGGGCAGTAGCATCAATTTCCTGTTCATAAGGAACAATAAAATGTGAATAGTCTTGGTGCTTGGGGCTTTTATAAGGGTTATAGATTTACTGCCTTGTTATTGTTCTAAATTGCTTTATATATTATTAGAGGAATGATTGTTATTACCCCTCAGAACCTAGCAAATTCTTAGATGTCCTAGCTGAGATTTGCCTAAACAATTTGGCGCCCACCGTGGGGCTGATAATCAATTAACCTACCAATTCACCAAAAACAAATACAATCACCATGACTGGACAACCAGTACCCTTCACCATTGCCGAAATCAATGAAGGAATGAACGCATTCCGTCAAACCTTAGACCAGTAGAAAAGCCAAATCGAAACATTGTTGGCCCAAAAGGTTCAAACCGAAGCCAAACTCACTAGCTTAACCAAAAAAAAATGAAGCCCTCCGTAGCCAAATATAATCAGTTGCATCCAAAATCGTTAACACCAGAAAAAGTACCGAAAGTATAGCCATGCAGCTTGATATGTCCGGAACCTTCCACACCCCTAACGGGAAAAAAAGGATCTAACAGCAAGGAAATTCCCCTAGAACTAGATTCTCTAGATGCAGGAACTCTCAAGAAGGATAGACAGGAAGGAACTGAGCAGGGAAAAATAGAGAAGGTGGTTAAGGAGTACCTCGAGGCATTTGAGGCCAAGATCGCCAAAATCCCTGGAGTGCCAAAGCCCATGGAAGAAGAAGCAGCGGATGGCTATATAGAGTCTCCTTTCTCAGAAGAGATCACCATGCTAGAAGTTCCAAAGAGGTTCAGCACGCCCAACATGGCCATGTATGACGGAACAACGGATCTTGATGAGCACGTGTCCCTTTACAAGCAAAAGACGATGACGAGCTTAATCCCTAGAGAGATCAGAGAAGCCATCATGTGCAAAGGCTTTGGAGCCACGTTATCAGGTCCAGCCCTAACTTGGTTCATTAATTTAGATAATGGGACAATTCGATCTTTTGTAGGAATGGTGAATCTATTCAAGATTCAATTTGCTAGTAGCAGAAAAATCGAGAAGCAATCCTCAGATCTGTACCATGTTGTGCAAAGACACGGAGAATCCTTGAGGGACTACCTTAACAGGTTCAACAGGGAGAAGATTGGGATACACAAATGCGATGCTCCTACAACAATCGAAGCATTCAGAAGAGGGTTGCTAGACCATAGTGAGCTCTACAAAGAGCTGACCAAATATCCATGCACGACCTTCGAGGATGTGCAAGCCAAAGCTATGGCTCAAGTCAGATTTGAAGAAGATGTCTATGCAAGAAAGACCCCAGAGCCAGATCGCCAGTCAAGAAGGAACAACAACTTTCCCAGGAGAGACCATCGATTCAAACCGTATCAGCGTTCCCGCTTTGATAAAGGATCAGTCAATGCTGTCGAGGAAGAATTCTCAGATTGAAAGGGAAGATCCTAAACTCCCACCTAAATTGCATGAATATTGTTTCAATGTTAACCCTACAGGAGTAATTAGGACCCTGAACAAGATGGGAGATACCGTGCGTCCGTGCAGTGGCCTAGAAAGAGTGACAGGCCTGGAGAGAAAAAGGATCCATCAAGATGGTGCGACTTCCATTCAGATATTGGCCATACAATCGATGAATGCGTTGCGCTCAGAAAGGAGGTTGCCTACCTGTTGAAGAAAGGATATCTTAAAGAACTCCTATCAGACAGATCCAAAGCCCCAGGAAGGGAAAAAGAGTCCAGACAAGGTGGCCCCCCCACCTCCTCCTCCAATTGTTAAAACCATCTGCTTCATATCAGGAGGTTCAGAAGTGTGCGACCTAACATACTCAGCAGCGAAGCATTAGCCACCTATGCAAAAGGGGGTCAATTTACAAGTCAAGTTCCTAGTGATCGACACTCTATCATCGTACAATATGATTCTAGGTAGACCATGGATACATGAGATGAGAGCCATCCCCTCCACATATCATCAAGTCATTAAGTTCCCTACCAGATGGGGCATTCAGGAAATCAAAGGGGACCCTAAGGAAGCTAAGGAATGTTACAAGATCGCCTTAAAAGCAACATCCGCAGAGAAGGGTTCAGCATAGCAATCAGAGGGTCAGCTGGGCCAAGAGAAGCTAAGTATAGCAGAAGAACAAGAAGCGACAAAAGTCCAGTTGAACCCCAACCACCCAGATCAGAAGGTCAGAATAGGATCAGAATTGAATTCAGATCTTCTTCAGTAAATATATGAATTCTTAGAGGAAGAAAAAGATGCATTCTCTTGGACTCACAAAGACATGAAGGGCATCCCCCCAGACGTGATCACCCACAAACTGAACGTAGACCCAATGCATACGCCAGTAAAGCAGAAGAGAAGAAAATTTGCGCCATAAAGGAACAAGATCATCAATGAGGAATAAATTTCAAGCCTTAAAATCCCACTAGCTTGAACCCCAATGTGATCATACACTAAAGTACGGTGGCGTCCAAAAGGGAATAAGATAGAGCAAAAGAGTCGCCAACAAGTTTTTTAGGAACTTGTAAACCATTCACGAGGTGAAGGTTACACCCCTTAACGATCCAAGAGATCGTCAACTCCATAAGGTCATGAACCAAATAAGGGTTCGGGGATGAAGGTACAAATCCAACCTAAAAGAGATTAAACCTGCCCTAATAATAGGCCTCTACTTTATTCTGATCGTATTCATGTGCGCTTTCTGACTAACATGCAATCAATAAAATTACCCTAAACCTGTTTATATATCTATGTTGGTTGAATATTAATGCACAAATAAACTATTATTGGCGATCACTTGAATTATAATCACATTAACCCTAAACAAGATTATTAATTATCTTATTAAGCGTGATTACAAGTACCAAATTCCCTTTAAACATGCATAAAGGTGATCAAGCAATAAAGAATAAATAAGCATCAAACAACAGAATAAATAATAAATATCATGAATAATAAAATTATAATCATAACAATAATAATCATAAATAAAATAATCATCATCAAAATAATAATAATAATTATATTCACAATCATCATAAATTATAATAATTATAATCATAATCATGTTCATGTTAATATTAAAGCATAATAAAATTAGCAAGATCCTAGGCATGATACTAACAAGATTAATAACAAACCCTAGCATGTCACTAAGCTATAAAAATCAAATCTTTAGCCCTAACATGATACTAACAATCATAAATACTAGGAAGAAAATAGGAAGCATCATAACAATCATATTTAATATTAAAATTACCCTAGACATGATACTAGGAATATCATAATAACAATGTAAACATGAATTCTACATCATAACATCAATTAAAATCAATTAAAGTACTTACTTTGATGCCTCGTACCTCTTTCTAATAACAAAATACACACGTTAGTAACTTCAAGGAAAATAATAAATCAACAATAAAATTAAATAATTGAAATAGAGATTTGGGACCAAACCCTCAGAAATTAAAACCTTTCACGTCTAGGGCGAAGGCAACTTCGAATATGGCTAGGTGTTTCTAGATCTTGTGAATGCGGAATTTTGTATGAAAAAGAAAAGTTTAAAGAAAGATGAATGAAAAATTAAGAGAATGCTAAAGAATTAATGATTGTAGATGAAAACTTGCGAATGAGGAGAATTGGTGATGAATGAAAAAAACAATTGGTGAGAATTGATTAAAATCGGTCCATGAAAACGGAGTTTTTAATACGATATTTATAAAGAAAATCAGCCAAAAAGATAAAATAAACAAAACAGAGTCTGACGCACCAAAAACAGAGCTGGCGCCAACCCTGGCTAGCTGGCGCCAGGCACCAACACTAGCGCCAGGCGCCAGTGGCTAGCGCTAGGCGCTAGGCCTGGTTCCAGGCGCCAAGCCTGGTTCCAGGCGCCAAGCCTGATTTTAACGCGTTTTCGAAAATCTGATAAATTTACCGTACTGGAGGATAAAATCATATAATTTCCTCGAAAATGCTATTTGATTTTGATTAAAACTCTGAAAAGTCAATAAAAGTCAATTATCAATGCTAATTGAATTAGGAATGAAAAGAATCTTCTAGAAGAATCTAGAATACTAAAACCATTCCTAATTTCATTAGGAATGATAAATCATATTAGGCCCTCCCCAAGATCATTGGGCCGTATATAAAGCTCAAACCGGGCCCAGTTTAGTGAATTAGCCATAACTTCCTCAATATTCATCGGAATTGGGCTTATAATATATCGTTGGAAAGGTCTTTGCAAGCCTCATCCAACTACACTACTATTGGACCCATATCATGGACCAACCAAACTGGATTGGCTGTTTTCTTAAAAATAAGTTTTCAAAAACAGAGAGAAGAGAAGAGAAAATAAAAACTTTCCGCAACACTAGACTTTCCACACTTTCGTTTCATTCGATTATAATTCAACGTGAAAGGTACTCATCACTGGGTTTGGTTTTGGGGAGACACAAATGGGTGTCTACAGAAGCCCCCACTTTGACTGAGTTTGGAGAAACGCAAGTTTCAAAAACAAAAGTCAAAGTAGCGATAGGGACGGAGAATGATTCAGAACGTTCTGCGATCCTAAATCAATCTTGTAACGTCGATACCTGCAAAACTATTGTTAGTTAAACAGATAAAAGAGTTAAGAAACGCGTATCTTGCACCGTCGAGCACACGTCTATGAAAGTAACCGATTTGTTTTGATGACCTCCTGCAAGCTAGAGAATGCCATCCCGCTTGAAAACCGCTACGCCTGTAACTGCTTCCAATATAGAATATTGCTTCGCCTGAAACGATCCTCCTCTGCTTTGATAATATTCCACGTCCAAGGGAATACTATCGAAGATTATTTCTCTTGAAACAATCCTCATCCGCATTGATAATATTCCACATCCTAGGGAACACCATCGAAGATTATTTCTCTTGAAATAATCCTCATCCGCATTATGACCATCTTCCATGCCTAAGGGAATATGATCGAAGACAACTTCGCCCGAAATTACCTCCAGTTGTTTGTGACAACTCTCCGCAAGTTAGGGAACGTTGTCGAAGATATCTTCTCTTGAAATCATCCTCACTTGATGCGATAATTTTCCAAAGGAAATTACCGAAGATCCACGCCTGTCGATCTTTAAAAGTTCGCCTGAACTTTGCTTCCGCTATGCCTGTACGTCGGCGCTTCCGTTGCTTTGAACCTGTATGTCGGTGCCCTTTTTGCTTTTGAACCTATATGTCGGTGCCCTTTTGCTCTTGAACCTATATGTCGGTGCCCTTTTGCTCTTCACTACAAGAAAAATCACTTTTCGTAGCGATTATTTCGTAGCGATTGTACATTCGCTACAATATGCAAGTATGTTTGTGAAATAATTAAGGATGTGGCATAATTTTTATAATTGCCATGGTTTTCCCATATAAAATCGATACGGAAAACATAATAATACATATCAACACTATTTTTACACATTTATATAATTTTGAGAAATCGTAACATTTACAATTGCCACTAAATCCTAAAAATCGATATGAAAAGCCTTTTCAACATTAGATATATAAATATTGATTGACAAAGAATACATAAAATATGTCATAGCTTATTGGTGAAACATTTAATATAAGAGTTTGAGGTTGCATGTTCGAATCTTGTAAAAATCATACGCATGTTTTTTTTTTTTTTTTGAAGAAAATGAGTTAAACATATATAGCAATTGTAATTGCTAAAATAATTACCACGATTGGATGTAGTTTTTCGTATCGATTATTGAGGCCAACCCCAGCAATATTGAAAACCACTACTAAAGGCTAAGGCAACGGGGGATATTGTATCGAATGACCATTCGTTGGGAAAGCTTTTTGTTGCAATTACAATCGATACTAAAGGTTAAAATAATCGCTACGAAAAGGTTATTTTCTTGTAGTGCTTGAACCTATCTGTCGGTGCTTTTTGCTAATGAGCCAATGCTTAGGCGCTTTAAGCTAAGTGAGACGATCTTTTATCAGGTCGATCACTTTACGTAATCAAGCCGATTACTAAATCATGTCAAATTGCTTAGAGGGGCTAACTGGCGTACCAAGGAACCCAAAAATATGTTGCAAAAGGCTATCACCACCTCATCAGGTGGCTGGGTGCTTTGGCGCCACTGAAAAACCATCAGTGCCACCTTATTATCATTGGCGCCAAGCGCTGATATTGGCGCCAGGCGCCAAGCCAAATTTGCGACGCCAATGCATAGGGCTTGGCGCCAGCACGGGGATTTCCTTAAATACCCCTTTCCTCTTCATTTCGCTGCTTTGTTCGTCGCGAAACTGCTCGAAGAAACCCGAAAGCTTAAATTGCTCGGTGCTTGCTCGTTTCTCAACCGTATTCGCTCAAATTTGTTGCAAATCAAAGCTCTTTTCATCTATTTTCCTGATCTATGTAAGTTTTCTTCAAACTCACATCAGTTTTTATGAATTCTTGGCATGTTTATTCACGAATTTCATGTAAATTCGAAACTTATAATGCTCAATTCGCTTTGTTTGTCAAGTTTTATGCCATGAAATTGCTTGATTATGTTTATATATTTCCTTGGGAGTAATTTGAGACTTGTTTGACTCAATTTGGTGAAGAAATGAGCAATTTGCCATTGTTGGATCTCTTAAGGCCGTGAAGAACAATGTGACTCGTTCTTGATGTTTTTGCTAGCAATTCTTGTCCAATTTGTCACAATAATCACTATAGTGTTGCAAGAAATTGTTTGATTGCTTGAAAAATGTTGTCATGCTCAATTTGAATTTGTGCTCTGTTTTAGTACTACGTACTCTGTTTTTGCGAACATAGTATCATGCGGCTAGGCAAACATTAGATACTATAGAACCTTAATTTATGATGATTTTGCACAATGTAGCATGGCTAGACAACGAGGCTCAGGTTCACAGTCCCGAAACACTAGACGGGAGCATGAGCCCGTAGAGGATGACATCACGCCTTCTACTTCTCTTGGTCGACTTCCGGAGTGGGATGAGCGGACCCTGTTCTTCGCCCCTGTCCACCACATTTCTGAGAGGGTGAGACGGGGCACCGATCCCGGGAGGACACGGCATCACGACTCTGGCTGTGATGGTTTAGGCGATTTGTACAGGATGCACATCGCCAGGGATCTTGAGACGAGACTCTTATGGGAGTCTTGCGGGCTAGTTACTCTGTTTGAGACCTCTGAGGCTATGGTCGCCTCCAGCGGGGGTCATCATGTAGTGCGCGCTTTGGTGGAGTTCTTCTAGGACACCACCAACACCTTCCATTTCCCCTGGGGCGAGATGATGGTCACCCCTACGGACTTCAGTCTCATCACAGGACTGGAGTTCACTTCTGTGCCACTGTCGTTTGACAGTGGAATCGACGTTTTCTCTTCAGAGGTCGAGGAGCTGTTGGGGCCGATCGCTATTCGGGCCCGAGCTGAGGTCGAGACGACTCAGTTTAGTGCTAGAGGAATTCGCCGCTCGACGCTGGCAGCGTCTCTTGATGACGATGCGACTACCCGAGAGCAGCGGGTGCGTATATTTGTGCTGATGTTGTTGTCAGGGACATTCTCCCTTGACAAAGGTAGTAGAGCGTTGCTTTACTATCTTCCTGTCGTCCGTGATCTCCATCGGATCGGGACTTATGACTGGGCCAGCTTGGCCTATGCTGACTTTGTTCGTGCTCTGAGGGACTCGTGTCGACACCGGTCCTTTGGGACGAACGTTGTTTTGTCTGCCTTTTGGAAGGTCGTACAGGTAAACATTATTCCCTATAAAGTTTAGCTCTGCATATTAGTTTAGCGTTTACTCACACTTCTAACTCCTTGTAGATTTGGTTCTACGAGTACTTTCCTTCTGCTGCGCCGGTGAGACCATCGCCGCGGGGATTTCCAGTGAGTGCCTCTTGTGGCGGTCATCATGTGGACATGTCCACCACACATGTCCGGAACCGGATCATCTCGGTACGACTTTTATTATTTATTTTGCTTTTCAGCGGTGCTTTAGACATATTCTTGCCTGATTGATGCTCTTTATAGGGACCTGAGGTGGTATACCGACCGTGGGGAGGTTGGACAGTCCCTGGGTTAGCCGCACCTTATTCTACTAAGAGTCGCTATTTTCTGGGGACTTATGGAGCGGTCGCGTACTTAGGAGAGAGGGTCGCTAGACAGTACTCTTCTGATGTCTTCGTCGTTACTGCTGCTCCACCACGTCATATGTTCGACGAGGCGCGGTTGTCGAGCATGTCTGAGGGAGCTGGCACCCCTTGGCGGTCCCATGTGATCCTCGGGCGGTGTTATGCTGAGGAACTACTACCTTTGTTAGCTCCAGCCCCCGTACCGGCTGAGGATGTGAGGGTAAGATTTTTAGCTCTTTACTTTCCACTAAGTAGCCCCCAAGTAATGTTTTACTGATTTTTTCTGCTTTATCAGGACGGTGCTGCCGAGTTCGTGCCACCCCGTATGTCCATCCACTACCAGGGGATGTACGGGCCGATCGAGGAGATGATTTCTCCAGCTCCTGAGGGCGAGCGCTTCGTAGAGCGGTCGATTCCTCGCCACCAGACTCGAGTAAGCCTAGTTTTTTCAGAATGTTTGTGTTCATATATCATGCATATTTACTGACTTATTTTTCTGACAGTTTTCACGCGAGGTGGTTTCGGCTATGGCACGATGCATAGATGCCTTCCGGAGCCAGCTCGTCCGGATGAGGAACGCGGCCACTTGCCGTCGGGATGATGTCACCCGAGAGGTAGTCTTTCTTCATGTATTTCCTTGCACTACTGCTTCAATTTTACCTTGTTTCTGATTTAATTCTTTTTGCAGGGCCAGCCTATCGCTTCTCACACCCGCGCGAGACCTGAGGGGCGGAGGGATCCAGCGAGGTCCGGCTCGAGACGTCGTCGTACTTCGTCAGGGGGTAGAGGCGGTCGCTCTGAGGCTGCTCGAGCTGACGTTGCAGAGGGCTCGGGATCTTCCTTTGAGGGTGCTCATGCTGCACCGGTAGGAGAGGCTACCTCGGCTTTCAGAGGTGGTGGGATGTACGAGGTTGGCTCGTCATCGCAGCAGCCTCCGCGGCCTCAGCCTCAGGTTGGTCCTGGCTGGAGTGGTCCTATATTGAGTCTTCCTCCTCCTACGGAGACTGGAGCTGGAGCTGGTGGAGAGGTGACTCCTCGTACGGCGCAATTTTATGATATGATGGGCCTACGTCCTCCAGCGCCGTATTTTGTTCCTGTGTATATTTTATTTTGACTTTTTTTTATAGAACTTTGCCTTAAACTCATTATTTAGACACATTTTGTATATTTATGCTATTATGAGTTTATTTGATTGTTATTATTATGTGTATGTTAGTGTGTGCATGAAAAGTGTGACAACAATTTTGCGCAAAAATTCCGTCATTATTTTTATTATTGATGGAGGGTATCCGACTCTCTCCCCCAAAAAGAAAAAATAAAAAAGGAAAAAATCGAATAAAATGTCGGGTGTTTGGAATTTAAAAATAATGTCCAAAATTAAAAATAATAGCTATATTTAATTAATTAAGAAAAGGATAAAAAAGATGTTTAGGAAAAATAAACGGATCCATAAAGTCATTAACCGACTCGAGTTTAATATTAAAAACACAAGTTGAGCACGCGCGGCTGGTCTGGCAACTTGGCGCGTGGCGCCAGGCGCTACACTTAGCGTGTGGCGCGAAGCGCTAATGGTTGGCGCCAATCACGGGGTTTTGACGCCAATTGACGCTGACTCCGTATTTCATTCTGATTAAAATTCTTCGCAATTTGTGTATAAATATTCCCCTGCCTAGTCGATTCTTCTCGTAATTTCAGCGAATAAATAATTCTCTTCTTTAGAAAAACAATAATCATGTCTTTAGTCACCAAAACCTTCACCCAATACACTCATGAATGGTGTCGATCTCTTAATGCGAGGGAGAGAAAAGAATAAGATTTATTTCACCTGGGGGGAATTTATGGCATCAAAGGGGTAGATCTTGACCTAGACTTCATACATACCGCTTTAGAATTTTGGAATGTTGATACTCATTGTTTCAGAATAGGGTATGATGAGATTAGCCCTTTGCCGGAGGAATTTGGTGCTATCTTAGGCTTCCTTGCAATAGACCTTATAGCAATCCCTAGAGTAGATGCATATTATTATAAGGATTTTGAGCGCTTCTTTAATTTAAAGGAAAGGGATTTATCAAAAATAGTAGATGGCAACATAGTTAATTTGAAATAATTTGCACGCCATTATTTCGATAAACCTCTTTTTGAATCTTTTCATATATATAGAAGAAGGGCGTTCCTATTTTGCATGCTTAACCAATTTTTTCTTAGTAGTGGTAAAAATAATGAGGGCCAGTCAATTATAACCACTGTACTAGAACAAATTGAATCAGGGAGAAATCCTATGCCATTAATAGTTGGAGAGACTATGATTAGTCTAGATGAATTGAAAAGGGAACCAAAAGTGCCTCTTCGCGGTTCTCCAATTTTATTACAGGTAGAAAAATAATATTTTTAATTTACAGAAATCAAAAAATATATTTTTGTATTGTAATAATAATTTATTTGCATTGCAATTTTTTTACAGATGTGGCTAATGGAGAGGCTAGGTTTAATTATCCCTCCGGACGACATTGAAAAGTATACTCCTGATTGCTTCGTGAGAAGGAAGAAGCGCATCCCTAAAATTGGGCGCCATGGGTGGAGAAAAGTCTTCGAATCACGTGATTTTGCTATCAAGTGGGTCGTCCCATGGTGGAAAATAGAAAGGATGGTTGGTGTTAACAAGCAACCTTTCTGCCGTCTTCCAAGCTTATCTCGTGTAACTTATTATTACCCCTGCAGGGTAAAAAGACAATACGGCTTGCTTCAGAATATTCCTTCCGGAGATCTTCGTCCTCCCTTTGAGTACCCTGTATCTCAAGAAGTAGATAGATTCGATGCTTACTGGAGCACTAGACCTTTATGGGAAGTGATTACCCAAAAGGTTCCTCCTTCTTTGCCCAATGATGTAAAGAAGTGGTTGCTGAAGAAATCTTCGATTGATCAGGGTAGAACCGATGTGAAGAATCGTCTAGGTGACAGGGTGATTCATGCCAAGGAACGCTTAGGTGCAAGAATTGAATTCAAAACACCTGCGATGCCTAGGAAGAAAGGTGCTACCAAAGACAAGGGGAAAAGGAAAGCTAACACCACACATAAAAAAGCTTGGGTGGAAAATAATCATGGAGTGTTAGCTGAAGGGGAGACCATCTACTCCAAAATTGAATGTAGGTCCTCTAAAGGATGCCTACTAGCTAAAGTCATGGATGAAGAGGAGGAAGCAGACAAGAATTGGAAAAGAGCTAGAAAGGAAAAGAAAGATTAAGAGGATTGCTTAGCTTTAAATTTATTAGACTTAGATTGTTATTTTTATTCAAAGTTAATTTATTTCAGCTTTTATTTAAATTCCATCAATAATGTAATTTTATTTTATTAATGAAATTTCAGCTTTCAATTAAATTATTCACTTTAAATTTATTTTATTAAAGCAATGAAAATCGAAAAATTAATTTTCCAGAAATTCTTCGAGTACGGAAGTCGAAAATTTTCCGAAAAACACCGAAATTCGCCCAGAGCTTATTTCCATATTGGCGCCAGTTATTGGCATTTGGCGCCTGCCATTGAAGTCTGGCGCCAGGCGCCAATTCCATCGGCTGGCGCTGATGACTTCTGGCTGGCGCCAGATTCTATTCTGCGACGCCGATAATTCGCCGATTTTCTGTTGAATTTTTAATTAATTCTGGAACGCGGAGATGTCGAAAAATAAAGTGGCCGCACCCGTAAAGGGTTGCCTACGTATCTTTTCTTAAGGAATCAGGCCGAACGTAGCTCTCTTGAGTATCCTACTCAAGTAATTATGGGTAGTATTTCTTAAGTTGGTCAAGATTTTTCATGTTTGAGAATTCATTGCCATCCATATCAGTTAGTTTTGCTGCACCTCCTGACAGGATTGTTTTGACAATGTAGGGTCCAGACCAATTAGGTCTAAATTTTCCCCTTGGGTCTTAAACATTTTTCCTTAGTGCTTTTAATACCAAATCTCCTATTTTGATATTTCTTGTCTTGACCTTCTTATTAAAATGCCTAGCCATACGAGTTTGGTAGCACTGAGTGTGATGTAGAGCTTCTAGTCGTTTTTCGTCGAGTAGAATCAAATCTTCATATCTTGCCCTAGTCCATTCAACTTCATCGAGTTTACTCTCTAACGCGATGCATAGAGATGATATTTCTAGTTCGACAGGTTGTACGGCATCCATTCCATATACCAAGGAAAATGACGTATTTCCTGTTGATGTACGGATTGACGTGCGATAACCCCACAATGCAAAGTGAAGCTTGTCAGGCCAATCCTTATAATTTTCCGTCATTTTCTCGATGATAGTCTTTAGATTTTTATTAGCTGCCGCTCCGTTTGCTTGAGGTCTATAAGGGGAAGAATGATGATGTAGAACGCCATATTTTTGTTGCAATTCTTCACATTCGGCTTGAAAGTGAGTTCCATTGTCACTTATCATTTCATGTGGGACTCCATATCGACAAATAATATTTCTTTCGATAAAGAGTGATACATGTTTTGCAGTGAGTTTAGCGTACGATTGCGCTTCGACCCACTTTGTAAAGTAATCGATTGCTACTAGGATGAATTCGTGGCCTCCTGTTCCTGGGGGAGTGATTTTTCCAATGATGTCAATTCCCCATGTAGAGAATGGCCATGGCGATGTGTAGGTGTAGAGCAAAGATGGAGGGAAATGTTGTAAATTGGCATAAATTTGGCACTTAGGTCATCTTTTTACGTATTGATGGCAATCCCTATTCATTGTAGTCCAATAATATCCTTCTCGCATTATTTTCTGGACTAACATTTTGTCGTTTACATGAGTGCCACAGATTCCTTCGTGAACTATTCTCATTACTCTTTGTGCATCCATCTTTCCTACACATAAGAGCGCTCGACTTTTAGGTACCCTTTTATGTAGCTCGTTGTCTATGAGTACATATTGAGAAGCCAAAAGTCTTAATGCTCGTTTTGCTCTTTTGTCAGCATGAGGAGGGTATTCTCCATTGGTGACATAGTTGAGTATGTCCGTGTACCACGGTTCTTCTTCTTCTTCTTCTTCTTCTTCTTCTTCTTGGACTAAGTCGTCGTCTTCTATGGCCTGGATATATGCTGGTTTGTGCCTTTTTTCGATAGTTAGAGGCATTTGCTCGATTTCCGTGGGAATCCTAACCATTGAGGCTAATCTTGCCAAGGCATCATCAAATTGGTTTTCTTCTCTAGGTAGATATGTGTATTCTACCATCTCTAACTGATCGGTAAGAGTTTCAAGATAGGTTTGGTAAGGGGCTAGGATTTCGCTCCTTACTTTCCACCTTTTAGATATTTGATTGATGATCAAAGAAGAGTCTCCGAATATCCTTAACTTCTTTACTCCCAATGCCAAAGCTGTTTCAAGGACTACCACGAATGCTTCATATTCAGCAGCATTGTTGGTAACGTCGAAATCAAGCTTTATGGAGATTGGAACGTGCTCTTCTTTAGGTGATACTAGTAGTACTCCAACGCCACATCCCTTTTGTTTGAGGCTCCGTCGAAATACAAGGTCCAAGTATCATCTTCAGTGACCATTAGGTCTTCATCTGGAAATTCATTGTCCTGTATTGGCGTCGAGTCTTCTATTGGAAAATCTGCTAGAAATTCTGACACCACGGATCCTTTAATAGCTTTTTGTGGCATAAACCTTACATCGAACTGGGCTAGATTGACTATCCATCTTGATATGCGTCCATTGAGTGTAGATTTCTCGAACAGATACTTGAGTGGATCTAATCGGGAAACTACAAAAACGGTATGCACCAACACGTAATGTCTTAACTTAGTTGTGGCCCACACCAAGGCGAGGCACAATTTCTCGAGCGGTGTATAGCGTGTTTCGTATTCGAGCATCTTTTTACTTAGGTAATAGATTGCGTTCTCTTTGCCTTCTATTTCTTGTGCTAGCATAGCTCCCATTGTCTCTTTGGTAACCGTCAAGTATAACCTAAGAGGTATTCCGGGAAGTGCTGGTGCTAATACGGGAGGATTTGCGAGATAGGCTTTGATCTTTTCAAAGGCTTTTTGACACTCGTCATCCCATATTACAGGTACGTTCTTCTTGAGCTTCTTGAAGATTGGTTCACATATCGTCGTCAGTTTTGATATGAACCTACTTATGTATTGCAACCGGCCAATAAATCCTCGAATCTGTTTCTCAGTCTTGGGCGGTGGCATTGACATGATTGCTTTAATCTTGGTTGGGTCTACCTCTATTCCTCTAGAGCTTATGACGTATCCCAAGAGCTTGCCTGAGGTGACTCTAAAAGCACATTTTGATGAATTCAACCTCATGTTATATTTTCTTAGCCTTTCGAAAAATTTCCTTAAGGCTACTTGATGGCCTGGACGGTCTTTTGATTTTACAATCATGTCGTCGACATATACCTCGACTTCTTTGTGCATCATGTCATGGAGTAAGGCAGTTGCTGCACGTTGGTAAGTAGCACCCGCGTTTTTCAACCCGAATGGAATTACCGTGTAGCAGTAAGTGCCCCATGGTGTTATAAAGGTTGTTTTTTCCATGTCTTCTTCTGCCATGAGAATCTGGTTATAACCTGCGTACCCATCCATGAACGAGAGAAGCGCGTGATTTCCCGTGTTATTTACCAGAATATCGATGTGTTGCAAAGGGAAGTCGTCTTTTGGACTTGCCTTATTTAGATCTCGATAGTCGACACACATCCTTACCCTTCCGTCTTTCTTCGGAACTGGGACAACGTTGGCGACCCATTCGGGGTATTTGGATACCTTGATGAAACCTGCAGTTATTTGTTTTTGAAATTCTTCTTTTATTTTAAGTGCTACGTCGGGTTTCATTCGACGTAACTTTTGTTTTACAGGTTTCATTCCTGGAATTAGTGGTATAGTGTGTTGAGCTATTTCTCTATTAATGCCTAGCATATCTTCATATGACCAAGCAAATACATCGATAAATTCTTTAAGTAAGTTATTTAAATCGGTTCTTTCTTGTTTATTCAATGTTAATCCGATTTTAACTTCTCGTTTATGAGTTGAATCATTCGAGATGTCAACTGTTTCAGTTTCTTCAATTACCGGTGTTTTCTTTTCGAGTGTTTCCATTGCTTTAAAAATTTCTTTGTCTTTTTCATCGTCAGCTAAGCAATGCTCGTCATCTTGGGTTAGAGAAGAACACAAGAAGTAAGGAGAATGAGAAATATTATTATACTCTGAGATCATTACATCAAAGAGTGATATGTCCTTAGGGACTGGATCACTAACTATCCTAGGAGAAGAAATAAGAGGGGAAGGTGCTACTACTAAAGACTTAGAAGACTCTAAAGGGAAAGACTCTGACTCGGATTCTGACTCAGACGAATCTTCAAACATTGGTCCCTGTCCTGTCGTGATTGATATCTTCTTTCCGCTTGGAGTAGTCACTTTGATAGTCTTGCGCCACCCTTGTAGTAATCCTTCAGCTGGAGTAATTAGCTTCGAGGGGTCGAAGCTTTCACTTTGTAGGACCGTTTGAATGAGCGAGGAGTTATCTACTTCATAATTTGGCTCATTCTTTTCTCGCCCAAACAGTAATCCCATGACGTTAAAGTCAAAGCATGGAGGTGCTTTTTCCTTGTGGACGGGAGTTGGGATTTCATCAGTGAAGTAGAAATCCAAGAAAATCTCGAATCCCGGTTGTCTTATGCCGTTTACAACAAATGGCTCGGGAAATTCATGACATGGATAGTCCTCTCCCTCTTTTATAAACTGACCATTAAGCGTAAGAGGGTACTGATCCATTGGAATTGCTTTCTTTTGAATGCGAGCGTCCCTACGTGCTTTCAACTTTTCCTGGGCTCGCTTGAGATCCTTCCGAGTCGGTTCAAAACCAAGTCCGAAAGTGTCTAACTTAGGGAGGCCAGATGACTCCAGCGGTTTTTCCGTTCCTTTCTTCTTCCCTAGGGTCATCCTAGGGAAGTGTCCTTGTTTCTTCAGCATGGTGTTGAAATCATATTGGAATGGGGGTCATGGAAAAAGGGGTCCCTTCATCCTCCTAGATTAAGGAGACTTCTTCGTTAAAGCCCCGTAGGTCTTCATCATCTTCGTCGTGTTCCACATTAATGATTGGATTCTCTATAGATTTGATTCTCATCGGCGAAGCATCTATAGTGATTGGAATTCCCCCAACTATAGCTTTTACTTGTTGGTGGAGAGATGAAGGGACGGCCTTTAGGTCATGAATCCAAGGGCGTCCCAACAATAAGTTGAATGAAGCTTTGATGTCCACTACTTGGAAAGTAGTAGCATGTTCTATTGCTCCTGCCGTTACATTTAGGGTAATCTTGCCAAGAGCTTGACAACGAGTGTTAACGTAGGCCCTTATTCCTTGTGTGGATGGAGTTAAGTCTTCATCCCTTATGCCGAGCATCCTCGCAGTTCTAAGTGGACAGACATTGATAGCCGATCCATTGTCTACAAGAGTCATAGGAACATTCATCCTTTTGCAAACTACCGTGAAGTTTAATGCCTTGTAATGTTTGTCACCTTCTGGGGGTAAATCTTTGTCAGAAAAGGTGATCAAATTAATTGGACTGGGAAGGTCACTTGTGAGGAAGTTGGCTAGTCCCTCAGGAGTAGTGTCAGAATCTATCCCGATTTTGTCCAAGGCATTCATTACAGCCAACCTATGCTCTCGAGATGTTGCCAGAAGTTTCCATACATTCATCTCAACTTTTGTCTTCTTAAACTGTTTAACAATGTCGTTGTCTTCGATGATATGTATGGGAACTTTATGTACGATTGGCATAGGTTATGTTGAAACGGGAGGTTGCATTCTCCCAGATCTTGTGAGGACATCTATCGACGAATCTTCGTCAGCCCAAATGTCATCTGTGGTGTATGACACAGAAGGTGAAGGTCCTAATATGTCCTTTAGATAGACATTTTTTTCATCACTGTCCCAGACTCTATTAATGGTTGTATCCTCTTCTTGTTGAACTTGGACCAGTTTCTTTTCATCAATCATTTTCTGTACCAAATCCTTGAATTTGAAACAGTTTTCTATAGTGTGACCCCCTGATTGATGATACTGACAGTAATATCTATCTGTCCTTTTTAATGACTCAAATGGTCTCGGTTCGAGAGGTTTGACCTCGCCACTCTCGGAGAGCATTTCGAACATTTGCGCATATGGGATCCCAATCGGAGTGTAGATTCTATTGCTTTTCTTGGGTTTTTCAGTGACTTGTAAGGGAAAATGCTTTGCCTAATAAGTCGTTCTCACTGGTGTGAATTCTCTTTTAGGTTCTTCTTTCGGAAGTGAAAGCTCATCATATTTCTTATGGAGTTCGTTCATAACTTTGAGAGCTTCACGTAGCAGTTGCGATGCCTCCTTCATAGACAGTGTGAGCAATTGTATATCTTCCTTATTCGCCGGTTCTGGAAGGTTATCCTTGACATCGAAAAAGATCTCCTCTTCTTTTTCCATGGCATTGATTTCTTTGACAGGTCTAATGAGAGAGGAGGGGTCAACCTCGCTTTCCTCATCGGAGATAGCTAGGGTATGAGCTAGAGGTGCATTGTCAATGCTTGGCTTCTTACTAGCAGGGGGAAACGGCAATTTGTTATTGTCGATTAGGTCTTGGATAGCTTCCTTAAGCTTCTAACAGCTTTCAGTGGAATGGCCCCTACCTTGGTGATACTTGCAATGTGCATTGGGGTTCCAGTTAACCGACCTCTTCTCAACTGGTGGGTCCCCAAATGGTCCAATAGGAGTTATAAGACCTTTTGCATTTAATCGATCAAATGTGGTGTCATAACTCATGCCAATAGGAGTGAAGTTCCTCTTAAATGGTTTCTTCTGTCCTTGGTTGTTCATGGCAAGAACTTCTCCTAAATTAAAGGTGCTAACATTATTTGAGTGGGCGGTTTTGGAAGAAGAAGGATTGTCGTTCTTCTTTCCTTTCCAGCCACTGTTGGAGTTATTGTTGGCAGCTTTTGACTTAGCCAAGTCATCTTCAATATTGATCCCAATGTCATAAACGGCCTTGAAGGTATGGAGATTATTTTGATATTTGAGATGCTTGGAATATTTTTCCTGGAGATTCTTGATGAACAGTCTCACAGACTCTTTTTCACTTGGCACCTCAATCATTTTTGCTGAGGTTTCTCTCCACTTGTTAAAGAAAGAGGTGAAGCCCTCATTCTCCTTCTGTTTGAGGATTTCAAGTTCTCTATGGTCAGTCTCGACTTGAATGTTGCACTTGTACCTATCAATGAAAGCGTTTGCTATAGACTCCCAGGTAGAGGTCTTTTCTTTCTCGAGAGAAAAGAACCATTGTTGGCAAACGATCTCGAGGGATAGTGAGAACAGAGAAGGGAAGACCTTCTTATCGATACCCTTGATACTCATTGTTGTTTAAAATGCTCTTAAATGAAAGTAAGGGTTGTCAATTGCTCTGAATTTTGGATGTCATTGGCGTTGAACTTCTGCGGAAGAAGATCTTTGTCCACCGAGACCCCTTGTGATGTAAGCTCTTGAAACTTGTAGTCGCTAGACAACTTGCTTAAACTTTCTTGCATGAGGTCCATTTGTTGTTGCTTCACGTGATCATCGATCCTAAGTGCAAGAAGCTTCAGTGTCTCAGTCACAGTAGCCAGTTGGTTCTTAAGATCATTGACTTCTTCTTGAGTTGCCATTATTTTTTTGGGTGTTTTTGTCCCTCGGGAGAGTTACAACATGAAGACTGATCCGGGGTGAGCTGTACCTGCAAAACAAACGGAGACACCAATTGGGTGGTGCTCCGCCTCCGACGCACAAGTTAGAAACTTGAAGGGAGAAAAAGGTGCGGAAATTTAGGTAGGGATCGGCTCGGATTCCAAGCTCAGGATGTCTCTATCAAAGAGTAAAATGTGTAATAAATGATAAAACGTGCCCTCAAAAAGAGGGACATCTCCCTATTTATAGGGTCCTTGGGAATTGTGCCCCTGATTAGGTCACTGAACCCTAATCATTGGTGGGCTGCGCCGCTTTGCGGCTTTCTCGGGATTTGGGCCTGAAGGCCGCTTTTTTTCCTTAATTTCTGGAGTGACACGTGTCAAGCGGGGATTGGTCCACTTTAGGCCATCCTAAGGCTGACACGTGTCATCCTCTGATTGGACCACGTGGCGGGGTAAAATTACCCTAAACATTTGCCCCTCACAGATGTGACGTGGCACGCCACGTGGCATCTGTGACACATGTCACGCTCCGGTTGGTGGTATTTTTACCATTAAAGAGTAACCGTTCACCTTCCGAGTAAATTAAGGAAATGCCCCCGTATTTACCCTCTATATATAGTCGTTTTACCCTCATAATTTTGTACGTTTACAAAAATTTTCTAGAGAGAAAACTTTAAGAGAGCAGAAGTCATCCGTCTGAGTCAGGCGTAAGCAAGAGAGCTCGTTTTCCACCGACCCAGCCGGATCCGCCTAGTTTCAGATTTAACTTCAAAAGGTACTGTCTCTGCCCCTCTCAGCTCTTTTTCTTTTTTCACCGCTTGTACATATTTCTTGCAATAAATGGATGCATCACCAACACACACGGCACAGCCTAGGTTAGAGTCCAGCCGGTCACCAGGGACGGCTGAGTCTAGGACTGGGAGTGTCGTCTCGGGGTGTTGGGACCACCCTTTGCCTTGGATTCCGACCAGTTATGTGTCTGTGCAGGACACCATGGCTCGGACAATGCAGACGGCAACTGATCCAAATTACAGGAGCGAAGGCTCAGGCGGCCAAACGCCTGAGGGAGAAACGTCTGGTCAGGGAGACCAGACGACTCTGGAGAGATCCCCTCCGCGCGCCCCTTCAACCCCTGCTGACTCTTTTTTGGAAGAGTGCGACCAAGGCGGCGACGAGGCCGCCTCTGCCCCCTTGATCCAAAATGAGAAAGAGACGGAGAGCGACAGCTCCGCCTCTACCTCTGAGAGCAGCGACGATTTACTCCCGCTTGAGGATAGCGAGGAGGAAGAAAGGAAAAAGTGGAACAAGAAGGACGATCCCTTCAACATCCACGTCTCTCCCAAAGACCGGATCCAAATGAAGGAGAACTTAAAGAATTTTACCCAAATACACCCGCTAGGAGACGGGTATAGAATCCGGGTGCCGCTTGAGAATGGCACTATCGCCTGGGGGGACGATCAACAGAACGCCAACGGCTATTTCGGCTGTTATGAGGCGGCGTTCAAGGCTGGCCTTCGCTTCGCCCTTCACCAGGCGGTGAAGGCAATTTTAAGAGGCTACGGCCTTGGAGTCTGGCAACTTACCCCCAACTCTTGGACAGACATTCTGGGGTATGTTGTCGCCTGCGAGTTTCAGGGGCTTAACCCCGGCTGGGAGGCTTTTTCTAGTATGCATTATCTTAGCAGAAGCCCAGGCGGCTGGAGGGCGTGGTACACTCTAACCACGCAGCCTCAGTATATGATGACCTTAGACAAGGTCTCGAAATTCGACGGCTGGAAGCACAGGTTCTACCTGATGTCAGCTCCAACCAGACGGGAGAATTATGAATTCCGTCTGTACAATAAAAAGCCCGACCTGTTGGGCCGAAAGTGCGCTCTTCCCCGGATCCCAGAGGAAGATTTTGACAAGATAATTGAGGCAGACTTTTTCGGCCTCACAGACGCAACTTTGTCAACCGGGGAAACAATAAAAGTCCCCAAGAACTGGATCCCCAAAAGCGCCTGGTTCAGGGACGAGTGTTTCCTAGCCGCCTGCGGGCTAGGGCACATGTTTACAAAACATATGCGCCTGGGTTTATCTCCGTCTGTAGTATTTTTCTATCGAAATTGATTTATGATTTTGACCAATTTCTTTTTCTTTGCAGAAGAAGCATTAAACATGTTGCAGCCGGAGAAAACTCCCAAACGGTCCTCTGCAGTCATCCGCAAAGACCTTGCGGAGAAAGCTGCGGCTGAGGTCAAAGCCAAGGTAATAAGAGCCTGACCCTTTCTTAAATTGATCTTAAAAACTATTTTGCCCAGATGCTAACTTTGACTTTGGTTATTTTTCGCAGGGGGGAGAGGTTGGAAAGACGTTTGAGAAACAACTCAAACGGGCTAGGGAGGAGACCCCAGCCGTTCTCAACAAGATCAAAAAGTCCACCTCTGCGTCAACTCCTGGCACCTTAGCCGGGCATCAGAAGATGCAGATAGCGAGGCGTAACGAGAAGGTAGGCGGCAGCCTGGGCCTCATCCTCGTTAACCCCGTTACTGCGACCGGGGGGTTCTCCACGCCTGCAAGCGGTTCCCGCTTGGCTGGCTCTGAAGGTAAGAACCCTTTTGAATCCCCGCTTGAGCTGGGGTGGCCTTTGCGGGTGAAATCCCACTCCCAACAGACGTCATCCTCAGACGGTCGGCAACAAATAGGTGCTGCCTTAGTTTCGCACTCACCACGTATTGATTGTGGTGCAGATCAATCTCCCCGCTGGCCAGACGTCCAGAAGCATGCCAAGGCCATGCTGGAAGCCGTCCGGAAGAGGGATAAGGACAATATCCCTGGGATAGAGACGTTCAATCTTGAACGCATTCTATCCCTTCTGGCTGAGGTAAGAAACTTGTCAATTCAATATTATTTTTTCCAAGTGTTTTATCCCGCTTGCGACACTTATACCGTCTGCTTTTTTGTAGGCCATGCTGCGGGTGGACGGGCTCAAATGTCCTTATTCCCGCAAACGGGAAGAGGTAAAAAGGGCCAAGAAGTCCGCCATAGACGTTGATAATATTGCTTTACACTCGACTATCGTAAATGAACTTGAAACTAAAGCAATAATTATGACACAGGCGTCTAGAATCCAGCAGCTGGAGTCAGATCTGGAGACGGCCAAACAGCGGGCGACGGATGCTGAGACGGCTAAGAAGGCGGCGGAGGAAGCCCAGAAGAAGACAGACGAGAGCGCCAAAAAGGCTGATTAGGCGCTCAAGAAGGCCCAGGCGGACCTTGGCACACTTCAAGGTGTTTCCGAAGAGAACACTAAACTGAAGACCAAGGTTCAAAGGCTGGAGAAGGAGGCTGCTCAGGCTCAGACAAACTTTGCAGCAACCCTGGAGGCGGAGCAAAACCGCCTTGTTGCTGAGAATGACGCTAACAATGACGCCCGTATGAAGATTGCCTGGGCTGCCTTGTACCCAGACGCGGATTACAGCGTCTGGGCACTGGCGCACAGCTATGCCGAGTACGTGGTGTACTTGAGAGAGCAGGGTGAGCCAGAGCCTGCCTCTTTCGAAGCCTGGGTCAACTCCAACAACGAGCCGTCCGCGCTTGAGCTACCTGGTCCTGGTGAAGCACAGGAGATACCCACAGATGATGAGGAAAAGGAGGACCAGGAGGCACCGTCTGCAGGCCAGAAGTGACCATTCAGCGGCAGTATGCCAATCTCTGTTTTTTACGGCCTACGTGTCGAGTATCCTTGTATTTACCGGCTAAGGAGCCGGGTTAATTAACAATTTCTCTTTCTCCCGGACGGGGTCCGGTTAACATTTTAATCCACTACAACCGTTTGGTTGGGTGGACTTTTATGAAATGCACCGACTGAGTCGGTTTTGATCATTTTGCATCTGAATTTTTATTTTTTGCAAATTTTAATTTTTCATTTTTGCCTTACTTATCAAAAGCATGCGGCGATTTTTTGCCTAACTAATCAATAGTCTGGCTGTCCTTGCCCCTGGACGGCTGTGTGATTGGTTTCAAATGGAGTTGGTTGATTGACTTGAAAACGTCTGATGCTGTAAAGAGCATGATATGTTTTCAAGTCAATCAATCACAGTAGTGATTGCCCCAAACCAAGTGCACAGCCGTACACCAACAGGCGTCCCAGTCACTACCCAGACGACGTTTATCCGTCTTGGTAGAGATTTCAAGGCCATTGAACGACTCCTTTGCCCCAATTGGGCTAGGAATTGCAATTTTGGAATAAATAACCTAAGTGAGACCTTCAGCCGGTGACCGACTGATGCCCCAGGGCATCCGGTATTCGGCAACTTGATCATTCTTCACAGGTCATTTTGGTCAGACGGCTATGAGTTGACCAATTAGGTCGTTCAATCTTTGCCGTCTGCATGGGTACGTAGAACCGACAAATAGTCTGTTCTCTGCGACGATTGCACCCGGAGGGGTGTCGCCGGACACCTTTGTCCATATTGGGACAAGAGATTTTATAAAATGAGTAACCATCCGACCATTTTAGCCTCTGATCTTGTTTGAGACCGGTTGTATAGCCACTAAACGTTTTTGTGCTTAGTTTTTAGTCGGAGTATTGAATTTACACTAAGTATCGAACTTAGTTGTTTAAACAAATGAGTCTGTCTGGGTATTACCCAGACGGACAGGAAATTATTTAATCTTACCAGGTATCAAACTTAGTTAGGTAAATTAAAAATCCATCTGCGTACTACCCAGGCGGATAATCATACTTAGTTAAATGAACAAAGTATCAAACTTAAATAAACAAGAGATCCGAGTATTACCCAGGCGGTCGAAAAAATGTAACCTTTACCAAGTATCGAACTTAGTTAGGTAAATGGAGAATCCGCCTGGATATTACCCGGATGGATAACCAAACAATAACTCAATTTTGCAAACAAAGTCTGAATCTTCATTAATTGACTCACTGTTTACAAAAAGTTTACATTCTCAAAAGTAGTACTTTTTTAGATTGTCTACATTCCAAGTTCTAGGCAGACGCCTGCCGTCTGGAGTTTCCAGGCGGTAGGTGCCATCCCTTACTTCTTCATAGATCCGATAGGGGTCTTCCCAATTTGGGGTTAACTTTTCCAGCTCATTGGCCCTACCGGTTACCTCCATTTTTCGTAACACTAAGTCGACAACTTTCAAAGGACGCTTGTGTACTTTTTTGTTGTAGGCTCTCGTCATTCTCAGACCGTAAATCTCATGACGCAAGGCGGCATTGCCCCTGCGCTCCGGGAGTGAGTCTAATGTCAGGCGCATTGCTTCCCAGTTTGCCTCTTCATCATATAGCATGACTCTGAGAGTCGGCTCGTAATGTTCGATGGGCAAGACGACTTCAGCACCGTAAACCATAAGAAATGGGGTTTCACCGGTTGCCCCTTTTGCTGTTGTCCGGATGGCCCATAGGACATGGATTAACTCTTCTGCCCATAAGCCACCGGCTCTTTCTATTTTCTTCTTAATGCCGTCTGAGATGAGTTTGTTGAAGGCTTTAACTTGGCCGTTTGCTTGGGGCCGGCCAACAGATGCAAAATAGCTTTAGATCCCCTGATCTCCCAACCAAGTTTTTAGCTGAGGCGTCTCAAACTGAGGACCATTATCAAACACCATAGACATAGGTACCCCATACCGGGTGATAATGTTATTCCAAATGAAGGAAATTACGTCTAAGGTCTTGATGTTTTTAACCGCCTCAGCCTCCACCCACTTGGTGAAATAATCCACAGCCACCAAGATGTAGCGCTTTCCGCCTGGAGCAGGCGTGTAAGGACCTACAATGTCCATGCCCCATTTTGCAAACGGGATTGGGCTGTGGATGGCCGTCAGATCAGTAGCCGGACGGTGAATAAGCTTGCCAAATTTTTGGCATTTGTCACATTTCTTCACCAATTCCTTAGCGTCTGCCTCAAGAGTGGGCCAAAAATAATGTCGTCTAGCTCTGACGGCTAGGGACCTGCCGCCTATATGAGAGGCGCAGAATCCCGAGTGCAAGTCTTCGAGAACTTCTTTCCCCTTTTCTGGGGTGACACACTTCAACAAAGGCTTCAGAAACCCCGCCTTGAAGAGTTCTCCATTTTTCAAATCGAAGCTTGCTGCTCGCTTTTTTAGGACGGCTGCTTCCTTTGGCGAATCAGGAAGTGTACCGTCTGAAAGGTAGGCCTAGATGTCATCCATCCAGGTAGAACTTCGGTCAAGAATTCCAATGGGATCATCATAGATTCTTCTCTTTTCAAGAACTTCCCAAAAGACTGACCGAGGCGTATCATGGCAGGCGGAAGACGCCAGTTTTGACAATGCATCCGCCTGGTTGTTTTCGGACCTAGGCACTTGATTCAGTCGGAATTCCTCAAGTGCCCCGGCCTCTTCTTTGACTGCCTGAAGATATTTGATCATAACCGGATGGGTAGCCTTATAACTTCCCTCATACTAGCTAACAACCAATTGAGAATCAGAGTAGGCGTCAATTTTCATGGCCCCTGCCGCCTTACACATGCGAATGCCGACTAATAGGGCTTCATATTCCGCCTCATTGTTAGAGGCCTGAAACTTGAAGCGTAGTGCATACTCAAATCTGTCCCCTTCAGGAGACTCGTAGATTACGCCTGCACCACAGCCGTTCTTTGTAGAGCTCCTGTCTATGTACACTTTCCAAACCTGATCAAGATTATCCGGAGCCACCGGACGGGTCATTTCAACAATGAAGTCGGCAAACGCCTGACCCTTCACTGCCTTTCTTGGTTCGTAAGTGATTTCAAGACTTTGCATTTCAATAGCCCATTTCAACATTCTCCCGGATGAGTCCAAGGTAGACATTGGCCGCTTGAGTGGCTGGTCGGTGTAAATCACCACCGGGTGTGCCAGAAAGTAGGGCTTCAATTTTTTGAAAGCCATATACAGAGCAAGGCCAAATTTTTCAACCATGGGATACCGGAGTTCAGCATTTTTAAGAACATGGCTAATGAAGTAAACCGGGAGCTGCACGCTGTCTCGCTCAGCAAGGAGAACGGCACTGAGGGCATTAGCCTCTATCCCCCTTTGATCAATCAGGAATCTGAGAAACTTCCTAGACTCAACACCAAAGACGCATTTCTTTGGATTTAACATAACCTTATGCCGCCTGAGTGTGGTGAAGGTTTCTCGGAGATCAGCAAGGTGATCCGCCTGTAGCTTGGATTTGACTATCATGTCATCAATGTACGCCTCCACATTCCTCCCAATTTGATTAATGAAGACAGTATTAATCATCCGTTGGAAAGTGGCAGGCGCATTTTTCAAGCTAAACGACATCACAGTATAACAGAATAGCCCCTGATCAGTGACGAAGGCCGTCTTTTCTTGATCTTTCTTCCACAGGGGTATCTGATGGAAGCCGGAGTAGGCGTCCATAAAGCTCATCAAGGCGTGACCGGCTGTAGAGTCGACCAGACTATAGATCTTTGGAAGCGGGTAACTGTCCTTTGGACACGCCTTGTTGAGGTCTGTGTAATCAACACACATGTGCCAGGTCCCATTCGGTTTCTTAACAAGGACCACATTGGCCACCCAGTCGGGAAAATTACAAAGCCGAATGAACCTGGCGTCTAGCAACTTTTTGACTTCGGCAGCTGCCGCCTGACTTCTTTCCTCGCCGTGGTTTCTTTTCTTTTGCCGGATAGGCTTCTTTTTGGGGTCCACGGCGAGTTTATGGACAGCGAGATCCGGGCTGACGCCTGGCATCTCTTCCACTTCAAAGGCAAAGATGTCTTTGAATTCCTTCAGCAGGAGGTGCAAACTTGCACCCAAGGTAGCATGAGCAACCGTCCCAACCTTCACAGTACGTTCCGGACGGCTGTCATCCAGAACAAGATCAATGCTTTCACCAACCGGTTGGGGACGGAGCTCATCTGACCGTTCACCGGTCAATGATTGCTATTTTTTCTCTTTCTTCACCTCCACCATCAGAGGTGCCTTTCTTTTCTTTCCGGCTGCTGGTGGGGCAGGTGCTAGGTCGGCATCCTTGACATTGTCAAGGTCTATTGGTTCCTGATCGCCTGGGGCCACGGTATCTCGGACGGCTGAGAGATAGCACTCCCGGGCCGTCTTCTAATCCCCATTCAGGGAACCAACAGAGCCGTCATCCCTCTCATACTTGATGAGCATGAGACACGGGATGATTACTGCCTTGGCTTCATTGAGAGTTGGCCGGCCAAGGATGATGTTGTAGGCGGTCAACTCCTCAACGACCAAGAATCTGACGACAATATGTCGTCCCTGGCCTTTTTCCCCCAGCCGAATGGGTAAGTCAATTCTACCGGGTGGGTAGACCATCCCTCCCCCAAAACCAACCAAGGGGTGGGTGACCGGATGCATGCTGCTGACATTGTATTTCAGCTTTTGCAGGCACCGGAGGCTGATGATGTCTGATGAGCTGCCGGTGTCAATAAGGATCCGTCCAACCAGCTGGTTGGCAACCTTACATTCACTGACCACCGGGTCATCATGCAGACGGCGGACGCTGCCTTTATCCTTCTCAGTGATCAAGACGTCTGGGAAGGAGGAGCTGGCAGACGCCTGCTCATCATCATCTTTGTCCATCTTTCGAAGATGGCTCTTGGTGCCCCGGATGGTAAGGCCACCACATGAGAACCCGCCTGCTATAGTGTAGACCGGCTCCTTGTTGGTATCCGAACTACTAGCAGGCTGAGGGGTAGTCTTGGAGGACTGACCCTTGTTTTTCTTTTTTGCCCCGGCTGGGGACTTAGAAATGTAGGACTTTAGCAGCCCTTTGTCAGCCAGACGGTCCAACGCACATTGAAGACTAAAGCAGTCGTTGGTGTCATGGCCGACCTCCTCATGGAATTGACAGAATTTATTTTTGTTCCGTGACTGGACAGAACTCTTCATTGGATTCGGCTTTTCCATGGACAGCCGGTCCTTTACTTCCATGAGGATGGAATTGCAGTCTTTATTAAACTCGTACTTGGGAACATACGGTTTAAATTCTTTCTTTTTCTTCTGGGACGGCTGGTCAGAGTCAGTAACCGCCCAGACTTCTTTTCTTTTCTTGCTCTCTTCTTTGTTTTTGGCCGGCTGAGCTGACCAGTTGTCTTTCTGTTTGTCGGACTTCTTGGAGTCCGATTGGCTACCAGGCGAGCAGAGGTCGGTAGCTTGGATGTAGCTTTCCGCCTCCCTCGGGGCCGCCTGTAAGGTGAAAGCCCCTTTTCTGACTAGGTCGAACTTAAAGGTCGACCCGTCTCTCAGACCCTTGAAAAAGTCTGTAAAAGCTACCTCGTCAGACAGTCCTTGAATCTGAATTCTTATCAGATTGAACCGCCTGACATATGAGCGCATCCCTTCTCTCTCTCCCTGCTTAACAGTGCTCAAATCAAGGCTTGTTTTCTTAGCAGGGATGTTCATTGAGAAGTTGGAAGCAAACAGGAAGGCGAGCTTCCTGAAGCTATCGATGGACCCGGCTGGCAAATTGCCAAACCATTGTGGGGCAATGCCCTTCAATGTAGCCAGGAAGCACCGACACCAAGTGACATCATCCAACCCCTGTAGATACATGAGGTTGGTGTAAGCCATGAGGTGGTCTTCCGAATTGGTGGTACCATCATAGGTACCAACCAATACATTCTTAACCTTGGCCGGCTGGGCCGCCTCGGTTATCTCCCGGGTGAAAGCGGAAGGTTGTTCACCCAGGCACAGCAGACGGAGCTGCTAGTCCAATGGCTGGACATTTGGATATGTCGCCTGACCCCCAAAGAAGGCCGGCTGCATGAAGTGAGGGGGATACTGTCCGTAAGCCTGAGTAGGCACATACGGTACAACTCCAATCATGTGAGGGCCAGAATGGACGGTATTACCACCTGTCTGGCTCTCATGCAAGGAGGGTGCACTCCCTGCAGAAATGTTGTTGAAGCTGTCTGGAAAGTTCGACGTTGAAGCCGACTCAGACAGCGATTGGTTTCTCTTCCAGTTTATGATCTCCCGGGCATCAAGAGTTGATTTTTTACTTCTCACCGGCTGCTGAGTCCGGCGAGTGTTATTAGTGTTCTTCCCAGGAAGGAGAATTTTTTACCAATCAATGGTCCCGGCTGCCTTCTCCTTTGGATGAGGAGTGGGCTGCTGGTCTCTGACTGACTTCCCCTTCTCTGGAGGAGTCTTCTTCGCCGACTGACCTTTACTTGGGCCAGCCCGACTTTTGGTGATCAGCTCTTTAATTTCACCCTTGAAACTTGTCATGAATCTCATGAGTTCGTCTCAGGTGACAGGGGCTGATCCAGCGGCCGTTTGGGTTTCCCCTTCGGTTGCCCAGTGGGTCGGCTTGGACCCGCCTGGGTGGCACCCCGCTCCAGAATATCTCTGGGCCGGATGCTCTTGATTCTGAGCGAGCCATCCTCGGCTGTAAAGGTTTCGAGCTGAGGATCCTCATCCTCCTAGTCTGTAAAGACTTCTGGGTCTTCGCCCAGACGGTTAGGAGGTGGTACAAACTCTTGAACCATCTTCGAGGTACTCTCCCCACAGACGGCCCCAAATGTTTTGGGTGTTTTTGTCCCTCGGGAGAGTTACAACACAAAGACTGATCCGGGGTGAGCTGTACCTGCTAAACAAACGGAGACACCAGTTGGGTGGTGCTCCGCCTCCGACGCACAAGTTAGAAACTTGAAGGGAGAAAAAGGTGCGGAAATTTAGGTAGGGATCGGCTCGGATTCCAAGCTCAGGATGTCTCTATCAAAGAGTAAAATGTGTAATAAATGATAAAACGTGCCCTCAAAAAGAGGGACATCTCCCTATTTATAGGGTCCTTGGGAATTGTGCCCCTGATTAGGTCACTGAACCCTAATCATTGGTGGGTTGCGCCGCTTTGCGGCTTTCTCGGGATTTGGGCCTGAAGGCCGCCTTTTTTCCTTAATTTCTGGAGTGAAACGTGTCAAGCGGGGATTGGTCCACTTTGGGCCATCCTGAGGCTGACACGTGTCATCCTCTGATTGGACCACGTGGCGGGGTAAAATTACCCTAAACAATTATAGTCTTAGCTTTTCTCTTGCGAGCTATGGGTTTGTCGAAAAGTTGGACTTGTACGAAGAAGTTATCTTTGATTAATCGTCCTTCCTTTCTTTACCACGCGCTGTAAATCAAACCATTTTGCGTTTTAATTACTTGACTCGAATCAACTTGACTTTATGGTTTATTTTAAGGAAAAAGGAAAAGAGAAAAGGGTGCATATTTTTAGCAAAAATAATGTACATATTTTTAGGGAACTAAGTATTATTATTTTTATTGGAGGATTAATATCCGACTTACCCCCCTAAAAATGACGGAAAAACGCGCACACAAGATTCTCTTAATCATGGTCAAAGTATGTGTATTGGTGTGTGCGTTGAGTGTAAGTGGCATGCTTGAACTCTTGTGTAAGACCATGGGACTTAGTGCCTAAACTCGATCATGGATTCAATTAAATATTATTGACAACAAAATTAACCGAATTAAACAGAAGACTGATTAATTAGACCCTAGGTGATGACTCGACCAATAATCCGAACTGTCGGCCAAGCGACAGGACTGGCGTCACACTATGGAGCTTGGCGCCAGACGACAGAGCTGTCGTCAGGCGCTACACTCCATAGTGTGGCGCTACAGCTCAGACTTTGGCGCCAATATTGGAGCTTCGGTCTGGGACTGTTTTCGGTGTTATTAATCAACTGGGGTATGCCTAAAGTCGTACTAGGTCAATTCCGATTAAAATATTAGACTTTATTGACTCAAATTAATTAATTAATTAATTTATTAGGCAAAGTTCTTTAAGTCATTAGTTTATTTAGTCTCAACACAAGTCAACAAACGGTTAAGAGAAACATAGAATATATATGCACAACCAATAATGCACAATTAGTCAAGAAGGCACAATATGATGCAATGCGTTCGCAACCTAACCATGGCTCTAGTTCTCTAAAGTTCGGGATATGGTTTAGTCAAGAAGGGTCCATGGTTAATTTTTCAGATGCACCGCGCGGAAGCCTAATCGTGAAGGGTTGGCGCGAGTGGATTGGACACCGCGAGTTTTAGAAAAAACTCGCTTCCATGGTTTGGTGAATTCAACATCTCGGATGTACCCTTTGTTGCACGGAGCGTTCAATCGGGTAGATGGAGCATGAATTCCCAGAGGGTTATGCCCATATGTAGAACACATATGGGTTTCAGAAAAGTGAGAAAAAAAAAATCAATCAGGAAGTAGGATCGAGCAAACAATACGAAAAACCGGTCGAAATTAGAACGCATATTTCAGGCTCGGTATTGGGGGAAATTGGCGCCAGCAATCAGAGACTGGCGCCAGCTTTTAACTGTAGCGCCTGGCGCCAATACTGGCGTCTGGCGCTACAACTAAAACACTGGCGCCAAGCTCTGGCCCCTGACGCTACTTCCTACATGCCTCAGCAGCTTTCTGTGCTCGATAAAATTTTCCAGTTTCGCGCGGTGTTATTTCAGTCCTAGTTATGAAAGACATTCCTCAAATTTCCTACGTGTAAAATCCTATGTTTTTAACTCATTACGGATGGTCTTTCCAATGAGATCTTTTTTATGCATATGACAATAATGTTAATCAAAATTACACACATGAAATACTTAGAACTTTTCGAGTCTCATCCACTCATTCTAAATCATTGCCGAAACAAATTCAGGAATTAAAAATAGAACTCCCCCCCAGTGGAGTCGCCAAAAACTGTAAGGAATAAATTTCAAGCCTTAAAATCCCACTAGCTTGAACCCCACTGTGATCATACACTAAAGTACGGTGGCGTCCAAAAGGGAAGAAGATAGAGCAAAAGAGTCGCCAACAAGTTTTTTAGGAACTTGTAAACCATTCACGAGGTGAAGGTTACACCCCTTAACGATCCAAGAGATCGTCAACTCCATAAGGTCATGAACCAAATAAGGGTTCGGGGATGAAGGTACAAATCCAACCTAAAAGAGATTGAACCTGCCCTAATAATAGGCCTCTACTTTATTCTGATCGTATTCATGCGCGCTTTCTAACTAACATGCAATCAATAGAATTACCCTAAACCTGTTTATATACCTATGTTGGTTGAATATTAATGCACAAATAAACTATTATTGGCGATCACTTGAATTATAATCACATTAACCCTAAACAAGATTATTAATTATCTTATTAAGCGTGATTACAAGTACCAAATTCCCTTTAAACATGCATAAAGGTGATCAAGCAATAAAGAATAAAAAAGCATCAAGAAACAGAATAAATAATAAATATCATGAATAATAAAATTATAATCATAACAATAATAATCATAAATAAAATAATCATCATCAAAATAATAATAATAATAATTATATTCACAATCATCATAAATTATAATAATTATAATCATAATCATGTTCATGTTAATATTAAAGCATAATAAAAATAGCAAGATCCTAGGCATGATACTAACAAGATTAATAACAAACCCTAGCATGTCACTAAGCAATAAAAATCAAATCTTTAGCCCTAACATGATACTGACAATCAAAAATACTAGGAAGAAAATAGGAAGCATCATAACAATCATATTTAATATTAAAATTACCCTAGACATGATACTAGGAATATCATAATAACAATGTAAACATGAATTCTACATCCTAACATCAATTAAAATCAATTAAAGTACTTACTTTGATGCCTCGTACCTCTTTCTAATAACAAAATACACACGTTAGTAACTTCAAGGAAAATAATAAATCAACAATCAAATTAAATAATTGAAATAGAGATTTGGGACCAAACCCTCAGAAATTAAAACCTTTCACGTCTAGGGCGAAGGCAACTTCGAATATGGCTAGGTGTTTCTAGATCTTGTGAATGCGGAATTTTGTATGAAAAAGCAAAGTTTAAAGAAAGATGAATGAAAAATTAAGAGAATGCTAAAGAATTAATGATTGTAGATGAAAACTTACGAATGAGGAGAATTGGTGATGAATGAAAAAAACAATTGGTGAGAATTGATGAAAATCGGTCCATGAAAACGGAGTTTTTAATACGATATTTATAAAGAAAATCAGCCAAAAAGATAAAATAAACAAAACAGAGTCTGACGCACCAAAAACAGAGCTGGCGCCAACCCTGGCTAGCTGGCGCCAGGCACCAACACTAGCACCAGGCACCAGGCCTGGTTCCAGGCGCCAAGGCCTGGGGTTAGGCGCCAAGCCTGATTTTAACGCGTTTTCGAAAATCTGATAAATTTACCGTACTGGAGGATAAAATCATATAATTTCCTCGAAAATGCTATTTGATTTTGATTAAAACTCTGAAAAGTCAATTTATCAATGCTAATTGAATTAGGAATGAAAAGAACCTTCTAGAAGAATCTAGAAGACTAAAACCATTCCTAATTGCATTAGGAATGATAAATCATATTAGGCCCTCCCCAAGATCATTGGGCCGTATATAAAGCTCAAACTGGGCCTAGTTTAGTAAATTGGCCATAACTTCCTCAATATTCATCGGAATTGGGCTTATAATATATCGTTGGAAAGGTCTTTGCAAGCCCCATCCAACTACACTACTATTGGATCCATATCATGGACCAACCAAACTGGATAGGCTGTTTTCTTAAAAATAAGTTTTCAAAAACAGAGAGAAGAGAAGAGAAAATAAAAACTTTCCGCAACACTAGACTTTCCACACTTTCGTTTCATTCGATTATAATTCAACGTGAAAGGTACTCATCACTGGGTTTGGTTTTGGGGAGACACAAATGGGTGTCTACAGGAACACAATGGAGGTCTACATAGACGACATGGTAGTTAAATCCAAGAAGGCAGCCGATCATGTCAAAGACCTTAGAGAAGCCTTCGTCATCTTGAAGCAGTACGACATGAAGCTAAATCCTACAAAGTGCACATTCGGAGTTCAGTCAGGAAATTTCCTAGGATACATGGTAACGCAAAGAGGAATTGAAGCCAGCCCAGACCAAGTCAAAGCCATCCTGGATCTGGAACGACTAAAGTCAAAGAAGGATGTACAAAGCTTAACAGGGAAAATTGTGTAGGGTATTATAGGTACTACACAGCGGAAATAATCATGAATCATATTCATATAGCACCTAACCAAGGATCTCATGCATAACACATAAAGAGTAAGAATTATACCTTTGAAGCGTGAATCCACTAGAAATCGAGCAAGAACAAGGAAGACAAAGAACCTCAAACGTGATTCCACTACTTGGTCCACAGGCACAGATTAAGACCTCAACTAATGCTAGTTAGTCGCGATCGAACTCTTTAATCGACCTTCTACGGAGAGGTATGAGCAACGAACTAGTCACGAACCACCACGAACCACCGCAAACACCACCAAGGGTGGTCGGCCACAAGTCCAAGGGGGGGGGAGAGGGGTGCCGTGAGAGAGAGAGAGGGAGATGAGGGTATTGAGATTTGGTTGCCTTGATTCACAATTCACTATAAGTTGATTGTGACTCTTGTATCATCCTAGGCATGGATCTTATTTATAGATCATATCCATAAATAAGAGTCCATGACCAAGCCCAATTCCTAATCCCAATCAAACTACACTAGCCCAATCCTATTCATGATCAGTTAAATACTCATAAGGCCCAATAATGGGCCTCTTACTTGCTTAACCCAATACCTTTGTGTGTGACCTCATAGGATCCATTCTAGCGGGCTTTGGGTTATTTTACTAGCCCAAAGATCATCTCTCATAGTCTAGCAACAGATGATGACGCCCCAAGAAAACGAACTTATTATCTCCATAATAATGATCCTTGATATATATAGTAATTGCACTTATCGAAGACATAACTCCTTCAATCTCCCACTTGTCTGAGACAAGTGCGCAATATTCAAATTCCTTAAGTCAATGTGTGTCGATTTGATAATATCATTGCATCTCATGTCGTGATCATATTAATCCACAAATCTTTTCTTGAAAACCGAGTGAGAATTACAAAACAAATGGTTACTGTGTAATCCATTTGAGCACGGCCATGCATTTTCTGAATTCTCCCTCTTCAAGGGGCCAAGACACATTCCTAATTAAATAGGTAGACTCAATCCAATCTTGTGGCAACCAAAGCTCCCACTCAATTTCAGAAATAACCGGGAAACACCCTTTAAAATCTCCAGTTACGGGCAGACGTATGAGTGTACCACAGCCATAACATCCATTGAATGAAATCAATGTTCCACTCATGTCAAAGGAATCCACTAATATATCCGGAAGTTCTATACTTGAACTTCAAAGTAGGTCTATAGTTCGATCATGCATCATTCATGCATATCCATGTGATTGGCTGAGCCTCACTATGCTCCTATAGCCCATGAAACTGCGTTATCCAATCAATCTTACATGCTAGTCCATTATTAGAAATCATTTATGTCCAATTTAATGATTCTGAACTAGGAACTTAAATAATATATGGATTTTGTTCACCTGTGGGGTTTCATTCACCAGGTCATCAACCTGATGAGCCCATCAATCCATAATTATTTTGGACATTTTATTTAATATTGAAAACCATCATTAAATAAGAGAAATAATAAAATTTCTGATTAAACATAATTCTGCAAATGAGTGTATTACATATGTAACTTATTTTTCTCCAAAAATAAATACAACTTCTAATTACATCATTTGCTTCAGTCTAGCTTCACTAGCATGTTTCTCATGCTTAGGTAGTGGAAGGGGTTTAGTAAGTGGATCAGCGATATTCTCATCCGTATGAACTTTGCACATCTTCACATCTCCTCTGTTAACGATTTCTCGAATGAGGTGATACTTCCTCTCAACATGTTTGGATTTGAAGTGTGACCTAGGCTCCTTTGATTGAGCAATGGTGCCATTGTTGTCACAATACAATTCAATTCCTTTTTGAGCACTTGGTACGATATCCAGCTCAGTTAGGAATTTCTTTATCCAAACTGCTTCTTTGGCTGCCTCAACTGCAGCCAAATATTCTGATTCTGTTGTAGAGTCTGCGACAGTGCTTTGCTTCGAACTCTTCCAGCTCACTGCTCCTCCATTCAGACAGAAAATGTACCCAAACTGTGATCTAAAGTCATCCCTGTCCGTTTGGAAACTCGCATCCGTATAACCTTTGAAAACCAACTCATCTTCGCCACCATAAACTAGAAACATTCCTTTCGTTCTTCTCAAGTACTTAAGGATGTTCTTGGCAGCTGTCCAGTGTGCATCACCTGGATTTGCCTGAAACCTGCTACACATGCTTAGAGCAAATGCAACATCCGGCCTTGTACAAATCATGGCATACATTATCGATCCTATTGCAGAAGCATAAGGAGTGATAGCCATACGTCTCATCTCATCCGGCATAACCGGACATTGAGATTTACTGAGCGTAATGCCATGAGACATGGGGAGAAATCCTCTCTTGGAGTTTGTCATATCAAACCTATCAAGAACCTTATCAATATAAGTCTCTTGACTTAGTCCAATCATCCTTCGAGACCTGTCTCGATGGATCTTGATTCGCAAAATGTACTCGGCGTTACCCAAGTCCTTCATGGAAAAACAACTCTTCAACCATTCCTTGACTGACTCAAGCATTGGTATGTCATTTCCCATGAGCAGTATGTCATCTACATACAAGACTAGGAAAACTATGCTGCTCCCACTAGACTTCTTGTATACACAAGGTTCCTCTTCTCTTTTGAGAAAATCAAACTGTTTGATTGCTTCATCAAAACGAAGATTCCAACTCCTGGATGCTTGCTTCAATCCATAAATGGATTTTTGAAGTTTGCATACCTTACTAGGATTTTCTGGATCCTCAAAACCCTCAGGTTGTGTCATATACACTTCCTCCGTCAAGAACCCATTCAAGAAGGCGGTTTTGACATCCATCTGCCAAATTTCGTAATCGAAAAATGCAGCAATCGCTAGAAGTATCCGAATGGACTTAAGCATGGCTACTGGGGAAAAGGTCTCATCATAGTCAATACCATGAATCTGCCTGTATCCTTTTGCAACCAGTCTTGCTTTATGGATGTAGGCATTTCCATCTTTGTCTGTTTTAATTTTGTAAACCCATTTGCAACCAATAGGTTTTACCCCATCAGGCAAGTCAACTAGGGTCCACACTTCATTTTCAGACATTGATTCCATTTCGGACTTCATGGCCTCAAGCCATTTATCTAAGTTGGGGCTCGCCAAAGCTTGCTTGTAGGTAGTAGGTTCTTCATTCTCCAATAAGAAGATTTCATAATCCTCAGTTATCAGAACCTCACTAAACTGTTTGTTTCTGATTCTGGTAGACCTACGTGGGGTAGGAGCAACAATAGAAATATTCTCTCCAACTCCTTGAAGATTTTCGCATGAACTAGGTTCAAGTGGGACGATAGGAGTCTTGCTAGTCGAATTAGCTTGCTCCGACGCATGATTAATCGACTCATGTGCCCTCGCCTTTGATGTGGTGTTATCCACATCCATTTGTTGCTCGTCCCGAATTTCTTCGAGAACTACTTTACTCCCACTTGGCTTTCTAGACAGGAATTCCTTTTCTAGAAAGACACCATCGCGAGCAACAAACACTTTGTTATCTTCGCGATTGTAGAAGTAGTACCCTTTTGTTTCTTTTGGATAGCCGACAAAGAAACACTTGTCTGATTTAGGTTGTAGTTTATCACCTTGTAAACGTTTTACATAGGCTTCACATCCCCAAATCTTGAGAAAAGACAATTTTGGAGCTCTTCCATTCCATATCTCATATGGGGTCTTTTCAACTGCTTTGGACGGGCTTCTGTTTAGTATTCTAGCAGCTGATTCTAATGCATATCCCAAAAATGATATGTGAAGATCAGTAAAGCTCATCATGGACCTCACCATATCAAGTAAAGTCTTGTTCCTCCTTTCTGACACACCATTCAACTATGGCGTTCCTGAAGGAGTTAACTGTGAAAGTATTCCACAATTAATCAGATGTTCATCAAATTCTTGGGTTAAATATTCACCACCACGCTCTGATCGTAATGCTTTAATCGTCTTCCCAAGTTGGTTTTGTACCTCATTCTGGAATTCTTTGAACTTTTCAAAGGATTCCGATTTGTTCTTCATTAAGTAGACATAACCATATCTACTTAAATCATCAGTAAAAGTAATGAAGTAGTTAAACCCACCCCTTGCTTTTGAACTCATTGGTCCACACACATCCGTATGTATGAGTCCCTAAAGATCACTAGCTCTTTCACCTATACCCATGAAGGGTGACTTAGTCATTTTCCCAAGCAAGCATGACTCACAATTTTCAAATGTTTCATAATCAAATGAAGAAAGAAGTACATCCTTGTGTAATTTCTGGATACGCTTTTGGTTAATGTGACCAAGCCTACAATGTCATAGGTAAGTTGGGTTTGAACCATCTGTTTTCTGCCTTTTATGATCAATATTGTAGACATGGGTTGTATATTCTAATACATAAAACCATTAATTAATTTGGCGTTAGCATATAACATATTTTCTTTCGAAATAAAACAACACTTGTCTCTTATTTCAAATGAAAATCCTTCAGAATCTAAAACAGGAACTGAAATAATGTTTTTAGTTATTGTTGGTACATAATAACAGTTATTAAGCACCAAAATAAGTCTAGAAGGAAGTCTTAAATGATAGCTTCCAATAGCAAGAGCAGCAACTTTTGCTCCATTTCCTACTCGAAGCGTTACTTCCCCTTTTGCTAACTTCTTACTTTCTTTCAAGCCCTGCACGTTATTAACGATATGAGCACCACATCCGGTATCAAATACCCAAGTGGAAGATGAAGTAAGATTAATTTCTACAACGAAAACATCAAGTAACTCTTTACCTTCAGTTTTCACTGGTGTATAGTGGGGACACCCTGGTGTATGGCATGGCCAACTACCGCAAAAGAAGCATTCGCTTCCTCTCCTCTTCAGGAACTCTTCAGCATGGTTAAGCAACAGATTGATCAATGTCACCGAAGATCCCTCATCATTATGAGTGAGCTTGACAATGTCAAAACCATCATGGAGTGAGAACAAAATAATATCATGAACAGAGTCATCATCGATCGGTTTCCCAAGGACATCCATTTGATTGAACATTTCAATCAATTCCCTTACATGGGCCCTTACTGACTGACCAGGCATGAGTCTTTTAGCCATTATTTTACAATGGACATTGTAAGCCTCATACCTTACACTGTCAGTCCAGGAATAGTAAATCTGAGGGATCGAGTTAACGACCTCTCTTACATTTTGATCATTTATGCCTCCACTTCCTAATGCTCCTATGCCACCTCGACAGATGGCACGAAGACATTTGTACAATATGGTTAGCTCATAGTGCCTGAATCTTCTTTTCCAACAAGTTGGCCTAACCATGAGCTAACCATGACCTGCCATAAATATCGAAGGTAGGGCCATGGTTAGCCAACAACTGGGACCTAGATTCATTATGTTGTGATTATTTAGTGAACTCTAGCGCATCATCAAACAACATAAATAAAATCTAACATGCATAATCTACTAATGCATAAATAAAACATGACATAGTATGGCCCTTAATCCTAAGAAAACTAATAAAGCAAAAGCTCCCACTTGAACCTTCATGGATCTCATCATCTTGCTCCTTTGGGCCTCCACTCCATGGATTCTTGGATTAACTGCAACCTATAATTCTATTCTATTCTATCTACTACTTAAATAAAATAAAATAAATTACAAAAATACTTAACGGTACGCAGACCGTATTTAGATTACAAAAATACGAAACGATGCGCAGATCGTATTTAGAATCTATGGGCCATACTAGTCTATATAGCAATATATAACATCATATATTATAAAATGCCATATAATAAATCACTCATCATGCTTTCCTAAACTACAACATCGAATGTTCACAGTAAAGGAAACATGGCTCCTAAAATATCTCATATTTTAATTAATTACTGTAATTAGATAATATCATATATTATTCATAACCAATTATAAAATATCATATATTTTAATTTAGGTATGAGATAGAATCAAATCTTATTTTAATTTTGGAAAATAAATCATATTTATTTTCCATGATTATCCTAACTTTTAGGAGATTCTATCCTAATTACTTGCCAATCACATATTTTAAATCAATTAATATCCTAAAATAATTATAGGATAATCATATTATTTAATCAATTATTATCCAAATAGAATCTTTTGCTCCATAATTATCCTATCTTAACAAAATTAACAACTTTAATTTTGTTAATTATCTTTTCAAAATCAAAACTTATCTTTTAATTTTTAATTTTGAAAACTGATTTTATTCAAAATAAAATTAAAAAAAATTTTTTTTTTTTTTTAAAAAACCGCGTCAGCCACCATGGTGTGGCCAGCCGAAGCCGGCCACGGTGGCCGCACACCTTGCGGTGTGCACTGCCCCTGCAGCGACGCGCGGACAGCAGCAGCAGCATACACATCGGGGTGGTGCACTGCTGCGCTGCCCCTTTGACTGACCCGTGCCCAGCCCACCCTCCCTCCTGGACCACCACCGGTGCGGCAGTCGACGTGGCTGCGCCACCTAGCCGCGGCTGCCGCACCTCAATTCCCTTTTTTTTTTTTTTGGTTTTTTTTATTTTTAATTTCAAACAAAACATTTTTATTAAAATTAATGTGGTCCATCCAATTTTAAAATTAAATCATATTCAATTTTAAAATTAGGGTTCTTCATGAATTTAATCCCAATTCAATTTAACTTTTAATTTAAATAGGTTGATCATGAAAAATTCATAATTTATCATGAAATCAATTAGATTAAATTCTTTAAACTTAAAACTTTCGAATTAAATCAAAATAAAAAAAAAAAAAAATTTCACAAATTAGGGTTAATGATTTCGAAAATTTCGAAATTATTAAGGGGGCGAGGGTTCGAATTTTCGAATATTGTAGGGCTATTTTCGGATCATTTAGGGCTAATATGGAGCAAATTAAACAACTTTAATGATTCTATATTGTTAAATTACATTTAATATAATAATTGACCCATAATTAAATTATTCTCCCTCCTAATTGAATTAAAATTGTGGATTATCAAAGGTTTAATACTCAATATATGTAATTGCAAGAGGCTAACTGATACCACTGAAGGGGATTATAGGTACTACGCAGCGGAAATAATCATGAATCATATTCATATAGCACCTAACCAAGGATCTCATGCATAACACATAAAGAGTAAGAATTATACCTTTGAAGCGTGATTCCACTAGCAATCGAGCAAGAACAAGGGAGACAAAGAACCTCAAACGTGATTCCTCTACTTGGTCCACATGCACAGATTAAGACCTCCACTAATGCTAGTTAGTCGCGATCGAACTCTTCAATCGACCTTCTACGGAGAGGTATGAGCAACGAACTAGTCACGAACCACCACGAACCACCGCGAACACCACCAAGGGTGGTCGGCCGCAAGTCCAAGGGGGGGAGAGGGGTGTCGTGAGAGAGAGAGGGGGAGATGAGGGTATTGGGATTCGGTTGCCTTGATTCACAATTCACTGTAAGTTGATTGTGACTCTTGTATCATGCAACCCTAGGCATGGATCTTATTTATAGATCATATCCATAAATAAGAGTCCATGACCAAGCCCAATTCCTAATCCCAATCAAACTACACTAGTCCAATCCTATTCATGATCAGTTAATACTCATAAGGCCCAATAATGGGCCTCTTACTTGCTTAACCCAATACCTTTGTGTGTGACCTCATAGGATCCATTCTAGCAGGCTTTGGGCTATTTTACTAGCCCAAAGATCATCTCTCATAGTCTAGCAACAGATGATGACGCCCCAAGAGAACGAACTTATTATCTCCATAATAGTGATCCTTGATATATCTAGTAATTGCACTTATCGAAGACATAACTCCTTCAAATTGCAGCACTGAACAGGTTCATCTCAAAATCTTCAAACAAGAACAGAGCCTTCTACGAAGTCCTGAAGAAGAATAAGGAATTCAAATGGGAACAAGAGCACGGCGAAGCATTTCAGAAGTGAAAGGAATACTTAGCCAACCCGTTGGTACTCTCTAAACCTAAAGAAGAGGAGCCACTCCAATTGTACCTCGTAGTATCTGAAGGGACGATCAGCGCAGTCCTCACCAGAGAAGAAGACAAAGAGCAATTTCCAATCTACTACGTAAGCAAAACCTTACTCAGTGCGGAAACGAGGTACGCATCCTTAGAGAAAATCATTTTAGCTTTAGTTACTGCTTCAATAAAGCTACGCCCATACTTTGAAAGCCATTCTATATGAGTACGAACCAACTACCCCATCAAGGCCATCATGAGAAAGCCAGAAATGTCAGGGAGGATGGAGAAATGGGCCTTACATTTGAGCAGGAACGATATACAATATGAGCCTAGAACCGCAATCAAGTCACAAGCTCTGGCAGACTTTGTAGCAGACTTCAGCCTAGCCCTTGAGGAAGAAGCACATAAAGAGGTATTGGCCTTACAGGAGCCAAAGGCTACATAGAAATGGACACTCCATACAGATGGCGCAGCAAACATACGCGGTGTAGGCCTGGGAGTGGTGCTGACATCACCACAAGGAGACAAAATAGCACAAGCAATAAGGTGTAACTTCAAGGCCACCAACAATGAGGCCGAGTACGAAGCACTAATCACATGGTTAACTGTCGCAAGAGATATGAAGATACAACATCTAGAGGTAATCTCAGATTCCTTACTCATGGTAAATCAAATCAATGGGGAATACGCAGCAAAGGACGCCAAGATGATAGCCTACCTAGAAGTCACAAGAAGTCTCATTAAGGAATTTAAGGAGTTCAAGATAAACCAAGTACCTAGAAACTTAAACACTGAAGCAGACGCCCTGGCAAACTTGGGGTCAAATATTAACCCTGAAGAATTTGGAGCCATCCCCCTAGTACACGTACTCTCTCCAGCTATAGAAAAGGAGCCAACTATGAGTGTCTACGAAATCCAAACAGACCCTACAGGAAAGGAAGAAAGTAGATGGACGAAACCTCTCAAGAACTACCTCCTGGACAGAACAGTACCAGCAGGGAAAGTGGAAACCCAAGCACTTGCCATAAAAGCCTCAAAGTATTGCCTAATCAGCAACATACTCTTCAAAAAGTCTGTAGCAAGTCCCTTCTTACGATGCTTAGAAATTGAAGAAGCGCAACAGGTCCTACACTCCCTACACAGTGGTGAATGCGGAAATCATTAAGGAGGAAGAAACCTGGCCAACATAGCACTCAGGATGGGATACTACTAGCCCAGCATGAGAAAGGACGCCGCTTAATTTTCCAAGAAATGCTTAGCATGCCAGAAACACGCACCTTTAACACACAAGCCATCTGAAGAGTTGCACCAACATTGACACCTTGGCCATTCATGAAGTGGGGAATGGACATAGTAAAATTACCTCCATTATCAGGACAGAGAGTGTACTTCTTAGCAATGACGGATTACTTCTCAAAATGGATCGAAGTAGAAGCGTACAAGGAAATCAAGGATAAGAACGTCATCTCATTTATCAAAAGGAACATCCTAAGTAGATTTGGAGTACCAGCAGAGATCATTACAGACAACGGGTCCCAGTTCATCAGCAACAAAACCACAAAGTTCTGTAAAGAATGGAATATTTCCCTCATCACATCTACACCAAGATACCCACAAGCAAACGGACAAGCATAGTCAAGCAATAAGGTCCTAATAGGCAACATGAAGAAAAGGTTAGAAGGAGCAAAAGGGAAATGGGCAGATGAACTACCCAACATATTGTGGGCAGACAGAACAACTCCAAAAGGCGCCACTGGTCACACCCCCTTTTCATTAGTGTGTGGATGCGAAGCAGTAATCCCAACAGAAGTAGAAGTCCCCGCAGCAAGGTATGGGTTGATGACAGAAGAAAAGAACCAAGCTGAACTAATGCACAACCTAGACACGGTAGAGGAACTAAGGGAAGACGCAAGAATGAGGATGGCAGCCTACCAGCAGGAAGTAGCAAGGTCCTTCAACAAGAATGTCAGAGCGAAAGTTTACAAATTAGGAGATTGGGTCCTCAGAAAGGTGTACGAAAATACCAGAGAAGTAAACGCAGGAAAGCTAGCGCCCAACTGGGAAGGACCATACGAAATCATCAAGGTAGTAGGCAACGGAGCCTACAAACTCAAGAGCGCAAAAGGATAAGAGGTACAAAGAAGTTGGAACGCAGCACATTTAAAACTCTATCATTTCTGAAGAGCTAAGGTACGTAGTTATCATTTCAATTTCGTTTTCTTTTTAAAAAAATACAAAAAAACAAAAAACCATAAAGCAACAAAAAAAAGAAGAAAAACAGGAAAAAAAAATCTCCAACAGCCAAAGGCAGCACGACAGGTACTCTTCTTCACCTAAACTTTGTCAATTCAATTTATATTCACTACGAGTACTGACTTTGGCATCGGAGGGCCGTTGGGGAAACCCATGACCACCCCTCACCCAATTCTATTTTGCAAGGACAAAAAGCTACGCTGCCATACAAAATACAACAAAGCATAAAAAGACAACGACTATCTATCCCTGCAACGAGCAAATCAATTATCCCCACAAAGCAGGAAAACACTAGCAGCACATACATGTGTAGACACCCATTTGTGTCTCCCCAAAACCAAACCCAGTGATGAATACCTTTCACGTCGAACCATAATCGAATGAGGTGAAAGTGTAAAAAGTCTAGTGTTGCGGTTAGTTTTTGTTAAAATTCTTTCTTTCTGTTCTCGAAAACCCACTCTATTTTATGAAAACGTCCATTCCAGTTTAGTTTGGTCCATGATAAGGGTCCAATAATGGTGTAGTTGTATGGGGATTGAAAAGACCTTTCCAACGATATATTATAAGCCCAATTTCGATGAATATTGAGGGAGTTATGGCCAAAATATTAAACTGGGCCCAAACCGGATTTTACCTACGACCCAATGATCATGAGGAGGGTCCAAAGGTTTAATCCTATTCTTAAACTAATTAGGATTGATTAGAATCTTCTATAAGTTTCTAAAATATCTTAATTATCCTTTTTTGAAAAGATAAGATTAAGGAATTTGATTTAAATATAAACTTTCTTTTTTTATAAAACTTTCCTTTTTTAAAGTCCTAACTCTATTCGGATTTAAACATGTTCAAAGACAGTCAGATATTATTTTTGTGCCTCATATTTTTTATCCAAATTTTATATGGTTGGATAGATCTTTAAATTATCTTTCCAATGATATATTATAATATTAAATCCGAGCTATAACGAAAAAGATATGAATGAGACATGAAACTTTATCCAAAACTGACACCATCTCACTATTTCGTTCATATCTTTTATTCTACAACATATTTTAATCTGATTTTAATTGTTTTAGAAAGTAGACTTCAATATCTTTCCAACGACATCTTATTCATCTTATTCCTATTCCTGGATCAAAATATATGATAAAAACAAAATCCGCAAAAACTGCTGTCTACGAGTTTTATTTCGATTCGAATTTGGATGTTTTTCTTAATTCTTCGACCCTCTTTTTTTCTTATAAATAGAGGTCATATCTCCCCTTTTTCGATAACCAACTCTCATCAAGATTTTCTTGATTATTCTCTCTCTCTCTCTCTTTTTCTAAACTAGCCTTTTCTCAAATACAAAATTCCGCATTCATTAGATCTAGAAACACCTAGCCATATTCGAAGTTGCCTTCGCCCTAGACGTGAAAGGTTTAATTTCTGAGGGTTTGGTCCCAAATCTCTATTTCAATTATTTAATTTAATTGTTTTGTTTATTATTTTCCTTGAAGTTACTAACGTGTGTATTTTGTAATTAGAAAGAGGTACGAAGCATCCAAGTAAGTGCTTTAATTGATTTATTGATATTATGATGTAGAAATAATGTTTATATTGTTATTATGATTCCTAGTATCATGTCTAGGGTATTTTTAATGTTAAATATGATTGCTATGATGCCTTTTATTCTCTTCCTATTATTTATGATTGTTAGTATCATGTTAGGGTTAAAGATTTGATTTTTGTCGCTTAGTGACATGCTAGGGTTTGTTATTAATCTTGTTAGTATCATGACTAGGATCTTGCTATGCTTTAACATGATTATGATTATGATGATGATTATGATGATGATTATTATTATTATTCACGATGTTGAATATTATTATGTTGCTTGATGCTTATTATTTATTGCTTGATCACACCTTTTATTGCATGTTTAAAGGGAATTTGTATTTGCAATCATGCTTAATAAGATAATTAATAATCTTGTTAGGGTTAATTGTGATTATAATTCAAGTGATCGCCAATAATAGTTTATTTGTGCATTAAATTCAACCAACATAGATTAAACAGGTTTAGGGTTAATTCTATTGATTGCATGTTAGTCAGAAAGCGCACATGAATACGAGCAGAATAAAGTAGAGGCCTATTATTAGGGCAGGTTCAATCTCTTTTAGGTTGGATTTGTACCTTCATCCCCGAACCCTATTTTGGTTCATGACCTTATGGAGTTGACGATCTCTTGGATCGTTAAGGGGTGTAACCTTCACCTCGTGAACGGTTTACAAGTTCCTTAAAAACTTGTTGGCGACTCTTTTGCTCTATCTTCTTCCCTTTTGGACACCACCGTACTTTAGTGTATGATCACAGTGGGGTTCAAGCTAGTGGGATTTTAAAGGCTTGAAATTATTCCCTACAACATGTAAGCAATATTACATCTGTACTACAACTGTAATACAACTGTGATACATTAAGAAACAAAAACACAATATAGCAAAAGAAGTAAGATTACTTAGTTGCGAAAAGCAACAAAATGAGCAAATCATCCAGATGCAACGAGGCAGCACAAAAACAAAATAAAATATCCAACTGCACTAGGGCAGTAAAAACAAACATTCTTCAAAGAAATTTAAATATTGTTCAGAGCTAACAGGTAACACAACACCATTGAAACTAATTCTCCCCAGTGTTATCAGCATGGGTCTTCTCTTCAGCAGCAGACTTGGAATCCTCATGACCATCCTTGACATCCTCGTTCATGGGGGAGTCAACCTCTTCATCAGCATAGCCCAACAGCAATGTACTAGGAGCAGCAGTTCCTGTAGGAAAAGTTTTCTCAAAGGCCAACTTCTCAGCAGCATAATCCCACGCCCCATGCTTCCCTTGCTGATAATCCTCCATCATCTCCAAGCGTGCCTTTCCAAAATAATACCTAGCTGCATCAAGAGAGTCGTTTGCAGTCTCCTTCAGAGTATTCTTCAACCCATCTCGATCTTCAAGGCACTGCTTGTACTTGGTCCTTTCAGTCTTCAAAGCGTCAGTGGCAGCCTTATACTTATCAAAAAGAGCATCACGCTCCTTATTCATAACATCATAAGCCTGAGTGAACTTTGACACCTTGCTCAACACACCAAGGCACGACTGAAAGCTCTGCAAAAGCACACAACAAGGTTAGGGGACACAAAGGGACACTTAAAATTGTTTTGTCGAATTTTTTTTAGGGGTATACTATACTTGGAAAGACTGCGCAACAGCCTCTTGAGAAAGGTCAGCGAAAGTCTGCGAAGATTGGCGCTCCTTGAAGGTTGGGAAGAGCAAATTACCCACATGGGGGGCCAGAGAATCATAAGAAAAGTTAACAACATCAACGTCAGCAGGAATCTCAAGCTTCCTCTTAAGATTGGTACCAGAAGGGGGTGGAGGAGGAGCACTCCTTAGAGGCTTCACATTAGCTGGAGCAGGGACATCCTCTGAACCCTTAGAAGAGGCCCGCGATCTAATGCGACCCAAGATAGAGGAAGAACTAAGCAATTCATGAGACCTCAACGACCTTGAAGTATCTACAAGAAACATGACAAATTCAAAAGGGAATACAGCAAGGAGTATAACAAGGTCTATAAGGAACATAACAGACTCTATAAGAAGCATAAGAAGTACAGGGACAACAAACTCAACAGGGTATATAGTTAACCCAAAAGGGAAAGCAAACAGAAGGCCAACCGAATTTATAACAACAACACAAAGAACGAAATTGAAATACCACAAGCAGATTTACAAACAGGAACATCACAACAGCAATGCCATAACACAGCAAAAAGGAAAACAAACCTTGAGACATAGCAGGGGCAACTTTCCGTTCAGAATCAGAATCGTCCAGAGACTCTATCTGGATAACTGCCTCGGGCTGCGTCAATTTGATGAAAGATCTCTCGTCCGCACTCAACTCGTACAGCTTATCAACCAAAGATGGAGATTGAGAGCGTTGCTTCAACTTACTCACTGCAACCATCAAGCAAATAAGCCTAAATCAACAAAGAAGGAAAGTAAGACACAGAAAAACAAGAAAATAGAATACCTTCAGCCTCAACAGTGTCAATAAAAAAATCACAATCATCACCCAATGAATCAATCCTCACAAAGAAAAACTTGTGATACCACTTCTTGTCAAACGCCTTCTCCAAGTCGGTCACCAAAGGGCCAACACCATCCTTCAAACGTAGACCAACACGACCCTTACCACTGGTCCTAATAGTGTAAGGATAACATAAATCCCTCACATCAAGTTCTATACCCAATTTCGCACTCAACAATCAAGAATTCTCAAGACCCTCCAAGTTTGGAGCAACAACTGACAAGGTGAAACCCTAACCCTAGACAGAAATTAACGAACAAGGGGGGAGAAAGGGAAGGTATGCCCAATCACAAAGGGATACTCAAAGAAGCACACCCAACCAGGGGCAGTCCAGTGAGCTCTCTCCCTAGAAGATGGGATTTTCACCACCACTCCATCAGGAAATCGCGCAATAGCAGCGATCTTCTGAACCTCTTCCTTTGTCACTGTTGAAGGATAAACATCCTTAGCAGGGAAGACATTTTGTGCAACCAAAGTCGACTTCTTCACACCCTGATCAACCCCAGCAAACACTACTCTCACAGTGTCGACCATCACAAAAACACAAGCGAAGCAAAGAAGTAATTAAAGAAACAGAGAAGAACAGAGAAGAGAGAGAAAATACCTGAGGAAATTCGAAATTGGGGCAAAGAGTAAAGTAACTACACGTGAGCCTGCACACTGAATAAATATTGGCAGGAGAAATAAACCGCCCTTCACGATTACCGAGAAAATTGCCTTAAAACTGCCACCATGTTCCTTATTTTTGTTAACCGTTGAAATAACTTCTAAAAATTCGAAAATCCTTCAACGACTTCTTTAGGTAATTTTCACCTTCAATACTTGAAAATAAAAATTAGGGGCAATTGTTGGGCCCGTATTAATATACGACCCAGTACATTTAGGGAACCACTCCATGATCAAGAAGTACAACAAATCAGATAAAGCGGCTTGATTGAAACAAGCAAGGAAAGCGAGATCAAGAATATCAATCAAGAAGATACTTGCCAAAAATACACCTACAGAACAAGGAATGGAATAAATTAAAGAGATCTCCTACACTTTGAATATATTTTCAATATCTATGTAACCCTAGGAGTTGCTAGGTATAAATAGGAAAAGTCAGACATTATAACACTCATGTACGCTCACTCACATTTCAATATAAACTAGTTATTCTACTTTTGTCTACGGATCTGCATCCCTGTGTAGACACCTAAAAATGTCTCCCCAAAACCAAACCCGATGATGAACAACCTTTCACCGTCACTATTAGTCGGGTTTAGTATTTAATCCCGAGAGTGCTTAAAAAATCTTATTTAATTAAATTCAATTTTTGAATAGTCCATGGATCAGTCTTGATGTTTGGTCAAAGCATGTTTTTTTTTTTTTAATTTCAGCCCAAACCTTTTTTATTTTATTGTTTTATTATTTATTTTGGCCCAAACCTTTTATTTATTTTATTTACTTATTTTCTTATTTTAGCCCAAATAATAATAAATCAGAAATGGCCCGAAATTATCAATCGGCACTTAAAATGCTGAACGAAATTAGGGTTAAAAATGAAAGGTAGTTCCTTCTTCAAGCACTCCAAGGAGTCCATACTTTACTCGTGGTTCTGTCCTTAAGCCAAGGCGTGAAAGGTAGAACTGTTTGAGGGTTTGGCCCAAAATCAATTCTATTTAATTTAATTTAATTATTGTTTTATTATTATTTCCTTGAAGTTACTAACTCGTTTATTATTTTGTAGTTGCAAGCAAACAGAATCAAAGTAAGAATTATGTTCCTTTTATTTCTATTATTTTTCTAACGATTTTATATTGTTGGAATTATTGTTGAATTGCTTCCAATATTAATGTTTATTCTTTTATATTTATTGATCACTATATTGCATGTTAAAGGGAATATGTAATTGAAAATCATGCCTAATAAGATAATTTGGACAACCGGTTTAGGTTCCTTTTTAATCTTGTTATTAATCGAAGTGATCACAAATAGTTTAGAATTATATGTTGCATTAATATTCAACCAATTTAGCCTAATAATAGTTTGGAGCAAATTGAATATTTTATTTGTATGCCTTTGAGATCGCAGGAATCACTTTTCACAATAAGAATCGAGTAGAGGCCAATACGGGCGAATGTGACTCCATGACTCACTTCGTACCATCATCCCCGATCCTCCTTTCGTGGTTCCGAACCATATGGAGTTAGTAATCTCATGGATTATGAATGGGGTGTAACCTTCACGGGTCAATCGTTGTTGCCTATCGTTGTCCCTTAATCGTGGTTGCCTTTTATGATCCGTGAACGGTTTACAAGTTCCTTAAAAACTTGTTGGCGGCTCCCTACTTTCCTTGTCCCTAATCGTATTATGTCAATTCCCACTTCCTATGAGTGCCAAGCATATTCACAACATGCTATAATGTAGGCGCACTTCGAACGACGCCTACAATTTGGCGACTCCACTGGGGAGGATTCTTGGTTATTTATCGATTTGAGTGATCCGTATTTAATTAAGATGAGTGGATGAGACTTGAAAGGTTCTTGAAAAATATTCCTGTGATTAATTTGGCATTTTTTCATAAGCATAGACGTTTTAACGTCGCATTTAGGTCTGTCCCGTAGGAAAAATTGAATAACTTGATTGCGTACGAAGGAAAATAGGGCACCAGTCAGATTTTCTAACTGTCGTGCCACGGCAGAATCTGCCGTGTGACGGTGCAGTACACCGTTTGACGGTGTACAATACCGTGGCATGGGAATCTCTGTTGTGTCACGGAAGGCCTAAAATAAGTCTGGTGGCTTGTTTTCTCTTCTCACAGTCAACTTCCTTCGATTTTTCTGAAAAAAACGTGTGTGTTCTACATGCGTCTTAGCCCCTGGGGGATTTAAGCTCTATCAACCCAAAAACGCTCACGGCAATAAGGGTTCATCCGAGTTATTAAATTCACCCAAACCATGGAGTCAAGTTCGATTTCATCACGAACTCGCGGAGCCGCCTGTTGGCATACACCCTCAAGGGAGGCTTCCTTGCTAATGCGTCCAAACTCTTAACCATGGTACCCTCTTGACACCCAAATCTTGACCAATAGTTGAACATAGATCTTGACCTTAGGTTGCGAACTCTTTTTTACATCATCGTGACTAAATGCTACATGGTTTGTTTGGTGTTGATCCTCATGTGTTTGCTCTTTTTGTTTAACCCATGACCGAGGGTTTTTATTTCCACATAGTAATTAGTACGGACTTAAAATCGATTAAAATCTGGAAAAACTCACTTGGAACTGAGCACCATGTCACGGAAATTCCTGCCGCGCCACGGTGAACAATGCCGTGACACGGCACTTTTTACCGGATGACGATAGACTGCACCGTGTCACGACAGTCAGCACCGTGACACAGTTCCCAGGGAAAATGTCCCGTCAGTCTATTTTTGGTTTTTGTGCGTACGTATGTGGTTTATGTGTCCAGTTTGGTGTCATGTCTAGCTGTACGGTCATAACACGCGTCCATAACCTCACTTCATCACTCACATGTCGTGTTCACACACTTTTTACGTTAGTCGTGCACCATTTCTTGACCGTATTTTAGGGTAGTCTTGTGTCATTTTTTTGTGTCGTTTTTTTTTTCGGAGTAAGTCGGATGGTATCCTCCCATATATTTTATTTTTAAACAAAAATAAATAAATAGAATTTCAAAATTCGAAATTTCTTTTTTATTTTTTTCGAATGGGTTAAGGTTAAGTTTGGTCATTAAAGGTGTGTTTGTTTCGGTGTCACATCACTTGGTCAAGAAGCAAGGGTAGATTCTTACGGTTCGAGTCAATACCTCAACAACCTCTTATACCAAAGAGGCGTACAAGGAAACCACCACAATCATCTCCACAAGATCCATCTCCAGTCTACTTTCAACCAATGGCTACTAAGGAAGATATCGAGAACATCAACAGGACAATTGAAATGTTGTCTAACATGATGCAAACACTCACCACTAGAGTCAACACGGTAGAGTAAGACAATCAGAAAAATGTCACTGCCGCTGCAATGGACAAGATTAAGGAACAAATGAGTAAGATTTCTGAAGAATTCACTTATGTAGAGAAACCTGTCACCTCTTCGTCCATAAGGGACAAGCTTCCTGAGAAGTTTTCCACTGTTGACATTCCCAAGTTCAAGCCTATTGATAATCTGCTCTTCCACTTGAAGGCCTTTCTGCGACCATGGCTCTTAAGGGAGTAGATGTGACACTCTTCCCTACTGTGTTCCCTCTTTCCTTAGAGCATGCCTGTCAACAATGGTTCTACTCTCTAGAATCCAAACATGTTGCGACCTGGGAGGATGTTGCTGAAAGCTTCATAAATCGTTACAAATGTAACATTCAGGCCAAAACTTCTAAATGTGAACTCTCCATTCTCAAACAGAAAGAGAATGAAGGCTTCACCACTTACTTAAGCAGGTGGAGGGAAACAATTGCGCTCTTGGTGGATCCCCCCAAGGAAAAAGAGATGGTTTGCTTGTTTATTGCCAATTTGACTCATAAGTACAAGCAACACTTGAAGTTTCTGCCTTTGAGTACCTTTAAAGCTGTATACGATATTGGAATCAATATCGAAGATGAACTGATGAAGACTGCTGGTAGCAACAGTAATAACAACAACACTTGGAAAAACAAGAAGAACGACACTCCTTCTTCTTCGTCTTCCAAGCCCAATAATGCTACCAACAACATCAATATCAATGATGTGCTGGCCCTTAATTCTCCTCGTCAAAGATTCCAAAGGCAAAGGAGGGTTTGCACGCCTTTGGGAATGACTTATGATGCTGCTTTGACCGCTTGCATGGTCAAGGAATGATTATGCCAATTGGACCGTTTCCAAAACCTCGACCAGAGAATAGAACCGCTAGCTATGACCCTAATGCTCATTGCAAATTTCATCAAGGCAAGGGTCATAATATGAAGTGTTGGAGGTTGAAGGATGCGATCCAAGACCTGATTGATGCTAATCTACTTCCTGTCCCTCCAGGGGGCGAGAAGCCTAACATTCAAACAGGTCCTCTTTCTGATGCGTTGGCTATCATGGGAGATGAAGTCTCCTTTGATCCGTCAATACTCATTCAACTTGTGAATGAACCTCTGCCGGAAGTTGTATTCGTCTCGAGCTATAAAGAAGTGAATGGAATTTGGGATAGTGACAATGAAGACGTCTATCTCAAGGATATAGCCTGTTCATCTCTTGGCACAAATGAAGATTTTTGGGGAGACCTTGAGGTCAAGGTTCTCACCAGAAGTGGACGGTTGCAACAGCCAAGTCCACCTCCACCGCAATCACAGGCAATTGTTGATCCCATCGACCCTGTGAACAACGATGTAGTCAAACAATTACAAAAGACCAAGGTGGAAATGAATGTATGGAAGCTTTTCGCCACCTCTCACGAGCATCGGAAGGCTGTGATGAATGCTCTGGTGAAAATAGGAGTTGATGATGATATGACTCCTCAAGGACTGGTCAACTTTCTCACTACTGAATTGCCAAGTACTAGCAATTTGATTTCCTTCTCTGATAAAGATCTGCCCCCGGAAGGGGACCAACATAACAAGGCCTTAAACCTCACTGTGGTGTGTAGGCAGATGAATGTTCCTATGAGCCTGGTTGATAATGGTTCTGCAATCAATGTAAGCCCACTTCACACTGCAAAGAAGTTAGGCATAAAAAATGAAGAGCTGACTCCCTCTAATCAAGGGATTCGCACTTATGATAATACTCGCCATCAAGCCATGGGTACTATCATGCTAAACATAACTACTGGAGCCATTGAACGTCGCACCAAGTTTCAGGTGGTGGACATTAAGGCTTCTTTCAATCTGTTGTTAGGACGTCCTTGGCTTCATGAGCTAAAGGCGATCCCATCGTCGTTGCACCAGAAAGTGAAAGCCATAGTTGGAGGGGTGTCAATTACCATTGATGCCTCCCCCATGCGCATTCAAGTTATCGACACTCCCATCGTCCATGTCGAACATGACGAAGAAGATGAAGATCTCTGGGGGTTTTTGCTCGATGATGTTCTCATAATCGAAGAAGAGGAGAAGTGTCATCTTGACTTCGATCCTTATTCAAATACCAATGTTAATTCCATTATGAAGAAGCAAGGACATTTCCCTGGAATGACCCTCGGACTCAAAAAGAAAATGGCTGAACTTTGGGGGCATCCTGGTGCGCTCAAGAAAGATACCTTTGGCTTGGGATTCAAGCCAACAAAAGAAGATGTTAAACAAGCCCTATTGAAATTGAAGGCTCACAATAATGCTCAAATCATGAAGACGGAAATGGCCATGGATCCATATCCATTCACCCTCAATGGTCAATATATCAAAGAAGGGGAAGACTTCCCATGCTATGAATTCCCTAAGCCTTTCGCCCATGATGGGAAGCGTGAACCAGGATTCTAGATATTCCTCGATTGTGACTTCGTTGATAAAGGCGAAGAACTCTTCACAATTGAGAAACCAGCTAGTCCAAGCTCTGATGATCTAAACATTAACCTTCTTTTTGGACTAGAAAAGAATGAATCTAAGCCTATCTGTAATGATGATTCCAAGCTCATTCAAGCTGTTATATCAAGCAAGGATTTTGACCCCTCTGAGTTAATCGTCCAGGCTGATGAAATTTCAAAGGGATGGAGCAAGACAGTGAAGATCACTACGCCAAGCCGAGAAAAGTTGGAAATAACCGCTGGCGAAGGTCCTATGTTTTATGAGTCTGAGTCGTTTGGGTCCGAGTCCGAGTCTGAGTCTAAGTCTGTAGACAAGTCTTTAGGATCTGAGGTCGAACCTCTTTCTGCTATAGAGTCCAATCCTGAATCTCTTGTTGAGTCTTCTCTTCTTATCCCAAATAATTCCGGCGAGGTCGCAGCTGACCTTGCCCCTCTTGATGTATTTACCGATGAATTCAATAAAATGAATACCTTTGCTTATGATGTGTGTCATTCCCCTAACCCTGATCAATATTGCTTTGCTAATGATAAAAATGACAAAGAAATAATAAAAGAAATGGAAGAACACGAAAATAAAACAGCAGTTATTGAAGATACAGAAATAGTTAATATTTCCAATGATACGACTATCAAAGAAGTAAAAATTGGATTAACACTAAGTCAAGATGAACGCAAAGAACTAATTAATTTGCTTAGTGAATTTGTTGATGTATTTGCTTGGTCATACCAAGATATGCCAGGAATTGACAGGGATATAGCTCAGCATACGATACCACTCATTTCAGGTATGACGCCTGTCAAACAAAAGCTGCGCTGTATGAAACCAGATGTGGCCCTCAAAATCAAAGAAGAAATCAGAAAGCAATTAGCTGCAGGTTTCATCAAAGTATCCAAGTATCCAGAGTGGATAGCAAATGTGGTTCCAGTTCCGAAGAAGGATGGAAGAGTCAGAATGTGTGTTGATTACAGGGACCTCAATAAGGAAAGCCCGAAAGATGGGTTCCCTCTACCTCACATTGACATTCTGGTCGATAACACAGCAAACCATGCACTCTTATCGTTTATGGACGGCTACGCCGGATATAATCAAGTATTAATGGCCGAGGAAGATATGGAGAAAACCACATTCATCACACAATGGGGTACATATTGCTATACAGTAATGCCATTCGGGTTGAAAAACGCGGGTGCCACCTACCAAAGAGCAGCCACGGCATTGTTATATGATATGATGCACAAAGAGGTGGAGGTCTATGTTGACGATATGTTTGTCAAGTCAAAAGATCGCCCAGGCCACATCATTGCACTTCGCAAGTTCTTTAAAAGACTCCGCAAATACAACATGAGATTAGATCAGGCAAAGTGTGCATTTGGAGTCACGTCAGAAAAATTACTTGGATATGTGATCAGTTCTCGAGGGATTGAAATAGATCCCACAAAAGTCAAAGCGATCATGGCCATGCCACCGCCCAAGAACGAGAAAGAAATTCGAGGCTTCATTGGAAGACTGCAATATATAAGTAGGTTCATATCAAAACTCACGGCGATATGTGAACCTATATTCAAGAAGCTTAAGAAAAATGTCCCAGTCACATGGGATGATGATTTCCAAAAAGCTTTCAAAAAAATCAAAGAGTACCTGGCAAATCCACCCGTGCTAGCGCCAGCAATACCTGACTTTCCTCTTCGACTCTACCTTACGGTCACAAGAGAAACGATGGGGGCAATGCTAGCACAAGAGATCGAAAGCAAGGAGAATGCAATTTACTACTTGAGCAAGAAGCTTCAAGGATATGAGACACGATATACACCGCTTGAAAAATTGTGTCTTGCACTTATGTGGGCCGCACAGAAACTAAGACATTACATGCTCACTCGTACAGTGCATGTCGTGTCCAAGATGGATCCTCTCAAGTACTTGTTCGAAAAAGCAACACTGAATGACAGATTATCAAGGTGGATAGTCAACCTTGCTCAATTTGACTTGAAATTTGTACCATAAAAAGCCATCAAAGGTTTTGCGATTTTTGACTTCTTAGCAGATTTTCCTTTAGAAGAAGTTGAGAAAGAAGAACAGGAGTACGATTTCCCTGACAAAGATTTACTCATGACCGAAGATGATAGCTGGACACTCTATTTCGACGGAGCTTCAAACCAAAAAGGTTGTGGTGTAGGAGTCTTGCTTGTGTCACCCAATGAAGCACATATCCCAATTTCCATGAAGCTCGACTTTGATGTCACCAACAATGCCGCAGAGTATGAAGAATGCATTTTGGGATTAGAAACAGCTGTGGCCTTGGGAATTAAGAAGCTCAGAATCTACGGTGATTTGTCACTAATCATTAACCAAATCTCCAAGAGATGGAAGGTGAGAAGTGAAAGTCTCGCTACGTATCAAGCTCATATGGAAACTCTCACGGAGCAACTAGATGAAGTGGAATATACGTACCTGCCTAGAGAAGAAAACCAATTTGCTGACGCACTTGCTAAATTAGCATCAATGGTGCGAATTCCAACGGATACAATCAGAATGCCATTGACCATAGAAAGAAGGTATGAATCGGCTTATGTTCACGCACTTGATGATGAACAAGAATCACAAGAAAAAGATGAAGAGCCATGGTATATAGATATCCTTAATTACGAGACAAAAGAAAATACCCTCCTAACACTGATAAAAGGGCGCGTCGTGCTTTGAGGCTCCTGGCCTCACAGTATGTGCTCATCAGAGGAGAACTCCACAAAAGGACTGCACTAGGGAGAAATCTCTTATGCATGGCCAAGAAAGAAGCACACAAAACCATGGAAAATCTTCATGTCGGCATATGTGGAACACATATGAATGCTAATATGTTAGTCCAGAAAATTCAGCGACAAGGTTATTATTGGAATACCATGGAGAGAGATTGTCACGAATACGTCAAGAAATGTATGAAATGTCAAGTCTATGCAAATTTACAGCACGTTCCACCTTTGCTTCTCTACACATATACTTCTCCATGGCCTTTCTCTACTTGGGGTATCGACATCATTGGAAAGATAACGCCACCGGGACAAGGAGGGCATGAATTCATCCTTGTAGCAATCGACTATTTCACCAAATGGGTCGAAGCTGCCTCATATGCTAAGTTAACGACAAAACACGTAGCTCAATTCATTGAGAAAAATATCATATGCCGCTATGGGGTACCTCATGAGATGATCAGTGATAATGGAACGCACTTCCAAGCCGAATGCACAGAACTATTACAGAAATATCATATCAAGCATCACAGATCATCACCTTACAGACCACAAACAAATGGTGCGGTCGAATCGGCCAACAAAAATGTAAAAACTATCATCGAAAAAATGACGGAAAATTACAAAGATTGGCCAAGTAAGCTACATTTTGCCCTTTGGGGTTATCAAACCTCTGTTCGTACATCAACAGGGGCTACCCCTTTCTCTTTGGTCTATGGAGTTGAAGCTATACAACCAATAGAGCTCGAAATCCCTTCTCTCCGAATCGCGTTGGAAAGCCAACTAGATGAAGTCGACTGGATTAGAGCAAGATATGATGAACTAGTCTTACTTGACGAAAAAACGCTTAGCAGCTTTGCATCATGTCCAAACCTACCAACAACGTATGGCGCGACATTTTAATAAAAAAAGTCAAGACTAGAAACATCAAAGAAGGTGACCTGGTGCTCAAGGCACTTCCCAAAAATGTGTTGGATCCAAGAGGAAAATTCAGACCAAATTGGTCAGGCCCGTACATTGTTAAAGCCATCTTGTCTGGCAGAGCGGCACAATTGGTAGACATGGACGGTAACGGTTTCCACAATTTAACCAACTTGGATCAACTCAACAAATTCTATGTCTAGTCGCTTGGGTTCATGACCCAATAGAGCTACGTTTGGCCTGATTCCTTTTTAAGGATACGTAGGCAACCCCTCAAGGGGGCCCGGCCACTAAAAAAAATAAAATCCTCCCTCCGTCGATCGAGTACACGGGCCAGTTCAGCATTGCGTCACGACAAAACGGAGCTAAAAAAAAAAGAATTTGTCGCGCCACGGGAATATCCACCGTGTCACGGCAGAGTCCACCGTGGCGCGGTGGAGTTGCAGCAAAAAAAAAAATTTGCTGCGCCACGGGAATTTGCACCGTGTCACGGCAGTCTCCACCGTGGCACGGTGGACTCTCAAATTTTCCGATTTTTTTTAGTGACGCAGTCTTTACGAATTCAGTTATTTGTTCGACGTTTTTTATTTTCATCCTCCTATTGCGTTCGACTTCTTGACTCGGATAAAAAAAAATTCATTGTAATTTTTATTTAAGACGAAAATAAATATGCTATTATTATTGAAATAAAGATGACTACAATTATTGGCATCATGCGCCTTATTTTAAAAATTATAAATAAAAATTATAAATCATATAAGCAAAGCAATACTGATCTAATCCCTCTTCACTTTAGGAACCTCCTTCCCTTTTTCAACTAGGTCGGCCTTCACCATTAATGTATCTTTTGTAGCCCGAACCGTCACACCCCTAGTCAAACTTTCACCCCTTTCACCTTTCTTAGAATTCTTTGGTTGCTTCTCTCTATAAACCATCTTCTCTTTACCCTTCCCTTTCGCATAATTCTTCCTCTTAGGCATTATAGGAGTCTTAAACTCAATCCCTTGTGTTCTCGGACCTAGAGAATCTTTAGGAGGCGCTTTCTTACTTCCAAGACGCCCCTTCACATCAAAGTTGTGTGATCCGACTCGATCCCTTCTACTTCTAGGATTCAACCATGCCTTGTATGCACTAGATAAGGGAGGAGGGGCTTGGTTACTTGCAGAAACAGTCCACAAAGGTCTTCCAATCCAATAAGCCTCGTACTTGTGAACGTTACTTTCATGCAACGATACTTCACGAGGACTATCGTTATAGCGTGGCACTACTTGTTCAAGTCCATACTGTCGTATCAATCGAGAAGGACAATAAAAAGTCAGCCTTGAGATACTAGGAACACGGAAATACGGAGTATCATTCGTACCAACCATCCTAGTAAGCCTCCACCAAAGCACCACCCAACGAATGGAAAATTCTCTCTTTGCAAAGAAATTCTTCCAATCTTCATACGACATGTTCACAGAGTAATTCTTCTTCCTGCGGACTAGATCGTTGCGACCATATTTTTCAATATCGTCGGGGGCTTCAAAAAGTTCTAAACGCTCTATCAACCAAATCTGCAAAACAAAAAAAAAATAATAAATCAGTAAAAAAAAAAATGCAGATTCCACCGTGACACGGCAGAATGCACCGTGTCACGGCAAAAGTGCACCGTGACACGGTACCTGTTTTGTGTCACGGGGGCTACTCAGAGCGCGTTTTTACCTGCAGCAGTACTAGAGAGCCCTTCCTGACGGCTTTCCGGTCAGCTTTTGCTTCGTCAAGGCCGCGTAAAGTTTCTCCAAGGCACGTGGGCATAGCAGATCTCCCAGATTTGACATGTTCAAGCACAGATGCTAGACAAGCATGTTCTACCCTGCCGTTTGCAAATAAAAGATTGCTAAACATGCAAAAAATATAAGCCCTTCTACGATATACATGATAAGACTCAGAGACAAAGCGATTGAAATATAAACTTGCAAGTTTTTCTAAGTCTACTTCATTACCACACACAATTCTATTTCAATCTGGATCTGTCTGATTCAGATGGCGTTCAAAATCTTGGTAATAATACTCATGTAGGGTAGGCATGGCAATAAGATTTTTGGCAGGAAACCCAAATATGGCACCGAATTCCTGCGGCAGGGGACAGATTTCATCGTAATCAAATTTAAAACAATGTGTTTCTGGACTCCAATATTCTAATGTTGCCTTAAGAAAATCATGTTCAGTTGCTACATGTCTCAGGGCTAATAAACCCCTGACATGAAACAATTCCAACTCCTTTTTGTCAGCATTGGTGAAAGAATAAGACTAGTCGCGCAGTGTATTATCAAAATTCTGAGACATTATTATTGAAATATGAAATTCTAATTATTTTATGTTTCGTAATTATGCATATCACGAATATACTGGTCCTATTTTATAGCAAAAACGCTCGGGAATTCTCAGAATCTATCTTTCTATACGCGTAAACTACACCGTTGCAGAATACGCGCACCGTGACACGGGAATTCCCATCGTGTCACGGGAATTTATGCCGTGACACGACAGATTTTGCCGTGACACAGTGTACAATGTCGTGTCGCGGTGCCCACGCGTTTTCTTTTTTATCCTTTTCCTATATCTATCCGGATTTTTATTGTTTTATCTTCACCGTTTTTTTTTAATTCTGTTTTTCGAGAGTTTCACTCCTAATAAAATTCTCAATTTTTTTTTATTAATATTTTTTTTTTAATATTATTTTTATTATTTTATTTTATTATTTTTTTCTACTTTATTATTATTTCTATTCATCTTTATTATCTGTTATTTTATTTTATTATTTACTCTTATTTCTATTATTATCTATTTTATTTTTTCTCTCTTTGGGGAAGTTGTAAACCTTGTCCCATTTCCATAATTATTTATTTTGGAGGAGTTGTAAAACTTATCCCTTTTTATTTTCCTTTTATATCTTTTTTCTTTTGGAGAAGGTCGGTACCCTCCACTTACGTGTTTTTTCTCGCGTCATTAATAAATACACAATCACACACAATGAGTCTCAAGCACACACTAATACACACTAATAAATACATAAATTGTGAATACTGTACAAAATGAGTCATAATAAATAAGCAGCGTCAAGTGACATCACAATATGTACAAATAAAGACCCTTGGTCAAAAATCTGTAGAACCAGAAGAGTGAGGATCAGTGTCATCTCCAGCCTGTGAATACGGGAGTGGTGAGACAAAGAGTCCCGCCATCATCCGGGTACGAGGAGTAGTATCCCTACTAGTCCCTGTAACTCCAGTAGCAGTCAAACTCAAAGCAGAACCCGTCCAACTAGCAAACGGTGTAGACTGACTCCAAGAGGTAGGAAGCATCGATGAAGGCATCGTCCCATCACTAGAACTGAAAACAAGCCTGGCATCGGTGGAGGAACCCCAGACGATGGAGCTGAATATAAGCCATGATCCACAGGAGTGATAACAGGCCTAAACTCGGGCTGTGAAGACTGAGAAAACGAATGTCGCTGCCACTGACCCTGACCCTGACCCTGAAAATGCTAGAACGGCTGGGAGGACTGAGGCTTCTGCCACTAAGCCTCCTGAAATGGCAAAGAAAGCTGAGGCCCCCGCTGAGACTGAGAATGCCGGTGAACCTCAGGAGATCGTCTGCCACGACTAGGCTCTCCCTCGTCCGAGCCTCTATGCCTCGAGCGCGAGCGGGACCTCCGTCGCTCCTGAAGAGCACAAAATCAAAAGATGTCAACAGTGCGAAATAGAACAAATGGTAAAAATGAGAAAAAGTGAACATACCTCAAGAACATCGCCGGAACTGCCCCGACAACTCGCACCACGCCGAAGATTGATGATGCAGTACTTCAGAACGTCAACCAGCTTCATGAATCCCATCATCTCCGGGCGGGTAGGCTGAGAACAAAGCAAAGAAAAATCAGTAACAAGCGGTGTTAAAAGGGATGAATAATGTATCAAAAGCTTTCCGGCTCAAAAACATCAGGCAAAGACTCATGCGCCTGTCTGAAACCCTCTGGTGCGTCGGCAATATGGTCCTCAGTAATACTGATCGGTCCCGAGTAGCGGACAGATTGAGGCGGGATCTCAATCCTCCCCACACGGCGAACAGTCGTCTGAAAATACAATCGAATAATCAGGTTATTCGACGGTTTAAACAGAGACTAGCAACAAACTTCTCAAAAGAAATCATACCTCAGGAAGACGGGGTGGAGGAGCCAAGGACGGAAGTAAGTCCTGCGCATAATCGCTCTCCATACGCACAAGCTCCTGCCAAGGAAAGTGTAGCGCTCTCCCCTGTTTATCAACTCCCTAAGCAAGCGCGAGTCCAGCATCGACTCCGGTGGAGACAAGGGTACTACAAAGCGATCACTACTGTGCTGACGAACAACACGCTCCCCCAGATACCAGACAAAGCGTCTAGTACCAACAAAAACAGTGCGGTACGCTGAAAGCTGCAAGGCCTCGGGAAGATTAGTCATCCCAGCCCAAGGCCGATACTGGACATCAATAGCAACCTGAAAACCATAAAAAGTTGCAATGAAACGCCGAAGATAATGTCAAGATAGAAAATAACATGCTACGAAAGTAATTCTAACACCAACAGAAGAGGTGCCTCGGCGTAGCATCCCGCGTAGCGCAGAGACAGACTCCACTCGTGACTCGCCTCGGTCACGCCAGCTGGCTCCGACAGGGAAATCATGGACCGCTCCACGACGCCGTCGAGGGGCCAATCCCAGAAAGTACTCATAGAACCATAGCTGCAATGAAAAGTAATCTTTGAGCACACGAGTCGAACAAATTAAACCAAAGCAAGAAGAGGAAAGATCGTCACCTCTACGACTCTCCGTAAACCATAGACAGTGACAGGGGCCTGGTCGTTCAGCTGCCTACAGCCATGACGTAACGACAAGAGAAGATTGGCATATCCGAGGCTGGCCCAGCTAAAGGATCCTATCTCACTGATCCTGATCAAAGAAGGAAGATAGCAAACGAGTGCACGCGAACTCCTATCAGGAGAAAGAGTCATGGAAATGAGAATCAAAATTAAGATCCGCACTCGCTGCTCAGGCGATGTCTCATCCATGTCGAAACCACGAGCCAGAACAGATCCAACTCTGATCGCCCGCTCCTAGGACCACCTCGAGACACCGGCTGAGTCCTGATATGCTGAACGATCGGACCTAAAAAATCGGCTGCCTCAGCCGCCCCCCAAGAAAGGTCATACATCTACGCTACGGCCCGGTCAGTGAAGCGTAGACCACGGATCATGCTAAAATCCAGAGGGGTTACTGTCATCTCCCCCCAAGCAAAGTGAAATGTGTTGGTAGTATCCCAAAAATACTCCAACAACGCACGAACGACTGTCGCGCCACAACCCCGGGGGCTGCGAAACCCTACGATCGCCGAAAGTCTACTAGACCAGCAGATTCCCACAAAGCGTTCGTAACGGGATCCCTCGTGATAATCCCATGAAGTCGAGGAATCAAATCTCCGGCTCCAGAACCGTGATGGCGAAGCGAACCATCGACTATACCGGCAAGTGAACGATGAGAAACGTGGTTCTCACGACAGAAAACCAACTGGTCTGGTGTCCACAGAGGTGGAGCCCACCTACCCCTACTCGTAGAGGGTTGAGGCTCAGACTCTAAGACATCGTTATCCATACCCTCAGGAATCGTGGGAGTGTCCTCCCGAAAAGCCTGATGCCGGCCATGAGTGGAAAGATTGCGGTCCCGTCGTCTAGGCATGCTATTACAAAAATAAAAATCTAAATGCTTAGCATCATTTCCTAAGTTATTTAGTTATTTATTTCAAACAGCTTAACGGTTATTTCAAGTTGCATTTTCTATTATATGCTAAATTTTTACCTCAAGGCTAAAAATTAGCAAAATAATGGAATTATTTTTCTAGTATTTAGTTTCTCCATGACGAACTAATACTATGTTCTCCTAATTGCATGATACTATGTTCTCCATGACAATGTAGTACATACACAACACAAAACATGTTTCAAAATCGCACGAAAACAATAGATCGACACATCATGGCATATTTTACAAGATCTACAACCAATATATCATCACTTCAAGTGCAAAAGAACAACATGAACAACATGAACAACAAGAACACCGTTTCACACAAGTAGTACCAAAAATGGTGGTTTGCTCCATTCTTCACCAAATCATGCAATTTTTGTCTCAAATCGTTCATAAACACGCATACATACATATACAAGCTAATTCATGCAAAAAATTTCAACATAAAACCTCAAAATCAAAAATCCCCAAATTGATTTTTCAAGGGTTTTTACATGAAATTACTCACTTGAAGCAAAATTCAAGACAAAGAGCAAGAGAAACTTACATGGATTATTGTAAGAAATCGGAAATGAATAGGATAGCACAAAATTGGAGCGAATTTGGTGGAGAATTGAGCTCCAAAAGCCCGAAAACTGCTGGATTTTGTGTAGTGCGACCACAGAAACTGCCGCGGCACGGGGGCAAGAACCCGTGGCACGGTGACCTTCCAACAGCAGCAATGAGCACCGGAACAGCAGCAGTGGTAACCAACAGCAGAGGAAAATAAAAAAATAATAAAGAACACAGCAGCCAACCTCCATGTCACGGTGGCTGAAGTCGCAACGCGGTGAAATCGGCCATCCGCCAGTGCAGCGAAACCGTGGCACGGTATTCTGAGAAGCCTAAATAAAAACAATGGAGAGGAGAAAGAGCGGAATAAGAAAGGAAATGGCGAAAATGGTGAAGAGCAGCTCAAATTTAAAGACAAAAACCATCCCGTTACATCCCGTTTCCCGTGCCATGATTTCCGTTACCGTGTAACGATAATGTATTGACGTGGCGCACGTGCACTGGACTGGTCAAAAATACCAGTTGACCAATTTGCAGCCAGAAAATTTCCCGTGTCACGGGAAGTTACTCCGCGTGACGGGGACCACTGCCATGTCGCGGGAATGTTTCTTTGTGACACGGTGGTCTCGCGCGTGTCCTGCACATTCCTTGAAGCTGTCAGCGAATATTCCTGGCATTTTAACCAAAATTGCGCGATTTTTCGTACAAATTGGATAGTTAGTTTTTTAGTAAAATTACGCGGAAAATTCTAACTGACATTTAAAAGGTATCAAAATTACTATTTTGCCCCCAGCAAGCAGCAAAGTCAATTTGCCGACGTTTTAAACACCTAATATGGTCAGATAGTCGACTTGAAGGTGTGAATCATCTGCGGCCCATGTTCGGGGATAATCGAACCATCACACACTTGCAAATTTCAGCGATTATAGTAGTTGTCGGTTTTCTTCAAGCATGGAAAACGTTATCGGTGGATTTTTCTGCAAGTATAGAAAATCGCCAAGTCGGCTTTCTTCAAGCATGGAAAGCGTTATTGGTGGATTTTTCTTCAAGTATAGAAAACCGCCAAGTTGGCTTTCCTCAAGCATGGAAAGCGTTATCGGTGGATTTTTCTTCAAGTATAGGAAACCGCCAAATCGGCTTTCCTCAAGCATGGAAGGCATTATCGGTGGAATTCTTCAAGCATAGAATGACACCAATTCAAATTCATACGTCGACTTTCCTCAGGCATGAAAAATTTCATCTGGTAGGTTTCTTCAGGCTTAGAAAGCTACCAAATTCCTCAGTCGGCTTTCCTCAGGCATGGAAAGCGTTTCAACGAACGTCATCCGGTGGATTCCTTCAAGCATAGGAAGCTGTCAGACTCATTTGTCACCGATACACTGGTGCCAGATACGTATTCTATCCTTATACTCTTTTGTTTGTGGAATTAACATTTTTTTGCAGGTATCGGCGTATACAGAGTGATTTAGGATCGCAGAACGTCTTAAATCACTCTCCGTCCCTATCGGCTGCTTTGACTATCGTTTTCGAAACTGACGTTTCTACAAACTCAGTCAAAGTGGGGGCTTCTTTAGACACCTAAAAATGTCTCCCCAAAACCAAACCCGATGATGAACAACCTTTCACCGTCACTATTGGTCAGGTTTAGTATTAAATCTCGAGAGTGCTTAAAAATCGTATTTAATTAAATTCAATTTTTGAATAGTCCATGGATCAGTCTTGATGTTTGTTCAAAGCATGTTTTTTTTTAATTTCAGCCCAAACCTTTTTTATTTTATTGTTATATTATTTATTTTGGCCCAAACCTTTTATTTACTTATTTTAGCCCAAATAATAATAAATCAGAAATGGACCGAAATTATCAATCTGCACTTAAAATGCTGAACGAAATTAGGGTTAAAAATGAATTTAGACAGAAAAACGGACTAAAAATTATCGCGTCACGGCAATAGTCCACCGTGTCACGAGAAACTGTCCCGTCTGACGGTGGGATTTCCCGTGACACGGGAAACCTGCTGTGACACGGGAGTTTTCGTGTCCTTTCCGCGTAAACCCTTAACGCGTTGTTAATTGATACAAAGGCCATTGTTAACAGAATCAAGCCCATGATGCCGCATCTAACCTCTTGTACACAAACTAGTTTTGTACCTGGAAGAAAAATTACTGATAACATAGTTATTGTGTAAGAGGTATTCACACCATGAGACAGAAAAAAGGAGGAAAGGGTCTGATGACAATCAAAACTGATTTTAAGAAAGCTTATGATCGTCTTCGATGGGATTTCATAGGGGATACTCTTCACAAATTCTTTTTCCACCATTGTTAATTGATCTTATAATGGAATGCATCACAACCTCTTCAATTAAAGTTTTATGGAATGGTGAGCCTACTCAAGCTTTCAAACCGGGGCGTTGGAATCAGGCAAGGAGACCCCTTATCTCCATATATTTTTTTTTTATGTATGGAAAGGTTGAACCAGTTGATTGAGGAATCAATTATTGAAGAACGATGGAAACCAATCTATGCTAGTAGAAATGGGCCAAAACTTTCTAACCTTTGTTTTGCGCATGATATTATCTTATTCGCCGAGGCTACGGTTGAACAAGCTGTGATTATTCAAGAGTGTGTTGCTAGATTTTGTAGTGCCTCAGGCCAAAAGGTCAGTTATCCGAAATCAAGGGTCTATTTTTCTCATAATATGCCTACGGATAAAACCATGGAAATTTGTCATGCTTTGGGTATAGATGAAACTGATGGCTTGGGTACATATCTCGGTATGCCTAAACTTACTAGTAGAGTAACCCGAGACACATTGCTTATTTGTGGGAAAAAATAGATCGAAGACTTGCGGGGTGGAAATCAAAGTATATTTCATTGGCTGGGAGAATTACCTTGGCTAAAACTACTTTGACAACTATGAGTTTGTATGCTATGCAAACGGCCAAAATTCCTAGATCAATTTGTGATGATATTGATAAAAAAAATTGGGCGATTATTTATTTGGCGTGGAGATGAGGAACATAGGAAGATTCATTTAATCTCATGGGAGTGTTTGGAAAGATCGAAGGAACAAGGGGGATTGGGAGTACGATCAGTTTGACAAACAAATGCAGCCTTCCTAACTAAGCTGAGGTGGCAAGTTCTAACTGAGCTGAATGTCATGTGGGCTCGAGTTTTAAGAGAAAAGTAATGTAAGGGAATGTGTGACATCGACATGTTTGAACCAAAAGCTAACATGTTCAATGTATAGAGAGGAATCTCTGAAAACACAACTTATATCTCAAAAGGGTCGAGGGTACGTAGCTATTGGTACTAGTGCTACAACCCTTTTCTAGGATCACAACTGGGCCATGTCGAGCCCCTTGAGAGCTGCCGCTATTGCTGAAATCCCAGAACACCTCGATGGGGCGGCTGTATAGGATCTTTGGGATGAGGAGTTAGATTGGAAGTGGGATTCATTCGCAGACTTACTCCCTGCTGACACTCTTAGATTGATTGAAGCCCATGCCTTGCGCAAAGATAATGATATGGGTGATCTTTTCTATTGGGGAGGTGGATTAAAAGGCAAATTCTCTATCAAATCCGCCTTGGTGATTATTAGAAGAGATGATGATATAGGTGATGATGGTACTTGGAAATTAATTTGGAAATTAAAGGTTCAACAACGAGCCAAAGTGTTTCTTTGGTTGGCAATGCATAATCAAATAATGACAAATAGATTAAAGCGTAACCTCTCGACCTCCCCTTGGTGTAAGACTTGCAATACTTTTGTGGAAACTACGCTACATACATTGCGAGATTGCAAGGCAGCGAGAGAGGTATGGCGCCAGGTGGGAGGCCCAGCCTTAGCTCTGAGTTTCTACTAGGGTACACTGCAACAATGGATAGGCCAAAACATTAGAATAAAAAATCGAAGCAATCTCTCTCCTGAGATTTGGCCAACCTATTTTACAATCACATTATGGTGGATTTGGAGATGGAGAAACATTGTGGTTTTTGATCGAACTCAAGATATTCCTATGGATATTAATCAATTCCTTCTTGCGCGTTTTGAAGAAGTGTGGCGTGTACTAGGTGAGGAAAACCCTACCAATCACCAACAATCAAGACCAAGAGAAGAGACCCTTGTTCGATGGATGGCACATCCCATAGGCTGGCTGGCACTGAACACTGATGGTGCAGCAAAAGGAGCACCTGGTCCAGAAGGAAGTGGGGGATTAATACGAGATTATACAGGCAGAATGTTACATGCTTTTGCACTTAAAATTGTTCACTATGATGCATTCATGACTGAACTAAAGGCCATTGAGTATGGATTAGAGCTAGCAAATAGAATGAACGCTGCCAAGATCCAAGTTCAAATGGACAACCAACTTGTTGTGGCAGCACTGACCAATGAGGAAACTTATCGAGGCCAAGATTATCACATCATACGCCATTGTAAGCAGCTAATTGATGAAACCAATTGGCAAGTGCAAATAATCCACATTTACCGAGAAGCAAATCGAGCTGCAGACTGGTTAACTAATCAAGGGGTCACCCATAACAACAATATCAAGTTGATTCAATTCCCTCCTATCGAGCTAGGACGCATTCTACATGATGATATTGTTGGTGTGGCATTGCCACGTTTAATTCCTAATTAGTTTTATTTCTTGTAATTTTTTCCCGGGGCTTAGCCCCTCGTTTGCACCACACACACACACACACACACACATATTATATATATATATATATATATATATATATATATATATATATATATATATATATATATATATATATATATATATATATATATATAATTCTTCAAGATCCCTACTAAAGTACGGAGTAGTTGACATCCACAAAAAGCTTTGTTTTGTGTTTTATTTCTCATAATACAACACAGTGCAAAGCAACAATGACGTTAGTTGAGTTGTAATAATTATATATATATTTATATATATGTATACATACATATATATATATATATATATATATATATATATATATATATATATATATATATATATATATATACATACAATTGTACATTGGTATGTTAATACAATAATACGCATAGGTTATTTGCAACCTCCATTTTACATCTTTGGATACTTTTTATTACAACTCAACTAACGTCATTGTTGCTTTGCACTGTGTTGTATTATGAGAAATAAAACACAAAACAAAGCTTTTTGTGGATGTCAACTACTCCGTACTTTAGTAGGGATCTTGAAGAATTTTATTTAAAATTTAGGATAAATTTACTTCTACATTATTAAAAATAATAATAATAAAAAAAAATCCAAGAACAGAAAACTTTACCCAAAAAAAATTGGAAAAATTGACAGGAATATTATGACCTTTCAGCGGTCTTCGGTAAACACAAATATTATAAAACACCCAGTGTACAATAGCATTATTGTAAATCGGCTCAAATAAAGTAAGTTAAGATCTGTCTGTTTGCACCTTCTTCCTTATTTTTCATTTTCCGGATCTTTCTTTCTTCTTTCAGTTTCTCTCTCGACTCTTCATTTCCTTCTCTCTCTTTTTTCTTTACTCTTTCATTTTCTCTTCATATTCCATGATTCATCTTTATATGTCTTCATATTCAAAGGTTTTTTTTTTCCTTTTTTATTTATTGAATTTTGTTATTTAATTAAAATTCCTACAGTGATGAATATAAGCGCAATTGAAATTCCTGGGGAGTTATACATTTGTGTATTGATAAGACCATTCACTCTTTCTTGAAGCTCGATCTCTCCACCGGATGAACATATAGCCAATAGAACCCGTGAACCAGAATAGAAGAGCTTGCATCACCCATAGTAAATATTTCATAGTAACCTCATTAGATCGTACATCTTTCTTTGTATATCCAGATTATAGGTAGGAGCATAAACTGAAACATTTTGGAGATACAAAGATAGTTATTAAATCGTTCCTATCTAACAGAACACTATTGGATCAAATGACAAAGACATTGTTGAGAAAAAGATGGCTTTTTCCAGATGAAATGCAAATTGGATTCATGCAAGAGGAGAAAGATTTTCCATTCCTTAGCCAGAGAGATATGTGGTCATGAAAGGGGGATAAAGTGGAAAAAAAATTGACTGGGTGGTAGAGTCGTGGAAACACTTGTTTTTCCATATTTTGATCTGATTTTGTTTTTGCATAATTAAGCTAAGATGCTTGTTTCGAAAGTTCACGATGGAGATATTTTGATTATTTTTCATAATTTTCTTTCAAGTTTATAATTTTGTAACCTAATTTTCTACATGTAAGTAATTTTTTTTCTTTTGATTTTTATTATTTTTGTTATATTGAATTCTGGATTTGTAGACGCGTTGCATTATCATTTTGAGCAAATCATTTTGGTTTTAGTGTAATTCTTTTTCTATTTTAAGAAAATTTGATATAAATTATGTATGCTTATCGAATTTAAAGCGAATGATAGTGGTTGTTGATGAAAATTCCTATGTTACTTGTCTATTTTGTTGAATTTTTGTACTGCAATTATGTGTTGCCAATTTAAATGCAATGACAGGGATGCAACCCGCCACCAATGGATATATATATATATATATATATATATATATATATATATTCCCCGTCCCACGGTCATATTTGTGCTTATTTGAGCTCTGCGGAGCTACTTTTATTACTAATATACGTTTTCTAGTGTTTTGTAGAATTGTTATTATTTTGTAGGAATCTGTAAATTTATGACGGTTCCCGAGCTTATTGAGCCACTACAAAGACATTGGAGTCGGGCCAGATTTTATTTGCCCAAGATCGAGTTAGAGTAATTTAATTCGATGATTAAGGGCTAAATTTGGAGAAAAGCTAACTCTACGAACTACTAAATAAAGTTTGTAGTCATGGATCATATTTATGGACAAAGCTCAAATGTGGATTTAAATTAAAGGCCCAACCTTACAATTGATCGGGCGGGCCCATGTCAGATCAGGCGCGTGATTTATTTGGGCCGCTGGAGTAGTTTCACGAGGAGTTGGACTTTGTTTTTAGGGAAATTCTCATTGGTAGCCTCGTACTTTTGCGTATTTCCAATGGTAGCCACTTCGTATATGAATTATCTTTAGTAGCCTCATACTCTTAACATTTTCACTTCCGTAACCTTAATTACTATAAATCGTTAAGTGGGTGTTAAATTTAAATGAATTATTTTTAATTCAATTAATATTTTTTATGTTTCATAAAAAAATAGAAATTAATTTTAATTATAAAACATCCCTCCTCCACCCAACCACGAGCCCAGACACTTCCCTCCCGTAGTCCCCTCTCCCCCTCTACTTCCGGCGGCGCCGCTCCGGCTGCCCCTCCCGCTTACTTTGGCTGCCTTTCCCCAACCCTCAATCGTCCCTCCTCGTCTCCCCCAAATCCACCACAACCACCAATACACTTTCCCTGTTTCTATGAAATTAAATCCCCAAAACCAAAGCCGTTCTTCTTTCCTTTTCTTTTGCTGGATTGCTGCTCACTATCTTCACCGATCAACCATCATCAATTGTCCTCACTAACCATCACCATCAGTTAGCATTATCATCAACAAGAATAAAAAAAAAACATGGTAGTTGGCTTAATAGAATCAATTGATTTGGGCTAAAATTGAAGCTTGCGACTATAAATTATGGGCTAGTGGCGCTACTCGGTAGTGAGGCGGTGTGATGATGCTGGTTGCAGGTTGGTGTGACGGTGGTTGGTTGTTCAGTGTGTGGTGGTCATGGGGAACTGCCCGATTGCTGGCAGGTGTTGCGGACTTGGTGCGTGAGGGAGTAGGGGCTTGGAAATTGAGCTTGGGGTGTCGAGAAATGGGCGCCGGTGGAAGGAGGAAGCTTCATTGCCGGTACCGACTCCGATAGTGGAGGGGGAGAGGGAAGGGGGTGGCTGGCTGGTTGAGGGAGGGGTGGTTATTTTTTAAAAGATTAATTAAATTATGATAACTAACCTTAGTTAAGTATTTTTAGTTATTATAAGACTAATCTTGGTTAAACTTAACAGCTAGTTAACGGTTTTAGCTAAATAAGGTTATGGAAGTCACATTTTAAAAGTAGGAGGCTACCAAAGATAATTCATATACAAAGTGGCTACCATTGGAAATATGCAAAAGTAGGCGGCTACCAATGAGAATTTTCCTTGTTTTTATTTAGCTGGAGATTTATTTTTGTTTGGAGTTTGAGTAGGATTAGAAGTTGACTTGGTATCAACTTCTTTTTCCTTTCTTATTAAAGGAGGCAGTAGTAGTCCGTAGGGGGAGAGTGGTTTTCTTGGCATTAGTTTTAGTTTAGTTGGAGATTAGTTTTAGTTTTTAATTTAGTTTTCTTTTCTCTTTCTCTCTCTAACTTTTCTCTCTCTCCTTTTAATTAAACTCTTAGTATTACTTTCTCTTTTATTTCTCTCCCTAAACTCTTGGTTTATGCAATTTTATATTTCCTTCTTTTGGTACTATCTCTTATCTCCTTTATCACTTATTTTCTTTGCTTTGATCTTAATCATGTCTTCTTTAATTGCTTTGTTTAGTATATTTTTAATTATGCACGAGTAGTTTAATTCTAGGGTTTATGGGATCCAGAAATAATATGAAGGGGTAATTTATTGTTGTTGATTGTCAATGCTAGATTAATTTCCTATTGATTGATTTAATGCTATGCAACTAGATTTGCGCAAGTCTTTTATGTATGAGTTTAGCAATATTAATTCGAGATTTGAGAGATGAGAATTGATATTTAGGCTTAGTTTCAATAGGCAGGTTAATTTATAAATGGTTAAGTCGAGATTCGAGAGATGAGATTTAATGCCAGTAGATTAATTCTGTGATTGTAATACGTAAGGAAAGCCCTTTATGATCTGATTAATTGATGCATTGATGATTGATTATTATGTCCTGGAATATTATTTATTGGTGAACCTATGCCCTAGGTCTTTTATTCATTGTTTCTCCTCCTACTTTTATTCTTTCCCACTTTTATTCTTAAGTAGTTTAGTTTCCCTTCGATAATAATAATTTGTTACTCTATAATCTAGATTATATTAATTAATTAGGAATAAAAAGACTCATTTCCCTGTGGATTCAACCCTACTTCCCTATCTATTTTAGTTAGTGGTTTTAGGAATTACTTATGATTAGGTGATATGACTTTAGCCTGTCAAAATTTGGCGCCGTTGCCGGGGAAACGGTTTTATTTTTATTTCTAGTTGTTATTAAAGTCTAGATTATTTTTTTTTATGAGTTGAAAATATCCATGCGTACGCCACTACAAGAATTATATGATCTTTATGCAGCACCTGACTAATGTCTTTGTCAATATCGTCTTTGTCATGAAAATCCTAAATGCCCTTATAGTGAGTTTTTTGTGCGTGCTCCGGATAATTTTAGAGTCTTTTCATATACATATGATCATATTCGGAAACGATTAGTTGCTAATGAAAGTTATTGGAAGACTCTTGATGAAAAAGTCTATGGACACTATAATAATACGAATGTTATTGAGGATGAAGAACCATCCGTTATAAAATTTGTGGTTGAAAAATCATTGGTTGACAAATCGGTGATTGAAAAATCATTAGTTGTAGAAACGGTGGTTGAAAATTCCTTTGTTGATGATGAGGTTATTCGTAAGGGTGGAATTTTCAAGTCATTATTGGATGATAAAGACAATGACTAACTCCATGTTTGTTCAATTAATTCTAAATTTTTAACGGAGGAAGTAGAAGGTTGTGGTGTATTTTCATCTCTCTCTTTTGATTTTTCCTTCTACCTTGAGTTCTCTTTATGTGCTCCTAACCTTTTATTTGTAGGGATTAATGTGCTTGAAATTAAGCCCTATCTAGTGCCTAATGAAATGTTTGCAGGAGCATTTGATAAATTACTCAAGGCATTGAATTCCTCCGATTGAGAGAAGGAGTATGGCCGAGCGGGACCTTGATAAACTAGCGCTTTGCGGGAGGCAACCCGTATTTTATTTTATTTCTATATATTATTTCTTTCTTTATATTTGTGTGCTTTTGTTTTTTTTTTTTTTTTGTTTTTGTTTCTTAGAGAGTTAAGGAGAGTGTAACTTATGCTTGTGGGAGTTTGTTTTTGTGCATATTTTGAGCTAGAGAAGACTTCATTCACGCTGGAACTGCACTCGCATTCGATTGGGCAAAGCTCGCCCGATCGGGCGCGTAGCGTCAGCAAAATTTGTCAATTTCTATAGGCCATAACTTTTGCGTTTCTTATCAGATTTTGGCGTGTGACCTATTGTTGGAAAGCTCCTCAAGTCTACTTTCCAATGCAATTAAAATCACTGCATTATCACTTATATATCAAAAGTTATGATCTAAAGAGTACACCTGACTCAAATTCGGACTTTTTCCCACTAACACTTTGTTTCATTCTTACCTAAATTTGTTCCAAAGAGATGCATTGCAATCCTCGAGGCTTTGGTGACATTATTGTGGTGATGTTAAGGAGTAGTCACCTTGACTACTAGCTTTCCTTTAAGACAATGAGGACATTGTCTGATTTAGCTTGGGGGGAGGTTCTCATGTGCACTTGGTATATCTTTCACTCTCTCTTTTTATTTATTTTTTTTCTTGGTGTGCTTAGTATAGATTTTGTTGCTTTTATAGGTTAGTTTATATTTCTTTTAAAAAATCCAAAAATACGTTCCAATGAATTATGAATCATGCTTCCCTGTGCCCCTTGAGAAAATTATTTTGATTCTTGGTTATTGATGATGAACATTGTGGATTAGTTGGTCATGATTTGATGTTTGATTGCCTTGGAACCCTAAAATGCGTCAATTTTGCCCAACTACTTCTGAATATAGTGCTTGACTAGTTGATTTGGTGAGGAATGTGTGTTAGTTCCTGGTATATCAATGAATTTGAGTATTTGTTTGCAACTATGAGTAATGTTCTACGATTCACTATTATGCACAATGTGGAGGACAAAGGCGTTCATTCTTTTAGGTGGCCTTCAAATGATTTTAGATACATTTGTTCCCTTCTTGCTACCCATGTTGTTGCCTTGACTTTTTGTTGTTTATTAGCCACATTACAAGCCGTATTTGCCCCATTGGTTACTAGTCCCAAGCTTGGCTTGGGGGAGCTATCAGTGAGAGAGGTGAGGGAGTTTGTAGTGTGCTTATTATTTGCACAATGTGGGTGGGTGTTGAGAATTTTTGTTCTTGATTGTGGTTTATTTTTGATGGTCTTGAAAGTTAAATTTTCTTGAAAAAATAAAGTATGATGATATGGAAAAAAAGAAAAAAAGTTCAAAAAAAAATTTAAAAAAAGAGTGAGCTTCAAAAAAAAAAAAAAAAAAAAAGCAAAAGAAAAAAAATGTTATATGTTCAAATATTCTAAGTGGAGGTCGATCAAAAGAAAGAAAAAATTTTAGAAGTTGAGTTTCATGAAAAATTTCATGTTTGTTAGTAAAGTTTTTTTATTCACTCAAGTTTTACATTATTATATTTTAGGAGTGAAATTGTAAGTGTTAGAAATTATTTGATATGATTGGAGTTGTATTTGGTGAATTTTTGGTGGAGATGAGTATGTTGGAATTGTTTGGTCATTATTTATTTTTTTGACCTTGGTTTTATTAGAGTTTGGCTCCCTTTAAGCATTGATTTTCTCTCACATTTTCCCAAATATTTCCTACCCTTTTACCTTAGACTTACATTACAAGCTTAAAGACCTTCCGACCTTTGTGCATAGAGTTGTATTAATATGAAAATAGTTGTTTATCAATGCAAAGAATGATTTGACGTATTTTGAGTCGACTATATAAGTTGAGTGCTTATCTCTTTAAACACACGAGTGTTGTGAGTTTGGGAGGGCATTGTTCACATAAATGGGTTGGTTGGAGAGCGATCAAGTACATCTTTTACTCGCCACATAAATGAGAGTCGAATGTGTGAGCACTAGTCTTGAATTCTATATGCTCTTGTGGTTTGCTCTATTTGACAATTGTTAGGGAAGATTGGTAGTTGGATGGATTTGATTGATTGACTTTGATACATGTTTGTCAGATTTACCTTGAATTATATTTATTGATTTTAATTATATTTGAGGTGAAGTATTGATTTATATATTCATCTCTTTGCTTGAGGACAAGCAAAGGTTTAGCTTGGGGGAGTTTGATAAGTCTATTATATATATATATATATATATATATATATATATATATATATATATATATATATATATATATATATATATATATATATATATATATATATATATATATATTCCCCGTCCCATGGTCATATTTGTGCTTATTTGAGCTCTGCGGAGCTACTTTTGTTACTAATATACGTTTTCTAGTGTTTTTATAGAGTTGGTATTATTTTGTAGGAATCTGTAGATTTATGACGGTTCCCGAGTTTATTGAGCCACTACAAAGACATTGGAGTCGGACCAGATTTTATTTGCCCAAGATCGAGTTAGAGTAATTTAATTCGATGATTAAGGGCTAAATTTGGAGAAAAGCTAACTCTACAAACTACTAAATAAAGTTTGTAGTCATGGATCGTATTTAAGGACAAAGCTCAAATGTGGATTAAAATTAAAGGCCCAACCTTACAATTGATCGGGCGGGCCTATGTCAGATCAAGCACGTGATTTATTTGGGCCGCTGGAGAAGTTTCACGAGGAGTTGGACTTTGTTTTTATTTAGCTGGAGATTTGTTTTTGTTTGGAGTTTGAGTAGGATTAGAAGTTGATTTGGTATCAACTTCTTTTTTCCTTTCTTATTAAAGGAGGCAGTAGTAGTTCGTAGGGGGAGAGTGGTTTTCTTGTCATTAGTTTTAGTTTAGTTGGAGATTAGTTTTAGTTTTTAATTTAGTTTTCTTTTCTCTTTATCTCTCGAACTTTTCTCTCTCTCATCTTAATTAAACTCTTAGTATTACTTTCTCTTTTATTTCTCTCCCTAAACTCTGGGTTTATGCAATTTTATATTTTCTTCTTTTGGTACTATCTCTTCTCTCCTTTATCACTTATCACTAGTAGAAAAAGTGCTATTTGTAACGCCCTATTAGTAAATGGCGTATATTATGCTAGTTACGAAAGCAGCAATAGTAACCGACTAACATAATGCCAGTTACAAATTTCATGATATTAGTAACCAACGTTGTAAATGTCAGTTACGAATATGTGGTTTATCATTGCTTGAAGTTTTATTAGTAACTGACTAAATAAATGTCAGTTACAAATATTAAGTCTAAAAAACTTTGACTAAAAATTTTGTAACTAGCTTACAAACGCAAGTTACAAATATTAAGTCAAAGAAAGTTTGACCAAAGCGTTTGTAACTAGCTTATAAACGCCAGTTACAAATATTAAGTCAAAGAAAATTTGACCAAAACATTTGTAACTAGCTTACAAACACCAGTTACAAATAATAAGTCAATGAAAATTGGAACAAAAAAGTTTGTAACTAGCTTACAAACGTCAGTTACAAATAATAAGTCAAACAATAATTTTTGTTTTTTTTAAGCAACAAATATTAAGTTTCTACTTTCTATTAATTTTATTTAATTTCATTTAAATTATGATTAAAGGTTTTAAAAAAATAATAATAATAATAATTTGTATTGAATTCCAGTAAATTTGCTGGGAAAAAAAAAACAAAAACTACTCAAACTTTCGCTCCAACGAACTGCTTCTCCTTCACATACTGCTCCTCCTACTCCTTTAGTGCTCCTACCTCCTCCTCCTTCGCTGCATCTCACTCTATCCATTGTTGTTTTGGTTTGTTCGAATTTGGGATCACCTTTAGTGGATTTTTATCAAGGTTTTGAGGTATGTGTTCCTTTTGAATTAGGGTTCTTGTACTTTCGAATTAGTGGTTTTACTTGTAAATTCGAATTGAATGTTGTTGTTTTCAATTAATAACAAAGAAAATTAGGTTTTCATGAATAATTTCGAACAAATATAATCAAAATTGTGTTATTTGGGCGAATTTTTGGAGCTGGTGTTGCTGTGTTCTCTAATGTTCCCAAGCTTTCAGTAAAACGGGATCATAAGGACCCTGACAAACCTTAATACTGATTTTTTTTAAAGAATCTCGTAGTTTGTGTGACAGCTATGTGTGTGTGTGAGAAAGAGAGAGACTGTGTGTGTGTGAGAGAGATTGTGTGTGTGTGTGTGTGAGACTGTATGTGTAAATTCTTATCTTTGAATGCTAATGATTTGCAAGTAAATGATGCTCAACCTTCCCCATCTTCCTCAACCAATCCAATGGAGCTAAGTCCTCGTTTGTTAGAGGTAAACCTTCATTTGACTGAGTAATTGAACTCTTAATTATTATCACATGAGATGAATGAATGCAGAATTGATAATCCGAACTGAAAATCAGAACGGAATTTAGAACTAAAAATCAGAACTGAATTCATAACTGAAAATCAGAACTGAAGTTAGAACTGAAAATAAGAACTGAATTCAGAACTGAAAATTAGAACTGAATTCAGAACTGAAAATCAGAACTGAATTCAGAGCTGATTTCAAATTAGTGTGGATAGCCTAATATTCTGATATACTCACCAAGTCACCAATGTCAGTAAATTAGTGTGGTAGCTGTTAAGAAGTTTTTGTTATCTCTAATTATAGATGTGGAGATTCTTTCTTATGTTTGTTGATGTTGCCCCATCTATTTTAGGCGGGTAATATATTTTGATTTCCAATTTTATGAAGTCTAGATACAATTTATTTCTTGTTGCTTGTCTGCCTCTGGCTAGACTGCTTCACAGTTTCTGGAAAGTTTCAAAGTGAACTTTTAAGTTAGCGAGCTGAGCTTTGCAGGGGAGGATAGGCCTTGATGATGCAATTTTAGTTATCGATTCCTGGCTTTGTAATTGGGCATATACCCTGATGCCTGCCGTAGGGAATAGTTTCAAGCCTTTAAAATCCCACTAGCTTGAACCCCACTGTGATCATACACTAAAGTACGGTGGCGTCCAAAAGGGAAGAAGATAGAGCAAAAGAGTCGCCAACAAGTTTTTAAGGAACTTGTAAACCATCACGAGGTGAAGGTTACACCCCTTAACGATCCAAGAGATCGTCAACTCCATAAGGTCATGAACCAAATAAGGGTCCGGGGATGAAGGTACAAATCCAACCTAAAAGAGATTGAATCTGCCCTAATAATAGGCCTCTACTTTATTCTGATCGTATTCATGTGCGCTTTCTGATTAACATGCAATCAATAGATTTACCCTAAACCTGTTTATCTATGTTGGTTGAATTTAATGCACATATAAACTATTATTGGCGATCACTTGAATTATAATCATAATTAACCTAACAAGATTATTAATTATCTTATTAAGCGCGATTACAAATACCAATTCCCTTTAACATGCATAAAAGGCGTGATCAAGCAATAAAGAATAAATATAATATGTATCAAGCAACATAATAATAATCAATAATAATTATAACTAAAATAATCATGAACAATAACGAATATCATAATCATGGCAATCATAATTAATAATAATCATAATTATAACAATATTCATGTTAAAGCATAATAAAAGTAAGATCCTAGGCATGATACTAACCAGATTAATAACAAACCCTAGCATGTCACTAAGCAATAAAAATCAAATCTTTAACCCTAACATGATACTAACATGAATAAATATTAGGAAGAACATAGGAAGCATCGCAACAATCATATTTAATATTAAAAATAACCTAGACATGATACTAGGAATCATAACAACAATGTAAACATGATTTCTACATCGTAATATCAATAAATCAATTAAAGTACTTACTTGGATGCCTCGTACCTCTTTCTAATTACAAAATACACACGTTAGTAACTTCAAGGAAAATAATAAATCAAACAATTAAATTAAATAATTGAAAAAGAGATTTGGGACCAAACCCTCAGAAATTAAAACCTTTCACGTCTAGGGCGAAGGCAACTTCGAATATGGTTAGGTGTTTCTAGATCTTGTGAATGCGGAATTTTGTGTGAAAAAGCAAGAAAGAATTGAATGCTAAAAGAATTAATGTTATTGAGAATTGATGAAAGATGATGAATGAATTGTAGAATGAGGAGAATTGGTGAATAAAGAGAGTTGATGATCGAAAACGGAGTTTTTGATACGATATTTATAGAGAAAATCATCCAAAAAAGATAATTTAACAAAACAGAGTATGAAGATCACAAAACAGCATTGGCGCCAACCCTGGCTAACTGGCGCCAGGCACCAGTGGCTAGCGTCAGGCGCCAATGGCTAGCGTCTGGCGCCAAGGCCTGGGGTTGGACGCCAAACTGGATTTCAACGCGTTTTCGAAAATCTGATAAGTTTACCGTACTGGAAGATAAAATAATATAATTTCTTCGAAAATGCTATTTGATCTTGATTAAAACTCTGAAGAGTCCTAATTGAATTAGAAATGATGAGAACCTTCTAGAATGTTCTAGAAGACTAAAACCATTCCTAATTGCATTAGGAATGATAAATTGTATTAGGCCCTCCCCTAGATCATTGGGTCGTACATAAAGCTCAAACCGGACCCAGTTTAGTAAATTGGCCATAATTTCCTTAACATTCATCGGAATTGGGCTTATAATATATCGTTGGAAAGGTCTTTGCAAGCCCCATCCAACTACACCACTATTGGACCCATATCATGGACCAACCAAACTGGATTGACTGTTTTCTTAAAATAAAGTTTTCAAAAACAGGGAGAAGAGAAAAGAAATAAAACTTTTCGCAACACTAGACCTTTCCACACTTTCGTTTCATTCGATTATGATTCGACGTGAAAGACACTCATCACCGGGTTTGGTTTTGGGGAGACACAAATGGGTGTCTACACCTGCCCTTGTATATTGCCTTAAGATATCAAAGTTGATATGGTTTAATGAGACATTCACTATTTGGAAATTGAAAGATGAGATGGAAATGTTTTAGATATCATTTTGTGTTATTGCAATCTATAGTTGCTCTAGGGAAATGTGGTGGGTTGCTCAGGAACCATGTAGAAGGGTCGCTCTCAAATATGTAGTTGTCTGTTTAGACTTTGGAGTTCATATAATGCTTAGCTGATTACCATTCTTGCCATTTTTTAAAAAAAACCGCCTCTGACAAATTATTCCTGAAAAATTGTGCTAGGGGTGGGGATGTGCTTATCGCTCATTACAGACCATAATCAGAACTGAATTCAAAACTAAAAATCAGAACTGAATTCAGAACTGACTTTCCGAACAAAATTCAGAGCTGACTTTCAGAACTGAATTCAGAGCTAAAAATTAGAGTTGGCTTTCAGAACTGACTTTCAAAACTGAATTCGCAACCACTGGTTGGTCGCACCTGCATTCATGACTTATGAAGCCTAGAGAAACCAAAGCTCTATGTTGTAGACTCGAAGCTTAAGATACTCAATGTAATAGTAACTCACAAAGTAGAGAGAAAAGCTTGGACTTTCTTTTGATTAATATTGTAATGGAGGCTACAAGTTAAGCTAGATAAAGATTGCTAATTTAAAGATTGAATCTTGCACTACTCTACTACTACTACTACTTACTAATCTATGATAACATCAAAATCGGCATAACATTCTCATACCATACTCTCTCCTTTTATACCAAGCATTCCTCTTACCAAATACCCTAATATAATCACTAGTTTTGTCATCTACTGCCTATGTGGCTTCACTGAATTTCAGACTTCCTCCCACAATTCTTAGTGGTCATTTTTTGTCTTGTTGTTGCTGTCATGTGGCGGCTGCTTGTGCTCTGTGCTACTGATTGTTCCAGAAATTGTTCATGACCATGTGATGTTAAGACTGCTAGTATATGTTGATTTTGGTGTGATTTGTTATGCTTGACTATAAAATCCTACAGCCCTATAGACTTATGAAGAATTCAGCGCTTTCATTATGTGAGAAAATAGTGTGAATTCTCAATTTTTGATTTGTTTTAAGATTATTTTGACCTAATTAAAGAATTAGGCTGCTCATTTGATTGATGTTAGGGGATGTAATTTGATCAATTTCTGGTGTTTTCAGATCGGATTAATGACATCTTTTCATCGTTATTACGAATTAATGATCATTTCGAACTTTTGATGATTGATCATCTGATTTAATCTTACTACTTAACCTTACTGACCTGATTTCATTGGTTTGTAATCTGTTTTCATCATTAAACAGTAGCCAATCAATTTGAAAGTGTGTTAATTAAGTTGTTAGAGTCCTTTGTCCTTCAATTTAATTAAACGTCCATAGGTTTGGATTTGGCATTTTTGAGTGAAATTTTTGTAGGTTTTAGATCGAAATCTGTTATTTCTCGTGTCGGATGTTATCCTTATGGTTGTACTCTTGCACTTTAGTGTCTAATAATGATTCTGATGAGAAGAAATATATGCTCTTAACTTGTGTGTGTTTATTAATGTTTGTTTTTCCTGTCTAAAACCGTAAGGAGAGGGAGCAAGGTTGGAGATTTCCGGCTTGACAGGTCAACATTGTAGAATCAGGTTGATACTATTAAGATTCTGTTAAGGCTAAAACCATGATGATCAGTAATTCAGAAACATCTTATAATTACCAAGCTTCATAATCAAAGTACATAGGATCTAGGATACAACTGAGACTATTTCATGGGTTTTCTTGGATGACTTTGCATCCGTTTTTGTCATGGGGCTGCTTTGTGTGGACGATTCACTGCAGCCACTCGATTGTTTTTTCTTGAGATTGATGAGCCAATACCAAGTCATTGAAAACCGCTAAGCTCATTTTCTCCTCTTCTGCATCTATGTATCTGAATCTCAATAGTTGTAACATAGGTTTATTGTACTTGTGAACATTTTCTGTTAAATTATCTACTGTGTCCATATAGCTCAATAAAATCTTTAAGTTTAACTGGAGTTGAGAATGAGTCACTCGTTCTAAATTGGATTAGATTTAGTTGCAGCTCGGTTATTTCCATGTACTAGAGTTCTTGAGTATGCATTCAGTTTGGGCTTCATTTTTCACTCTATGCTTCAATTTGATGCTTAAAACCTTGCCTTGTATAGGAGGATACTTTAAATTATTATAGTATTGCATATATTTTTAATAAAACTATAAGGTTTTAGGAATTATTGGAAAACGAGTAAAAATTCTTATCATTAAGGATTCTGTATATCATAGTACACTTTTCATCAGAAATTGATATCCTCATGAAGAGTGTAATATACCTTTGGGGGAATAGCCTTCTTTTGGATATCGTAAAGTTAAGAATATTATAATTCTGTTTATTTGTGTGGAAGTGATTTGTCCGATTGTGAATTTATATGTATGTAGGCTGGATGGAAATCTGCCCTGAAAGGTTGTTGAGTGCGTAAAGGTGCTTTTGATTTATGTAATTATGTGGTCTAGCTGCACATAGAGATTGTAATCATCAAAAATCCCTTTGAAATAAGAAATTATCTAGCTATCCTATTTAGAAAAACACAGACTAGCTAAATTGGGGTCTTTTATAAACTTGCCCTCTATATATACAACATAATCATGGGAAATCTGATATACATGCCTTGGTGATTGCCTTCTGACTTGGTTCTTAATACTGGCCCAGCTCCTTCTGTCTTGGCAGCATACCTCAGTATGTATATTACTCTTCATTCTGTGAGATTCCCACCTTACATTCTGAAAAAGTAGATGTTATTCTTACTAGAACTCTATCTGTTGCCTAGGCTACCATGTTGCTTGAAATCTTCGAAGTTGCCCTTATCATTAGACTTTGAAGGAAAGCCATTGCCTGCACCAAATTTAGCATTTTCTTCAAATTCCTTGGTAAAATAATGAATTCTATCATCCATGAGGAAAGCCCATATCTAGTCTTATAATTTTCCCTTGGTCATTTTCATGTCAGTCGAGGAGGTAGGAGGCCTTACCGTGCATAACGCGATACACAACAGGCTAAAACCGGGGAAATGGAATGGTGCTTTGTCTGAGAGGAAATTAGCTGACGGCATAGGAAAGAAACAATTAAGGTTATTTGCTCCTCTTTTGGGAAAAGGAAAAGAAATTTGAATTTGACCTACCAGTTAGAGGGCTAAAAACCAATGGAGATATGATATTGGCCAAAGAACCTATCCCTGAGATGCATCCTTGAGCCTTACCCTGAGAACAGCAAACACAAGTAGAAAAATGTGACAAGAGAACAATCAGAAAAGAATTTCTGCAAGGGAAACAGTATGTAGGAGCTTGGAGCATTTGACCTTTCTGAATAAGAAAATTAGAGCAATGATACTTGAATCTTTAGAAGTGTCAGGAATTTTACCTGTTCACTTTCTCCTACTTGTTTGGAGGCAATGCTACGCATTTGCACACGTTTAGCAGTCTCTGTTATGTGCTAGAAGACATTAGAGACAACAGTGAAGGTAAATATGAGAGACTTACACAAGGGTTTGTGAAAACAACGAACACTGAAAGCCCGGCTACTGCATAAATGACCTGTGCAAATAGTTTTGATGATCTAATAGTCAGCAAAATTTCAAATATTTCCAGTTCTAAGCAAAGAAATGTCATCAATCATGTAAAGGGTGAAAAGTTAGTTGTAGCTTAAAGTAAATCTTATTGCATATTAGTGTGAGTTGTATCTGTAAGTGAATACTATTGCACACAAGCATTAGTTGTTTATGAGATTGGGTATGGTCGAGAGATATTACCCAAACATCCCAAGCGACGCTGTTAAGAATCATCTGCAAAATTCAGAAGCTCATTTAGCAGTATGATTTAGAACGTGACATCTGTTATACAAGTAATGGAGAGTTAGGTTTTGGAAGGAAGGAGAGAGAGAGAAACTACGTTTGAGCTCGCCACTAAGAGCCCAAGTCTTGTGCCTTAACAATTATACGACCATCATCTTTACATCTTGTTAGTACACAACATTCCTAGTACTACGTACTCATATGCATGTAATTAAAAGTTATTTTTCATTCATTTAATCTAATGCTTTTTATATTTTTTTTAGACCTTACAATGTATATAGGTCAAACCTCAAAGGAAATGCTTTCAAAATGAGTAAGCCACAATTACTACACATAAGAATGGAGGTAAGCGTATAATTCTTGATTTTAATTCTATTAGTAATGAAAGTACTATTTAATTTATTAAATAATTGTACTATGTTCATTTGAATTAGTGTGCTCAAAAATGTGGTGATACCGAATGTGCTTATTATGTGATGAGATATATATATGAGATAGTATCTTTCCATAGCGATTGCAAGGGTAATTTGAAAGAGGTTAGTGATGAATTTACCTCTTCTGTGCAAGCTAAAATGCTTTATACGAGTTTTGGTTGATGTTTTATCTTTATAAAGTATAATATATATACACGTATTTTTTTTATATTTGCAGGAGTATTTGGCAAGACTTGCCGCCTAAAACGATGTAGAATTGGATGAGATTCAAGAACAATGGGCTAAGTATTTTAGGCTTATTTTTTTGTTGCAAGACTAGTTATCTTATTAATCGATGTTATGATTAATTGCATTTAGCTTAATAAAACAATATAACACATTTTTATATATCTACTTAAATTTTATTTAGCCTATTGGTTATTGTTATTACATTTCTAAATTATAAATACATGCCTTTTAATCAAATTTAATTGTTTTTTTGGAAATTAAAGTATAGTTAATTTTGTTGTATTATATGGTTGTGGATGAATAATTCGAGTTGTGTGGAACTATTTAGAGTGTTTGTATTGTATGTTGTGGGGGAATTTAAGTTATATGGAAGTATTCGGAGTACTTGTTTTGTTGGTTGAATTGTAACAGGTTATAACCCATTTGACGATGGGGCGTTTGGTAGGATATACTACCATTCTTGTATTCGAATCAAATATTTATATAAAAAAAATTATTTATTAGTAACTAGCGTAATCTAGTGCTAATTACTAAAAGTATTTTTTTTTTTTAAAATAAAAAATATATTCGTAACTGGCGTTATGATTTGTCAGTTACTAATAATACCTTTATTGTAACCGACGTAACTTAATGCCAGTTACGAATAGTGTGATTTCTTACTTGGAAAATAGACTTTTTGTAACTGGCGTTGGGTTAAGCCAGTTACAAATAATACATTATTTGTAACTAACATTGGCCGGTTACGAATAATTTCCACTAGTTGTAACGGTGGCATTCGCAACCAACAATGCCAGTTACAAAAAGTCTATTTCGCCAGTTACAAATAGCACTTTTTCTACTAGTGTATTTTCTTTGCTTTGATCTTAATCATGTCTTCTTTAATTGTTTTGTTTAGTATAGTTTTAATTATGCACGAGTAGTTTAATTCTAGGGTTTATGGGATCCAGAAATAATATGAAGGGGTAATTTATTGTTGTTGATTGTCAATGCTAGATTAATTTCATATTGATTGATTTAATGCTATGCAACTAGATTTGCGCAAGTCTTTTATGTATGAGTTTAGCAATATTAATTCGAGATTCGAGAGATAAGAATTGATATTTAGGCTTAGTTTCAATAGGCAGGTTAATTTATAAATGGTTAAGTCGAGATTCGAGAGATGATGAGATTTAATACCGGTAGATTAATTCTGTGATTGTAATACGTAGCGAAAGCCCTTTATGATCTGGTTAATTGATGCATTGATGCATTGATTATTATGTTTTACCCTTGAATATTATTTATTGGAGAACCTATGCCCTAGGTCTTTTATTCATTGTTTATCCTCCTACTTTTATTCTTTCCCACTTTTACTCTTAAGTAGTTTAGTTTCCCTTCGATAATAATAATTTGTTACTCTATAATCTAGATTATATTAATTAATTAGGAATAAAAAGACTCGTTTCCTTGTGGATTCGACCCTACTTCCCTATCTATTTTAGTTAGTGGTTTTAGGAATTACTTTTGATTAGGTGATACAACTTTTGCATGTCAGGACATTAGTGCGTTTTTGTAAAATATGGGTCACTTTTGTGAAAAAAAAAAAGGGTCGGTTTTTTTTTTTTAAAAAAAAAGAGTCACTTTTGTGAAAAAGGGATCACTTTGTGAAATTATGGGTCACTTTTTGAAAAATGTTCGATGCACAATAAAATTATTGTAAACCGAGGGCATGCAAAAGTTTTGTACGATAAATCTAACGACCTTTATATTATCCCACAATATTACGACCTTTGAATCTGATCTTCCATAAATAGGATAAAAAAATCATTAACCTGTTTAAAAGGTTAGCATTAGACACGTGTCACATTGTTACAGGTTAGGATTTTTTTCTTTTTTTTTTTTCAAAAAACTGATTTTTATTTAAATTATTTTAATATTAAATAAAAATGGGAAATTCTCAATGGTAGCCCTCTACTTTTGCTTTTTCCCAATGGTAGCCAATTTTTTTTTCAGTTCTCTTTAGTAGCCCTAAACTTTCACATTTTTACAACTGTAACCTTAATGATGATTTTCTGTTAAATTTCCGTTAAAACTAACTACGGTCTACGGAATACTAAACAAGTTAACTATTCCAATAATTTAAAAAAAAAAAACAAAAAGAAAAAAAAAAAAACAAAATTCTAAAAATACCCCCACACACAAATACCTCCATCCTCCTTATTTCTCCTCTTCCTTCAACCTCCAAACTCCATAGATTTATCTCTCCACCTTCATCACCATTATTATTTGATAAATGTGTAAATGTCCATAAACCTCCAAACTTTCAATTGTTTAATTCTCTGAAATATGAAGTGCTCTTCATTTCTCCATTCTCCCCCTTTTATTTTCAATCAAATTCTAGGGTTCTTCATTTTCGTGGGAGTATTTTTCGTGGATGGGGTTTTCGTGCATACATGGGTGGTGATTTTCATGGGTTGGGTGGTAATATTGTGAGTTGCGGGTTTCTTGGGTGGGGTTTTGTTGGGCGGCGGTTCCATGGGGGTGTTTTCGTGGGTAGGGTGGATGGCTAATTTCGTGGTGGGTTTTGGGGTTATTGGTGGCCAATTTCTTGGGACTATGGGAGGTTGTTGCGGTTGAGTGGAGGGGGAATGGAGAGGGGGTGGTTGTTGCGGTGGAAAGGAGGGACGGAGATGTAGTGGTTTGCGGGTGGAGGGTTTTGGGGTTGGAGGTGCTGCCAAGGAAGATGAGTGAAGGGAAGGAGAGAGAAAATGGTTAGGAGAGAGAAAATGGTTGACAATAGTTAAAGTTAACGGATATTTAACGGTTTAGACTTAATAAGGTTACGGTTGCAACTTTTTAAAAAGTTGAAGGCTACCATTGAGAATGCGAAAAAAAATTGGGTACCATTGGGAAAAAGCAAAAGTAGAGGGCTACCATTGAGAATTTCCCAATAAAAATTTTTAAAAAATTAAGATTAAAAAATGAAAATTGTAAAATTAAAAAAACAAAATAAAAAAACCAGCCACCACCAAGTGCCACCTTTTCCTCCCTAGCTTCCACCATCGACCCCACACCGTCGCCGGCGCCCAGAACCCATCAACCCCAGCCACTGACTCCCCTTTAGTCGATAACCCCAACCTGAGCCCCACCTTGACTAGGATACCTTTGCCCCACCAATTGACAACCCATCGTCAATCCCCTCTCCCACCACCAACTGCGATTCCAACCGATGCCCAGCTCCAACAACACCTCGCCGGCACGCTGTCCTTCCCTTGTCACAATCGTCGCGCGCCTCACCCCTAAACCACCATCCCTTGCCGAACCCCCTCACTCTCTCACCGAAACCTTAATTAAAACCCATCTATCACCGTCGAAACCCCCACCTACATATCCTCCACCCTCGAAAAATCCTAGTAGCTAGGGTTCGAGGGTGGGGGAGCAGCGGTTGGGGGTTTCGACGGTAAGGGAGAGGTTTTAAATAGGGTTTCGGTGATGGAGGGGGTTTGGCGAGTGCACGGGTTTGGGGGTCTTCGGTGGGGATGTGGAAGGCGGGATGGAGATCGCCGGCGATGACTTGAGCCGGTGGGTTGAGGTGGTCTGATGCCGGCGATGACTTGAGCCGGTGGGTTGAGGTGGTCTGATGCCGGCGATAGGGGCTGTCGAGGTGGGGGTGTGGGGGAGGGGTTGCACTGGTAGGGAAGGGGGGTTGTTTTTTTTAGCTTTTTTATTATTAAAATCACAATTTTTAATTAAGAAAATTGTAAAGTTACAAAAAAAAAAGTAACTGACTAATTAAAAGGTGACACGTGTCACTCGATCTTAACCCTTTTAGTAGGTCACCAATCAGTTACGTCCTGTTTATGAAAGATCAGAGTCAAAGACCGTAATATTGGGATAATCCAAAGGTTGCTATATTTGTGGAAGACCGCTTAAAGGTCAATATATTTCTATTGTTAAATATTTACCGATATAAAGTTTTATTCAGAGAAATAAAGAAGGAGTAAGTGAAGATGGGGAAATTGGTAGTGTTGCTCCGGTAAATTTTCTTGTGCCATTTACACTTACATGACACTCTTTATATAGCCATGAGTGTTCAACGAGGAGTACAATAATTACATACATATAGCCATATGAGTTCACAAGGGTTTGGACTCATATGAGCATTGTAACATTAAATCAATAATTGACATTCACATTATCTTCTAACACTCCCCCTTGAATGCCCATACTTATACATAAAAAGGTATTTGTTGCCTCATTAAAAACCTCGCTAGGTAAAACCCTATGGGATAAAAACTATAGCTAAGCAAAAAGAGTACAACGATATTGTATTATATGCTTTGGTACTGCCTCGTTAAAACCTTCTCAGAAAAACCCAGTGGGATAAAAACCTGATCGAAGGGAAAAAGAGTGCAGCACATATAATACTCCCCCTGATTTCAGCATAGTTCGCGAAGATGTCGCATTCCGATTTTGTGAACTAACTGCTCAAATTTCTTCAAAGGAAGCGATTTGGTGAACAGGTCGGCAAGATTGTCACAAAAATTTGTTGGATATATATATCCTCGTCCTTTTGCATATCATGTGTGAAGAATAGTTTTGAGGCAATATGTTTTGTTTTATCTCCATTAAAATATCCTTCAGTTACTTGAGCAATGCATGATGTATTGTCTTCAAATATGATGGTTGGGTAATCGATTATTGTGTTCATTCCACACTCCTTTTGGATATTACTGATTATCGACCTCAGCCATACACATTCTCGTCCTGCTTCATAGAGGGCTATCAATTCTGCATGATTTGAGGATGTCGCAGTCAATGTCTGCTTTGTTGATTTCCATGAAATTGCAGTGCTGCCATAAGTGAACACATATCCATTTTGTGACTTGGCATTTTGAGGATCCGATAAGTATCTAGCGTTTGCGTACCCAATGAGAGCAGCATCTTGTTTCGATTGAATTAATAATATAAACCAAGGTCTTGTGTCCCTCGTAGGTACCGGAGTAAGTGTCGAACTCCCTTCCAATGCCTATATGTTGGTGCATTGCTGTGCCTGGCTAACAAGTTCATAGAGAAAGCTATGTCGGGTCTAGTGTTGTTAGATAAGTACATTAAGGCTCCAATTGCACTTAAGTATGGTACTTCTGGACCCAGAATATTTTCATTTTATTCTCGGTGTCTGAATGGATCATATTTTTCATATTCAAAGAACAACAACCATTGGGAAGTTTGTTGGAGTTGCTTTGTCCATGAAGAATCTTTTCAAAACTCTTTCTGTATAGTCTGATTGATGGATAAAAATACCGTGACTCTAGTGCTCAATTTGTAGTCCAAGGCAAAATTTGGTTTTCCCAAGGTCTTTCATCATCTCAAATTCTTTCATCAAGTATTTTGCAGTTTTTCGAGTTCATTTGGGGTTCCAATGATATTCAAATCATCAACATAAACTGCAATGATAGCGAATCCGGATTGTGATCGCTTTATGGAAACACAGGGACTAACTTGGTTGTTCTTGAATCCTTCTCTCATAATGTATTCACTTAGACGGTTCTACCCCATCCTTCTAGATTGTTTCAATCCATAAAGTTACCTTTTTAGTTTTATGGAAAGCAATTGTTTTAGTTTTAGGCTTTTGGTTTTCTGGTAGTTTTAGTCCTTCGAGGACTTTCATGTAAATGTTTGAATCTAGTGACCCATACAAATACGCAGTCACTACATCCATTAATCCCATTTGCAGTTCCTTTGTGACTGACAAACTTACCAGAAATCTTAATGTAGTTGCATCAAATACTGGAGAATATGTTTCTTCATAATCAATCCCTGGAATTTGAGAAAATCCTTGGGCTACAAGTCTTGCCTTGTATCTAACTATCTCATTTTTCTCATTACGTTTTCTCACAAATAATCATTTGTATCCAACGGGCTTTACACCTGCTGGTGAAAGGGTTATTTTTTCAAAAACTTCTCGTTTTTCAAGTGACTTTAACTCAGCTAGCATTGCCTCCTTCCACTTTGGCGAATCAGTCCTACGTCAACATTCTTCTACTATTCTTAGTTCAACATCATTTTCATCAGACACAATGTCGATTGCGATGGAATTTACAAATATTTCATCCACGATAACATCTTTCCTATTCCACTGAGTCTTGGTAGAGACGCAATTCATTGAAATTTCATTGTTATTGATATTTTGAACGTCTTGTTCATTCCCCGTAGGTTTGTCTTCTTGTTCGTGCCCTTTTGGATTATCATCATTTTCTTTACTTTCATCCACATTTGGTCTTTCTTGACCTTCTGACGGGGAACATCATTAGTCTCATTTTCTATTCCATCCAATCTTTTCAATTTCCTTGGCTTAGAATCTTTTGAACCAAGTGGTCTCCCACGCTTTCTGTGTGCTTGAGATTCATTTTCAATGGCCTTATTACCAGTCGGGATTTCAATACGTGTAGGGGCATTTTCTGCTGGTATATGTGATTTTGTCACCTTCTTTGTGTCTACAAATGCATCAGGCAATTGATTTAAAACACTTTGTAAATGAACAGTTTTCTTAACTTCTTGTTCATACATATTTGTTCGTGGGTCTAACATCTACAGTTGTCTTTTATTCCAAATAAGTTCAATTTCTTTCATACGTGGGTCCACTTTCTCTCCCCCAAAGGCTGAGAATACTGTTTCATTAAAGTGACAGTAAGCAAATCTAGCCGTGAATAAGTCACCAGTCAATGGTTCAAGATATTTAATTATAGAGGAGGATTTAAACCTGATATAAATTCCCAGCCTTCTTTGTGGACCCATTTTTATTCGTTAGGGTGGAGCAATGGGAACATATATGAAGGAGTTATGTCTTCGATAAGTGCAATTACTAGATATATCAAGGATCACGATTATGGAGATAATTAGTTCATTCTATAGGGTCGTCAATATTTGTGGCTAGATATGACAATTGATCTTTGGGTTGGTTAAACAGCCCTAAGCCTTATAGAATGGATCCTATGAGGTCACACACAAGAGTATTGAGTTAAACAAGTTAGAGGCCCATTATTGGGCCTCATGAGATTATGACATACCATGAAAAGGTTTGGGCTAGAGTAGTTTGATTAGGGATATGACTTTGGGCTTGACATGGACTCTTATTTAAAGATGTGATCTATAAATAAGATCCATGCCTAGGGTTGACATAAGTCACAATTAACAATCAGTAAATTGTGACACAAGGCAACCAGTTTTTAAAGCCCTAAACTCCCTTTTCTCTCACCTCACTCACGGCTCTCCCTCTCCCCTCACGTCCGTACGACCGGCGCCCATAGGTGGTGGTTCTTGGTTAGTTTGTCTCTCTTCTCCGTTGAAGGTTGATAGAAGTGTTCAATCACGACTAACTAGCATTAGTGGAGGTTTAATCCGTGCTCATGGATTAAGTAGAGGAATCACGCTAGAGGTTCTTTATCTCCCATTGTTCTTGCTCGATCGCACGTGGAATCACGCTTATAAGGTACAATTATATGTTCTTTATGTGTTATGCATTAGATCTTGGGATTAGGTACTTTTTTAATATGATTCATTTTCCGCAATCAGTACCTATAAACTCCTTCAATATACAGCACAACCAAAGATTTTTAGATGTGAGATACTTGGTTCTCGACCACAAACAAGTTGTAGTGGTGAAAATGTATGATAAGTTGTAGGTCTCAATCTAATTAGCGCCGCTGCATGTATTATAGCATGTTCCCAAGCAGATGATGGAAATTTTGACCTCATTAATAATGGTCTTGCAATCAATTGTAATCTCTTAATTAGTGATTCAGCTAGACCATTTTGTGTATGAACATGAGCTACTAGGTGTTCAACATCAATTCCAATTGACATACAATAATCATAAAATGTTTGGGATTCAAATTCCCCGGCATTGTCAAGTCTTTTTTTCTTTATTGTATGATCTGGGAATTGTGCTCTTAATTAATAATTTGGGTAAGTAATTTTGCAAAGGCAACATTTCTACTTGAAAGCAGACTGACATGTGACCATCGTGTAGGAGCATCAATTAAAACCATGAAATATCGAAATGGTCCGCATGTCGGATTAATTGGCCCACATATATATCCCTGAATTCTTTCCAAGAATTTTGGAGATTCGGTAGCAATTTTGTTCATAGATGACCTTATTATTAATTTTCCAAGTGAACATGCAGAGCATGTTAATTCATCTTATCGAGGAATTTTGACATTTCTTATTGAATGTCCAACTGAATGTGCTATTATTCTTTGCATCATCCCAGTTGCTGGATGCCCCAAATGATCATGCCATAAAATAATCAAATTTTTGTCATCAAACTTCTGGTTAGATACCATATTTATTTCCACGGGTCGTATGTGTATACAATATAACCCCAAAGAATACGCTGACAATTTCTCATATATATGTTTCTTGCCATGTTTTTCTGCCATGAGGCATATATACTCTTTTTGATCTGTTGTCATTGTTTCTAGATGATAGCCATTTTGGCGTACATCTTTAAAGCTTATGAGATTTCTTCGAGATTTACTCGAATATAAAGCATTATTGATTATCAATTTTGTTCCATTTGGAAGCACTATACAAGCCTTTCCAGATCCTTCAATTAAATTAGCTTACCCGAAAATAGTGTTTACACTTGAAACAACTTTAGTTGTGAAAATTATATTCTATCCTTCAAGATAGTATGTGTTGTTCCACTGTCCAAAAGACATTGATATTCGGAACTAACTTCAGGCAGATCCATATCTTCATAAAATAAATTTGAGATTAGTTTAGAATAATATCATACAAAATTTTATTGATGATGGAGATTAAAAGTACATGACTAGAAATTTAAAATACAGGACATAAAGAAAATACATTAAAACATAATATATGTTACATTAGTAGATGGGAAACCTAAGCATTGTTATTTTCTCCAAGGATGAAATCTTTTCCAATTTCAGCATTATCCATGAAATAATCAGATACGTCAAGGCTGGGATAAGGAGAATTTTCTTAGTTAACATAATTTGCTTCTGCATTTTTCTCTTTGCCTTTTATAGAAGCCTGGTAAAGGTCCACCAAATGTTTGGCCGTACGACAAGTACGTCCCCATTGCCCTGTCATGCCACATTTCACTACAAGAAAAAGGGTAATTAGCGACGGCCAAAGTAGTCGCAAATCCGTCGCAAAAATGGATTTGCGACGGATTTGCAACTACTTTGGTTCGTTGCCAAAGACCTCGTCGCAAATCCATATTTGCGACTAATTTTTGAACAGTCGCAAATTTAGCGACAGATTTGCAACGCCTTTGCAACTATCATTTAGCGACTAAATTTCAAACTTTAGCAACTAAATTATTGTCCGTCGTAATTTATTTGCGACGGATTAGCAACTACAGAGATCAATGTTTTAAGACTACTTTTGCGACGGATTAGCGACTGCAAGACCAAATTTTTACGACTACGAGACTAAACTTTTGCGACTACGAAGACTAGTTTTATTGTGACGGATTTGCGACTATTGAGACTAATGTTTTTTGCGACGGATTAGCAACTACATACGAGACCAAATTTTTGCGACTACAAAACTAATTATTTGTGACAAATTAGCGACTACTGAGACTAATGATTTTGCAACTAACCAATTAGTCTCTAAACCAAATTTGCAGTCGCTAAATATTTGCGACTAACTATCAATATTTGGGACCATAATTAAGCAACGACCAATATTAATCACAAAACAAAAAAGGTACCCACGCATAAATTCAAATAACCAAAATGTTAATTTTATTCAAATATCCAAAATAGCAATCAATTTTGTATCAATGTATTAAAAAACAATATTTAACTCATATGACTAATTGTTCCAAAAGTCACCTCCCATATAAAAAAAGCTACTTCAAATAAGAACTAATGACAATGTAAAAGACCAGTTGTTCATAAAATTACCACCAAAAAAATAAAAATCACTTAGTTGTATCATGAGAGCGGGTGACTGCAGGCGTAGGAGGCTTATAAGGACGGTAAACTTGTTTTACAAGTGATGCCATTTCTTGCAATGTTTTTTGCATAGCTAATTTTTCCTTCTTCCATGTAGCTTTTTCGATCTCATGATTTTCGACGAATTCCTTAGCACATTTTAAGCTCTCTGCCGCTATTTTTTGGCTTTCTTCTACCTTGTTATGGTTTTCTTCCGCCATCTTCTTTAGTTCTTCAACTTGAGAACTTAATTGAGAATTCATGGAAGGAGTGGAAGATGATGCAGTAGATTGAGAAGTAGGATCGCTCTTGTAATACATTTGTGAAGCACTCCCTAAACCGTAGACTTTTCCTTTCGTTTGCCCACCTACAACCTCCAAGTAGACTTTGTCGGGGTTTATCTCAATTCCTTTGTTCTTATATTCCTCAAGTTTTTCCATATATTCTCCCTGCATTAAGATATGTATTAGTAACTATGATCTCAAATGTTAAAACTTAAATAAACTATTGGGGAACAGAGGATCAGGGGTATTTTTATTATAGTTGTTTTTTTTTAAAATAAAAGATGCAACACTTATAGCAAAATAAATTATGTAAGCAGTTATTAGTAAAAATTTTGACAGAGTCTCCTTTGTAAATTGAAGAATTCCCTCCTATAGGGCATGGCTTCAAAATAAACCTGTTTCATTTCACATTATGCCATACCACATTAATCATATGATTAATGCCGACAAATCATTCTCATCCTCCAACTCAATCACACAAACAAATAAACAATCCATAATATCTCCAAACATTAACTACCATATATTTTTTTGTAATCTTAGAAAAATATAGAAGTATACTCATACCATGACTTTTTGAGACTTGTCACCCATCAATTCAACTTCATCATTACCCACACAAACAGAATGAGTGCTCTCATAAACTTCAGCAGCAGTTGGTAAAATTCCATCATTTTTCTTTGCCTTGTATTAGAAGAAGTTGTTAGCACTTAAAGAAAAACAACAAAAAATAGGGGGACATAGGATGCAGAGCAATTGTAATAAAGACCAGTTATAGTCATCTATATTAGTGGCTAAAAAGTTTCTACTTGCTTCTATCTTAATATTAAAAATCATAAGTTTGCTGCTAAAATCATACACTTACCATTTTTTTAACCACTTGAGGAGTAGATACGCTACCTTGGCGATGGCCAGGGTCAAACTTCTCTAATGTTTAGCCAGATAACCAATTATCTCTTGCTTGGTTAGAACGTTTTACAAAATCAGGATGCTTACGCTTATTTATGAATTCAGCTCGAACAGTGTCAGTCATGAAACTAACTTGCTTATGGAGAGCCATTTTGTAAACTTGGTTCAATGTGCCCCTAAGTCGGACCCCAGCTTTTTTGTCAAATTCTCTCCTAGCCTTAGCATCGAACTCAGGTCTCCAAGTATATGTACGCTGCATTAGAATTAACATGTAAAGTTTATAATTTAACTCAAAATAGCATATTATACATAAATAATTTTATTTCTAATTTACAACCTGATATGGCTGCAGGTTTGCAGGATATTACACAACAGCACATTATAGTAAGCCAAAGCTCAATTAACTACCAAAGTTTAACGATCCATCTCATTAAGATACACTAAAATATTGGCATAACGAAAACCATGGGCAACTCGTGAATCAATACTCTAGTAAGCTGTAACCTATGTTTATACTCACAAATGAAAGATTACTACACATTTTTCTAGCTGTCCCTCTTCTCTAAGTATTTTCCAAATTCCTCATTAGTCTCATTCATGTGAAAAGATAGGCCTTGGATTTTCAAGAATTAAACACTAAATAAAAAAATCAAAGATACCAACTTTAAATATACATGAAAATATCTGATTTTAAAAGCATATAATGACCTATTCAGCAAACATATTCTCACTAATGTAGAATAAAAGAGCATGGAACAACAGGATTATCGCTTATCATAATTATTGCTTATCATAATTACGGAGTAACGTAAACACTTTAGGTTGCATTTTAATTTATCCCCTCAGCTAAATGTTCTCACTTCTCAGACCACTCTGATAGAAAAAAGCATAAATTGAAGAACCTAGATGCATAATGTTAATCTCTTTGGAGACATCTGGTAAGTGGTAATTATTTCAGGTTACAGTCTACGGATCATACAAGCAACTAATTAAAGCCTGAGGCCTGATTAGTAAACCAAGCATACAACAAGATTTAACAAGGATAAAAAAAGGTGGATGATAGAAATCTTACCACTCTTCCCATGAATATGCCAACACTCCAAAAGGGCAACAGAGAATAAATCAGACACAATTGTGCCAACACTCCAAAAGGGCAACAGAGTTATATGCATTAATTTAATAGTTGTCTGCTACCTATATGGTCTAAAAAAGTCGTTACTGTTTTTATGAAGCTTTGTGCTTAGCATTTTATATATATATATATATATATATATATATATATAATCTGTGCTAATGATCATGTAACACTCAACTTAGATCAATAATGCAAGAATGAAATAGAAAAGCAATAAGAACAGCAACAACAAGGAATACACGAATGTTGTCTCTGGTGGGGTTAGAAGTGATGCTGCTGTGGGTTGTGGCTGTTGGAGGTGCCCTGCTGCTGCCACTGTGCGCATCAACGCTGATGCAGTGCTCTTGGAAGGGTGGGTGTGAGCTTGGGGGCTGTGATTAAAGACACCTATCAAGATTGAGTCATCTCTAGCTTTAAATCAAATTTCTCCATTTTTTCTGGACTCCGTAATAAATATAACTATAAATACATAACATTAGAACATTCAAAAGCTCTATTTCAAATGTGTTTAGCTACACTTAATTTTACAGTAAAAAATGCAAGCCAAATATAACAAATTTTAGCAAGGTGTGTGAGAGAACTACAATTCTTACTGAGGCAAGCACTCCTTGATAAATGGTCATTGAAGGATTTGTAGAGTAAGTAACATGCTCACTGCTTTCCCAATACTTGTTAATGTTGAAACAGAGGTCAAATAATAGCCTTTACAATCAAAGGTCTAGTAGATACCATAACCACCTCTTTGCAAATTCCAACTCCAAGGGTAATATAACTAACACTATAAAAATGATAAAGATGACAACTTCTAAAGGTGGGAACCTCATGAGATCTTGTATGGTATGTTTTAGAGGATTGCGAGTAAAATCATTATATTTGGCTACTGCTATATAAGCAGGATCATAAGAAAAATTACATAAACTATACTTAAGTACTCATTATAAACACACAAGGGACTTGAGCGAGCATCCCTTTTTTTCAATAAAGATACAGATCAAGGAAGTTGTTCTAGAAAATAGTCTCAAGCATCAGAAGTACTTTTGAATATATATTATAGTAGTAGTTTAAGGAAGTTTCTACAGCTACAAGGCTGATGAGTGATGACAGATAGCCAAGCACAGAGTGATGAAGGCAACAAGAGCTAATCTAGAATAAGTATATCCAATTTCTATGTTAGTACCAGAGAATTAAGATAAATGCAGACTTCTATGTGCACCAGAATCTCGTGATTTAATACTAATCCTGCTCCTTGAGCGCTTTTTTTTTTAAAAAAAAAAAGCAGCAGACCTACAGTGCTTAGGGATGATACTAGTGCACCAGAATTGCAAGTGAGACTATGAGAGGGACTGAGGAAGAGCAAGAGCAAGAGACATCTGTTCAAGCAGAGATCATGTTTACCATTCAGTACTTTTTAAGGCCATAACATAAATTTAACGATGACAGCTGTTCCGTCATTGAAGGATCAAACCTAAGTCTTCTAGGACTGATAGAATTACGAAGTTCATTAAGTCAATGCACCAAAAAGAAATTAGTGATCAATTAAGCTTTCCTCTCAATTCTTAGTTAATTTGAGCATAGTTTCTCTTTGAAACCTTGAAGATTGAAGTAGCCGACCAGCGACCACCCACCACTCCATCTGCTCGGCGGCGCCGCGGTGATCGTTAAGTTCTCTAATTCTTTTTTTTGTCTTTTCATCTTTTGCTTCTGTTTTTCTTTCGATCTGTTCTTTCTACTTTTTTTTTTCTTTTTTGTTTCGGTCTGTTCTTTCAGCCTATTTATGTGTTTTTTTAATAAATTATGCAGTAGTTCATACATCAATGGCCTCTCAAAATGTTGGTAGTAGCACAGGTAGCGGGTAAGTTAACACAACATTTAGAGAAACTCAAAGTGATAATTTTGAGAAATCGGTTGATAATTCAGCTCCATTGTGGAAATTTGTGACAAAATTAGAAAAAAAGGGGACTGTAGGAGGAACTTGGAGTTATCAGTGTAATTTTTGTAACGAAACAAGATCAGGAAGTTATTCTCGTGTTAGAGCTCACTTACTTCAAATTAAAAATCAGGGTACTGCACTTTGTAAGAGAGTAACTCACACTGATAAACTTGAAATGCTAAGACTAGAAGAGGAGTTTGAAAAAAAAATGATTCAACAGCTAGAGAAGTTCCATTGCCTTGTGAATCTCAATTGGATGATGCCACTGCCTCTAAGAAAAGAAAGTCCATTAAATCACCTATTACTAGAGCATTTGGTATTGATGCTAGGGAACAATTGGAACAAGAAATTGCAAGGATGTTTTACACCGGAGGGTTGCCATTTAGCCACTAAGGTCAACTTGGAACGAAAAAGGGGTGACAATTGTGACTGATGGGTGGAGTGATCCGACTAGGAAGCCACTGGAAATGGCCCTATGTTTCTGAAAGCTGTGAATTGCTTTGGACAAGTGAAAGATAAGTTTTTTATTGCTTCTTTGATGAAAGAAGTGATATTAGAGGTGGGTCATGAAAATGTTGTGCAAATAATTACTGACAATGCAGCAAATTGTAAGGGGGCTGGAGAGCTCATTGAGAGTAAGTTTCCTCATATCTATTGGGCACCATGTGTCGTCCATACGCTCAATCTTGCTTTGAAAAACATTTGTGCAGCAAAGAATATGTCTGGCAATGAGGAAACATATGAAGAGTGTAGTTGGATCACTGATGTTCATGGGGATGCACTACAAATCAAAAATTTCATCATGAACCACAGCATGAGATTGGCAATGTTTCGGAAATTCTCCTCCCTAGGAATGCTGATAACAACTAGGAATGATGATAACAATGTGACAGATTTTGATTCATGACCCCACATAAAAAAAACAGTATGCTAGTAAGGGTTGTTTCCTTGAAGTTTTGAGAAAGAGGTGAGAACACTGATGAATCTCTAAGCTTAATTGTAACTCTAATGTGAAGACAGTATGTAAGAAAAAAACAAAAAACAATATTTCTGGATTCGCAATTTGCAATAGAAACCAAATTAAAATAAAAAATTGAACAAAAAAACTCAATAAACCCTAAAATTCGCAATTCCTAATTCTACTAACTTATTACGTATTATTTTCAAGAATAACCCATAAACATAATTGAGAAATACTAATTCCTAATTCTAGTTACTTAATTCGACCAAACTTTCAAGAATAATTCTCGAATCTGTGAAATTATTAGAGTAAAACCAATTTGCAATTCAATCAATAATCAGATTAATATCAATTCGCAATAGAAAAAAATTAAAATAAAAAATTGGACAAAAACTCAAAGATAAACCTAAAATTCGCAATTGACATAATGCAGTAAGAGAAAGATTGAATGGAAGGTAGGAAGAAGAAGAACGCGTACTAACCTGGGTGAAGTGGTGGTGGCGCAACAGCAGCAGAGGAAGACGACGGTGATGGCTGCTTGCTTTAAGGTTCTGAACTTTTTTTTGTTTGAGGAAGAGTATGATACTCTTGTTTTTGACGGTGAATACTGATGATAATTCTTGTTTTTTTTTGCGGCAATAACTTGTTTTTTATTATACTAAGGGTTTTTTTTTATTATACTAAGGGTTTTTTTTATTATTATTTCTTTTTAATAAATATTAAAACTAATAGTAGCAACTACCGTGTTAGCTGCAAATTATTATAAGAGCGTCGCAGATTAGCAACCGCATAGCAACTATTATAAATTCGGTTGCAAATTTTGCGACTACTCGTTTTTTTCTGTCGCAAAAATATTTTTTGCAACTAATTATTATTGTAGTTGCAAAAATCAGTTGCTAATTAACGACCGCATAGCAACTACTGCAAATTCGGTTGCAAAATTTCCGACTACTCGTCTTTTTCAGTCGCTAAAATTATTTTAGCAACTAATTATTATGGTAGTCGCAAAAATCAGTTGCTGATTCACCTTTTTCTTGTAGTGTATTTGTAACATGTGTCTTTTCCTTTCGAAGGAGTATGTTTGTGGCTTCCAGATAACTGTCCCTTCTTTTTTTAAATTTTTTTTTTAAAATTATTGTTTCTTTGAAAATTGTTTCTGCCACGACCATGGCCACGACCGCAATAATTTTCCACGTCCACCTCTTCGTGTAGCATTTGATTCGGGTGGATAAGAATTTGTTGCATTTGCCTAATGATGAGTGGCCAAAGACCCAGTTGGTTTAAGATTATGATTTTTCAATAAAAGTTCACTATTTTGTTCCGCAACAAGCAATACACTCATTAATTCATTAAACTTTTTGAAACCTCTTTCACGATACTGTTCTTGCAACAGTATGTTGCTTGCATGAAAGGTAGTGAGAGTTTTTCAATCATCTGTTCATCCGTGATTGAATGATCACAGTATCTTAATATAGATACAATCTCATGTATAGTTGAATTATAATCAATTACAGATTTGAAATCCTAGAATCGTAAATTTGTCCAGCCAAATAATGCCTTAGGAAGGAGCACCCTTTTGTGGTGTCCAAATCTTTCATTAAGGCAATCCCATAATTCTTTAGTTTCTTCAACTATCATGTACTCAGTTTTAAGGCCTTTATGTAAATGATGCCTTAACAACACTAAGGCTTTTGCCTTATCTTGTTCAGTAACAGGTTTTAAAACTGTCATTGCAGAAGTGGTAGTATCAGTTGTTTGACCAGAGAGACTTTTATTTTCTTTAACAGTGTGCTCCAAGCCTTAAGCTTTCAAATTCATCGTTGCATCCACTTTCCATTCCAAAAATTTCTTTCCAGATAAATCTAAGATGTTGAACTGTGTTTTCATAAGGTCTCCCATTTTAGCTACAACAAATTAAATGATAATTAGTTTATAATAATAAATTTTATGTACAACACTTATGTTTAGTCCTTCCATAATTATAGTTAGGTTAATAAAATAAGTAATAATTAAATTTAGCAATAATAAACCATAAATAATATAGTTCTTTTCTCCCCTTTGGTTTATAAATGTAAGTAATTATATGATTAAGCAAAAATTAATCATGTTAGTTGCAAAAAAAAAAAAAAAAAAAAAAAAAAAGAACACAACAATAACAGTCGTAACAATAATTATAATGATAATGGTAATATTATACAATGATGATTAATAAGAACAAGCCAACATAATAAAACAAAAACAAGCTTTTAATCTATTAATTAAAACGACAAAATAAGTGAGTTTTACTTATACATAATGACAAAAATTAATATTGCTACTAATAAAACTACAAGCGACGTAATTAGAAGGAAGTATTGTTTTATCTTCATTAAATCTTCCTCAAAAGTGAAGGTGTGGGTGTTTTAGTTGCCATCGCCGGGGAACATATCGGAGAAGAATGGGGTAAAAAAAAATTTAGGTGATTTTTGGATAAAAAGTAAGAAGGGATAAGAGATTTGTGGTGAAATTGGGGGAAAAATCTGCCTTTTATAGAGGTAGGTTTATCCATTACTATTCTGTACAATTATAAAAATATCATATAATAGTCTAATATACTGACAAAAATTATGGTCCGTGCGATGTAAGCAAAAATTATATATATACTAGATGTAAGCCCGTGCGATGCACGGTTTTTAAATATTTCATTTTGTATATTGTTTTGTAATTTCTTAATATTTTTTGTTTTTATTTTCTATTCTATTATTTGAACATTAATTTAAGGTAAAATATTTTGTTAAGTTTTAAATTATTCTTATTCAAATTTTACGTATATAGAACTTGAATTTATAAATTGAAATAAATATTATCTCATTCATCGGATAGTTAGATAAAATCATTAAATCAAAATATATTTTTTAATTTCTAATTATTTGTTAAAATAATATAAATCCTAATGTAAAAGATAATATAAAAGATAATTTTTGTTTTTTTTTTCATAATTTAAATCTTAAATTACTATTTTTTTGTTTTCAATTCTCAAATTTCATTTGTTAATTTTTTCTTAAATGACGACTGAAAATTTAAATTCTAAATTAATATATAAATCTAATTTTTCATTGGTCGAAATATTACTTTTGCTTATGTGGCGTGCGATGCACGAATTTTTATATACATTTTGTATATAAATATTTTTTTGGTGATCTCTTAATTTTTTTTTCTTGCATTATAAGTTTTAAAATTTTGTATGAAAATATCATATATAAAACCATTAACATCAAATGATAATTTATATTTTTTAAATATCAAAATATAATTTTTAGTTTTTTAAATAATATAAATCCTAATATCTAAAGATAATTTTTAGTTTTGTAACAAATAAAAATGATAAAATTTAGTGTTCTTAAATAATTAAAATCTTAATAAATTACTATTCGTTGTTTTTACCTACACGGCAAAAATTTAAAATTTCATTCGTCTCTTTTGTTTAGGTGGCGAGTGATTTTTTTAATTCTAAAATAAAATAGAAATTTAATTTTTAATTGGTCGAAAATATACCTTTTCTTATGTGGCGCTCCCAATGCTCTCCAAAAATGCCTAATTTATTTATATATACTAGATATAAGCCCGTGCGATGCACGGTTCTAGTAAATCTTTTTAATTAATTTAAGATTTTTTTATATGAAGATCATTCATTGGATATTTGAATAAAATTCCTAATATCATAAGATAATTTTTTTTTTTTAATTTTAACACTAAAGTTATCTTTCGTAGGTTTATTTATTTTACGTGGCGCTTGTGCATTAGCATAGATATATTCATATATCCAATTTTCTAAGAGAGATGATTTGACTTAAAATGTGGAAGTTTAAGATTTGATGTGTTTATCAACAAAAGTCCGGAACAATTAATATAGTAATTGTTTCGGATTTTTGGCGCATGTGTTCATTGCCAAACTTTTTCTTTAATTTTTCTTAATAAAAAATAAATGACAAATCATTTTATTTATTGATTAAAATAAGTCCTTTGCAAATGCGTTTTTTTATATACTCGTTCTGTTTCAAAATGTTAGTCTCATTTAAAATCTTTTAACTATTAAAAAAATTAGGGGGAATCTTCTAAATTTCTTTTTGTATATAAGGAAAAACATAGTGATATGAGATTTAGTTTTATTCGATTCGATGAGTACATTTTTAATATCTAATTTTTATAATATTTGCTAGGGAGAGATTAAAGATATTTACGATCAAAGATTTACATCCATATATGTAAAAAAGATAATTATTAGTTTTTTAAAAAATTTAAATTTTAATTGTTCACTATTCGTTATTTTTACCTAGGTGGCAAAATTCTTAAATCTTATTCGTCACTTTTTCTTAGGGGGCGAGTGAATTTTTTAATTCTAAAATAAATTATTAATCTAAAATTTCATTGGTCAAAATAATACCTTTTCTTATGTGGCGTGTCAAATGCTCCCGAAAAATGCTTACTTTATTTATATATATTATATTAGATTAGAATATTGTAAAAGGTTATCACACTTGGGAATGCAAGTCATAGTGGTCCAAGAGCCCTAATATCTAAAAAAGATCATGGGTTCAAAAACAGAAAGAAACACAAAAGTATGTAAAAGTAAGAAAAATAATAATTATAGAGCATACTCCTCATAACATTTAGAAGTAGATAGTATTAATTGTTATAGATTTTTAGAAGTAGGTATAAATATATCTGACTAGAACTGGTGCTAATAACGTGTTAAATATTTAACGATAGAAAGTTTTATTTAGAGAAATAAAGGAGTAAGTGAAGATGGGGAAATTGATAGTGTTGCTCCGGTAAAATTTCTTGTTCAATTTACACTTGCATGACACTCTTTATATAGCCATGAGTGTTCAAATAGGAGTACAATAATTACATACATATAGCCATATAAGTTCACAAGGGTGTGAAGTCATATGAATATTGTAACATCAAATCAATAATTGAAATTCATATTATCTTCTAACATCTCTCAATTTTTCCAAAAAAAATTTCAAATTTACAAGATACTTTAGTAGAATAGAATTTTTTTTTTAAAAATGCTATAAACCTTGTACTCCATTTCAGTAAGTGATAGACTGATAGCCGTTAGGCCGTTACACAGGCTCAAATTTCAATTTTGATCAGTGCCAACCCTAAACAAGAGTCAATGGAAACAGGGTCGATTGAAGTTGCAAAAGTCGGCGGCAAATCCACCGTAACTCGCTGTTTCTCCAAGTATCCCCTCAAATTCATTGTACCCAATAAGGTATTCAACAAATTCTCGACTTCAAATTTTCTGGGTTATGATTTTTCAAGCATCATTGTTTGATTTTGATCATCTTGTAAAAAACCCTTTTTCAGGTGGGTAATAGAAATGCTGATTGCGTCTGGATTTACTCTCTTAGCTATGGAGGTGGAATTGTTTCTGTATGTTTTTTTCTTCTTCTCAATTTTCCTTAATTTCGCCTTTAATTAACTTATATTTGGCCTGAATTTGTGGAAATTGTTGGGATTTAGGGTGATTTAATAAAATGTAAATTTAACATTGGAGATGGGTGCACTGCTGTGTTGACTACACAGGCTTCAACTAAGGTACTTTCTTTAATTTTGGACTTATGGTTATTTTAATGTGGTGTATTGTTCGATGTTAACGGCCGGTTTGGGAGGCGATAATCATCAATCAATAATCAATCAATCAATCAATAACTATATACTAAAAGACACACCAGCAATGACACGTGTCATCTCCTGGTGTGTCCTTAGTTTTTTTAATTTTTTTAGAAACAAATCTTATACAAATACTAGTTTGGTGCCCCGTGCGATGCCCGGGTATTTATTGAATTTAAGTTAATTTTTATTTACATTATGTAGACGTAATAAAAACTAATAGCAATATTTTGAATAAAATTATAATTCAATTTAATATTGGTATTTTATCGAAAATAAAACTATAAACTAACAATTTTATCCTAAAATTCTATCCAAATAGAATTCTAAACTAACTTTTTTTATCTTATGAAGTTTATTTTAATCTATCCAACGTGGCGCGACACTTGGCAAAAAGTTGGAACGCCAAGTGTCGTCTCGTTACCTGGCTAAAAGTTTAGCTTTATATATTAGTTATATATGATATGATAGCTCTCTAAATTTATACAATATAAGATTCTTAACATAAGTTTGATAACTTTTTACATCATATTAAACCTGTAATCCCTTATTTTGATCAAAATTTGTCAACTATTTTTTTAGATTTTATTTTGTTTAATTATAAATTATAATGATTATTGAAAATTTTCGTGTATGGTACGGGAATTAACCTAGTAATAATAAATTTATATGGTGTAGGTAACTATGTAATGCAATACCCTAGTAATGCTCGTTTTATGTTTTACTCCGAACTGTAGTATATATGTATGGAAAAAATTGTTGGGTATTAGTCAATAAGTGTGGAAAAAGAAAAACACATGTTTTGACATTAGCATGTGATGTTCCTTGCAAAATTACATATAAAATCATTAATATTGTCGCTGCCATACAATAGTGTACCGACTTGATGGTTTAATTCAAAGAATAGAAAATGTGTTTACAGGCTGATTTTATATGGTAAATATGTTTCAATGGAAATCAGACATTAAAATTTATATTTCTATGTGTGAAGGTATACAAATCTGTTGCATCAAAGGGCTCAGAGCAAATTTTGGAGGTATGATTCCCATTTGAATAATTAATAAGGCTGTTATACCTAGCATACTCTTTAGGTTCTATTTATTTTGATGTAAGGAAGACAATTGGTTCAACAGATATCTTTTGGCTTTTTTGTCAAAGATTTCTGTGTATACAGGGCGGAGGATTTTTAAGCTAGGGGGCCGATGGTTGAATCAATATATAAATATGTGGATCATTATCATAACAATTTTTTTTGGATCTTGCTAAGCATTTAAAATCTTACCTAAAGTGGTATTAATTTGGAAAAGCATGATAAAATCACGCGGCGACCGGTGTAATTAATGTTAGTTCTAATTTAATCTTTCTGCTTTTAACTAGCTTATCCAACTCCCTCGGGGCGTTCGTTAGCATTTTCCTTTTTTTTTTTTTTTTTTCCTAAATTGCAATATATGGTTTTTCATATTAAAAAAAATGCCAATAATAGATTACATGTTAAAATTATTGGCAATATTATTTTCTATGTATAAAATTGTTGTAAATCAACATGTTGACTATCAACCGTACCACTCACTTTAAAATTAAGAGTTTCTTTTTTATGATTATACCAATCATATCATATATATATACAATCATATCATATATATATATACAAAAAAAAAAAAAAAAAAAAGGTGATCTATAGACAAATTATTACTAAACAATTAGACAAAAGTAAAAATTTGAATTTTTATACTAGAAAGGCGGTAGTTTGAATTTTTATACAATAAATACGATAATTTATAAAATAAAAAAAATGCCCGATTGAAAGATTGAAAAGATAATTTACTTTTATTAGAATTGAAGAAGTTTAGTATATATTTTTTTTTTTTTGAACAAAGTTTAGTATAGAATTTAGGCAAAAATAAAAAGAAAGGGAAAAAAAAATGAAAGATAAAAAAAATGAAATTGAATGAACGATCTACTAATGTGACTTAGTAGGATCGAACCTCAAAACAAAGAAGAGAAATGAAATCCCACTAACCACTAAGCCACAAGAGTTTCTTCGTGACTTATGTGAAATAGTTAGTACATATACTAAAAAACAGCAAGGGCCAATTAATAAAAATAAGGGAAACGAGTTTGGGCTACAGGGGCCGGGCCTCTGCCAGCCCCCCTGTAGCTCCGCCCCTGCGTGTATAGATTGATGGGTGTTGGCAATGATGTATGCCACTTTGTTTATTAGTGCTAAATTATGAAGCTTCTTTTGTTTATGTATGACTAGATGACTTAAGGCACTATATGTGTTATGAGTCATTTTGAGTTTAGTTAATGATTGCAACTCAAGACTTGAAAGTTGAAGCCAAACAACAAACATAGAGAATTATTATAAGAAGATTTTGTGTTTCATATGAAACTTTTTCACTCATTTTGGGTATATCATTCTAGCTTCCGTCAAACTTATCTTCCACGAGTTAAAATTTTGAGAAAGTGGATCTTCATCATTTTTAAGATACTTGTCCATTTTCTTATCAAGGTTATAAGGAATTGTCGTGATGTCTCTAGTCCCAGTGGTAAAAGAGCATAGTACTTGTTTGTTAATGTATCTTTTGAATGCACATATTTGTATAGCTTTTGATAGCCTATCCATCTCATTGTTTCTGTAAGAAGCCTCATGTGCTCCAAGGTCATTATAAATCTTTTGTGTTTTTACTTGTGATGATTCTTGGTTATTCAAGTGCCTCGGAAGCTTACTTCCTAAATTAAGTCATGTTGAGTTTCTCTTTCTAGTTAATTGGCCTGACAAGCGTGTATGCATTTTATGACTTGAAATTGTAAGGGCTTCCCAATCAGTGATCATTAAGATGTTAATTGAAAAAAAAAAAAAAGAATATGACGTAGATGAAGCTATTTTGACTAGATGCTTTAGTTTTTTGGCAGTGCACTAGAGTGTGGGTTTAAGCTTATCCAAAGGTGCTGTTTTGGATGGTATATTGTTCTACTTAATTTTTTGTAGCTTGCTTCAACAATTTTTCTGATTGGTAGTTAGATCCCCTCCTCTAAGTCATGCTCTCTGCTAGTCCTGATCAAGTTCAATCAAGGACCAATTCCCGTCCACTGGACTATGTTATCTTGACAGTGGAAGATTACTTTTTGTTGGTCATTATTCTCTTAAGCGTATTTGAACATTATTACATTGTAGCTCTGGTGGTTTAGTCGGTGGTTAGGTAGTTGCTTAGTGTTTTATAATGGCAGTGTCCTTGTGTCATCTGCCCGGGGGGTTTTGTATACACCAATTATTGCTAGTAACAATACCCAAATTTCTTATGCAGTAGGCACGGGTTGGACATGAAGCGTTACTTGCTATCATTCCAGATCCAGTGACATGTTTTGCTACCGCAAGGTATACTCAAAAGCAAGTATTCAGGGTGCTGTCAGACTCAAACTTATTGGTTGTTGATTGGTTTACAAGTGGACGCTATGAAAGCGGAGAGAGATGGAATTTTGAATCATACAAGAGTACCAACAATATTTTCTGTGAAGATGGCCAACCTTTGTTTCTTGATACGGTTTGCTCTTTCTTTTAATGAGCAACTTCTATATCTTGACTTAGTGATACTCCCTTGCTTGAATTCCTTATATATCATTATGTCTGGTGTCCCTGCTTTTTCTGGGTTGGTTTGTCTACATATGTTCTCATGTCCACCAAAGGCAGAAGCCCTTTGTGTACATAGTCTTTGTGTTTACATAAAAATGATATGTCATGAATCTCTTCTCATAATATAATGCAATATATTGTCAGTGCATATTGACCTGTATATCATCTGCCAGCTAGCTTTCTATCTGAGGATGGAAATGTTATATAATTACAGAAGTTCTGATTTCTTCCCGGCATTTAGTTGCACAAACTCATCTATTTCTAAAAAGTACCAGGATTGGCTGTTGATACCTTTGAATATTGTCCGTATGCATTTGTTAGTCTTTTGCAGTATCCAGTTATAAGTATGGACTAATAAAGCGTCTAATTTTCTTGGAATTCTTTACCAAAATTTTTAGGGGGTGGAAGACAGGCTTGCTTGATATAATGCCTTGTAGTTTTCTTATACATTTCTGTTACTTATGAGGTGATCCCATGGCACAGATTATACCTTTTCTTCTGTAGTCTTACTAACCAATAGAGCAAAATCCTGCTGCAGACCATTTGCTTGGTTATTGAGCACGAGTCACAGTCTGACTTCTTGACCATAAATTATCCAAGAGGCTTATTTATTTATTTATTTTTATACATATAAATTTTGTAATACAATTAAACCTACTTTGATCTCTTGTTTGGTCAAAGCACCAATTCATACTATATACCATAGTCTGCGCATATTCTCATTGTTTGAACAATATACCCTATTTATACATGACTTTATGGGGCTATTAAAAAAATATGACTTTATGGAGAATGTAGTATGAACAATGTACCCAATTCTTATATGACTTTATGAGGCTATTAAAAAAATATGACATTATGGAGAATGTAGTATGAACAATGTCCCCTATTTTTATATGACTTTATGGGGCTATTTTTTAAAAAAAATGACGGGGACATGTAGTTTGAGAAGGTGTCACACATGCAAATCATATCTTGCTGAAGCTCTAGATGTTTAGCTCCCATGATCTACCCTGTTCAAGAATGACTGGATCTTGCTGCTGCAGATACTGTTGGAGAAAGGAGCCACTAGCAGTATTTCAGAGTGCATGCAGGATTATCAAGTTACAGCAATGATCGTAGTATTGGGGTATGATCATTTCTTTATGCTGGATCTTTGAGCTTCGTTTTCTCATGCTATAATCATGCTCTTTACACTGTTTTAATAAACTGTATGAGGTTGAGTGAAACTGTTTGCTGTTCCCATTGTAATTCTACGGCATGCTCATATTTAGATTTTGGCCTTTAGATTTCTACTAAGATAGTTTTGTTTATAATACAACGGTTCCAGAAAAATAAGAAGTACAACACATTTGGTGCCAAGAGCATCAAACTGCAATGTTTTGGACACTGAAGACCAAAAGAAAAAAAAAATGATTCCGTTAAAAAAAATGTTATAGACAAGTCTTAGTATGGAAAACTAGTAAGGATGCCTCACCTAAATTTAAGCTGAGAAAATTAAAGCTTTCATGGACAGATTGCTCAACATAAAACAGCTTACATTTGAATTAAAGGGTTCACACCTTAGACAGATTGCTAACCAAGAATATTGACCTTACTAAATGCCACAAACACTATGACCTCCTAAAACCCTGAATTCTGTTAACCGTAAATTTTAAACAAGAATCACTTCCAAGTATTATTTTTTAATTTCATTTCTCATTCAATCATCTAATCCTACTAATTATACACATAATGAGATCATTACTCTATACATAGAAGGTACTGTAAAAGGTTTACCAAATGGGAAAAAGAAATGAAAATACTAAAGAAAAATTGCTTTTTATAGTACTTAAAAATCTGCCTTTTTTATAGTTTGTAAAACTTCAATCATTCTTACATATTGCATCATAAGCCTCAAATAGTTGCAAGGCAAATCAAAAAATCGTTTCACATGAATAAAACTAACACAGATTAAAAGATAGAGACTGAATAAGACATGTTAGTCAAATATGGCTCAAAAATCTGACAAAGGTTCTCAAGCTATTCACATTAGTCGAGTAAGGAGACCATTTTGGCCACCAACAAGCTTAATTCCAAATTGATCAGTAAATGGGTTTTCAAAAACAAGTTTTCCAATTTTAAAAGTCGCACATGCATTAACACCATTGTTAGGGATTATTTCAAAATAACACGACCTTTGACACATATCTTCTAAAAATAGAACGAAAAATCGGTAACTTGTTTTACCGATTACTTTTGACAAGTGTTTTGTTGTAATTTCTTAAGATTTATTTTTAAAAAAATTTAACATTTTATTAATATTAATGATCTTAATTTAAAAAAAAAAAAAAACAAAATAAAAAATTTTAAAAAAATTAAAAAAAAAAAAAAACAAAATAAAAAATTTTAAAAAAATTAAAAAAAAAAAGTAATGGAAAAAACACAAACACCACCCTCTTCCCGCGAACCTCCTCTACCTCCACATACATCCACCACGAACTCCCTAGAAACCACTTCTATACTTGAAACAAACCCACAAATCCCAACCAATCTCCTTCAAGTCCGCTGCAAAATCACCACCATCCTTTCCTATCACTGTGAAACTATGCGCCGATCCACCCTTGAAACCTAACCAAACCCTAACCTGTGGGAAAAGAGAGAGCTAGTGTGAAGGAAAAGGGGTGCTAGCATCTAAAACGTGGTAGGGAAAGAAGATAAAACTGGGTAGGACGTGGGGTCAAAATCGCGAACAGGGATGGAAAAGGGAAGGGAAGGGAAGGCACGGCACTGAGAAAGGGGTCGGGTGGGACGACGCAAGCGAGGAGGAGGGTGGTTGGGCAGTGAGGTTGTGTAAGGGGGTTTCTTTTTTTTTTCCTTTTTATAAGTTAAGGTTTTTTTTTTCTTTAAACGAAATTTTTTAAAAATAATGAAATTGACAACCGACACTTTTACACGTGTCATAGGTAACCAACAAGTCACGTTGTATTACGGAAGATATGTGTCAAAGGTTGTGTTATTTTGAAATAATCTAAAGGTCGTTTCATTTTTGGAAGACCGCTGAAAGGTTGTGTAATTCTTGGCAAATTTTCCTTTATTATATACAAATATAAACGTTGGAAATATAACATTATTATCTAAATAACTAGTAAACATACTATGGATTATTACTAGCATATTGTGTATTCATACTGCATATGGAGTGTACTGTGTATTAGGTAATTCTACCAAAAGTGCCTATTAGGCCCATATCTAAAATTTGGACTAAAATTTGGCTTGGGTCGATGGGTCCTTATTATATATTTTTCAGTACCCTATTCACCTAGGCTTGCTTTTTTATATACCTATGCAGGATCTTAATTTTTAGCAGTAGTAAAAGAGAGGTAATATGAAAAATATATACGGAGTACATTAAAAGCAAGTAAATCTATGACACATTGCGAATTTTAAAAATAGACTAACTTAATATGAAAGGATGAAGAAGTAAATTAGATAAACTATGTTGGGAAGGAACAATTTTGTTAATTGTATTATGCAGTAAAGTGATGCCGTATATGGGATTCTATGATGTAGGAACCATGTCAACATCCTTGTTTAATTTGACGGTACTTATTTACATACGCCTTTCTTTTGTTTTATGGAACTTACCATGCTTGATCGAGTGATTTACTGGTTGTAGACCAAAGATGAAGCCATTACAGAAGCAGGTTCAAAAAAATGTAGAAAATATGATGTCTGGATATTTTCAAGTCAAAACTAACATTCCAAGGCTTAGCATGAGAACAAGTTCTGAGGTTTGCTTCACGAAACCAAGCTTTATTGCATCGTGTAGTACCTTTGGCCCTGAGGTATGGTTTTCTTGTCTTATTCATTTCAAAGTTAGTTGATATTGAATGTTAGTTATGCTCCCTATATTTTTAATGAACTTAATCATGTACTGAATGCTTAGAGATGGGAACCTTGTTTTTGTTACTGCTGTGCTACTTGCGATAAAGCAAAGCATCCCTTACCATTGCAAAGTTTATCATTCAATTGCTTCTTATAGATATTGTAATTTATAAGCACACAATACTCCCATAGCTAGGAACACTATAGCAAGGATAAAATACAACAATAGTACACTCCCTCCACATTCAAGTGTACCAATTTTTCTAATACATAGTTTAGGATCGTCATGGCCGTGCCAAAACTGCCAGAATATTTTTTTTCCATTAATGATGTAAGTCCTTTGTACTGATATTTTTTATACCGATGGGAATTGTTTATTTTTTAGCAGCTTAGTGTTGTGCTACTTTTGGTTAATCGCATTGTGTACTGCCTTTGCCTCGCACAGGCTATATTTCCTTGGTTTTCATAGATATAGTAACTTGTAAGCACACAATGTCCTTCAACAATGAACATTATGATGATGTTCAAACAAGAGTACTCACCCTTTCTTTCAAGTGAGCCACTTTTTCCAAAATGTAGTTTGGGATAACCTGATTTCCAACGGATTTCTTTTCATAGCAAAATTTGAATTTGTTGGAATTGTTGATTGATATTTAGTAGAGGAATAATCGATCATTGGACAATCACCCTAAAAGCAAACAATATTTCTTCCTAAACCAACATAATACAAGTATAGGGTAAGTAAATGATCGTATCCATAGGGAATGGGTAAAGAACACCAAGAGTATGAAACGGTTGCAATCTAGTTCGTTCACAGATTAGGGGTTTTGATTAAATAACTACTATGGAGACAAACACTAGGGGGAAATAGGAATCGACACCAACCAAACTAATAGACCAAAACAATAGTCAAACATGAACACAAATTGGGTGATAGAAAGGGCACTCAACAATGCCTTCTTTCGAAGCCACAACTATAAGCATTCCTAAACCAAACTCGACTAACAAGATAGGCCAACCAAGTCTTAACGGTGGGAAGTAGATTACTAACTCGGGTTTGTCTTTTGATCGGTCCAAGAAAGTATTAAGGCGCAAGCAATTTGGATTTCTCACCTAATTGTTGCAACTAAGACTACTACATCATCCAAACAAGAAACCATAATCAAGAGGAATTTAGCATAATCATATAAGAAAAGGCTCACAACTAGACTCCATCTGTCAATGCAAGCATAGAAGTGACTACATATGCAATAAGTGGCCATCCAATTACACATGCAAATAACCAATTCTTTAACAATCAATCATCAACCCAAAATGAACTTGCAAGGACAAACATCAATCAACCCATGGCTTGTTTGGGTCTTCACCCAACCCCTAGCTAATTAACTACTCACTAATCATGGTGAAGAACATCATAACAATAAATTCTAATTCTAGCATTAAACTAACATGCAATTAACCAAAAATTACATCGTAGAATCCGTCAAAATCGGCTTCTAGAACAGGAAGAGCGCCTTCTCTCTTACGTGCCCGCTCCTAACTGCACAAAATGGCGCCGCTGCTCATTTTATTGCTTTATTTTTCTTTGTTTTCTTTGACTAACCTACTAATCTCCTATCCAGTCTTCTTTGTTTTATGCCCAAGCGCAGCAACAGGACAATTCCTCTTATGCTGTTGAACCTCGAGCTTGAAAAAGTGGTAAGGGCAAATCAAAGAGAAAAGAGGGCGATAGTTGAGTCCTACTTCAAGTGAACCACAAGTGGTAGTTGAGTTCGATCATTCTAGTTCTAGTGAATCTAGTGGAGACACCACTCCATTAGAACCACCGAGGACAAATTCTCTAGCTTCTCCAACTCTTCACCCATTCGAAATGGCTCAACCTCACAAGACTTTGAGAGAGTTTGGTGTCCCTCCACCATATCAAGAAGCAAGTGGGATTGCTACTCCCGCTATCGAAGCTAATAATTTTGAGATAAGGCTCGCCCTTATCACCTTGATAGAGGGTCATCAATTCTCCGGGGCAAAGCATGAGGATCTCATCGCGCATCTTAAGCAATTCACACGGTATTGTAGCACCGTAAAGGCGAATTGGGTGACTCCGGAGTACATTCTCTTAAGCATGTTCAAATTCTCTTTAACGGGAAAGGCAAGTGATTGGCTAGATAGGTTGCCTCTAAACTCATTGAACACATGGAATGAGGTGACTTCAGCATTCCTTGGAAGGTTCATTCCTCTTGGGAAAATGGCGGAGTTGAGGTCAAAGATTTCGAACTTCCAACAAGACCTCGACGAGTCTCTTTATGATACTTGGGAGAGATTCAAGAGCTACCAACAACAATGCCCCCACCATGGCATGAAAGATTGGCTCTTGCTCCATGGGTTTTATAGAGGTCTCTTGAGAGCGGATCGAATATTGTTGGACGGAGTATCGGGAGGACCTATCATGAACAAGCCACCCACAGAGGCATTAAAGATCATAGAGGATGTAGTTTAAAACTACACCGATAAGAGCTCCGATGAGAGAAGCACTTCTAAGAAAGGAGGAAAGTATGAGGTAAATGCTATCAACATGATTAATTCAAAATTAGATGCTTTGTCTTCTAAATTTGATCAATTGCAATCCTATTTCTCTATCCCCTTCCCGACGTCAAAATTCACATGCATCTAGTTCATTAAATGATAACATATCAATACAAATGATGTCTTGTGATGCTAGTGGAAGTGATGATCCTGTGACTTCGGAATGCTATTTGCTAAATGTTTCATGCTCCTCTTCCCCTTCCATGAAACAAGTTAATGCAATCAACAATGGTCAAACCAATCCTAGGTATGACCCCTATTCCAACACTTACAACGAGGGATGGAAACATCACCCAAACTTTGGTTGGAGAAGGGGGCCAAACCCAAGGAAATGGTTAATGTTCAAAACAATAATCAAGGAAATTATAGGAACCAAGGTAATGGTAACTATGTGTCAAATAATCAAGTGAACCATCAAAATGACAATAGGTACCACCAAAAAGGTCAATATTCTTCTAACAATAACCCACCCGGTTTTAATGAAGGAAATAGACCAACCCTTGCTTCTATCCCTCAACCTCCTCTCCAAATTCAAGCTCTCCCTCCTAAGTCAAGTCTAGAGATAATAATGGAAAATTTTATTAATGCTCAAAGCAAGAAGACCAATGACTTAGAGGAGAGTATTAAGCAAGTGCAAGTCCATAATAAGATGCTAAAAACTCAACTAACTCAACTAGTTAATGCTCTTAAAAGTAGCAATTCTAGCACCTCTTTGCTTAGTCAAGCCATTGATCCTACGGAACATTGTAATGCAATCATGACTAGATGTGAGACTAGCATAGATGAAACTCCACCAATGAGCTTGCAAAAAGAGAGTGAGAGTGAGGGGGTTAAAGATGAGAAACAATGTGAGGTGTCTAAGTCAAGTGAGGATAAGATGGTAAACCAAAAAATTCTTCAACAAAATGAGTACCAAATTTTTGTAGCGGAGAGAAGCTAGCAACATCAAGTTGAGAGGGGAGACTTTCTCCCTTACCTCAACTATCCCAATCGTCCCGTTCAACAAGGGTCGTTCCCGTTGGATTTTTGGATCATCAAGATGGTGAACGACCCTTGTTGAACGGGACGGTTGGGATAGTTGAGGTAAGGGAGAAAGTCTCCCCTCTCAACTTGATGTTGGTAGCTTCTCTCCGCTACAAAACTTTGGTAGTCATTTTGTTCAAGAATTCTTTGGTTGGTTGAAAGCATTTTCAACATCAAAGAGGGAAGAGAAGGAGGAAGAACCATCTACCTTAGATCGGGGAATGGAGGATGTACTCATATGACGAGGTATTGGTACATCCTCATCATCGTCGGCCGTACCACGTAGGAGTTGATCACGTGGCACTTGTTATGTGCCCCCCACCGAGTTATTAACCGCCGCATTTGAGAGAGTACAATAATGCTTCCCCATGACCTTCCTACTAAAGCGAAGATTCCGGCCCGGAATTTCACGAAGGAACTTCATATCATAAAGTACCTTAAGATCAAGCAAGATGGAACCATGGACCGGGGTCATTTGGGCTAGCCAAACCCTAGCTTCCTCGCAATAATTGAAATCATTCTCCCACACCTAATCTCTCCACTTTCCCTCATTTCCTCACATCTTTTAATGAACATGTATCCCATGTTCACGTACCCTTTCACATTTCCTTTGTTGAAGCAAGAAAGAGGCACTTGATCTCCTCTTTAGTTAGCTTTCTTAAGTCTTGCTTAGAGAAACAAGCATAGCTCATGATTCTCATGAAGATTCGAAGGACGGGGTGGATGATGTGGCTAGACTAGGTCATAAAGTTGGGATACCCCGCAATGGAATTCCACCAAACTTGCTCCTCATAGCTTGAGAAGTAAGTACCATTGGGGTCATAGATTTGATTAAGAGTGGGCCATTCAAAAATTTCATTCAATCTCGTCAAAGTTAAGGTTCTTTCGACATTGAACATTCAAAATTTTATCTCACATTCCAATGGCTCACTCTTAAGGCTAATGTGCTTCATAAAGACCGATGAAAGGAATTTAAGAGTTAGGGAAGAATGAGTTTCTTCACTAAGGATCAAGAAGTTTAGCCAACCGAAATTATTGGCTACTCTTCTAATTCCTTCATCGACCTCTAGAAGTTGCATTGACTTTTGATGATAGAATCGGGTTGAGATTACTTTTCGGGTAGAAAGGTCATTGTATGCCCTTCTAAATTTGTTATCGAATTTTAATGTTGGTGGCGGATTGGGGTTTTGTTGTTGTGAAGGGGATGAGGATGCTTGAGGTTCACTTGTTTTTCTTTTCTTAATCCCTCCAATGAACTTCTTCATTTTTAGATTAGGAAAGGTTTAGGATCAACAACAAACAACTCCACACACACCCTTAACTTCAAACCCCCTTAAAAATCCAAGTACCTGTTTCACAATAACAACACAACCAACAATCTATCCCAACACACAAATTCTCAAGCACAATGCACTTCACCAATTTCACACAAATCGCATTCACAAATCAACCAATTTTTATGCAATTTTCAATCACAATTTCAACTAATCCAAAAATCATTCACAATTTTCTCTAACAATTCTCCATAATCAACAACAATTGTTCAATTCCAACCAATCATGCAATCAACTACACAATTTGTATGAAATAAACAAGAATTAAGAAAATTTGAAAAAGAAAGTTGAGTAGAGAAGTAGATTACACCAAATAGAGTATGAAAATACTCTAAAATCCTCTAAGACTACTTAAATTTTGCTCCTCCTTTTTCAAGCTTTTCCCCTTTGTTCTTGTTCTTCAATGGAGAATTTGTGGGTTTTTGAATTTTTGCTCACTTTTGTGAAAATTTGTGATTTTTAGAGAGAGAATTGGATGGAGATTAAGATTTTGTGAATTTTGAGTGAAAATTATGAAGATTTGATGATGTTTTTGAAGAGAGAAGGTAGAAGAGGTAAGGATTTTAGAGTGAGAAATAGATGGGAAAAGAGGAGAAAGAATATAAATATGGGTAAAATGAGAGGTGGAAGATGAAAGATGATAAAAAGAGATAAGGGGACATCCCCTTTTTTTTTACACGGCCGGGTAGGAGCGGGTGTGCAGGTGGAGTGGAGCGCCCAGTCCTACCATTTGTAATAGTTCTTATTGCTGATCAATGGTCGGAGCGGGCGTGTTGTGTAACAGGAGCGCCCGCTCCTACCTCTTTGAACTGCTACTAATCTGTCCGTGAAGGGAGGAGCGGGCATGCTGTACACTCAGAGCGCCCGCTCCTATACTTAGTTCGACCTTCTAATTGTTCTGTTTTCAAAATATTCCAATGTTTTTTTTAAAGATGAATAGAGGAGCGGGTGTGCAGTACTCTTGGAGCGCCCGCTCCTATCACTTGTTGTAGGTTCTCGCTCCTAAGTTGCCTGAAGGTTCTTTTTTGCTGCTTCGGGTAGGAGCGGGCGCGCAGCACTGTAGAAGCGCCCGCTCCTATATTTATTTGTCGAATCCGCCTTCTTCTGTTATCCATTAGCAAATTACCTATAATAAAAACAAAACACTAAACAAACATTCAAAAATTTTAAGTGTTAGTTTAAGCTCTTTCATCTTTTTTTTTTTTATTTTTTTATTTTTTTATTTTTTTAAATGCTAAAAGCAAAAATACTCGGGTTGCCTCCCGGGAGCGCTTCTTTAACCTCAAGCTTGACGCAAATTTGAAAAATAACCTCAAGGTGGGATAAAGTTCGAAACCATTTCGTAACCATTGTTTTCATCATTACAACTTGCCATCTTGGGCAAAACCAATTGTTCTTTTTACTAAAACCTACTACAAGCTCATTTTCAACTTCTTTCAACTCCTTCCTTTTTCTCTTTGATTTTCCCTTCTTCTTTTTGGAAGCTTTGATGATACCCTCTTCATCCTTGTGAGCACTAGACTTACCTTCTTAAAGCATTGTCTTGAGGCAAGCAAGCATGACAATCACTTCATCAAACCTATCCAAACCTTGCTTTTGACTCATGGACATCAAAAAGAGGATTAGTAGCACAAAGCATTCTCAAATCATGCAAATCATTATTACTAATAGCATTTAGTGTCATGCAATCTTTTGTGGGGGAAGGACTTCCTCTCTTGGGATCAATAGTAATACAAAATTTATCATCACCCACATTCAATGTGAGTTTTCCTTCCCTAACATCAATGATTGCACCACCCGTTGCTAAGAAAGGTCGACCTAGGATGATAGGGGTGAGAGCATCTTCCGTCATTTCTAGCACAATAAAATCAACCGGAGTGATGAAATTACCTACCTTAAGAGGGACATCCTCAACCTTACCTTTAGGAATTTAGTGGATCGATCGGCAAGTTAAAGAGTGACATTAGTGGGTACCAGACCACCTATGCCAAGCTTCTCATAAACCGAAAAAGGCATCAAAATCACACTAGCTCCTAGATCACATAAGGCATTTTCAAAAGAAATGTTCTTAATAAAGCAAGAAATAGAGAAACTTCCGAGATCTTTTAGTTTAGTGGGCGAGTGGTTCTTGATAATTGCACTACAATTTTCGGTTAAGCTCACTGTGATGGACTCACTTATGATAACCATCTCATCCTCACTTGACTTAGACACCTCACGTTGTTTATCATCTTTAACCCCCTCACTCTCACTCTCTTTTTGCAAGCTCGTTGGTGGAGTTTCATCTATGCTAGTCTCACATCTAGTCATGATTGTATTACAATGTTCCGTAGGATCAATGGCTTGACTAGGCAAAGAGGTGCTAGAATTGCTACTTTTAAGAGCATTAACTAGTTAAGTTATTTGAGTTTCTAGCATCTTATTATGGACTTGCTTTTGCTTGATACTCTCCTCTAAGTCATTGGTCTTGCTTTGAGCATTAACAAATATTTCTTTTATTATCTCTAGACTTGACTTAGGAGGGGGAGCTTGAATTTGGAGAGGAGGTTCAGGGAATGTACTCCGGAGTCACTATTCGCCTTCACGGTGCTACAATACCATGTGAATTGCTTAAGATGCGCGATGAGATCCTCATGCTTTGCCCCGGAGAATTGATGACCCTCTATCAAGGTGATAAGAGCGGGCCTTATCTCAAAATTATTAGCTTCGATAGCGGAAGTAGCAATCCCACTTGCTTCTTGATATGGTGGAGGGACACTAAACTCTCTCAAAGTCTTGTTAGGTTGAGCCATTTCGAATGGGTGAAGAGGTAGAGAAGTTGGAGAATTTGTCCTTAGTGGTTCTAATGGAGTGGTGTCTCCACTAGATTCACTAGAAATAGAATGATCGGACTCAACTATCACTTGTGGCTCGCTAGAAGTAGCACCACTAGCTATCGCCCTCTTTTCTCTTCGATTTGCCCTTATATACTTTTTCAAGCTCGAGGTTCAACGTTACAAGAGAAAGTGTCCTATTGCTGCGTTTGGACATAAAATAAAGAAGACTAGATGGGAGATTAGTAGGTTAGTCAAAGAAAATAAAGAAAAATAAAGCAATAAAATGAACTAGTCTCACATATTTCACAAGTAACTCAATGCCTATTCTATAAGTAACTCAATGTTTAACGTCATTCCCCCGCAGCGGCGCCATTTTGGTAGAGGAATAATCGGTCGTTGGACAATCATCCTAAAACTAAACAATATTTCTACCTAAACCAACCTAAGACAAGTCTAGGGTAAGTAAATGATCGTATCCACAGGGAATGGGTAAAGAACACCAAGAGTATGAAACGGTTGCAATCTAGTTCGGTCACAAATTGGGGGTTTTGATTAAATAACTACTGTGGAGACAAACACTAGGGGGAAATGGGAATCGACACCAACCAAACCAATAGATCAAAACAATAGTCAAACATGAACACAAATTGGGTGATAGAAAGGGCACTCAACACATTGCCTTCTTTCGAAACCACAACACTAAGCATTCCTAAACCAAACTCAACTAACAAGATAGGTCAACCAAGTCTTAATGGTGGAAAGTAGATTACTAACTCGGGTTTGTCTTTCGATCGGTCCAAGAAATTATTAAGGCACAAGCAATTGGGATTTCTCACCTAATTGTTGCAACTAAGAGTCTAAGACTACTACATCATCCAAACAAGGAACCATAATCAAGAGAAATTTAGCATAATCATACAAGAAAAGACTCACAACTAGACTTCATCTCTCAATGCAAGCATAGAAGTGACTACATGAGCAATAAGTGGTCATCCAATTACACATGCAATTAACCAATTCTTTAACCATCAATGTTGTAGCCAAGCCTAACAACTTGGTTATGGACGTTTCTTTGGTTCAAGATGTAGCATCATGCATTGGTGCTATGCGTTCTATCTATGTGCAACAAGATATTCAATCCCTTGAATTTCTTGTTGTTCTTATTAACTAGTTCATTCTAGTTCATTTTATGCTTTGAATAAATTGTAAACTTCAGTCTTATTTTAAGTTTGCAAATTAGTTATATTTTCTTTAGTTCTTTTTAGCTAATTAAAGTTCGAAAATGTAATGTCACATTCACATAAAGTACAAGTACAAGATACATCAAGAAGGCAGCCATTTAAGCTTGTGAATGAAGCATAGAATCCGAAATTCTTTTAAAGGAATTTCAAGGCTTTGACTTGGGTGTTACAATCAACATCAAAGAGGAGTTACAAGCCTTCAATTCAGCCTTCAAGTGGCCATTTATTTCAGTCAGCAATTGAGCATTCAAAGGGTGTCCAAGTACATTCTTGTCCACATACATTCAAGCTTATTTCAAGGCTTGAAACAAGGAGTTACACTTCTTTTGCTGTTTGAATTTGGGCGTGAATAATGGAGTTGATACATCTCCAAATTGCTGCTTTGTTGGGCGTGAATCAAGGGGGAGTTATACTCTCTTATTTCTGATTTTATTTCAGCCTTAATTTGGAGGTTACAAACCACCATTTTCTCTTTGATGTATCTAGTTAAACATAGCTTCTTTTATTAATGTATCTAGACAACAAAAGCTGATTTTGTTCTTAGCCTAGGCGTGTAACAAGTGAGCTGAAAAGTCACTTAAGTTAGCTTGTACTTAAGGATGCTTGTTTACTATAAATAGCAAGCAAATGTGAATGAAAAAATCAGATTATTCGAACAAACAAATTTGTCTTACATTCGTTTCTTGGATTAGAAACAAAACCTGAAATTCTTGGATTTGGAATTTCGTTCCTTTGCTTAGTTAGCTAGTTTAGGCTACTAGTTGGCTTGTGATCTTAGGAATCCAAACCGTTTCTTAGTGGTGTGACTATATCTAAGAAGCCTTTGGTTCTTTAGCCTTAACTATCCTTTGGTATATCCCTTGTGTATTTCGAGTGCTACTCCAAATATACAACAATCAATCATCATCCCAAAATGAACATGCAAGCACAAACATCAATCAACCAATGGCTTGGTTGGATCTTCACCCAACCCCTAGCTAATTAACTATTCACTAATCATGGTAAAGAACATCATAACAACAAATTCTAATTCTAGCATTAATCTAACAAGTTGAGAAAAGTAATAATAACAAGGTAGATTGAACATGCAACAACAATTAAACAAGATTAAGGAAGAAATTAGCAATTCAAAGTAAATAAAAATAGAAAATAAAGAGCAAAGAGATAGAGGAAAGAGATTACTAATGAAGCTTCAAAGTTGAGAAAATGTTGAATTCAAGAGAATAATCTTCAATTAACAATTACAATGATTGAGTTTGAGAAGATCTAAGCTAATTAATGAGAGTTTAGAGAAACTAAGGGCCTAAGAAAACTTAGGGAAGAAGGTCCAGAAAATGGAAGCTAAGGGTCGTATTTAAACGCCCAAAAATTACATCGTAGAATGCGTCAAAATTGGCTTCCAAAACAGAAGGAGCACCCACTCCAGTAGTAGGAGCCCCCGCTCCTAACTACACAGAACGGGGCAGAATGTTTGAACTCAGGGAGGAGCCAGCTCCTCTTTAGGTGCACGCCCGCTCCTTGTAATGCAGGGGGTAGGCAGATTGGAGGGGATCAGGGAGGAGCGCCTGACTTGAAATTGAGAAAGGCAGATTGTGGTGCTGAGGCTAGGAGCGCCCTCTCCTCATGCCCTCTCCTACTTAGCTTTGCTTCCAAAATAGTTCTTCATGCTTATGCTATATAACCCATTTCTCAATGCATCTACAATCATGAACACACACATAAAAAAGATCGGAGAAGCCAAAATCTATAAATGTGCATAAAAAGAGTTAGAAAAAGGGATTGAAGTAGGGGAAAGAGTACAAAATCGTGTTTAAAGTGCCATGATAAGTGGACAAATAAAACACTTATCAATATTAATTTATTATTCTCTTCTAAATTAGAAAAAGAGAAAGGATGTGAATAAGCAATCGTCCCCTTTGTTAAGGCCAGAGGAAGATTTTAAATTTTTTATATAATCTTGAGAATACAACTCTGTCTTGCTGCAGAAAATAAGCTGAACATTTAACCAGCTGCGACTATTAGATAGAGAAAATTTACACCCCAAATGCAGCTTTATAAACTTGAGAATCAAACTTAATTGTGAACTACATTCTTGTTCTTGGTTTTATCATGATTTTGACTCCCTTAGCTTACTCAATCAACAATAGATTTTTTTTCACTACACTCCTAAAGATTGGGCAAGATGACTTGGATTAGTCAGCTGTTAAAACACGTCCCTTTTTCTCATTTGTTAGAAATTAGTAATTACAGAGTATTGTAAACACTTTAGGGGCGCCCATGTACGAAAGGAGGGCTTGAGCCAAAACTATCATGCTACCACAGTTACCTTAACTATGTTGAACGTGGATTACCCTTAGTACGTGTGTATGGCCGAAGAGGAATATTATCATGTATGACCATATGAGCCTAAATCTGCAAGCAAGTTTTTTGGGATAGCTTAAGGCCTTGAGCCAATACTTCAATTAGATTCTTGATTGTATGTAATGAACTGAAATTCGAACTAAGCAACTGTAATTGAACAAAAAAATAGGTAGAAAGCTTGATGATTGATTGATTGCAACAAAAGGTTTACAAGAATAAGTTGATAGTAGGCTATCCGCTATCACTCTCATGGGTAACCAAAATTAATGATTTGGTCTGCGGAATGGAGACGCATGTTGAGGGGAGAGGTAGTGATAGAGGGAGAGGACTATTGGCATTTCGTAAGGTTTGTTAGGTAATCAACATAGAGAGGGGATGTGGATGGCAGAATTTCAGTGCTTTTGTGTGTGTATGTGTGTGCAACCAAATCCAACTTGACCAAACTAAATTTATGTTTAGCAACAAGAACCGCATCAAGGCATAGTCGGATACGGTTAAGTACACATACAATGTCTTCCCGGACAGGGGGCTAACAAGTTTCGGGGTATTCATCAAGTGTTCTTTTAATTGATGGAAGGCTTTCTCATATTTCTCATCCCACATTAACTTAGGCCTCTTTGACGACCTTGAAAAAGAATAAGCTCTTGTCAACTGATCGGGATAGAAATCCGCCAAGCGCAACTAAGCAGCCTTTAAGGCGTTGCACTTCTTTCACATTCCCGAGGGATTCCATGTCGAGGATGGCTTGAATTTTGTCCGGGTTAGCATCAATGTCACGTTGATCCACCATAAAGCCGAGGCACTTTCTCTCTTGCACCCCGAAGACACATTTGCTTGGATTGAGTTTCATTTTATATTTTCTGAGGGTGTGAATGTTTCCCTTAGGTCTGCTATGTGGTTTGAGCTCTCTCTGCTTTTAACGATCATGTCATCAACATAGGCTTCAATGTTTTGGCTCATTTTTCCTTCAAAGATTTTGTTCATCAAGCGCTGGTATGTAGTCCCGGCATTCTTCAAGTCGAATGACATAACATTATAACAGTATCCTTTGCCGGTGATGAAGGCTGTGTGGGCTTGATCTTTTTCTGACATGGGTATTTGATGGTACACAGTATTGGCATCCATAAAGCTTAGGAGGGTGTGACCAGCGGTCGAATCTGTGATCATCCTTTAGGGAGGCTTTGTTCAAATCTGTGAAGTTCACACACATACGCCAAGATCCATTTGGCTTTCTAACAAGTACAACATTAGATAGTCACTCAGTATATTGGCATTCTCGAATGAAACCCGCTTCGAGAACCTTTTTGACTTCTGCTTTGTTTTTCTTCGGCTCGGCATGCCTGAGTTTCTGCTTGACAGGCTTGTAGCCTTCCCAGATATTTAGCTTGTGCGTCATGACATTAGGATCTATGCCCAGTATTTCATATGCTATAAAAAAGCGAAGATATCTTTGAATTCTCTAAGTAATTGGATGATTTTTTCCTTGAGATGGGGGTCTAACTTCTTTCCCACTCTCACAGTCCGAGCGGGGTCATCCCCTAGAGAAATGCTTTCATCTTCCTCAATAGGCTTAGGCATACCGTATTGCTTTGGATTTTCAGCCATATAGAAGTTCATTACGGGGAGCTGGGGTTTGTCTACGTCCATTGCCTTTCGCTTGGACCCTTTATCCTCTTGATTGACCAAGCCTTCGAGTTGTTTCAAGCTATCTACATAGCATTTCCTCCCCTCGAGTTGGTCTCTATATATCTTCCCCATGCAGTGGCGGATCCAGGATTTTAGGGGTGCTGGGTCACTGACTCACCGTCACCAATCGACCGCATACAAATCAATAATTAATGCATATATGTTCTAAAATCTAATAAAAAAAAGTCACTCCAAAACTTTTGTATACATCTGGTGTACAATAATAAACTGTACATCGAAGGACACTTTTATCAAATTTAGGGTCACTTTTAAAAACATTTGGGTTACTTTTATTAATAAAGCATAAATACTTCGCAACTTATATTTATGCTAAGGTAACTTTTATTCATATTAGGGTTATATTTACCCATTTAGGGTAACTTTATAACGGATGTACAATATTTTATTGTGCATTCAATTTATTTAAAAGTTTGTCAAAATATCTTGTGGGAGAGGAGGAGGATTTGTGACGGATAATGACAAATTACCAATAAAATTGCCAAAAAGATTTAGAATGGCGAGCTTTAACAAGTTACCTAATGGGAACTAAGAATGTAAGATTTGAGGGATGAAGGTAATAAATTTAAAAATAAATTTCAACAAGTTACCTAGTGAGAATACGTGTTCAACAAAATACGTTCTCAAAATTAGGGAGTAATAAATAAATTTAAAATAAGTGCTAAAAAATATATATATTGCCATATAGGTAGTATATGATATTTGACAAAATTATATTATGCCTCCACCAAAAACAAAGAAAGAACAAAGAAAGAAAAAAAAAAAAGAAAGAACAAAGAAAGGAACAATAAAAGAAAGCAAAAAAAGAAAGAACAAAGAAAGGAACCGAAAACAAAAAAAGGAAGAACTAAGAAAGCAAAAAACAAAGGAATTGCTATTGCAAGGCCTTGATCTCATGACCTCAATATATATAGGAGTGAAGCCTTAACCACTAGAATAATGGGCACTCACGATTATTTAATGCAACGTTTAATATTTAATGGCTCTTTTTTTTTTTGCTGGGTCCCGTGACCCACCGTGCACAAGGGTGGCTCCGCCAATGTCCCCATGGAGCCATCATTAGTCTCAAACTAAAGAAACAGATGCTAACTTTATTGAGCAAGGGCCGGCCAATGATCATGTTGTATGGCAGAGGGTGTCCACAACAAAGAATGTGAATACTAGCTTGATCGTTTGGGGTAGATGAGGGAGTGCCAATATCGTAGATGGGTTCCTTAAGAGATCGCAAATGGCCTTTGCGTGCTTTGAGGCATATCCCTCGCCTATGACATTGATGCCCATGTTGGTGTTATGAGCTTCTTGCAAAACTCTGGAAACCTTGCTTCTTTGTTTGTCTTTGGGGGGGGGGGGGGGGGGTTGTTTGAGATATCGGTTAAGCTTGCCTTCATCTGTTAGCTCATCAAGTGCTCTATTGACTTCCTGACAGTTCCGGATGGTATATGTTACACCAGAGTTTTTTGTTCCTTTGCTCTATTGGCGTGTTCATTGGATTCAACTTGAGAAGGATAGCATTGTATCTAAGTCCTTTATCATCACTCTTGGCCTTGCTCGGCTTTTTTATTCTGTTCTCATGATAGTTGTCTTCATGCTTTCTTTTTCCCTTGTCCTTACCCAAGGGTGCCTTGCACACCTCGCTTGCTTCAATGATTCTTTCAACTCTTTCCATGGTTTTTGAGAAAGTAGTGACTTCATCTTGCACAAGCTCAAATTTCATCTTGTTAAACTTGAGTACGAAGAGAAGGGCTTGGAAAGCAACATTTTCTGGAGGTCAGGGATGAGTTGAGACTCGGTGTTGAACCTCTTGATGTAGTCTTTAAGACTTTCATTCTCTCCTTGCTTTTCCGTCATCAAGTGAACGCTAGTCTTTGTGTGCCTACTCCCAACGATGAAATGCTTTTTGAATTGGCTGGCTAGCATGGATGCTTCCTGGGTTAAGGCTATTGAACCATGTATGGGCTATGCCCTTGAGAGTGGTGGGGAAGAATTTGCACCAAGAGGCTTCACACTCGGTTTGGACTCCCATTTGTGCCTTGTAAGCGTTCAAATGGTCCGTTGGGTCTGTCTTTCCATCATATGGGTCTAATGTAGGGATTTTGACCTTCGGGGGAATGGGTCTGTTCATTATCTCTAGGCTGAAAGGGGTGATATTCTTGACAATCCCAAGCCTCCTCGGCCAGGGGAGGGAGGACGATCCGGGCTTCTACTTGCTGAGCGAGCGGATTGAGGAGGGGTCCTTCTTCTTTGTCTTAAAGTAGCTGAGTTAACCAAGCTATCCCGGTATCTTTTTGAAGTAGTTGAGTTAATCAAGATGCGGGGACGCCTAGTGTTCACCATGGCTTTTTGTTAGTTATCCCCACACGGCGACACCTGTTCCTGGAAACAAAATGCTCTTGGGAGTCTTAGGGTAGTAAGGTATTAAGATGTCCTAGAACTTGTGTCCGATTGTCCAAGTGTCATTCGGCTCCGCCTAGCAAAGGGGTGTCTGGGAGCTACGCTTGCACGTCCGAGAGCTTGGCCTGCAAAACAAGGAAGGTTAGCTGCCTTAGGGGTGTGACCCGGGAAAGCCCCTTTGATGCTTAAGTCAGCAAGGGAAATCTCTAGAGAGAGAAAATAGAGAGAAAGAGAGAGAGAGAGAGAGAGTGAATTCAGATAAAGTTCCTATCATTAATGGTTGGAGAGCTATTTATAGTTGTACTTTCAGGTGGCAAAAGTTGTACTTAATTGGACAAATTAAGGGTAAATCTGTACTTTGCAATGATTAATGATGGGTTGAATCATGGAGGGGTATTTTCGTAATTCCAGATCAATGGGCTTAGGACAATGGGCTTGGCCCAAACACCTGCTGAATTTAATAGCTCATCACTTAAATATGATTTGATCGAAATCGATCTGAACGACCCATTTGAAACCTTTAGGAGCCGCCTCTAATTGGGCATGACAAATTTCCACATTATCCTGGTCTTTTTCTCCGTTATGTCTTTGTCTCGACATGTCTAATATTGTCACATATACATCATACAAATGGATGTTGACACTAACTGTTATTCTATAGAGCCAATGCACTTTGAACCTAGGGCTAACCAGTAATTTTCTTGTCTTATTATTTTTTTATTTTATTTTATTAATTTTAGAAGTATTAAGTGAAAATTTTAATCAAACCAGCAAGGTCAAGACTAATTCTGGTGGAGTAAGCTAGCAAGTTAAAAGGGTTGCTTCCACTTTTTAAGCATCTTTACTTCATAGGATCTTCTACTTCACTCCTTAAATATCTACACTAATCTCCATACTTCATGTGTTGCAGTCATTCTATCATTGTAAACTAGAAAAATTCCGTATTTGTTAAAAGTCTGCATTTTTTCCATACCAAAAATGCAACCATGAACAGTCAAACAAGCATCAATTTCGACTACTTCCAGCCTCTGTTTTTTTTTTCTTTTTCTTCCTGCTTATCACCGTGATTAGGTTCAGAGTTCTTTTTTAGGTGGGCAATAATTCGGGTTGAGGTTAAATTTTTCATTTGCCTATAACTAACCTTAAACATTCAAGGATACATTGAGTCTCTTGGATTCCACGTCATTGTTGCATGTTGATTTATGAAATGATGGAGACATACAACGTATGTGTCCTATGTGACAAGGAATAGGGACCATGTAGAGTTTGAACCTTAATTGTCAATGGTTTATTATGTTCGACTTACCAACTACCAGGTTACTACTGTCTAAATCATCTGTGTTATGCCTTGGCAGGGTGTTGGTCTTATCGTCCGCATAGCAGCTCTAACGACTGAACCTGTGTATCAATTTTTACACCATCAGCTGGCTTGCTTAGAGCCATATCTTGGGGCCTGTCCATATACCTGAATGCCCTGGTGAAATTGGGTTCTGCATCGGTAACAATTGGCAATAAACTGCCCATTGATGTTAATGCTGCAATTATATGTTGAATTTCAGTGAAGTCGAATGATTTGTTTGCAGACTCAGAATCTAGTGCTACATATGCAAGCTACAATGTCATCATATTGATTGAAACACAACTTTCAATGGTTTTTGAACTGTCCTTTTGTGTAGGATTTGAAATTGTATAGAGAAAATGGATTGGATAATAATACCACAACTAGACAATAATATTGTATTTACTCTTTTCTTTGACACAAACCAATACGACTCTGGTTCAACTTGATTTTCCCTTCATAACTTAAATTCAAGATAAGTTGACGTTTTTTTATAGGAGAGTGTTGCAGATGAGGTAATAGTTGTATAGGATTTAGTAAGGTAAGCATAAATAGTTGGCTCCAAATTATAATAGATGAGCTTAAAGTATGTAATACATGTAAAAAAAAAAAAAAAATTGAATATACACGAGAAACAAATTAATTTCCTTACATGGCAAGCGTAAAAAATCCCACCCAACTAAACCCTCTAGACCTTAAGTTCATAACTAGGAATTTTTGTGCAAGATTATTCTCGTGAAGTTTTCCTTGTCGCAAATTCACCAAGTACAAATCAAACTTCTAAATTTAGTTAAAGAGATGTAGACTTATTATACTATTGTAATCTATTATTTTCCACTCCCATTAACCCCGGCTGTAGTACTTGGGGCTTGCTCTCTTCAGCTGAATTTCAATTTAGTTCAGCTTAGCTCAATTCCTAATTTCTTTCTTTCATAAATAGTTCAGTTCAATTTAATTTAGTTCCTAATTCTTTCTCTCATAAATAGTTCAGTTCATTTCATTTCAATTCAGCTCAATTCAATAAATCAGAACAGGCCCTTAGAGTTTTCCCTACCAATAGTCATTTTTGGGATGGTCAGAGTGCCAACATCAATAAGGTTTGTCCATCCTTTTAACTCACTTACTGGATATCTTGAGGATCCTCCTGATTGTGCAAGATGATAAGAGGATACACTTAACTAATACTCCCTCTGTCTCATAATATAGTTCCTATTTCTATTTTGGGAAATTCTCAATGGTAGCCTTCTACTTTTGCTTATTCTAAATGGTAGCCAATTTTTTTTCGGATTCTCAAAGGTAGCCCTAAACTTTCAATTTTTTACAACGGTAACCTTAATGTTGATTTTCCGTCAAATCTAACTTACTCCGTCTACGGAGTGATAAACAAATTAACTATTCTAATATTTAAAGTAAAAAGGAAAAAATTTAGAAAAACAACTCCAAAAAAAAAAACTTCATACTCTATCTCTCCTCTTTCATCACCTCTTTCTTCGACCTCCAAAATCAAAAGATTTATCTCTCCACCGTCATCACCATTATTTGATAAATGTGTCAATGTCCATCAACCTCAAAACTCTTAATTATGTAGTTCTCTAAAGTACTCTTCTTTTATCCCCCTTTTTCTTTCAATCAATTTCTAGTGTTCTTCATTTTCGTGGATGAGGTTTTCAATATATGGGTGGTGATTTTCCTGGGTTGGGAGTGTCTTAGGAGGGGTTAAGATGGGTAGGGTGTTCGTGGTTGAGGTTTTGGTAGGTGTAGGTGGTAATTGTGTGAGTTGCGGGTTTCTTGGGTGGGGTTTTGGTGGGCGGCAGTTTCCATGGGGGTGTTTTCGTGAGTGGGGTTTTGGTGGGTGGCTGATTTTGTGGTGGGTTTTGGGGTTAGAGGCCAATTTCGTGGGACTGTGGGAGGTTGCTGCGGTTGAGTACTAAAGGGGGATGGAGATGTGGTGGTTGTTGCGGTGGAAGGGGGGACAGAGATGTGGTGGTTGTTGGAGTGGGGAGGGTGTTGCGGGTGGAGGGTTTTGGGGTTGGAGGTGGCTGTCATGGAAGATGAATGAATGAAAGCAGAGAGAAAATGGATGACAACAATTTAAGTTAATAGATATTTAACGGTTTAGACTTAATAAGGTTACGGTTACAACTTTGTAAAAGTTGAAGGCTACCATTGAGAATCCGAAAAAAAAATTGGCTACCATTGGGAATAAGCAAAAGTAGGAGGCTACCATTGAGAATTTCCCTTGTATTTTTTCACATTATTTAAGAAATAGGAGGAGAATGTTGATGAAATACATTAATAAAAGTGATAATCATAGACAAAAATTAGAGAGAAAACTAGAAAAGGTACAAATTATGTGCAAAAATCATGAGTAAATTAGGAAGTACAATGAATAAAGTTAAAAACGTGAGGTTATAATGGTTTTTACATACTATTTAAAAATAAAAACGGGAACAATATTTTGGATTTTCAAGATAAGAAAACATAAACTATATAATGAGATGGAGGGAGTAGGGAATGACTCTTGCTAAGGAGGATGCTCTTACTCAACTCTGCAAAAAATGGAGATTTTGTATTTAAAGAATGTAAAAATCATTGTTGTGTCAGCTTTTGTGATTAAAAAAGCTCCGCACAATTTGGAAGGCAATATCAACAGTTTTACTACTTGTTACCCAATTATTTGCACAATAGAAAATTTTCATTTTTATTACAGAGTAAGTTTTAGTTGAATAAAATTGATGAGAGAGAAAAGTGGTAGGATCTAAAGTATTTTTGTTAGAGTAAAGTAGTGGTTCCTAATCTTCCTATGTATATTAATTGTATGGAGTAATCTTTAATGAACAATTTAAAAAAGAAATTGGGGCAAATAAAAAGAGATAGAGAGAGTATGATTTTTGTCTGTATACATTATGCGTGCCATAAACTTAAGTTGCAAGTCAAAAAAAAAATGATAATAAAAAATAGAGAAAGTAGAAAAGTATGTGATTAGTATAGTCATTAAACTTGTGATGCTCAACGAGAATAATCCTTTCTTGTCAAAGTGGTTTTAAACTATTATTATCCTAATTTGTTTAATAATGAATCAATGCTGAACTATAAATTAATGCAGTTCTTAGAGCCTTTTAGTGTTTTGTGTCATTTATTTAATTAACTTACAGTTCATGTCTTTCTATTCACTTTTGCCAAATCCCAAATGAAAAAAACGTGAAATCTCTCTTTATTTGATTCTTTGTTGATGTAAAAGCTAAAGTCCCATCAGAATTTAGTTGCTTTACATTCTTTGATTCTTATTCGCTCACTAGATTAAACCCCGTGCAATGCACGGTTGTTAAATAATTCTAGTGACAATAAATTTTATCAAAAATAATGGATATAAATATAATTATTATAAATAGACTTAGTAGTAAAAAGTATGAAATATTGTGAAAGAAATTAATTAAACATGTAATAGTTATAATTGGCAATTTGATATTTAAGGACATTTATTTTAGATTTTATTATACAAACTAAAAGTCATAATTTAATTACAATAATTTTTTTTTAGTAAGTGGTTTTGGAGGGAAAACTTTTTATAATATTTTGCCAAGTGTTCTCTAAGTTTCGCCTTTAGTATAATGTAATTGATGATTGATTGATGATTCCAAAATAAATACTTCAATTAATCTCCTTATTCGGTAACGTTTACCTCCCTCAAAAGTCATAAGATACTATCTTTGTATGCATTCGGTGCCGGGGAATGTATTTCATCAATATCTTTGATAAAAATTTACACTCATGAAATATATAGGGTAACTTTTTTTTTTTTTTTTTTTTTTTGAAGGAACAAAATATAGGTAACTTAGGGTAACTTTTTTTTTTGAAGGAACAAAATATAGGGTAACTTTTAATTGTAAATCATTGTTTTTTACAGTGGCAGATCCGAGAATTGTATCTAGGGGGTTCGAACTTCATCAAAACACTTGATGTCCGAATGCACGAATATAAATCGAGTATTCAAGCATAAAATAGAGTGTTCAAATAAATACTAATACATAAAAACACAACAAAATAAGTCCAAAATTCCAATAAAAATGTAAAACAAAATAATCCGATAAAATAATACATAATTTTAGGATAATGTCAAAAACTCAAAATACAATACGTAAAAAAGATGCAAATTACAAAAGCATTTTTTGAGTTTTCATATCTTGAAAATGTTCCGATACACCATTGTCACTAACGTTCCAATTCATTAATCAAACAACTAAACAAGTAACAAAATTAATAATTTAAACATGTAACAATTAATAAATAGATTTAAAAATTAAAACTGATTTAAACATTTAATACTACAACAATTAACAAATTAACACTAAAAAGAAAAAAGATCAACAATCTAGTAATCTACAATTTAAACAAGTTAAAAAAAAAAACAAGAAATTGAACAAAAAATAAAAGGGAGAGAAGCAGACCTGCCCGAAAAGAAAGAGAAGATTGAAAAGAAAAAAAAAATACTCAAGGAAGTTTCCCTGAACCTCAAACCTGGGACCTTATGTCCAAAAAGTTACTAACCTATCCAACTAAGCTGTGTGTTTAACAATGTATATGTTTGTTTCAAATATTATTTATATAGTATTTCTATTTTTTTTTATAAACAATTTTCCCCCTTTTTTTTTCCCGGATCTAACGGGGTTCAGTTGAACCCCCTGAACCCCCGCTGGATCCACCCCTGCTTTTTTATTGAATATCTTCCCTAATAAAGGTCAATCAATACTTAAATATTTTCGATATATACACAAATTCTTATATGTGGCACCAGCCATTATAAGAGTATAGCCAATGGTTGACCATTTAAGTGAACATGAAGAGAAAGAAAAATAAATAAAGCTTAAAAAATGAAAATGTTGTACTTTTGGTGAGAAATTGTTCATGACCAAGTCATCCCCATGACCATTTGTTAAGGGTGGGCATTTAGTGGTATTTCACTCTTATCCAACAAAGAGAGGTGGTTTAGTTTTATTTTTATTTTTATTTTTTTTAATTTTAATTGATAGGGGCTCATATGGAAATGGAAGGAAAGGAGAATCAATGCCCACAAAATTGGAGGACAACCAATGTTAGTGTATGGGCATGGGAGTTGGGCATAAATGAAGTGCAAGAGAGAGAAAGTAATAAAAAATATAATACATACCATTAGCTTGGGTATCCATTGGCTATGCTTTAAAGATTATTTTGTTAGTGTTATAAGGGTTACTTGGTCAGTGTTATAAAGGTTACTTCGTCAATGTCGTTAGGGTTACTCGATTAGTATCAAAGGGGTGATTACCGATCAGTATTATAGAAGTTACTTTATTTTGTTACAAGTGGTCACACGGTGTGGCCAGCAGCACAAAATTAAAGACAGACTAAAATATATGAAGGGGCAGTAAAAAAAATTAAAGTTAAAATATTGGACACCAAACGATTTATTAATAACTTACTTACGTAATAAATAGAGTTTATACATATTATGCGTGATTAAAATTTTAATTAATATTTCGTAGAGATTTAGGGTCTGTTGTCATTGACTGAACTCAGCTGAACTGAACTTATTAGAGCTGAACTGAAATGAACTTAAATGAAATATTTTATAGGAAAATTTGTAAATTACCACCCAAAAAGAGGTCCTATTTTGAAACTACCACCCATTAAAACTTTTATTTTTAATTACCACTCCTTAAATTAAAAAAAGTTTTCAGATTACCACCTTTTTTGGATTTCCGGTGGAATTTCCGTTTGAGGGCCCCACATTACTAACTTCTCTCCTTTTTTATCTTCCATTCCCTCGACCTAACCTTCTGATTGTTACATTAAACTCAAAAAACAACTTCTCTCATCAATTCCTTCAATTAATTCATCCAAAAGCATCAATCTTTTCCCTCCTTCCTTCCTTTAATTCTATGTCAAATTCGCAGCTACCCCTAAAGGGTTGAATCAAAACCCTAACTTTTTTTTTCTTTTTTTTTTTTTCTGCAAATTAAATGCTTTATTCTCCTCCATTTCTGCAAGACATAATCCAAAAACAAAAAAGGAACTAGCTTAGGGCCTGTTCTCATTGACTGAACTCAGCTGAACTGAACTGAAATGAATATTTTATAAGAGAAGGAAATTAGGAGCTGAACTGAACTGAACTGAACTGAACTGAATTTCAACGTACGAGAACAGACCCTTACAACTTTATTCAACATTTAATCATTCAAATCTTTTATTGACAAAACACAACACATAATAAACAATTATTCAACATAATAAACAATTATTCAACAAAATTGGACAACATTAAGTCGAATCAGCGGAAATCTAACAGAAACGCCCAATTAATTTCAGACAAGTAGCCTAATTGCAAAAAAACCCAATTTAATTAACCCATGAACCCTAATTTCTAAATTGGCGAAAAAACCTAAATTATGAAGTTGTGGATTCATACCTTAGATGCGAATTGAGAGTATGAACTTCAGTGGATAAATTCTTCACATAATACCAGCTGAAAATTGAGGAAATTTGGTTGACATTGGGGCAAAAGTTGTGATTTGAAGTTGGAGAATTTATAAACAAAAAAAAATCGGGGAAGAGAGTCAAAAGAGTCAAATTAGCCGTTATTAGCCGTTGTGTGGGACCCTCAAACGGAAATTCCACCGGAAATCCAAAAAAAGGTGGTAATTTAAAAAAAAAATTAATTTAAGGTGTGGTAATTTAAAATAAAATTTTTAACGGGTGGTAATTTCAAAACAAGCTCCTTTTTGGGTGGTAATTTACAAATTTTCCTATTTTATAAGAGAAGGAAATTAGGAAATGAAATGAACTGAATTGAACTTATTAGAGCTGAATTGAACTGAAAATAATCGTATGAGAACAGACTCTTACACGATCAATGTTATAAATTAGGAAAATTTCACATTTGCTACCCCTTTAATTTTTTATTTTATATTACTACCACCCAAACACACTAACTGTTATAATCACTACCACTTGACTTACACTGTTAGTATTTCCGTTACCACCACCCAACCACCGTCCAGCCACCACTCCTTCCCACCCACCAGCTGCCAATCCGCCGCAACCACCACTCACCGTCCAGCCCAGCCACCAAGCCACTGCCATAGTTGCCTGAGCCCAATCCCCTGCTGCCCGCGACTCCGACCACCCTGATTGTCGGCGCCGGTGTCGCATTCCCAGCCCCTCGAAAACCCGATTAGCCCCTCTCTCCCCTCGAAACCCACCTCAATCTCAGTCCCTCTCCCCTCGAAAAAAAGAAAAAAAAAAGAAAAACCTAAACTACCCAGCCACCATCCCCGCGCCACCACCCCCTTCCCCCCCAACTCACCGCACCCCTCCCCGAAACCACCACCCGCGTCGCACCACCAGCCCCAACCCACCTGAACCCCCCCTCCCTTTCCCGCAACCGCGTCGCCCCCAAAAACCCAAAACCCTCGTCCCAAAAAAAGGCCAAGAATCTGGCCTTAAAAGGCCGAAATCGGCCAGTTAAGGCCACTGAGCCCCAAAACCGGCCGATTTCGCCCATTTGTGGCCAGATTCGTGGCCGTGGTGGGATCTAGGGTTTTAGTTTTGGTGGTTTTGGGGGCGACGCGGTTGCGGGAAAGGGAGGGGGAGGGTTCAGGTGGGTTGGGGCTGGTGGTGCGACGCGGGTGGTGGTTTCGGGGAGGGGTGCGGTGAGTTGGGGGAGCGGGGGTGGTGGCTGGGTAGTTTAGGTTTTTCTTTTTTTTTTTTAATTTTTTTTTAATTTATTTTTTTAATTTTTTTGGCCAATAATAACACGACACGTGTCGTTATGGACCCACTTAACGGAAAATCTAACGGATTCCGTTAAGTGGTAGTGATTATGAAAGTTAGTGTGTTTCGGTGGTAGTAAAATAAAATAAAATTTTAAAGGGGTAGCAAATGTGATATAGGGTCCTTTTGCTGGGAGCAAATGTGAAATTTTCCTATAAATTATAATGCATATTTTTACTCTTTTACAAATGGCCACATACAAGACGGTTTAATAAGTATATCAATTTAAAAAAACGGAGGGAGTAATTGTTCAACTTTTTTGTTTTTAAAAATGTGACAAAATTCGCCAACGAGAACACCCGGCAAATCCCTAATTTATCCCTATCTCCCTAATAACTCCTGCATTTCCCATAACTACTTCTCAGCGTACTCACACACTCACCCCACCACCACCATCACCACCACTTCCTCCTTTCGCCGGCGATTCCTTCGCGTCGACGCCGTCTCTGCCCTCCTAGGCGGCGTTCTTCTAACGTCCGCCGTATTCGCCAGCGTCTCCGCCTCCCTCCGGTGTCTCCATCTTCCTCTCTCTCCTAAGAAATCAAAATTAATCCACCAGATCTGAACACATCGTCTTCGAATTTTCCGACGAACATTTGATTCTGCTTTCTTTTGAATTTCGGTTAGATCCGATACCTAATTTTACTTGTTTGATAGTATTATTTTTTCAAAATCAATTTGGGGAATATGATAAAATGATGGTTGACCTAGGTTACTGAATGTAGACAGGTATAAAAATTGATAGTTGTAATCTTTTGTAGATCATACAGTATTACGAGAATGGCTGACAAATCGAAGCCGACGATGTCGACGATATACCTTTATGTACCTAATATAATTGGTGAGTTTTGCTAATATTAATTGAATTGAATTTTATCTAGTTTTTGGTGAAATGAATTACATTGTTAATTTAATTCTATGTATGTAAATGCAGGGTACATTAGAGTTATAATGAATTGTGTTGCATTTGCAATATGCTTTTCTCACAAGGGCCTTTTTTCAATTCTGTATTTTATAAGGTAATTGTGGACTACTGCTTACATAATTTCATCTATATTTCTCTTATTGATGGTGATTGTCTCGTCGATTTTTTGAGTAGTTGCTGAAGTTTGAATCTTTGGTTGTAGCTTTGTGTGTGATGGTATAGATGGATGGTTTGCTCGTAAACTTAATCAAGGTATGACTTTTATACATTTTGTGCGTTTTGAGAGAATGTCTTGTTTATTTATGATAACTTTAATGTTAGATAAAAGCAAAAGGGTTGCTTGCGGATAAGATTATGAGTTGTGGCGGTTTTCGATGATTTCTTATTGATAATAGGATTTTCTAGCATTAGGTATGTTATGTTGAGTTGGACCACATTAATTTGCTCTGACTTTATGCTCATTGTCTCTCCAGTATCAACATTTGGTGCCGTTTTGGATATGGTGACAGACAGGTCTGTCCCTTATTTCCGTCCCTCCATTGCTATTTATCCCTTCCGTTCCGCTTTGCTATTGTAGTAATGCCCTGTTAACTTTTTATAGAAATGTTGTGAGCTGAATAGCTGATTACCCCTTTCAAGTCCTATCTCAAAATGTGTATACTACAATTTATCTATTAAATTGTATGCTGCTGAGAAGTGAAGCATTTATTGCAGTATTGATCGATGGAATTTTATATTTTCCTGCTACCTGTACTTACATCTAGTAATGTGAATATTTCAGGATTAGTACTGCTTGTTTGCTAGTAATACTGTCTCAAATATACCGGTAAGTTCTAAATTTCAATGTAATTTATGTTCGCTTGTGCTTGTTACATAACTATGCATCTAATTTTTGTAGTTTTTTGCAGGCCTAGCCTGGTTTTCTTATCACTGCTTGCCTTGGATATAGCGAGTCATTGGTTCCAAATGTACAGGTATTCTGAATTTCTGATCCATCTGCCCAACATCATTTCTTGAATGTTCTTCTTCTTCTATATTCGGTGATTTCATCTATTTCCTTACTGCAGTACTTTCTTGACCGGCAAGACTAGCCATAAGGATGTAAAAGACAGTTCTAGCTGGCTGTTCCGATTGTATTATGGAAACAGAATGTTTATGGCATATTGTTGTGTTTCATGTGAGGTAATGAGTCTTTGTTTTGTATGCCAGATGCAGCAGTTGATACAATTTCAATGTTTATGTCACTAATGTCATAAATCCACAGGTTCTGTACATAATCCTCTTTCTCCTTGCAAAGAACCAAACTGAAGATGTGGTTGATGTGAGCAATCTTTTATCCTACTACTATTTTTTTTCCTTTTCAAGACAAAAGGGAAATTTATTAGAAATTTTGGAAACTTCAGCTATCATTTTAATTAATTAATTATTATTATCATTATTATCATTATTTTTTTTTTATATATATCTGCTTAAGTTTTCTCTTGTGCATTCTTACCGCAGGTATTACTTTCATCCAGAAAACATAGCTTGGCTCTCTTTCTTCTGGAAGTTCTAGTTCTTTTTGGATGGGCGGTCAAGCAAACAATCAATATTATTCAGGTAATTCTTGATTTTATCCTCATATTGTGCCTTTTATTTTCTTCACTATTGTGTTTAAGACTTCTGAGCTATGTTCTTTATTTAATTGGTGTACTTTCACAATTAATTTGATTATCCAAATGTACGATATTTTTTCTTGACAGGTGCAAAACATTTAGTAGTTATAAGGAATTCATATTTCAAGTGTTAAAATTTTTTGGTGGGCTCCCTTTATAAACTCTCTTGGAATTAATGAAGTACTCCCTCCGTCCTTAAATTAACATTTCATTTTTCTTGGCACACTGTTTTAAGAGAGGAGTATTGGCACATTAAAGTTGAATTTATAAAGGTAATAAAAATTATTGATGTTTTAAAAGCAGAGATAATATAGAGGGTTATATGGGTTTTGTTGATTAGAAGGAATATATAAAAGAAGTTAGTGGATTCCCCACCCAAATGAAAAATGCGGCTTTTAATTTGTGACTTGAATTTTGGGAGTAATAGGGTTTATATTTAGGATGGAGGGAGTGAGACAGTAGTTTAAATTATTTACTTAGATAAGGATATCCTGCTATTCCTGCATGATGGATTTAGGGTTCTCAGTTGTCTTTGGTATCAGCTAGGAATTGGATGAATTCTCAGTGCTCCACCATCAAATGAAAGAGCTTTGTGATTTAGTTGGTAATTAAATCGTGACCAACTTAGATTTTGATCAGTCTCCATCCCCTATTTCGTATGTCATGATTTACTCCCCCCCCCCCCCCCCCCCCCAACAACAACAACAACAACAAAAAAAACAAAAACAAAAAAACCCTATTTTGCTGGTTTAATAGTGTCCCCAATATTTGTATGCTGGAGGACGGATTTCATCATCTGGGAACCAACATAAGGGGGACTGTGATCAGTATCAATTTTCCTTTTCTTTCTGTTCATGGGCCATTCTTTTTAACTAAATCCTTCAAGATCTTGACTAGCTGGGAGGGCCTTTTCTTTTTTGTACGGATGAAATGGAGCTAGCTTTTTGACCTGGGATCTCTGTTTCCTTTCAATACCTTTGATGGTGTGGGCGTTTGGCTGATCAAAAGATGAACTTTACCAGAGAGGGGGAAGCTTGATGATGCGGAATGCTTCCTGCTCCAGTCATTTTCCCTTCTTTCTTTTGACTAATAGGATACATGATTGAGCACTTCCTTACCTTGATTGTGTAAGAGTATTAGATTCCTCCCTGTGCATCATCTTCCATAACCACTACTCCTTTGGTTCTTTATCTGCTTCTTGATTCTCATGGATCTATGGAATTTCTGCTTCCCTTAAACAAGAGGTGTGGGGGACTTCCCTTCATGATGATGGTAAAAGTGCTTTCCCCCTCTTTTATAACTTTCGAAGCTGAAAGAGGACATGCACTAGGATAAGTGAGGAAACTTACGATCAATGAGCACCAACTTTTAGGAACCTGAATTATCAATATATGTATAAGTTGTAACTTTGTTGCCCTTTGCAGGACTTGAGAAATTCTACATGTACATTTTTTTTTTTCTTCTCCTGAAGCCTTCTGTTACAGTCCTAAAACTAGGAGTCTTCTGTTGTCTCCATTGTGAGACAGCTAGAATTAGGTTACGATCTGCTCACCTCCTCTTCAAATTCTCAGGGGCTTTCCCTTATTAACTTAGAATGGTTTGTCTGACCCATCTAAATCCTTGCTGACTTTCAGTCTGCAATATATCCTATCTAATGTTGCTTGAGACAGTTTTAATATGATTATTCATTCCTCTGGATCACTCTAACTCTATATGATTCCCCCTACATCACTATCATCAATTCATCATCGTTGTCACTTAGGTAAAAAGCCATGAGAAGCAAGATAAGTTAATAATTCATGATATAAAACCTTTATACAACCCAGCAATGAAATTCTCAATTTATTGATACCCTCTAACAGTAATAACAGCATATGGACAAACAACTCTTTATACACGAGGAAAACACAAAATTATGAACTTGAAAGTGTACAGAAGAATCTGGTGCAGCCTAGAAATTGTAGTGGTTTACTCACCTGCTTTCATGAACGTAGTTTAACTTCCGCTGGCTACTGGTGAGATTGGAACAGCTGGATCTTGGAAGGATTCCCTTGCAAGGGCTTTTTTTTTTTTTTTTTTTTTTTTTTTGCTACTGCTAATCATCCATTCGAGTAGGAATGTTATGCCTTATTTTCTTTGTATAGTAGATAAGCTTCTTCAATATTTGAACTAACTTGCCGTTTTTTCTTTCTGCACAACTGCTGGTCTGATGTTAAAAGCTTCTTTACATCCCTGTATTTAACTCTTATTTCATTCCATGATTACCAGCTTAAAACCGCCGCAGATGCATGTGTTCTGCATGACATTAACAGAAAGCAGAAGGCATAATTTGGTCACCTTTCGATTTCTTATGCTCCACTCTCTTGAATTCTCATTTGAGCGTGATGACGCTAGTGGCATTCCTCACCACATTGAAAGAACTACTGGTGATTTGCTGCTATTCAGGAATGCACAGATGAATTTGTGTCTCAGCTAATTGAATTCTCCCCAGCATGGCCAGCAGGTCTTTCGGATTAACCCTGAGGAGTTCTTGTGGATAATGATCTGATCAGTTTTTAGTTTTGAGGCTAATGTTATGCTCATTTTACTTTGATCAGTTGATGCTTTTCTTGTACTTTGATTGATGGGGTGCACATAAAAACATTTAATATTAGTAGAATAGTAGATGATAAATTTGATTAATGTATGGTGGTTGTGTTTTGTGACTACTTGTCTCATTTGCTCGCTATGCTTTTAGCCTGCATTATATTTTCTTACTTTGTATTAATTGAAAGCAAATCGTTACTGAAGTAAAAATCTTGATGGCTTATCCATCTGGGTCATGTTACTCAAGACTGATTTTCAGAGGAAAGAATTATGCTAAATTATAAACTGTACGGTCTGTACCTGACTAATCCGCGAAATAGGATATTTCGGGTGTTGCTAAGTAATTGCCTGCAGATCTGATCTGAAACCCTTAGTACCAATGGGAGCTCACTGATACACCAATAATCAGTTGAAGGTGGCCATATTCTAAAATCATTACTGCTAATACTACTTTCTAGAGAAACATTAATATCTTTGGATGCCTTGTACACGATCTGTGGTGAAGTTTGTGTAACCATTCTTCTTACAAAGAATAGGGACATCTCTAAAGGGCTATTAACTGTGTACATTGTGCATGATACAAACAACTAAATGTATTTTTGTACATGTGCATCTCGCCTTAATTTTACAACCGGTTTTAAGGTGAACATCTTTGTTCTAAAGACACCAATATTGCACTCTATACATCTTCTATGGTGACATAATGGGTAGCTTAAGAGAGTTACATAAAAAGTATGTATCAATGTATGTATGATGAAAATTGTTCTTCTATGGTGACACAATGGGTAGCTTAAGAGAGTTACATAAAAAGTATGTATGTATGATGAAAATGGTTAAAAAATTAATTGAAACATAACCATTAGGAAAAGCACCCAAAATGACAAAAAATAAAATCAAAAACTACTTCCTGAGTTATCTTGTTAATTACTCGCTCCTTATTTTATTACTTGTTTTCACTTTCTTTTACGGTCATTTTTCTTACTAGTTTCCATTCCAATTTTGGAATCTATTTACATTATTTATTATTTTTCTTCCCACTAGTGGTAACGTCATATCATATTTTGATATTTTTCATATTTTCTCTCCGCCCCATTTATACCAATGGTTGTTCATTGGTTAAAGACCGGATCGATGAAGCTGGGATGGAACCTGAATTGGACCATTTTGGACACTTTTTTTTAAAAAAATTTATAATAAATACTAAATTTTAATAATTTTTGGGAAAAAAAAAAGATAAAGGAAAAACAATATTTTAATGTCTTTTTTGTATGTTGAGTACAAAAATGTTTTTTTTTTTTTTTTTTTTTTTGATGGGGAGTACAAAAATGTTCTTAAAATTAAAGTTTTCTATAGAATTTTAACACCCTTACTTATACCTAATTTTTTATTATATTTCATTTTTTGTAAGATTTTATTTATTTAACCAACCCACCACCCATCTTAAGCTAATCTTTCCACTATCTCCTAACATAGTTTAGTTCTCGTCACTTTGGCCCACAACCCAAGTCCTCATGTCCTAGAAATGAAGGTAGTGAAGAGTGTTCTCTTCTCTGCAATGTTCCATAAGTTCCATCCATGGCCATGGCCTCCATCATGACATCACCTTCTTTAGACTCATATACATCACATTCTTTAACCCATATGAATTTAACGACTCAACAAGTCAAATAATTCTCAGTAATAGCAACATCTATCTTCCTTTTCTAAGCCTTAGTCCGCCATGAGTTTTCACTATGAATTAAGATGGTTGCTTTTACTTATTAATCTACTTGTTTCTTCGGCCTGAATTCTATCTTTAGTGATAGCTCTCAAACCTTTTCCAAAACCATACCACTTCTTATGGTTGTGCTCTTCTTCCTCTCTACATCTTTCGTAGTTTTCTTCTCCGCCGTTGATCTTACCCACGGCCTCGGCATCCTCTTACTCATTTGTCATCCTCTTTCCTCAAATCCCAAAATCTAGCCCAAATTGCTGCAAAAACAACCTAAATTGCTCAAATCAGGTACGTTTTTCTTCGATTTTGTTCTAATTTTATGAATTTTGCAGGAGTTAAAGCCGAGTTTTTATATTTTTGATTTGATTTTCAATAATTTCGGCGATTTTAGGGTTCAAACTTCGGCGATTTGAGGGTTCAAACTTAGCGTTGGAATTTCAGCGATTTTAGTGTTCAAATTTCAGCGATTTCATTGTTAGAATTTCGCAATACGAGGTTATTTCACCGCTGCTCTTGATTATTAGATAATTTTAGCCCATTTTTTCGATTTTTGCATATTAATTAGTTCGATTTATGTTCGAATTATTTTGTTCGATTTTTGTTGTTGTTGTTTTTTTTTTTTTTTTTTTTTTTTTTTTTTTTTTTTTTTTTTTCTGTCAATTTCGAATAGATTTTCAAGAATTTCTCAATTTTTGGTTTTTTTTTTCTTCAAATTTAAACAATTGATTATAGATCTGTCAATTTTTGTTCGATTTTTGCTTCAGTTTTTTATGATTTATTGTATATCAGTGCAAAATGTATTAGACTTCTGTGATTTGTAAATAAACTTAGCATGTTCCAAATTATTTATCAGCATATTCGAAACTCTTTCTCAACATGTTCTAAATTAGTTATTTACAAGTGAAAGATCCATCATTGATTTACAGTTTTGGCACTAATACTAAGTTTCAGTCCTTTGTACTGTTCTTGAGCCATTCAAGATATGAGGCATTTCCACCAGTAATAAGCATATCTTATCCTACTCAAATAATAAATGAAAAAATAAGGTCCTTCAGAGCCTACAATTAAGAATTCGATGAATAATCACAGGTAAGTGAGGAAACAACCATAGTCAGGTGCTCGAAAACTCACATGTCAGGTTTCACGCATAAGTACAAAACAAAACTCAAAATACACTTGTATAATGTTCTAAAGTTTTTTTTTAAAAAAAAAAAAATTATGTTCTAAACTCATTCTATACAACGATTGAGATTTATCTAATGATTGAGATTTAATCATGTCCGAAATTGTTTTTGAGTTTTGTTATAATTATGATATCATGTTCTAAACTATTTTTCAGCATATTCTAAACTATTCCTATGTTTAAAATATATTACTAATGTTGGAATGTTACTAATGTTTAGTATTTCTATTATATTGTAAAGTATTTCTATTATGTTCTAAGGTTTTCTATTATGTTCTAAAGTATTTCTATTACGATCTAAAATTTTCTATTATATTTTAAAGATTATCATATATGTTTGAAATTATTTATATTGCATGTCAATGTTTTAAAGTACTTTTGATTATATTTTAAAGATTATCATATATGTTCTAAATCATTTATATTTAATTTTAAAGGAAAGTTGTTGAAAATAAAGCGAAAGTAATTAACAAAGCTGAATTTCAGAAACATGTGCAAAGTCTAAAACGAAAAAAAAGTAGCAAGCTTCCATCAAGGATCCAACCACCTAGAAAAATGACAAAAAAAAGGAAGAAGAAGATGATGACGATGATGAGAATGATGATCAAGATAATATTAATGATGAGATGGATGGACCAAAGTTGGAGGAGAAAGATGATAAAAGAGAGGACCTAAAAGATGATAATAAAAAGAATCTAAATTATTTGTTGATGTTCTAAATTATATGCTAATGTCATAAATTGCATGTTTATATTCTACATTCATGCTTATGTTCTAAAGTAAATGATTTATTTGATATGTAACTTTATTTTTGTAAGTTACATGCTTACATTTCCAAGTTTATGTTTTAAATTATATACATATGTTCTAGATGTTATTTTTATAACAATAACCTATCTGCTTATGTTCTAAGTTACATGTTCTAAACAATAAACTTATGTTAAAAAGTTTGTGTTCTAATTCAATTTTTTTTTTCTCCTAATTTGTATTCTTATAATCTGATATGATTGCGCATGTTATAAAACTATGTGCTCATGTTAATACCATGTGCTCATTATAAACTATGTGCTTACAATGCTTAAGTGTTTTGAAAAAAAAATATGAAAAGTAATAAAAAAAAAATGATTGAAAAAGAAAAGGATGATGAAGATGTCAAAGTAATCAAAGAGGGAAAAAAAAAAAAAAAAAAAAAAAAAGAGATCAGTTTATCAAAGAGTTACTGCTAAGGAATTGATGAAACAAGTGTTGATAGATCTTTTTGATAAGAATAAACAAGCAATTAAGAAAATTGGATTTAGAGTTTTTTGGAATTGGATGTACCACATTATGTTGATTCTTGGTAACCAGTGGCATTAACTTTTATTTTTTGTTTTTATGATTTAAAGATCAACTATTATGTTCTATGTTCTAAAGTTTAATTATTATGTTAATTTTTATTTTTATTTCTATTCTAATCTATATGTATTTTGTATTCTAAACCTTTAATTTAAATCTAGGTTGACTGAACAACTTCTTACTAATTTTGATCCCAAAAGATGTTGCTTGATGCTAACGGAGAGAGAAGAAGAAATAATTTTTTGATGAAATTGATGTTCACATGACATATGGATTGCCAATGGGAGATATTGCAATTCTTGATACAAAAGAAAATAGGAATGTGAAATGTGCAAACTTTATGCAAAAATGGAGAAAAAACTTTAACCTTGAAGTGGTATGAATATTTTTATGTGTGCTTGTATTCTAAATTTGTTATTTGGCTTATGTTCTAAATTATATTTTTGCAAATTTACGTTGAAAAAACTTTGACCTTGAACTGGTATGAAAATTACTTTAAAACACACATTATGTTGTATATATCTATGTGTGCTTGTACATTACATGTTATTCTGATTATGTTCTAATGTATATATTTATACTCTAAATTAATGTTTTTAGTTACATGTGTATGTTGTTAAAGTAATTCTTATTATGTTCTTATTTACATATCAATGTTCTAAAGTATTTCTAATAATGTTCTAAATTATACATCTATGTTTTAAAGTATTTTTGACTGATTTCTAAATTACATGTCAATGATCTAAAGTATTTCTAATAACTTATTTTTATAATTTTGTAAAGTATTTATGATTATGTTCTAAATTATTTAAGTTTATGTTCTATGGTATTTTTAATTATGTTCTAAATTACTTGCCCATGTTCTAAATTGCTTGTCCATGTTCTAAATTACTTACAGGGTGCTCCAACAAATGGATAATTGATTAGTAGGATCCAAAAGGTGAAAGAGGTAGATGAAACACAAGATCAAGTTTCGGATGAATTCATTTGGAATTTCTTGGTTTGTGTGGTTAATAGTTGCATCCGTTCAGCTAATAGCAACCGACTATACATTTAGTTTTTGTATAGTTGCAAGGATACAAAGAATATAATTAAGTTGGATTGGTGCAAATTTGTTAAGGAGCACTTGATGGAAACTTTTAAAAAATGGCTAGATTGAAAATCTTTCTTCACGGGTCCTTTAATCTTTCTTATGTTAATTTTTAATTTTTTAACATTCTTTATATATGTTATTTATATTATGATAAAAACGCACTAAAATGGTATACTTAATTAACCTAATTTTAAGTTATTCTGATTATGTTCTAATGTACATATCTATGTTCTAAATTACTTGTTTATGTTCTAAAGTAATACTGATTATGTTCTAAGTTACATGTCTGTGTTCTAAAGTAAATCTAATGATGTTCTAAATTATATATCTATGTTCTAATTTACATATCAATGTTCTAAAGTATTTCTAATGATCTTGTAGTTATCCTATTTTGATCGGGTACAAAAGAAGGGGTTAGAGATACCAAGTGGAGTTCCACTAATATCATTGTGGAACCAAGAAAGATTTCATACAAGATTCAAGTTTGAGAAATACCTTGGATTTGAAAAGGGAAAAGTATTAGAAAGAATGAAATTGAATGTGGTATGATTTTTTTTTTTTTTTTTATTATATGCTTATGTTCTAAAGTTTATACTATATGTTCTAAACTTTATGATATATGTTCTAAAGTTTATTGTATATGTGTTTTAAAGTTTATTATGCATGTTTATTTTATGTTCTAAAGGAAAAGAAAAGTGAAGGTCCATCAATGGTAATTATCGTTTTATATTTATCCATACATTATGTTTATGCATGTATTCTAAAATTTTTAATTTATATTTAAAAGGAATTAGACATTGGGACATGTCCAATTTAGAAATAAATTAAACATGTTTAATTTCTAAATTGGACATGTCCCAATGTATTTGGCGACTTTTCATCATTGAATTTCTTCAATTCTATGTTCATTAACATATCCAATTCTTCTATGAATGTCGGCTCATCGAAGAAATGTTGATCTTGACTAGATATAGAAGAACTTTTTTTCGGTTGTCTTTCTTCTTCTTGATTTACCAATGGCTACATATAAGAATACATAATTTAGAATCCAATAAGGCATTTATACATGTTGAACTATTATAAATATAAAAATTACACTTTAGAACATAGGCTGAAAATAGTTTAGAACATGATTATAATACCTTTGTGGTATACTTGCACCAAATGTTCTCTATAAGATGGTACATTTTCCCAATTGTTTCTTCCTCAACAAAAAGATCTTTTGTTTGGTCCAACATGCTATACATCTCTTTCACATTCGATGCAAGACTTTTTCCCAAATCTCCAAATTTGCTTAAAAAACCATAATAATTTAGAATATAAAATAATGAATATTTAAAACATTATAGAAATAAGTAAATAAATTAATAAAAAAAATATTAAAACATTACCATTATGTAATTTGGAGACGTGATAGAATTACAAGCCATGGATTGGTTTTCCATAACTTTCTCCTTTCCTTTGTCTTTCCCTTGATTTTTTAACAATGCAATGAACTGTTTTTCATTACTTTCTTCTCCCCTTGTTTTTCTCTAATTGTCAAGGGTTGCTCTTTTTTCTTGCCTTTGTCTTTCCCTTGTCTTTTTTCAAATTCCTTTTAAATGTAAATTAAAAATTTTAGAATACATGCATAAACATAATGTATGGATAAATATAAAACGATAATTACCATTGATGGACCTTCACTTTTCTTTTCCTTTAGAACATAAAATAAACATGCATAATAAACTTTAAAACACATATACAATAAACTTTAGAACATATATCATAAAGTTTAGAACATATAGTATAAACTTTAGAACATAAGCATATAAAAAAAAAAAAAAAAAAAATCATACCACATTCAATTTCATTCTTTCTAGTACTTTTCCCTTTTCAAATCCAAGGTATTTCTCAAACTTGAATCTTGTATGAAATCTTTCTTGGTTCCACAATGATATTAGTGGAACTCCACTTGGTATCTCTAACCCCTTCTTTTGTACCCGATCAAAATAGGATAACTACAAGATCATTAGAAATACTTTAGAACATTGATATGTAAATTAGAACATAGATATATAATTTAGAACATCATTAGATTTACTTTAGAACACAGACATGTAACTTAGAACATAATCAATATTACTTTAGAACATAAACAAGTAATTTAGAACATAGATATGTACATTAGAACATAATCAGAATAACTTAAAATTAGGTTAATTAAGTATACCATTTTAGTGCGTTTTTATCATAATATAAATAACATATATAAAGAATGTTAAAAAATTAAAAATTAACATAAGAAAGATTAAAGGACCCGTGAAGAAAGATTTTCCATCTAGCCATTTTTTAAAAGTTTCCATCAAGTGCTCCTTAACAAATTTGCACCAATCCAACTTAACTATATTCTTTGTATCCTTGCAACTATACAAAAACTAAATGTATAGTTGGTTGCTATTAGCTGAACGGATGCAACTATTAACCACACAAACCAAGAAATTCCAAATGAATTCATCCGAAACTTGATCTTGTGCTTCATCTACCCCTTTCACCTTTTGGATTCTACTTATCAATTGTTCATTTGTTGGAGCACTCTGTAAGTAATTTAGAACATGGACAAGTAATTTAGAACATAATAAAAAATACCTTAGAACATAAACTTAAATACTTTAGAACATAATCATAAATACTTTAGAACATTATAAAAATAAATTATTAGAAATACTTTAGATCATTGACATGTAATTTAGAAATCAGTCAAAAATACTTTAAAACATAGATGTATAATTTAGAACATTATTAGAAATACTTTAGAACATTGATATGTAAATTAAAACATAATAAGAATTACTTTTAGAACATACACGTGTAACTAAAAACATATTCAAAATTACTTTAAAACATAGACAAGTAATTTAGAGCATAAATATACACATTAGAACATAATCAGAATAACATGTAATGTACAAGCACACATAGATATATACAACATAATGTGTGTTTTAAAGTAATTTTCATACTAGTTCAAAGTCAAAGTTTTTTCAATGTAAATTTGCAAAAATATAATTTAGAACATAAGCCAAATAACAAGTTTAGAATACAAGCACACATAAAAATATTCATACCACTTCAAGGTCAAAGTTTTTTCTCCATTTTTGCATAAAGTTAGCACATTCCACATTCCTATTTTCTTTTGTATCAAGAATTGCAATATCTCCCATTGGCAATCCATATGTCATGTGAACATCAATTTCATCAAAAAATATTTCTTCTTTTCTCCCCAGGTAGCATCAAGCAACATCTTTTGAGATCAAAATTAGTAAGAAGTTGTTCTGTCAACCTAGATTTAAATTAAAGGTTTAGAATACAAATTACATATAGATTAGAATAGAAATAAAAAATAAAAATTAACATAATAATTAAACTTTAGAACATTAATAAGAACTTTATAAGAATTAGAACATAATAGTTGATCTTTAAATCATAAAAACAAAAAATAAAAGTTAATGCTAGTGCTTACCAAGAATCAACATAATGTGGTGCATCCAATTCCAAAGAAGCTCCAAATCCAATTTTCTTAATTGCTTGTTTATGCTTATCAGAAAGGTCTGCCAACACTTATTTCATCAATTCCTTAGCAGTAACTTTTTGATAAGCTGATCTCTTATTTTTTTTTCCTCTTTGATTACTTTGACATCTTCATCATCCTTTCTTTTTCAATCTTTTTTTTCTTACTTTTCATATTTTTTTTTCAGAACACTTATGCATTGTAAACACATAGTTTACAATGAGCACATAGTATTAACATGAGCACATAGTTTTATAACATGCGCAATCATATCATATTATAAGAATACAAATTAGGAGAAAAAAGATTTGAATTAGAACACAAACTTTTTAACATAAGTTTATTGTTTAGAACATGTAACTTAGAACATAAGCAGATAGGTTATTGTTATAAAAATAACGTTTAGAACATATGTTTATAATTTAAAACATAAACTTGGAAATGTAAGCATGTAACTTACAAAAATAAAGTTACATATCAAATAAATCATTTACTTTAGAACATAAGCATGAATGTAGAATATAAACATGCAATTTATGACATTAGCATATAATTTAGAACATCAACAAATAACTTAGATTTTTTTATTATCATCTTTCACGTCCTCTCTTTTATCATCTTTCTCCTCCAACTTTGGTCCATCCATCTCATTATTAATATTATCTTGATCATCATTCTCATCATCGTCATCATCTTCTTCTTCCTTTTTTTTTTTAATTTTTTTTTTCATTTTTCTAGGTGGTTGGATCCTTGATGGAAGCTTGCTACTTTTTTTTCGTTTTAGACTTTGCACATGTTTCTGAAATCCAGCTTTGTTAATTACTTCCGCTTCATTTTCAACAACTTTCCTTTAAAATCAAATATAAATGATTTAGAACATATATGATAATCTTTAAAATATAATCAAAAGTACTTTAAAACATTGACAAGTAATATAAATAATTTCAAACATATATGATAATCTTTAGAATATAATAGAAAACTTTAGATCGTAATAAAATACTTTAGAACATAATAGAAAACCTTAGAACATAATAGAAATACTTTACATTACAATAGAAATACTTTTAAACATAAGGGAAAACTTTAGAACATAAGGGAAAAATAATACATAAACTTTAATTACCTTTTTTTTCCATAAGTAATTTTTTCATCTAGTATATAGTAATTTCTTCTTCTGATTTTTCTTCATTTTGGCCCTGCATTTTGCTGCAATTTTAAGAAATAAAAGACATTAGTAACATTTCAACATTAATAATTTATTTTAAACATAGGAATAGTTTAGAATATGCTGAAAAATAGTTTAGAACATGCTATCATAATTATAACAAAACTCAGAAACAATTTCGAACATGATTAACAAAAAAAAAGAGTTTAGAACATGATTAAATCTCAATCATTAGATAAATCTCAATCGCTTTATAGAATGAGTTTAGAACATATTTTTTTTTTTTTAAAAAAAAGAGTTTAGAACATTACAAGTGTATTTCTACAACTAATCCTTCAGGGCAGCAGCATGCTAAGTATGTGAGTTTTGTTTTGTACTTATGTGTGAAACCTGACATGTGAGTTTTCGAGCACCTGACTATGGTTGTTTCCTCACTTACCTGTGATTATTCATCGAATTCTTAATTGTAGGCTCTAAAGGACCTTATTTTTTCATTTATTATTTGAGCAGGGTAAGATATGCTTATTACCGGTGGAAATGCCCCCTATCTTGAATGGCTCAAAAACAATACAAAGGATTGAAACTCAGTATTAGTGCCAAAACTGTATCTCAATGATGGATCTTTCACTTGCAAATAACTAATTTAGAACATGCTGAAAAAGAGTTTCGAACATGCTGAGAAAGAGTTTCGAACATGCTGAAAAATAATTTGGAACATGCTAAGGTTATTTACAAATCACAGAAGTCTAATACATTTTGCACTAATATACAATAAATCATCAAAAACTGAAGCAAAAATCGAACAAAAATTGACAGATTTATAATCAATTGTTTAAATTTGCAGAAAAAAAATTCAAAAATTGTGAAATTCTTGAAAATCTGTTTGAAATTGACAGGAAAAAAAACAACAAAAATCGAACAAAAAAACTAATTAATATGCAATATTCAAACAAGAATCGAAAAAAATAGGCTAAAATTATCTAATAATCAAGAGCAGCGGTGAAATAACCTCATATTGCGAAATTCGAACACTAAAATCGTTGAAATTTGAACATTAAAATCGCTGAAAGACCAGCACTAAGTTTGAACCCTACAATCGCCGTAGTTTGAACCCTAAAATCGCCGAAAATTATTGAAAATAAATCAGAAATATAAAAAATCGGCTTTAACTCGTGAAAAATTCATGAAAATCATGCGAAATTCATAAAATTAGAACAAAATCGAAGAAAAACGTACTTGATTTGAGCAATTTAGGTTGTTTTTGTAGCAATTGGGCTAGATTTTGGGATTTGAGGAGAGAGAAAGTAAAGAGGATTGAAAGTTTGAGGAGAGAGAAAATTTTGGACGGTTGGGGAGGGTTTAGGGGGAGGTTTTTTGTTTTAATCCTGACTGCTCAACCTAATCTAATCCTACGGATGAGATTGGTTCTTATATAACTTGAGTTCTTATATAAGAAGGGGTTCTTACCGGATCCCTTCCATATATATAGAGGAGGAATCCGGTAAGAACCTCTCCTTATATAAGAACGCTTTCTTATGTAGGAACACCTTATGTTCTAAACTTTTTCCTTAGGTTCTAAATTTTATTTTTCTTATGTTTTAAAGTTTTTCCGATATTCAAAATTTTTCTAATGATGTTCCAAATTATTTCCTATGTTCTATTTTTTTTTTTTTTGGAAAATGATATACATAGCCATTAGGGCTACATATAAGTAGTGAATTTGCACTTGGAAATCATAAAAAGTTGAGAAATCACAGAAATATAATCACTAATTACACTGATTTACGCGTGTTTTTGTCATGAATTCCTAATTTTATACAATTTTCAAGGCTCATATATATTGTAAAAAGACTGAGATTGGTTCATATATATATGAGATTATGTGAGAACCAAGTTGAATAATAGGAACTAGGAACCAATCTCAGTCTTTAAACACGCTACATCCGACAGCTCACATCTCACCCGCATTCATTAATGGCATACAAAGTACTACTATTTTTTCCCTTCATATAATATGGAGTAGAAATAAATAACTTTAATTTCACCTCTTAGGCCCCGTTCACTTCACCTTATTTTTGCTGAACTGAAATTATTTTTACTGAAACAAAATTATATTTGCTGAACTTAAATTATTTTTACTGAACTTAAATTAATTTTACTGAAATGAAATTATTTTTTTACTGATTTTATATTATAATTCTTCTTTAAAATAACTGAATTTTACTGAGCTGAATTTATTTTTACTGAACTGAAATAATTTTTACTTTATATTATTTTTTTAAGGTGAAGTGAACAGGGTCTTACTCTATAATAAGTTATAGATCAGGAATTTGTGTCGTAAGTCTAAATATGTTTAGCCCCTACAAGAAAATTACTCAAGATCTGCCAGGCCAAAGTAACCCTAGTAATATTGACCGAGTATCCTCTTTAACACTGAACGAGTAACAACTATTACACTAACGAAGTAACCCCTATAATGACTGGCCACACAGTGTGGCCATCTACTTATTAGAATTTTGTTTATATTTTCATATAAATAAAAAACCCAAAAAAAAATTATGACCCGAATAATGACGAAGTAACCCCTTTAGCACTCACCAAGTAACCCCTATTACACTAATGAAATAACCCTTATAATGACTGTACGGCCAGCTACATATAAGAATTTTACTTATATTTTCATTTTTTTTTAAAAAAAAAATCCAAAAAAATAAAATTATGACCTGAAAATTAAAGGACTTAATAGATTTGAAAACCAAGGATTTTACATTCTGACCAGAACTTAGGTGAGTTAAATGATTTGAAAGTTAACTCTAGGACCTTAAAATAAGGTGAAAAAAAGTGATGAGAGGTCTTTGAAGGTGGTGAAAAGTACCAAAAAAGAGTTCCTTAACTCCTTTTAAAATACTTTATACTTGACTCTACTTCATTATATTTTACTTTTGCAAATTTGTATTATTCACATTCTTATGTTTGACAACATCGGTTAGTTTGGGTAATGTTTATTAATTACTCCGTCATTAATAATTGACCCACATGCTAATATTCTAGTGTAATTTAGACATATATAATATATATCACTTTAGTAAAAAAGTATAAAAAATTGATATTATGAAATTTTATATAATATATATCACTCCGTAGTAAAAAAGTATAAAAAATTGATATTATGAAATTTTATATTAACTAGGGGAGCCTACGCGTGCGTTGCGCACGATACATCTAGCCGTTGTGAGAGAATTATGTATTCAAACCTCAAAGTTTACCGTCGTTTAGTTGTTATTGCATTATACCTGTATTCTTTTTATATATTTTATAATCTCTATTGATCGACCTAATACAAGTATAATGCAACTCGCCAATGTATTACTATATTTTATACTCCCTCCGTGTTTTTTTTAAGTGTTACAGTTTGATCGACACATAATTTTAGACAATTTAATTGACTTAAATAAAATAATATGTAAGTGGTCGGGGTAGTTGAAGTATTAAAAAATTGTAAAAGAAAGATAGTGAGGTTAATAGTTTATTGAAAAATAATGAATATGAGAGGAAATATATAATAAAAAAAAAGTAGTAGTGGATTTGGGTAGAGATCATGAGAGGAAAGAGATATAATATTATAATGTAGCTCTTTGCCAAAAAAAAAGAAAGTGTAACACTTGTTAAAACACGGCCAAATTTGGTAAGTGTAACATTTATTAAAACACAGAGGCAGTAATCTCTATTTGATTCATGTCCTTGATGGATTTATGTTGTATTTTGTTTAAGCCTCTCGTAAACAACATCTAAAATAGGCTCCTTCTCATCCACCAATTTGAAAATTTCAACCTGCAAAGATAGCTTCTCTCACTAGAAAGTGAGTCTCCTTTTGGAGTTCTTGGTTTTCTCAAACCCTAACCCTAGTTCTTGGTTTTCTCCTTCTCTAATCCTAGGTTCTTTCATCTTTCACTTTCAAAAGGTGATTGCCTTTTGATTTTCCTAGATTCCAAGGCATGCAATATCCTTTCTCCATTCTTTTCTCCAAGATCTATCTCACGAAAAACCTTTCCTCTTCTATCAGCTTTTGTTTTGGCCAATAGAATTTGTAGGAGTGCTTTTATTTGCCTTAAGCCCATCAATCTAAAATTTTCATTACTACAGCAAGCAACCGTTGGAGCATTTATGACGGGACACTTGTTCCCTATGTATTTGGGTTTTGCATAATCTGCTAATCCCCTTCTGCAATTTAAGCTCGCATTTACTCCATTTTCTTACACATCCCCTTCTTCCTTTCTTTGTCTCTTTGTTGTAATACCTGAGAAGTATTTAATTAAATTGAATTGTTTTATTTAAAGTATTTTAATTATTTATTTTAAAGGGAAATTATCAATAGTACATTCGTAGTTTTGACTTTTATCAATGATACACTCGTGTTTTTAATAATTATCAGAGATGCACCTGTGGTTTCGACTTTGTCTCACTCATACACCTCTTCCGTTAAAAAAGTGTTAATTTTTTTTTTAAGGGAAAAGCTTTTATAATAATTTAAGATTAATAAAAAATTATTATAAAAACTTAAAAAAAAAAAAAACCCAGCCACCCTCTCCCCACCCTACTGCCACCCGTCCCCCACCCCTGCTCCCTGTCGCCACCAGTCCCTCCTCCCCCACCCATCCGGCGGCCAGCGCCCAGAGCCGACGACCCCACCCACACCCCCCTTTCCCCCACCAAGGCAACCCACCACCCTCTTTTTCCCCCTTTTTGTTTTCCGAACCCCATCCCAAAACCACCCCTAAACGCCGTCCTCCCCTCGAAACTGCCCCCCTCCTCTTCACCTCCCCCCGGAAACCGCCCCTCCACCGGAAACCCCCCCTTAATCGACCGCTTAAGGACTCTAACGCCCTAACCCTCCCTTAATTCGCCAGCGGTTTTAGGGTTTCAATAAGGTGGTGGTTTAGGGTTAGGACCCATAGGGAGTCAATTAAGGGAGGGGGAAAGATGAGGGGAGGTTTCCCGGGGAGGGAGGAGAGGAAGGGGGCGTTTTCGACGGGAGAACGGTGGTTAGGGGTGGTTTTGGGATTGGGGTCGGGAAACGAAAAGGGGGAAATGGAGGGTGGTAGGCTGCCTTAATGGGGGAAAGGGGGGCGTAGGTGGGGTGGCCGGCGCCGGGCGACCCTCTAGGCGTCGGCCGCTGGCTGGGGGGGAGGGGGACCGATGGTGACGGGGAGGAGGGGGTGGCAATGGGGTGGGGAGGGAGGCTGGGTTATTTTTTTTTTTTTTTTTAAAGATTTTAGAATAATTTAGATTTAAAAAAAAAATTAAAATTTTTAACGGTTTTTTAACTTTTCAAACGGAATAGGTGTATTAGTAAGAAAAGTCCAAACGACAGGTGTACCATTGATAAATAATAAAAACACAGGTGTATCATTGATAAAAGTCAATACCACGGGTGTACCATTGATAATATCCCTATTTTAAATAAGTTTGGAAATATTTATAAAAGGAAAGTTTATTTAATTAATTAATTTAATTAAGTTGGGGTTTAATTTAAGGAAAGTTTTATTTTAGTAAAGTTTTATTTTAGTAAAGTTTTATTAGGGAAGGGATTAGGAAAATTAAAAGAGGAAAGTTTAGGGAGAAGGGTTTCTAGAGAAAGGGTATAAATATTCAACACTTGAGGCAAATCAGACTTTGCCAAGAGTGGAGAAAACCTAAGGTAATCTTCTCTCCCTTTTCTCTTTATTTTTCTTTTTCTTTTTCTTTCCCCTTTTCCCCTCCCCCCTTCTCGGCACCACCCTCCCTCACCGCTGACCACCAGCAGCAGGTGGTCGCCGGCCGCCAGCTGCATCATCCGCCGATAGTAGGCAGCCACCGGCGCTGGTAGCTGGCGTGGTGGCTGCCACTGCCACCTCTCCCTTTCGAATAAAAAAAAAATTGAAACTTTGTTTTAAAAATCAATTTAACCCTAGATCTTAATATTAATTATCAGTTTTGGGATTTGATTTTTGATGTTTGATTATGAGTAGTACATTAATTAATTTTTAGATTATGTTTTTAATTAAAAAGCCCCAATTTTTGAAACCCTAGGTTCTTGATTTGTAAATTATTGAAGGATCATGATGTATAATGGTTTAGACTTTTAATTAAAGTGTTTTAAGGCTTAATTACAGCAAGTTTTAATCAAAATATAGTGCTGGAATTTTTGGTAGAGCATTAAAAATCAAGTTTCTTTAAAGAATTTTAATTACCCATTAATTGGGATTAAAGTATGATGTTTTAAATATAATTTCAGCTTATTTTAATTAAATTATGAGAGGTTTTATAATAGTATATATTGCTGGAAATTTGTGTAGAGTGAATTTTAATACTCTTCTATGATTATAAATTGTAGGAGACTTTGAAGTGAGCGATTTTTATTAGTTGTGGCGATTTTAAGATCGTATACAAGGTACATTTGCGTACTTAGAATAATTATGTTGATGTAATAGCATGCTAAATGTGTTTGGTTGATTACAAGTAGTATCATGCTAGGTTTGGAAAGAAAATTATGATTTGGATGTTATTGGCGATTGGATTATGAAGCATGATTTATTTGTGATGGATTATTGAATGGAAAATATAGTTTGGAATGTTATTCATGAACCACATATTTATTTATGGCATGTTAGAGAGCATGTTTAATTAAACTAAATGTTTAATTTGGTTTGGAATATTGAAAAGGAATTTTATTATGGTTCATATAATTTTTATTGATGCTATAAGTATGAGGAAAGAGCTATATAAATGTCTATGTATATGAGGAATAAATTGTATGTTGGTGCCTTAGTGCACTTAAGGTGTTTTTAACACCGAGGGATGTGATTTGTAGCACTTTATGCGTTTAAGGTGTCATTGGCACCGAGGTAGAATTAAAAAGGATTCAACATAAAATATTATGTGGTCACTAATTATTCAAGAATTAAATTGGTATATTTGATTGTTTGTATAATTATTGTTGATTGAATGATTATGGTTTGAGAGTCATCACCAAGTTTAATAATATCTAAATAACGTAAAGTGAAAGAGATTACGCACCAAAACTCTTGGAACGTATATACCTTGAGTATGAACATATCGGGGGAGTTATGGGGTTTTATATTTAACCATAACTTTTACTGGAGTACAGGACACTGTACATTCCTTTTATTATTGTTATGCGCAGGAATTTCGCCACCTATGTGTGGTTATTGATGATGGCACGGTTATCTCCCGTGTCAGTAACCTCAATTTATTTGGGGGAGGTTGAGTGGGAAACCCGTTCGATGCGTAGTCAGCATTAAATAAATTATGTAGTGTCTAGTGAGAAATTTTATTGAATGCTGTATGCTTGAAAAACAGGAACAACGAGGTAAGTTGTGTGTTGATAGGAAATTATATTTTAGTGTGTTAATTACGCTTATGTACTCAGCTTTGCTGATTGTGTGTTTGTTGGCCTTGTCTTTATCTTGGCCTTATGATTACCCATTTTTAATGGAGAGTAGTGGAAACAAGTAGAGATAAACTTTTCATGTGATGAAGCATATTCATGAATGGGCATGAGTGAAAAGCGAATCATGCTAGTTTCTATAAGTATATGAATTTGTTATTGCTTTATTTACTTATGACTTTATTATTATGTGTGACTAACAAAATGGGTTTTGAGTTCGGTTTGTTTTAATAAGGGCCTACAAAGGTTCCAAGTTGTAGGTTGATTATATTCTACTTCGTTTGTCTTTGGTTTGACTTTACTTTCGTTGATGGACTTTTCAAGTTGACTTGGTTTGAATTGTTTTGAAATTAGTCTTCCGCTGTGTGTCTTTGATAGTTGCCTTAACCGTTTTCACGGTGGCGGTAATGTCTTAGATATTCCTATTTAAAATTTTAAACAGGGCGAAATATGTATTTTAAAATAAAGGAATTTCTAGGGTGTTACATTTGTTGTCTCTTTGTCTTGTCTCTGTTTATTCCCTGAATCATGGAGAATAATTCTCCGCCACCTAATGGAAACAATCCCAGACTCCATAGAACGGGTATCTTAGTTACCCCTAACAAAATTTTAATGCTTTAGGTATCCTTAATTTCAATAGATGTGCTATTGGAGTTTTCGTCGGCCCCAACCCACCTCCTGTCTCTTTCGTTCAGCACATAATCAATAAGAGGTGGGTATCTAGGGCACATGTGCGAGTTCATCGTACAAGCAATCATTATTTATTCGAATGTCTCAATCCAAATGAATGGGATGGGTTAGTGAGGCAGTACACGACAACTTTTGAAGGACGCCTTATGATGTCAACCTTATTCCGCAACAAATAAATCAGCTTCACTACTTCTAGAATCTGGGTACGAGTGTACGGCTTGCCACTTCAGTTTTTAACTAAAGCGTGGGCAAGAAGGATCTTCTTCCACCTGGGGTACTTGGACTAGCTTGAGCCAATTACAAATGGCCGACTTCCAGAAAGAGCTGAGTTGAGGACTCAAATGATGATTGATATTTCACAGCCTTTTATTCTAGGATGCTATATCCTACTATTGGATGGTCATGTGATATGGGTATACTTTAGGTATGAAGGTGTTTTTCGGTTTTGTAAAAGATGTGGTTGTGTAGGATATAATTTGAGTAATTGTAGGCTTTGAATTGATGTGGCGGCGAGGCGTCTAACTAGGCGTCTTGCGGTGGTGGAAAGGAATGGTCTAAGGGTATTACATGGGCCCTTAGATTAACCCTATTATACTAACTTTGTGCATGGGTTACCTGACATTTTTAGGTACCGGAATTTAGCGGTGAATTTAACCAGGTTGGATGAACCGGAAGACATACCTTTGGCAGAACAATAGCAATTTGTTGATGTGTTGGACTCCGATTTAAACTCAGATGATAGTCATGATACTGTGTAATTTACGGGGTCCGATAGTTTGAGTTGGAGTGAAGTTGAGGATGGAAATGCAAGGGAGGCAAGGATCAGTGGGATGGCGCTGCGTCTCTCTCCTGGAAGGAGAATTGGCCTTAACCAAGACCCCTACGTTTAATTCACCTTACCAAATTTAAACAATCCGGCCTCACCCTTACACTAGGGGTTGAGCACTCAACCGAATCCAAGCACAAACCAAAACCAATTTCAACCCATGAGCCCACCTAACCACTCACTAGTAAGGCCGGGGTTCCGTCCATATGGAACTTACCAGCGTGACCCCATCAGTTCCTACTACTCTCCCTTAGATAACTTCAATCCACCGCCACTCCCCTACTTTGGTGCATCTAATTACGAGGTGGGGGAGTCTTCGGCTGCCGCGGCGGAAAGGTTAGAGGACGAAGCAACTTCGCACACTCTGTTCCAAGTTCTGGGCATTCAACAAGCGGCTGGGGATACGGAAATTTATACCTTCCAATGGTCAGGGCTGCTTCAAGATATAGCGAGCCAAACCTTGATGGGAACAGAGGGGGAAGTAAACACGAGGCTGAACAACCTCCTGATGTAACCCGCACCTTTACCAAGGTTATCAACTGACTCTTTTGATGATTATTTAGATGCTAATCACCTTAATTTCATGGAATCCAGTCGGAGATTTGCAGTTTCTTTGACTAATTCTCGAATTCGAAGGGTTTTTCCGGAGCAAGCAAGGTTACCTAAGTGCCTTTTTGTCCGAATTCTTTTGGGAGTGAGTTTGTTAATCTTCCTCTCATGGGATGCGATCCTCCCAATTCACCAGCATCACAAACAGGAATTGATGATCTCATCAATCAATTGCAATCAGACATGGACAAATGGGCTTCGAAAAGGCCGAGGAGTGTCGAGGATACTCCCCTACGTTTTGTGATGATGAAAATGTGCATAAGAGTTGCTACGATTTGGGCTGGGTCTAGAAAAAGAGATTGAAGACATTAAACATATGGGCCGAGAAGGGGTGCTTCAGTATATGGAACCGTGATAAGGATAATTGGTTTGAATTTAAATTCAAGGCATCATCTGATGTTGATATGGCACGGTTATGGGGAGTAAGGATGAGTTCTTCTCTAACCAAACGAGCTGAAAAGAAAAGGGCAGCTACTTGTTCATCATCCTCTTCAGGAAGGTCGAAGAAACAAAAAAGTGACGAGGTCACTTCAAAAATTTTTGCTGACTTGGATAAGTTCGACTATGAAGTGCAACAAATTGTAGCTGATTCGATGGAGATCAACAATGGTGAGGTGACTGAACCGGATTAGTCCAAATGGACATATGAAGTTTATCTCTTGGAATTGTAGGGGTCTAAATGACACACTAACCCCTACTTATCCTTTATTAGTGTGGTTGATTACTAGTAAATTTCCTACTTTTGCTTTCTTGTCAAAAACTAAGATGTCGTTTAGTAGTGTGAGTACTCCTGTAGCAAAGTTCTCCCCTAATTTTTCGTATGGGGTGGACTTGAATGGTAGTAAGGGTGGGTTAGCTTTGTTTGGTTGGTATCAAGGGGATGTAACTTGTATCGTATCCTCTCCAAACTTTATCTTTTGTAATCTCGTTGAAGCTAATGGAAGTAGTAGGCATGTTTTGTTTTTGTACGGAGCGTCTAAAGTTGAAGATAGGCCTAGTGTTTGGAGTGATGTTTCCTTATTACTTGAATTGATTTAACTCCTAATTGTTTGGTTATAGGGGATATTAACAAAATAGAGAGCTTCAGTGATAAACTAGGGTGTTCGAAGTAATAATAGGTTTACTTGAACAAATAAAAGAGTTTCATGAACCGATTATTACTTTGGACCATGTTGCTATCTTGTATGATGCTACACCTTCGACGACACATTCGAATAGGCCATATCAGGTGGAAAATTGGTGCTTGTCCTTGCCAGATGTGAACACTCTGATTGGAGAAGCTTATGAAATGCCTCGGTTGGGTTCGGATATGTTCCAATTAGTGCAACGATCGAAATGGTTGAGGCACAAGTTACAAGATTGGTGCTTAAACAACAAGAAGGTTTGGGGAGTGAATTGGAGGAAATCTTCTCTAACTTTGGAAACACAAAGTGTAGATATTAGAAATGTTTAACAAGGTTCGGATTTTGTTACTAAAGTCATTGAGAACCTTGATCAAGTTTCTTTGGAATTTACGTATTGGCAGCAAAGGATGAAAGAGAACTGGATTAAATGTGGGGATATGCCATCCACAATTATGTTCAATAGGGTCAAACAATGCCAGAAACGACGGGAAATCCTTACCCTACATGATGGTAATGGTGAAAGGAATGGTGTCCTTTGAACAAGTGTATTATTCTGATAACGGGTTCAGAATTATTAGAAAGCTAATATATTCAGCAAGGTCAAGTGATCGGAATGCCTGGGTGGAGGCCGCTTCCGATTAGTAATATTAATATAATTAATATTATAGCTTAATCTTGACTGAACCCTTCGGGTCACACCCAAGCAAAATATACGAACCAACTCGACGAATTAATTCGGAAGAAATTAATTCGTCGCTCGAGTGTTAAACATTTAGACGTCGGAAATTCGAGCTTGGAGCGTCGAAACCGAGCGTCGGAGAATCTCAAATGTCGAGTTAAAATTTAGGATTTGGCGAGACGGGAAAATGCATCAAGTAACAAGTAAAATCCTAGCCACGCAAAAGGCTAGGAATGCATGCCCAATAGGAGCATGCCACGTGGCAGCACACATGGCAAAACGCCATGTGGCAGCACACGTGGCCGCCACGTTGGCAGCCGCCACATTGGTAGCCACCTAGTGGCAGCCACCAAGTGGCAGCGTGCCACGTGGCAGCGCCATGGTGGCGGCGCGCCACGGTGGCGACACATGTGGCAATGGCCGTGGACCCGGGTTGATGGGTCATGGACACGGGCCAAAATAAAATGGGCCAACCGAACCCAACTTGGGGCTCAAGGTTGGGTGACACATGGTTAGTTCACATTGCATGTGAAATGCCTTGGGGACCAAGTGAGAAAGTGGTCCACACCTAACCATGTGACACTTGTTACTTGTTCCTTTGTTTATTTAACTAAGGGTTGAATTCACCAATCTTTCCATGTGGGATCTTTTTGTGAAAAGTCCCACATTGAAAGATGAGTGAAATTCACAAGGCATACTTCCTTATAAATAGTCATGGCATGGCTTGAGAATTCTTTGCTTGAGTGGGAGTTAGAAAGAGCATTCCATATTTTTGGGAAAACTCTTAAACTCTAATAACACTCGGGTTTTGGTCGGACCTTGCTAACTCCAAGGTAGTGGACCTTAAAGTCGTGTTCGTCCTTTGTGGGTGGATACCGTTGGAGGCACGGCGCTTGCGGTGCTCGAAGCTTTCAAGTAAGAGCCCGTTTTTGTAAGGGCGAAGCTCGCTTCGAGGGTAAGATTCGTTCTTCCTTTCTTGTGATTATTTATTTATGCTTTATGGTTTTATTAATTGCGAGTGGTTCCTTGGGTCGGGATTGTTTCCGCGGCGAGTCGGACTCACCTAACCCCAACAAATGGCGTGTGGACTACGGGGTAAGAACTCTTTAATGGAGGTGTATAATTCGGCGGTTCATGACCATGAGGGATTTGGGGAGAGAATTGATCTTTTTTTTCAGGAACTTGATCTTCCCCGGCTAGAGGAAGATGAAGGTTTGCAGTTAGTCAAGCCTTTTTCAGCTCAGAAGATAAGGAAGGCAATGTTCTCTATACATAGTCTTAAATCCCCTAGGCAAGACGGGTTTAACGCTGAATTTTTCCACCAACATTGGGACAAGGTGGGAGGTACAGTGGTATCAGCGGTGCAATCCTTTTTCACCACAGGATACATGTTAAAGGAATTTAATTCATCTACTCTTGTTATGATCCCCAAGGTGGATTTTCTGGAGGTGCCATCTCATTTCTAGTTGATTAGCTTATGCAACACTATTTACAATTTCATAGCTAAGTGCATGGTGAATATGATGAAGGGATAACTTTAGAATCTAATTATGGAGTTTCAACATGCTTTCATCCCGGGGAGATACATGGAGGATAATATTCTCTTAAGTCATGAGTTGCTTCATTTAATCAATACTAATAAAGGTGATGCTCATAAGGCGGCAATAAAGATTAACATGTCGAAGGCTTATGAAAGGGTTAACTGGCTCTTTATTCTAAAGCTCTTACAAGCTTACGGTTTTCCCCCAAGATGGGTGCAATGGATATCTCAGTGTGTCTCGACGGTGTCCTATAGAACCCTGGTTAATGGACAAGTTTCTGAAGCTTTTAAGCCAAGCTGTGGCTTAAGACAAGGAGATCCTCTTTCTCCATATCTTTTCCTATTCTGTATGGATATTCTCTCAAGGATGTTTATTATGAGGGAAAATCTAGGACAATTTAAAGGGCTTAAGGCAACTCGGAGATCGCCCTCGATCTCGCACTTATTTTTCGCCGACGATGCTATGAATTTTTTGCAGGTTACTTAGGAGTCATGCAAGAACCTAACATCTATTCTTGATAGATTTGGAGACATTTCAGGTCAGCATCTAAATCATGGAAAGTCCTTTGTCAAGTTCAGAAAGCTGGTTCCAGGACATCAAGTGGAGGAGTTAAAGGAAATCCTCAAAATAGGTCAAGTTCAGAACTTGGGACACCATTTAGGGGCTCCAATTGATCTTGCTCGAGGAAAGAAGGACTCCTTCTAGTATTTGGTGGATAAGGTGGTGCATAAGATTACACACTGGGGCTCGATGTGGATTTCCTAACCAGCAAAATTAATCTTGATAAATTCTGTTTTAATCAGCATTTCTTCACACGTTATGAAATGCTTCAAGCTTCCAGGTTCCATAGTGAGTAAAATTGATTCATTAATTACAAGGTTCTTTTGGGAAAAAATGAGGAAAAGGGAATGCAGTGGGTTGGAAAAAAAGACTTTACATATTCCAAAGGGAATGGGAGGACATGGTATTAGGGCAATGGTAAACCTCAATGATGCATTACTGTTCAAACAGGTGGTTCGGATGCACTGTAACCCACAACTTTTATTAGCCCACTCTTATTCTCCCGAGCACTCTTGTACCATGTGTGATGGGCGATCGCATGAGTTTCTTCGAGGATATTTTTCACGGGGAAGACGAGGGTTTCATAATGTCGCTAACAAATTTGTTTCAGGTTTTTCTTGGAAAATTGGAGATGGATAAAAGGTCAAATACGCGAGTATGAAGTGGGTGAATGGAGAAGTGCTAGTCCTCAACTCTAACCATGTGCTGAGGGGAATAGGGAATGGGAAGGTCAGTGATTTATTGGCCAATTAACCGATGAGATCTTGGAAAGCGGATGTGGTGCGACAAAAATTTGAATGGGATTCGGCTAACCAAATTCTAGATATGGAGCTACATGCAATGGAAAAGGAGGATTTCCAATATTGGCAAAGGAACAAGGCGGGGAGGTACACTGTTAAAACAGGGTATGCTTTTTTATGCCAAATTGAGAGGGAGGCTCTTATTAGCTCGAGAGAGAATAATTTTTTTAAACTAATCTAGAAACTGAAGGTTCCACCAAAATGGAGCCTATTTTTATGGAAGCTTATCTTGAATGGTTTGGTTGTAAAGGCTAACCTGCAGCATAGAGGAATCCCGGTGGACGCTTTTTGTGGTATTTGTGGAGATATTGATGAGGATTCTCAACATATTTTTCGGTTATGTTCTTTGGCAAGGTATGCTTGGCTTAATTGCTCGTTGCATATCAGCTCAGAAATGGATGGGTCTACTCCTTTGCGACAATGGATCCAGAGATATATCCTACTGTTTTATAGTGAGGATGATATTACTAGTGAGCGTATGCACACCTTTATAAGTGTGTTGTGGGGACTGTGGATGGTTAGGAATAGAAGAGTTTTCAGAAATGAAAATGACCATATGTCGACCCTCAAGAGACATTTAGAGATGGCTTCTAAGGAGTTACATGTCTTCTCGGCACCAGATAACAGGAGTTTGGGGATTATACAGGTAATGGGGATGAAGAAAGGGCCACCACCAGGTTTTCATAAAGTACATTTGGGGTGTAGAAGCAATTCTACACATAGGTGGGACAGCGAAGATCGACAGGTGATAATCAAGTCTGTGAAAATCTTCCAAATCTGCAATTTCCTATAAAACAATACCAAATCTACGAAAACACTAGAAAACGCATATTAGTAATAAAAAGTGGCTCTTAATATCCAAAAATACTCCTAAATATGACCAAGGGATAGGGCCGGGGTAAAACACTATATATAAGATGAACATATCAATTAACAAAATTATGGTTGTCATTGATGTTTAATTTAGGGGTGTCCATTTGGTTTTCGGTTTGGATTTAGGCCAATTTCAATTCGTTCTAAAATATATTTGGTTTTCAATTTTTAAATCCAATCCAATACAAATTCATCATCAAATCCGATTTGATTCAATCCGAATTAAAATTTGGTTATTTAGATCCAATCCGAAAATCCGAATTAAAATGTGTTACAATTTTTTAGCGTTTAATGTGATTTTTAAAATAAATATACATTTATAAAAATTCAATTCTTAAAAGCATGGTTATATAGGATTAATGCAAGTGTTGAAAACATAATTCTATATGATTAAAATTAATGTAATTCAAATATATTTTAACATGATTAGTATTAACACTACTTATTAGTAAAATCATGATTTTATTTTTTGGTTATTTCATTTTTGAATCCAAACAAGGTCAATCCGACCCGATCTGAAAATTTGAATTATGATAAAATCAATCCAATTTAAAGTTCGGATCCCATCCGAATTAAGAAATCAGTTTGGATTTGTAGACACCTAAAAATGTCTCTCCAAAACCAAACCCGATGATGAACAACCTTTCACCGCCGTTATTGGTCGGGTCAAGTATTTAATCTCAAAAGTGCTTAAAACCCATATTCAATCAAACATATTCAGCCAACAAATCATTATCATTTATTCAAACCCAGTCCATCTCATATTCTACCATAAACCATTTTAATTCATTTCGTGTTATTTATTTATTAAGCCCGATTAATAAATAATAAAACCTTAAGCCTGAAATTAGTCCGGAATAGCAGAAATGGCGCATACAATATCACATCCTTAGTCATTAAGCAAAGAATAAAATGAATCTAGACTGTTTTCAGGAAAACGCGTACATCATATCACAGCAGACACACTACGTCACGGTATTCCGCGCCGTGTCGCGGCGTTTCATACCGTGTCACGGTATCCCGCGCCATGTCGCGGCACACATACCGTGATGTGGTGTTTTATTAGGGTTTTTCCGTAGCGTCTTTTCACTTATAGGGTTTTGTGCTTCATCCCACATATTTTCTCTATAAATACAAGACTGATTTCCTCAGTTTCGGGGACCAAATCATTCTCTCTTCCTCTTTTAGACACCAAAATCATTCTCACTTTCTCTCTTATGCTTTATCATAATACTAGATTTCCCTATACTCTCATCATACATCCCTTTAGCACTCCAAGGAGTCCATGCAACACCCGAAGTTCTATACTTAAACCAAGTCGTGAAAGTTAGAACCGACTGAGGTTTGGACCAAATCAACTCTAACTTTTATTTAATTTAATTTTTCAATTTGATTTATATTTTTATTGAAGTTACTAACAATTTATCCATATATGATGTAGCAATTCAAGGAAGAGAGTAATTAATCACTTAATTGCTCTTATTTTGAATTTTTATTGCTAGTATCATGATTAGAGTTATTATTATAATTTTATTTGACTAACGATATTATTGTTAAATTTCTTCCAATGTTGATGTTTCTTGTTGATCACTATATTGCATGTTTAAAGGGAATATGTAATTGAAAATAACGTCTAATAAGATAATTTGGACGACCAGTTTAGGATCCTTTTTAATCTTGTAATTTAATCGAAGTGATCACAATATTTTAGAATTATGTGTTGCATTAATATTCAACCAATTTAGTATAATAATATTTTGGAGCAAATTGAATCTTTGTTTGCATGCCTTTGAGATTGCAGGAATTACTTTTCACAATATGAATCGAGTAGAGACCAATATAGGCGAATGTGACTCCATGACTCATTTTGTACCATCATCCCTGATCCAACTTTCGTGGTTCTAAACCATATGGAGTAAGTAATATCATGGATTATGAATGGGGTATAACCTTGATGGATTAACTGTTATTTCATATCGTTGTCCCTTATTCGTGGTTGCCTTAAATGATATGTGAACGGTTTACAAGTTCCTTAAGAACTTGTTGGCGACTCCCTACTTTCCTTGTCCCTAATCGTATACGTTAATTCCCACTTCCTATGAGTGCCAAGCATATTCACAACATGTTTAACGTAGGCAAGTTTCGAATGATGCCTACAGGACTGGATTGGATTTCTATTTTAATCTGATTAATGGACACCCCTAGTTTAATTTACCACAATCAATAGTTATTACAAAAACAAAAGTTTTTGGATCCAAAAAGGTCAATCCGATATGAACTAAAAATTTGAATTATATTTAAAGTTCGGATCTTATCCGAATTAATAAATCGATTAGGATTGAATTGGATTTCGGTTTTAATCCAGTTAATGGACACCCCTAGTTTAATTTACCACAATTAATTATTAAATAAAAATTCCACAATGAATAAAAAAAACCCTAATTAGCCTAACTATTTGTTTGACATTGTAGGCGTCGTTCGAAGTGCGCCTACGTTAAGCATGTTGTGAATAAGCTTGACACTCTTAAAAAGTGGGAATTGACGTATACGATTAGGGAGAAGGAAAGTAGGGAGCCGCCAACAAGTTTTTAAGGAACTTGTAAACCGTTCACGGATCATAAAAGGCAACCACGAATAAGGGACAACCAAAGGCAACAACGATTGACCCGTGAAGGTTACACCCCATTCATAATCCATGAGATTACTAACTCCATATGGTTCGGAACCACGAAAGGAGGATCGGGGATGATTGTACGAAGGGAGTCATGGAGTCACATTCGCCCGTATTGGCCTCTACTCGATTCTTATAGTGAAAAGTGATTCCTGCAATCTCAAAGGCATGCAAACAAAAATTGAATTCACTCCAAACTATTATTATGCTAAATTGGTTGAATATTAATGCAACATATAAATCTAAAATATTAGTGATCCTTGATTTAATAACAAGATTAAAAAGGAACCTAAATCAATTGTCCAAATTATCTTATTAGGCGTGATTTTCAATTACATATTCCCTTTAACATGAAATATGGTGATCAATATAATAAACATCAAGATTGGAAGCAATTTAACAATAAATTCAACAATATAAAATCATTAGAAAAATAATAGAAATAAAAGGAACATAATTCTTACTTTGATTTTTTTTGCTTGCAACTATAAAATAATAAACGAGTTAGTAACTTCAAGGAAAATTAATAAAACAATAATTAAATAAAATTAAATAAAATTAAATTAAAAAGAGTTGATTTAGGGCCAAACCCTCAAACAGTTCTACCTTTCACGCCTTGGTTTAAGGACAGAACCTCGAGTAAAGAACGGACTCCTTGGAGTGCTTAAAGAGGGAATTTTGAAAGAAGAAGGGTAGGCTAGTGTTTAGACTAGAGCATACAAGAGATAAAAAGAGAGTTAATTGATGCCCCGTACATCAGAAATGAGGGGGTATTTATAGGGAAAATGAGTAAAGGGAACACACGGAACCCTAAAATGGATAAAAACCCTAAAAAGACTGCCGCGACACAGCAAAATATGCCGCGACGCGGCAGAAAATCCCGTGACACGGGGGAATATTGTGTGATGCGGGAAATAACTAGGCTACGAGAGATAATGAGTGAAGGGTTTACGCGGAAAGGACATGGAGCTGCCCCGTGTCACAGCACTGCCACCATGTCACGGGAAGTCACACCGTGGCGCAGCAGTGAGCCCCGTGACGCGGCAGACTCTGCGTCCATTTTTCCGTCTAAATACATTTTTGCCCTAATTTCATTCAGCCTTTTTAAGTGTCAATTGATAATTTCGGGCTATTTCTGATTTATTATTTATTAATTAGGTCAAAATAATAGATAAAATAAATAAATAAAAAGGTTTGGGACAAAATTAAAAATAAAATATACTTTAACTAAACATCAAGACTGATCCATGGACTATTAAAAACCAAATTTAATTAAATATGATTTTTTAAGCACTCTCGGGATTAAATACTGAACCCGACCAATAATGGCGGTGAAATATTGTTCATCATCGGGTTTGGTTTCGGGGAGACATTTTTAGGTGTCTACACAAGCCCCAACTTTAACTGAGTTTGTAGAAACGTCAGTTTCGAAAACGATAGTCAAAGTAGTCGATAGGGACGGAGAATGATTTAAGACGTTCTGCGATCCTAAATCACTCTATATACGTCAATACCTGCTGAAAAATGTTAGTTCCACAGATAAAAGAGGAAAGGGATAGAATACGTATCTGACACCAGTGTATCGGTGACAAATGAGTTTGGTAGCTTCCTATGCTTGAAGGAATCCACCTAATGACGTTTCGCTGAAACACTTTCCATGCCTGAGGAAAGTCGACTGATGAGTTTGGTAGCATTCTAAGCCTGAAGAAACCTACCGGATGATACTTTCCATGCCTGAGGAAAGTCAACATATGAATTTGGCGCTTTTCTATGCTTGAAGAAATTCACTGAATAACACTTTCCATGCTTGAGGAAAGCCGACCGAATAACTTGGCGGTTTTTCTATACTTGTAGAAATCCACTGAATAACACTTTCCATGCTTGAGAAAAGCCGACAGAATAATTTGGCGGTTTTTCTATACTTGAAGAAATCCACCGATAATACTTTATATTCTTGAGGAAAGCCGACTTGGCGGTTTTCTATATTTGAAGAAAAAATCCACCGATAATACTTTCCATGCTTGAGGAAAGCCGACCTGGCGGTTTTTTATACTTGAAGAAAAATCCACCGATAATGCTTTCCATGCTTGAGGAAAGCCGACTTGGCGGTTTTCTATACTTGAAGAAAAATCCACCGATAATGTGTTTAAAATGTCGAAAATGTGACTCTGATGCTTATTAGGGGTAAATTGGTAATTTTGGTACCAATTAGAATTTTTCGCGTAATTTCGGTGAAAAATAACTATCTAAGAGCTGCGGAAAATCGTTTAACTTAGTCAAAGATGCTCGGAATATTCTCCAGGAATCTTCAGGAACGTGCAGGATAAGCATCCAGGCACCGCGTCACGTGGCATTTTGCCGCGACACGGTGGTCACTATCGTCAGGCGGTATAAAATCCCGTGACGCGGGGTTTGGTCTTTGCTGAACCAGTCTACATGCCTCGATAAACAAGCCGCGCCACGTGAGAAATACCGTTACAAGGTAACGACCATTGTGGCACGGGGAACGGAGCCCGTAACGACTTTATTTTGCTTTAAATTCTGCCATTTTCATGCCTGCTTTCTCATTCTTCTTTGCCATTTTCATTTTCTCATTCTTGTTCTGCTCTCTCTTCTCCCTTTTTTTTATTTTTGATTCCACAGAATATCGCGCCATGACTTTTAGCACCGGTGCACGTTGGTCTTCACCGTGACGCGGTGACTGAAACGTGACACGGGTTGCCTTTTTGTGTTGGTTTCGCCATTGCTGCCGTTCGAGCTCTTTTACTGCTGTTACTGTTTGCCGTGTTTCCTGGGGATATACCGCGACACGACGTAAAGTGTCGTGCCACGGTGGTCGAGCTACTGTGTTCGGCCTCCTTGTTGCAATTTTTCAAGCTTTTTACACTCAAATCTTCATCAAATTTGCTCAAATCTCTTGCTAACTTCCTTAAATTTGAATATCTATAAGGATCTATGTAAGTTTCCTTGTCTTATGTCTCAAATCATGTTGTAAATGCCATATTTTCTTGAAACCGTAAATAAATAAAATTGGGGGTTTTTGATTTTGAGACTCTATGTCAAAAATTCTTGCCATGAATTAACTTGTGTATGAATGTATGTTTGTTTGTGAGCAATTTAAGACCAAGTTTGTGTGATTTGGTGAAGAATTGAGCAAATCACCATTTTTTGGTACTTCTTGTGTGAAATGGTGTTCTTATTGTCCATGTTATTTCTTTGCACTTGAAATGGTGATATACTGGTTGTAGATCTTGTAAAATATGCCATGATGTGCCTATCTATTGTTTTTGTGTAATTTTGAAACATGCTCTGTTTTGTGTATGTACTACATTGTCATGGAGAACATAGTATCATGCAATTAGGAGAACTGTAGTATTAGTTCGTCATTGAGAAACTAAGCACTAGAAATAATTCCATTATTTTGCTTATTTTTAGCCTTGAGGTAAAAATTTTGCGTGTAATAGAGAATGCAACTTGAGGTAGCTGTTAAGCCGCTTTTGAATAAATAACTAAATTACTTAGGAAATGATGCTAAGTATTTAGATTTCTATTTTTGTTTGAATGTAATAACATGCCTAGACAACGGGATCGCGATCTTTCTACTCGTGGCTGGCGTCAGGCTTTTTGAGAGGACAATCCCACATTTCCCGAGGGCATGGACGACGATGCCTTAGAGACCGAGCCTCGCCCTTCTACGGGTAGGGGTAGGTGGATTCCACCTCCGTGGACATCAGACGAGTTGGTTTTTTTTTGTGAGAACCACATTTCTCACCGTCCACTTGCCGGCGTAGTCGATGGCACGCTTCGCCATCATGGATCCGGAGCTGGAGATATGATTCCCTGGCTATACAGGATTATCACGAGGGATCCTGTCACTAACGCCTTGTGGGAGTCTGCTGGTTTAGGAGATTTCTATTCAGCGGTCGTAGGATTTTGCAGCCCCCGGGGTTGTGGTTCGACAGTTGTTCGTGCGTTGTTGGAGTATTTTTGGGATACTACCGACACTTTTCACTTTTCTTGGGGGGAGATGATAGTGACCCCTCTGGATTTTAGCATGATTAGCGGCTTACACTTCACCGAGCGGGCCGTACGGCAGATTCCTGACCTCACTTAGGGGGCAGCTGAGGTAGCAGATTTGTTAGGTCCGGTCGTTCAGCATATCTGGACTCAGCCGGTGCCTCGAAGTGGTCCTATGAGCGGGCGGTCAGAGTTGGCTTCTGTTCGTGCCCATGGCTTTGACATGGCTGAGACGACACTTGAGCAGCGATTGCGGATCTTTATCTTGATTCTCATTTTTGGGACTCTTTCTCATGATAGGAGTTCACGTGCGCTCGTTTGCTACCTTCCTTCTCTGGTAAGGATCGGCGAGATAGGATCCTATAGTTGGTCTAGCATTGGATATGCTGATTTACTCTCGTCGCTGTGTCATGGCTGCAGGCAGCTGAATGACCAGGCCCCTGTTGTTGTCTATGGTTTATGGAGAGTCGTAGAGGTGATGATTTTTCTTCTTCTTGTCTTGTTTTAACCAGTTTAACTCATGTTCTTAGAGATTACTTTTCATTGCAGCTGTGGTTCTATGACTACTTTCCGGGATTGGCCCCTCGACGGCGTCACAGAGCGGTCCATGATTTCCCTGTTGGAGCCAGTTGGCGTGACCGAGGCGAGTCACGAGTGGAGTCCGTATCTACGCTGCGCGGGCTGCTGCGCCGAGGCACCTCTTATGTTGGTGTAAGAATTGATCTTGTTTCATGTTATTCTCTAGATGTTATTTTTCGGCATTCATTGCAACTTTTTATGATTTCAGGTTGATGTTGAGATCCAGTATCGGCCTTGGGCTAGGATGACTGATCTTCCCGAGGCCTTGGAGCTTTTGGCATGCCGTACTGTTTTCTTTGGTACTGCACGCTTTGTTTGGTATCTTGGGGAGCGCGTTTTTTGTCAACACAGCGCTGACCGCTTTGTGGTGCATTTGCCCCCACCGGAGTTGATGCTGGACTCATGTTTGCTTGGGCCGTTGATGAACAGGGGGGAGCACTACAAATTTCCTTGGCAGGAGCTTGTGCGTATGGAGGGCGATCATTCACAGGACTTTCTTCCTTCTTTATCTTCTCCTCCCCGTCTTCCCGAGGTATGATTTCCTTTGAGAATTTTGTCGCTAGTCTCTGTTCAAACCGTCAAATAACCTGATTATTCGATCATGTTTCTAGACGACTGCTCGTCGTAGGGGAAGGTTGAGGTCTCGCCTCAATCTGTTCGTTACCCAAGGCCGAGCGGTATTACTGAGGATCATATTGCTGACGCACCAGAGGGTTTTAGACAGGCATAGGAGTCTCTGCCTGATGTGTTTGAGCTGGTAAGCTTTTTGACACGTTATTCATCTTTTTTAATACCGCTTGTTACTGATTTTTCTTTGTTCTCAGCCTACGCACTCGGACATGATGGGATTTATGAATTTGGTTGATGCTTTGAAGTACTGCATCATGAAGCTTTGACGTGGTGCGAGTTGTCAGGGCGGTTCTAAAGATGTTCTCGAGGTATATTCACATGTTTTCCCATATTTACCATTTGTTCTATCTTGCACTATTGACATATTTTCAATTTGTGTCTTTCAGGAGCGACCGAGGTCTCGCTCGCACTCGAGGCATAGAGACTCGGACGAGGGGGAGCCTAGTCACCGCAGACGATCTCCTAAGATTTGTCGGCATTCTCAGTCTCAGCGGCAGCCTCGGCCTTCTCAGCCGTTTTAGGAGGCTCAGTGGAAGCAACCTCAGTCTTCTAAGCCATTCCAGCACTTTCAGCGTCAGTGGCAGCGACCTTCATCTTCCCAGCCATTCCAGCTTTCACAGCCTGAGTTTAGGCCAGTCATTACTCCTGTGGACCAGGGTTTATACTCAGTTACATTGTCTAGGGCGCTGCCTCCACCGGTGCAGGGCTTATTTATAGTTCTATTGTCTGGGACAATACCTCTACTGACGCTTCCAACCTCTTGGAGTCAGCCTACGCCGTTTGCCAGCTGGACAGGTCCTTCTTTGAGTTTGTCTTGTACTGGAGCTATAGGGACTAGTAGGGATACTACTCCTCGTACCCAGATGATGGAGGGACTCTTTGGTCCGCCATTCTCGTATTCGCAGGCTCGAGATGACACTGATCCTAACTCTTCTAGTTCTAGAGAGTTTTGACTGAGGGTTTTTATTATGTACTTTGATTGATGACACTTGGCACTATTTATGCATCATGACTCACTTTGTATATTTTATTCACAGTTTATGCATTTATTAGTGTGTGTATTACTGTGTGTTTGAGACTCATTGTGTGTGATTGTGTATTTATTAATGACGCGAAAAAAATCGGAAGTGGAGGGTACTGACCTTCCCCAAAAGAAAAAGAAAATGAAAAATGGGACAAAATTTGCAATTTTCCCAAAAAGAAATAAAAATGAAAATGGGACAAGTTTTACAACTTCCCTAAAATAAAAATAGGACAAATTTTACAATTTCCCCAAAAGAAAAAGAAATAAAAGAAAAAGAGAGCTGGAATTGTTTCATGTCAGAGGCTTATTAGCCTTGAGGAATGTAGCAATTGAACATGATTTTCTTAGGGAAGCTTTAGATTATTAGAGTCTAGAAAATCATTGTTTCAAATTTAATTATGACGAAATCTGCCCCCTGTCGGAGGAATTCGGTGCCATCTTTGGTTTTCCTGATGGAAATCTCATTGCAATGCCTACCCTACGTGAGTATTTTTACCAAGACTTTGAATGTCATTTGAATCTGACAGATCCAGATTTAAATAAAATTGTATGTGGTAATGAAGTAGATCTAGAAAATCTTGCAAATTTGTATTTCAATCGTCCTGTCTCTAAGTCTTATCATGTATACCATAGAAGGGCTTATATTTTTTTGCATGTTTAGCAAGCTTTTATTTGCAAACGGTAGGGTAGGACATGCTTGTTTAGCGTCTGTGCTTGAACATGTTGAATCTGGAAGATCTCCTATGCCTACTTGCCTTGGAGAAACTTTGTGTGGCCTTGACAAAGCAAAAGTTGACCAGAAAGCCGTCAGAATGGGCTCTATAGTAATGTTGCAGGTAAAAACGCGCTCTGATTAGCCCCCGTGACACTTAGCAGGCTCCGTGTCACGGTGAATGGCTGCCGTGACATGCAGACACGGTGCATTCTGCAGTGTCACATTTTTTTTGTATTTTTTTTTCAGATTTGGTTGATGGAGCGTTTAGAAATTTTTGAAGCCCCCAACGATATTGAAAAATATGGTCCCAACAATCTAGTATGTAGGAAGAAGAATTACTCTGCAAAAATGTCGTATGATGATTGGAAGGTCTTCTTTGCTAAGAGAGAGTTTTTCATTCGGTGGGTGGTGCCTTGGTTGAGGCTTACTAGGATGGTTGGCACGAATGATACTCCTTATTGTCGCGTTCCTAGTATTTCAAAGTTGACTTTTTATTGTCCTTCCTGATTGATGCGCCAATATGGACTTGAACAAGTAGATCCACGCTATAACGATAGTCCTCGTGAAGTATCGTTGCATGAAAGTAATGTTCACAAGTACGAGACTTATTGGATTGGAAGGCCTTTGTGGACCGTTTCTGTGAGTAACCAAGCTCCTCTTCCCTTATCTTGTACATACAAGGCATGGTTGAATCCTATAAGTAGAAGGGATCGAGTCGGATCACACAACTTTGATGTGAAGGGACGTCTTGGAAGTAAGAAAGCGCCTCCTAAAGATCGTCTTGGTCCGAGAACACAAGGAATTGAGTTTAAGACTCCTATAATGCCTAAAAGGAGAATTATGTGAAAGGAAAGGGTAAGGAAAAGATGGTTTATAGAGAGAAGCAACCTAAGAATTCTAAGAAAGGTGAAAGGGGTGAAAGTTCAACTAGAAGTGTGACGGTTCGGGCTACAAAAGACACATTAATGGTGAAGGACGACCTAGTTGAAAAAGAGAAGGAGGTTCCTAAAGTGAAGAAGGATTAGATCGATATTGCTTTGCTTATATGATTTAAATTTTTAATTTTTAAATAAGGCGCATGATGCCAATACTTGTAGTAACATTTATTTCAATAATAATAGCATATTTATTTTTGCCTTAAATAAAAAATACAATGACTTTTGTTTTCTTTTTATATTATTATCCGAGTTAAGAAGTTGAACGCAATGGAAGAATAATAATAATAATCATCAAATAAAATATTCGTAAAACAATAAAATGCAAAGTCCAGGGTCTGCCGCGCCACGGAAAAATATGTCGCGTCACGCTGGAAAATACCGTGACGCGGGGATTGTCTGGTGTATTTTGTAACTGGAAATCCACCGTGTCACGGTGGAATTTGGTGTGACACAGTGATATATGCCATGGCACTGTAATTCCTGGTGTGGCGCGAATTTTTTTTTTGACTTGCTGTGCCACCGTGTACTTTGCCGCGCCATGGTGGCTGCTGCCGTGGCACGGTGGCTGCTACAGTAGGATGTTCTTGATTTTAGGTCCATTTGTTTTCTTGTGTGTTATACTTGGTCGAAGAAGGAAGGATTTTATTTTTTTAAGTGGCTAGGCCCCCTTGAGGGGTTGCCTACGTATCCTTAAAAAAGGAATCAGGCCAAACGTAGCTCTATCGGGTCATGTACCCATGCAACTAGGCATAAAATTTCTTGAGTTGATCCAAGTTGGTTAAATTGTGGAAACCGTTACCGTCCATGTCTATCAATTGTGCCGCTCCGCTAGACAAAATGAATTTAACAATGTACGGACCTGACCAGTTTGGTCTAAATTTTCCTCTTGGATCCAACACGTTTTTGCAAAGTGCCTTAAGCATCAAGTCACCTTCCTTGATGTTCCTAATCTTGACTTTTTTATCGAAATGTCGTGCCATACGCTGTTGGAAGGTTTGGAATGATGCAAAGCTGCCAAGCGTTTTTCGTCAAGTAAGACTAGTTCATCATATCTTGCTCTAATCCAGCCGACTTCATCTAGTTGGCTTTCCAACGCGATTCGGAGAGAAGTTTTCCAGCTCTATTGGTTGTACAACTTCAACTCCATAGACCAAAGAGAAAGGGGTAGCCCCCGTTTATGTACGAACAGAGGTTCGATAACCCCAAAGGGCGAAATGTAGCTTACTTGGCCAATCTTTGTAATATTCCGTCATCTTTTCGATGATAGTTTTCACATTCTTATTGGCCGATTCAACCACACCATTTGTTTGTGGTCTGTAGGGTGATGATATGTGATGCTTGGTATGATATTTCTTTAATAGTTCTGCGCATTCGGCTTGGAAATGCATTCCATTATCACTTATCATCTCATGAGGTACCCCATAGCTGCATATGATATTTTTCTCAATTAATTAAGCTACATGTTTTGCTGTTAGCTTAGATATGAGGCAACTTCGACCCATTTGGTGAATTAGTCGATTGCTACAAGGATGAACACATGTCCCCCTTGTCCTGGTGGCGTTATCTTTCCAATGATGTCGATACCCCAAGTAGAGAAAGGCCATGGAGAAGTATATGTGTAAAGAAGCAAAGGTGGAACGTGCTGCAAATTTGCGTAGACTTGACAATTCATACATTTCTTGACATATTCGTGACAGTCTCTCTCCATGGTAGTCCAATAATAACCTTGTCGTTGAATCTTTTGGACTAGCATTTTAGCATTCATATGCGTTCCACATATTCTGGCGTGGAGGTTTTCCATGGTTTTGCGCGCTTCACTCTTCGCTATGTATAAGAGTTTTTATCCCTTGAGAAGTCCTTTTGTGGAGTTCTCCTCTGATGAGCACATACTGTGAGGCCAGGAGCCTCAAAGCACGACATGCCCTTTATCAGTATTAGGAGGGTATTCTCCCTTTGTCACGTAATTAAGGATATTTGTATACCATGGCTCTTCATCTTCTTCTTGTGCTTCTTGTTCATCATCAAGTGCGTGAACATAAGCCGGCTCGTATCTTCTTTCTATGGTCAATGGCATTCTGATAGTGTCCGTTGGAATTCACACCATTGATGCTAATTTATCCAGTGCGTCGGCAAACTGGTTTTCTTCTCTAGGCAAGTACGTATATACCACTTCATCTAGTTGCTCCGTGAGAGTTTCCAGATGAGCTTGATACGTAGTGAGACTTTCACTTCTCACCTTCCACCTTTTGGAGATCTGGTTGATGATTAGTGACGAGTCGCCGTAGATTCCGAGTTTCTTAATTCCAAGGGCCACAACTGTTTCCAATCCCAAGATGCATGCTTCATATTCTGCAGCATTGTTGGTGACATCAAAGTCGAGCTTCATGAAAATCGGAATGTGTTCTTCGTTGGGTGATACGAGAAAGACTCCTACGCCACAACCCTTTTGGTTCGAGGCTCCAGCAAAATAGAGCGTCCAACTATCATCTTTGGTCATGAGTAGATCTTCATCAGGGAAATCATACTCTTCTTCATCTTTCTTAACTTCTTCTAGTGGGAAATCTGCTAGGAAGTCAGAAACCGCAGAACCTTTAATAGCCTTTTGTGGTACAAATTTTAAGTCAAACTGAGCAAGGTTGACTATCCACCTTAGTAATCTACCATTGAGTGTTGCTTTTTCGAACAAGTACTTGAGAGGGTCCATCTTGGATGCAACATGCACTGTATGAGTGAGCATATAATGTCTTAATTTCAACGCAGCCCACATGAGTGCAAGACACAACTTCTCAAGTGGTGTGTACCTGGTTTCATAACCCTGAAGCTTTTTACTCAAGTAGTAAATTGCATTTTCCTTACTTTCGATCTCCTGTGCTAGAATTTCCCCCATTGTTTCTCTTGTGACCGTAAGGTAAAGTCGAAGAGGAAAGTCAAGCATTGTTGGTGCTAGCACGGGTGGGTTTGCCAAGTATTCCTTGATCTTGTCGAAAGCTTTTTGGAAATCATCATCCCATGTAACTGGAACGTCCTTCTTGAGCTTCTTGAATATAGGTTCACATATCGTAGAGAGTTTAGATATAAACCTACTTATATATTGCAATATTCCGATAAAACCCCGAATCTCCTTCTCAGTCTTGGGTGGTGGCATGGTCATGATTGCTTTGACTTTTGTGGGATCAATTTCGATTCCTCGAGAACAAATCACATAGCCAAGTAGTTTTCCTGATGTAACTCCGAATGCACATTTTGCTGGATTCAACCTCATATTATATTTGCGGAGTCTCTCAAAGAATTTGCGAAGTGCAATGATGTTGCCTGGCCGATCTTTTGATTTGACGATCATATCATCAACATACACCTCCACCTCTTTATGAATCATATCATGTAATAATGTTGTGGCTGCTCTTTGGTAGGTGGCACCCGCGTTTTTCAACCCGAATGGCTTTACCGTATAGCAATATGTACCCCATTGTGGGATGAATGTGGTTTTCTCCATGTCTTCCTCGGCCATTAATACTTGATTATATCCAGCGTAGCCGTCCATGAATGATAGGGGTGCATGGTTTGTTGTGTTATCGACAAGAATGTCAATGTGAGGTAGAGGGAACCCATCTTTCGGGCTTGCCTTGTTGAGATCCCTATAATCAACACACATTCTAACCCTTCCATCCTTTTTTGGAACTGGAACCACATTAGCTATCCATTCCGGATACTTGGATACTTTGATGAAACCTGCAGCCAATTGCTTTCTGATTTCTTCCTTGATTTTGAGAGCCACATCTGGTTTCATACGGCGCAGCTTTTGTTTGACAAGCTTCATACCTGGAATGAGCGGTATTGTATGCTGAGCTATATCCCTGTCAATTCCTAGCATATCTTGGTATGACCAAAAAAATACATCAACAAATTCACTAAGCAAGTTAATTAGATCTTTGCGTTCGTCTTGACTTAGTGTTAATCCTATTTTAACTTCTTTGATAGTCGTATCATTGGAAATATTAACTGTTTCTGTGTCTTCAATGATTGTTGTTTTATTTTCGTGTTCTTCCATTGCTTTTATTATTTCTTTGTCATTTTTATTAATAGCAAAGTGTCACGGTCCGGGAGTTTGGACCTTGAAACGTGTGGCGCACTCTAGCCTTTTGGCGGCAAGAACGCTAGCCTTGAGCGGAAGAGGGGCTTGTGACGGCCGATAATTCAAGGCGGGCACAAGCGGGTCCGAACAACGAGTTCTTAGTGCATCAAGTTGGTTTGGAGGGGAGCTATTATGAAAGTAAGACACAATATCTATAAAGGTCTAACAACAAAAAAGCATAAGAGCAAAGCAACACTTGGTAGAAGGCTTAAGATTTCATTGATCATTCACCCTCTAAAGAGCTTTAAATGACATACAAGGAGAATCCCTAGTGAACACTAAATTGACAGTTACACAATAATGGGACCTCAAGCTAAGAAAGCATAAACTTAACTCTAGGAAAGAATCTAAAGGGAATATAATACATCAAAAGGAGTTGGATTCTAACATCCTCCCCCACTTAAGCTGTCGACGGCCTCGTCGACTTACAAGAGTTACAATAAAAATTAGAAAGTCCTAAACTATCTCGAGTTTCTGATGCGCCGTTGATGCGGCTGACTTCTGGAATCTTTGCTGACTATTGAGCTAGGTCTTCTTTGTTGAGGAGGAGCTTGTCTCTGAAGTCTCTCGGCTCGAACATCTTGTTGAGAGCTTCATCTCTAAATTTCCTCCTGAGAGTGGTGTCTATTGAATTCTGGGGGAGAGCTGCTTCCACGATCATCTGTTGGGGAGCTGCTTCCTTGAGACTGTGGTGGTGAACTTTAATTTGTGGTTGGTGCCTCTTGGGTTACCATTGTTTCTTCGATACCCTACACGTGACCTGCGTTGTTTTGCTCGACCACTGTTTTCCCTCTCTCTTGGGAGGTTCTTCTTTGGTGTCTCTAGGCTCGTCGCTCTTTGCTTCGAACCGGGTGTCTAATTCTTGATTTTGGCGGGGATGCATCTAGGATGTTGCCAATTCATTGGGCTTCATCTCCCACTTCTCTGAGTCTCTGGTGGGAGCTTGTTTCTTCGATGTTGCCTTCTTCTCTGGCTCCATCACTCGCATTGCCGAAAGATATCGGACTTCTGGCTCTTCTTCAGGTGCTATCATTCTTATAGCACCCATGCGGCGTATGGAACCCATCCTGTATGTGGGCACCTCATCACTGCTAGTCTCTTTTGGAGCCTCCTGAATAGACATGGATGACAATCTCTTTTAAATCTTGTCAAGCTCCCCTTTATGTTCACAATCCCACCATTTGTGTGGACCTCGACAAAGTATGCAGTTTATCGCCCTTGTGTTTGACGAGGATGCGATGGCCTTTGAGTTTCCAGAGTTGTGAGAGGTAGATGTTGATATCTGGTAATCACCTCCTCCACTTCTACTATGATAGGTATTGATGGTGTTGGATGATACTTGAGAGTCATTCTCCGTACCCTTTAGAGAGTTTGGAGACGGACTGTTGGAGCGTGTTGACGTCCCACTTGAATCATTCTCGGATTGACGACCCATACCGACTGAGTAGTCCATCAATCTCTCAGCAGCACACATAGCAGCAGCGAGGGTATCAATATTCTGCCTCAAAATCTCTCGCTGCGTCCATTCCTTTAACCCGTTAACAAAAATGAACACACGATCTTTCTCATTCATGTTAGTGATGTCCAACATTATCGCCGAGTATTCCTTAACATAGTCACAAAGAGAGCTCTTCTGGCGGCACTCTTGCAACTTCATTTGCTCAACAAATGCTGTGTTGACGGGGTAGAATTGTTCTTTGAGTTCCTCCTTGAACTCCGCCCATGTATCAATCTTAATCCTTCCTGCTTCGATGTCTGCGTGCTTGGTGCGCCACCAAAGCTTGGCATCGTCAGACAAGTACATGATGGCAGTATCCACCTTCTGATCGTCACTCAGTTGACATATTTGGAAGTACTGCTCCATGTCAAAGAGGAAGTTATCAACTTCTTTAGCATCTCTAGCGCCACTGTAGTCGCGAGGTTTGGGTGGCTTGATTTTCGCCGCACCAAACCCATGTGCGTCTCTACCCACAGTGTGCATTATGGTAGCACATTTCTCAAGTGCTTCATCGGCTTGTCCTTGAACAAATTGCAATTGTTCGCGGAGAGCATCTCCATCTTCCATCAATTTCACAATTTGCTCGGCTTGCTCGCGCACAATGACTTGCATCTAGGACCACTCGTCCACTTTAGTCTCGAGCCAACCGAGTTTTTCCTCTATGAATTCCATCTTCGTGCAGCCCTCCTTGGTGCCTACAAGGGTTGCTTACGACGAGGTTTGGGCCTCGACTCTGATACCAACTGTCACGATCCGGGAGTTTGGACCCCGAAACGTGCGTCGCGCTCTAGCCTTTTGGTGGCAAGAACACTAGCCTTGAGCAGAAGAAGGGCTTGTGAGCACAAAGCAACACAAGCGGGCAATTAATTCAAGGAGCACTCGCGTCTATTTGGGCGACGGAGTGCGGGTGGTCGGGGCTTGTGACGGTTGATAATTCAAGGTGGGCACAAGCGGGTCCGAACCACGAGTTCTTAGTGCATCAAGTTGGTTTGGAGGGGAGCTATTAAGCAAGTAAGACACAATATCTTTTTTTTTTTGGGAAATATGGAATTTTATTACCAAGAAAGAGAAAGTTACAAACTTACAAAAAGCTAAGTTGTAACAACACCAAACACCACAGACCAAAAAGGCCAAACCAACACCAACAGTCCAAGAATCTACCCAAACCACCTTCTAGGAAGGGTGCTTGAGAGAACCAAGGACCCCTACTGGACTCAGGCTCACAGCCACCTTCTAGGAAGGGTTCTGAGAGCCAGGACCAGACAAAACACCTAAGACAGAAATAACATAGTAAAAAGCCAGAACAACTGTTGAAAACAACAAAAACAACCTAAAACAGCAACCAAAACAGGCTAGAACAACAACTAGAAAAAAGGAAAACAACAAAACACCAGCTGCCAACCAAATTAGCAGACACAACACCTAATCTGCAGCAAACTTCAGACCAGAACAACCAGAAATAGCAGTAGCAGCTACCTGTCAGACATGCTGCACCCAACAACAACTAACTCTGCCAAAGCCGGAATCAGGAGAGCAGCAAATTCCTGTCAGAACAAAGCAACCAGATTTGCAGCTCCCTATCACAGCATCAAAGCAGGAAGCTACATAATCAAGTACTTGTTTCTAGCTGGGATTCTGCAAGCTATATGAAAAATGATTTCCCTGACTAGAACATCAGCAGGCTTACAAAAACCAGTAAACAAAACTGCATTTCTCTGTATCCAAATGCCATAGACTGTTTCAGTGAAATCAACTTGGATTACTTTGTTTTTCATTCTGGAACTTCTGCAGATTTTCTTCAACCATTCAATCTCATCAACAAACTGCTGGACAGGTTTGGTGACATGTAAAATGCTTAGAACTTTGTTCCAAACCTGTCTAGAGTACTCACAATCAAAGAATAAGTGTTTCACACTTTCATTACTATTCAAACAAAGAAAACACCTTGGATCACAGGAAATGTGCCATTGCAGCAGCCTATCCTTAGTGACAAGCCTATCCCACAGAGCTAACCACAAGATAAACACACTTTTAGGAGTTGCCAAGTTATGAAAAATGACCCTCTTCCAAGGAATCTTAGGGACTTGAGGCCTAATAGCAGCATAAAGCTTCCTGATTTTCATCTTATTGCCCTGTATTAAACCATCCCATCCCCCTTGATCATTCACAATATCTCTACAACTTAAAATTTTCTTCAAAAACCAAGAGCATTTAGTAGGGATAGGGGTAGTCCAACAATCTTTATGCTTGAAATAATAAATATGGACCCACTTTACCCAGAGATTGTCAGCCTTGTGAGCAATATCCCAAAGTAACTTAGTGACAACTGCTTTATTCCACTCAGGGAGAGAAAGCAGGTTCCAGCCACCACAGACTTTAGGAAGACAAACATAGTTCCAAGAAACCAAAGATTTCCTAGCAGGAGCAGAGGAGCCAGTCCAACGAAAGCATCTGAATCTAGCCTCAATCTCTTTCAGAATTTTCTTTGGTAAGATAAAGATTTGAGCCCAATATGTCTAAATACCAAACAACACACTCTTAACCAACTGGAGCCTCCCAGCATAAGACAAGTGTTTAGCCATCCACCCTTGAATTCTAGCAGTCACTTTCTCCACCAAAGGCCTACACTGAGCAATTGTAAGCTTCTTAGAAGAGAGAGGGACCTCAAGATATCTAAAAGGAATAGAACCTTGAGAAACACCAAGAAGCTCTTTAAGTTCTGTCTGAACATCAATAGAAACTCCCCCAAAGTAGACTTCACTTTTATCAAGGTTAGCAGAAAGACCTGAAGCTCCAGAAAATTTTGAGAAAGCTTGGAAGAGAAGCTTGACAAAAACACTATCAGCTCTAGAGAACATCAACAGATCATCAGCAAACATCATATGAGTTAGGTTTAACTTTTCACATCTAGGATGAAAGTTAAAATCAGGAGTTAACCTAACCTCATCAAGGCATCTGGACAGGTATTCCATACCAATAGCAAAAAGAAAAGGAGACATAGGATCACCTTGTCTTCAACCTTTCCTAGCTTCAAAGGGAGGGGTAGGGAAACCATTGATAAGAACAGAATAAGAAACAGAAGTAAGACATGTCCAGATCCAATTAATAAACCTTTGAGGAAAACCAAGCTCCTGCATAATAGTAATCAAGAACCCCCACTCAACAGAGTCATAGGCTTTCTTCAAGTCCACCTTAACCATGCACCTAGGTGAAATAAATTTGTGATCATAGCCTTTGATCAACTCAGTTGCAAGAAGGATATTATCTCCAATGTGCTTGCCTGGAATAAAACCTGCTTGAGCATCATCAATGACCTCACCAATGATAGTAGCAAGTCTAGCAGTTATGATCTTAGAAATAAGCTTATAGACAACAGTGCAACAAGCTATAGGTCTAAAATCCTTAACATGAGAAGCATTAGGGATTTTAGGAACAAGAGTGATAGTTGTGCAATTCCATTGCTTAGGCAAGGTCCCTTTAGTAAAGAAATCAATAACACTTGCATAAATATCATCTTTCACAATATGCCAAGCTCTCTCTTAAAGAAAAAAGAGTTAAAGCCATCAATACCAGGAGCTTTAGTGTTATCAATTCCTTTAAGAGCAGCATCAATTTCAGCATGAGAGACAGGCTGAATAAGATAGCTCTGAGCAACAGAGCTAAGCTGTTTACCTCTCCTCATAGTAACAAGATCAACAGCAGGGAGCCAAGGAGCCTTAGTCCCTAAAAGAGACTTATAGAAAGAGATAATCTCATGAGAAATAGAATCCGAATCCTTATGCAAAACCTGGTTAGAGTCAAAGATAGAGTCAATTTTGTTCCTTGCTTGTCTAGTCTTCGTCACTGAGAAAAAATAATGAGAATTGCCATCTCCAAGCTTAATCCAGTTGATCCTAGACTTTTGTTTGAAGATACTTTCTTGAATATCACTCTAGTGCTTGACAACCTTAATAGCATCAGATTCTTTTGCATATAAATCCAAATCATCAGGATTCTGAGCCATTAGGTTTTGAATTTCACCAAGCTCAGCATTAGCTTGATCAATCTTCACAGCAATATTGCCAAAATGCTTGCTATTAAGAGACTTGATACTAGACTTCACAGAATTAAGCTTCAGCCAGACAGAACTACCAGAACACCAGGCCTGAGAAACAATATCAAGGAAATCAGGATGATCAGCAATACAATTTAGAAATCTGAACGGTCTACCTTTCTCAGCAAGAGCGGGACAAATATCCAAAAGAACTGGACTATGATCAGATAAAGAAGGGGGGAGATAGACGGTTTCAACATGACCATGAGAGTCCAACCAAGCCTGGTTACTAAAGACTCTATCAATCCTAGAAAGAGTTATAGGACTAGTATGAGCCTTATTTTACCAAGAGTAGAAGGCTCCTTTGCTCTTGATCTCAGTGAGGTCCAAATCATCAACCAAACTCTGGAAATCTCTAGTCTTATAATCAGTAACATCAGTACCATGAAGCCTGTCTGAAGTGCTAAGAACAGAGTTAAAGTCACCAGCACAGAGCCAAGGAGAATGCTGAATAGTTTTGTTCCTAATCCTTTCCCACATAGGAAGCCTATCATGAATAGAATGAAGCCCATAGATGACAGTGAGCTGAATTTGAATAGAAAGATCCTTACTAAGGACACTACAATGAATAAATTGCTCATGAACCTTTAAGACATTGACAGTTACTCTATCTGCATTCCATCTAAGCCAAATCCTCCCTTTAGGAGAATGATCATAATTGCACACCCAAAGCCAAGAAGAGCCAAACTTCTTTTGGTAATTGAAAACATTTTTTGATTTAACTTTTGTTTCAAGCAGGCCAATAACATCAACTGAATGAGAATGAAGCAACCTCTTTATAGAGGCAACTTTGCCAGGGTCATTCAGGCCCCTGACATTCCAGATAGAGTAAATCATGGCACCAGAGGGGGATTAACCTCACCCCCGCTTGGATTAATAGTGAAACCACCTGCACCATCCATTTCATTTGCAAATAAAGCAACAAAAGCATTAGAGGTAGAAGCAGGTTGATTAACTCTAGTTTGCTGACTCTTTGTCTTCCTCCCAACTATTCTCCACCCCTCATCTGAGTTTTGAGAAGTATGAACCTGTGGAGTGATAATAGATTTTCCATGGACAGAAGCATCAATACCAACAACAGTAGCAGGAGCTTGACTAGGCTTAGGGACCCAGGCCTGTTTCTGCTTGAGTATTGCAGGAGCTGGCTGTTTATGAACCTGCTTAGGCTTAGCAGGAGCAGGTTTAGTAGAGCAATCATGGCCAACCTTGTTGCACTTAGAACAAAATGGTGGAGCCCACTCATACACTACCTTAAGCTCCAACACTTCCTTTGAAGGGCTTTCAACCAGGACAGAATTAGGCATAGGCTTTGTAACATCAATTTCAACTAGGAACCTAGCAAAAGACACTCTAAGCTGTCTAGTAGTGCATTCATCAGCACAAATTGGCACACCAAGCAAACTGCCAATACGGCTAAGAGTATCAGATCCCCAGCAATTAAGTGGAAGATTAGGAAACTTGACCTAGAGAGGGACAGTTCTCAAAATTTCAGCACTAAAATCAAATGTAGGGCACCATGGCTTAACTATTGCTGGTTTTCCAAGAAACATATGAGGACCAGAACAAAGTATAGTATCTTTATCATCACTAGAGCAAAGATTAATGATAAAGTATCCATCGTCATGCCAATAAATATCTGGTGTCTGCATAGCACTCCATTGCTGGGCAATAAATCGATGAACATCAGCAATAGTAGGATAATAGCCAACCACATAGAAAACTAAAGCATTAGACCACTTTTGTTACCTGCATTAAGCTCAGATTCCTGCCGTTGAGCAACCTGCTTCCCAACTTGAACTTTCGGAGCAACATAGAACAGGGGAGCTCCTTTAGCAGTCAGCTTACCAGAGAAGGGAACAAATCGATCCTCACCATCTTTGGATACATTCTTCTCCGAGGGAGGTGTAGAATGATGACCGAGAAATTTTGGCTCAGATCGATGCCCAGATCCTCCACCAACCAATGGAACAGTAAACCCAAAAACCCTAGGTACTGTTCTATTGGAAATCAAAGAATCTGGTCTAGAAGTGCCTCAGCAAATAAAGCAATAGTCTCAGCATCACTTCTAGGAATAGCACCACATGCTGGATGTACCAATGCCGGCGCCGGAGTAACCAGCTCATCCACCTCCTGAATCGGGCTAGGAATAAATGAAGTGACTGAGTTCCTCAGATTCTGCAAAATTGTATCAAAAGGTTCATGAGTATTCTTCTGTTGTGCTACTTGAGGTGTAGGAGTGTTCTGCTTCTTCTTCTTAGCCATCGGAGATCAAGATTGATGAAGAAACCGATCAAAATTGAAGAACCATGGAGAAGAGAGAGAAGAGAGAAAGTCAACAAAAGTCAAACCTCCCGTCTTTTATCTTTTTATTTAGTAAGACACAATATCTATAAAGGTCTAACAACAAACAAGCATAAGAGCAAAGCAACACTTGGTAGAAGGCTTAAGATTTCATTAATCATTCACCCTCTAAAGAGCTTTAAATGACATATAAGAAGAATCCCTAGTGAACACTGAACTGACAGTAACACAATAATGGGACCTCAAGCTAAGAAAGCATAAACTAAACTCTAGGAAAGCATCTAAAGGGAATCTAATACATCAAAAGGAGTTGGATTCTAACAAAAAGCAATATTGATCAGGGTTAGGGAAATGACACGCATCGTAAGCAAAGGTACTCATTTCATTGAATTCATTGGTCATTACATCAAGGATGGCAAGGTTAGCTGCGACCTCGCTGGGATTATTTGGGATAGAGAGGGGAGACTCAACAAGAGGCTCAACATTAAGGGGAACTACATTCGACTCTATGGCAAAAGGGGGTCGGCCTCAGATCCTAAAGACTCGTCCACAGACTCAGACTTGGACTTGGACCCAAACGATTCAGATTCATCAAACATAGGACCTTCGCCAGCGGTCACTTCCAAATTCTCTCCACTTGGCGTAGTGTTCTTCACTATCTTGAGCCACCCCTTTAAAACACCATCAACCGGGACAATCAACTTAGAAGGGTCAAAATCTTTGCTAGATATCACAGCTTGAATGAGATCAAAATCGTCATTGCGGACAGGCTTGTGTAGGGAATAAATTTCAAGCTTTAATCCCACTAGATCGAACCCCACTGTGATCATACACTAAAGTACGGTGGCGTCCAAAAGGGAAGAAGATAGAGCAAAAGAGTCGCCAACAAGTTTTTTTAGGAACTTGTAAACCGTTCACGAGGTGAAGGTTACACCCCTTAACGATCCAAGAGATCGTCAACTCCATAAGGTCATGAACCAAATAAGGGTTCAGGGATGATGGTACAAATCCAACCTAAAAGAGATTGAACCTGCCCTAATAACAGGCCTCTACTTTATTCTGATCATATTCATGTGCGCTTTCTGATTAACATGCAATCAATAGGATTAACCCTAAACCTGTTTATCTATGTTGGTCGAATTAAATGCACAAATAAACTATTATTGGCGATCACTTGAAATTATAATCACATTAACCCTAAACAAGATTATTAATTATCTTATTAAGCGTGATTACAAGTACCAATTCCCTTTAAACATGCAATAAAGGTGATCAAGCAATAAAAATATAATCAAGCAACATAATAATAATCATAATAACCATGAATAATAATTATAATAATTATAAAAATAATAATCATAATCACAATAATAATATTCATAATCATGTTAAAGCATAATAATAATAGCAAGATCCTAGGCATGATACTAACAAGATTAATAACTAGGGATGGCAATCTAGTCCGGATCCGACCCTACTCCGCCCCGATCCGAACTAAAATATTCGCTTCGAGTCCGAGAAAAAATTAATCCGAGTTCGACTCTGTTAAAATAATCCGACTCCGAGTCGGAGGAGGGTCGGAGTCGGATCCTATAAAAAATCCGAGAAAAAAATCCGACTCCGACAAATGTTTGACTTTAACGGATTATCCGACTCCGACTCCAATAGATAGTGGATTTTTGTGTGGGTCATGGTGGCATTGGGTGTGGGTTGTAAAGGCCCAAATAGCCCAACATCTCAAGGTATATTGAATAATGAAAAAAAACTCGGAGTCAGGTCGGATCGGAGTCGGAGTACGAGGTCGGATATTGAAGTCGGAGTCGGAGTCGGATGTCGAAGTCGGATGTCGGAGTCGGATGTCGGATTTAACCTCCGACTTCCTGTCGGGTCGGAGTCGAATTTAGCATAATCCGCTCCGAGTCCGACCCGTTGCCATCCCTATTAATAACAAACCCTAGCATGTCACTAAGCAATAAAAATCAAATCTTTAGCCCTAACATGATACTAACAATCATAAATATTAGGAAGAACATAAGAAGCATCGCAACAATCATATTTAATATTAAAATTACCTTAGACATGATACTAGGAATATCATAACAATATAAACATGATGTCTACATCATAACATCAATTAAAACCATTAAAGTACTTACTTTGATGCTTCGTACCTCTTTCTAATAACAAAATACACACGTTAGTAACTTCAAGGAAAATAATAAATAAAACAATTAAATTAAATAATTGAAATAGAGATTTGGGACCAAACCCTCAGAAATTAAACCTTTCACGTCTAGGGCGAAGGCAACTTCGAATATGGCTAGGTGTTTCTAGATCTTGTGAATGCGGAATTTTGTATGAGAAAACAAAGTTTGAAAAAGAGAAAGAAGATGAATGAATTAAAGAATGCTAAAGAATTAATGATTGTAGATGAAAACTTGTGAATGAGGAGAATTGGTGAATGAAAACGGAGTTTTTAATACGATTGTAGACACCTAAAAATGTCTCCCCAAAACCAAACCCGATGATGAACAACCTTTCACCGCCACTATTGGTCGGGTTCAGTATTTAATCCCGAGAGTGCTTAAAAAATCGTATTTTATTAAATTCATATTTTTGAACAGTCCATGGATTAGTCTTGATGTTTGGTAAAAGCATCGTTTTAATTTCAGCCCAAACTTATTAATTAATTTTTAGCCCAAGCCTTTTTATTTTATTGTTTTATTATTTATTTTTGGCCCAAACCTTTTATTTATTTTTATTTAATTATTTTCTTATTTTAGCCCGAATAATAAAAGTCAGAAAAGACCCGAAATTATCAATCGGCACTTAAAAAGCCGAAGGAAATGAGGGTTAAAAATGTATTTAGACGGAAAATGGACTGGAAATTCCCGCGCCACGGCAGACTGCCATCGTGTCACGGGAATTCTTCCCGTCTGACGGTGGGATTTCCCGTGACACGGGAGGTCTGCCGTGACACGGGACATTCTGTGTCTTTTCCGCGCAAACCCTTAACGCGTTTTTTATCCCGTTTTCTGAAAATTTCCCGCGTCACATCAATTATGTACCGTGTCACGGGAAAGTGTACCGTCTGACAATGGAATTTCCCGTGTCACGGTACAGTTTGACCGTGTCACGGAATACTTTTTAGGGTTTTTATCATTTTAGGGTTCCGTGTGCTCCCTCAGCACATTTTCCCTATAAATACCCCCTCATTTCTGATGTACGGGGCACCGATTAATTCTCTAATTTTATTTTCTCTCTTCTATGCTTTAGCCTAAACACTAGCCTACCCTTTTCACTTCAAAATTCCTTCTTCAAGCACTCAAAGGAGTCCATATTTTACTCGAGGTTCTGTCCTTAAGCCAAGGCGTGAAATGTAGAACTGTTTGAGGGTTTGGCCCCAAAATCAACTTTACTTTATTTAATTTAATTTAATGATTGTTTATTTATTTCCTTGAAGTTACTAACTCGTTTATTATTTTGTAGTTGCAAACAAACAGAATCAAAGTAAGGATCATGCTCCTTTTGTTTTTATTTTTTTCTAACGATTTTATGTTGTTGGAATTGTGATTAAATTGGTTCTAGTATTAATATTGTTCTATTATATTGTTATTATGATCACTATATTGCATGTTTAAAGGGAATATGTAATTGACAATCACGCCTAATAAGATAATTTGGACAACCGGTTTAGGATCCCTTTTAATCTTATTATTAATTGAAGTGATCACCAATATTTTTGAATTATGTGTACATTAATATTAAACCAATTTAGTTAAATAATAGTTTGGAGCGAATTGAATTATTGTTTGTATGCCTTTGAGATCACAGGAATGCTTTTCAATATAAGAATCGAGTAGAGGCCAATACGGGCGAATGTGACGCCATGACTCACTTCATACCATCATCCCCGATCCTCCTTTCGTGGTTCCGAACCATATGGAGTTAGTAATCTCATGGATTATGAATGGGGTGTAACCTTCACGGGTCAATCGTTGTCCCTTATCGTGGTTGCCTTTTTATGATCCGTGAACGGTTTACAAGTTCCTTAAAAACTTGTTGGCTGGTCCCTACTTTCCTTGTCCCTAATCGTATATGTCAATTTCCACTTCCTATGAGTGCCAAGCATATTCACAACATGCTTTTAACGTAGGCGCACTTCAAACGACGCCTACAATTTGGCGACTCCACTGGGGAGGATTCTTAATTATTTATCGATTTGAGTGATCGGTATTTAATTAAGATGAGTGGATGAGACTTGAAAGATTCTTGAAAAAATATTCCTGTGATTAATTTGGCATTTTTGCATCTGCATAGACGTTTTAACGTCGCATTCAGGTCTGTCCCGTAGGAAAAATTGGATAACTTGATTGCGTGCGAAGGAAAATAGGGCACCAATCAGATCTTCTGACTGCCGTGCCACGACAGAGTCTGCCGTGTCACGGTACAGTGCACCGTCTGACGGTGCACAGTACCGTGGCACGGGAATTTTTGCCGTGTCACGGCAGTCCTAAAATCAGTCCGGTGGCTTATTTTTTTTCCTCACAGCCGACTTCCTTCGATTTTTCTGAAAAAACGTATGTGTTCTACATACGTCTTAGCCCCGGGGGATTTAAGCTCTATCAACCCAAAAACGCTCATGGCAATAAGGGTTCATCCGAGTTATTAAATCCACCCAAACCATGGAGTCGAGTTCGATTTCATCACGAACTCGCGGAGCCGCTCGTTGGCATACACCCTCAAGGGAGGCTGCCTTGCTAACGCGTCCAAACTCTTAACCATGGTACCCTTTTGACACCCAAAGCTTGACCAATAGTTGAACATAGATCTTGACTTTAGGTTGCGAACTTTTTTTACATCATCGTGCCTAAATGCTATGTGGTTGTTTGGTGCTAACCTTTATGTGTTTGCTCTTTTGTTTAACCCATGACCGAGGTTTTTTATTCTCACATAGTAATTAGTACGGACCTAAAATCGGTTAAAATCTGGAAAAATCACAAAACTGACCTGGAACTGCGCACCGTGTCACGACATTTTCTGCCGTGCCACGGTGAACAGTGCCGTGACACGGGGCTGTCTGCCGTCTGACGGTAGACTGCACCGTGTCACGACAATCTGTACCGTGACACGGTGCCCAGGAAAGTGTCCTGTCAGTCCTTTTTTCGATTTTTGTGCGAATGTTGTATCCAGTTTTGTGTCGTGTCTAGCTATACGGTCAAAACACGCGTCTATAACCTCACTTAATCACTCACACATTATGTTCACACTTTTTTTTTTAAGTCGCGCACCACCTTTTGACCGTATTTTAGGGAAGACTTTTTTTTTTTTTGTGTCGTTTTTTTTTCGGAGTAAGTCGGATGGTATCCTCCCATATGTTTAAAAATTTCCGGATGGGTCAAGGTTAAGTTTGGTCATTAAAGGTGTGTTTGTTTCGGTGTCACAACACTTGGTCAAGAAGCAGGGGTAGATTGTTACGATTCGAGTCCATACCTGAACAACCTCTTATACCAAAGAGGCGTACAAGGAAACCACCTCAATCATCTCCACAAGATTCATCTCCAATCTACTTTCAACCAATGGCCACTAAGGAAGACATTGAGAACCTCAACAGGACAATTGAAAGATTGTCTGACATGATGCAAACACTCACCACTAGAGTCAGCACTGTAGAATAAGACAATCAAAACAATGTCACTACTGCCGCAATGGACAAGATTAAGGAACAGATGAGCAAGATTTCTGAAGAGTTCACTTATGTGGAATAGCCTGTCACCTCTTCGTCCATAAGAGAGAAGCTTCCTGAGAAGTTTTCCACTGCTGACATTCCCAAATTCAAGCCTACATAAAATCTGCTTTTCCACTTGAAGGCTTTTTCTGCAACTATGGATCTTAAGGGAGTAGATGTGACACTCTTCCCTACGGTGTTCCCTCTTTCCTTAGAGCATGCCTGTCAACAGTGGTTCTATTCTTTGGAATCCAAGCATGTCGCGACCTGGGAGGATGTTGCTGAGAGCTTTATGAATCGTTACAAGTGTAACATCCAGGCCAAGAATTCTGAACGTGAACTCTCCATTCTCAAACAGAAAGAGAATGAAGGCTTCACCACTTACTTAAGCAGGTGGAGGGAAACAGGTGCGCTCCTGGTGGATCCCCCCAAGGAGAAGGAAATGGTTCACTTGTTCATTGCCAATCTGACTCATAAGTACAAGCAACACTTGAAGTTTCTGCCTCTGAGTACCTTTGAAGCTGTATATGATATTGGAATCAATTTCGAAGATGAACTGATGAAGTCTGTTGGTAGCAACAATAACAACAACACTTGGAAAAACAAGAAGAACGACACTCCTTCTTCTTCGTATTCTAAGCCCAATAATGCTACCAACAATATCAATATCAATGATGTGCTGGCCCTTAATGCTCCTCCTCAAAGATTCCAAAGGCAAAGGAGGGTTTACACGCCTTTGGGAATGACTTATGATGCTGCTTATGACCATTTGCATGGTCAAGGACTGATTATGCCAATCGGACCATTTCCAGAACCTCAGCCAGAGAATAGGACCGCTAGCTATGACCCCAATGCTTATTGCAAGTTTCATCAAGGCAAGGGTCATAATACTGAGAAGTGTTGGAGGCTGAAGGATGCAATCCAAGATCTGATCGATGCTAATCAACTTCCTGTCCCTCCAGGGGGCAAGAAGCCTAACATTCAAACAGGTCCTCTTTCTGATGCTTTGGCTATCATGGGGGATGAAGTCTCCTTTGATCCGTCGATACTCATTCAACCTGTGAATGAACCTCTGCCGAAAGTCGTATTTATCTCAAGTACTGAAGAAGTGAATGGAATTTGGGATAGTGATGATGAAGACGTCTATCTCAAGGATATAGCCTGTTCATCTCTTGGAACCAGTGAAGACGTTTGGGGGGACTTTGAGGTCAAGGTTCTCACCAGAAGTGGACGGTTGCAACAACCTAATCCACCTTCACCTCCACCACAATCACATTCGATAGTTGATCCCATCGGTCCTGTGAACAGCGATGTGGTCAAACAACTGCAAAAGACCAAGGTGGAGATGAATGTATGGAAGCTTTTGGCTACTTCCCACGAGCATCGAAAGGCTGTGATGAATGCTCTGGTGAAGATAGGAGTTGATGATGACAAGTACTAGCAATCTGGTTTCGTTTTCTGATAAGGATTTGCCCCCGGATGGGGATCAACATAATAAGGCCTTACACCTCACTGTGGTGTGTAGGAAGATGAATGTTCCTATGAGCCTGGTTGATAATGGCTCTGCAATCAATGTGTGCCCACTCCGTACTGCAAAGAAGTTGGGCATAAAGAATGAAGAATTGACTCCCTCCACTCAAGGGATTCGTGCTTATGATAATACTCGCCGTCAAGCCGTGGGTAATATCATACTGAATATAACTACTGGGGTCATTAAACGTCGCACCAAATTTCAGGTGGTCGACATTAAGGCCTCTTTCAATCTGTTGTTAGGACGCCCTTGGCTTCATGAGCTAAAGGCGATTCAATCATCGCTTCACCAGAAAGTGAAAGCCATAGTTGGAGGGGTTCCGATTACTATCGATGCTTCTCCTATGCACATTCAAGTTATTGATACTCCTATCGTCCATGTTGAACATGACGAAGAAGATGAAGATCTTTGGGGGTTTTCACTAGATGATGTTCTCGTGATCGAAGAGGAGGAAAAGTGCCATCTCGACTTCGATCCCTATTCAAACACCAGTATCAATGCCATTCTGAAGAAGTAAGGTCATTTCCCTGGAATGACCCTTGGACTCAAGAAGAAAATAGCTGAATCTTGGGGCCATCCTGGTGCACTCAAGAAGGATACTTTTGGCTTGGGATTCAAGCCAACAAAAGAAGATCTGAAACGAGCTGCATTGAAGATGAAGGCTCGCAATAATGCTTGAATCACGAAGACGGAAATAGCCATGGATCCATATTCGTTCACCCTCAATGGCCACTACATCAAAGAAGGGGAAGACTTCCCATGCTATGAATTCCTTGAGCCATTCGTCCATGATGGGATCCGTAAACCGGGATTCGAGGTGTTCCTCGATTGTGACTTCGTTGATGAAGACGAAGAGCTCTCCACAGCCGAGAAGCCAGCTAGCCTGAACTCTGATGATCTAGGAATCAACCTTCTTTTTGGAATGGAGAAAAATGAGTCCAAGCCGGTCCGCAATGATAACTCCGAGCCTGTTCAAGCTGTCATAGCAAACAAGGATTTTGACCCCTCCGAGTTAATCGTCCAAGCTGACAACATTTCAAAGGGATGGCGCAAGACATTGAGGATCACTACGCCGAGTGGAGAGAAGTTGGAAATAACCGCTGGCAAGGGTCCTATGTTTGATGAGTATGAGTCGTCTGGGTCCGAGTCCGAGTCTGAGTCTAAGTCTGTAGACGAGTCCTTAGAGTCTGAGGCCGACCCTCTTTCTGCTATAGAGTTCAACCCTGAGTCTCTTGTTGAGTCCTCTATTTCTAGTCCTAATGATTCTGGTGAGGTCGCAGCCGACCTTGCCTCTCTTGATGTATTAGCCAATGAATTCAATAAAATGAGTACCTTTTGCTTACGATGCGTGTCATTCCCCTAGCCCTGATCAATATTGCTTTGCTAATGATAAAAATGACAAAGAAATAATAAAAGCAATGGAAGAACACGAAAATAAAACAGCAGTTATTGAAGATACAGAAACAGTTAACATTTCCAATGATAAGACTATTAAAGAAGTAAAAATTGGATTAACACTAAGTCAAGATGAACGCAAAGAGCTAATTAACTTGCTTAGTGAATTTGTTGATGTATTTGCTTGGTCATACCAAGATATGCCAGGAATTGACAGGGATATAGCTCAGCATACGATACCACTCATTCCAAGTATGAAGCCTGTCAAACAAAAGCTGCGCCGTATGAAACCGGATGTGGCTCTCAAAATCAAGGAAGAAATCAGGAAGCAGTTGGCCGCAGGTTTCATCAGAGTATCCAAGTATCCGGAATGGATAGCAAATGTGGTTCCAGTTCCAAAGAAGGATGGAAGGGTCAGAATGTGTGTTGATTACAGGGATCTCAATAAAGCAAGCCCAAAAGATGGGTTCCCTCTACCTCACATTGACATTCTGGTCGATAATACAACAAACCATGCACTCCTGTCATTCATGGATGGTTACGCCGGATATAATCAGGTATTGATGGCCGAAGAAGACATGGAGAAAACCACATTCATCACGCAATGGGGTACATATTGCTATACGGTAATGCCATTCGGGTTGAAAAACGCGGGTGCCACCTACCAAAGAGCAGCTACAGCATTGTTACACGACATGATGCACAAAGAGGTGGAGGTCTATGTCGATGATATAATCGTTAAGTCTAAAGATCGCCCAGGTCATATTATTACCCTTCGCAAGTTCTTTGAAAGACTCCGCAAGTACAACATGAGATTAAATCCAGCAAAATGTGCATTCGGAGTCACGTCAGGCAAATTACTTGGATATGTGATCAGTTCTCAAGGGATTGAAATAGATCCTACAAAAGTAAAGGCGATCATGGCCATGCCACCACCCAAAAATGAGAAGGAGATTCGAGGCTTCATTGGAAGGTTGCAGTATATAAGAAGGTTCATATCAAAGCTCACAGCGATATGTGAACCTATATTCAAGAAGCTCAAGAAAAATGTCCCAGTCACATGGGATGACGATTGCCAAAAGGCTTTCGACAAAATCAAAGAGTATTTGGCAAACCCACCCGTGCTAGCGCTAGCAATGCCTGACTTTCCTCTTCGACTCTACCTTACGGTCATAAGAGAAACGATGGGGGAAATGTTAGCAAAAGAGATCGAAAGTAAGGAGAATGCAATCTATTACTTGAGCAAGAAACTTCAAGGATATGAGACGCGATACACACCACTTGAGAAGTTGTGTCTCGCACTTGTATGGGCCGCACAGAAACTAAGACATTACATGCTCACTCATACAGTGCATGTCGTGTCCAAGATGGATCCTCTCAAATACTTGTTCGAAAAAGCAACACTCAACGGCAGGTTATCAAGGTGGATAGTCAATCTTGCTCAGTTTGACTTGAGATTTGTGCCACAAAAAGCCATTAAAGGTTCTGCAGTTTCTGACTTCTCAGCAGACTTTCCGCTAGAAGAAGCTGAAAAAGAAGAAGATGAGTACGATTTCCCTGACGATGATTTACTCATGACCAAAGATGATAGCTGGACGCTCTATTTCGATGGAGCTTCAAACCAAAAGGGATGTGGTGTAGGAGTCTTGCTCGTATCACCCAATGAAGAGCACATCCCAATTTCCATGAAGCTCGACTTTGATGTCACCAACAATGCCGCAGAATATGAAGCATGCATTTTGGGGTTAGAAACAGTTGTCGCCTCGGGAATTAAGAAACTCAGAATCTATGGTGATTCTTCACTAATCATTAACAAGATCTCCAAGAGATGGAAAGTGAGAAGTGAAAGTCTCGCTACGTATCAAGCTCATTTAGAAACTCTCACGGAGCAACTAGATGAAGTGGAGTATACGTATTTTCCAAGAGAAGAAAACCAATTCACCGACGCACTAGCTAAATTAGCATCAATGGTGCGAATTCCAACTGATACAATCAGAATGCCACTGACCATAGAAAGAAGATATGAGCCGGCTTATGTTCACGCACTGGACGATGAACAAGAACCACAGGAAGAAGATGAAGAGCCATGGTATACAGACATCCTTAATTATGTGACAAGAGGAGAATACCCTCCTAATACTGATAAAAGGGCACGTCGTGCTTTGAGGCTCCTGGCCTCACAGTATGTGCTCATCAGGGGAGAACTCCACAAGAGAACTGCAATGGGAAGAAATCTCTTATGCATAGCCAAGAAAGAAGCACATAAAACCATGGAAAACCTTCATGCCGGTATATGTGGAACACAGATGAATGCAAAGATGTTAGTCCAAAAGATTCAACGACAAGGTTACTATTGGACTACTATGGAGAGAAATTGTCACGAATACGTCAAGAAATGTATGAAGTGTCAAGTCTACGCAAACTTACAGCATGTTCCACCTTCGCTTCTCTACACGTATACTTCTCCATGGCCTTTCTCCACTTGGGGCATTGACATAATTGGAAAAATAACACCACCAGGACAAGGGGGGCATGAATTCATTCTCGTAGCAATCGACTACTTCACCAAATGGGTCGAAGCTGCCTCATATGCCAAGCTGACGGCAAAACACGTAGCTCAATTCATTGAGAAAAATATCATATGCCGCTATGGGGTACCACATGAGATGATCAGTGATAATGGAACATATTTTCAAGCCGAATGCGCGGAATTATTACAGAAATATCATATCAAGCATCACCGATCATCACCTTACAGACCACAAACAAATGGAGCAGTCGAATCGGCCAACAAAAATGTGAAAACTATCATCGAAAAGATGACAGAAAATTACAAGGATTGGCCAAGTAAGCTACATTTCGCCCTTTGGGGTTATCGAACCTCTGTTCGTACATCAACGGGGGCTACCCCTTTCTCTTTGGTCTATGGAGTTGAAGCTATACAACCAATCGAGCTCAAAATCCCTTCTCTTCGAATCGCATTGGAAAGCCAACTAGATGAAGTCGACTAGACTAGAGCAAGATACGACGAACTGGTCTTGCTTGATGAAAAACACTTGGCAGCTTTGCATCATGTCCAAACCTACCAACAGCGTATGGCACGACATTTTAATAAAAAATTCAAGACCAGAAATATCAAAGAGGGTGACCTAGTGCTTAAGGCACTTCGTAAAAATGTGTTAGATCCAAGAGGAAAATTCAGACCGAACTGGTCAGGCCCGTACATTGTTAAAGCCATCCTGTCTGGCGGAGCGGCACAATTGGTAGACATGGATGGTAACGGCTTCCATAATTTAACCAACTTGGATCAACTCAAGAAATTCTATGCCTAGTCGCATGGGTTCATGACCCAATAGAGCTACGTTTGGCCTGATTCCTTTTTAGGATACGTAGGCAACCCCTCAAGGGGGCCCGGCCACTTTAAAAAATAAAAATCCTCCCTCTTTGACCAAATATGCGCGTCAGTTCAGCATTGCGTAAAAAAAAAAAAAAAAAAAAAAAGGGAAATCGCCGCGACACGGGACAATCCACCGTGTCACGGTACTGTTCACCGTGGCACGGTGACACTGAGCGCAAAAAAAAAAAAAAAAAAAAGGAATTGCCGTGGCGCGGGAATTTGTACCGTGTCACGGAATTTTTCACCGTGACACGGTGGAATTTCAGATTTTCCGTTTTTTTTTTGTGACGCGTTCGTTGCGTATTCATTGTTTGTACGAGTTTTTTTTTATTTTCGTTCTTCCATTGCGTCCGACTCCTTGACTCGGATAAATAAATAATAAATCAAAGTCATTGTAATTTTTATTAAGGCTGAAATAAATGTGCTATTATTATTAAAATTAATGCGACTACAAATATTGGCATCATATGCCTTATTATAAATCATAAAAAGCAAAGCACTATTGATCTAATCTCTCTTCTCGTTAGGAATATCCTTCTCTTGGTCAATTAGGTCGGCCTTCACCATTAATGTGTCTTTCGTAGCCCGAACCGTCACACCCCTAGTCGAACTTTCACCCCTTTCACCCCTCTTGAATCTTTTCGGTTGTTTCTCCCTGTAGACCATCTTTTCTTTACCCTTTCCTTTCACAAAATTCTTCTTTCTTGGCATTATAGGAGTCTTAAACTCAATCCCTTGTGTTCTCGGACCTAGACGATCTTTAGGAGGAGCTTTCTTATTTCCAAGACGACTCTTCACATCAGACTTGCGTGATCCGAATCGTTCCCTCCTACTTCTAGGGTTCAACCATGCCTTGTATGCACTAGATAAAGGAGGAGGAGCTTGGTCACTTGCAGAAACGGTCCACAAAGGTCTTCCAATCAAATAAGCCTCGTACTTGTGAACATTACTTTCATGCAACGACACTTCACGAGGACTATCATTATAGCGTGGAATTACTTGTCAAGTCCATACTGCCGCATCAGTCGAGAAGGGCAATAAAAGTTCAGTTTTGAGATACTAGGAACACGGCAATATGGAGTATCATTCGTGCCAACCATCCTAGTAAGCCTCCACCAAGGCACCACCCAACGAATGGAAAATTCTCTCTTTGCAAAGAAATTTTTCCAATCTTCATACGACATGTTCGCAGAGTAATTCTTTTTCCTGCGGACTAAGTCGTTAGGGCCATATTTTTCAACATCGTCGGGGGCTTCGAATAGTTCCAAACGCTCCATCAACCAAATCTGCAAAAAAAAAGAAAGAAAAAAAAATCAATCGAAAAAAAAAAAATATTAAGCAGATTCCCGTGACACGGCAGGTTTTGCCGTGTCACGACAGACACCCACTGTGACACGGTGCCTGTTTTGTGTCACGGGGGCTACTCGGAGCGTATTTTTACCTACAGTAGTACTAGAGAGCCCTTCCTGATGGCTTTCCGGTCAGCTTTTGCCTCGTCAAGGCCACGAAATGTCTCTCCAAGGCACGTCGGCATAGGAGATCTTCCAGATTCGACATGTTCAAGCACAGACGCTAGACAAGCATGTCCTACCCTACCGTTTGCAAATAAGAGCTTGCTAAACATGCAAAAAATATATGCCCTTCTACGATATACATGATAAGACTCAGAGATAGGGCGATTAAAATATAAATTAGCAAGTTTTTCTAAGTCTATTTCATTACCACAAACAATTCTATTTAAATCTGGATCTGTTAGATTCAGATGGCGTTCAAAATCTTGGTAATAATATTCACGTAGGGTAGGCATGGCAATAAGATTTCTAGCAGGAAATCCAAAGATTGCGCCGAATTCCTCCGGCAAGGGACAAATTTCATCATAATCAAATTTGAAACAGTGTGTTTCTGGACTCCAATAATCTAATGCTGCCCTAAGAAAATCATGTTCAATAGCTATGTGTCGCAGGGCTAGCAAACCCCTGACATGAAATAATTCTAACTCTCTTTTTTCAGCATTGGTCAAAGAATAAGACTAGTCGCGCAATGTATTATCAAAATTCTGAGACATGATTATTGAAATATGAAATTCTAAATTATTTTGTGTTTCGTAATTATGTATATCATGAATAAACTGGTCTTATTTTATAGCAAAAGCGCTCGAAAATGCCCAGAATTTATCTTTTCACGCGCGTAAAACACACCGCTGAGTAATACGCGTCCCGTGACACGGGAAGTTCCACCGTGTCACGGGAACTTTTGCCGTGACACGGCAAGTTCTGCCGTGACACGGTGCACAGTGCCGTGTCACGGCACTTCATGCGTTTTCTTTTTTCATCTTTTCCCGTATCTATCCGGATTTTTTATAGTATTTTATCTTTACCGTTTATTTTTCAGTTTTTCTGAGAGTTTTATTTCTAATAAAATTCTCACCTTTTTATTATTATTATTATCTTTATTTATTTATTTATTCATCACTTTAAGATTTTATTTCTTTATCACTTTATTTATTTTTTGTCTTTTTATTTCTTTTTCTTTTGGGGAAGGTAATTTCATTTATTTATTTTATTTCTTTATCATTTTATTTATTTTTGCTTGTCTTCTTTTTTCTTTTGGGGAAGGTATTTTTATTTTCGCTTGTCTTTTTATTTTCTTTTCTTTTGGGGAAGGTCGGTACCCTCCATTACTACACTTATGTTGTTTTGTCGTGTCATTAATAATCACACACAAAGAGTTTCAAGCACACACTAACACACAATAATAAATACATAAACCGTGAGTAATGTACAAAAGAGTCGTAATAAATAAACATGTCAAGTGTCATCATAGTATGTACAAATAAAAACCCTCGGTCAAAAGTCCCTGGAGCAAGAATCAATATCGTCTCCACCCTGTGCATATGGGAACGGTGAGCCGAAGAGTCCCTCCACCATCCGAGTACGGGGAGTAGTGTCCCTACTAGTCCCTGTGACCCCAGCGGTACTCAAACTCAAGGCAGGACCCATCCAGCCGGAAAACGGGGTAGACTGGCTCAAAGACGTAGGAATCTTCGGTGAAGGCATCGTCCCATACATCGGAACTAAGAACAAACCCGACACCGGTGGAGGAATCCCGGACAATGGAGCTGAAAATGAACCAAGATCCAAGGGAGTCAAAACCGACCCAAGCTCAGGTTGTGGAGGCTGTGAAAACGATTATCGCTGCCCCTGACTCTGGCCCGGAAAGCGCTGGGAAGACTGAGGCTGCTGCCACTGAGCCTCCTGAAATGGCTGAGTAGTCTGAGGCTCTCGCTGAGAATGAGAACGCCGGTGAATCTCAGGAGATCGTCTACCACGACCAAGCTCCTCCTCGTCCGAGCCTCTAGGCCTCGAGCGCGAGCGGGACCTCCGTCGCTCCTGAAAGATACAAAATCAAAAGGTGTCAACAATGCAAAATAAAACAAATGGTAGAAGTAAAAAAATGAATGATACCTCAAGAACGTCGCTAGAGCTCCGACAACTCGCACCACGCCGAAGCTTGATGATGCAATACTTCAGGGCGTCAACCAGCTTCATGAGTCCCATCATCTCCGGGCGGTTGGCTAAGGATAGAACAAGAAAAGTCAGTAACAAACAGTGTCAAAAGGATGAATAATGCATAAAAAAAAACTCACCGGCTCAAAGACCTCGGGCAGAGACTCCTGCGCCTGTCTGTAACCCTCTGGCGCATCAGCAATATGGTCCTCGGTGATACCAATCGGCCCTGGATAGCGGACAGACTGAGGAGGAATCTCGATCCTCCCCACAGGGCGAATAGTCGTCTGAAAATATGATCGAATAATCAAGTTATTCGACTATTTAAAACAGAGACTAATAAAGAAGATCCTCAAAAGAAATCATACCTCAGGAAGACGGGGTGGAGGAGCCAGAGAGGGAAGCAAATCCCGTGCATAGTCACTCTCCATGTGTACAAGCTCCTGCCATGGAAAAGTATAGCGCTCTCCCTTGTTGATCAACTCTCTGATCAAGCATGAGTCCAGCATCGACTCTGGTGGAGATGAGCGCACCACAAAACGATCGCCGCTATGCTGATGAACGACTCGCTCCCCCAAATACCAGACAAAGCGTCCGGTACCAACCAAAATGGTGCGGTGCGCAGAAAGACGCAAGGCCTCAGGTAGATCAGTCATCCCGGCCCAAGGACGATACTGGACATTAATGGCAACCTGGAAACCATAAAAAGTTAGCGTGAAATAACGTAGTAACCTGGAAAAACGCAACAAAACTAATCCTTACGCCAACAGAAGAGGTGCCTCGGCGTAGTAGCCCACGCAGTGCAGGGACGGACTCCACCCGCGACTCTCCTCGATCACGCCAGCTGGCCCCGACAGGGAAATGATGGACCACTCCACGACGCCGGCGAGGAGCCAAGCCTGGGAAGTACTCGTAGAACCATAGCTGCGATGAAAAGTAATCTTTAGCACATGATTCGAACAAGCTAAAGTGAAACAAAAAGGGAAAAGATCATCACCTCTACGACTCTCCACAGACCATAGACGGTGATGGGAGACTCGTCATTCAGCTGCCGACAGCCATGACGTAACGATAAGAGGAGATCGGCGTATCTAAGGCTGGCCCAGCTATAGGATCCTATCTCATGGATCCTGACCAGAGCGGGGAGGTAGCAAAGGAGTACACGTGAACTCCTATCGGGAGAAAGGGTCATAGAGATCAGGATCAGGATGAAGATCCGCACTCGCTGCTCAGCCGTCGTATCCTCCATGTCGAAGCCACGAGCTAAAACTGAAGCCAGCTCCGATCGTCCGCTCCTAGGACCACCTCGAGATACCGGTCAGGACCTGATGTGATGAACGATCGGACCCAACAAATCCGCTGTCTCAGCTGATCCCCAGACAGATCAGACATCTGAGCTACAGCCCGGTCGGTGAAGCGCAACCCGCTGATCATACTGAAGTCTAGGGGGGTCACCGTCATCTCCCCCCAAGCAAAATGAAAAGTGTTGGTAGTATCCCAGAAATACTCCAACAATGCGCGAACGACCGTCGCACCGTAACCCTGGGGGCTGCGAAACCCTACAACCGCCGTATAGAAATCTACTAAGCCAGCAGATTCCCATAGGGCGTTCGTAGCAGGATCCCTCGTAATGATCTGGTGAAGTCGAGGGATCAAATCGCCGGTTCCAGAACCATGGTGGCGAAGCGTGCCATCGACTATGCCGGAGAGTGGGCGATGAGAGACATGGTTTTCACGGCAGAAAACCAACTGGTCTGGAGTCCACAAAAGTCGAACCCACCTACCTCTACTCGCCATTGAACAAAATTCTCGCCAAGGGTTTAATGAAGAACTCAATGCTCCTAAGCCACAAGCAAAACGGACCATTGAAGAATACACACCAATAAGAATGACTTACAATGAAGCTTTCGACTGTCTTCACAATCAAGATCTTATCCACCCCATTGGTCCCAGTCAAGACCCTCCACCTAAAAAACGGTTTCCCAATTGGGATCCAAATTCTTATTGTCGATACCATAGAGGTCGTGGTCACACCACCGAAGTATGTCTCGCCCTCAAAGATCGTGTTCAAGATCTCATTGATTCAAATCTCCTTCATGTTCCTCCGCACGACAAGAAGGCGAAGATTATTAGTAACAATAGTATCAGTGGCTGTATAGGGAAGAAGAACGACTATCCTTCTTCTTCCGAAAACACCTACTCTAGTAATAGTGTTGGTACTTTCGGCCTTAGTGAGATCCTAGTCATGGGTAATCGAAAGCAACCGAAAAGGGAATTTACCCCTATTGGAATTAGCTACGATGATGCTTTCGATCGACTCCATGCCAAGGGAATCATTACTCCCATTGGACCTATTAAAGATCCCCCACTCAAGAAAAGATTTCCTAGTTGGAATCCAAACGAACACTGCAAGTACCACCAAGGTAAGGGTCATGCTACTGAGAGCTGTTGGAAGCTAAAGGAGGATATCCAACATTTGATTGATAACAACAAGCTTCCCATACCTCCAGTTAACAAGAAGAGCGAGTGATGATAAAGGAAACAACACAAGACAAGAGGCGAGCTTCAACGACAAGATTTTGTGACCTCTTTTTTCTATTTCTTTTTTTATCTACCCTTTCCTCAATAAGTCTAGCATAGGCACCTTTTTTTTATTCTCTTTAGATTTATTTTGTAGGATCATTATATACTTTATTTTAATAAAAATGAGCATTTATTTCCTTATATATGATCATTTCATTATATTGCATTAAAAAATAAAAAATAAAAAAAATAAAATAAAAATCTATGTCGAATTAAGCACAAGGTATACCAATGATTTGAGGCACCCCTTGTAGCCACATCATATCTCCTTTCACCCGTCTAATATACAATCCTTTCTTCATAAACCACTTTGAGCCTCGTCTAACGATAGACCTTCCTTTTTTCAACCTACATCTACCTAACCTTGGGATGGGATGGTGTGCAACTTATGCAGCATGAGTAAATTCAAAAGATTAAAATAGCAAAAAAATAAATAAAAGTGTACAAAAGGGCAAGTGTTCCAATGTCTTTGATATGAAAATATCTTTGACATGAGCACGTCTCAGATTGCGTCTCCTATCGAGTGCTCGGTATCGTGCTTGAGAAACATGAATGCCAAGTGAGTGATAGACCGCATGATCGGTATTTCCCACACTTGCAAAAATAAAATAAATGCTAAAGCAAAAAGAGCTAAAAAAGAGTAGAAAGTCAAGTATAAAAATACAAAGATTCAATAGCAAGGTTGCACACCTTGGGGGCTTATCTAGGGTCTTGAGCCTTTTATCCCCTTCTTCTTCAGCCTTTAGCCTAACCACGTTACAACCCTTAAAAGACCTTTTTGAGGTATACACACTTGTGCGAGGTTCGGCTAGAGCTACATTCGGCCTTATTCCTAAAGGATACGTAGGCAACCTCACATCGAGGTGCGGCCGTAATAAACATGCATTCATATTCACATTCACACACTTACACCATGATCATATCAAGGGATCCCCTGTGCTCGTCCCTATTCATTTAGAGATAGACTTGGGGGCTTGATCCCTACATCATTAGCTTACCTAGCCTAAGAGTCACCACAATTTGACTCTTTTTAAAAAATATTTTTTCCACACACTTAGCTCTTGCGGCCTAACTTTAGTGTCACTTTCACACACATCACAGATACATGATCAAATATACTTCCCTTAGGAACCCTTGTCATGGAATCGTAACACAACGCTGAAGCATGCCTTGTCATATCAAAATTCACTCATCAATCATAATTATCATTGCATCACGAAGTACGAAGTGCTTAGCCTCCGTGCCTAAGTTACCCAAATGCTTTCATCATTGAGTCAACAGTTGAGATAGCCTAGGATGGATTAATCCTTGAACCTTGAGAGATAGTATCAAACAACATTTGACTAAGCTCATTCAACATGCATCTTCAAACTTTTGATTTTCTTTTTCACGTCTTTATTTTTCGGGAGAAAGTCGGTACCCTCCACAAAATTAAAATTGACGGAAAATTTTTGCTTTTTTTTTTTTTTTTTGCATTTTTCGAGTCGCACGATCACATTACAATGCACACACAAGTCATGTACACATTGAGTCATGTCGTGTCACATCACCTTGATTTGAGTCTAACACATGTGTCAAACAGTTTGAGTCGAGTCAACCTCGAGTCAGTCAATCATAGTGAGTCAAGTTTATACCTTGAGTCGTGTCAAGTTATTGAGTCAAGCAACGCTAAACCTTAGGTCAACCCTAAGATAATTAAAGATTGGCAAAGTTCTATAGTCAAATTAAATACAGGTGCAGCAGAATAGGGAGGATCCTACTCCAATTCTTGGCGCTAGAGATATTTCAGCAGCGACAGAGCTCGAAGCCTCTCAGAAAGGTGATTTCGACTTCATACAACAATTTTGGGTTCCTTGGTGCGCTAGTTAGCCCCTATAAGCAATTTGACATGATTAAGTAGTCAGTTTGATTACAATCAAAATAAGTGGTCGACCTGATGAAAGATCGTCTCACTTAGCTTGAAGCGCCTACGAATTGGCTCATCACGGAAACACCGGCATACTGGTTTTAGCAGAAATAAAATTCAGACAAGCTTTAGAGATCTACAAACGTTGGTCTTCGGAAATTTTTCTTCAGAACATTATCGCAACAAACATTCAAGTACCGAAGCTCTATAGTTCAGAGACGCGTGAACATTTCCACCAAAGCTCTTTGCTCCAGAGATGCGTGGGCATATTATTCAAGCTCTATTGTTCAGAGACGCGTGAACATTTCCATCAAGCTCTTTTGCTCAGAGACGCGTGGGCATCCTATTATTTAGCTCTATTGTTCAGAGACGCGTGAACATTTCCATCAAGCTCTTTTGCTCAGAGACGCGTGGGCATCCTATTATTAAACTCTTTGTTCAGAGACGCGTGAACATATCAAAAAGAAGCTCTTTGTTCAGAGACGAGTGAACATCGGAACAACAAGGTGGCGTTCCCTAGATTGTGGGGAGTTGTCACAAACAACTGAGGATTGTTTCAAGAGAAGCAATCTTCGATAGTATTCCCTTGGACGTGGAATGTTATCAATGCCGATGAGGATTGTTTTGAGAGAAATAATCTTCAATAGTATTCCCTTGGATGTGGAATATTATCATAGCGGAGGAAGGTCGTTTCAGGCGAAGCAATTTTCCAAATTGGAAGCAGTTACAGGCGTGGCGGTTTTCAAGCGGGATGACATTCTCTAGCTTGCAGAAGGTCATCAAAACAACAGCAAAGCGGCAGCAAATCGGTTACTTTTAGACGCGTGTGCTCGACGGTGCAAGATACGCGTTTCTTAACTCTTTTATCTGTTTAACTAACGCTAGTTTGCAGGTATCGGCGTTACAAGAGTGATTTAGGATCGCAGAACGTTCTGAATCATTCTCCGTCCCTATCGTTACTTTGACTTTTGTTTTCGAAACTTGCGTTTCTCCAAACTCAGTCAAAGTGGGGGCTTCTGTAGACACCCATTTGTGTCTCCCCAAAACAAAACCCAGTGATGAGTACCTTTCACGTCGAATCATAATCGAATGAAACGAAAGTGTGGAAAAGTCTAGTGTTGCGGAAAGTTTTTATTTTCTTTTCTCTTCTCTCTGCTTTTTTGAAAACTTTATTTTAAGAAAACAGCCAAATCCAGTTTGGTTGGTCCATGATAGGGGTCCAATAATGGTGTATTTGGATGGGGCTTGCAAGGACCTTTCCAACGATATATTATAAGCCCAATTCTGATGAATATTGAGGAAGTTATGGCCAATTTACTAAACTGGGCCCAGCTTGAGCTTTATGTGCGGCCCAATGATCTAGGGGAGGGCCTAATATGATTTATCATTCCTAATGCAATTAGGAAAGGTTTTAGTCTTCTAGAATCTTCTAGAAGGTTCCTTTCATTCCTAATTCAATTAGCATTGATAAGTTGACTTTGTTGACTTTTTAGAGTTTTAATCAAAATCAAATAGCATTTTCGAAGAAATTATATTATTTTATCCTCCAGTACAGTAAATTTATCAGATTTTCGAAAACGCGTCGAAATCAAGCTTGGCGTCCAACCGCAGGCCTTGGCGCCTGGAACCGGGCTTGGCGCCAGGCGCTAGCCATTGGTGCCTGGCGCCAGCTAGCCAGGGTTGGCGCCATCTCTGTTTCCTGAGCGTCAGACTCTGTTTTGTTAAATTATCTTTTTTGGCTGATTTTTTCTATAAATATCGTATCAAAAACTCCGTTGTCATTCACCAATTCTCTTCATTCACAAGTTAAGCATCAAGATTTAGTTTTCATTCGCAAGTTAAATCGTTCATGCATTAGCATTCTTTAAATCTCTTAATCATTCATCTCTTTCATTCATCTTTTCCAAAACTTTGTTTTTCTCATACAAAATTCCGCATTCGCAAGACTTAGAAACACCTAGCCATATTCGAAGTTGCCTTCGCCCTAGACGTGAAAGGTTTTAATTTCTGAGGGTTTGGTCCCAAATCTCTCTTTCAATTATTTAATTTAATTGTTTATTTATTATTTTCCTTGAAGTTACTAACGTGTGTATTTTGTTATTAGAAAGAGGTACGAAGCATCAAAGTAAGTGCTTTAATGGTTTTTATTGATATTATGATGTAGAAATCATGTTTACATTGTTATTATGATATTCCTAGTATCATGTCTAGGGTATTTTTTAATATTAAATATGATTGCTATGATGTCTTTTATTCTCTTCCTAATATTTATGATTGCTAGTATCATGTTAGGGTTAAAGATTTGATTTTTATTGCTTAGTGACATGCTAGGGTTTGTTATTAATCTTGTTAGTATCATGCCTAGGATCTTGCTATTTTTATTATGCTTTAATATTAACATGAACATGATTATGATTATAATTGTTATAATTTATGATGATTATGATTATTATTATTATTATTATTTTATTATGATTATTATAATTATTATTCATGATATGGATTATTTATTATGTTGCTTGATTATATTTATTGCTTGATCACCTTTTATGCATGTTAAAGGGAATTGGTACTTGTAATCACGCTTAATAAGATAATTAATAATCTTGTTAGGGTTAATGTGATTATGATTCAAGTGATCGCCAATAATAGTTTATTTGTGCATTATATTCAACCAACATAGATAAACAGGTTTAGGGTTAATCCTATTGATTGTATGTTAATCAGAAAGCGCACATGAATACGAGCAGAATAAAGTAGAGGCCTATTATTGGGGCAGATTCAATCTCTTTTAGGTTGGATTTTTACCATCATCCCCGAACCCTTATTTGGTTCATGACCTTATGGAGTTGACGATCTCTTGGATCGTTAAGGGGTGTAACCTTCACCTCGTGAACGGTTTACAAGTTCCTAAAAAACTTGTTGGCGACTCTTTTGCTCTATCTTCTTCCCTTTTGGACGCCACCGTAATTTAGTGTATGATCACAGTGGGGTTCAAGCTAGTGGGATTTAAAGGCTTGAAATTATTCCCTACACATAGTGACAACCTTTCCAATCATAGCAAAAAGTCGTCGAAGACCGCCTCATCATGAACCGCTCTTCTCATATCTTGGTGACAACCTCCACAATCTTAGCGAACGCCGTCGAAGACCGCCCATCTCGTGTTATCTTCTCAAATCTCGGGTGACAACCTCCACAATCTTAGCGAATGCCGTCGAAGACCGCCCATCTCGTGCTATCTTCTCAAATCTTGGGTGACAACCTCCACAATCTTAGCGAATGCCGTTGAAGACCGCCCATCTCGTGCTATCTTCTCAAATATTTAGTGACAACCTCCACAATCTTAGTGAACGCTGTCGAAAATAACTTTACTTGAAGTCATCCTCAGTTGCGATAATATTCCGAAGAAAATTACCGAATACCAACACTTGTCGATCTTTAAAGCTCGCTCGAACTTTGCTTCCGCTATGCCTGTACGTCGGCGCTTTTGTTGCTTTGAACCTATACGTCGGTGCCTTTTCTGCTTTTAAGCCAATGCTTAGGCGCTTTAAGCTAAGTGAGACGATCTTTCATCAGGTCGATCACTTATTTGCTGTCGTAATCAAACCGACTACTTAATCATGTCAAATTGCTTATAGGGGCTAACTGGCGTACCAAGGAACCCAAAATTGCTGTTCTGAAGTCGAAATCACCTTTCTGGGAGGCTTTAATCTCTGTCGCTGCTGAGATATCTCTTGCGCCAAGAATTGACTCTGTCGCCGAATGCTGTGATAAGGTCTTCCCTGTTCTGCTGCACTTGTGTTTATTTTGACTATAGAACTTTGCCAAATTTTTTAATCATCTTAGGGTTGACCTAAGGCTTAATGTTGCTTGACTCATTGACTTGACACGACTCAAGGTATAAACTTGACTTGATGTGATCGACTGACTCGAGGTTGACTCGACTCAAAGTGAAACGACACGTGTGACTCGTGACCCGTGTGTGCATTGTATTACGATTTGTGCGACTCAAAAAAGCAAAAATTTTCCGTCATTTTTGTGGAGGGTACCGACTTTCTCCCGAAAAAGAAAGACGCGAAAAAAGAATCGAAGTGTTTGAAGGTGCATGTTGAATGAGCTTAGTCAAATGTCATTTGATACTATCTCTCAAGGTGCAAGGATTAATCCATCCTAGGTTATCTCAATGGTTGACTCAATGATGAAAGTATTTGGGTAACTTAGGCACGGAGGCTAAGCACTTCATACTTCGTGATGCAATGAAAATTATGATTGATGAGTTAATTTTGATATGACAAGGCATGCTTCAACGTTGTGTTAAGATTCCATGACAAAGGATTCCTAAAGGAAGTATATTTTGTCATGTATGTGTGATGTGTGTGATAGTGACACTAAAGTTAGGCCGCAAGGGCTAAGTGTGTGGAAAGATATATTGAAAAGAGTCAAATGGTGGTGACTCTTAGGCTAGGTAAGCTAATGATGTAGGGATCAAGCCCCCAAGTCTAGCTCTAAGTGAATAGGGATGAGCATTGGAGATCCCTTGATATGATCATGGTGTAAGTGTGTGAATGTGAATATGAATGCATGTTTATTACGGCCGCACCTCGATGTGAGGTTGCCTACGTATCCTTTAGGAATAAGGCCGAACGTAGCTCTAGCCGAACCTCGCACAAGTGTGTATACCTCAAAAAGGTCTTTTAAGGGTTGTAACGTGGTTAGGCTAAAGGGTGAAGAAGAAGGGGATAAAAGGCTCAAGACCCTAGATAAGCCCCCAAGGTGTGCAACCTTGCTATTGAATCTTTGTATTTTTATACTTGACTTTCTACTCTTTTTTAGCTCTTTTTGCTTTAGCATTTATTTTATTTTTGCAAGTGTGGGCAATCCCGATCATGTGGTCTATCACTCACTTGGCATTCATGTTTTTCAGGCACGGTACCGAGCACTCGATAAGAGACACAATCTGAGACGTGTTCTTATCAAAGATATTTTCATATCAAAGAAATTGTAACACTTGCCCTTTTGTACACTTTATTTATTTATTTTTAATCTTTGGAATTTGCTCAAGCTTTCTTTAGAATTGCAAAAGTTGCACACCATCCCATCCCAAGGTTAGGTAGATAATTGAAGGGTGAAAGTGGTTTATGAAGAAAGTGGTTTATGAAGAAAGGATGTATAATTTAAGGGTGAAAGGTAATATAATGTAGCTACAAGGAGTGCCTCAAATCATTGGTATACCTTGTGCTTAATTCGACATGGATTTTTTTTTTTTTTTTTTTTTTTTTTTTTTTTTTTTTGCAATGTAATGAAATGAAATGATCATATATAAGGAAATAAATGCTCATTTTATTAAAAGAAAATAAAGAATCTACAAAATTAATCTAAGGAAAGGAAAAGGTGCCTATGCTAGACTTATTGGGGAAAGGAAAAAATGAAAAAGAAATAAAAAAAAAGAGGTCATGAAATCTCGTCATTGAAGTTCGCCTCTGTGTTGTGTTGTTTCCTTTATCATCACTCGCTCTTCTTGTTAACCGGAGGCATGGGAAGCTTGTTATTATCAATTAAATGTTGGATAGCCTCCTTTAGCTTCCAACAGCTCTCAGTAGTATGACCCCTATCTTGATGGTACTTGTAGTGTTCTTCTGGATTCCAACTAGGCAATCTCTTTTCAGGTGCGGGATCTTGAATAGGCCCAATGGGAGTAATGAGTCCTTTGGCATGGAGTCGATCAAAGGCAGTATCGTAGCTCATCCCAATGAGGGTGAAGTCTTTCCTTAGTTGCTTTTTAGATCCTTGGTTATCTATGGCTAAAACTTCACTGAGATCAAAGGTACTAACATTGTTACTAGAGTGGGCGTTTTCGGAAGAAGAAGGATTGTCGTTCTTCTTTCCTTTCCAGCCACCGTGGTTAGTATTGTTAGTAGCTTTTTGCTTTGCGAGGTCATCTTCGATTTCAATTCCGATGTCATAAACGGTCTTGAAAGTATTCAAATTGTGTTGATATTTTAAATGCTTCGAATACTTCTCTTGGAGATTCTTGATAAACATCCTCACAGACTCCTTTTCGGTGGGGACCTCAATCATCTTAGCGGAAGTTTCCCTCCACTTATTACAGAAGAAGTAAAGCCTTCATTCTCTTTTTGTCTTAGCATCTCAAGTTGTCTATGGTCGGTTTCAACTTGGATATTACACTTGTACCTATCAACGAAAGCGTTCACTATCGATTCCCAAGTAGAGGTTTTCTCCTTGTCAAGGGAGAAGAACCATTGTTGGTAAACGGTTTCAAGAGATAGTGGGAACAGAGAGGGGAAAACCTTCTTATCGATACCCTTAATGTTCATTATGGTTTCGAAAGCTCTTAGATGGAAGTAAGGGTTATCTGTTTCCTTGAATTTAGGGATGTCAGTGGCGTTGAACTTATGTGGAAGAAGTTCCTTGTCCAGCGAGACCCCTTGTGAGCTCATGCCCTGAAATTTATAGTCACTAGATAGCTTCCTCAAACTTTCTTGCATGAGGTTCATTTGTTGTTGCTTCACAGGATCATCGATCTTGAGTGTGAGTAGCTTCAGTGTCTCAGTCACGTTAGTCAATTGACTCCTAAGTTCATTAACTTCCTCTTGAGTTTCCATTATCTTCTTAGCCTTCCTCTTTTGACGAATCGGTTTATCAAAAAGTTAGACTTGAACAAAGAGGTTGTCCTTGATTAATCGCCCTTCTCTCCTCGACCAAGTAATGTGGAAAAGGAATTTGGGGATATTCATTGTTAATTATTTGACTCAAACTTTATTAAACATGAAAGGGATGGAGGAAGTGAAGAAAGATTGGAATAGGATGTGAAAGAAGATGATGGAGGTGGAGGGATATGAAGAATTAGGAATAGAATGTACCCCAACTCAAATGACGGAAAAGACCGACTCATGCATGAACCTAAGAGATGGTCAGGGTGATGTACTCAAAGTTTGTGCTAAGACTAGTGAGTGTAGGTGATATATTAAGACTCGTGTCATGACCATGTGGCTAGACTATGTGACTAGACTCGATTAAAGACTAAGTTAAGACCTCACGTATATGCATTAAACTGGACAGACCGTGGTATTTTAGTCATAACTTTTTATCTGTGACTGTGATTGGGATGAAACAAACGCCAAATTAAAGATAAAACTTGGGGCTACAGATACATAGGTTGTACGACTCGTAGCTCTTCCTAGAACTCCGGCTATGACCAAAACAAGTTGACGTTTGTGCAATATACAGGAATAAAAATCCGGGTTGACTTAAAGGAACTATGACTCGATTTTATATTTATTTATTAGCTCAAATTAATTAAACAAAGTCCTTCAGTCATTAATCAGTTTATTTAGTCTTAACACAAGTCAAACAAACGGTTAGGAAAAATCATAATATATATGCACAACAAATAATGCACAATTAGTCAAGTAGGCACAATATGATGCAATGAGTTCGCAACCTAACCATGGCTCTAGTTCTTTAAAGTTCGGGATATGGTTTAGTCAATAGAGGGTCCATGGTTAATTTTCCGGATGCACCGCGCGGAAGCCTAACCGTGAAGGGTTGGCGCGAGTGGATGGGACACCGCGAGTTTTAGAAAAAACTCGCTTTCATGGTTTGGTGAATTCGACATCTCGGATGTACCCTTTGTTGCACGGAGCGTTCAATCGGGTAGATGGAGCATGAATTCCCAGAGGGTTATGTCCATATGTAGAACACATATGGGTTTTAGAAAAGTGAGAAAAAAAAAATTCAATCAGGAAGTAGGATCGAGCAAACAATACGAAAAACTGGTCGAAATTAGAACGCATATTTCTGGCTCGGTATTGGGGGAAATTGGCGCCAGCAAACAGAGACTAGCGCCAGCTTTTAACTATAGCGCCAGGCGCCAATACTGGCGTCTGGCACTACAACTAAAATACTGGCGCCAAGCTCTGGCCCCTGACGCTACTTCCCACATGCCTCAGCAGCTTTCTGTGCTCGATAAAATTTTCCAGTTTCGCGCGGTGTTATTTCAGTCCTAGTTATGAAAGATATTTCTCAAATTTCCTACGTGTAAAATCCTATGTTTTTAACTCATTACGGATGGTCTTTCCAATGAGATCTTTTTTATGCATATGACAATAATGTTAATCAAAATTACGCACATGAAATACTTAGAACTTTTCGAGTCTCATCCACTCATTGTAAATCATTGCCGAAACAAATTCAGGAATTAAAATAGAAATCCCCCCCAGCGGAGTCGCCAAAAACTGTAGGGAATAAATTTCAAGCTTTAATCCCACTAGCTTGAACCCCACTGTGATCATACACTAAAGTACGGTGGCGTCCAAAAGGGAAGAAGATAGAGCAAAAGAGTCGCCAACAAGTTTTTTTAGGAACTTGTAAACCGTTCACAAGGTGAAGGTTACACCCCTTAACGATCCAAGAGATCGTCAACTCCATAAGGTCATGAACCAAATAAGGGTTCGGGGATGATGGTACAAATCCAACCTAAAAGAGATTGAACCTGCCCTAATAATAGGCCTCTACTTTATTCTGATCATATTCATGTGCGCTTTCTGATTAACATGCAATCAATAGGATTAACCCTAAACAAATAAACTATTATTGGCGATCACTTGAAATTATAATCACATTAACCCTAAACAATATTATTAATTATCTTATTAAGCGTGATTACAAGTACCAATTCCCTTTAAACATGCAATAAAGGTGATCAAGCAATAAAATATAATCAAGCAACATAATAATAATCATAATCAACCATGAATAATAATTTTAATAATTATAAAAAAAAATAATCATAATCACAATAATAATATTCATAATCATGTTAAAGCATAATAATAATAGGAAGATCCTAGGCATGATACTAACAAGATTAATAACAAACCTTAGTATGTCACTAAGCAATAAAAATCAAATCTTTAGCCCTAACATGATACTAACAATCATAAATATTAGGAAGAACATAAGAAGCATCGCAACAATCATATTTAATATTAAAATTACCCTAGACATGATACTAGGAATATCATAACAATATAAACATGATGTCTACATCATAACATCAATTAAAACCATTAAAGTACTTACTTTGATGCTTCGTACCTCTTTCTAATAACAAAATACACACGTGGGTAACTTCAAGGAAAATAATAAACAAAACAATTAAATTAAATAATTGAAATAGAGATTTGGGACCAAACCCTCAGAAATTAAACCTTTCACGTCTAGGGCGAAGGCAACTTCGAATATGGCTAGGTGTTTCTAGATCTTGTGAATGCGGAATTTTGTATGAGAAAACAAAGTTTAAAAAAGAGAAAGAAGATGAATGAATTAAAGAATGCTAAAGAATTAATGATTGTAGATGAAAACTTGTGAATGAGGAGAATTGGTGAATGAAAACGGAGTTTTTAATATGATATTTATAGAGAAAATCAGCCAAAAAGATAAATTAAACAAAACAGAGTCTGACGCATAAAAAACAGAGCTGGCGCCACCCTTGGCTAACTGGCGCCAGGCACCAACACTAGCGTCAGGCGCCAATGGCTAGCGCCAAGGCCTGGGGTTAGGAGCCAAGCTTATTTCCAACGCGTTTTCGAAAATCAGATAAGTTTGCCGTACTAGAGGATAAAATCATATAATTTCCTCGAAAATGCTATTTGATTTATAAAACTCTGAAAAGTCAACAAAAGTCAATTTATCAATGCTAATTGAATTAGGAATGAAAAGAACCTTCTAGAAGATTCTAGAAGACTAAAACCATTCCTAATTACATTAGGAATGATAAATCATATTAGGCCCTCCCCTAAATCATTGGGCCGTATATAAGGCTCAAACCGGGCCCAGTTTAGTAAATTGGCCATAACTTCCTCAATATTCATCTGAATTGGGCTTATAATATATCGTTGGAAAGCTCTTGTCAAGCCCCATCCAACTACACTACTATTGGACCCATATCATGGACCAACCAAATTGGGTCGGCTGTTTTCTTAAAATAAGTTTTCAAAAACAGAGAGAAGAGAAAAGAAATTAAAACTTTCCGCAACACTAGACTTTCCACACTTTCGCTTCATTCAATTATGATTCGACGTGAAAGGTACTCATCACTGGGTTTGTTTTTGGGGAGACACAAATGGGTGTCTACAGCTTGGGTTCATTCTTTTCTAATCAAAAAAGAAGATCAATGTTCATATCATCAAAGCTTGGACTAGGTGGTTTCTCAGCTGTGAAGAACTCATCACCTTCGTCAACGAAGTCACAATCAAGGAACATCTCGAAACCTGGCTCACGCTTCCCATTGTGGACGAAAGGCTCAGGGAATTCATAGCATGGGAAGTTTTCCCCTTCTTTGATGTACTGGCTGTTGAGAGTGAAGGGGTATGGATCCATGGCCATTTCTATCTTCATGGTTCTAGCATTATTGCGAGCTTTCCTTTTCAGGAGAGCCTATTTCATATCTTCTTTTGTTGGCTTAAATCCCAAGCCAAAGGTATCTTTCTTAGGTGCACTAGGATGGCCCCAAAGTTCAGCCATTTTCTTTTTTAGTCCAAGGGTAATTATAGGGAAATGCCCTTGCTTCTTCATAATGGCATTAACATTAGTGTTCGAATAAGGATCAAAGTCGAGGTGACACTTCTCCTCTTTTTCGACCATGAGAACATCGTCTCACGAAAATCCCCAGAGATTTTCATATTCCTCGTCATGTTCGACATGGACAATGGGAGTATCAATAACTTGAATGCGCATAGGGGAGGCATCAATGGTGATTGGAATCCCTCCAAATGTAGCTTTCACCTTTTGGTGAAGTGATGACGGAATTGCCTTTAGCTCATGAAGCTAAGGACGTCCTAACAGCAGATTAAAAGAAGCCTTAATGTCCACCACCTGAAACTTGGTGCGACGTTCGATAGCTCTAGTAGTTATATTTAACATGACTGTACCCACGGCTTGGCGGCGAGTATTATCGTAAGCATGAATCCCTTGAGTAGAGGGGATCAATTCTTCATTTTTTATGCCCAACTTCTTTGCAGTGTACAGTGGGCATACATTGATTACTGAGCCATTATCAACCAAGCTCATAGGAACATAAATCTGCCTACACACCACATTGAGGTTTAAGGCCTTGTTATGTTGGTCCCTTTCTAGGGGCAGATCCTTGTCAGAGAAGGAAATCAGATTACTGGTACTTGACAATTCAGTAGTGAGAAAGCTGACCAGCCCTTGAGGAGTCATATCACTATCAACTCCTATTTTCACCAGAGCATTCATCACAGCCCTTCGATGCTCGTGGGAGGTGGCCAAAAGCTTTCATACAATCATTTTCACCTTAGTCTTTTGTAATTGTTTGATCACATCGTTGTTCAAAGGGTCGATGGGATTAACTATTAGTTGTGATTGCGGTGGAGGTGGAGGTGGACTAGGTTGTTGCAACCGTCCATTTCTGGTGAGAACCTTGACCTCAAGGTCTCCCCAAACATCTTCAGTAGTGCTAAGAGATGAACAAGCTATATCTTTGAGATAGACGTCTTCATCATCACTATCCCAAATTCCATTCACTTCTTCATAGTTTGAAACAAATACAACTTCTGGTAGAGGTTAATTCAAAGGTTGAATGAGTATTGACGGATCAAAGGAGACTTCATCTCCCATGATAGCCAAAGCATCAGAAAGGGGACCTATTTGAATATTGGGCTTCTTGCCCCCTGGAGGGACAGGAAGTTGATTAGCATCAATCAGGTCTTGGATTGCATCCTTCAACCTCCAACACTTCTCAGTAGTATGGCCTTTGCCTTGATGAAAATTACAATGAGCATTGGGGTCATAGCTAGTAGTTATGTTCTCTGGTTGAGGTTCTTTAAAGGGTCCAATTGGCATAATCAGTCCTTAACTACGCAAGCGATCAAAAGCAGCATCGTAGCTCATTCCCAAAGGAGTGTAAACCCTCCTTTGACTTTGGAATATCTGAGTGGGAGCATTAAGAGCTAACAAATCATTGACATTGACGTTGTTGGTAGCCTTATTGGGCTTGGAAGACGAAGAAGAAGGAGTGTCGTTCTTCTTGATTTTCCAAGTGTTGTTGTTATTGTTGTTGCTACCAGCAACCTTCATCAGTTCATCTTCAATATTGATCCCAATACCGTACACATCTTCAAAGGTATTCTTGGACTTATGAGTCAAATTTGCAATAAATAGGCGAACCATCTCTTTCTCCTTAGGAGGATCCACCAAAAGTCCAGATGTTTCTCTCCACCTGCTTAGATAAGTAGTGAAGCCTTCATTCTCCTTCTGTTTGAGAATGGAGAGTTCACGTTCAGAAGTCTTGGCTTGGATGTTACACTTGTAAAGGTTCATAAAGTTTTCAGTACCATCCTCCCAAGTCGCAACATGTTTGGATTCCAGAGAGTAGAACCACTGTTGACAGGCATGCTCCAAGGAAAGAAGGAACACAGTAGGGAAGACTGTCACATCTAATCCCTTAAGAGCCATGGTCGTAGAAAAAGCCTTCAAGTGGAACAGCGGATTATCGGTAGGCTTGAACTTGGGAATATAAGCAGTGGAAAACTTTTCGGGAAGCTTGTCCCTTATGGACGAAGAGGTGACAGGATGCTCCACGTAAGTGAACTCTTCAGAGATCTTACTCATCTGTTCTTTGATCTTTTCCATTGCAGCCGCAGTGTCATTGTTTCAATAGTCTTTCTCTACCATGTTGACCCTAGTGGTGAGCGTTTGCATCATGTTAGACAACATCTCAATGGACCTGTTAATGTTCTCAATATCCTCCTTAGTAGCCATTGGTTGAAAGTAGACTGGAAACGAACTTTGTGGAGATGATTGTGGTGGAATCCTTGTACGCCTCTTTGGTATAAGAGGTTGTTGAGGTATTGACTCAGACCGTAACAATCTATCCCTGCTTCTTGACCAAGTGCTGTGACATCGAAATAAAGACACCTTTAATGACTAGACTTAACCTTGACCCATCCGAAAAAGAAAAGGCAAAAAAAATTTCGAAATTTTTTTTTATTTTTTTTAAAAAAAAAGTATGTATGGGAGGATACCATCCGACCTACTTCGAAAAAAAACAAAGCAAAAAAGAAACGACACAAGACCATCCTAAATTACGGTCATAAAAGGGTGCACGACTAAAGGGAAAATGTGTGAACTTGACACGACATGTGAGTGGTTAAGTGAGGTTATAGACACGTGTTATGACCGTACAACTAGACATGACATCAAACTGGACATACGAACCACATAAGCACGCACAAAGACAAAAAAAAAGACTAACTGGACAAAACCCTGGGCATCGTGTCACGGTGCTGACTGTCGTGACACGGTACAGTGCACCGTCAGACGGCACATTGCACCGCGTCACGGCATTGCACACCGTGGCGCGGCAGGCCTGCCGTGATACGGTGCACGATTTCAGGCCTAAATTTGCGTAATTTCTAGGTTTTAATCAATTTTAATTCTGTACTAATTACTATGTGGAAATAAAAACCCTCAGTCATAGGTTTAACAAAATGAGCAAACACATGTGGGTTAGCACCAAATAAACCACGTAGCATTTAGTCACGATGATGTAAAAAGAGTTCGCAACCTAAGGTCAAGATCTATGTTCAACTATTGGTTAAGCTTTGGGTGTCAAAATGGTACCATGGTTAAGAGTTTGGACGCGTTAGCAAGGCAGCCTCCCTTCAGGGTGTATGCCAACGGGCGGCTCCGCGAGTTTGTGATGAAATCGAACTCGACTCCATGGTTTGTGTGGATTTAATAACTCGGATGAACCCTTATTACCATGAGCGTTTTTGGTTGATAGAGCTTACATCCCCCAGGGCTAAGACGTATGTAGAACACACACGTTTTTTCAGAAAAATCAAAGGAAGTTGACTGTGAGAAGAGAAAATAAGCCACTGGAAAGATTTAAGGACAACCGTCACATGACAGAGTGTACCGTGTCACGGGGCTGCACACCGTGTGACGGTGTACAGCGCAGTGACACGGAAGTACCTACCGTGGCGCGGCAGTCAGAAAATCTGACTGGTGCCCTGTTTTCCTTCGTTTGCAATCAAGTTATTCAATTTTTCCTACGGGACAGGCCTAAATGCAACGTTAAAACATCTATGCTTATGCAAAAATGCCAAATTAATCACAGGTGTATTTTTCAATCTTTCAAGTCTCATCCACTCATCTTAACTAAATACCGATCACTCAAATCGATAAATAACCAAGAATCCTCCCCAGTGGAGTCGCCAAATTGTAGGCGTCGTTCGAGGTGCGCCTACGTCAAGCATGTTGTGAATATGTTTGGCACTCTTAGGAAGTGGGAATTGACGTATACGATTAGGGACAAGGAAATTAGGGAGCCGCCAACAAGTTTTTAAGGAACTTGTAAACCGTTCACGGATCATAAAAGGCAACCACGAATAAGGGACAACCAAAGGCATCAACGATTGACCCGTGAACGTTAAACCCCATTAATAATCCATGAGATTACTAACTCCATATGGTTTGTAACCACGAAAGGAGGATCGGGGATGATGGTACAAAGTGAGTCATGGAGTCACATTCGCCCGTATTGGCCTCTACTCGATTCTTATAGTGAAAAGTGATTCCTGCGATCTAAAAGGCATGCAAACAAAAATTGAACTCGCTCCAAACTATTATTATGCTAAATTTATTGAATATTAACGCAACAAATAATTCTAAAATATTAGTGATCACTTGATTTAATAACAAGATTAAAAAAGAACCTAAACCGGTCGTCCAAATAATCTTATTAGGCTTGATTTTCAATTACATATCCCCTTTAACATGCAATATGGTGATCAATATAGTAAATATCTATAATGGAAGCAATTTAACAATAAATCCAACAATATAAAATCGTTAGAAAAATAATAGAAATAAAAGGAACATAATTCTTACTTTGATTTTGTTTGCTTGCAACTATAAAATAATAAACGAGTTAGTAACTTCAAGGAAAATTAATAAAACAATAATTAAATTAAATTAACTTAGACAGATTTGATTTGGGGCCAAACCCTCAAACAGTTCTACCTTTCACGCCTTGTTTTAAGGACAAAACCTCGAGTAAAGTACGGACTCCTTGGAGTGCTTAAAGAGGGACTTTTGAAAGAAGAAGGGTAGGCGTGTTTAGGCTACAGCATAGAAGAGAGAAAAAGAGAGTTAATTGATACCCCGTACATCAGAAATGAGGGGGTATTTATAAGGAAAATGTGAATAGGGAACACACGAAACCCTAAAATGGATAAAAACCCTAAAAAGACTGTCGCGACACGACAAATATTGTCGCGACACGGTAGAAAATCCCGTGACACGGGGGAATATTGTGTGACGCGGGAAATAATTAGGCTACGGGAGATAAAACGCGTGAAGGGTTTATGCGGAAAGGACAAGGAGCTGCCCCGTGTCACAGCACTGCCGCCGTGTCACGGGAAGTCACACCGTGGCGCGGCAGTGAGCCCCGTGACGCGATGCATTTTGCCGTGACGCGGCAGACTATGTGTCCATTTTTCCGTCTAAATACATTTTTGCCCTAATTTCATTCAGCCTTTTTAAGTGCCGATTGATAATTTTGAGTCATTTCTGATTTATTATTTATTAATTGGGCCAAAATAATAGATAAAATAAATAAATAAATAAAAGGGTTGGGCCAAAATTAAAAATAAACTATGCTTTAACTAAACATCAAGACTGATCCATGGACTATTAAAAACCGAATTTAATTAAATATGATTTTTTAAGCACTCCCGGGATTAAATACTGAACCCGACCAATAATGGCGGTGAAAGATTTTTCATCATCGGGTTTGGTTTCGGGGAGACATTTTTAGGTGTCTACAGACATGCATTTTTTTTACGCATTAGTTTGTAAGCAGTATGTTTACAAAGCTTGAATTGGTACTCCTCTAATGTCGTCTTTTTCATTCACTTTTAGTCCCTACCTGTCTGTTTGCCTGTCTGTATTATAATACAGTGAAATTATATATTGAATAATAATTTTTGAAAAATTTTACCACATAAGGAAATTAAAAAGAAAGAGAAAAGTGGTGGAAATCTAAACTTCAGGGAAAATTTAGTGGTTTAGCATCATTAAAAGGAATTAAATTAGAAAGAAAATGGTCTTTCAAAAAAATGCAAGTGAATGAATAGGGAAAATTGAGAGAAAAAAGGAAAAAAATGGAGGGAAATTGAAGGAAATGACATCGTACAAGGACATTTTAGGAAAGCTTGTGTTAAAATTTAAAATTTTAAACAATTATTGGTGGTAAAATAATAAAAATTATAAGTGGTATTTACAACTCCGTAAAACGCGAATTAAAGAAGGTGACTGACTAATAATCAAAATTTTCCTAAAAAAGGACTTTTGAAAGATTATTACGGAGCACTCATTGATTAATTAATTTTTGAACAAAAATTAATTAATTATAGTAATTATTGCTACTAATTAATTATGTTGTTTGACTTTTAGACTTTTAGTACTATTATGTTGTTTGACTTTTAGACTAACTAAATATGTGCTAGATTCCTTATTATCTTGTCGGTCGACAACATGTGGGTTACAAACTTACCATAGGCCCAATATGACACAAGATTCACATCTTATTTTGAGGAAAACAGTTAGGTGTGCTTATTATTGCAAATCAAACTCTACTAAAGTCGTTAGACTTTGTAAGAACGAGTTCACACAAATTAATTCTGAACTACCTTGAGTATCCCATATTGTTACAGGATGAGCACCCATATTGCCTACCAGTTTAACACATGAAATACTAAAAACATCTAAGTCATGAACAAGAGAACCTATATCATCATATATCAGCCATAGAGGAGACGAGCCCTTTGAGTTTTCAACAATCTTTTGAGCAACATTGATTTAGTCACATTTTATCCATATCTTGTTGTAGTCTAACCTTCTAGAAAAACTCATCCCATAACGCACAACTACAACTTCCAGCGCTTCCACATCCCATGCTTCCTCAAAACGCTTTGTAGCAGCCAACAATAAAATATCATTCTTATCCCTTGCAATCACGCCCTAACCACAGTACGCTCCAACCATAATGTGTGCATCCACATTAAACTTAATGACCCCAGTAGAAGGCCGACACCATGCTGAAGTTGAGAGCACGCTAAGAGCGAGGGAAATGCGTACTAAAAACCTTTTGAGCATACAAGACATTGTCTGCAACGAGTTTAGAGAAACCAGCTGCTATGCAAACCACATTCACGTAAGTACCTTCTTGTTCTTATAGAACCAAATTGCCCAAGCAAGCGTGAGAAATCTTCGAAGTTGGTTTAGACAATAGCTTCTCCTTCCACCCTTGTAATTTCCACTAAATTCTGTCTTTCAAGCTTGTAAAAATCACCTTTTTAGATTTACAAATTATTTTTGGTAAGCCTAAGTCTCATGTCGCTCTACTTCCTTGACTCCCAAAATATTCACGATCACCTGTCTCCGATTCACATCCACACTTTTGCTAAAAACCACATTTGCCTTACTTATATTGACACTCTGACTAGATGCTCTTTCATATTTGCTAATGATATTAGCTATCATCTAGCATTATCTGACAGTAGCTTTAGTAAATAAAATGCTATCGTCGATAAAAAAATAAATGTGAAATTCTAGGTGCCCTATTACATATCTTTGCTTCATGAATAAGGTTCTCCTTTGCCGCTTTTGTGAGGAGAGTAGAGAAAGCATCTGCTACTACCAGAAACAAATATGGTGAAATAGGGATAACTTGCCTCAGACCCCTCGATGGATTTACCGAGCCTGAAATACTCCCATTAATCTTAAAAGAAAAAGATACACTCGCTAGACAATCCATTACTTTTCAAACCCATAAATCACCAAAACCCATCTTAAACATAACCTTCTCTAGAAAAACACGCTCAACTCTTGCTTTGCTCATATCTAACTTCAAAGCCACCAACCCATCCTTCCCCTCCCCTTTCCGCTTCATTGCATGGAAACTTTCAAAAGCAACTAAGGCATTATCAGTAATTAGCCGTTTAGGGACAAAAGCACTTTGATTAACTGGAATAATTTTGTCCAAAAACGACTTCAATTTATTTGCCAAAGTTTTGAAATAATTTTGTATAGCACATTACAACAAGTTATGGGTCTGATGAATTCCGTCATGGGTTAAGGATTTTTGCATTTTAGGATTCAGACCACACAAGTTTTATTCACCACATTCAGATTAATCCTGCCATTCCACCAATTTTTCACAAAGCATATATTATCATTGTTGGGGTTTGGTGAGTCCGACTCACCGCGGAAACAACCCCGACCCGAGGAACCACTCGCAATAATTACAAAACAAAGTGCTCATCCTAGGGTTATCAGTTGCTCTGAATTTTGGAAACAACCCCGACCCGAGGAACCACTCGCAATAAATACAAAATAAATAATCACAAAGAAAAGATAACGAATCTTACCCTCGAAGCGAGCTTCGCCCAAAAACCGGGGCTCTTACTTGAAAGCTACGAGCACGTCAAGCGCCGCGCCTCCGACGGTAAACACCCACAAAAAGGCAAACACAACTTTAAGGTCCGCTACCTTGGGGTTAGCAAGGTCCGACCAAAACCCGAGTGTTATATGAGTTTAAGAGTTTTCCTAAAAATTATGGAATGCTCTTTTTAACTCCCACTCAAGCAAAGAATTCTCAAGCTATGCCATGACTATTTATAAGGAAGTATGCCTTGTGAATTTCACTCATCTTTCAATGTGGGACTTTTCACAAAAAGGTCCCACATGGAAAGATTGGTGAATTCAACCCTTAGTTAAATAAACAAAGGAACAAGTAATAAGTGTCACATGGTTAGGTGTGGACCACTTTCTCACTTGGTCCCCAAGGCATTTCACATGCAATGTGAACTAACCATGTGTCATCCAACCTTGAGCCCCAAGTTGGGTTCAGTTGGCCCATTTTATTTTGGCCCGTGTCCATGACCCATCAACCCGGGTCCACGGCCATTGCCACATGTGTCGCCACCGTGGCGCGCCGCCACCATGGCGCTGCCACGTGGCACGCTGCCAACGTGGCACGCTGCCACTTGGTGGCTGCCACTAGGTGGCTGCCAATGTGGCGGCTGCCAACGTGGCGGCCACGTGTGCTGCCACATGGCGTTTTGCCATGTGTGCTGCCACGTGGCATGCTCCTATTGGGCATGCATTCCTAGCTTTTTGCGTGGCTAGGATTTTACTTGTTACTTGATGCATTTTCCCGTCTCGCCAAATCCTAAATTTTGGCTCGACATTTGAGATTCTCCGACGCTCGGTTTCGACGCTCCAAGCTCGAATTTTCGATGTCTAAATGTTTAACACTCGGGCGACGAATTAATTTCTTCCGAATTAATTCGTCGAGTTGGTTCGTATATTTTGCTTGGGTGTGACCCGAAGGGTTCAGTGAAGATTAAGCTAATCGGAAGCGACCTCCACCCAGGCATTCCGATCACTTGACCTTACTGAATATATTAGCTTTCTAATAATTCTGAACCCGCTATCAGAATAATACACTTGTTCAAAGGACACCATTCCTTTCAATCTCCCACTTGTCCTTCCGGACAAGTGTGCATTTAGTGTATAGCCCCTTTCCTATGTCTCTTCATGTCTCTTCATGAACTACAGAGTAAGATTACTCGTCATCTCTGTTACGTCCAGAAGTGTTTCTCGAAATCCGAGTTTGACTGTCAATAAGCAGATGATTTCTAAAATCCATCTGAGCACGGCCATGCATTTTCACAGTCTCGCTCTTCGAGAGGCCTTGTAAACAACAAGACATGTTCCCTATTGTTAGTAGGGGGACATTTCCAGTCTTGTAATGTAGCTTCTCTTACTAAGAGGACTCACCCGCCTGAAATCTGTCTTTATAATCCCCAGTTACGGCAAACGTTTGGCGGATACCAAAGCGGACCAGTACTCAAACAAGAGATCTCCCACTACTCATGGTCAAAGGAAAAGAGTTCCGATAGTAATAATGAGAAAATACTTATGACGATTTTTAAATATATTAAAGTATCCTCATAGGTCGATCCAGTATGGTTCTAAACCAATACCTGTGCAAATGATTTATATCCTCATAGCACAAGAAACGGTGCTACAAATCATACTACACACTAATCTCTGATGGTCATCAATCGTCCACAAAATATGACCTTGATTAGGGATAATTTTCGATTAAAATATTCAATGTTCACTTAATAGGTGTTTCTTTATCCAAGCCATTGACTTGATACCCTATTTTGAATATTTATTAAAATCGAATGGACTCATTATTTAATTCTAAACCACAATTAAATAGAGACGGAGTGATTTAAATTGCATGAAAATTTTAATTACTCCAAAACTGAATGGTTCATCATGGTGCTTTACATCAACATTGTTCAAAATTTGATTAAAACACTATAAAATGGAATTCAAAGCCAGTTCACGACATGCTTGATTCCCATTGCCTCAATGTGTTTGTTGTGCTTCACTTGAGACAAAGGTTTAGTAAGTGGATTGGCTACATTGTCATCCGTTCCCACTTTGCAAATTCTGATTTCACCCTCCGTCTTCCATTCTCGAATCATGTGAAATCGCCTCTTGACATGTTTGACCTTCTGATGTTCTCGTGGCTCTCTAGCCTGAGCAATAGCTCCATTGTTGTCACAATCGAGGTCTATTGGACCCTTGATGGAGGGTACAACACCAAGTTCATCAATGAACTTGCGAATCCAAACTGCCTCCTTGGCTGCCTCAGATGCTGCCAAGTACTCGGCTTCAGTTGTAGAATCAGCGGTTGTGCTTTGCTTTGCACTCTTCCAACTAAATGCTCCTCCATTGAGACAGAATATGTATCCTGATTGTGACTTGAGGTCGTCTCTGTCTGTCTGGAAGCTTGCGTGGGTATATCCCTCAACAACCAATTCATCTTTACCACCATAGACCAGGAATTTATCCTTGTTCCTTTTCAGGTACTTTAGAATATTCTTGGTCGCAGTCCAATGCGCCTCTCCTGGGTCTGATTGGTATCGGCTCGTAGCACTTAAGGCATACGATACATCCGGCCTAGTACATATCATGGCATACATGATCGATCCAATAAGCGAAGCATACGAAATTCGACTCATCCTTTCTCGCTCATCAGGTGTCTTTGGACACTGCTTCTTGCTTAAGGTTATGCCATGTGACATGGGTAGGTGCCCTCTCTTGGCTCCTTCCATTTGGAATCGAGCTAGTACCTTATCGATGTAAGTACTCTAACTCATTCCTATCATCCTTTTTGATCTATCCCTATAGATCTTGATGCCTAATATGTACTGAGCCTCTCGCAAGTCTTTCATTGAAAAACATTTCCCGAGCCAAGCCTTTACAGACTCTAGCAATGGAATGCTATTTCCAATTAGCAAAATGCCATCGACATATAAGACTAGGAAGGCGATGTCACTCCCACTGACCTTCTTGCAGACACAAGACTGATCTGGATTCTTGATAAAACCAAACTTACTGATGGCTTCATCAAATCGCAGATTTCAACTTCTGCTTGCTTGCTTTAATCCATAAATGGACTTCTTAAGCTTGCATACCTTCTTAGGATTATTCTGGTCGACAAAACCTTCAGGCTGTGTCATATACACAGTTTCTTCCAAAATCCCATTGAGGAAGGCGGTTTTGACGTCCATCTGCCATATTTTATAATTGTAATATGCAGCAATCACTAGAAGAATTCAAACGGACTTAAGCATAGCAACTGGAGAAAAGGTTTCATCATAATCAACGCCGTGAATTTGCCTGTAACCTTTTGCTACCAGCCTTGCTTCGTAAATAAATACATTTCCATCTTTGTCGGTTTTCATCTTGAAAATCCATTTACATCTGATAGGTGTGTAACCTGCGGGTAAATCAACCAAGTCCCATACTTGATTTTCAAACATGGAGTCCATTTCGTATTTCATGGCCTTTTGCCATTTTGCAGAGTCGGGGCTCGTCATAGCTTGCTTGTAGGTTGCCGGCTCATCTCCATCCACTACTAGGATGTCCTGATCTTCGGTTAATACAACACCGAGATATCTGTCAGGTTGAGATCTTGGCCGAGTCGACCTACGTAGGGTAATGGACTGAGCATTTGCATTGTCGGGTTGACTTTGCATATTTTGACTTTGACCAATGTCAACAGCTGCTTGGTAAGCACTTTGATTGTCAACTTGTCCTTGTTGCTCGTCCTCTCGAACTTCGTCGAGTTCGATTTTCCTCCCACTTGTCATTTTGGAGAGATGCTCCTTCTCCAAGAAGACACCATCACGAGCAACAAACACTTTGTTCTCGGATTGGTTGTAGAAGTAATACCCTTTGGTTTCTTTTGGATAACCCACAAAGTAAACCTTGTCAGATTTCGGATGAAGTTTGTCAGAAATGAGTTTCTTGACATATGCTTCGCATCCCCAAATCTTGAGAAAAGACAACCTTGGCGGTTTGCTTGTCCATAATTCATATGGAGTCTTTTCCACTGCTTTTGACGGAGCACGATTTAGAGTGAGTGCCACAGTTAAAAGTGCATGTCCCCAGAAAGAGATTGGAAGTTCACTAAGACCCATAATAGATCGGACCATGTCTAACAAGGTTCGATTCCTCCTTTCAGATACTCCATTCCATTGAGGAGTTCCCGGAGGTGTCAACTCTGAAAGTATTCCATGTTCTTTCAGATGGTCATCAAACTCTTGGCTCAAATATTCGCCACCTCGATCCGATCGAAGCGCTTTGATTTTCTTGCCGAGTTGGTTTTCAACTTCTTTCTGAAATTCTTTGAATTTATCAAACGATTCAGATTTGTGCGACATTAGATAGACATAACCATATCTACTAAAGTCGTCCGTGAAGGTTATGAAATACCGATAACCACTCCTTGCGGGTGTACTCATTGATCCACATACATCGGTGTGTATTAGTCCCAACAAGTCACCGGCCCTTTCTCCTAACTTGAGAATGGTTGCTTTATCATCTTGCCTAATAAACATCCTTCACAATTCTCAAAGGATTCTAAATCAAATGAGTCAAGAATACCTTCTTGTAGAAGTTTCTTGATGCGTTTGATGTTAATGTGGCCAAGGCGACAATGCCACAAGTAAGTTTGACTAGATTGTGTAGTCTTAGCTTTCTTTGCAGGATTATTAACGTTATAAATTTCATTGTCTAGTGATAACACATAAAGACCATTTTCTGAATGTGTCGTACCATATAAAACATTATCGAGATAAAATGAACATGTTTGGTCTTTAACTCGAAATTCAAAACCTTTGGCGTCCAACGCCGAAATTGAAATGATGTTTTTGGTAATGTTGGGAACACAATAAACATTGTCAAGTTCCAATACTAGCCCCGTGGGCAAAGACAAACTAAGAGATCCTACGGAAATAGCACCAATCCTTGCTCCATTTCCTACCCGGAGCTCGATCTCTCCCTTCGCTAGCCTCCTAGTGTTCCTTAGTGCCTGGGAATTGGAACAAAGGTGTGAGTCACACCCGGTATCTAATACCCATGAAGCCGAGCTAGTGAAGTTAAAGTCTATAACGTAAATACCTGATGTAGAAGCAACAGTTCCGTTCTTCTTATCTTCCTTGAATTTGAGGCAGTCTCTCTTCCAATGTCCCTTCTTCTTACAATAGAAGCATTCAGAATCAGACTTAGAAGATGCTACCTTTTTCTCCTTGTTGTCTTTGGTAGCTTTCGGCTTAGGCGGAAAGTTCTTCTTCCCTTTCCCCTTGAAGCCCTTCTTCCTTTTGCCCGCCCTTTTGAACGGCTTACCCTTCTTAATCATGAGCATATCATGCTTTCCCTCATCCTTGAGCGTCTTCTCAGCTTGCTTCAACATCCCATGAAGCTCGGTGAGGGTTTTCTCCATGCTATGCATGTTGTAGTTCATCTTGAACTGGTCATAGCCTTTGTGAAGGGAATGGAGAATGATGTCAATAGCCATTTCAGTTGAATACCCCGCATCAAGCCTTCCCATGTTCTCAAATAATCCGATCATTTTGAGCACATGTGGGCTGACTGGCTCTCCTTTCTTGAGCTTAGTCTCAAGGATATGCCTGTGGGTTTCAAACCTTTCAGTTCGAGCCTGCTCTTGAAACATATTTTGTAACTCAGAAATGATCTCATAGGCCGATTCCTTCTCGAAGAAGGTTTTCTGAAGTTCAGGAGACATAGTGGCTAGCATTACGCACTTGACATCCCGATCGGCTACTTGTCATCGGTTAAGGGCCGCTTGAGTTACCTCCTCATTGGGAGCCTCGGGCATTTCCTCATCAAGGACATACTCTTTCTGTTCTTGCATAAGAACGATGCGCAAATTCCTTTGCCAATCAAGGAAATTGGTACCACTCAACTTCTCCTTGTCGAGAATTGAGCGTAATGAAAACTGGTTGTTTGAGGTTGAAGACATGATTCTACAATTGAAAGAATTTTAATGAAAAACCATTCAAAATTAATTAAATAAGATTGAATTTTATTCATGCAAATTTTCAATACTTATTTAACGTCTTATTCACACGTAAAATTTGTCCCTATTTTGTGAAAATAAGGCGATTCCAAGATCCGAAGAAACAAAGAGTGGTTAAGCATGCTTTGGCTTGTCTTAAACACTCAATCTTCTAGGGTAAGCATTGCCTTGCTAATGGCTCTAAGCCACTTTTGGTTAGACAATCGTCGCATCTAATGCATCTTTGACGATGTATCTCTTTTGCCACGGTATGTGAGGACACCTCACTCATACCGATGAGTTAAACCAAAACCAACGTGCACACCCGGTGTGCCTTATGCCCCTTGGAGAAGTGATGGCACCTCGCTTTGGCGTAGCCTACCATCACCATCGTCCGGTTAGTAAGTGTTGTTTTGGAAAGGCAAGTTTGACTCAATATTATTAGGGACCTAGGATTTCTATGTTGGTTGATTTAAGTGAACTTAACTAATCATCGCAACATCAAGAAAACCTAAACATGCATCTAACGAATAATTCACACACACATATATATAAGCATAAAATATAGAGCGAAATTATAGATGCATATTGGCAACTAGCATGACCCCTTGAAATCTTCATATCTTCAAAAGGTCTTCATTTGCAATTCAAGGCTTTGTATTCCAAGATATGCCGTCTTCAAGACTTAACCAAACTATGCAAAAACTAGTGTCTACAACTAGGAATAATCTAAATATTAAAGTACAAAAATACTTAACGGTGCGTAGACCGTATTTAGATTTACAAAAATACATAACGGCACGTAGTCCGTATTTTCTATCCTAGTCGGGTCCCACTAGTTGCCATTTCATAAAACCTGTGAGAGAGAATATATATATTCCATTCATCCATTCACTATTTGTGAATGGCCCATGCAATTTACAAAATTAAAACAAAGTAAAAATGCATTTAAACAACGCGCGCACTAGTAATTAATCTAGGTGGTTAATCCGATTAACACGCCTAATTAAAACTAGTCAAAGTTGTTTAACCGATTATGTAATTGACGTCATTAATAATTGAAGCTCCCACTAAATTCCGCATTTCCCTTAATTAATCTAATTAATTAAGTCGGTAGCACCCAAACTTGTCAAAATAAAATTTTGACAATGCCGCTCAAAACCAAGGCCTAGCCTCCCAAAATTTTAATTAAAATAAACAAAATTAATTAAAATAAATAAAACGGCAAAATAAGCAATATTACGGCTAGTCACCTCACCGCACCAAGCATACGCACACACCCAAAAAAACGCACACACGGCCCACGGCACGCCCGCGCGTGGCTGCTGCAGCCCGTGTGTTGCTGCCGCGCATGTGGCCGCAAGCAAGGCGGCGCTGCCACCTTGGCAGCCACATATGGGCTGCTGTGCAGCCTGGCTCGCCAAGGTGGTGCATTGCCTCGTTTTGCGTGCCACGGCCTCGGGATTTGATCCCTTTTTCGCGAGACAAAAATAATTAATTCTAAATTAATTTTAGAACTAATTTAGAGAGCAAAATAAAATTTTAAACAAGTCTAACTTAATAAAATTTTCAAAGTGCAAATAACCAAAATAATTCCAAGAACCATTCTTAATTAAATTGGTTTAGCTTGGTGCAACATAAAATTGAGGCAATTTCTCACTTTCAATTTAATCAATTTAAATTAAACTTGAGAATTTGACAAAGTAAAGGGAAGTTGGAAAAATATGAACTTTAATGTTCAAATGAAAATTCCAACATCTAAATTTTGTGAATCCTTGAAAATTATATCTTCCAACATGAAGATAACCAAATTTCTATCACAAAAATCGAAACTTTATGTTTCCAATCAACTCAAAATGATTAAAACAACAAAGTTTAACACAAAATAACATGGAATTTAGTGGTTTTTAAAGTTTCAATCACTTATCACAAATAAATATTGAATCTTTAACATTTAGGAAGCCTCAAAAATAAAACTTTCACACTAAAAAGCAATTAGTTTGCAATTATGTGAAAATAAATCAACCTTTAAGCATCAAATACTACCAAGTAAGTGTGCTTTAAGGGGACATAAAAATGCAGAAAATAATGCAAATAATCAACCATATAATCAACAATTTATGCCATTAATTTCAAGTTTAGAAAAGACTTAAAAATTTTCGTCAAAAACGAAAAACCCCTCGAAAAATGCATTTCTGGTCAGAATTTGGCTAAAATCACAGGTCCCTTGGGGGTAAAAACCTTTCCAGAACACGTTTTCCACCCAAAATTCACTAGTCTTGGGCGAAAATCTGGGTTCTGGGCCAAACTCGACATTAAAAACGGGATTAAAAAAATAAAACCGAGCTACTAATCTAATTAGCAACTTAAACCAGAAAATTAAGCCAAAATAAACCTTGAAAAACATGATTATAAAAATAAACGAGCGGGGCTACGATACCGCTGTTGGGGTTTGGTGAGTCCGACTCACCGCGGAAACAACCCCGACCCGAGGAACCACTCGCAATAATTAAAATCATAAAGCATAAATAAATAATCACAAAGAAAAGATAACGAATCTTACCCTCGAATCGAGCTTCGCCCAAAAATCGGGGCTCTTACTTGAAAGCTACGAGCACGTCAAGCGTCGCGCCTCCGACGGTATCCACCCACAAAAAGGCGAACACAACTTTAAGGTCTGCTACCATGGGGTTAGCAAGGTCCGACCAAAACCCGAGTGTTATATGAGTTTAAGAGTTTTCCTAAAAATTATGGAATGCTCTTTTTAACTCCCACTCAAGCAAAGAATTCTCAAGCCATGCCATGACTATTTATAAGGAAGTATGCCTTGTGAATTTCACTCATCTTTCAATGTGGGACTTTTCACAAAAAGATCCCACATGGAAAGATTGGTGAATTCAACCCTTAGTTAAATAAACAAAGGAACAAGTAACAAGTGTCACATGGTTAGGTGTGGACCACTTTCTCACTTGGTCCCCAAGGCATTTCACATGCAATGTGAACTAACCATGTGTCACCCAACCTTGAGCCCCAAGTTGGGTTCGGTTGGCCCATTTTATTTTGGCCCGTGTCCATGACCCATCAACCCGGGTCCACGGCCATTGCCACATGTGTCGCCACCGTGGCGCGCCGCCACCATGGCGCTGCCACGTGGCACACTGCCACTAGGTGGCTTCCAATGTCGCGGCTGCCAACGTGGCGGCCACGTGTGCTGCCACATGACGTTTTTCCATGTGTGCTGCCACGTGGCATGCTCCTATTGGGCATGCATTCCTAGCCTTTTGCGTGGCTAGGATTTTACTTGTTACTTGATGCATTTTCCCGTCTCGCCAAATCCTAAATTTTGGCTCGACATTTGAGATTCTCCGACGCTCGGTTTCGACGCTCCAAGCTTGAATTTCCGACGTCTAAATGTTTAACACTCGGGCGACGAATTAATTTCATCCGAATTAATTCGTCGAGTTGGTTCGTATATTTTGCTTGGGTGTGACCCGAAGGGTTCAATCAAGATTAAGCTGTAATATTAATTATATTAATATTACTGATCGGAAGCGGCCTCCACCCAGGCATTCCGATCACTTGACCTTACTGAATATATTAGCTTTCTAATAATTCTGAACCCGCTATCAGAATAATACACTTGTTCGAAGGACACCATTCCTTTCAATCATTCACGACAATAGATCAGAATTTCTGAAAAATAATGCATGCATACCATCAGGGCCTTGAGCTTTATTTGGATGCATTTAAAAAAGTGCACTTTTAATATCCTCATCCGTCGGCTCTACATTCAACTCTGCATTCATCTCCTCAGATTCAACTCTTTCACACAGGCTTCACATCTGATATTACTCATATTTTCATTTTTTTTACCTACAAACTACAACTCCAAAACGGAAAAAAAAAACTTTAATTAGCTTCTCTGCATATCTCACCATCAATCAATCTCTATTCCACAATAGTATTTGGCGAGCAACAATGGAAAATAAAAATAATGTTATATCTCCTCCTGCACCAAATTCTAAGTCTCCTGCATTACAGATTGAATTTAATTTATTATCCTTTCAAGGCTACCTATTAAAGATCTTCTTCGTTATCAATGTGTTTGTAAGCGTTGGCACAATTAAATCAAAAACCCCTTATTTTACCAAGTCTCACACATTCCAAATTGTCAATTTCAACAACTCAAATTCAAGGGGTTTCTGTTATCTTATTTAGTCATTCCTTGGCTAAATTATACTCCTTTGATTACCATTCTGCGGAAAATGTAAAGAAGCTAACACGATTTTCTCACTCTTTTGTCTATGATTCTCAACTTGTTAGTTTGTGTAATGACTTTCTTTGTTTCCTCAAGAGGTTAAGACGATGGTTTTCAATTTACAACCCGGTCATCGACGCATTAAATATTGTATGTGCGCCCTTTAATACCTTATAATGTCACCACAAATACAGGATATGATTTGGTTATAATTACACAAGTTGTAACTATTATAAGATTTTACAAACTGTAGCAGTATTTGGTATGTATCCAAAATAGATTTAATCTCATGTTTACATCTTGAAGAACAATTATTTGTCAAATTATTCAAATCGTATGATTCTCTCTAATAATGCATTACATTGGATAGATTTTAAGCATAAGAATACCATGAATTACCGTTCTAATGATGATAATGATGGGGTTATGATATTAGATATGGTTGATTTAAAAGGTTGCTTGCATTTAGTAAATATTGTACTACGTATATTGCAAATAATGGAGATTTGGATTATGAAAGAGTATGGTGTGAAACAAACATGATATAAATTGGTTAGCGTTAAACTTGACAACATTATTGCTGATAAAGTTAGACGCCCAATCATCCGTACCCAACCTTCTACTCCGTTGCTTCTTGCTTGTTCAGAGGATGGACAAGAAAACCTATTGGGTTTAGAGCAATATGGTATGACTTTTGTTCAATGTGATATGCGTAGTGGAGGTTTTAAGAGGCTCGAAATAGAAGCATGTGATATCACGTGTAAAATAAACCTGATCCACAATGAACTTATTGCGGACCAATTGATAGCACATGTGAAGAGACTGGGTTTTATCTTCACGTTATTTTACTTTCTTTGTTCTCAACCAATTTCTCTCTCCTCAAACCTCAGCAAAAACTTCTCTCACATTAAAGCTCAGCAAAGTTAGCTTTAGTTTCTCTATACACTTCTCTACATTGCTTCATTCACTTCTTCTTTAATGGCATTAATGAGTGGCGGTGACACATATAAGGAGATGAGAACTTCGCCCTTCGAACTCAAATCGTGAGGTTGAAGTCAATAATCATGGTAATTCTGGTAAATTTCTGGTTTTTTATTTTGTGTTTGAACATATTAAGTTGACTAAATTATTTCATTGTTTTGGTTTTTGAATTACAAATTTATTTGTTCGCATTTGTTTACACTTATTTTGAATTTCTATTGCTTTAGTTTTGTCTCGTATCAACAAATTAGGGTTTTAATTTGTTCAATCTATGTTTAATTATAATTAAAACATAATTTCGTTGTTTTATTTTAAAAATTAGCTATTTAATTTAGGTTATTAGGGTTTTGACCTCGTTTATCAGTAGGTGGTGGTGTGGTGGATGAGTTAAGCTAGTGAGGCGAGGTTGTGGTGGTTTATGAGGCCTGGTTGGTGCGGCGATGTTGGTGGAGTGGGACGAGTGGGCTGCTGCTAGAAGCCATTTGGAGTATGTGCCATTGTGCGGGTATTGTGGTGGTTGCTGGTGAAATTATTGGTGGTACTAGTTGAGGACTGGCGAGAAGAAGGTTAAACATTTTGTTGCTGATATTGTGTGGTGGATTGGTTGAATGGAGGCAGTTTAGTGTGGTGTTATTTATTTAAGGGGGTGGTGGTTTATGATGAGATTAGGCAAGCTTGCTTGTTTATTCCTGCAGCTCAGCTCATGTGTTGCTTAACAACAAGGAAGTGCAAAGTAGAATTATGAAGGATCATGAGTTGAGTATACATGCTTTACTTGAACTCGGAACCTAAACTTGCTCTTTTTCTCTCATATAGTAAAAAAGGATCACTATATGTTATTATGTTCCTAATTTTTGAGATGTTGCGACTCTTTTTAATTTAAGTGTTTATTTACTCTTTAACTATAATAGAGCAACTATGATTCTAAAAAGAGTTACTATACATATGAATAAGGTTTAATATATTTGGCATTACTTATTTTATGTGTATGTCTAATACTAATGGCTGCCATAAAAGGCTTTGTTCTTTATCTTAACCATGGAGAGATATTGAGTGGATAAAGCTACGATATCAAGCCTCGTGAGGTTTAAAATGTTCGTAAAGGGCATTATAAAGGGCATGATGTATTGAATAAATCAACACAACCGATGACATTACTCTTATATGCATGATTAGGAAGTCTATAGTCTTCTAAATGTAGGATTGATTTGCTCCCATATTGCTGAGCGCTTGAGCAGCATGAGCCATGATGACTGATCTTATGAGGAGATGGATATAAACTCCATTGCTTTGGCTCTTTGGGATGCAGTCAAGTTGTAATAATAGAGAAACTATGATTCCAAAAAGAGGTACTATGCATATGAAAAAGGTAACTTAGTTATTTAAGGGTCACAATGCATATAAGATGACCATCGTGCAAATAATAGGGTTAGTTCTATATAATCCCTTTGATTTAAGAACTTCAACTTTTATTGGGTTTAGGTTTGAACATGTTAGCTAGAGTTGTCTAGTTAATACTTTAAATTTAAAGAATGTGGTCTATCACCCTAGACAATTTGGCATTAATTAATGTTGTTTATGACTAGATACTTTTTTTTAAGGGGATTACAAACTATGGTCATATTCTTCTTATTTCCTACCTACGTTTTTTTTATTTGACACATTTTTACTTTAACACTATTCACACACTTTCCTTTGACCGTGTTTTGTGATTTATATGTAAAGAAAAAGATAGTGATGTGAGATATTGTTAGAATAGTCACGATATATATTTCTAAATATCAACTTTTTATAATTTTTCCTTATCGAAAATTAAATATGTTAATAGTTTAGGAAAACGTGACTACAGAAATGAGTCAACTAAAAAGAAACAAGGGAAGTATGTTTTTGTCAACAAGATTTTCTTTATTTCAATATTTGGTTTAAGCAAACCAAAGGAAAGTAACTGAAACTTCTAGAGAGAGAAAGAGCAAATAAGCCTTGTCTAAGCGTGTGAGCTTAGGCTGCCATGGCAGTAGGCACCAGAGCTCAATCATCCTCAGAAATTGTGCATAAACAACAAAAATTTACACAAAAATTAAAGATAAAAAAAAAGGTCAAAAGAAACATCAAAAGATTTGGAGGATGAAATGTCAAACCCATTTTGGAAGACCAAATTTTGTCACCAAAAGCTTCTCTGGAGGAATTGGAGCAACAAGAGAATGTTCGTAGGACTTTCTCAAACTGGGTTAGCGCAATTAAGGCTAGCTCAAAAGTATCAATGGAGTGAGGTAATACCAATTATCAACCCTCAGTTTTGCATGAGAATTCTGTTTCTAGGAATTTACGGCATTCTTTTGATGGTGAAATTGGGGAAACTGATGATAATAAGGGAGCTGGAAATAAGGATATGAATTTGATTGATGATAATTCAGATATTGTAATTGAATTAGAGGACATTCAAGAAGAAATTGATTACTGGAATTCTTCTGTTGTATGCTTCATTTGTGGAGCTAATTCACCATTGATCGTAATGGAGGGTTTCTTTCAAAGAATCTGGAGGAACTTGGGTGTTGATAAAATGTCTTTAAAGGAGAAAGGAATCTTTATAGTTCGATTTAATACTATGGAGAATCGGGATAAGATGGTTGGTGGACCTAAACTTTGATAATAAACCTATTTTCTCAAAGCCTTTTGAACATCTAATTTGGTGATTTCCTTGGAAGAATTTTGAATTATTCCAATTTGGGTTTAGATTAAGAACGTGGATCTGAAGTATTGGGGGGGAAAGTCATTGAAGAAGATTGTTGGCAAACTTGGAAGCTGGGTGAAAATGGATCAGGCTATTGCGGGGAGGGAGAATTTGCACTTTGCTAGAGTTATGATAGAAGTGGGTTTTGACCAAAAATTGCCTAATTCTATCACTTTTGTTAATGAGAAGGGTAATAAGATTATGATGAATCTGACATATGAATGGAGGCATGTTCTTTGTGTTACATGTAAAAGACTTGGCCATATACATTTGAAGATTGCAGAGGAAAAAAAAAACAAAATGGCACTGTGGCTGTAGAAGTATAGGATCAGAACTCTTTTCAAAATGTCCTGAAGTCTGCCAGGAAAAGTCCTAGGCAGGTGGAAGAAATTGTCACTCATAAAACTTCTACTGCACTAGAGGAGAGCCAGGCCAAGATGAGGTGATACCAGATGATTCCCATGCTGCATAGGGTGAAATCCCCTTTGACAGTCATGGATAGAATCATGTCATGGAATGTGAGGAGAGCCAACATGCCAAGTAAACAACCGAAAATAAGGCAGGTAATCTCTATTAACAATTGTTGCTTAGTTGGGCTCCTTGAGACTAAAGTAAAATCCTAGAATATGGGTGGATTTTACCTTAAAATTTTTTAGGTTTGGAACTTTACTTGTAATAATGATATGCAACCTGGTGGCAGAATTCTGGTGGCGTGGAAATAAATCTCAATCTTTTTATGTGAGTATTCTCATGTACACTAGTCAATTTATTCACTTTATGTTAAGCCTAAAAGCATGAATGAGAGTTTCCATTGCACTTTTGTTTATGCCTTTAATGTTAATTCTAAAAGAGTGCCTGTATGGAAGGACTTGACAACTTTAAGTGTTTCCATTAATGATCTTTGGATTGTTATGGGTGATTTCATTGTGTTCTAGAGGCAAATGAGAGGATAGGTGCTGCTATAACCTGGAGTGATATGACTAATTTTAGAGATTACATTGAGAAATGTGGTTTATATGATATGAAATATAGTGGAAATTTATTCACCTAGAATAATAAGTAGAGTGGGGATGCTAGGGTCTTCTCAAAGATAGACAGGGGATTGATAAATGATAAATAGAATAATCTATTCAAGAATAAATGTTCTTTGGCAATGTAAAGGATTTTGATCACTGCCCGGGGTTTAATTCTGTTTATGATGATCAAATGGGAGGCAAGAAACCTTTTAGGTATTTTAATATGTGGAGTAACAAATTTGAGTTTGCAGATGTGGTATCTCAGGCATGGCAAAAGCAAGTGCAAGGAGCTCCCATCTACTGTGTAGTATAGAAGTTGAAGGAAGTTAAGAAAAGTCTGATTATGCGAATAAAAATGGAGTTTCGGATGTTTAAATCCAATATAATTTGGCAAAGCAAGAACTTGACAAATGTCAAACAGTTTTTCACAGTAATCCAACTGACACTAGCTAAGGCTAGAGAAAATGATAATGTAGCTAGGATGAATATGTTACAAGCTCATAATACCTACTTCTTTTTCTTAAGACAGAAAATAAAAGTGGAATGGATAATGGAGATAGATCATAACAAAGCTATGTTCTAGAGAGCTCTCAGGAAAAGACAAATGCAGAACAAGATCTCTATAATTCAAGATAAGCAGGGTACTCAAGTTGTTATGGATGACATTCCTTGGGCTTTGTTGGAATATTATGATACTTTACTAGGTACTGTTGCCATCTTGAGATCCCATGCTAATAGGCATGTTGTTCATTCTGGGCCTTTGGATCCCAGCAGACATGCATAGCGCTTTAACAAGTGAGTTTACTATGCATGAAGTAAAGAAAGCTATGTTTGATATAGATGAAAATATAGTACCTAGGCCTGATGAATTTGGGAGCAAATTTTTCAAGAAGAGTTGGAATGTAGTGGGTGAAGATGTAAGCAAGGTTGTTTTGAACTTTCTGCAAACTGGGAAAATGTTTAAGGAAATAAACTTAACTTACATTACATTGGTTCATAAAACTAAGTCTCCTATTAATGTAACTAAGTTTAGGCCAATTGCATGCTGTAATGTACTCTACAAGTGCATTTTAAAAGTTTTGTGTGAAAGATTGAAACAAGTGTTGCCTCGTCTCATTGCTGAGAATCAAAGTGCATTTGTACATAACAAGTATATAGTTCACAATATCATGGTGTATCAACATCTTTTGAGACATTATGGGCATTCTGGTGCTAATCCTAGTTGTCTCATCAAGTAAGACTTGAAGAAAGCTTATGATAATATGGAGTGAGACTTTATAGAGGAAATGATGCAAGCTCTTAACTTCCCTGATCATTTTTTCAACCTGATTATTATAAGGAGGGTGTGCCCATTGTAGAGGATATTAGGATTTGAATTCTCGACTGTTTGGGGGACCTTGAATTAGAGTTGATCATATCATTACACTTTTTTGTTAGAAACAAGTAAGGAGTCGCCAATGAGTTTTAGGAAAACTCATAAACCTCGTTCATGTCTTTCTCCTAAGTAGAGTTCAAGGGATATTTAGCATGAATCGTAAGTTTACCCATGCCCAAATTGGTCTACGTGTACCAGAAAGGAGTTCAGGAGCGAGGGTACCAAGATAACGTTCCCTTTAGGGGGGTGTAGGGAATATTTCAAGCATTACTCCTAACTTGAACCCCACTGTGATCATACACTTAAGCATGGTGGCGTCTAAAGGGAAAGAAGATAGAGCAAAAGAGTCGCCAACAAGTTTTAGGAACTTGTAAACCGTTCACGAGGTGAAGGTTACACCCCTTAACGATCCAGGAGATCGTCAACTCCAATAGGTCTGGAACCATGACTGATAGTTCGGGGATGAAGGTACAATTCCAACCTAAAAGAGATTGAACCTGCCCTAATAATAGGCCTCTACTTTATTCTGATCGTATTCATGTGCGCTTTCTGACTAACATGCAATCAATATGATTAACCCTAAACCTGTTTATCTATGATGGTTGAATATTAATGCACAAACAAAACTATTATTGGCGATCACTTGAATAATAATCATATTAACCATAAACAAGATTATTAATTATCTTATTAAGCGTGATTACATGTACAAATTCCCTTTAAACCAAAAGGTGTGATCAAGCAATAACAATAAATATCATCAAGCAACATAATAATAATCAAAATAATCAAAATCATAATAATAATCATCATAATAATAATTATAACAATTATAATCATAAATCATAAAAATAATCATAATAATGTTAAATCATAATAATAGAAGATCCTAGGCATGATACTAACATGATTAATAACAAACCCTAGCATGTCACTAAACACCAAAGATCAAATATATAGCCCTCACATGATACTAACAACCATAATATTAGGAAGAATATAAAAGGCATCATACTTTTAATCATACTTGATATTAAAGTTACCCTAGACATGATACTAGGAAGATCAAAACACCCTAACATGACGCTAGGAATAATAATAACAACTTAAGCATGATTTCTACATCATAATAACAATGTAAACAATTAAAGCACTTACTTGGATGCCTCGTACCTCTTTCTAATAACAAAATACACACGTTAGTAACTTCAAGGAAAATAATAAACAGACAATTAAATTAAATAATTGAAAGAGAGATTTGGGACCAAACCCTAAGAAATATCAAACCTTTCACGTTTAGGGCGAGGGCAACTTCTAACTTGGCTAGGTGTTTCTAGGTCTTTGAATGCGGAATTTTGTATAAAGGGTGGTTTGGAAAAGGGAGAGAGAGTGAGCTTTAGCTTCGTGAGAGTAGAATTAGAGAATAGGTGATTGTAGATTGTAGGTTGTAAATGTCGTAGATGATTTAAAATGGAGTTTTTAGGAGGCTATTTTATAGAGAAAATCAGCCAAAAAGATAGAAAAATAAACCAGAATTCTGACGTGAAAAAACGAAGTTAGCGCCAGACGCTGACATTATCGCCAGACGCTAACGCTAGCACCATTTTGAAATTCCAAAAACAATCCAACCTTTGGTAGGGATCTTCCAATAACAATCCATATCGATTGGATAGTTTTTGTAACCTATTTTCTTAGATTATAAGACACTTTTCGGATTTTAATAGGTTTCTTCTAAATTTTAATTATATAAAAAAACAAAATTAATTATAATTAAAAACAATCCCAAAACCCCCAGCCCCGCCACTGCATTCATCTCCCCATCCACGCCCTTATTTTTCCCGGCAACCCAACCTACCCCTCTAAGGCACCGGAACCCAACCACTGAAACCCGAATGGCAGCCCAATTCTCTGGTTTGCAATTTCTACTTTATCATATTCTCTATTTTTAGATTTTGTTATGGATGATTATTATTAGTGTATTTTAGGGTTGAGGAGGTGGATTTTTCGGGGTTGTAGGGAATATTTCAAACATTACCCCAAACTTGAACCCCACTGTGATCATACACTAAAGTACGGTGGCGTCCAAAGGGAAGGAAGATAAAGCAAAAGAGTCGCCAACAAGTTTTAGGAACTTGTAAACCGTTCACAGGGTAAAGTTACACCCCTTAACGATCCAGGAGATCGTTAACTCCAATAGGTCTGGAACCATGACTGGTAGCTTGGGGATGAAGGTACAAATCGAACCTAAAAGAGATTGAACCTGCCCTAATAATAGGCCTCTACTTTATTCTGATCATATTCATGTGCGCTTTCTGACTAACATGAAATCAATAGGATTATCCCTAAACCTGTTTAATCTATGTTGGTTGAATATTAATGCACAAATAAAACTATTATTGGCGATCACTTGAATTATAATCATATTAACCCTAAACAAGATTATTAATTATCTTATTAAGCGTGATTACAAGTACAAATTCCCTTTAAACATGCACAAAAGGCTTGATCAAGCAATAATAATAAATATAATCAAGCAACAATAATCATCATAAATAATAGTCAAAATTATAATCATCATAAATAATAGTCAAAATTATAATCATCATAAATAATTATAAAAATAATCATAATCATATCAACGCTAAAGCATAATAATAGTAAGATCCTAGGCATGATATTAACAAGATTAATAACAAACCCTAGCATGTCACTAAGCAATAAAAATCAAAGCTTTAACCCTAACATGATACTAACATGAATATTAGGAAAAGAATAGGAAGCATCGCAGGAATCACAATTGTCATATTTGATATTAGAAATTATAGTTGTTACCCTAACATGATACTAGGAAGATCAAAACTCCCTAACATGACACTAGGAATCAAAATAACAACCTAGACGTGATATCTACATCATAATATCAATAAATCAATTAAAGTACTTACTTGGATGCCTCGTATCTCTTTCTAATAACAAAATACACGCGTTAGTAACTTTAAAGAAAATATAAAATTAAAAAATCAAATTAAATAATTGAAAGAGAGATTTGGGACCAAACCCTCAGAAATTAAAACCTTTCACGTCTAGGGCGAAGGCAACTTCGAACTTGGCTAGGTGTTTCTAGATCTTGTGAATGCGGAATTTTGTATGAAAAAGGCTATTTTAGATAATAGAGAGATCAAGAGCTTCTTGAAGAGAGTATTAGAATCGAAAACTAGAGAGTCGATGAGAAGAATTGATGAGAATTGATGATTGTTGATGATTGAAAACGGAGGTTTTAGGAGGCTATTTATAGAGAAAATTAGCCGGATATGATAAAGAAACAAATCAGTGTTTGAAAAGAATAAAACACGATCGCAGCGTCGTGGCGCCAAATGCTAGACTCTAGCGCCAGACGCAAGGTATGGCGCCAGGCACTATTCTGTCGTCAGACGCTGGAAAACAGTTTTTGCGGATTTTGTTTTTATCAAATCTTTTGATCCAGAAGTCCAAATAAGTCATATAATATGTCGTTGGAAAGCTCTTGAAGTCTATTTTCGAACACAATTAGAATCAGATTAAAATATTTTGTAGATAAAAAGATATGGCCGAAATAGTGGAAGGATGTCAGTTTTGGATAGAGTTTCGTATCTCATTCATATCTTTTTCGTTATAGCTCGGAATTAATATTATAATATATCATTGGAAAGATAATTTCAAGATCTATCCAACCAAATAAAATTTGGATAAATATTATGAGGCCCTCCCCTAGATCATTGGGCCGCATATAAGGCTCAAACCGGGCCCAGTTTAGTAATTTGGCCATAACTTCCTCAATATTCATCGGAATTGGGCTTATAATATATCGTTGGAAAGCTCTTTTCAAATCCTATCCAACTACACTATTATTGGATCCTTTCTATGAACCAACCAAACTGGATTGACTATTTTCTTAAAATAAGTTTTCAAAAACAAATAGAAAAGAAAAGAAATTAAAACTATCCGCAACACTAGACTTTCCACACTTTCACTTCATTCGATTATGATTCGACGTGAAAGGTCTTCATCACCGGTGTTGGTTTTGGGGAAACAAAAATGGGTGTCTACAGAAGCCCCCACTTTGACTGAGTTTGGAGAAACGCAAGTTTCGAAAACAAAAGTCAAAGTATCGATAAGGACGGAGAATGATTCAGAACGTTCTGCGATCCTAAATCATTCTTGTAACGCCAATACCTGCAAACTAGCGTTAGTTAAATAGATAAGAGAGTTAAGAAACGCGTATCTTGTACCGTCGAGCACACGTCTCTGGGGTAACCGATTTTGCTGTCGTATTGCTGTATTTCTGTATTTTTTACGACCTCCTGCAAGCTAGAGAATGTTACCTGAAGACTGCTACGCTTGTAACTGCCTCCAATTTGTCTATGATAGACTTCTGTAAGCTAGAGAACCCCATTGAAGATTGCTTCGCTTGAAACGACCTTTTAACATTTTGTGACCATCTTCCGCAAGCTAGGGAACACGATCGAAGACAACTTCGCTTGAAATCACCTTCAGTTGTTTGTGACAACTCTCCGCAAGCTAGGGAACGCTGCCAAAGATATCCTCGCTTGAATCTATCCTCATTTGTTGCGATAATATTCCAAGAAAAATTACCGAAGACCCACGCTTGTCGATCTTTAAAAGCTCGCTTGAACTTTTCTTCCGTTATGCCAGTACGTCGGCGCTTCTGCTACTTTTGAACCTGTATGTCGGTGAATTTCGCTGAATGAACCAGTATGTCGGTGCCTCGCTGAATGAACCATTATGTCGGTGCTTCTCTTAATGAACCATTATGTCGGTGCTTTGCAATGAGCCAATGCTTAGGCGCTTTAAGCTAAGTGAGACGATCATTCATCAGGTCGATCACTTTATGTAATTGTAATCAAACCGATTACTAAAATCATGTCAAATTTCTTAGAGGGGATAACTGGCGTACCAAGGAACCCAAAATATATTGCAAGAGGTTGGAATAACCGCACCGAGTGGCTAGACAATCTGGCGCCATTGAAATATTGCTAGCGCCGCATTTTTAGCTGTAGCGCCAGACGCTGGCACTAGCGCCAGGCCTAAGCCTTATCGACTGGCGCTAAGGTATGTCGCTTAGCGCTAGATTCGGGTTTTCCATAAATACCCTTCTCTTCTTCAATTCCGCTGCTGCTGCTCGTGTTTTGCTCGAAAATTCGCTCAGAACTTCATTTGGCTCGTTCTTGCTCGTTTCTAAACCGAATTCGCTCAAATTTGTTGCAAATCAAAGATTATTCCATCCATTTTCCCGATCTATGTAAGTTTTCTTCAAACTCACCCCGGTTTTAATGAATTTTGCATGTATTTGTTCATGAATTTCTTGAAAATTTGAAACTTAAATTGCTTAATTCCCTTTGTTTGTCAAATTTTATGCCATGAAATTGCTTGATTATGTTTATATATTGCTTTGGGAGTAATTTGAGACTTGTTTAACTCAATTTGGTGAAGAAATGAACAAATCACCATTGTTGGACCTCTTAAGGTCGGGAAGACAATGTGGCTTGTTCTTGACGTTTTTGCTAGCAATTCTTGTCCAATTTGTCACAATAATTACTATAGTATTGCAAGAAATTGTTTGAATGCTTGAAAAATGTCGTATATGCTCAATTTGAATTTGTGCTCTATTTTAGTACTACGTACTCTGTTTTTTGCGAAAATAGTATCATGCGGCTAGGCGAACCTTAGATACTATAGAACCTTAATTTATGATAATTTTGCACAATGTAGCATGGTTAGACAGCGAGGTTTGGGTTCACGGTCCCGAGGCGTTCGACGGGAGCACGAGCCCGTAGAGGACGACGTCGATCCGTCCACTTCACTCGGCCGACTTCTTGAGTGGGATGAGCGGACTTTGTACTTCTCTCCCGTCCACCACATTTCTGAGAGGGTAAGACGGGGTATCACAGTTGGGAGGACGCGCTGCCATGGTTCCAGTTGCGACACCTTGGGCGACCTGTACAAGATGTACATCGGCAATGACGACGAGGCGAGACTTCTATGGGAGTCTTGCGGACTGACTGCGCTTTATGAGACCTCAGATGCTATGATTGCCTCTACGGGACTGGAGTTTAGCTCTGTTGCGCTGTCGTTCGACAACGAGATCAGTGTCTTTTCTCCTGAGGTCGAGGAGTTGTTGGGTCCGATTGCTGTTCGGGCTCAAGCTGAGGTGGATTCGACTCAGTTCAGCGCGAAGGGGATTCGCCGCTCGACTCTAGCAGCGGCTTTTGATGATGATGCGACTACCCGAGAGCAGCGGGTGCGCATCTTTGTACTTATCTTGCTGTCAGGGACGTTCTCCCCTGACAAGGGTAGTAGAGTGCTGCTTTACTACCTGCCTCGGTCCGTGATCTACACTTGATCGGGACTTATGACTGGGCCAGCTTGGCCTATGCTGACTTCATTCGAGCGTTACGAGACTCGTGTCGACACCGGTCCTTCACGGGGAACGTCGCTCTGTCCGGCTTTTCTAGGGTCGTAGAGGTATACTTTATCTCACGTAAAGTTTAGCTCTAAGCTTTAGTTAGCACTCGCTGATAATTTTTGCCTTTTGTAGATCTGGTTCTACGAGTACTTTCCCTCAGTTGCGCCGGCGAGACCGTCGCCGCGCAGGTTTCCAGTGAGTGCTTCCTGGGGAAGCCACCGTGTTGGGATGTCCACTGCTTATGTCCGAGATTGGATCATCTCGGTATGGCTCTTTACATATTTGAGCATTTTGTAACACCTTTGATAGATTTTTATCTGATAAGCGTTCTACGAAGGAGCCTGACGTGTTGTACCGGCCGTGGGTCGACTTGGCTGTCCCAGGGCTAGCCGCGCAGTATACTGCTGAGCGTCGCTATTTCTTGGGGATATATGGAGCGATTGCATACCTTGGAGAGAGGGTTGCTATTCAGCATTCCTCGGACACCTTTGTCGTTCCTGCTCCTCCACCGCGTCACATGTTCAACGCCGCGAGGTTGGTGAGCATGTCAGAGGGAGCTGGTACCCCTTGGCGATCTTACACGATCCCTGGGCGGTGCTATGAGGAGGAGCTACTGTCGTTGTTAGCTCCAGTCCCTGTACCGACTGAGGAGGTGGCGGTATATTTTAAGCTTTTACCTTTCGTTAAGTAGCCCCTAAGTAATGCTTTACTGACTTTGATTTGCTTTTGTCAGGCTGGACCTACTGAGTTTTTGCCACCTCGTATGTCCATCCACTATCAGGGGACGTATGGGCCGATTGAGGATATGATTCCTTCGGCTCCTGAGGGTGAGCGCTTCGTGGAGCGGTTGATCCCTGGTCACCAGACTCGAGTAAGCTTAGTTATTTGCAACTTTTGTCCATATATGTTATGCATGTTTATAGACTTTACTTCTTTGACAGTTCTCACGCGAGGTGGTCACGGCGATGGCACGGTGCATAGATGCCTTCCGGAGCCAACTCATTCGAATAAGGAATGTGGCTACATGTCTTCGTGACGACGCCGTCAAGGAGGTAGTTTCCCTTCTTATGTTTTTTCATTACTTCTTCTATTTTGCATATTTCTGATTTTGGTTTCTTTTGCAGGGTCGGCCCATTATTCCTTCTCGTACCCGCACGAGACCTGAGGTGCGGAGGGAGCCGGCGAGGTATAGCTCGAGATGTCGCTGCACTGGTTCTGGTGGTCGAGGCGGTCGTTCCGAGGCTGTCCGTACCGAGGCGATAGAGGGCTCAGGGTCTTCATCTGAGGGTGCACATGTTGCGCCGGTAGGCCAGGGAGAGGCTACCTCGGCTCTTAGAGGTGGTGGGATGTACGAGGTCGGCTCATCATCACAGCAGCCTCCGCAGCCTCAGCCTCAGGTTGATTTTGGGTGGACGGGTCCTGTGCTGAGTTTTCCACCTCTCAAGGAGGCCGGAGCTGGAGCTGGAGCTAGTGGAGAGGTTACTCCTCGTACGGCATATTTTTATGAGATGATGGGTGTACGTCCCCCGACGCCGTAGTTTGTTCCTGTGCTTTTTATTATTTAAACTTTGTATAGAACTTTGCCTTTATTTAGACTCATTATTTAGACATGCTTGTATATGCATATTACTATGAGTTTATTCAGTGTTTATCATTTTTCATTTTTTCATATTTATGTGCATGTTTGTGTGTGTAAAGAATTGTAAAGATTAATTTTGCGCAAAAAATTCCGTCATTTTTATTATTGATGGAGGTTATCCGACTTGCACCCCCAAAAAGAAAAATGAAAAATAAAAAAATAAAAGTCAAAAAATATTAGATTTATAAAAAATTGGAAGTGAAGTCAAAATAAAATCCGAAAAATAATATAATTAATATAACAGTTATATTAATTAAGAAGAAGAAATAAATGAAATTTAGAAAAAGGTAAAAAAAGAGAATAATAAAAAACTTTAAAGTCATTGGTCTGACTCGAATCAAGCTAAAAAACGCGGTTTTTTGGAAAGCTCGTACAATAAGACACGTTAGCGCCACCTGGCGCCACGCGTTTCGATGAAGCGCCAGGCGCTACGCTTAGCGTTTGGCGCCAGGCTCTGGCGTCAGGCGCCAATGTTTGGCGTCTGGCGCTGATAAGCGCTGACTCCGAATCCTTCCCGGATTAAAACTGCGCTGATTTTGTGTATTAATAGCCCCCTGCCCAGCCGATTTTCTTCATAATTTCAGCAGAAAATTTATACTTAGCTCTTGAAAAAATAAAAATCATGTCTCTAGTCTCTAAAAGTTTTACCAATTTCACTCATGAATGGTGTCGGTCTCTTACTACCAAGGAGAGAAAAGAGTTAGATGAGTTTCACATGGGGGGTGTTTATGGTGTCAAAGGGGTAGATCTTGATTTAGACATTATTCATACCGCTGTAGAATATTGGGATGTGGATACTCATTGTTTTAGATTAGGGTATGATGAAATTAGCCCTTTGCCGGAAGAATTCGGTGCTATTTTAGGCTTCCCTGCATTAGATCTTGTAGTAATCCCTAAAATAAACGAATATTATTATAAGGATTTTGAGCGCTTATTTAATTTAAAAGACAAAGATCTAACAAAAATAGTAGATGGTAGCATAGTTAATTTTAAAGAATTTGCTCGCCATTATTTTGATAGACCTTATTGGGCTTATTCTGAGTCTTTTCATGTTTATAGAAGAATGGATTTTCTTTTTTGCATGCTTAATCAATATCTTCTCACTAGTGGTAAAACTAATGAGGGTCAAGCAATCATATCAACTGTTTTGGAGCAGATAGAATCTAGGAGAAATCCAATGCCATTAATAGTTGGAGAGACTATGCTTAGTCTTGACGAATTAAAGAAGAATCCAAAAGCGCCTTTTTGGGGCTCTCCAATTTTATTACAGGTAGAAAAATAATATTTTTAATTACAGAAATCAAAAACATATTTTTGTATAGTAATAATAATTTATTTGCATTGAATTTTTTTACAGATGTGGCTAATGGAAAGACTAGAATTAATTAGTCCTCCAGACAATATCGAGAAGTACACTCCAAATTGTTTTGTGAGAAGGAAGAAACGCTTCTCTAAGATGGGGCGCCATGAATGGAAGAAGGTCTTCGGGTCTTGCAATTTTTCCATCAAGTGGGTCACCCCTTAGTGGAAAATAGAAAAGATGGTTGGTGTCAACAAGCAGCCTTTCTGCCGTCTTCCAAGCTTGTCCCGAATGACTTTTTATTATCCCTGCAGGGTAAAAAGATAGTACGGCCTACTTCAAACCATTCCTTCCGGGGATCTTCGTCGTCCCTATGAGTTCCTTGTCTCTCAAGAAGTAGACAAATTTGATACTTATTGGAGCGCTAGACCTTTATGGGAAGTGATTACCCCAAAAGGTTCCTCCTTCCTTGCCCAATGATGTGAAAAGGTGGCTTCTGAAGAAACCTTCAAAGGACATGAAGAAAAATCAGAGTAAAACTGATGTGAAGAGTCGTCTAGGTGATAAAGTGATTCCTGTTAAGGAACGCTTGGGAGAAAGAGTTGAGTTCAAAACACCTACAATGCCTAAGAAGAAAAGTTTTGCGAAGGATAAAGGAAAAAGGAAAGCTGACACTACAGAGAAGAAGGCTTGGGTAGAAAAGAAGCATGGGGTCCTAGCTAAAGGAGAAACTATTTAATCCAAAATTAAATGTAGGTCCTCTAAAGGATGCCTACTAGCTAAAGTTATGGATGAGGAAGAGGACGCAAATAAGAATTGGAAGAGGGCAAAGAAAGAGAAAAAAGATTAAAAGCATTGCTTAACTTTCAATTATTAGACTTAGTTTTAAATTCAAAGTTAATTTATTTAGGCTTTATTTAAATTCCATTAATAATGTAATTTATTTTATTAATGAAATTCCAACTTTTTAATTAAATTATTTACTTTAAATTTAATTTATTAAAGCAATGAAAACCAAAAATTTAATTTTCCAGAAATTTTTTCGAGTACGGAAGTCAAAAATTTTCCAAAAATCACCGAAATATTCCCAGATACTTTACAGTAAATTGGCGCCGCGATTTTACGACTGGCGCTAGCTACGGTAGTCTGGCGTCAGGCGACAGAGGTTGTCGTCTGGCGCTAAGGTTCATCGGCTGGCGCCAGAGTTTTTTCTGTGACGTCGATGTATCGTCAATCTGTTGTTGAAAAAAAAAAATTATTAAGTCTGGGATGCGAGGTTTGAAAAAAAATAAAGTGGTCGCACCCGTAAAGGGTTGCCTATGTATCCTTTCTTAAGGAATCAGGCCAAACGTAGCTCTCTTGAGTGTTCTACTCAAGTGATAATGGGTAGTACTTTTTAAGTTGGTCAAGATTTGTCATATTCGAGAACTAATTGCCATCCATGTCAGTTAATTTTGCTACACCTCCTAACAGGATTGTTTTGACAATGTAGGGTCCAGACCAATTAGGTCTGAATTTTCCCCTTGGATCTAAAACATTTTTCCTTAATGCTTTTAACACCAAATCTCCTAATTTGATGTTTCTTGTCTTGACCTTCTTATTAAAATGTCTATCCATACGAGTTTGGTAACATTGAGTGTGATGTAGAGCTTCTAGTCGTTTTTCATCAAGTAGAATTAGCTCCTAATATCTTGCCATAGTCCATTCAAATTCATCAAGTTTTCTCTCTAATGCGATGCGTAGAGATGGAATCTCTAGCTCTACAGGTTGTACAGCATCCAATCTATAAACTAAGGAAAATGGCGTATTTCCTGTTGACGTGCGATAACCCCACAATGCGAAGTGGAGTTTGTCAAGACAATCCTTGTAATTTTCCGTCATTTTCTTGATGATAGTCTTTAAATTTTTATTAGCTGCTTCGACTGCTCTATTTGCCTGAGGTCTATAAGGAAAAGAATGATGATGTTGAATACCATATTTTTGTAGCAATTCTTCACACTCAGCTTGAAAGTGAGTTCCATTGTCACTTATCATTTCATGTGGGACTCCATATCGACAAATAATATTTCTTTCGATAAAAAGTGCTACATGTTTTGCAGTGAGTTTGGCGTATGATTGTGCTTCGACCCACTTTGTGAAGTAATCAATTGCCACTAAGATGTATTCGTGACCTCCTGTTCCTGGGGGTGATCTTGTCGATGATGTCAATTCCCCATGTAGAGAATGGCCATGGAGAAGTGTAGGTATAGAGCAAAGATGGAGGAACATGTTGTAAATTAGCGTAGATTTGGCACTTAGGACATCTTTTTACGTATTGATGGCAATCCCTATTCATTGTAGTCCAATAGTATCCTTCTCGCATTATTTTTGGACTAACATTTTGCCATTTACGTGAATTCCACAATCTCCTTCGTGGACTATCCTCATTGCTCTTTGAGCATCCTTTTTTCCTACACATTATAGAGCTCGACCCTTAGGTACCCTTTTATGTATCTCGTTGTCTATGAGTACGTATTGGAAGCCAAGAGTCTTAATGCTCGTTTTGCTCTTTTGTCAGCATGGGGAGGGTATTCTCCTTTGGTGACATAGTTGAGTATATCCATATACCATGGTTCTTCTTTTTCTTCTTCTTCTTCTTCTTCTTCTTCTTCTTCTTCTTCTTCTTCTTCTTCTTCTTCTTCTTCATAGGTCACTTCATCATCTCCTATAGCTTGAATATAGGCCGGTTTATGCCTTTTTTCTATAGTTAGAGGCATTTTCTCGATTTCCGTAGCAATCCTAACCATTGAGGCTAGTCTTGCCAAGGCATCAGCAAATTGATTTTCTTCTCTAGGTATATATGTGTATTCTACCTTCTCTAACTGATTAGTAAGGGTTTCCAGACAAGTTTGGTAAGGGGATAGGCTTTCGCCCCTTACTTTCCATCTTTTGGAGATTTGATTGATGATCAATGAAGAGTCTCCGAATATCCGTAAATTTTTCACTCCCAATGCCACTCCCAATGCCAAAGCTGTTTCAAGGCCTACCACGCACGCTTCATATTCAGCAGCGTTGTTAGTAATGTTGAAATCAAGCTTTATAGAGATTAGAACATGCTCTTCTTTGGGTGATACTAGTAATACTCCAACGCCACATCCCTTTTGGTTTGAGGCTCCATCGAAGTACAAGGTCCAAGTATCATCTTCAGTGACCATTAAGTCTTCATTTGGAAATTCATTGTCGTGTATTGGCGTCGAGTCTTCTATTGGAAAGTCTGCTAGAAAATCCGACACCACATATCCTTTGATAGCTTTTTGTGGCATGAACCTTACATCGAACTGGGCTAAGTTGACTATCCATCTCAATATGCGCCCATTGAGTGTAGATTTCTCGAATAAATACTTGAGTGGATCTAATCGGGAAACTACAAAGACTGTATGCACGAGCATGTAATGTCTTAACTTGGTTGTGGCCCACACCAATGCGAGGCACAATTTCTCAAGTGGTGTATAGCGTGCTTCATACTCGAGCATTTTTTTGCTTAGGTAGTAGATCGCATTTTCTTTGCCTTCTACTTCTTGCGCTAGCATGGCTCCCATTGTCTCTCTGGTGACTGTTAAGTACAACCTAAGAGATATTCCCGGAAGTGCTGGTGCTAATACGGGAGGACTTGCGAGATAGGCTTTGATATTTTCAAAGGATTTTTGGCACTCGTCATCCCATATCACTGGTACATTCTTTTTAAGCTTTTTGAAGATTGGTTTACATATTGTTGTCAATTTTGATATGAACCTGCTTATGTATTGCAACCGGCCAATAAATCCTCGAATTTGCTTCTCGGTTTTGGGCGGTGGCATTGACATGATTGCCTTGATCTTGTTTGGGTCTATCTCTATTCCTCTAGAGCTTATGGCATAACCCAAAAGCTTGCATGAGGTGACTCCAAAAGCAAACTTAGATGGATTCAACCTCATGTTGTATTTTCTTAGCCTTTCGAAGAATTTTCTTAAGGCTATTTGATGGCCTGGGCGATCTTTTGATTTCACAATCATGTCGTCCACATATACTTCAACTTCTTTATGCATCATGTCATGGAGAAAGGCAGTCGCTACTCGTTGGTAAGTGGCACCCGCGTTTTTCAACCTGAATGGCATTACCGTGTAGCAGTAAGTACCCCATGGTGTTATGAAAGTTGTTTTCTCCATGTCTTCTTCCGCCATGAGGATCTGATTATAGCCTGCGTATCCATCCATGAACGAGATAAGTGCATGATTTGCTGTGTTATCCACCAGAATATCGATGTGTGGTAAAGGGGAGTCTTCCTTTGGACTTGCCTTATTTAAATCTCGATAGTCGACACACATTCTTACCCTTCCATCCTTTTTCGGAACTAGGACGACGTTGGTGACCCATTCGGGGTATTTGGATACCTTGATAAAACCTGCAGTTATTTGTTTTTGAACTTCTTCTTTTATTTTAAGAGCTACGTCGGGTTTCATTCGACGTAACTTTTTTTTTACAGGTTTCATTCCTGGAATTAATGGTATAGTGTGTTGAGCTATTTCTCTATTAATGCCTGGCATATATTAATATGACCAAGCGAATACATTGATGAATTCTTTAAGCAAGTTAATTAAATCGGTTCTTTCTTGTTCATTAAGTGTTAGTCCGATTTTAACTTCTCTTTTATTGGTTGAATCATTTGAGATATCAACCGTCTCAGTTTCTTCAATTATTTGTGTTTTCTTTTCAGGTGTTTCCATTGCTTTAATAAGTTCTTTGTCCTGTTCATTGTTAGTTAAGCAATGCTCGTCATCTTGGGTTAAAGAAGAACACAAGGAGTAAGGAGAAGAAGCCATATTATTAAATTCTGAGATCATTACATCAAAGAGGGATATATCCTCAGGGACTTGATCACTAACTATCCTAGGGGAAGAGATAGAAGGAGGGGGTGCTACAACTAAAGACTTAGATGACTCTATAGGGAGAGACTCTGACTCTGACTCTGACTCAGACGACTCTTCGAGCATTGGTCCTTGCCCCGTTGTGATGGAGATTTTCCTTCCACTTGGAGTAGTCACCTTGACGGTCTTGCGCCACCCTTGTAGTGATCCTTCCGCTGGAGTGATTAGCTTCGAGGTATCGAAGCTTTCGCTTTATAGGACTGTTTGGATGAGCGAGGAGTTATCCTCTTTGTATGTTGGCTCATCTTTTTCTCGCCCAAATAGTAATCCCATGACATTAAAGTCAAAGCATGGGGGTGCTTTCTCCTTGTGGACAGGAGTTGGGATTTCGTCTATGAAGTAGAAATCTAAGAAAATCTCGAATCCCGGTTTCCTTATGCCATTTACGACAAATTGTTCGGGAAATTCATAGCATGGATAGTCCTCTCCTTGTTTTATAAATTGTCCATTAAGGATAAGAGGATACTGATCCATTGGGATTGCTTTCTTTTGGATGCGAGCGTCCCTGCGTGCCGTTGACTTTTCCTGGGCTCGCTTGAGATCTTTCCGAGTCGGTTCGAAACCAAGTCCGAAAGTGTCTAATTTAGGGAGGCCAGGTGATTCCAGCGGTTTTGTTATTCCTTTCTTCTTTACTAGGGTCATCCCAGGAAAATGTCCTTGTTTCTTTAGAATAGCGTTTACGATCATATTGGAGTGGGTGTCGTGGCAGAGAGGGGTCCTTTCATCCTCCTCGATTAAGGAGACCTCTTCGTTAAAGCCCCACAGATCTTCATCGTCTTCTTCGTGCTCCACATTAATTATTGGATTCTCTATAGCTTTAATCCTCATGGGTGAAGCATTGATTGTAATGGGAATTCCTCCAACTATGGCTTTTACCTGTTGGTGGAGTGATGAAGGGACGGCCTTTAGGTCATGAAGCCAAGGGCGTCCCAACAATAGATTGAATGAAGCCTTAATATCTACTACTTGGAATGTAGTAGCGTGTTCTATTGCTCCCGCCGTTATGTTCATGGTAATTTTACCAAGAGCTTGACGACGAGTGTTGTCGTAAGCTCTTATTCCTTGCGTTGACGGGGTTAGGTCTTCATCCCTTATGCCTAGCATTCTCGCAGTTCTAAGTGGACAGACATTAATGGCCGATCCATTGTCTACAAGAGTCATAGGGACGTTCATTCTCTTGCAAACCACTGTGAGGTTTAATGCCTTATAATGCTTGTCACCTTCTGGAGGTAAATCCTTGTTAGAAAAGGTGATCAAATTGATAGGACTAGGGAGATCACTCGTAAAGAAGTTAGCCAACCCCTCAGGAGTGGTGTCAGAATCTATCCCTATCTTGTCCAAGGCATTCATTACAGCAAACCTGTGCTCTCGAGATGTTGCCAGAAGCTTCCATACGTTCATTTCAACCTTGGTTTTCTTGAACTGTTTGACCATGTCATTGTCTTCTATGATAGGTACGGGAACTTGTTGTGTGGTTGGCATAGGTTGTGTCAAAAAAGGAGGTTGCATTCTCCCGGATCTTGTAAGGACGTCTATGGATGAATCTTCTTCTACCCAGAAGTCATCCATGGCATATGACACCGAAGGTGGAGGTCCTACCATGTCTTTCAAGTAAACGTCTTCTTCGTCGCTGTCCCAAACTCCATTAATATTTACGTCTTCTTCTTGTGGAACTTGGACTAGCCTCTTATCATCAATCATTTTCTAAATTAAATCCTTAAATTTAAAACGGTTTTCAATAGTGTGACCTCCTGATTGATGATATTGACAATAAAATCTATCTGTCCTTTTTAATGATTCAAATGGTCTCGGTTCGAGAGGTTTGATCTCGCCACTCTCGGAGAGAATTATGAACATTTGTGCATATGGGATCCCAATTGGAATGTAGAGTCTATTACTCTTCTTGGGTTTATCGATTACTTGCAAAGGAAAGTGTTTCGCATCATAGGTCGTTCCCATGGGTGTGAACTCTTTCCTAGGTTTATTTTTCGAGGGGGGAACCTCGTCATAATTTTTTTGGAGTTCCTTCACAACTTCGAGGGCTTCGCTTAGCAAGTTTGACCCTTCCAACATGGACAGTGTGAGAAATTGTATGTCCTCTTTACTTGCTAATTCTGGAAGGTTATCCACGGCATCGAAAAAGATCTCCTCCTCTTCTTCGATAGCATGGATTTCTTCGACAAGCTTGATGAGAGATGAGGGATCAACCTTGTTTTCCTCATCAGAGATGGCCAAGAAGTGAGCGAGAGGCGCATTATCAATACTTGGCTTCTTATTGGCAGGAGGCGATGGTAGCTTGTTATTGTCGATTAAGTCTTGGATAGCTTCCTTAAGCTTCCAACAGTTCTCGGTAAGATGGCCCCTACCTTGGTGATACTTGCAATGTGCGTTGGGGTTCCAATTAGCCGTCCTCTTCTCGGCTGGTGGGTCCCCAAACGGTCCAATAGGAGTTATAAGACCTTTTGCATTTAATCGGTCAAATGCGGTGTCATAACTCATGCCAATAGGAGTAAAGTTCCTCCTAAATGGTTTCTTTAGTCCTTGATTATTCATAGCAAGGACTTCACTTAAGTTAAAAGTGCCAACATTGTTTGAGTGGGTGGTTTTGGAAGAAGAAGGATTGTCGTTCTTCTTGCCTTTCCAGCCACTGTTGGAGTTATTGTTAGCAGCTTTCAGCTTAGCCAGGTCGTCTTCAATATTAATTCCAATGTCGTAGAAGGCCTTGAAGGTATGGAGATTATTCTGGTATTTGAGATGCTTGGAGTACTTCTCTTGAAGGTTTTTGATGAATAACCTTACGGACTCTTTTTCACATGGCACCTCAATCATCTTAGCAGAGGTTTCTCTCCATTTGTTAAAGAAAGAGGTGAAACCTTCATTCTCTTTCCGCTTGAGGATTTCAAGTTCTCTATAGTCAGTCTCAACTTGAATATTGCATTTGTATCTATCAATGAAAGCGTTTACTATGGACTCCCAAGTAGAGGTTCTTTCTTTCTCAAGAGAAAAGAACCATTGTTGGCAAACAGTTTCGAGAGATAGTGAGAATAGAGAGGGAAACACCTTCTTGTCGATACCCTTAATACTCATTATTGCTTCGAAGGCTCTTAAATGAAAGTAAGGGTTATCAGTTGCTTTGAATTTCGGGATGTCGTTGGCATTGAACTTCTGCGGAAGAAGATCCTTATCCACCAAGACCCCTTGTGAGCTAATCCCTTTAAACTTATAGTCACTAGACAGTTTGCTCAGACTCTCTTGCATGAGGTCCATCTGTTGTTGTTTCACAGGATCATCAATCTTAAGGGTTAGAACCTTTAACGCCTCAGTCACGGTAATCAGTTGGTTCCTGAGCTCATTGACTTCCTCTTGAGTTGCCATTTTTGTCTTAGCTTTCCTCTTACGAGCGATGGGTTTGTCGAAAAGTTGGACTTGGATAAAAAGGTTGTCTTTGATAAAACGCCCTTCTTTTCTTGACCACGCGCTGTAAATTAAACCATTTTTGTTTTAATTACTTGACTCAAATTGACCTTGACTTTACGGTTTTAAAATAGGTGCACATTTTTAGCAAAAATAAGGTATATATTTTTGGCAATTAAGTACAGGGTTTAAACAAGTTGATTTATTTTGAGGATTAATATCCGACTTACCCCCTAAAAAAATGACTGAAAAACGCGCATACAAGACTCCCTTAGACATGGTCAAAGTGTGTATTAGTGTGTGCTTTATATGGTGAGTGTAAGTGACATGCTTTGACTCTTGTGTAAGAACATGGGACTTAGTGCTTAGACTCGATTAATGACTTGACAAGGTATAATTACCAGTAAAAATTAACCGAATCGACTAGAAAACTGTTCAATTAGACATAAAGTGATGACTCGAGCGATAAACCGAACTGTCGCCAAAACGACTGGACTGGCGCCTCTCTTTGTAGTGTAGCGCCAGATGACAGGACTGTCGCCAGGCGCTACACTCTACAAAGTGGCGCTACAGTTCAAATTTTGGCGCCATTGCTGGAGCGTCGATCTGAAACTGTTTTCAGTATTATTACTCTACAGGGTATGCCTAAAGTCGTACTAAGTCATCTCTGATTAAATATTAAACTTTATTTACTCAAATTAATTAATTAATTAATTAGGCAAAGTTCTTTTAGTCATAAATTAATTTATTTAATCGTAGCACTAGTCAAACAAACGGTTAGGAAAAACACATAAAGTATGCACAACAAATAATGTACAATTAGTCAAGTAGGCACAACATGATGCAATGAGTTTGCAACCTAACCATGGCTCTAGTTCTCTAAAGTTCGGGATATGGTTTAGTCAATAGAGGGTCCATGGTTAATTGTCCAGATGCACCGCGCGGAATCCTAACCGTGAAGAGTTGGCGCGAGTGGATGGGACACCGCAAGTTTAGAAAAACTCGCTTCCATGGTTTAGTGAATTCAACATTCTCGGATGTACCCTTTGTTGCTCGGAGCGTTCAATCAGGTAGATGGAGCATGAATTCCCAGAGGGTTATGTCCATATGTAGAACACATATGGGTTTCAGAAAAGTGAGAAAAACTCAATCAGGAAGTAGGATCGAGCAAACAGTGCTAAAAACTGGTCGAAATTAGAACGCATATTTCTGGCTCGGTATTGGAAGAACTTGGCACCAGCAAACAGAGGCCAGCGCCAATTTTTGGCTTTAGCGCCTGGCGACAGAAGCTGTCGCCTGGTGCTAACGTCAAAATGTTGGCGCTAATCTTTTTTCGCTGACGCTAGTTCCTACATGCCTCAGCAGCTTTCTGTGCTCGATAAAATTTTCCAGTTTTGCGCAACATTATTTCGATCCTAGTTGTGAAAGATATTCCTCAAATTTCCTACGCGTAAAAATCCTATGTTTTAACTCATTACGGATGGTCTTTCCAATGAGATCTTTTTTATGCATATGACAATAATGTTAATCAAAATTACGCACATGAAATACTTAGAACTTTTCGAGTCTCATCCACTCATTCTAAATCATTGCCGAAATAAATTTCAGAAATTAAAATAGAAATCCTCCCCAGCGGAGTCGCCAAAAACTGTAGGTAATATTTCAAGCATTACCCCTAACTTGAACCCCACTGTGATCATACACTTAAGCATGGTAGCGTCCAAAGGGAAAGAATATAGAGCAAAAGAGTCTCCAACAAGTTTTAGGAACTTGTAAACCGTTCACGAGGTGAAGGTTACACCCCTTAACGATCCAGGAGATCGTCAACTCCAATAGGTCTGGAACCATGACTGGTAGTTCGGGGATGAAGGTACAAATCCAACCTAAAAGAGATTGAACCTTCCCTAATAATAGGCCTCTACTTTCATCTGATCGTATTCATGTGCGCTTTCTGACTAACATGCAATCAATAGGACTAACCCTAAACCTGTTTATCTATGTTGGTTGAATATTAATACACAAACAAAAATATTATTGGCGATCACTTGAATAATAATCATATTAACCCTAAACAAGATTATTAATTATCTTATTAAGCGTGATTACAAGTACAAATTCCCTTTAAACATGCATAAAAGGTGTGATCAAGCAATAACAATAAATATCATCAAGCAACATAATAATAATAAAAATAATCAAAATCATAATAATAATCATCATAATAATAATTATAACAATTATAATCACAAATCATAAAAATAATCATAATAATGTTAAAGCATAATAATAGCAAGATCCTAGGCATGATACTAACAAGATTAATAACAAACCCTACCATGTCACTAAACACCAAAGATCAAATATATAGCCCTAACATGATACTAACAACCATAATATTAGGAAGAATATAAAAGGCATCATACTTTTAATCATACTTGATATTAAAGTTACCCTAGACATGATACTAGGAAGATCAAAACACCCTAACATGACGCTAGGAATAATAATAACAACTTAAGCATGATTTCTACATCATAATAACAATGTAAACAATTAAAGCACTTACTTGGATGCCTCGTACCTCTTTCTAATAACAAAATACACACGTTAGTAACTTCAAGGAAAATAATAAACAAACAATTAAATTAAATAATTGAAAGAGAGATTTGGGACCAAACCCTCAGAAATATCAAACCTTTCACGTTTAGGGCGAAGGCAACTTCTAACTTTGCTAGGTGTTTCTAGGTCTTTGAATGCGGAATTTTGTATAAAGGGTGGTTTGGGAAAGGGAGAGAGAGTGAGCTTTAGCTTCGTGAGAGTAGAATTAGAGAATAGGTGATTGTAGATTGTAGGTTGTAAATGTCGTAGATGATTTAAAATGGAGTTTTTAGGAGGCTATTTTATAGAGAAAATCAGCCAAAAAGATAGAAAAATAAACCAGAATTCTGACGTGAAAAAACGAAGTTAGCGCCAGACGCTGACATTATCGCCAGACGCTAACGCTAGCACTAGGCGCCAAGCTTAGCGCCAGGCGCTAATGTCTGGCGTTAGGCGCTAATCAGTTTTTTGACGCGTTTTCTAAAATCAAATAAAATTTAACCGTACAGGAGGATAAAATCGTATTTTCCTCAAAAACACTCTTTTATTCTGATTAAAATTCCAGAAAGTCAACAAAAGTCAATTTATCAATGCTAATTGAATTAGGAATGAAAAGAACCTTCTAGAAGAATCTAGAAGACTAAAACCATTCCTAATTGCATTAGGAATGATAAATCCATATTAGGCCCTCCCCTAGATCATTGGGCCGCATATAAGGCTCAAACCGGGCCCAGCTTAGTAATTTGGCCATAACTTCCTCAATATTTATCGGAATTGGGCTTATAATATATCTTTGGAAAGCTCTTTTCAAATCCTATCCAACTACACTATTATTGGACCCTTTCTATGAACCAACCAAACTGGATTGACTGTTTTCTTAAAATAAGTTTTCAAAAACAAATAGAAAAGAAAAGAAATTAAAACTATCCGCAACACTAGACTTTCCACACTTTCACTTCATTCGATTATGATTCGACGTGAAAGGTATTCATCACCGGTTTTGGTTTTGGGGAGACACAAATGGGTGTCTACAGGGGGGAATCACTATCCTAGCCCTAGTGCGGCCTCTACTAGCTCTTCCTTTTTCATAATTTCATCATCAAACAATATATGCAATGTGATATCTAAAAACTAAATTAGTTTTTTTTTTTTTTACAAGAATTAATCAAGCAGGAATTACATTGCAAAAGTCGTTATTCTTATTTAATCAATGTTTGTGCAAAAGAACAAGAAATAAACAATATTCGTCTTCTCTTAAGTGATCAAACAACAATTAATTATTCAATTCTATTCTTTATTTAACGCAAGGTACTATGTGAAATTAATTAATTAAAATTTTGTTTAAAGTGGTCAAACAACACTAATTAATCAATAAAAGGTTTGTTTAAACGAAAGGAAAGATGATTGATCTAAGTGCTCGGGAATTTACCACTTCTCCTTGCTAGATCTTTGTTTAGAACACTTATGGACTCCTTCTTGTTCAGGAACCTCCATCGTAGTAACAAGTAATAAAGGGGTGAGTGTTTAGAATAAGAGGGTTAAGAGTACACAAGTTCACAAAGTTTCTGCCAGAGTTAATTTTTGTCTATTTAAGCCTGGTATTAAGCCTCTATTTTTATGGAATGAGTGCGTTTAGGGTTTCGAGTTCTCTGCTGCAACAGGTGTCACGCGCATCTGAATGTGTTGTGCATGTCTGCCCAGCGCAAGTGATTTAGATGCGCTGCTAAGGGTAGCGTAACTGGATGTCTGGCGCACGGTATTATGGTAATATTCGATTTTATATTTTTATGAAATTCTGATCTGAATCTTCCGCGAGCGCATCACTAGAGGTTGCACTGGGTGTCACGCGTAACCTTGTGAGTTGCGCGCGCCAAACCAGCGTGACTCATTGAGATGCGCACGGATTTTCTATGGCGGCTTTAATTTTTAACCTAGGAGCCTCTAAATCCGTCAAAATTAGGTTTTAACCTCGGGACTAAGCCTAATTATGATCGGGCTTAGTCAATTTGGACTTTAATTCATTTTATTTTAGGCTAGGCTAGATGTTTTGCATTTTTGTGGCTCAATAAGTTATCCATAAGCATTCTTCACGTTGATCTAACACAAAGATGGTTTTATTTATCGTCATAGGACTTCCTGTCGGGACAGGAGGCCAAAAGTAGATGTCTACAATTATGGTGTGTGTAAGAACTCCAAGATTTTCCTTGATGATCAATGGATCTTTACATGGTTATTTCCAATATAAGAGAGGATTGAGACAAGGAGATCCTTTATCTCCCTTACTATTGTCTTATGCATTGAATACCTTTCCAAGATTCTGAATATTATCAGTTCCAAAACTGAATACAAGTTTCACCCCAGATGCAAGGCAGCAGGGCTCACTCACTTATGTTTTGCAGATGATTTAATCCTTTGCTGTAAAAGTGACTTGAAATTTGTAAATTACTAATCAAGGGTTTTGAGGCTTATTCTAAAGCTACTGGTCTCAAAGCTAGCCCAAAGAAGACATTTGTGTACTGTGCTGGTATGCAAGATGATATAACAGAAGAAATTTTGCAGATTACATGCTTCACAAGACGGAAATTACCTTTCTATCTAGGTGTCCCTATTTGTTCAAAGAAGATTTCTGTAGTGGAATGTGAACATCTCGTTGATAGTATGTGTTCTAGGATTAAGATTTAGAGTCCTAGGAATCTGTCTATTGTTGCAAGAGTAACCCTAATAAATTATGTTTTCTTAAGTATTCAAGTGTACTGGGCACAGATAATGGTCCTTCCTAAGGACATTTTTGAAAAATTAATGCCATATGTAATAACTTTCTATGGCATGGAAGCCTGCATCACAAAGCTTGTTATGTAGCTTGGAGCGATGTATGCAAGAAGATGTTGAAAGCTAGCTAGGCATTCAGGATGCTGAAACCTAGAACACTACAGCTCTTGGCAAGCATGTATGAGCTACAGCGTAAAATAAAGAGAATCTATGGATTAAATGGCTGAGTAGTGTCTATTTGAAAGGGAAGGATTGGTTTGAGTACAATCCACAAGCTGATGCAAGTTGGTATTAGAAAAAACTTTGTGCAGTGAAGGAGAAATTAAAGAGTATTTTCTCTGCTGGTCAATTTAGACAGGGAGAGTACAAGATTAATAAGCACTACCAGGCTTTAAGGCCTAATCACAGAATTTGCAGATGGGATAACTTTCTTTGGGAAAGATGTGTTGTTTCTAAGCATAAATTCATCTCATGGCTGGCAATTCAGGGAAGGTTAATGACTAGTGATAGATTACAAAGTTTTAGTGCTGAAACTTTGACATATTGTCTACTATATGGAGATAAGAAAGAATCACATGAGCACTTGTTTTTTTAAATGCAGTTACAACAAGAAGACATGGGATCAGATACTGCTCAGGTTAAAATAAGATGCAATACTAGTACTTTGACAGTGCTACTGAGACAGATCAAGAACCAGAAATCAAACTTCTAGAGAGGGTTGCTAAGAGTATGTGCTCTAGCGGTCATTTAACAGATATGGAGAGCTAGAAATGTAGCTCTTTAGGACACGAAAGTCATATGTATAGAGACAATTGTAAAATGCATAAAGTTTGAGGTGAAAAACAGATTACTTGGTGTAAATTCTAGGAAGATTAAGATTGTAGATAGAGAAAGTATAGAAAAACTCATTGTATAGGGTTTTCTATTTTTTTGATAGGATGCCTGTAGCCTGACAGTTTTCTCTCTTTTGGGACAAGTTTGTAAAAAGTTTTTTGAGCTATAAAATTTTTTAACTAATTTACAAAAAAAAATTAAAAAAATAAAAAAAAAATTAAAAAAAAATCCATAGGACTAATAGAAGGATTGTCCATATATATACATATATAGGCTATTAGGTCAAAGGGTAGAGCAATGTACACTAATGTACATGGTGTGGATTCAAGTCCCAGATAGCCTATAATAATGCTTGCGTATTGCTATGATTATTGATGATCGAGTTTTGTTTTGGTCATTGTAGTAGCTTGTTAGCATGAGTAGAAATGTGATAAATAAAAGGTAGATATATTAAATAGGGGTCACTCTATGTTTGATAATGGGTGATTATAATTAAGTAGAACTCACTATGCATAATTATACGGTAATTACAAAAAAAAATCCTATATCTAAAAAGGGGTCACTATATGTAAAAAAAGGTAATTATATGTGTATAGGGGTGTCAAAATGTGTTGTGTAAAAATATGGTAAACAAAAGATGACTATATATTAATAGGGTTCACTATTGTGTAAAAATGAGGGTGATTATAGTAGTCACTATATGTAATAATATGGTAATTACAAAAGGATAACTATATCTAAAAAGGGGTCAATATGTGAAAATGGTAACTATATGTACAAAGGGGTCGCAATATGTAGGGAAAAAATAACTATGAAAAAAGTAACTATTTGCTAAAAAAGGTCACTATATGTTTATGTATTGGCCTATGTAGGATTCGAACCAACATCTTCTGTGCGAAAAAATACACAGTGCTCGGCCATTTGAGCTAATAGACTTGAATAGGTTTACAAAATTTTCAATTATATAATTCTCCAATCCTACATTAGTTTGAAATCAATGAAAACAATGCAAGCTCATGTTCCCTGCTTGTCATCAAACATACATAAAAGCATAGAAATTATACCAATTTCTATTCAAGCACATGTAATATGTCACCTTTTCTTTTTTACATGGTTACACTTGAACCAGATATTATAGAGGTAATGTGATAATCTTCATCAGAGCATAATAATCAGAGTCATCACTCTAGCTTTACTGTCTACAATTGTTTTAGTATTCAATCAAGGTCTTTCCCCATGCCTAGGCACAAGATAAGGGGCAATGCATCCCTTACGCCTCTTATTGCAAATGAAAGTTATATTCTGGTTTTCTAGAAGAAAGAAGGAAAGGAATCACATATGCCTCCAAGAAAATAAGTTTCCACACCTCCCTGTTTTATGCTTCATAATATAATAAACCACAACAAAGATATTGAATATGCTAATACGATATAAGAAACTCAAATAAAGCTAATATATTCAGGCAAAAGTACAAGTGCATCCTACTTACATTCCTTGTAGCTTGGTAAGATTCCCAAATTATTCATGCAAGTATCCAGTATGATTCAGACCTTTCGATTGGCTACCAAAAGAAGAAAAATAGATCTCATTAAAACACAAAATTAATAGGCCAAACCAATGTACATGTATTCACCATGAAATCATAGCCAGTACAACACACATCACATGCAATTGCAGACAACACAAAAATGGATAGTGGGGAAGCTTTGATTTTTTCCCTGTTTAATTAGGAGCAGTATGGTGTCAAATTAGCATTTTGGCCAATAAAACACTATTTCTCATGTTTGGTAAAGGGTAGTTCAGATCAACTATATTGGATGACACCACTAATCTTGAGGATAATTTTTTGGGCGGAGGTTTGATATATAATGAAACAAAGGGTCTGAAAATGGTTCAACTGTATGTAGAAATACCCAAAAAAACAAAACAAAACAACAGCACATTTCACTAGTTCACTACCTTCATGATTCATTTACCAATTTCAATTCAAAATCCACAGTTCAGATATGTGTATTCTTAGACTTTAATCAAATTATATTGTAAGAAACTTATATTTTCCACCTTAAAGAACTAAAAATTTAGCATTGGCAGTATAATCAAAGAAATTAGTAGATACACAACTCTACATTTAGAAATTGATTCTAGGTTATCTATTACTCAAATCCTGTTACTAATGTCAAAAAATAGCCACAATGAACTTTATTAACTTATAGTCACCTTTACTAATATATTATGTTATCTGTAACTACTCAAATCCTACCAATTAAGATAAAAATCAATGTAACCAAAATCAAATTCGCCATCTATGTAGTCTGTACTTTTACCCCAATTAGACTCTTTACTTTTGTATCAAAGCAAATAAGCTTCATAAATTCAATAATTTAATTCATTTGAAATTTTTATGTGCTTTTGTATTAGAACTGAATTAGACTCTACGATTTCATGTTAATTTCCCTAATATTGAAACTTAATTGCATGCTTTAGATCTATTCTCCTCATAATCACCCATTGTTCATAAAAACAAAAAATCAAAATTTTGGCAGAATCAAATCAAATTAAAAATTTAGACCTTCATTGTTATTTGTGTTTGATTCCAATTCATAAATTTATTTTGTAGCAAAATTTCGTTCTTCAATGGATGATTTTTTGCTTCGTGATTTTGCCAATGATTTCGTTGCAGAGGAGAGAGAATATAGTTGGATTTTTTTAATTAAATGAAATAATTTTGAGTTTTGTTAGAAATGGGCTAGAAATCCGTGTAGGCTATGTTGTTCAGACAATACCACGAACTACATCGAAATAAAGCAAAAAAAAGTGTTGCCTTGTAGCTAAGGCAACACATATGAGGCGTAGTATATGCCCCCGTTGTCTATTTATAAGGCAACACATTGTTATTCAAAGGCAACAATTTCAAAAGCCAAGGTAAAATGATACATATATATATATCAAGCAACAATTATTATGTTTGTTGTCTAAGACAAGAAAAAGGTAACACTTTAAGCGACTGTTGCCTTATATAGTCTAGCGCAACACTTTTTTCTGTTACTTTAATTCAAGGTAACAAATAAATATTGTTGCATTATATTATTAAGAGTAACATTTCTGAAAGTGTTGCAATCTTAAGTGTTGCATATTCTCATTTTTTTTGTAGTGACGTGAGATCATAAGGTCCACAATAAATTTATTGTGGACGTACTAGGTCCACCCAAGAATTGTTGAATAGGTCCATGGATGGATATATAGTGATGCCATGGGTTGGTTCCCTTGTTCTCCCTCACTTTTAATTCAGCCGAATGACTTAATCAAGTTCTAGTACCCATCTCTGTCTACGTCGTAATTTGGTTATTAAGTCTTGTTTCTAGATTTTTTTATAGCTTTAACAGCTAAATGAAGTCATACAAGTTACAAATTGAAATCGTTTAATTAAATTGTTAATGATCGAAATAAATGAATCCTTTTTTTAATGTTTTCATCTCCTTTATATTTCGCAGTTCTCTATCTATATTTTGATTATGATCAAGTTTAGGTTATATATTAATTGATCAAAAAAATTAATGAGTGCAATTACTCACATTATTGTTATCATATTACTCCTCATCTTTTTTGTTACTTGCTTATTAAATTACGAAGTTGTCTCTTCGCTTAATAAGTGATAAAGTTCTTCATTTAAAGGGCGTATTGTATGACTTAGCATAATAACTGATGATAATCAGGGCCAAGTTAATAGAAGAAGATGATAACAGTGATTCATAATCTGGAAATTAAATCAGAACAATTATATTATTGCTTGATCACTTGATGGATATATACTAAGCACAAGATTTCGACTTTCAAGTAGCTTGTTTCAAACCCAAGGCTAAACAAATCTAAGATTACTATCTCTCTTATGTTTCCCTCATTATTATTCTCTTTCTATGTTTTAATTTGATAAAGTCAAATATTAACTGGGTATAAATGCAGCTGGAACTCTGATATGAAATTATGTTACTGTTAAACAAAGTAATTAAAATGAAGCAGTGTCAAGTGTGAAGACTGAAGATAGGAAATCAAATTTTGGGAAATAGGACTATGATGTACAAAAAGTTCTAGTGTGTTTAGGATAAAATGTCAGGGCTCAATATTATTTTTATTTTTATTTTTGTAGGAAAATCTCTATTTATGTTTACATAGGTATTTATAGAGAAATGAAAGTACTATGTATATTTGTAGACAAAAGAGGGAGTAAAATATTATATTGAGTGTTAGAATGATTCCCACTAATAAAGCTCATAGAATATCTAAAATTCAACCTTAGTTCATTACTAAGAAAATTAAATTTAATTGTTCTATCAAAGAATTGAAGAAAACTCTTATATCTATGTTCGAACATAGAATTGGAAGAAAACTCATACACAAAACCTAAAGCTATTGCTATTTTAAATATGTAACACAAAATATTTTGTACTTTTTAAGATAAGTTTTTTTTTCTATAAATATTGAAGAAGCAAAGTAAATATAATAATTGGAAAAATTTATTAGGTAAATTTAACTAATTTAATCTATATTAGTATTTCATCACACACACACAATATATATATATATATATATATATATATATATAGGGGAGGGATCCGGTAAGAACCCATAGTTATATAAGAATCTTAGTTATATAAGAACCAATCACATCCGTAGGATTAGATTAGGATTAGCGGTCAAGATTAAAACAAAAAACCTACCCCTAAACCCTCCCCAACCGTCCAATATTTTCTCTCTCCTCAAACTTTCAACCCTCTTTACTTTCTCTCTCCACAAATCCCAAAATCTAGCCCAAATTGCTGCTAAAACAACCTAAATTGCTCAAATCAGGTACATTTTCTTCGATTTTGTTCTAATTTTATGAATTTCGCATGATTTTCATTACTGATTTTGTTCGATTTTCGCGATTTCTATACTCGATTTTGTTCGTTTGATGTTTGATTTATGTTCGATTTTACTATTTATATACGTTTTGTTCGAATTTTCCTGATTTTGTTCGAATTTTATGATTTATCATTTTTCATTGTTGATTTTGTTCGATTTTCGCGATTCATCAATTTGACTCTTTTTTTTTTTTCCCCGATATCATCAGTTTTCAACTTTCTTTTATTTTCGATTTCATCAGTTTGATTTATCAATTGCGGTTTTTTCGTATTTGTGCAATTAGTTTAATGTCTATTAATGAATGTTAATGGTTTTATGTTTATTATTTGTCTTCTTGTCAAGTATTATATGTCTTATAATCAACTGTTGCATTTCCCATTAGCGGTAGTGTGATTTGTGATGATCATGAAATGAAATGCTGCTTTACTGGTTGATAGTGAAATGGTGGTTTTACGTGAATTATTTTGTTCGATTTTTATTTTTTTATTTTTTATTTATGTTCGAATTATTTTGTTCGATTTTTTGCATATTAATTAGTTCGATTTATGTTCGAATTATTTCACCGCTGCTCTTGATTATTGTATATCAGACTATTAGTGCAAAATGTATTAGACTTCTGTGATTTGTAAATAAGCTTAGCATGTTCCAAATTATTTCTCAGCATGTTCGGAACTCTTTCTCAGCATGTTCGAAACTCTTGTTTATGATACACCATTCTTTTATATATGTTTATGAAAAGATGCTATTTGCAAAATGCTGACAAGTATATAGCCAGCTTGAGACTTGTAACTTCATTCTCTTACTCTGAAGTCTAAACTGATGTACTTTCCACTAATGAGGTTTGTGATCTGATATCAGTGTATAGCTAAAGTTGCTTTGGTGCCAATAGTTACTTATCTTGACTGAGATCTGATTCCCAACCATCAGAATAAATGCTTGAATCTTGCAAAAATGCTAGCTCTTTTCTATTCAAGGTGGTTTTGTATTCATATTGGAACAAGTCTCGTTGCCTTTTTTATTTTTATATGAGGTCTCTTCCCTTAATTGGGAATAATTTGAGGAAGTTGGTGATTATTGGTTTAGAAATTGCTTGAATCTTGAAAGACCTTTAAATGCATTGGACTTGAATGAATCTTTCAAATAGTTAAAACAATATAATGTCTACAAAGACAACTTTTGTAGTACTTCTTGTGCGGATCAGTTAGACTTTCATCCTTAGTGACATTCCTGAACAGTACAACTTGTTTTTATGATGCCCTTGATAAATGATGTCCATTGCAAAAGTATATTCATTTATTACGAAGTACTAATGAAGCTTCCATTCAAATAGTACTAATGAAGTACTATTTGGATAATGTATACCTAGATTTAGTGCAACAAGAGAACAAAAATTAAATCTACCTCTTGCTAGTGATACCTCTTGTTGTGTTCTTAATTGTTAGTGATATAATTATGATATCATGTTCTAAACTATTTTCAGCATGTTCTAAACTATATTCAGCATTTTCTAAACTATTCTTATGTTTAAAATATATTACTAATGTTGGAATGTTACTAATGTTTTTATTTCTTAAAATTACAGCAAAATGCAAGGCCAAAATGAAGAAAAATCAGATGAAGAAATTACTATTATACCCGATAAAAAAAATTACTTATGGAAGAAAAAGGTAATTAAAGTTTATGTATTATTTTTCCCTCATGTTCTAAAGTTTTCCCTTATGTTCTAAACTTTTTCCCTATGTTCTAAAGTTTTCCCTTATGTTCTAAACTTTTCCCCTTATATTCTAAATTTTTTCGCCTTATGTTCTAAAGTTTTCTCTTATGTTCTAAAATTTAGTACATAGGGAAAAAGTTTAGAACATAAGGCGAAAAAAGTTTACAACACAAGGAAAAAGTTTAGAACATAGGGTGAAAAAGTTTAGTATATAGGAAAAAAAGTTTAGAACATAGGGTGAAAATTTTAGAACATAGGAAAAAAAGTTTAGAACATAGGGTGAAAATTTTAGAACATAGGAAAAAAAGTTTAGAACATAGGGTGAAAAAAATTAGAATATAGGGAAAAAAATTTAGAACATAGGGTGAAAAAATTTAGAACATAGGGAAAAAAGTTTAGAATACAGGGTGAAAAAATTTAGAACATAGGGAAAAAAGTTTAGAACATAGGGTGAAAAAATATAGAATTGAGAAATTTTAAGATTATAGATAGAAAAAATTTAGAATATTGGGAGAAAATTTTCATAATATAAAAAAAATTCAAAGCATAGACGGAAAAATTTAAAGTAATGGATGAAAAAGATAATAGGAAAATAATTTAGAACATATAAAAAGGCATAGGTATATGGAAAAAAAAATATATGCTAAAACCTATTAGCTCAATTGGTAGAGCACTATGCAAATGCAAAGAGGATGTAGGTTCGATTCCTACATAGGTTATCTCTATAAAAAATAAAAAAAATAAAAAACTTTCGAAAGTAAACCATAATAACTTAAGAGTAAAACATAAAAATAAATCAAATTATTTTTTCAACTTATGTTCTAAATTTTTGTTTGCTTATGTTCTAAATTTTTTTTCTATGTTCTAAATTTTTTTTGCTTATATTCTAAATTTTTTCAGCTTATGTTCTAAACTTTTTTCTATGTTCTAAAATTTTTAATATGTTCTAAATATAAACTCTTTAAAATTACAGAAATGCCATTACTAAAGGTTCATTTGAGATGGTTAGATCAAAACTAATAAAGGGCTGAGATTGATTCTTATATAAGATTGGGTTCTTATATAGAGGAGGGTTCTTACATGAGCCTTCCTCTATATATATATATATATATATATATATGTATATATATATATATATATATATATATATGTATATATATATATATGTATATATATATATATGAGCTCATTTTTAATATACATAACTTTTTCAATTAATTTCACTGTTGAGTTACAATTAAATTCACTTATTTGTTATAGGGTTCTTTAAAAAAAATAATTAAAAAAAAAAAAAAAAAAAAAAAAAAAAAAAAAAAAACCCTACTGAATTGGTTAGTCCCAACCTCCAAAAAAAAAAAAAAATTGGTTAATTCCATTAGGATTATAAATCCCATTACCATCCTAAATCACAATCTCATGTCATTCAAGATTAAACCCCTAAATCCCAAAATTAGAAAATCTAGGGTTTGTCAAATATAAGTCTGAAAAATTAAAATTCTTCCATTATTCAACAATGGAGAAGATAAAGAACATTACTCATCCTACATCAATTATTAATTAAAGATCTTATCCTTTGTCAATGCATTTGCAAGAATTGGCATAATAATATCATCAACAACCTCAATTTCATCATATTACACATTCGCTATCTTTTTTATAATAACAAGACAAATAAAAGTAACTCTATCATTTTTTTCTTGTTGTCGATCATCTTGTTTATACTCTTTGGATTACCATTACCTCAACGTGTCAACAAGTTAACTCTTCTTCCTAACGTTCCTTTTACCATATTTAATCAACGACTTGTTGGTTCTTGTGTTTTGAAAGGTTAGATTTTGAACCTCGAATACATAGAATTTTTTCGCTTTATAACCCAGTAATAAGCACTTTTGTTAACATTTTACCGCCATTGTTTTCGAGGAATGAGGGCAGCATCCATAGTATAGTTGGGTTCGATATGATAGAATTAAACATGATTATAAAATCTTATGTATAGTTTATAGCTATTGTATTCCGAATCAGGCTGAATCATATATTTAATTTTGAAGAGTTGTTAGGGTTGGTGAGTGCATAGCGGAAGCAAACTAAAGATGTAGAGATTGATAAATAATAACTAGAAGATAGGTAAAGGAAACATAAGTAGTAAAAATGGACACATAATATTTAACATAGAAAAAACTATCAAAAAACCCATGAACAACGAGCACCAAAATAATCCACTATATGAAAAATAAGAGAGTACAAGAACTCTCGAAAAGGTGAGTAGTACAAGAAATTTTTCTCTATGAAACTCACAAAAGAGTATTACAAAATTAGGATAGTGGATTAAGGAGATTGTGGGAAGATAAAAACTCCGATCATGATATCTTAGAATGCGGACATCTACAGGGAAATTCTCTCTAAGCACAAATAATGTATGGAGGGACACTCATTGAGTATATAATATCGGAGTATTGAAGAATATGTAGGTGGATACATTGCTCCCAAATGATATATAGGTGATGTTAGGAGGTGGAAGAAGTGTGTGGAAAACTCTACACACATGCTCTTTAAATTGCCACATAAATCTAAAGCCTTCCTGATTTCACCATTTCAAGATTCTTTTCACAATTCTCCATCAAAATATCAATGTAGTAGAGTTTCCTAGAAACCTTGAGAAACCGCTTGAGATGTAATAAGTTGGGCTATGGAATTTGGGCCACACTAACCCAACAAGAGCAAATCCTAGAAATTCATTAAAACAAATACAAGAAAATGTTTTACAGAAAAAATTGTTTCATGTCTTTGTGCATTATTTACTCTAATAATTCCTTATATTACCAAGTGTAATTAGTTTCAACCTTGGAAGAGAGGAATTTCAAGAGGTACCACACCCTGATTGCAACTTTCGTAGTAGATGGAACGTTGCTCAATTAAGGGGTTGCTTGCATTTTGTAAAATATAGCTCGCTCAATATATGGGTTAGGAAGGAGTATGGTGTTAAACAAATCTGAGATAAATTAATTTGCATCCAATCACTTCGCAAATATGTTCAAGATGAATTTGAAAGCAAAGACTACAAGTAGGGTGTACAATTCTGAAGACAATCTTAAGTCGGTTCATATTTTCCGTCGTTGCCTCTTTCTTATTCATATGATGGAAAACAAATCCTTCTGGGTCTAGGTGAAAATGTTGCGACTTTGATTCAATGTGATTTGCATAGTAAAAAATTTAAGCGGCTCTAATTATGTGGTTTGCCTGATGATTGGAAAGATGGATAGTAGCGATGCCATGGATTGGGTCCCTTATCGCCCCTTCGATCTTCTAATTCTATTGTTGTGCTGAATTACTAGCTTAGGTTTTTTCCTATATATCTTTGTCTACAAACTTTGGTTATTGAATCTTGTTTCTCGATTTTATTTCTGTTTAAAGCCAAATGACACTTTTATCATAGTTTTGCATTTAGCACCATGCACCAAGGTATGTCAGTAACAATGAAACGGTTGATTTTGTTTATGATTGCATTATTAGTCACTATTTTAATATCTTATGTTTAGTTTTAATACCGTAAATTAGCTTTTATTTAAAACATTCATCTATAGTTTTTACTTATACTGTATTACATTAAATAGTTTGTAAGTAAATTGATATACAGTCAAGAATCGATAATTAGTTTAAAACTTGAATTGGAACAGAATAGTATCATGAGGTTCCACATCGTACCCTATAGTGATGGAGTGTTTCTTTATTGATGTTGTGAGTGAATGTTATTTAGTTAATCGAAGGTGTTTCTTGCTTTTGGTAAAAGATATGCAAATTCCTTCCAAATGGTGTGAAACAAATATGGGCTAGTTTGATTCACATTCTTCTTGAGCTGATTACTAGTTAAAACTGGAAAAAAAAAAAAAAAAGAGTTGGAACTTATCTTGTGTATTTTCCTGGCTAGTTTATTGGCAAATAATTCTATCTGATTACTAGTTAAGATTACATTTTTAGGTTAATATCTTAAGTTTGCAAGAAAATTGAATAAGTTGGTGCACGTGTGATTTGCATTCGATATTAAGAACCATGTCCCCTTTAAATAAGGAAATATGTTTTTACAGAATCTGTAGTAGAGGCAGTGTAGTATCCATACATTCCTCGTTTTACTGGTAGTTGTTTTCTGCTTATATATCATATATGAGTAGTAATTGTATGAATTTGTGCTTTGCTTTTTTATAGCAGCTATATTTAATTGATGTAGTTCTACAGGAAATCACTATTCTATTAAGTTTCTAAAGGAGAGATGTACAACAAAGGATTCGATAAATGGGCAAGTTATTTATAAAATTTGAAATAACTTATTACAAATAACAGGAAGGCTTAGGATTTATTATTCTAATTAATTTGTCCATTTACCCCCTTTAATTTTTTCATTAAATTACATGCTTATGTGGTGAGTTGGAAGTAATTAAATAAGACAGAGGAAGCTGTTATGATTTAGCCGTGAACTGGTTTGCAATTATTGTCAATTCATTATTTCAAGTGTGGAAGACCTTGTTTGAGAACTCGCATTAGACAACTTTCAATAGGAATTTGAGTAGAATTTGCAGTGTAGACAAAGATTTAGCTTCAAAACTTATGTGACGCACTATACTGCAGCGAATCTACACTTTGCATCTAATAGGTTCAAAAAATCAATATTCAAATTATTTTGGTACTCGAAAATGGAAATCAAATGACATTAGTGTAGGCAAAGGCCGGTTGGTCTTAAAGGGGCTAGGTTGTTTTCTAACAGGGGGAAGGGGGGCGGTGGGTGTGTTTTCCGAGGAGGGAAGGAGGAAAGGATGGTGGTGGTTATAGGTAAACAATGATCACATTGTTATTGTGAAGCTCTTTTTTTTTTTGGAAAAATGGAATCTAATAATCCCACCTTTAGTGGGTCTTCCATAAACAATCTCACCTTTTGAAATTCTAAAAACAATGCCACCTTTGGTAGGAATCTTCCATTAACTATCCTTTTGACTTACAACCAGTTAAACAGGTAAGTTATTTTTTTTTTTTTTTTTTTTTATCTTTCTCCGCGGACCACCTTGGTCTTTCTACACGGACCACCATAATACCATCTCTCCTCCCTCACGCACCGCCTGCTCACCACATTCACACCAGACCTAGCACTGACAGCAAGCTGCTACCCTTCTCCCACTTCACTACCGGCAGCAACCGCGCCACCGCTACCAATAGCCATCATTGCTTAGGCCATATAAGCTGTCATATGATGAACTTTGCTCAGTTTTGCAGAGATGCACGAAGTCAAAATCATCAAATTTAGCCAAGCAAGTTTACAGGATGTTGATAATAAGTGGGATTGATGTTCCAGAATGTCATTGAATGCAAAGATTTTCAGTGTACATGCAAGTTATGGAAATCTTAGATATGCATACCAACAATTTGATAAAATGTTAAACCCACTTGTCCCTTATCGCCAACTCCATTCACAATGAAATCCCAAACCATGCCGAAAAAAACCCTTTAACCACCCTGATAACCCAACCCAGCCCCGAAAAACCTCCACAATAGCCCTCAAAAACCCACCCCAGCCCCGAAAATCTCCACCCTAAACTAGAAAACTCCCACCCCAGCCTTGAATCACTACCCCTACCTCGAATCCCCACCCACTCTACGCGAAAAAACCCCGAACCACCCCTGTAGACACCCATTTGTGTCTCCCCAAAACCAAACCCGGTGATAAATACCTTTCATGTCATTTGATTATCGAATAAAGCAAAAGTGTGAAAAGTCTAGTGATGAGGATGTTTTTATTTAAATATCTCTTCTTTCTGTTTTTGAAAATATTTCTTTTCTTACCTTATTTATGAAAAACGTGCTATCCAGTTTATTTTGGTCCATGATAAGGGTCCAATAATAGTTTAGTTGGATGGGGCTTGAAAAGACCTTTCCAACAATATATTATAAGCCCGGTTCTGATGAATAATGAGGAAGTTATGGCCAAAATACTAAACTGGGCTCAAACCGGATTTTACCTACGGCCCAATGATCTAGAGGAGGGCCTATTATTAATTATCATTCTTAAAGATATGAGGATTGATTATAGTCTTCTATAATATTCTAGAAGGTTATCTTAAATCCTAATGGAGTTAGGATTGATAACTATGTTTCAAAGAGTTTGAAATTGAATAAAACTACTCCTTTTTAGAATCCTTGTTTTGTACGAAGTGGAATATATTCAGATTTTATTTTCGTGCCTCATAATATTTATCCAAATTTTATTTGGTTGGATATATCTTGAAATTATCTTTCCAATGATATATTATAATATTAATTCCGAGCTATAACGAAAAAGATATGAATGAGATACGAAACTCTATCCAAAACTGACATCCTTCCACTATTTCGGCCATATATTTTTATCTACAAAATATTTTAATCTGATTCTAATTGTGTTCGAAAATAGACTTCAAGAGCTTTCCAACGACATATTATATGACTTATTTGGACTTCTTGATCAAAAGATATGATAAAAACAAAATCCGCAAAAACTGTTTTCCAGCGTCTGACGACAGAATAGCGCCTGGCGCCATACCTTGCGTCTGGCGCTAGAGTCTAGCATTTGGCGCCACGACGCTGCGATCGTGTTTTATTCTTTTCAAACACTGATTTGTTTCTTTATCATATCCGGCTAATTTTCTCTACAAATAGCCTCCTAAAACTTCCGTTTTCAATCATCAACAATCATCAATTCTCATCAATTCTTCTCATCGACTCTCTAGTTTTCGATTCTAATACTCTCTTCAAGAATCTCTTGATCTCTCTCTTATCTAAAATAGCCTTTTGCATACAAAATTCCGCATTCACAAGATCTAGAAACACCTAGCCAAGTTCGAAGTTGCCTTCGCCCTAGACGTGAAAGGTTTTAATTTCTGAGGGTTTGGTCCCAAATCTCTCTTTCAATTATTTAATTTGATTTTTTAATTTTATATTTTCTTTAAAGTTACTAACGCGTGTATTTTGTTATTAGAAAGAGATACGAGGCATCCAAGTAAGTACTTTAATTGATTTATTAATATTATGATGTAGATATCACGTTTAGGTTGTTATTTTGATTCCTAGTGTCATGTTAGGGCGTTTTGATCTTCCTAGTATCATGTTAGGGTAACAACTATAATTTCTAATATCAAATATGACAATTGTGATTCCTGCGATGCTTCCTATTCTTTTCCTAATATTCATGTTAGTATCATGTTAGGGTTAAAGCTTTGATTTTTATTGCTTAGTGACATGCTAGGGTTTGTTATTAATCTTGTTAATATCATGCCTAGGATCTTACTATTATTATGCTTTAGCGTTGATATGATTATGATTATTTTTATAATTATTTATGATGATTATAATTTTGACTATTATTTATGATGATTATAATTTTGACTATTATTTATGATGATTATTGTTGCTTGATTATATTTATTATTATTGCTTGATCAAGCCTTTTGTGCATGTTTAAAGGGAATTTGTACTTGTAATCACGCTTAATAAGATAATTAATAATCTTGTTTAGGGTTAATATGATTATAATTCAAGTGATCGCCAATAATAGTTTTATTTGTGCATTAATATTCAACCAACATAGATTAAACAGGTTTAGGGTTAATCCTATTGATTTCATGTTAGTCAGAAAGCGCACATGAATACGATCAGAATAAAGTAGAGGCCTATTATTAGGGCAGGTTCAATCTCTTTTAGGTTCGATTTGTACCTTCATCCCCGAGCTACCAGTCATGGTTCCAGACCTATTGGAGTTAACGATCTCCTGGATCGTTAAGGGGTGTAACTTTACCCTGTGAACGGTTTACAAGTTCCTAAAACTTGTTGGCGACTCTTTTGCTTTATCTTCCTTCCCTTTGGACGCCACCGTACTTTAGTGTATGATCACAGTGGGGTTCAAGTTTGGGGTAATGTTTGAAATATTCCCTACAACCCCGAAAAATCGACCTCCTCAACCCTAAAATACACTAATAATAATCATCCATAACAAAATCTAAAAATAGAGAATATGATAAAGTAGAAATTGCAAACCAGAGAATTGGGCTGCCATTCGGGTTTCAGTGGTTGGGTTCCGGTGCCTTGGAGGGGTAGGTTGGGTTGCCGGGAAAAATAAGGGCGTGGATGGGGAGATGAATGCAGTGGCGGGGCTGGGGGTTTTGGGATTGTTTTTAATTATAATTAATTTTGTTTTTTTATATAATTAAAATTTAGAAGAAACCTATTAAAATCCGAAAAGTGTCTTATAATCTAAGAAAATAGGTTACAAAAACTATCCAACCGATATGGATTGTTATTGGAAGATCCCTACCAAAGGTTGGATTGTTTTTGGAATTTCAAAATGTGGGATTATTTCTAGAAGACCCACTAAAGGTGGGATTATTAGATTTCATTTTTCCTTTTTAATTCTACTTTGATAATTGTTGTCATTAAGGAAGGGTTTCCAAAAATAATAAAAAAATTGTTTTATTCTACATTATTAAACTTTCAAAGACCTCATATTCAGTCATTAAAGTCTAAATATGAATGTGCATAATAGTTTCAGTACTTGTATATGACGTTATGTCACCAATAGCAAGAAGGGTTGGGTGGATGAAACATTAATTTTAAAAACTCATCTAATACTTATATTATCCTTAATTGGTGAGACATTCAAGGATAAATTGTCTTGTGCAATCCTAGTTGTAAATATTTAGTATGATAGGTTATGAGTTCATATTTCCTCCCCTAATTTGTAAAGCCCTTATACATTAGCACACGCACACACGGATAAAAATAAAAAGGAAAAATGGAAAAGAATAATCTCACCTTTAACATTTTTTCTCAAAACAATCCCACCTTTGAATAATCACGTAATAATCCCACCTTTATATCCCATATGCTCAAAATAGTCCCTTGACCGATTTGTCAAATTAGTATCGATTGACAAGGGTAGCAATGTAACATGCCACATGTCATATTTTAATTTGTCCTTTTTTAATTTGGTTTTAAAAACAAGATTTAAAACAATTCCCCTTCCCGATCCCCAACTAAACATCAACCTTTCTCTATCGGCTTCCGGAGCATCCCTTCCCCCCCCCCCCCCCCCCCCCCGCGCATTCCCTGCTGAACAAAAACAACAAGCTCTCTCTAATGGTGTTAATGGCGACACCTATGATCTCAATGAACCTAACCATTCTTCAAGAAGTCAACATCCACCACCTCCATTCACGACCTTAATGTAATACCTCTTTTTTTTATACGTATTTTAATTAAAATAAGTATTTTGAGAAGTATTTAATTAAATTGAATTGTTTTATTTAAAGTATTTTAATTATTTATTTTAAATAAGTTTGGAAATATTTATAAAAGGAAAGTTTATTTAATTAATTAATTTAATTAAGTTGGGGTTTAATTTAAGGAAAGTTTTATTTTAGTAAAGTTTTATTAGGGAAATGATTAGGAAAATTAAAAGAGGAAGTTTAGGGAGAAGGGTTTCTAGAGAAGGGGTATTAATATTCAACACTTGAGGCTAATCAGACTTTGCCCAGAGTGGAGAAAACCCAAGGTAAACTTCTCTCCCTTTTCTCTTTATTTTTCTTTCCCCTTTTCCCCTTCCCCCTTCTCGGCCCCACCCTCTCTCACCGTCGACCACCAGCAGCAGGTGGCCGCCGGTCGCCAGCAGCGTCAGCCGCTGGCAGCTGGCGTGGTGGCTGTCGCTGCCACCTCTCCCTTTCGAATATAAAAAAAATTGAAACTTTGTTTTAAAAATCAATTTAATCCTAGATCTAAATATTAATTATGAGTTTTGGGATTTGATTTTTGATGTTTATGTTTGATTATGAGTAGCATGTTAATTAATTTTCAGATTATGTTTTTAATTAAAAAGCCCCAATTTTTGAAACCTTAGGTTCTTGATTTGTAAATTATTGAAGGGTTATTATGTATAATGGTTTATACATTTGATTAAAGTGTTTTAAGGCTTAATACAACAAGTTTTTAATTAAAATATAGTGCTGGAATCTTTAGTAGAGCATTTAAAATCAAGTTTCTTTAAGGAATTTGAATTACCCGTTAATTGGGATTAAAGTATGATGTTTTAAATATAATTTCAGCTTATTTTAATTAAATTATGAGGGGTTTTATAATAGTATATATTTCTTGAAATTTGTATAGAGTGGATTTTAATACTCTTCTATGATTTTAAATTGTAGTAGACTTTGAAGTGAGAGATTTTTATTAATCGTGGCGATTTTAAGATCGTATACAAGGTACGTTCGCATACTTAGCATAATTATGTTGATGTAGTATCATGCTAAATGTGTTTGATTGATTACAAGTAGTATCATGCTAGGTTTGGAATGGAAATTATGATTTGGATGTTATTGGTGATTGAATATGAAGCATGATTTATTTGTAATTGATTATTGAATGGAAAATAATAGTTTGGAATATTATTTATGAACCACATATTTATTTATGGCATGTTAGAGAGCATGTTTAATTAAACTAAATGTTTAATTTGGTTTGGAATATTGAAAAGGAATTTTATTATGGTTCATATAATTTTTATTGATGTTATAAGCATGAGGAAAGAGCTATATAAGTGTCTATGTACACGAGGAATAAATTGTATGTTGGTGCCTTAGTGCACTTAAAGTGTTTTTAACACCGAGGGATAGGTTTTGTGGCGCTTTATGCGTTTAAGGTGTCATTGGCACCGAGGTAGAATTAAAAAGGATTCAACATTAAATATTATGTGGTCACTAATTATTCAAGAATTAAATTAGTATATTTGATTGTTGAAATAATTATTATTTATTGAATTATTATGGTTTGAGAGTCATCACCAAGTTTAATAATTTGTAAATAACGTAAAGTGAAAGAGATTACGCACCAAAACTCTTGGAACGTATACACCTTAAGTATGAACATATGGGGGGAGTTATGTGACTTTATATTTTATCATAACTTCTACTGGAATACAGGACGCTGTACAATCCTTTTATTATTATTATGCGCAGTAATTTCGCACCTATGTGTGGTTATTGATGCTGGCACGGTTAGCTCCCGTGTCAGTAACCTCAATTTATTTGGGGGATGCTGAGTGGGAAACTCGTTCGATGTGTAGTCAGCATTAAATAAATTATGTAGTGTCTAGTGAGAAATTTTATTGAATGTTGTATGCTTGAAAAACAATGCAACGAGGTAAATTGTGTGTTGATAGGATATTATATGTTAGTGTGTTAATTACGCATATGTACTCAGTTTGCTGATTGTGTGTTTTGTGTGTTTGTTGGCCTTGTCTTTATCTTGGCCCTATGATGACCCATTTTTAATGGAGAGTAGTGGAAACAAGTAGAGATAAGCTTTTTAGGTGATGAAACATATTCATGAATGGGCATGAGTGAAGAGCGAATCATGCTAGTTTCTATAAGTATATGAATGTGTTATTGCTTTAATTATTTATGACTTTATTATTATATGTGACTAACGAAAAGGGGTTTTGTGTTCAGTTTGTTTTAATAAGGGCCTACAATGGTTCCAAGTTGTAGGTTGATTATATTTTACTTCGTTTGACTTTGGTTTGACTTTAATTTCATTGATTAACTTTTCAAGATGACTTAGTTTGAATTGTTTTGAAATTAGTCTTCCGATGTGTGTCTTTGATAGTTGCCTTAACCGTTTTCACGGCGGCGATAATGTCTTAGATATTCCTATTTTAAAGTTTTAAATAGGTCAAAACAAGAATTTTACAAGAAAGGAATTCCTAGGGTGGTACACTTAATCAGAGAATCAAAGCTTTGGAGAAGGTGAAATATGATTTGCAGACAAAAAATTCAAAATTAGAGGCCAAAATTGGTGAATTACAATATGAGATCAAGTCACTGAAGGATGAAAACGCTGAGGCGAAATCGAATCATATGGTGGCGGAATCCAGTTTTAGTCATGTACCGCTGTGCGCAAGTTTTTCAATGAGTGGTGTTTCGGACTAGGCGGGAGTTTACGGGTAGGGATGAAGTTGGAGGTGGTTGTTGTTTACAGTCCGATGTGTCGGGGTCTAGTGGGGTGAGATTTTAATTCGACAACATGGGAATGAGGTGGGAAGGGATGAGATTTCGGGTAGCGATGAAGGTGGAGGTGGTTGTTACTTGACTGCGTAAAGGTTTTGGGTTGAGTTTCCAATTTGGCTTTGTTTAGCGGGGATCACTAGGTTAGTTTGGAGGTCCGGTGGATTAGGCCTAGTGAGGTTCCGATGTGATGGTGATCATGGAGGGTAGGTGGTGGTCATGGTGGGTTAGCCATGGTAGAATATGGTGAGGTGATAGTAGTAAGGAAATAGGTCGTTTACAATCTCCTCCTAATCAAACAATATTTATAAACACTTTACTACCCTAATAAAAGTATAGGGGTTAGCAAAGGAACAAACCATAATTAAGGCCTAAGTGTCAATGATTTAAGCCTATTAAACAACTAGGTCGGATCGGATATGAAGTTTGGAAAAAAGATAAAGTAACACAAGTAAGACAAATAAAAACAAGCGATAAAAGCACCAGGGATAGGAGAATTGCATATTGATGAATTCAACTAACCAAATGTGCACAAATTATCAAGGGCTTAATTAGGAGAAATCAAAACATTTAATTCACTTCCGCACAATCAAACATGCTAATTAACTCGACTAGATTAATTCACTCCCAATCTCCCATGCAATTAAACTAGCCTAAACATGGATGAAATTAAACCCTCAATTAACTCACTTCTTCACAATTAATTAAGAGCACGATAAAAATCATAGAAGCAATTACCTTAGCTAAAAAGAACCTACGCAATAAAGTCATTATCCATGTTCTGAAATCAAGCATTAACCACAATTCAAACACGTACAATTAATCAATTAAAAACATCAATCCAACATATCCTTCATCCATATCCCTAGCCTAGAGCAAAATGTAAGCAAACAAGATGAAGGAAAACATGGAAAACAAGCTAAAATAAGAATTAAAGCAAGAATCAAACAACTAATCTAACAACTACTCAAATCAACAAAGAATTAAGCAAAAACAAGAATTAATGAAAGCAATGAAGGTGAGTAAGGCAAAGGCAGCTGTTCGCCAAGCAAAAGAAAAGGCATATCAGGAGGTTTATGAAAAGCTTGATTCCAAGGAGGGAGAAAGGATCATTTATAAGATGGCAAAGAGAAGACAAGAGGCAAGGAAGGATATTGGCATGGTGAAGTGTGTCAAAGATAAGAACCAAATGGTCCTAGTGCAAGAGGAGGGCATCAAGGACAGGTGGAAGGGGTACTTCGATGAATTATTTAATGGAAGTAATGGAGTTGTGATAGGAGATACCTCTATGAGTGATGAAGAAATCAACATGGAGTATGTGCGAAGGATTAGGAGAGTAGAGGTGGAGATTGCACTGAGGAAGATGAAACCTAAGAAGGCGGTTGGCCCTGATGGGGTACCGATAGAGGTGTGGAGGTGTTTGGGTAAGATTGGTATTGATTGGTTAACAAACCTTTTCAACAAGATATGGACGGCTACAAGGATCCCACAAGATTGGAGGAAGAGCACCTTGGTCCCGGTTTATAAAAACAAAGGAGACGCTCAAGATTGTTCTAACTATCGAGGAATTAAGCTTATGAGCCATACTATGAAGTTGTGGGAAAGGGTGATTGAACAAAGGTTGAGGGCATGCACAAGCATTTCAGATAACCAATTTGGTTTTATGCCTGGGAGATCTACTATGGACGCAATCCATTTGATAAGACAAATGATGGAGTTTTATAGGGTAAAGAAGAAAGATCTTCATATGGTCTTTATTGATTTAGAGAAGGCATATGACAAGGTGCCAAGAGAGATACTTTGGTGGGCAATGTTGAAGAAAGGTATCCCACGAAGGTATGTAGACCTAGTTAAGGATATGTATCGGGATGTGTCAACAAATGTGAGGACATGCGGAGGGTTGACAAAAGATTTCCCTATTACAATCGGATTGCATCAAGGGTCTGCATTAAGCCCTTTTCTTTTTGCAACGGTTCTAGACGAATTAACTAGACCAATTCAAGATGAGGTTCCATGGTGTATGCTGTTCGCAGATGATATCGTTTTGGTGGATGAGACTAAGGATGGGGTTAATGTCAAGTTGGAGCAATGGAGGCAAAGGTTGGAATCTAGAGGGTTTAAGCTAAGTCGGAGTAAGACTGAATATTTGGTATGTCGTTTTGGCACTCAGAGGGGGACAAGCAATGAAGTGGTGAGTTTGGATGGAAAGGATTTGACCATGAGTGAATGTTTTAAGTACCTAGGGTCGATCATCCAGAAGAATGGTGACATTGATCAAGACGTGACCCACAGGATTAAGTCAGGGTGGCTTAAATGGAGAGCGGCCACGGGAGTGCTATGCGACCGCAGCATTCCCTTAAAGTTGAAGGGAAAATTCTACAGGACTGCCATAAGACCAGTGTTGCTCTATGGTACAGAATGTTGGGCTTCTAAGAAAGAGCATATTAAAAAGATGGAGGTTACGGAAATGCGCATGTTAAGGTGGATGTGTGGAAACACTTTAAGAGATAGAATCATAAATGAGGTTATTCGCAAGAAAGTAGGTGTGGCGGGCATTGTAGATAAATTAAGGGAAAATCGTCTGCGTTGGTTTGGACATGTAAGACGGAGACCCGAGGGTGCACCGGTGCGAAGAGTGGAAGAGTGGGACCATGGAGGGATTAAACGAGGAAGAGGGAGACCAAAGATGACTTGGTTGGAAGGAGTGAGGAAGGATATGAAGTGCATGGATTTACGTGAGGATGAAGTTTTGGATCGTAAGGGATGGAGGAGAAAGATTTATGTTGATGACTACACGGAATAATCAAATTTGGTTCATGTTAGCCGACCCCACTTTTGGGATTAAGGCTTTGATTGATTGATTGATTGATTGATTGAATGAAGGTGAGAGAAAGTTAGAAAAGCTCATTAAAAATTGAAAAGATAATTCACAAATTTGCTTCTTCAAGCTCTCAAATCTCCATTGAAATCCCAAGTTTTCTCTCTCTAAAACTACTCCTAAACTAGAGAGAGAAAATCCTAATCTAACCCTAAGAGAGAGAAAATAAAAGAGAAGCTAAAACTAATCGAATCTAGGGTGAATAATAGTTCAACACAAACTTTTATATGTGGTTGGCCACACTGTGTGGCCAACCACAATTTTTTTTTTTTTTTTTTAATTCAACATCACGTTCTCTTTCTTTCTCCTCTTTTCTTCTGTTCTTCAATTCATCTTCTTTAATTAATCCCCAATTTCAAGATTTTCTCATTTTTAGGGTTCCATCTTCTTTAATCTCTTGCTCTCTAATTGCAACAATTGGATCCTCAGTCGCCGCCATTTTTGCATACATTGAAGCTTTTATCTAGGGTTCGAAAATCAAGAATTTTAGGAGAGAGAAAAAGAAACTACCAAAAAATAAAGGTCGATAATTAAGATATGTTTGTGTGATGAGCGAAGAAGATCGTTAATCTAAAGGCGTTTAAATAGTAAGAAATGTCGTCGAATAAATTCTAATTAGGTGCTTGTCATTCAAAAAAGTTTGTATTGTGCAATGTAATTAGGTGCTTCTAATCACCACCAATTGGCAATTGGCAGGTCTTGCATTGCCTCGTGAATCTGCAATCATAAATTGGATATTGAAGAAATTGAATGAATGTGATGAAAGTCCTGAAACAGAGCATATTCTATTAGGGGTTACTTACTTGGTTAGGGGTTACTAAATGTGTTATTAGAGGGGTTACTTAAGTGGAGTGAATTAAGGGGTTACTTAAGGGATTACTAGATGAGTTACTTGAGGGATTATTTCAGTAGGGTACTAGAGGGGTTACTTGAAGGGTTAGGGGTTACTTGAGTGGGGTTATCACAGAGGTTACTTTGTGGGGTTACTAGAGGGGTTAATGATTTGACACCTTGCCGCACCGTGTGGCTGGGGCACCCAAAACCCACTGATAATTCAAAGAGTATTCAACCCAAAGTGGGTATTTATAATACAAGCTAAACAATACTTCCTCCATTTCTATTTAGTTGACGCGCTTGATTTAGGCGCATATATTAAGGAGAGAATAGAGAGTGAGAGAGAATGGAAAAGCAAGCTAAGTGGAGTAGCTTGTAAATGCAAGGCAAAAAAGTTAATTCAAAAGGAAACGTGTTAACTAAAAAAAAAAAACCTTCCTAAAAAGTAATACGGATCAACTAAAAAGAAACGGAGGTAATATAAAAAATAAAAATAAAATAAAAAACTAATTAAATAAACAAAACTAGAAAGAAAAGAAAAATGAAAATAAAAGGCAAAAACCAAACAAAACCCACGAAATTCCATCAAGAGTATCAGACCCCAATTTCCCTTTCGTGGCTGCTCTGCTCTGATCATCACAATCACCATCATCACCGTTCATCAATTTCAATCAGCTACGTCATCAACAAGCTTCACCACATCTCAGCCTTTGGATTAATTGCAGGAATCGTGGTTGTTCAGTTTCATTAATCCGTACAATTTCACACACAAAAATGGAGCGGTCGCGCATACCCTTCAGAGCGGCCGCTCACGCCTTCTGCCTCAAATTGGTGGAATTGAATAAAAGAGGAGCGGCCGCTTCGGAATTGCTGAGTGCCTGCTGAGTGCTCACTCTAAAGGGTATCGAAATTGGGGCTTAATTGTGGTAATTTGCAGGCTACTCTGCTAAGGGGAATGTTACCGGTGGTTTCAGCGGCTGACGGTGGTTGTGGTCAGGTGTGTTGTAGGGTTTGTTCGGTGTGACATAAGGGAGCAGGGGCAGCAAAAGAGTTGGTAATTGATGGTGGTTCGATGTGGTTTTGTTGTTGATTAGCGGTTGCTGCGGTTGAATTCAGTGGTGCGGTGGCCGTGAATGGAGCTGGTGATTGTGGTGATTTTGGTGTAAATTCTTGCAGAGGTGGTTAGAGGTGGTCTGGGTGTGGGAATGCATGGATTGTGGTGATGTAGTACTGGTGGGTGATGGTGGTATTGTGAGTGGAGGGAATGCAGGGGAATTGTGTGGTGCAGAGTAGGGGAAGGAAGCTGTTTATCAGTTTATGTGTTTCTTGAGGGTAGTGTAGGATAGTGACGGGTGTGATGAAGGTTTAGGGTGGCTGGGCAAAAGGGGAAGCAACTTCTTTGTTGGCATATGCTTGATTCGGGCACAAAATTTCAATCCAAGCCAATTAACCTTGAAATAAGGGTCTTGACCCGAACACTCCTACAAACAAAACCGAAAAAAATTGAGGGTAGGACCGAGAACAAAATAAAAATAAAAATAAAAATAAGGTAAAAGAGATTAAACTAAAATCATAAAATAAACAAAGAAGCTAGACTAAAAACCACTCAAAACAAAAAAAAATACTCAAATTAAGGATAAATAAAGAAAATAAGAAAAAGGGAGAAATGAAGGCAAGAACTAGTGAAATTATTAGAAACAAAACCGAAAATGAATATATAAAACCCCTAAAAGTGCCATAAAAGTCACTTATCATGAGGTGTGAATAGAGAGAATAAAAACATACTTATTCAATAGGTTTTAGGTTAAATGGCTTGGTTTGAGAAGATGAGGTTAAAAGGTGGAATTGTTTCCAAATTAGTCAAAGGTGAGATTGTTTTGAGCTAAAATGTCAAAGGTGTGATTATTCTTTTCCATTTTTCCAAATAGAAGTCATCATTTGTTAGAAGACTAGCTTAAATTTGGGATCTTAATAAGCTCCTTCTGAAAAAATAAATAAATAAATCTCACTAGTATATACTTTGTATATAACATCTTTTTATATATTATTTTCTTGGTTTCTAAAACTTGGACTCAGTTTCTATATATTTTTTTTTTTATAAGAAAGCTTGGACCATTTATTGTTTATCTAATGGAAAATTTGTAATAAAAAGGAATAGGTTAATTGTACACATCTGATTTGACTTGTTGACATATGATGCATTGTTGGTTGGATGTGTGGTGCTAGACATATGATAGTAACTTTGTTTGTTGGTTAGCTAACGGTGTACCATGAACTCATGAAGCTCCTTCTTGAAGGAATTCTCTCTTCGATAAGTGCAATTACTAGATATATCAAGGATCACTATTATGGAGATAATAAGTTCGTTCTTTTGGGTCGTCATTATCTGTTGCTAGACTATAATCAATGATCTTTGGGCTAGTCAAATAGTCCAAAGGCCACTAGAATGGATCCTATGAGGTCACACACATGGGTATTGGGTTAAGCAAGTTAGAGGCCCATTTTATGGGCCTCATGAACAAGTAACTAATCATGAATTGGATGGGGCTAGCATAGTTAGATTAGAGTTAGGTTAGAGTTAGGTTTTGGGCTTTGTCATGGACTCTTATTTAGAGATGAGATCTATAAATAAGGTCCATGCCTAGGGTTGTATGATAAACACAATTAACAGTTGATTGTGCATCAAGCAACCAAAAATCCCAAAACCCTCACACTCTCTCTCTATCCCACGGCTTTCTCTCCTCCCCCCTTGGACTCACAGCCGGCCACCTAGTGGCGCGTGTGGTGGTTCGTTATTGGTTTGTTGCTCGTTCTTCTCCTTAAAAGGTCAATTGAAGGGTTCAATTGCAATTAACTAGAATTAGTGGAGGTCTTAATCCGTGCATGTGGACCAAGTAGAGGAATCACGTTTGAGGTTCTTTGTCTCCCTTATTCTTGTTCGATAACACGTGGAATCACGCTTCAAAGGTATTAATTCTAATTCTTTATGTGTTATGCATGATCTTGGGATTAGGTGCTATATGAATATGATTCATGTTTTCTGCATTCGCACCTATAAACTCCTACACTTCTTCCTTCCTCCATTTCCACCCATCTTCTATCGATACCATTTTCTTTATCTTCACTATGTCCACCTTCCACCGACACCATTTTCCTCGTCTCCACCTTCCACCATCAATACTACCGACGACGCCACTATCTCTGGCGGCTTCGCCGCCAAATTAAACGAAAATCCTATGAATAAAGGATGAAATTAAGGACATGGTCAACCCCAAAGGGCAGGGGTGACCTTGTCCTCCATTAGAATTGCCATTGAGCTTGATGTTTGAATATGGTGTTAAAATCGGTGGAGATTGGGAAGGAATAACAAGGAGGAGGGAGAAGCATCAGTTTTATAACAAGAACCGATAACAAGAATGCAATTTAACAATATTGTAAACTTTTACCAAATTTCCCCAATTTCCAATGATTTAATAACAAGAACTTATGTAAGTTTTTACCAAATTTCCCCAATTTCCAATAATTTGATAACAAGATCATAATAAAAAACAAAAATTAGAAAAAAAAAATTAAAATAGTGTAATCAAGGTATTAGACAACCAATTTTGAAAGAACTTGGCATAAATTTATGGTTTGCAGAGCTTCTGTTTAAACCCTTTTGTCTCCCATGGCTATCTCTGAGATAAAACAATGAAGGATGGAGGAAGGAGGAATGAGGACTTCAATGGGGCAATATGAATGTTGTGTAGAAGACATTTTCTGATATGGCAATGTATCCATGTCAGCCATGGAAAAAATACAATCTTACCCTTTTTAAAATGTTTCAAGTTTACGTTTTCAAAAAAAAAAAAAAAAAAAAAAAGTGTTTCAAGTTTACAAAATAGCCCTTGATATGTTTTTTTTTATCAAATAGATTAACTTATATTTTCTCGATCATGTGAGCAAAGGAAGAAGGTGGATAGTTAAGAGTGATGTATTATATGGACAGATAATTGTATGTAAGAAAAAAATAGATAATTTAAGAGGGAGTTAATATGATAGTAATATATAAAAGTGATTCGAAAATTTTAAAACATCTCAATATGAAAAGAGAGATGAACTTCAAAATTTGATACAGAGTATCTTATACAATCCAATTAAAAAATGAGAAGGTATCGGGTGCGACAAGCCGCACTAAACAATTCGTGCGTCAAATATATATGATATGCAGTATTTTATATAGGATATGTACTATTGATAGAGGACATGTATAACTTGTTGGAGGATATGTGCTATTCCCTCTGTTTTTAAATACTTGCTCCATTTCTCCATGCGCGGAGTTTTAGGAGAAATAAGAGAAAGTAATAAGATATGAAGATAATGGGGTTGGTGGAAGAATAAAAAGTATAGAAAGAAAAAGTAGTGGAGAGAGAATATATGTAGGGACCACTAGGTGAGCAAATTTGATTAAATATTGTAAAAGCTTTCCAAATAAGGAAATAAAACAAGTATTTAAAAATGGCCGCAAATGAAAAGTGGAGCAAGTATTTAAAAACGGAGGGAGTATCTGATAGAGGCTACGTACAGTTTGTTGTATAATATATATTGTTTGTTATAGGATATGTAGTATTTGATAGAAAATATATGCAATTTATCTTTGATAGAGGATACGTACAGCTTGTTAGAGGATATATAAAGTAGTATTAGGTGGAGCCGTGGAGGGCATGTGTTAGTTGATAGAGGATACATACATTTTATTAAAGGATATGTGTTTTTGATGGAGGATATGTAGTATTTAATAGGGGATATGTGCAACTTGTTGAAAGATATGTTTTAAAATAATCCTAGTTTGTAGATGATATCATATAACCAATATAAGATATCATCAAGACTATAAAAGATATCATGGAGCCAATAGAGGATATCATTGAACAAACAGATGATATCAAATATATACACAGTAGAAAATATCATCTAGGGTGATTTTATGGAACTAATAGAGGATATAATAGAATCAAGGAAAATTTGTTCAAAAGGACCAATTAAGCCAAAAGTTGTTTAAAAGGACCACAAAACAAACTCTGGGTTGTTGAGTGGGACCATGTCACATTTTCAGGCAAGTCAACGTCGGAGTCCGGAGTTGACCATCACGTGCTAGTCACGTGGCTTAATAAGTTGGGTCAACAAAAATTTTTCGTTTTCTTTTTCTTTTTTTTCCATTACTCTTCATGAATTCCCCCCAAAAATCACATTTTCCCCCAATTTTTCTAATTCTTCTTCTTTCTCTCTCCTCGAAGCATATACCCTAGGTTCACAGGAATCTGAAATTGCGCCCTCTTTCTCTTAACAAATTCATCTAAAATGCAATTGAGGACAAGGCAAAAGGTAAGCATTGTGAACTTGGTTCGAATTTGTCGAATTTTGGGAATTTGGTTGATTTTTTCGTTTTTGTGTTTTGTTCAAAATTCGAGTTGCAACAAAATGAAGAGAACCAAGTGCATTTGTGGGTTTCCATTGGCGCAAAGGACATCTTGGACCCATGACAACCCAGGAAGACGATTGAGAAGTTTCCTTGCGCTTTCCCTTTCCTATCGCCATTGTTAAGGTCGAAGAACAAAAAAAAAACAAGGAAATGGTGAGAAAACAACCCAAATAAGGCTAAGAAAGTGACAGGAGAGAGAAGAACAAAAAGACTTTACGTTTAATAGCCTATTTAGTTGTTGCTCTGATCTCACCAACAATGGCAGAGCAAACTAAATGCCATGAATAGTGATTCGAGGAGAGAGAAAGAAGAAGAATTAGAAAAATTGGGGGAAAATGTGATTTTTGGGGGAAATTCGTGAAGAGTAATGAAAAAAAAAGGGAAAAAGAAAATTTTGACCCAACTTATTAAGTCACGTGACTAGCACGTGATGGTCAATGCCGGACTCCGGCGTTGACTTGCCTGGAAATGTGACATAGTCTCACTCAACAACCCAAAGTGTGTTTTGTGGTCCTTTTAAACAACTTTTGGCTTAATTATTGGTCCTTTTGAGCAAATTTTCCTAGAATCAATAGAGGATTATCATAGATATAATAGATGATATAATATAACCATTAGAGGATATCATCCAACAAACTAAATCCAGCCAACAAATGATATCATATAACCATTAGAAGATATAAATCATCCATCTTATAAAATGATACATCTCGGCAATGATGATATCATCCAGCTTATAGATGATATCATAGAACCAATAGAGGATATCATCCAACCTATTGATAATATCATGAAACCTATATAATAAAGGTTATCATTGAACTAATAGACGATACAGTGGAACTAATACGGGATACCATAGATAATGGATCAGATGATATCATCCAATTTATAGATGATATCATCCAACTTATTATAGATGTTATAATCTAGACAATAGAATTAAATTTATAAAAATAATTAAACAATGGCGGAACCAGCATTGAAGGTCTCATAGACTCACACTAAGCTCGTGGTTATAACATAACATACTCATTTCTCAACCAAAATACATGCATTTGTCATCAAAACGCTCACAATTTAACATACAATCACATGGGACAATCAATTTCAACAATGATACATCACATAAGAAAGCCCCAAATTGTTTTTTTTTTTTTTGGCATTTTTAAAAAAAAATCCAAAAATCCAAGTCAATTCAAGCATAAATCAAGGACAAATATAATCAACAATCTTTATTTTCTCTCTCCTCTCCATGCTCTTCAATTTAAGCATAAATTAGAGACAAATAAAATAGAGGAATTTAGCAAAAAGTTGAGGAGAAAGAAAATATGGACGGGTTAAAGAAGAGGGAGGAAAGAGAAAGTAAAATTGGATAGAGTGTGAGTACTGAAATATATTATATTATTTGAGAGCTCGTTAATTTGATATTACTAAAGGATAACTCAATCAAAATATTAATATTTGAAGATCAAAACTCCATGTACTATTATGATTTCTATCTGTCTTAATTAAATTTAAATTTGTTCTCATTTGAAAATGAAAGGTAGACAAAATAATAATGAGATGCACGAACTTAAAATGGACCATATAGAAGATGCCTAATTGCCAATTGGCGTATCCAATTCAAATTTCACTACTTAGGCATTTGAGGATAAAACCTCACCACCACTACCATATATCATTATCATTTATCAATATCAATTCTCTACTGTCCCTTTTATTCATTGCAACCCTGTCAATGTCACGTGACCATCTTTCTTGTATTGTTGGAATCCAATTTATTTATTTATAGTACAATCACTGTTTTATTGTTATTCCATTATTTGGATGTGTCTTTGGCCAATATTTGTGTGCAATAAGCTTAACTTTGAGAAATATCATCTTTGATTTAGCAACAAATAATTATAAATTTATGTAATCAATCATCAATCAATAACACATAATAATAAAACAAACAACGGGAATAGCACGTGTCACTTCCTGGTACTATATTTAGCCTCTAAAAAAAATTCTCCCTCCATTTTTGGCAAAAAAAAAAAAAAAAACCCTTTTTTAACTGCAATATTTGTATAATAATACAACTATAATAATATTATTAAAAAATCTTATATATTATCTTTACTTAAAATGTATTTCTTTTTATTTCGTGTTCTTAATTCTTCCATATATATTTTACCTAAATATTATTACAACTCTTTTTTAATTATACAAGATACTATCGCCCGGGCATCTTTTAGACGAAATATTATTGAACTAGCATAGTGCCCGTGCGATGCACGGATTATAAATTTAATCAAATTATTAAACCCGTAGGAAAAATAAAAATAAAAACAAATGTAATTCATTTACTATTAAAGGACTTGTACTAATGGTCAATAAAAAAAATTAAAGGAACGTTATTTAAATAATATTTTATGTTATTTGAATTTCTTTTAATTTTTTATAATGTTATTTTATTAATTGAAAAATAATTGAATAATACTCCACATAGCTATATAAGAAGTGGACTAATTTATTTATATCTCCCGTTGAGAAAAAACTAAAATTTTCTTATCATACCATCCGCATCAGTAGCTACAATCAATCTAATATATACATGTTTTATTTACCCGTCGCACTCATTAAATCTATAGACACAATAATAACCTTATATTTGACCTACCAGAACATATATTTTCCTAAGTTAAGCATTGTGCCAAAAACTATATATTATATAATAGTCATATATATAACCAACTGCTGATTAAATATAGTATACGACACAAGTACTTCGTATATAGGTATGGATACTGATAATTTTATATAAATAAAATATACGGAGTATATATTACTAAGATTATCCCTACCTTAATTATAAAAAGGTTAACAAAACTCTTATAATAGTGCATGAACATTTATATATCTAAAAATGTTCTTTTTACATATATTTTCCCCCATTTAATTTTAAATGCCTTAAAATTGTCTCTTGAATTCGCTAAATTGATTTAAAAGGTTATGTTTATTTCAATATTTAAAGCCATTTACTATTTTCATTTCCTTTTGTTTTAATTTTTCTATTTAGAATTTATTAGACTATTAGGTTTCAAGATCAAAGTCAATATCTTTTTACCGTACAATCACTAAATCAAAGTCGCTCAACTAAAGTTTTGGACATTGCATAGCTACACAACATCCAACACATTTAATGATTACATGCAAATAATTTTAATAAAACTACGCATTCGATATAAGTTATTAAACAATTTAACTATATATACATTTTGATAGGTTTATATCTTTCATATTAACAAAAATTTACAAATGTTATTATCATATTTTGGAAAAAAAAATAGAATTTGGAGTTTTGTATAAGATAGATAAAGGATAAGTTAATTCCCGTCATATATGCATTGAGTTTTGGGTGTTCTATCCGGTTCACCCTTTGGGCTAATCTAGATTTGAGGATCAGTTCTAGGTTATTAGGTTCCACTTCCCTTCCGATTGTTGTTGCAGGGGAGCACACTAGTCCTCCCTACCAAGTGTAGTCTCAATCACCACTACACCAACAACCAATTGGTGTAGTGGTGATTGGGACTACACTTGGTATGGAGGACACGTGTTATAAAATATTATATTATATACGTATATTTTTTTATATTATAAAAAATATTATATTATATACACATACTATTATAGTTAAAAGTATTATTATGTATAAAACAACATAAATTATTGCACATGATTGTTGTATATCTAGTATAGTACATGAGCAATGCACGATTTTTAAATCAAAATGTTAGTTTTTCTAAAAAAAATTCATAAGTAATTGCATTGTTAATACGAATATTACAATTTGAAACATGAGTAATAGTTATAATACATTTTATATCTATCCCTTTTCCATCAAATGTCTAATTCAATTTAACTTTTATTCCTCTTGTTTGGATTGGTTATTGTTTTTTTATTTTTTATTTATTTATTTTTTTTATTTTTTATTTTTTATTTTATTTTTTTTATGCAAGAAAAACAAAAGGTCATTGTAAAAGACATTGTATAGAAAATGAAAGGCCGATTAAAATTAAATTTATGTTCAAGATTATGTATTTTTTTCCAAGATAACATTTCGGCTCAGCATTCAGTATTTGTCAAGGAGTACAACAAACGATAAAAGTAATTTTTACACTATTTTGTATCTTTATCAAAAAATTTTGTATAAAAAACTTTTACTTTATTTTGGGTAACTTTTATCAATAAAGCATAAATAACTTTCATTCATTACAGAGTAGCTTTTATAATAGGTGCACAATATTTTATTGTACATCTGATATTTTGGTAACTTTTATCAATAAAGCATAAATAATTCATTACAGGGTAGCTTTTATAATAGGTGCACAATATTTTATTGTACATCTGATTTTTTTTTTAAATGTTTACTTAATTATGCCACTTTAATCATATTGCTTCAAATTAGTTATTATTCTTTAACTTAACTATAAATAAAGATTGGAAGGATTTATGGATTATTTGTAGTATTGGAAAGTATATATTTATTATAAAAAATTAAATCAATATTTATGTTAGGAAATCATGAAAATCTTATGCATGTATAGAAACTTGCTTTTATTGTTTGAAGTTTAACAAAAATAACTATGCTTAAATATGTAAACAGTAATTATATAGATTTATTTTATACATAAGATAAGCCAATGAGAGAGTGACATTTGTCATCCTCACATTGAGACGCTTGTCTTTTAGTATAATATATAGATAGATAGATTTTTTTTTCTTACTTTTAGTTTTTTAATTTTTCTCTTATTATTTTATTTTTCTATATGTTTTGTATGTCGTATATTCTCACTACTAGAAAACGGCTTGTTGCCGACGGATTTTTTTACGACGAACCTCTTTTTTCGTCGCAAAATTTAAATTCAACGACGGAATTTAGTTTGTCGATAAAATCCGTCGGAACTTTGGTTTTGCGACGGAAATTCCCTCGCAAACCATTGCCTAATATAAAAAAAGTGTTGTCTTGTAGCTAAGACAACACATATGAGGCGTAATTTATGCCCCCGTTGTCTATTCATAAGGCAACACATTTTTATTCAAAGGCAACAATTTTAAAAGCTTAGGTAAAATGATACATAAGGCAACACTTTAACAAAGACAACAAATGAAAAATGTTTCCATCTAAGAAGATAATTCAAAAATGTTGTCACTCCCAAGCATTTAGTAGTTGGTAGGGCTCGAACTTGTGACCTCAGAGTCACAAGGTGAGTTCCCCACCAACTCTACCAAACTTGCTCATATATACATATACATATACATATATATATATATATATATATATATATATATATATATATATATATATATATATATATATATATATATATATATATATATATATATATATATATATATGTTGTCATTTTAATATAAATGTTGCTATAGATGGCAACATAGATATTAATGTTACATTTTTCAAACAACAGTTTTGTTATTGTTATCTTTTCATGCAACAATTATTATATTTGTTGTCTTAGACAAGAAAAAGGTAACACTTTAAGCGACTGTTGCCTTATATAGTCTAGAGCAACACTTTTTTTTCTGTTACTTTAGTTCAAGGTAACAAATAAGTATCGTTGCGTTAGATTATTAAGAGTAACATTTCTGTAAGTGTTGCAATCTTAAGTGTTGCCTATTCTCATTTTTTTTGTAGTGAAGAAGGCATTATGGCTTGAAATGACTTCATTTTGAGAATATGGACCCTTAATATTTGTAAATTTGCTTCTTTTATGTGATTTCAAGTCATAAACTCTTATAACTATGTAAATATGGGATGGTTTGAGAAAGAATGAGTTCAAAAGTTAAGAAAAAAAAAATAGGCATGTAAGAACCCATTTTGGGTTGAAATGGCTTCATTTTAAGGATATGAACCCTTAAACTTAGAAATTTGCTTGTTTTATGTGATTTCAAGTCAAAAACTCTTATAACTATGTAAATATGGGATGGTTTGAGAAAGAATGTGTTCAAAAGTTAAGAAGTAAATAAAATAGGCATGTAAGAACCCATTTTGGCTTGAAATGGCTTCGTTTTGAGGATATAGACCCTTAAACTTAGAAATTTGCTTCTTTTATATGATTTCAAGTCATAAACTCTTATAACTATGTAAATATGAGATGGTTTGCGAAAGAATGAGTCCAAAAGTTAAGAAATAAAGAAAATAGGCATGTAAGAAGGCATTATGACTTGAAATGGCTTCATTTTGAGGATATGGACTAGGGATGGCAATGGATCTGGACCCGACCCGGATCCGTGGATCCAGATCCGTTTTTCACGGATCTGGGTCTTCAAATTTTGGACCCGACGGATCCGGGTCGGATCCGGGTCCTGCTGACAAAAATGGATCTGGATCTTGGTCTAGGCCCTAGACCCGGATCCAGATCCATGGACCCGTTTTTTTTTATTTTTCCTATTAAAAAAAACTGAAATTGTTTGTTTCTTTATTAAAAATGTTGATAATGTTAGTAATGATAAAGATTAACCCTTTCAAGAGATGATTTTTGGATGCTCTTATTATATACATCATCGTTGTTTTTTCACTAGCTCATGTGTAACATCGTATTTTTTTTGTTATTTATAATTTTAATTCAAAATATGAGTGTATAAGTTGGTTAATTTGGGGTTCAACTTAATAACCAACAACGTAAGTTTGAAATAAATTTTTTAACCCAAACATTACATTTATTGCAAAAAAATTAGGCAAAATATATTGGACCCGTTTTGGACCCGGATCCGTTGGACCCGACGGATCCGGGTCTTCATTTTCTAGACCCGACGGATCCGGGTCCATCCGGACCCAGTCCAGATCCGACCCGTTGCCATCCCTAATATGGACCCTTAAACTTAGAAATTTGCTTCTTTTATGTGATTTCAAGTCATAAACTCTTGTAACTATGTAAATATGGGTTGGTTTGAGAAAGAATGAGTCCAAAAGTTAAGAAATAAAGAAAATAGGCATGTAAGAACCAATTATGGCTTGAAATGGCTTCATTTTGAGAATATGGACCCTTAAACTTTGTAAATTTGCTTCTTTTATGTGATTTCAAGATATAAACTCTTATAACTATGTAAATATGAGATGGTTTGTTAAAGAATGAGTTCAAAAGTTAAGAAATATAGAAAATAGGCATGTAATTTAAGAACCCATTTTGGCTTGAATGGCTTCATTTTGAGGATATTGACCCATAAACTTAGTAAATTTGCTTCTTTTATGTGATTTCAAGTCATAAACTCTTATAACTATGTAAATATGGGTTGGTTTGAGAAAGAATGAGTCCAAAAGTTAAGAAATAAAGAAAATAGGCATGTAAGAACCCATTTTGGCTTGAAATGACTTCATTTTGAGAATATGGACCCTTAAACTTAGAAATTTGCTTCTTTTATGTGATTTAAAGTCATAAACTCTTATAACTATGTAAATATGAGATGGTTTGAGAAAGAATGAGTCCAAAAGTTAAGAAATAAAGAAAATAGGCATGTAAGAAGGCATTATGGCTTGAATTGGCTTCATTTTGAGGATATGGACCCTTAAACTTAGAAATTTGCTTCTTTTATGTGATTTCAAGTCATAAACTCTTATAACTATGTAAATATGAGATGGTTTGAGAAAGAATGAGTCCAAAAGTTAAGAAATATAGAAAATAGGCATGTAAGAAGGCATTATGGTTTGAAACGGCTTCATTTTGAGGATATGGACCCATAAACTTAGAAATTTGCTTCTTTTACGTGATTTCAAGTAATCACTTATATGTTATTTGCTTTACTTGTAACTAATGTTGTTGGTTAATTGTTTAAACTATATATTATTGTATAATGTCTTTCTTGTAGGAGAACTACTAGAAGAATGTTGAAGAAGCCACCACTCAAGGGATTAAAAAGAGTCCTAACGAGTTGTATTGGGAGAGTGTGGGTGGTTGCAACAAGAAGGGTCGAGTGAGGGGACTTGGCCAAAGTGCAAAGTTGTACTATGGCAACCGGACGGGTCGAGGTTCTAGGTCTTCACAACAGTACACACCGCCCGTTGTTTCTCATATGCAGGACCAGATGGACCATAGGGTGGAGGCTCTTTGTAGTGAAATCCGGAGTGAAATTCAGAGTGAAATGGAAGTTGAGATGCAAACCCGAATTCAAGCTAAGGTGGCCGAAATGGAGAGGAGAGCCGAGGTGAGATGAAATGATTTCATGAGTCGATTCGCAAACAACGACACATGTTCCACCTTTCAGCCTCAGTGTCGAGACCCCAGGGATGACCCGGGTAGTGGAGGAGCAAGCCAGGGTACCCCGACATTTGTATAGCTTAGCTTTGGTTTATGTAGTACGGACATGTAGTTAATTAGAATTTATGTAGCGTTTGATTATGTTCCCGCTTTTGTAGAATTACTATACATTATGTAGCTTTTGGATATGTTTAACTTAATTTAAGTATAGATTTTGTGGAAATATATATTTATATTTCCGAAATTGGATTATGATTTTAATTTTCACAGGTATTAGGTGCAGGAATATAGGTTATTAAAGCTGTTTTTTTCTTAAAAAAACAATTAGAATTTTGGCTTTGTGAATTATATTCTGCGACGGAAATAATTAATATTAAGTTTGTCGGAAGTGATTTGCGACGGAAAAAGGAAGAACAATCCGTCGCTGGAAGACTCAATAGCGACGGAATTTGTCGTCGTAAATCAGGTAATTTGCGAGGGAATTTAATTCCGTCGGTATATTGCGAGGGAATTTTCCGTCGCAAATTATCTTATTGCAAGGGATTTATTCGTCGCAAAACAACGACGAAATTAAATTCCGTCGCAAATTCTCAACTTTTGCGAGGGAATTTTCCGTCGTTGGTGATTCTTCAGCGACGGAGTTTTCCGTCGTAAAACTGCGACGGATTATACTTGAAAGTCATATTTTCTTCCGAGGGAAAGTTTTCCGTCGGTAATTCTGTCGTAAAAGGTCTTTCCGACGGAATTTTCCTTGGAAATTCCATTTTTTTCCTACGAAAGGATTTCCAACGGAACGTTACGACAGAATTTCGTCGGAAATGCTGTTTACGACGGAAATTGGCCTTTTTGCAAGGGAAAATTTCCGTCGGTAATTGACCTTTTTCTTGTAGTGTCTACATTAGTTGGCTCGTGTTTATATTATATCACAATTAATTATGAAAAAAATATTATTACTACCGTGCATCACACGGGTACTAATTTAGTGAAATTCTAAGAAATTGATCTAAAATTTCTCAAAAACACTAGTTGTATTGCTATATTTCTTATACACTAGTGGAAAAACTCTATTTGTAACAGATAAAAAGAGATCTGTTATATATATAGGGGGTTACATATACACTTGTAGTTATTGCGGTACCTTTACAAACAATTTTGAGTTATCGTAGACATTTCCATGTTTGGCATTCTAGCTAACAAGATATATTGATACAATCTAAGTATTAGGGTGATCGATGAAGAAAAAAATGTTTGTTAATTTGTTGTGCAGAGTACAAATATATCAGCAAAATGTGAATTAGGTATAGCTAGATAGGTAATAATACTACATCCATGAACAAAATTAGGTATAGCTAGATAGGTAATAATCTAAGAGGTTCATATTTGGAATATTGTATTTCATGAAAACTTTTTTTGTGAGTATTATTCATTGACATATGAGAAAAATAACTATTTATGTGAATTAGTTTGATTGGTTTCCATTTATATATATATTTTTTATTTCTATCAGAATAAAAATACTAAAATATCATAATGTTAATTTTTATTTTGATGATAAAAAAGATTATTTTCTTTTTTCTAATGATTCAAATATATACATTCCTTTTTTTTAATGATTCAAATATATACAATTACAAGAATTAAATGTTTTTAAATTTATTCAAAAAGACAATACACAAAACTAAGGGTCTGTTCACATTTACTTAATTTTAGTTCAGTTCAGTTCAGCTCCAATCAGTTCGTTCTATTTGTAATTTCCCTCTCTCATAAAATATTCATTATGTGAACAGGCCCTAAACCTAATAAGCATAGAGAATTGGTGATCTATACTAATATATTAAAAGGTGTTCTTCAGTCGATTTTCCACGTAGTCCCGCCACGTCATCTTCTCAACATTTCATGATGCCACGTCATCACTCAAACAATGTCCCATCGCACAAGCAACCAACATCACTCAAAATAAAAACATAAGGATAAGGAAGTTTGAACCCTCAACCTCTCTTATCAAAGATGATTGTATAACCATCCAAGGCAATGATCAACTATGTTATTAATATGTAAAAATAATAATATAAGCGTAAATCACAATATTCAATTAAAAAAAAAAAAAAAGATATTCAGGGCCTGTTCTCATTGACTGAACTCAGCTGAACTGAACTGAACTGAGCTGAACTGAACTGAACTGAGCTGAACTGAATTGAACTGAACTGAACTGAAATGAATATTTTATAAGAGAAGGAAATTAGGAGCTGAACTGAACTGAACTGAGCTGAATTGAACTGAACTGAACTGAATTTCAACGTAAGAGAACAGACCCTCAATAATAACTCAATTTTGGTTTGACAATGACAATTGCAGTTTTGAAAAACCCTTTACACAAATTTATTGATTGTACGTCTACAACAGTTTCAAATCCGGGCAACTCTCGCGCTACTCACTAGTGTTATACGGGACAATGCTAAAAAAAATTATCATTAATTCTTTGACATTTAATCGAAATATAGAAACTAAATCGGATGAATGTATTAAATTAAGTCATTTTTAATTACTTTAATTAAATTATTTGTTTAATGGTTAAAGTCCACTATATTTGGGCTACAATTGTCAAACCTAATTTCAAAAGCCCAACTTTTAGAAAAATACATAAAACCTCTCAAAAAATTCTAAACCTCTTCGGTCAAAACCTAAAAGAAGAACAATAAGCATTCAATGGGCCATTATATTCTAGAAACTCATCCTAGGACGAGATCAAGCCTCGACAACCCTCTACAAAGGAGAAAAGAACTTTAAAACATTTAGAGCATAAGCTCGTGCATTTCAACCTCTACATCAAATTTCTTTGACCGAGATCAAGCCTTGACTACCCTCATAAATAACTCAAATCAATTCGTGAAACAAATCAAAGTCCTGCAACAACTATCTTCGATCAAGAATAATAAGCTTTGACAACCTCAATCAAGAATTCAAGTCCGTCCATGAATCAAGTCAAATCCAAATTAGAGATTGAATCATAGGATCAAATTACAGATTGTACAAAGAATTCTCAAAATAAATATAATTAACTTTGTTTCATTTTATTTTAAATCATTTAATTGGTTTTACAAGCAACAAAGATATAGAATGATGATACTTATTACAAGAACAATATTTTTTTTAAAGACGATTAAGGGATTGTGTGTGCACCAAATTATATAGTTCTGGATATCAATGGGTCATGATGAGGGCAAATATTGGCCTTCCCACCTTTTTCCTTGCCTAACAATCTAATACCCGTCCCCACGACCCCACCTCCGTGGGTACATATCCAAAACTATCCTTGCTCCCTCCCTCCCTCCCTCGTTTGGCTAACCACATCCATGCACCTAATCCTTGCCTTACCAGTTACCACCCAACTAATCCCTACCTCCAAAATAAAAGAATACATACTACTCCATATAAATTACAAAAACAATAATTAAAAAAAATGGTCACTTTAATAAGCTAATAACACACAAATGTTTTTCCTTTGTTGCACAATTAACTTATTACAAAACATTATATGTATTACTATATTTTACTTGATTGTTATTTAAATATATGGATAGGGATATTGAGCGGGTACAACATAAAAATCTAAAATTCATTACGTGGCCGACCCAATCACACATGATGGGTATGATTATTATTATTATCCCCATCCCTACCCTATCGCCCTCTAAATCAGGATCCATTCCCACCTCAAGTAGGGCGAGTCTCCTATTTGATCTGCTTCACTGACATCCCTAGACAAGTAGCTAGGCAGGCATGATTTAATATCTCACCTTACCCCATCACCCATGTTGGTGTATTTTTTCTTCCTATCCTCACCTCACCACCCATCTAAACTTAGATCGCGGGGCAGCTTTTGATTAGACTCAACTTATTAACATCCCTATTACAAACCCTAATCAAAACGACTTCATTGCAGTTAGTTTAGATATCATTTTATGTGAACCCTGAAGTTCAAAGAAAAACTTTTGTATACACCCGGTTTACACTAATATTAGTGTACATCGAGCAGTATAAGGGTAACTTTTAGCTAATTTTAAGGTAACTTTTTGCCTTTTTTTGGGTAACTTTAAACATAATACAAATTTTATATAAATAGACAACAAGAAAAGTTTTATAAAGGTACATTCAATCACTAATAATTGATTTTTAGTCATTTAAAATGTGATTCTTTACTAATAAAGCGTAGATAATTTTTATTTGTATTGGGTTACTTTTATTCATTTGGGGTAACTTTTATTCATTTCAGAGATAACTTTTGATCACTTTAAGCTATCTTTATAATGGATGTACAATAATTATTGTACACCCGATTTTTTTAATAGTTTGTGAAGTTCAAATTATTAATAGTCAAAATTAATCAATAATAAGATTCATAGATCTTTTTAGACACTTACCATTGCAATAAGGTTAAAAAGATACCCAAATCCCCCATTCCCATATAAGGCACTCATATAATCCCAAAATAAAAATAATAATTACCTACTTCATCCGTTCTTTTTTACTTGACCCGCTTTGACTTTTACACTATTCACCACTCCTCCTTTGACCGTGTTTTGTGAATAATATTTAAAGAAAAACAAATTCATGTAACATATTTTTAAATTCGTCTCAACAAGTACTATCATAATATATAACTTTTATAATTTTACTTATCGAGAATTAAAGTTATTGATCGTTAAAATTTTGCATTGGCAAGCGTGATAAAAGAAACAAGTCAAGTAAAAAAGAACAGAGGAAGTATAAATCATGATTTCTTTACTAAAAATAGATTCTTTGTACCAAACCCCGTAAAAATGTAAAAACAAGATCCCTTCATGTCAAAAATTCCCATTTTTTTTTCACTTACATAGTAATAAGCATGTGGGGTACTTCCGACTCATACCCTTACTCATCTATAAAACCTATGCTCTTCTCTTCACAAAATCACATGCTCTTCTTTAAATTCTTCATATAATGCTACACTAGTTAACAAATTGACAGCAACGTAACCTGCAAAACAAAAATCTCTCAGAATATTTAGAGGTAGAACTGAAATTCTTGGGATATTTCTTTTTGTTCTTCAAATCCAGAAATATATGGCTACAAACGGGTTGGTTTTGTATCTAATATCAGCCTTTTCTGTGGCAATTTCTTCTGTAATTTTCGTCACTCATTACCAAGGACGACAATTTCATCAAAATTCCAATTTTTCGTCGCTTAATTCTGCACTTTCCGACACCCAGAGAGTGTGGCCTGTATGTCCCCTGTTTATTTATTTATATTTTTCGATTATTTTTTGTTGATTTTGTTCTTAGAATTAATATGTGGGTGATTATATTCATAGGTTTTTGTGGGTTTAATTCAATTTTGTAGGAATTGGAATTTGGATGGAGAATTGTGGTTGCAACAATAATTGGATTTCTGGGTTCAGCATTTGGAACCGTTGGTGGGGTTGGTGGTGGTGGCATTTTTGTTCCAATGCTTACATTAATTGTTGGGTTTGATACTAAATCTGCTGCTGCTCTTTCTAAATGTACAATTTTCTTGCTATTTTTGTGTGTCTTTTGATTGTATTAATAAATTTCGGAAAAATTGGCGTAAACGACACCAACTATAGATTTTGTACACGGGGTAGCACTACCTATAGCGGGTGTATACCCGTGTAGGGTAATACTAATTATTATGTTAGGAAATGGTCTGAGTTATTGCACCCAAGTTATAGTTGGTGTCGTGTAGACGGATTTTTTTTATAGTTGGTGTCGTGTAGACGGATTTTTTTTCTAGTGTTTTGTGTTACATGTTCTGATATGTGGATCTTTGGTTGGTAAATTTGGTGAGTAGGTATGATAATGGCAGCATCAGCATCATCAGTTTGGTACAATCTAAGAGTACAACACCCATCAAAGGATGTCCCAATTTTGGACTATGAATTGGCACTCCTTTTTCAGCCTATGCTTATGCTTGGTATCACTATTGGAGTTACTTTGAGTGTTGTTTTTCCTTACTGGCTTATTACAATTCTCATCATAATTCTCTTCTTAGGTTTGTAATTACTAATCCCATCAATTTTTTATGTTTATTTTTACTTGACTAACTTGCATTAATTTTCTATTTTTTGTTTAGTTTATGGTGTAATGATTAGATTTTTTGGTCAATGTTTGGTTAATTATTGATAGATTACTTGTGTAATCCGTTGTTGCGCTTTTCAGGCACGTCATCAAGATCGTTCTGTAGGGGGATCATTATGTGGAAAGAGGAGACTCTTTTGAATGTAATTAAATAATTTGTTTGTTCAGCATAATTGTGATTAGTTTATTAAAGTGAGATTCAGTTTTTGACTTTTGGTTATTCTTAGAAGCTCTGTTGGATAATTTAATCTTTTTTACTTTGCAGAAAGAATTGGCAAAGCAGAGGGATACTTTTGTTAACTCTCGTGGTGAACGTGAGTAACTAAGGATATTTAATACTTATTAGTTATTTAACGGATTAATGATTTTCTTATCTTAAGAGGTTTTTCGCTTGTTTGTTTATTTGCAGTCCTTATTGACACAGAATATGAGCCTTTATCCCCTAGGGAAGAAAAATCGCTCATGGTTAGTCAAATATGTTCTTACTTGCTTATATTTTTGATTTACTGTCTGGTTGTTTGGTTGACGTAGAACAACACTAGAAAACAGAAGTAGGGAGTTTTGTTTTCTAAAACACATGAAGTGTTACCAAGTTGGACAAGTTGTTTTTATAAGTGGACTGTGAAATAGTTTTCTCTCAACTTGTAACTACTTCCTATGTGCAACCAAATGACCACTGATAAGATTGTTATTGAACATTTGAACCCTATGTTGTTGATGGAACGATGTATTCCTAATATGGTCCATTTATGTGCAGCAAACAATGTCCGCTAATCTAAAATGGAAAAGATTATTACTGCTGGCTATTGTATGGGTTGCTTTTGTGTTCTTTCAAATCCTTAAGGCAAGCAACTTCTTCATTGTGCTTATTGTTTTAGTTGCGTATTTCCTATATGATCCATGGCTAATGGAATTTGATAATTTGTTCAACAGAATGATATTGCAGCCTGTTCCACGTGGTATTGGGTGCTTACTCTTGTCCAGGTACTGCCTCCATCTTTACGGCATAACATGTTTGTTCACCATGTGCTGTTTGTCTATAGCCTCACACATCCAAAATACAAAAACCATTTTGTACTAGATTTCCTTTTATATGTTTCTTTTTTAATTATTGGTCTTGTTTCCGCAGTTTCCTGTAGCTTTCGGAGTTTTTGGTTATGAAGCACTTAAATTATATGAAGAAGGGAAGAAAAGGAAGATAGCTGGTAATACCGAGTCTGTTTGTGAAGCTTCCATTGAATTTACACCCATCACTCTATCCTTTTGTGCACTTTGTGGTCTTCTTGGAGGCACTGTTGGTGGTCTTCTTGGATCTGGAGGCGGGTTCATCCTGGGCCCACTTCTTCTTGAAATTGGTGTAATTCCTCAGGTATGTATCAATCATCAATTAATTATTATTGTCTTATTATGTGTAAAAGTTGATAATCAAATCAATGTATGAATAGTATCTATTATAGTCTAATAGACATAATTATTAATTTTGTCTAAGAATAAAAAGTGATAATCTCTTTGCATATGTCTGTTTGATTCTGTTTTGACTCTTATATGAAGTAGCCATGAGCCCATGTGGTTTGTGGCATGAAAGGTCTAAACTGGACTAGTTGTCAACTTATTCCAATTTTCTCAAAATTCCCCTTAATATGTCTCGCGATGTTTTTTTATTTTTTGTTTTTTTTTTATCTTGTGGTGATAAATTGACCTTCTCGGAAGGGTTATTGTCTAATTGGTCATATGTCAATTTATAGCATTTACTGTTACAAGTAATCAAAAATGTTCCTTTTACTATGTATTTGTCCCATATTTAAATTCGGTTTGTGATCTTTCTGTATCCTGTCTATACATGTGAATACTCTTTAGTGATGCCAAGTGTGGATGCCCATTTTGATGAAACCTTGTCAAAGTTGTAGTTCTTGTGGATATATTTTACCAGAATTGTACTTTCCCTCTAGTACCCTATGTTGTTCCTTATGAAACATTTTGTGTTATAAACACTAGTAAATATCCAAAAACTTTGGAACATAATAGCATTGTTGAGATTATGGATAACTTATTCCAATTTTCTAAGAATTTCCCTCAACGTGTCTCGTGATTTTATTTATTTATTTTTTAAAATCTCATGATAAATTGACCTACTCGGAAGGGTTATTGTCTTATTGATCATATGTCAATTTATAGCATTTACTGTTATAACTTGTAAGTAAACAAAAATGCTCATTTACTATTTATTTGTCCCGTAATTTATAGTCCTTTTCTTAATTCGGTTTGTGATCTTTTGTATCCTGTCTATACATGTGAATACTCCATAGTGAGGCCAAGTGTGATGCCCAATTTGATGAAACCTTGTTAAAGTTAGTAGTTCTTGTGGATATATATTACCAGAAATGTATTTTCACACTAGTACCTTTATGTTGTTCCTTGTGAAACATACTTGTATGTTAATGTGGAGTTTTGTATTACTAAAACACTAGTGAATATCCAAGAATTAATAAGTGTTCTAGTTTGAACATAATAGTGTTGTTGATATTACAGTCTTACGGATACTTGGAGCAAATTTGTGGACTTAATCCTTTAAGCTGATATATATATATATATATATATATATATATATATATATATATATATTTTTTCTTTTTAAATTCGATTTTTTGTTTCTTTTGTAATAGGTGGCTAGTGCAACAGCAACTTTTGTGATGCTCTTCTCGTCGTCCTTGTCTGTGGTGGAGTTCTACTTTCTCCATAGGTTCCCATTCACATTTGGTATATTCCTTATCCAATCTTATCATACGTCGTCTACATCTATTGGGAAAATTCTCTAATTGGACCATAACTTTAGAGTCGTTTTAACTTCTGAAATACTGTTTTCGATTGTGTAAAAGGATAGAATGCAATAAAGCCAATTTATGCTAAAAAGAACTCTTTTACAGGCTCTCAATGATAACTTGACCTATTCACTACTATTTTCTTTATCTGGTATTTGTGGTCCGATGTTCTTTGATGATGATACGAAATTCCTTGCAGCCTTGTACCTCATGTCGGTTTCTCTTATGGCTGGCTTCTGGGGACAATATTTTGTGAGGAAACTAGTTGCTTTCCTTAAGCGAGCTTCCCTCATTGTCTTCATCCTCTCCGGTGTTATTTTTGCCAGTGCTTTGACAATGGGTAATTTTTTCTTTCAGTAACGAAATTCAAACCTGTATCCTTAATATATACTGGTAATCATCTTGTCATTGTAACATATTGTTCTTTCCCCTTTTAACTTATGAAATTCAATTTGTGCAGGAGTGATTGGGATTGAGAAGAGCATTCAGATGATAAATAATCACGAGTTTATGGGTTTTCTGGATTTCTGCTCGAATCAATGATCGTGAACGAGAGTTCATGGCTGTACAAATTGGATTATTTTAAAGTTAATCTGAACAGAAATGCAAAATTGAATTATTATTAATTAGTTGGCGTGGTTAGTATGTAAAGCAATGTGAAAATGTTGGTCAATGTCTTGTTGACGAACTACCCGGATCATTGCTGTGAATCAATAAGGGTATTCTTTGTTTGAATTGAGTGACAGCTACTAGTTGACACTATTAGCAGTCTTTAGTATAGCTGAAGTTTGATTGTAATTAGCTTCTTTTATTCATTCTGAAACTAGTCATATTGACTCATAGTATATCACATCTTTGCAACCCTCATTTATACAGATTTACAATTGTACAATGATTCAAGTTTTGATTTATGTATACCTATAATACTGAGGTTCAAAAAACCCTCATTACATAGTAAGAAATCGAATGATGCTATCATTTGATGGAGCAAGTATTGGGTGAGTTTGGCACTTGTGAAATGTTATAAAGTTTCTGCTTATAGAAATTAGAAACTGTAGGAAGCCATCTATAAAAGGCACTAGTACAGGTTATTGATTAGGTATAAGTGTATAAGCAATTCTCTACTATCAGCTATTTGGCGAGGGATTGATTTCCATGCTGAGATCTCATGTGTTTGGTGACTTTGGTCTCCCGAAATTATTGCCAAATTATTGGCGTTAAGTGCATCTACCTACCATAGTACCATATAGCTTGAAAAGTAGTTGGGCCTATCCGCTAAAAGCATATGGATTGAGCCAAGTGGCATAAAAGTCGTTTGAATTCGAATTCAATAAGATATACTCCCTCCGTTTTGTAAGTCGTATTTATAAAAAGATTGTTTTTAATAGTTTTGACTATACTATTACTTTATAGGCTCCATATTATGTTTTTTTTTAAAACACAAGCTTAGGGCTTGTTTTCATACGTTGAAATTCAGTTCACTTCAGTTCAGTTCAGCTTAGCTCAGTTCAGTTCAGTTCAGCTCCTAATTTCCTTCTCTTATAAAATATTCAGTTCAGTTCAGCTGAGTTATTGACATGAAAAGTAAATTCTCATGCTAAGCTACATTTGTGGATAATTATTTCATTTAAAAATTCCTAAGAAATAATGATCATAAATTGTTTGGTTTTCATAACTAATATTTGTAGAAGTATAGAAGACTAGAAGAGTGCAAGGTGCACACAAAGGTGGTGTTTTTTTTTAATTTTTATTTATTTATTATTATTTTTTTTCTCTTTTCATTTTAAAATCTTAAAATGAGTAAAATAAAAAGAAAAATAATAAACATAACCCTAAGGGCTATGCATAAGTAAGGGTGTAAATGAATCAAGCTGAACAATAAAGTACTCATGTCTGGGCTCGGTTGCAGCTTGTTCATGTACGTTTATTTAATAAATGAGTCGAGCTTGAACAAATTTTGAAGCTCGTTTAATAAATGAGCTTGAATACGAATATAGATATGCTCGTTCAGATAAGTTCATGAACAACTCTTTTATTTATGTTCATGAATAATTGATTTATTTACAATTGTTAATTTAGTTATTAAATTTATAATTAAGATACAATTATTATGCTAATTTTGAAAATTTCAAATATTAAAGGAAAAATTGCCCGCAATAATCCCACCTTTGGCCCATCCGCTGAAAATAATCCCACCTTTCGATTATTTTTTAATAATCCGACCTTTATACCTCTTCCGTTTTAAATGGTCCCAACCGGTCACCTAATTTGTTATTACAAGTTACTAGACACGTGTCACTATAGGAGTGGTCAAAAAATAAATTTTTTTTTTAAAAATAATTAAAAAAAAAAACAAAAAAAAAATCTAAAAAATCCTAAAACCAGAATCCGGCAGCCCCAGCCACCGGCTTTCCGGCCACCATCTCCTTCCCCTCCCCGAATCCGACCACCAAATCCCTTCCCCTTCTCGATTCCGGCCACTCCCTCCAAGTTTTCAGCCGGCCCGACTCCAAACCACCAAATAGCAGCGCCACTACTACTCCTTCGCAAACGCGCAGCCCCGGCCACAGACGCAAATCCGCCCAGGCCACAAACACGCTACTGCTACTGACCTCCCCCATCCCCCGATTCTGCCCAGCCAAACTCTCCCGTCCCTCGATTCCCCGACGTCGAATTCCCCTGCCTGATTCATCCCGTTTTCTGGGATTTATTGATTTAGTTTGGTGGGTTTTCGAATGGTTGAGTCTATTGGTTTATGGGGTTAGGTTGGCTGCGTGGGTGGGTGGGTGGGATTCCAGTCAACCCGATCTCCGTGGCGGTGGTTTCGAGTCTAGGGGGTGCTGGTTGTAGGGTTTGGGTTTGGGTGGTGGTGGGGATGGTGGTGGCTTAGGTGATGGTGTTTTTTTTTAATTTTTTTTTTTTACTTTTTTTTAACTTCTTTTTTTTTTTGTTTTTATTATTTTTATTTATTTTTTGACGAATCAAGTCGCTACACGTGTCAATTAAACTTAAAAAAATAAAAATTACCTACTCAACCGGTTCCTGGTAAAATGGGACCATTAAAAAAGATAAGGGGGTAAAGGTGGGATTATTTAAAAATAATCCAAAGGTGGGATTATTTTTAGCGGATGGGCCAAAGGTGGGATTATTCTGGGCAATTTTTCCAATATTAAAAGTATAAAGCTCATTTATTGGAGAAGCTTGATTATAATTAAGTTTGTTCATGAAAGGCTTGTTAAATAAAAGAGTTGTTCACGAAATGTTCGTGAACATATAGTGTTTATATGAACCGAGCTTGAACATATTTTTGAGCTCACTTAAAAGCTCGGGATCGTGCTCGAACTCGTTAAATGAACTTGAACATGAACAAGCTAATGCTCATCGGCTCGTCTCATTTACACCCCTATGCATAAGAAGCTAAAAAAAAAAATATTAAGGATAAATTACCATCAATTACACCGATGCATGAATGTTCACCCGAATGTATATAAAAGATGTTTGAGGAAAGGTAGCCTATATAGGGCTACAGGTGATTTAATATTTCATGTTTTGTGAGAGGTTTTGATATTTATGAATTTCTAAGTTCTCCGCTTTTATCTTATTGTCAACCAAACAAATGTCCACTTACAAGAGTTACAACTCAGTGAATTTTTACTTCCCACGTCATTGAAGATAAACCAATCAAATACTAAGGTATATATAAGACATGTGTAACAAGTTTTAACAAGTTTTATTTTTTATTACTAAATTGTTATATATATATATATATATATATATACATATATATATATATATACATATATATATATATATACATATATATATATATATATATATATATATATATATACATATATATATATATATATATATGGAAAAATTGCCCGGAATAATCCCACCTTTGGGCCGTCCGCTGAAAATAATCCCACCTTTACCCCCCGATCTTTTTTGATGGTCCCAACCGGTAACTTAACTTGCTGTAGCAAATCACTTGACACGTGTCGACACCCGATTAGTCCAAATAATCACTACGTGAAAAAACGCATTTAGCACCGGTTCAAACCCGGCCTAAGGCACTGTAGACACCAAATTTTGATCCCCAATTTTCCATATTTTTTTTTACTTTCAATTCACTAATAAATTTTGTGTTATTTCATAATTATAATAATAAGATCTGATTTTGCTAACGACAACCGCAATAATTAGACATAAGAGACAAATTCAAGTAGTGTTTATTTATAATTTTGGAGTATACAAAACTCTTACAATTTGTACTCCTAATTTACGAACAAAATACGAGATTAATTCGAAGCATAACTCGAACCTTGTACACTCCGTACCGGGAACTTCAAGTCGTCATTTATTCATGATTATGAAAATCATTAACGCCATTAGTAGCACCACTAACGCCATGATCAAAGCTAAATATAAATTTAGCACTCGAAAATGCTCGTCGAACGGAGATGGAGCTTGACGATTTTGGTTGCCGGGAGCCATGGAAACCGAAGAGGAAAAGGCAAGGGGTGTGTTTTTTGAGTAAAGGGTGATTTCGGATAAGGGAAATCTCCCTTTTATAAGGGATAAATCTTATCCGTATTTTTGTCGTATCCCAATTGTATAATCGTTTAGTCTAATAATAGTAGTAAGTGTATCTTTTAAAAATAACATAAAATAAAAACAATGTTGTTACCAGTGACATATGTAATAATCATGTCGTTTGACATATCCTGGTCAATAGTATCAAATTTTGACCCTTTAGTCTGTACATTTTTAAAACCGTGACCATTTCTAAAGTATCACTTTCTAACCCCTAATAAATTTTTAGTACTACTGATTCTTTTTTATCCTATTGTTATTATAATTATTCTACTATTTTTATATTATAAGTGGGTTCATCATATGTTATGTAAATAATTGTTACATTGTTGTTGGATTTTGTTTCACGATATGCCTAACCCATTAACATATTCATGGCTTTTGTTCCTTTATAATTTTATTATTTAAAAAAAAAAAAGGAAAAATACAAATCATAAAGGACAAATTAGCATATTTTGATTATGTAAAAGAATGCAAAGCATGCATGCATTACACTAAGCTATTACCAATGCTAACAAAGTCACGGTTTTCCCCCCTCCCCAACTTATCATTTTTATTTTTTTATTGTGTAATTTAATTTTTTTTATTTTTCACTCATAAAATGCATTTTTGTTAGATTTCACTTTGTTAATAACGTAATGCTACTACCTTATATTTCATCTTCTTCCTTCCTATTCAACTTCCCACCAAAACACCATTACCACTTACCTTCATGAGTCATCTTTTCTCTGTTTCACACACTCAGAAATAACAAGTGTAAGTATGCATGCTATTCCTCTTACGGGTTATTGCAATGACGACAATATTTGACAGTAAAAGAGTGGCTCCAAGCAAAGATACCTCTGCCATTACCACTCATTTGATATGTCAAATCTCTACAGAAAAAGAAAATGGTAAGCCATGGTTGTAATTTAGCAACGAGAATCAGAAAATGGTGTGATATGACAATACGTTGTATCACTGAGCTGTGTTTCTTCCCAAACGGTAAGGTGATATGACTATCCACAATCAATGGCAAACAACTTTTTTTCTTGTTATTTTTTGATAAGTAGGTGGTGTAATAGTCGTATTTTGCTATGGTAAGTTTAATATACGAAGAGTAAGTACACTCTTCAAAGGAAAGTAGTACCAATTAACCATTGTATTCAAATTATATTAGTACTTTTTATTATTTTTAGTCATTAATAATATTGTATTTTGTTCAGTCAATAGTAATTAAGTTTTACATAAAGTAGTAGGCTATTCTATTTGTCCTCTACCTCATTAAGACGATTTTTGGTTATAATTTCTACCTAACTCTTGTATTCGTACGTGTTTATTTCGTATAACAGTATATTCTCTGTATTTTGTATTTTAGCTCCCATTTGCTCCCATATATATACCACCCCACTCTTCACGAAAGGGGGGGGGGAAATTATCGAAGAGAATAGTTAAGAAAGGAGCTAAAAAAAAAAAACTCATAAAAGAAGTCTAAATTATTTCAACACTATAATTAGATTAAAAAAAAAAAGGTAATCAAAATTTTTATTTTCAGTAAAAAAAGAAAAAGAATATAAAAAAAATTGTAGAAGGACTTGGCCTAAAAAAAAAATTAAATCGATCATTTTGACACTGCCTTGACTAATTCCTCAAGATAGCTACTCAAAGCCAAAGGTAATATCTTCTTTATTTTCATTTGTGATTTCATATTATTTTTTACATACATTTACTAACTTTTCTACTTTTGTGTGTTCCATAACCTCCTAGGGCACTATACGTGTCGGTTTCCTAATTTGGAAACCAAGTAGAATTTGACCGACCGCGAGCGAGTTTGAGAGTGAGTATATATGGTTTGTTTGATTTTTTTTCTTGTATGTATCATCCTTATGTAGAGTATGAAATGGAAGCAATGTTAATTGTACAAAATGCATAAGGAAGCTCCAAAGAATGAATGATGGAATTCTAGCAAGATAGCATTTTCGACTACTTTTTTTTTATTATGCAAAAAATCGTTTTTCATCATAAAATTAAATTTTTTTTTTTTACAGTAAGATTATGTATTTAGGAGTGTATGTGACTTGGAATTTTATAAAAATAAATTTTAACCAACTCACAAAAAATCAGACATGAAGACATAGTAACACTACAAATTTCTTACTACAGGTCTGTCTATTTGCCAATTTTCGACCAATATCCTTTTTTAATAATAAAATTTGAATTGAATATCTAGAAATAAGATTCCTTAAGCTTTATAAGTTGGGGTCACACGTTCCCATAGGATAAATACTCTATTTTTTTATGATTTTTACAAAACAAGGTATCAAAATGATAAACTGATTTGAGACTGTTTTCCCCAACCAAGCATACTCTTTTTATTTGGCATATCAAATGACTTCTAAAAAGGGGGAATTTTCTACAGAGAATCTATATGCTTGTCCTTAACATACCATTAAAAGGATCATGCCAGTTTCGAAGTACTTTGACCATTATCACCCAATTCCCCATGAACGTCCCAAACCGGAGTGTTTTTTTAAGAAAATTCATTATCTTTCATTTCAACAGCTAGATGAATCCCAATTTTTGATATGTTATATAAGACTTATAGAAATTTCCAAAGATCTATCATATGGTCAAATCCGACTGTTAGAACATGAGTTATGGTGTCCGAAATATTAGAGACACTTTAAACCCTTAAGCTTTTTAAGGAAAAATGGAATGAACATTATTATATAATTTGTGTCACCCTATCATGTATAACTCTGGTTTTCTTTTTTAGTCATTTGAGGAATTTATAAATTACTCATGCCTCAAGTTGATATTAATCCAAAAAAGAGACACATTTGTATCACTTTAAGACTAACACTTTTTTTTTTTTTTTTTTTTTTTTAATTTAAAAAAAAAAAAAAGTCTTCTTCATTCTATGGCTATATGAAAGGAGCATTATAAATAATTCATTTAGTTTGGAATAGAATGTCTTATAATTTTTAAATAAATCTTGTTTAAGTTTTAATTCCATCATCGTTCGGAAGAGCAAAATTTCCTTATGCATTTCTTAATAAAGAGACAACTAACTTTCAATTAAGCAAAATATGGCCTTGCATGCTTGTATCATTTCATTAATAAAATAAATCTTTCGAGTTATGGTTTATGGCTTATATTTAAATAAGAGGGTAAAGTTGAATATTCAATCATGATAGGTTATAAGATGATCTATTTGCCGCAGAGAATTATGCTTTTAAAGTTTTATTATCTCTGATAGATCGCTTACTTAATCTAACATGATTAAGGTTTTCACATATACTACCTATCATTCAGATTTAAGCCATATAGAATGTCCATTCTGCGTAAGTCAATTTCATACAATCTAAACACATTTCCTTCATATTCTTCTCAAATTCATACCAAATAAAATTCCTTTTTTAGCACACTCAAATAAGCCCACACAATCTCTTTCTGGAAGTTGGTCAACCCTAAATAAAGTCGTTAATTGAAACGCATTTTACAAACAAAATCATTCTCCTCAAAGAAACTCCTATGGTGTCGCTGATTCTAGTGACTTCCTCAACCTTGATAAATTGACCTCCACCTTGAAAGCAAGATTGCTCAACCTCATTCAAATGACCCTATATGGATCGACCACCTCTCCTAAAAAAAAAATAATATAAACATTCTTGAAACCTCGTATGAAATTTCGACCATGTATAAATGGACGTCGTAAGAACTACGTAGGGTTTTGATCCGGGAGTGGATTCAAATCCCACAATGAACGGTACGTAGTGCAACTTTAATGCTAAACCCACCATATATCGTAAGGTTTAATTCACTTTTATTTTACATTTGAGTGTGATTGACAATGTGGAAATTTTCATGTTTTTATGCATTAGTTTAAGGAAAAGTATGTGAATAATCATAACCAATTAACAACGTATTAGTAAGAGCCTGTTCGTTAGAACAGAGGAAGAGACGAGTTCCAAACGTTCGATCTTCCTAACTTATACCCCGTACCTAGATTTTTGATTTTCCTAAGACCATACTTATATAGTGCCTCATCTAATGGAGTCAATGTCGTTTTCTATTTGAAAACGATCATAAACAAAAGACCGTCTCTATTCGGGCAAAAATAGAGTGGCAACTCTAATTTTTATTTTTTTTTAGTCAAATTATCGACTTACGTGGGATTTTGACTTCTAGTTTTAATTAGTCAGAAAATGGGTACCACAGGCTGGCGACTCTGCTGGGGAATTTTTTAAAATTCTAAGAGGTATAAACCTGAAAATACGTTGCCTAAATAAGAAAGCATATATACACATATATATAAACTTATATGTTATATAATGCTATTGATTATGGTTATTCGCATGAAGTGTTTCTTTTTTGACATCATGATTTATGTGAAAATATGTGTCTTTATTTGTGTATGCTTATGTGATCTGCGTCCGCACACGAGCACCGAATTTGTCGTAACCTAAGCTCTGAGCTGCTAATTTGCGGTGTTCAGAGAGTTTAGATAATTTATAATGAATTAAGGACGTAAACCTGTATCCGTGCGTTAATTACAATCGGCTATGCAGGAACGTTCAACCTCGAAAGAGGCCATCTGGTTAATTATTACCTTAAATGAATAATCCTCTTAAATAGTGTGTTAGGACACACGGACAAATGCATGCTTGATTTTATAACATGTTCCTTCGTTTGTGATTATTATGATTCTTGCATGTCAAATCATTTTCATAAGTATTTTTTATGAGTACTAGTTTTCATCTCCTACTTTGATTACCATCTCTTTAAAAGCATTACCTGCTTTCTTTGCATCCCATGCTCAATTTTTTTAGTCATTTTTTTTCTTTTTTTAATCTGACCATTTTATCTTTCTTCTCCTTTTCCTATTAAAACCACAATAAAATTAACTTAATTTAACTGGAAAATCACTAAAATCCCGAGTGCTTGGCCTAGGCTATGAAACCTTAGAAGATAAGTCTTTCAAGTCCCTAAACCGCAGGGGTAAAAGAAGAATAATTTCAATAATTCCCGATTCGACATTTTTGTGAACCTTTGTGTTCCTTCTTAGCGTCATCCGCCTTCAATTAATTGCGAATTTCTATAATCATGAAAAAGTCTTTCGTTGTTATCCTTTCTTTCCAAAAAAAAAATAATAATAAAATGAAAGAAACAATTTTTTTTATGTAAGTGATACTTTTTCATTTCCCGCTAATTTTTATTATATGTTTATCACCACTCAAACTATTGATACTGATAATGCTCTTATATGAAATGACAGGTATATATATTTTCATTTCAAACAATATGGGATTCAATGCACCACGGAACAAGCATGGAAGTAATGGAGGGCGATGGACATCAATTAACCCCATTTGCTTTGAAAAATGTGAATCTATGAAGGATATGTACTATCGTCTCAAGACACAAGGGTTCATTGAAGCAAAACATTATAATTGTATTTTGCCATCTCCCAAAGTAAACATGGGGAAATACTGCTCTTACTGCCATGACTACGGGCATGACATAGAAGGTTGCTTCGATGTGACACATGTGGTGCAACAACTAATTGATGACGGAAAGATCTCAATCCCAAAAGGATGGATCCCACCTATATTGTCCTTCACTAATGCCGATTTACCAAGGGTCATCAATTTTAGCCAACCCTTGTGTGTTACTTTGGGGTGTAATTATCGCCGGATTTCAGGCATTTTGGTTGATAACAAATCGAATTTTAACATTTGCTCTAAAGAGTCCTTATGTAAGTTAAGACAAAAAAGTGTGCCTTTGGGAATTTCTAATGCAATCATAATTACACATGATCACGTCCCGAGAAAGGAAATAGGGACCATTAATATGCAACTACGACATGAAGATTGGTTATGTGATGTAGAGTTTCAAGTGGTTGAAGCTCCTATCAACTTTCCTCTTATTTTGGGAAAACCATGGCTCCACGACACTCAAGCTATTGCTTCTTCTCTTCATCAAAAAGTAAAATTCTCAACACCGAAAGGAGTGATGGTTATCCATGGTGATATACCAACGGCAAGGATACCCCCAGTATACTGTAACGTGGTCAGGTCAATAGAAAACCCAACACTTCAACATAATCAGTTGAAATCTCGAAACAGGGGAAATGCGATCTCATTATGGGAGTTGATCTCTGACTCGCCAACTCATCGAGATGCACTCATTTGTCAATTAAAGACAATCACCACTGATATATTTGAGGAATCAACCAACACCAAAGCATTTATGTCCAAGGACATACTATGCAATCGAGAATACACTCTTTCGGTAATTGAGCTAGATTTTGCTATCCTAAAGGCAAAAACATCAAAAGATGAGAAGGATTGTCCTAAAGTATCTGCTATTGGTAATTCAGGAATGAGTCGCAACCATTTTGATCTCCACCGACCATATTCTGATCAATTGGTTGATTCATTTGACACCATACTACCCGAACATGAATCTTATGCTGGTGTTCTGTGTCAGGGGAATAGGCTTAGTGAATCTTCAATGATTCTCCAACTTCAAACCAATCATCAAGAATGGACATTCACCGAAGCTGATTTACCCCCAAACCCATGGCATACGCGAGAACTACACATCACGCTAAGACATGGACGAACCTACATAAATCACATATTGGTCGACAATGGGTCTGCATTAGACATATACTCTCGAGAATTCCTTTATAGGTTGGGATACACGGATTCTTTTATCAATCCTTTGTCTTACACAATCCTTGGTTTTGATGATACTCCATGAGAAGTAACTGGGTACATCATTTTGCCTTTAAGTTACGAGACCATGGTTTTCTCTGTCAGATTTATGGTCATCAATTGTCCGACTTCATATAACCTACTCTTAGGACGACCTTGGCTACACGAGTATAAAGGGGTCGCATCGACTCTCCATCAAAAAGTAAAGTTGGTAACGCCACTTGGAGTAATTACATTCCCGGAGACTTTACAAACGAAGCGTATAGTTGAGGATGGATCAACCCTCAAAGGTATAGTGTGGGCAATATCTTCATTTTGATGGAAAGTAAGCAACCCAATCTGTATGACAAGATGGAAAGGGATTCTACAACGACATCAAGCGAAACAAGGGTTTAACACATCGAAGTTACAAGCCTTGAAATAAATAAAAAAAAAAAAACGCCATCGACGGACTATTTTATGTATTATGTATTTATTTTCCAGTTAAAAAAAAATGTATGATTAGTAGTAAGAGAACCAAAAAAAAAATATATATATAATAGTAATGAGGAATAATAACATGTTTCCTAGAGCTACGTTTGGTCCTAATTCCTGAAGAACATCCTTGTTTCGGGATACGTAGGCAGCCTTCGGGCGCGGCCTTTGCACTTATCAATTTTTTGTTGTTTTAGGATTCGCGGTGCTAAAGCTTTGACAATTGACGTTACCATCCTAATAAAGTCTTCATATGTAACAGGGACACAGGCCCTATTTCTATTTCTGTCTCTCTTTATAAATACTTTTTGCAAAGCGGGAAATGAAAAAGTAGAAAGAACTTTTTAACAATGATTAAGTAATTCGCGATTGTACCCCATTGTTGAACCAATCCTCTTTTTTTTTAATAAAAAAAAAGTCTTGAGGATGGCCAAACCCGTAGTTAATTTAGATAATTTATTTACGTAAAATGAAATTCTTTATTCATTCATTATTGACCAAAGCACATGTGTTAAGTGGACCAAAAGCTAATAAGGACCAATTAGAATTTTAGTGGAGGGAGGAATTTTAAACTCTTCATGATGACCCCAGGGGAATCTTTGACAGTACTCAGCAAGAAATAAAGCCCCTTTTAGATCCTCCTGCAAGAAATGTCGTATACTAATCTCCCAATCATGTGAGCACATCATTTGGAGTATGTCGCATAACATTAACTCAACCTCTGTGGTGGAGATGTCTAAACTAGCCAAGACTAGATTATAAATGCCAACATCTACCAGCACTTCTAAATGCTTCACTCGTAGCAGGCGAGCCTTTTTTAAACCTTGTTGTAGTAATGATAAGACAAAGAGTGATAGGCCAGGCCCTTTAACTTTAGAACCGAACCCGACCACCCAGTTCTCCTCAGCATTCCGTAATGTGAACCCACCCCTACTTTTGAATGCACCATCGGAGATAGCTGCAAAGGAGAGTGTGTAAGGTTTTGAGTGCACCCAAGGATCAGTTATTCGTTCCCTTGAAAATATATCCATTAAAGAAAAAAGACCCCTTTGGCCTATTGTCCATAATGTTTCGGGAATCACGAATGAAGGAATTCTGGATTCCGGTATTTTTTGGAGGAAACTTTCTTTAAAACGCAAATAGCTCGATGGCCCACCCATTGCTGCCTTTAAGCGATCATGAGAAGCAAAATCCGATAAATTTAACCAGGCCTAGTTAGCTGAACTTTGGCTCGGACCCTTCCCTTCTCGTAATAGAACCTCTGAGGAAGTCCTACGATGCGAAACATAGGCAGATAAACTTATTGAATCTGCAGTCACTTGGTTCATAGAAAAGAAACATGTTTCGCCCCATAAGAATAAGATTGGTGGGAGAGAGCCGGACCCGCGGAAGACTGAGTATGTTCGAATACCAAAACCCTTAGCCACCTCTTCGCCTATTCTAGGGCCCGAAAGAAGAAGCACAAAACAAGTAGGTTGGTATGTTTTGAGTAGCGTGAGGAGATGACCGGGAAGTCGAGTCATAGGTTGATCTCAAACATCCCACAACAACAACCTAAGTGCCCTAGGACTCGTAAGGTTGACGGGTAATGGGGATGTAGAGCTAGAACTCTCTCCGGAGTTATGAGGAAAAGGGAGTGTTTTGTGACTTATGATGGCCAAAATAGAGTAAGTCAAGCTTAAAGGAAATTGTAGACTTAGAGACATGGCTAAAACCGCAGTGTCTGCCACAATTAGAACTAAGGTCTCTGAAGGATCACTCATACGAAACGTTTGAGAGAAATTACCTACCAACACAGGCCTCACCAAAGGGGTAGGAGAAGTAGTTGTGGGGAGAATTTGGTTAGAAAATCCCGTAGGAGAATCAACGACTAAGCGGTCCTCCAGCGACATAGAAGCAAGAGCTGCTTCATTTTCCCTATCCCTTAAGTTTTGAAGAGAAGGAGTAGGGTCTTCTGAGAAAAATTGGATTAACCTCCTCACACGGGATGAACGGGAACTTTGAGGAGGCAAGTTGAGATCCATGAGAAATATTCCTATATAATAAAAAAGGTTTTTTTTTTTTTTTTTTTTTTTTTTTTTTTTTTTTTATGAGTTCTTTTTTATCGTGTAGGAGGGATAAGGTTACATTATGTGTAAGGTAAGTGATGAACTTATATATAGGCTAGAGTTTGTACTGGACCCACCGATAGCGTGTCACGAAATTCAAGACATAAGGAGATAACAAACAAAATCTCCAAACTTCTAACACAAGCTAGAGGAAAACCTATGAATCCCGACAAAACTTCTCTTTTTGGAAAAGGGGAATCTTTTCAAATAAGTTTACATAATCATATTAATTGGTATTTTAGGTGTTCATCTCTCAGTTAAATATTCATTAGTCGTATTTTTTTTTATGTTTATCATGAATACTAACATCTTTCCTTTTTTTTTTCCTTTCTTATCACATTATCATGTCATTTTCGTTAACAGGAGTTCTATATGGACCCGTGCTGGATCTAGAATTGTTCGTCAAGCCCCTTTTAATTGTAGAAGATCCCTTTATGCAGAGTTCTCCCCTTGCTCGATATCAGTCATATTCTCCTCCCCCAGCTGTAGTATCATGGCTGGAACTTCAAACAATGAGCAACAAATTTCGAGCTTCAGCTTAGATCCTTTCGTGGAACTTAAGGGGATGATGCAAGCCATAATCGAACGACAAGATACTGTAGAGAAAACTGTGGTGAATTTCATAAAACAAAACACACAGATGCATCCTAATGTGCCAGAATCGGAGGTAGCCTCACCATTCCCACTGGAAGTTGGAAACAATGACAGGAAAATTCCCACCAAGATTGAAGAGGAAATGACCAGGATGAAAGAAGTGTTGAAAGGTATCACTCAGGCCGAACCATGGATGGACATCCATGGGCTAACTCTCTTTCCTAAAGCGCGCCTCCCATATGGTTTTAAGATGTCTGTTCTTTCACACTTTGACGGAACAGGAAGTCCTACCAACTTCTTAAAACTCTATGTTGGCGCTATGAGCCCTTGGGGTGTAGATGAACCATTGATGGCTCAGTTATTTCAAGAATATCTTGATAGAGCTGCTTCAAATTGGTTTTTGAATCTGGAAAATTCAAAGAAATCCACTTGGGCCGACATAGTGAGAGAGTTTTCCAACCAATATAAATACAATGAGGAAATTGATATCACGAGAAGGGATTTGGAGACAACTGCACAGAATATTAATGAAACATTTTCTTCCTTCATTACTAGATGGAGAAATAAAGCAGCTAAAATGATAAATAGGCCGAATGAAGAAGAGCAATTGCATATGATTGTGAAAAATCTCCTTCTTGTATATCAAAAGCAGATGGCATATCAATACTTCCCCTCTTTTAAAGCTCTTATCTCAACTGGTTCATTGGTTGAAGACGCCATAAAGAAGGGAGAGATCAAGAAGGAAGACTTTAACAATGGCAACTCATATAGTTCAAGGTTCGGGGCTAATAAGAAGATCACCAATAATGATGCATCTGCTTCAAAGCCTACCAACATGATATACAACATTGGGGCAACCTCGGCATTTCAACTCCGACCCCAAAGAGAATTCACTCCTTTAAATATGACATATGCCCAGGCATTCTCCAAACTAAAAAAGGCCAATCTCATCCAACCTTTGAACCCAAGACCTCCACCAAGGAACCCGCCACCAACGTACAACCCAAACAAACATTGTGAACTTCATCAAGGAGCCGGGCACGACATTGAAAGTTGTACGACATTCAAGCATCGACTACAAGACTTGATAGATGGTGGAAGGCTCTCTGTTGGAACCTTAGCCAACAAACCAAATAACACGCAACCCAGCATCACAAATAACCCCCTTCCAAATCACAAACCCCCTACCTCCATAAATGCCATCTCTACCAACACAAATGATTTTGACCCAACCCATCCAATTGATCACTAGAAATGAATCTTGTGAATGTGAAGCACCAGTGACTGAAATAGGCAGGTGTCTAGATAATGAACTTGCTTCCCATAGAATCATCAAGATAAGAGGTCATAACTATACCCTCCGCAAGGATCCTTTTGCTATGATGTGTGGGGCTATAGATTACGACAATACATACTTTATATTGGACCGTGAGGAAGATGAAGATGCTGCACCTGTAATGGTTATTGTTGAAAGAAACACGTGAGCTTATTTCTCCACTCCAAAAAACTATAGGCACCCTATATGCCTTGATGACCTTAGTGATGATGAAGTAGTGGAAGTATCCCATTTAACTCGAGCAGGTCGACACTTCAAGCCCTCTTACCTTGAAGAAGATAATCCATTAGATGCTTTACGAAGAAAAGAAAAAGGGAAAGAACTAATGGTAGATGAAGTCAACATAGAGGATGATGCTATCAAGCGAATGAAGGAGGTCAATGCTAATGTTTCTATATGGAAGTTGCTTATGCACTCTCAACCTCATCGAAGCGCGGTCCTTAAGCATTTGAATGAAGCTTCGGTTGACCCCTCTATTACTCCAGATCAGATTGTAGGCCTTATTCATGGTGTAGACCGTACTCTCATGTTCACGGACGAAGATCTCCCCGAAGTTTCAAACCATAATAATTCATTACACATCACTGTTCGATGCAATGGATGGATGATACCTAGAGTCCTTGTGGATAACGGATCTGCAATCAATGTATGTCCCTATCGAGTGCTCACTAAGCTTGGTCATTCAAAAGATGATTTGGCACCATCAAGCCAAGTGGTTCGAGCCTATGACAACGCCACCAGAGAAGTTTTGGGTTCCATCAAATTACTTATAGAATATGGCCCAATGGCTAGGAAAGTAGACTTCACAGTGATTGACATCAAAGCATGCTTTAACTTCTTGCTAGGAAGACCTTGGTTACATGAAAACAAGGCTGTAGCCTCAACGTTACATCAAAAAGTGAAAATAATGACCGATCAAGGAGCGGTAACCATCCCCGGAGATCCAGATATCATGAACATCTCACCTATCGGGAAATCCGTGCTACACCTAGATGAAGAAGAAGGGAGTCGCTTGGATGGTTTTAATGTCTTTTGCATTCAAAGTGGTGGGTGGATAGAGGTATCTGATGAGGATAGTAATGAAGAACCAGAGGACCCAATTGAGATCCTAGAAGAAGGCGATGAACCTCTGTATCAAGAAAAGGAAGAAGAACCTAGAACCCCAGAGGATAGAATTAACAATGAGCAACAAGAGCGAGAAGGAGAGTCGTGGACTAGCAGCGATAGTCGTGCAAATAGCAATGACGCACGCGATGACTTTGATTTATATTTTGATGTTCCAATGTTTAGAGTGCCAATTTGCCCAGAAAAATTAATTTTATTTCCGGGCTATAAAAATGAACCAAGATATCAAGATCTACCAAAGTTAGAAAAATTTGATGGCACAGGTGACCCAATGATCCATCTCTGTAAGTTCGTTAATGTCCTTGCTCCCTTGGATGTCCCAGAAGAACACCTCCCTACATTATTTGATCGTAGCTTGGAAGGCGCAGCGTTATCTTGGTATTACAGTTTTGAACGCATTGGTGAAGCAACTTGGAATGAGATATCACAAGCTTTTGTTAATTGGGCTTATAATTTTAGTCAAACGGACCCTCAGAAATTGGTCTTAGTCACAACCCTACAGACAAATCAAGAAACTTTCTCTCACTTCTGCTCTCGATGTTCTGTTGTACGATCCAAGCTCCGAAATCCTATCACAGATAAAGAGTTTATGCTCATCATGCTTAAGAACCTTAATGATTTCTATTATCGTCAAATGGTTATAATGAGATACAATATTCTTGGGCATATGGAACAACATGGGTTCGATATCGATTTATATAAATTACTAGACCATAGATCAAGGGTCAATCCATGTGCCGATACATCTAACAGAAGATCATTTATAGAAATTAATGAGCCTCTAAGTGCGGTGTATCGTTGTTTGCACAGGCAAGGCCTTATAAGAACAAAGGGATACGTATGTGCAATCCCGCCACCTGAAGTAAATATGGAGAGATACTGTAGTTATTGCAGTTAGTTTGGCCATACAACTGATTCATGTTATGATCTTCGATGCTCTATCCAAGACCTCATTGATCGTAGGATAATCGACCCAATCCACACAAGGCCTAGGACTGGACACAATCTTGTGCGACGTTTTTCATCGCAACAATGGTCATCTCAATCTGCAATATTTCGAGGATTACTCGATGAAGGCGCTATTAAACCACTTCCTCGACGACCTGGAGCCAGCCCTATAGGAGTAGACCTCCACAAATATTGTCATTATCACCAACTTCACGGTCACGACACCGATGGATGTCACGCTCTTCGCTTGCGCATCAAACATATCACCAAGATATCATATTTGAGTCGTAAAAGGTTAATATCCATTAATGTCTTATCAACTTCTAATGATGAAGAAGACCCTACGAGTCTCATGACATACGATCCTCTAAGTGAAGAAATGGGACGGATGAATGTGAATGAACGGTTATCTCCAGCACCACAATCCGATGGATCATCCAGTGATGAAGAACCCTTTTGGATGAAAGATGAGGAATTTGTCGTGTCTGCGGATGGAGAAGATACACCCGCAACAAAAGTAGCTTCTATTCAATCAATCATGGAGCCACATATCTTTCTAAGACGGATCGACAACGAAACCAAGAAAGCATGTACTCAAGTATGTAAAGCATGGGCTAGATGGTTGTATAAAATGAAGCAGGATGGTTATGATGAAGAACCTAGCGAAGGTTCAAGACATTAACAAAGAAATAATCATGATCCACACTTCCGTTCATTCTTAGCCAACCTCGTTTAAACGCAACTTCTAGAAAAACCCACCAAAAAAAAAACCAAAAAATAGAAAAACCCACAAAAAAAAAACCAAAAAAAATAGAAAAACCCACAAAAAAACCAAAAAAATAGAAAAACCCACAAAAAAACCAAAAAAATAGAAAAACCCACAAAAAACCAAAAAAATAAAAAATCCACAAAAATGTCTCCTTTTACTACCCTAAGAACTACGTGCAGCTTGATCCCCCATGGCACACTATAACACTGAAACTCCTATAATCACCATACCCTTCATTACTTCCTTTTCTCACCACGCCATTGGGGGTACGTAGGCAACTCAGGCATGAGTTCAGCTGCTCAAACACAAAACCAACCTTCCACTTTATATGTGTATTGCAAACAAAATAGAGATTATGCAGAATTTGGACTCGTACAAAGTACAAGGAGATACGCAAGCACGTAAGAAAATTGTTGAATTTCTTGACATCCGCCGAAGAAAATTATTAAAGGGATACAGACCCATGTTCTACATCTTTGTCCTTTATTTTATTTTTTTCAAAGTTGGTATAACATGAGAGATGAACACCTATAAACTCTTTTGTTAACTTAGATCACTTCCCCTTATTGATTAATCATAATACATCTCCGTGTTTACATACCAAAATGGTTTCAGTAGCATGGCTAAATGTCAAACAATGAGCGAGTTCTAACATCTTGGGTACCTGGTATGTAAAGAAGCATCTAATCTAACACCTTAATCAACGGCCCTTACTGACCTTTTCTTTCCTTTATTAAAACGTCATTTACTTTTTTTCCAAACAAAAAATTCATATATATGCATTTCTTAAGTTTCTTTTTTTTTTAAAAAAAAAAAAATTCTTATTTGGCATATGAATTTGCATGTTCATACATATCTTTTCTTTCCAACTTTGGTTGACTTTAATACCCCTTGTATAGGTAACCACCCAGGATAAACAGACGTCTGATTTGGAAGCCTTCTCTTTACAAATATGACCAATCCCTCTCAACAAACCAACCTTTCGGGCCGACTAGAAAATCCCATCCTAAAAAACCAAGGTTTGATGCCCCAGCCACTTACTAAGGGTCTACAATTAATGATGAAAATGGGTTATATACCTGGTCAAGGTTTAGGTCGAAACAATGAAGGAAGGAGGGACCCTATCCCCATCATTGACAAGAAGAATCGCCATGGTTTAGGATATGATCCTAGCCACGACTTTCACACTCACAAAAGATCATCTTTAACACTCAATGGACAGTTCGTTTTACAAAATGATACCGAACCATACCATGAATTCCCTGAGCCATGGTATGACTTTGCCTCACAAAAAATACTCCCTGGACTGGAAATCTTCTTCGCTGAGGCTAGAGACGAGGATGTGGTAGAAAAGTGGTTTTACGAGAAGCCTAAACAAAAGGAATACATTGATTGGATAGAGTACTTGAAGCATGGTGTTCTGAGAAATTTATTTTCTACAAAATTTGGAGATATTGAAGACATAGATCCATTATCACTCATAGTACCAGTTGAGAGTGATGTTCAACTCCAAATGAAAACCGAAAAGACCCAAAACCAACCCTACCTAAAAGACCCTTCCCTTAAACTTTTTTAAAAAATGAATGAGATTCATTTCTCCCACTCAGATGGCTATGAAACGGATAGTTCTTCATCCAACCAACTTTCCCTCCACACACAATCTGACTTTTCTGATCATGAAGACTTTGAAGCTCTTGTAGAATCTAAACATGTTTGTATGCAAGAAATTAATGTTGATTATCATGAGTTATCTGACAATGAATCTTTGAATGAGCCTAAATCATGCATGACACCTATAGAAGAGTCCATAGTCATAGATATAGGCATAGAAGGTGACATAAGAGAGGTTAAATTAGGATCTTCCCTATCCCCTGAAGAACAAGTTGCATTCATTTCATTACTTAAAGACTATGTAGATGTGTTTGCATGGTCATACGCCGATATGCCAGGTGTGGACCGTAACATAGCTGAACATCGTATTCCTCTTTATCCAGACAGCAAGCCAAAACAACAAAAGTTGCGAAGAATGAAGCCAGAAGTCAGTGTTAAGGTCAAAGAGGAGATCCAGAAGCAGCTTTATGCAAAATTCATTCGACCAATTAAACACCCCGAATGGTTGGCTAATGTGGTGATAGTTCCCAAAAAGGAAGGAAAGGTTCAAGTATGCATAGACTTCAGAGATTTAAATGCAGCATCGCCAAAAGATTATTTCCCACTGCCCCACATAGATGTCTTGGTGGATAGTACTGCGGGACATGCAATGTTCTCATTCATGGATGGTTTTTTCAGGATATAATCAAATACTGATGGCGATGGACGATACACCAAAAACATCGTTTATTACCCCATGGGGGACATTTTGCTACCAAGCGATGCCCTTCGGACTAAAAAATGCTGGGGCTACTTATCAACGTGCTGCAACAACCATCCTACATGACCTCATTCATGACACTGTTGAAGTGTATGTGGATGATATGATTGTTAAAAGCCATGACCGTATGGAACACATATCGGCATTGAAGTCTTTCTTCGATAGAATTCGAAAATACAACTTAAGATTAAACCCCCAGAAATGTGTGTTTGGGGTGATTTCCGGAAAAATTCTAGGATTTATTGTAAGTCAAGAAGGAATCAAGGTTGATTCAGATAAGGTTAAAGCCATTAAGGAATTGCCTCCTCCAAAGAATGAAAAAGAAATAAGAGGTTTTTTTGGGAAGAATTCAGTACATCAGCAGGTTCATATCACAACTTACAACTAGATGTGAACCAATCTTCAAACTTCTTCGGAAAAATGTGCCAAAAAAGTGGAATGATGAGTGTCAAGCTTCATTTGATTCAATGAAAAATTATCTTTCTAATCCTCCAGTTTTGATGCCACCCAAGCCTGGGGAACCTTTGCTCTTGTACCTTACAGTGACAGAAACTGCCATGGGTGGATTGTTGGCGCAATATCAAGAAGGTACCAAGAAAGAAATTGCTATTTATTATCTAAGCAAAAAGTTCTTAGAATATGAGACTAGATATACTCCCTTAGAAAGGGCATGCATCGCTCTAATCTACGCGACAAAAAAGCTCCGACATTATCTACAAGCTCATACAACATTCCTTATCTCAAGATTAGACCCTATCAAATATATCTTTGAGAAACCTATTCTGAGTGAAAGATTTGCGAGATGGCATGCTATTCTCTCAGAATTCGATATTCAATGTGTTAATCAAAAATCTGTTAAAGGGAGAGCCATATCTGAAGCGTTAGCTGATGGGCCTATATCAGGAGATGAATTCGATAACGACTTTCCGGATGAACATTTATTCAATATCAATACATCACAATGGAAGATGTACTTTGATGGAGCATCTAATAGAAGGGGGAATGGTGCAGGTGTTTTACTTATTGATCCACATGGAGTTCATATTCCCTTTTCAATAAAACTTAGTTTTCCAACAACGAATAACACTGCTGAATATGAAGCTTGCATCTACGGTATAAAGGCAGCCTTAGCAGCAGGGGCAAGAAATCTTATAGTGTATGGTGATTCAAACCTCATTATATCTCAGACAATTGGAGTGTGGAGGGTTCGAGATGAAAGGTTGCAAATGTATACTGACCATCTCCAACAACTTATCCGCTACTTTGAGGAAATCAATTTCAAACATCTCCCTCGAAAACAAAATAGTTTCACTGACGCGCTAGCAAATTTGGCAGTAAATTTAACCTGGGAAGATAACGTTAAAGTTCGGTTTGTAGCTATAGAAGAAAAAAGTTCCCCAGTGATCATGGATGAAGAAATGATCGCATCATTAACTATACAAGACGAAGAGGACGCTTGGTATAGCGACATAAAAAATTTCTTGGCCACTCGAGAATATCCCGAAGGGAGTCATAAAAAAGATCAACTTGCAATTCGAAGGCTAGCCGCTCATTTTGTGATATTAAAAGATCAATTGTATCATAAAGGTTTTGATGGAACCTTGCAACTATGTATTCATGGTGAACAAGTCTGAAAGGTCATGGGAGAAATCCATGGACGAGAATGCGGACCATATATGAACGGACGAATGTTGGCTCGTAAGATTTTGCGAGCCGGGTATTATTGGACCACCTTGGAGACAGATTGCATACACTTTGTAAGGACATGTAAGAAGTGTCAAATCTTTGCAAATCTCAACCATATGCCACCCGTCTCACTACATAATCTCACTTCACCGTGGCCATTCTCAAGTTGGGGCACCGACATCATTGGACAAATTCATCCGAAAGCTTCAAATGGGCATCAATACATTTTAGTAGCGATTGATTATTTTTCAAAATGGATTGAAGCAACATCATTTTCCAAGTTAGGTGCAAAACAAGTCTTGAAATTCGTGATAAATAACATTATTTGTCGCTATGGAGTACCTTTTGAAATGATTTCGGACAATGGGTCGCAATTCGAGGGGCAATTGAAAGAAACTCTTGAAAAGTATAAAGTTAGACATCATAAATCTTCTCCTTATCTCCCTCAAACCAATGGAGCAGTTGAAGCAGCCAATAAGACCATTCGGACAATAATCGCAAAAATGACTGAAAAGACAAGGGAATGGCCTGACAAGTTGCCGTATGCTCTTTGGGGGTATAGAATCTCTATTCGAACCCCAACAGGAACTACTCCTTACTCCTTGGTGTATGGGATGGAGCCCATCCTTCCCATAGAAATCGAAATTCAATCCTTACGGGTCATGAATGAAAGTGAAATCTCTGAAGATCAATGGCTCAAACTTCGGAATGATGAACTTGCCTTAGAAAATGAACGAAGGTTACAGGCTCTTCACAATACCCAACTTTACCAACGACGCATTGCTCAAGCCTTCAACAAAAAATTTCGAGATAGAGACATCCAGGAGGGTGATTTGGTGCTAAAAGAAAATCGCGCTCCTCTTCATGATCCCTGGGGCAAATTTAAACCAAACTGGTCAGGACCATTCTTGGTCAAACATATCACTCCTGCCGGGGCAGTACAATTAGTCGATATGAATGGTGATACTTTCCTCCACTTCACCAATCTTGATCAGCTCAAAAAGTATTACTCTTAGTATCCATACCCAAGTCAATACGGGTATTAAAAAAAAAAAAAAGATCTTCGCACGTACTTTGGTCAATAAAACGGGAAATTTCTTGTCAATGTATGACATTCGATCAACTCTAAGGTTGCATACGAATTATAGTTTTTATAATCTCGTCTCCTTTAGATTTATCGATTGTATATTTAGGCTTTGATGTCATTGTCTAAACTTTGGACCTCCAATACGGTTAAAATACATGATTGGGCTCATAAAATGGAATATTCTAAATCATGATCTCGTGATCATAAACTTTAAATTTCAAGTAACAAATGTCAAAGTTTAGAGCAACAATGAGTTGACTTTTAAAGAAAAACTTCATTCCAATGAGAAATTCCAACCTTAAAAACACAATGTTACATAAGATAACATTCGATCCTAATTCGATGCTTCAAATTCCCATAGTGCTAAGGAAACCCTAGACTTATTACGTGAAAGGTTCAAGTGCAAAAAAAAAAAAAAAAAAAAAAAAAAGGGGCATTTGAATCTTTCCATTCTTGATTTTATCATTTCTCTTCCTTAATCCTCTTTGAATTGCTGATCGAGGGTTCATCCTCTATCTTTGGCCTTTTAAAAGAACCCACATCTTTGAGAAGCCACCCTTCATAATAAACATCAATAGTCGGATCTCTTAAGACAGGGAGAAATGGAATTTTCTTAACCCGTTCCCAAACTTTGAACAGATCCCTCAACATGTTGGTATCTATCCAATGAGTGGTACATTCATCAGTGGGAAGATCCTTTAGGAAGGTTTGTCGCTGCCCGGGCTGCTGAAGACACCTCCACGGATAATAAAAAGTGATCTTGTTGATACTTGGAAGCACTACACCCCTTTTGTTAGCAGTACTATATATGACTTCTTTGATCCCCAAATGAGAGGTTACCCATTGGATTTCACCTTCAAGGGTAAAGCTCCAAGCATTACTTTTCTTTACCTTATGATATAAGGGTGAACAACCCCTACTAAGGATAATCTTAGGATGGTACTTGATTTCGTTCAAAGGTTTCACCAACTTAAACTTCTCCATCAGCCACAAGTGAAGCACCAGTGGGCTCCCCTTCATGAAGGTGTATGGATGTTCCTTTTGATGATCAAGACTAAGGACCGATTCTCCCAAGATCAATGGCCCTAATCGGCCCCCATAAACCATTTGTAGTGCATAGCTAGCTACATTGTTATGACACAACCCAAGATCTTCCTTGAACAACAAAAGACCCATGAGGGCAATCAAGCATGCTCGACTTCGTGCGGAGCCATATGAAATATCAAGGTTAAGACTGGTACCTTTTGCTTTAAAAGGTTCGAGGACACAATTGATAAGGATGGAATATTCATGATGGAAAGTCATACCATCATGATAAGATATGCCTAAAGCCTCATGTAAATAACCACTAGTAGAAGTACACTTTCTTGTTGTAACCAATGGTCCACTCATGGAAAAACCCAAGAGGCCTTCAATTTATTCTACCATTGGCACCATCTCCCCACCTTTAAACCTAAAAACATGCCTTTTCTCATCCCAGCATTTAGTAGAAGCATAAATAAGGTCATAGCAAAAGTGGAAGTTTGAGAAGAGGAAGAAGGGAATCAAAGAAGATTTTTGCATAACTTTTTTTCTCCTAAAGAAACCTCTACCCCCATGGAAAATAAAGTGTTTTTGTAGTCTACTTCATTGATTTCATTCAAGTAGTTGGGTTCTTTTCCTTTCATATCCATAATTTTGAAAGAAAATTTGAGGAAAAGGAGGAAAGGAAAACAAGAAAGACTAAGTATTCTTGTTTCAAAGGAGAATAGAAGTAGATGATTATGATCACCCAAACTCATGTCTTATATAGGAAAGCAAAAACCCCACCTTACATTGAAACACCTATAAGCTTTCATGCATTTAGTCCCCCCACAACATGCCATTTTTCCTCATGCAAACTTTACTTACATGCATGTGTTATGACAACAATCATTTTTTTTTTACTCCATATTCTCATGGTTAAAGTACCCGTGAAACTTGCCTTTTTGTACATGAATAGGATAGTCAAACAGAATCAAATTAATCCTATGAATGTCTTTTTAGCTAATTTTACGGTTGCACTTTGATATGCCTCAAGCTGTTTATTATCTCCGTCCTATTTGGAATCTTTCAAGCCGTTTTTTTTTTACCGTAAGTAATGAACGATTAAGTTCTTTATAGAAGTTTCCAAAGCTGGTTTTTCAACCACGACTGATCAATGGATCAAAATTTTCAAGCCGGTTTTTCAACCGCAACCAAGACTCCCAAAGCTGGTTTTTCAACCACACTTGATCATTGGTTAATCGACCAAGACTTTTTAAGCCGGTTTTTCAACCGCAATTGAGATTTATCAAAGCTGGTTTTTCAACCACAACTGATTATTAATCAATTATTCATTTTTTTTAGCCAGTTTTTCAACTGCAAATAATTGGCGATTAAGTTTTAACCACAGTCAATACGTTGTATTTGACCGCAAATATTCTTACGCCACATTTCAGCATATGCTTGATGATTATTAGCATTTTGTTTTATTTTACTCTAGTTTCTTTATAAGTTCTATTTAAGGATCAAAATTTACTATCTTTTTCTAATCATTGATCATCGTTTGTTCCAAACTCGATCAATGAGGGGCATTCTGTAGACACCAAATTTTGATCCCCTATTTTCCATATTTTTTTTTACTTTCAATTCACTAATAAATTTTGTGTTATTTCATAATTATAATAATAAAATCTGATTTTGCTAACGACAACCGCAATAATTAGACATAAGAGACAAATTCAAGTAGTGTTTATTTATAATTTTGGAGTATACAAAACTCTTACAATTTGTACTCCTAATTTACGAACAAAATACGAGATTAATTCGAAGCATAACTCGAACCTTGTACACTCCGTACCAGGAACTTCAAGTCGTCATTTATTCATGATTATGAAAATCATTAACGCCATTAGTAGCACCACTAACGCCATGATCAAAGCTAAATATAAATTTAGCACTCGAAAATGCTCGTCGAACGGAGATGGAGCTTGACGATTTTGGTTGCCGAGAGCCATGGAAACCGAAGAGGAAAAGGCAAGGGGTGTGTTTTTTGAGTAAAGGGTGATTTCGGATAAGGGAAATCTCCCTTTTATAAGGGATAAATCTTATCCGTATTTTTGTCGTATCCCAATTGTATAATCGTTTAGTCTAATAATAGTAGTAAGTGTATCTTTTAAAAATAACATAAAATAAAAACAATGTTGTTACCAGTGACATATGTAATAATCATGTCGTTTGACATATCCTGGTCAATAGTATCAAATTTTGACCCTTTAGTCTGTACATTTTTAAAACCGTGACCATTTCTAAAGTATCACTTTCTAACCCCTAATAAATTTTTAGTACTACTGATTCTTTTTTATCCTATTGTTATTATAATTATTCTACTATTTTTATATTATAAGTGGGTTCATCATATGTTATGTAAATAATTGTTACATTGTTGTTGGATTTTGTTTCACGATATGCCTAACCCATTAACATATTCATGGCTTTTGTTCCTTTATAATTTTATTATTTAAAAAAAAAAAAAAGGAAAAATACAAATCATAAAGGACAAATTAGCATATTTTGTTTATGTAAAAGAATGCAAAGCATGCATGCATTACACTAAGCTATTACCAATGCTAAAAAAGTCACGGTTTTCCCCCCTCCCCAACTTATCATTTTTATTTTTTTATTGTGTACTTTAATTTTTTTTATATTTCACTCATAAAATGCATTTTTGTTAGATTTCACTTTGTTAATAACGTAATGCTACTACCTTATATTTCATCTTCTTCCTTCCTATTTAACTTCCCACCAAAACACCATTACCACTTACCTTCATGAGTCATCTTTTCTCTGTTTCACACACTCAGAAATAACAAGTGTAAGTATGCATGCTATTTCTCTTCCGGGTTATTGCAATGACGACAATATTTGACAGTAAAAGAGTGGCTCCAAGCAAAGATACCTCTGCCATTACCACTCATTTGATATGTCAAATCTCTACAGAAAAAGAAAATGGTAAGCCATGGTTGTAATTTAGCAACGAGAATCAGAAAATGGTGTGATAGGACAATACGTTGTATCACTGAGCTGTGTTTCTTCCCAAACGGTAAGGTGATATGACTATCCACAATCAATGGCAAACAACTTTTTTTTCTTGTTATTTTCTGATAAGTAGGTGGTGTAATAGTCGTATTTTGCTATGGTAAGTTTAATATACGAAGAGTAAGTACACTCTTCAAAGGAAAGTAGTACCAATTAACCATTGTATTCAAATTATATTAGTACTTTTAATTATTTTTAGTCATTAATAATATTGTATTTTGTTCAGTCAATAGTAATTAAGTTTTACATAAAGTAGTAGACTATTCTATTTGTCCTCTACCTCATTAAGACGATTTTTGGTTATAATTTCTACCTAACTCTTGTATTCGTACGTGTTTATTTCGTATAACAGTATATTCTCTTTATTTTGTATTTTAGCTCCCATTTGCTCCTATATATATACCACCCCACTCTTCACGAAAGGGGGAAAAAAAAAATTATCGAAGAGAATAGTTAAGAAAGGAGCTAAAAAAAAAACTCATAAAAGAAGTCTAAATTATTTCAGCACTATAATTAGATTAAAAAAAAAAGGTAATCAAAATTTTTATTTTCAGTAAAAAAAAAAAGAATATAAAAAAAATTGTAGAAGGACTTGGCCTAAAAAAAAAATTAAATTGATCATTTTGACACTGCCTTGACTAATTCCTCAAGATAGCTACTCAAAGCCAAAGGTAATATCTTATTTCTTTTCATTTGTGATTTCATATTATTTTTTACATACATTTACTAACTTTTCTACTTTTGTGTGTTCCATAACCTCCTAGGGCACTATACGTGTCGGTTTCCTAATTTGGAAACCAAGTAGAATTTGACCGACCGCGAGCGAGTTTGAGAGTGAGTATATATGGTTTGTTTGATTTTTTTTCTTGTATGTATCATCTTTATGTAGAGTATGAAATGGAAGCAATGATAATTGTACAAAATGCATAAGGAAGCTCCAAAGAATGAATGATGGAATTCTAGCAAGATAGCATTTTCAACTACTTTTTTTTTTATTATGTAAAAAATCGTTTTTCATCATAAAATTAAAAAATAGATTTTTTACAGTAAGCTTATGTATTTAGGAGTGTATGAGACTTGGAATTTTATAAAAATAAATTTTAAAAACCTCACAAAAAATCAGACATGAAGACATAGTAACACCACAAATTTCTTACTACAGGTCTGTCTATTTGCCAATTTTCGACCAATATCCTTTTTTAATAATAAAATTTGAATTAAATATCTAGAAATAAGATTCCTTAAGCTTTGTAAGTTGGGGTCACAAGTTCCCATAGGATAAATACTCTATTTTTTATGATTTTTACAAAACAAGGTATCAAAATGATAAACTGATTTGAGGCTGTTTTCCCCAACCAAGCATACTCTTTTTATTTGGCATATCAAATGACTTCTAAAAAGGGGGAATTTTCTACAGAGAATTTATATGCTTGTCCTTAACATATCATTAAAAGGATCATGCCAATTTCGAAGTACTTTGACCATTATCACCCAATTCCCCATGAACGTCCCAAACCGGAGTGTTTTTTTTAAGAAAATTCATTATCTTTCATTTCAACGGCTAGATGAATCCCAATTTTTTATATGTTATATAAGACTTATAGACATTTCCAAAGACCTATCATATGCTCAAATCCTACTATTAGAACATGAGTTATGGTGTCCGAAATATTAGAGACACTTTAAACCCTTAAGCTTTTTAAGGAAAAATGGAATGAACATTATTATATAATTTGTGTCACCCTATCATGTATACCTCTGGTTTTCTTTTTTAGTCATTTGAGGAAGTTATAAATTACTCATGCCTCAAGTTGATATTAATCCAAAAAAGAGACACATTTGTATCACTTTAAGACTAACACTTTTTTTTTTATTTTTATTTTAAAAAAAAAAAAAAGTCTTCTTCATTCTATGGCTATATGAAAGGAGCATTATAAATAATTCATTTAGTTTGGAATAGAATGTCTTATAATTTTTAAATAAATCTTGTTTAAGTTTTAATTCCATCATCGTTCGGAAGAGCAAAATTTCCTTATGCATTTCTTAATAAAGAGACAACTAACTTTTAATTAAGCAAAATATGGCCTTGCATGCTTGTATCATTTCATTAATAAAATAAATCTTTCGAGTTATGGTTTATGGCTTATATTTAAATAAGAGGGTAAAGTTGAATATTCAATCATGATAGGTTATAAGATGATCTATTTGCCGCAGAGAATTATGCTTTTAAAGTTTTATTATCTCTGATAGATCGCTTACTTAATCTAACATGATTAAGGTTTTCACATATACTACCTATCATTCAGATTTAAGCCATATAGAATGTCCATTCTGCGTAAGTCAATTTCATACAATCTAAACACATTTCCTTCATATTCTTCTCAAATTCATACCAAATAAAATTCCTTTTTTAGCACACTCAAATAAGCCCACACAATCTCTTTCTGGAAGTTGGTCAACCCTAAATAAAGTCGTTAATTGAAACGCATTTTACAAACAAAATCATTCTCCTCAAAGAAACTCCTATGGTGTCGCTGATTCTAGTGACTTCCTCAACCTTGATAAATTGACCTCCACCTTGAAAGCAAGATTGCTCAACCTCATTCAAATGACCCTATATGGATCGACCACCTCTCCTAAAAAAAAATAATATAAACTTTCTTGAAACCTCGTATGAAATTTCGACCATGTATAAATGGACGTTGTAAGAACTACGTAGGGTTTTGATCCGGGAGTGGATTCAAATCCCACAATGAACGGTACGTAGTGCAACTTTAATGCTCAAACCCACCATATATCGTAAGGTTTAATTCACTTTTATTTTACATTTGAGTGTGATTGACAATGTGGAAATTTTCATGTTTTTATGCATTAGTTTAAGGAAAAGTATGTGAATAATCATAACCAATTAACAACGTATTAGTAAGAGCCTGTTCGTTAGAACAGAGGAAGAGACGAGTTCCAAACGTTCGATCTTCCTAACTTATACCCTGTACCTAGATTTTTGATTTTCCTAAGACCATACTTATATAGTGCCTCATCTAATGGAGTCAATGTCGTTTTCTATTTGAAAACGATTATAAACAAAAGACCGTCTCTATTCGGGCAAAAATAGAGTGGCGACTCTAATTTTTATTTTTTTTAGTCAAATTATCGACTTACGTGGGATTTTGACTTCTAGTTTTAATTAGTCAGAAAATGGGTACCACAGGCACCGGTTTGAACCCGTGCCTATGTGGGGGGTGCCAAATACCCCCCTTTTTGGCACCGGTTCAAAACCGGTGCCTTAAAAGTTCCGCGAAATATTATTTTTTTAGTGAAAGCTCTTTTAGGTACCGGTTAACCGGTGCCTTTTTGGTATATTTTTTTTAATTTTTTTTTACTTTTTTCTTGCAATAATAATAAAAATAATATACAAACAAGTTAACAAACATCAAAAATACGAACCAAACAAAATGGTAAAATACGGAGTCTTGATCGAAATTGTTATATTCAACATCAAAACAATTGTAAATCACATTATATTCAAGTCAATTGTTATTGTACAATACAAAAAAAAAAAAAAATTTAAAAGTTACAATGAATTATAATGAAATTCAACTCAGAAATTGAAATTGTAAAACAATAAAAAAAAAAAAAAAATTACAACATCAAAACAATATTCCAAAAAAAAGGTCTTGAATCCTTGCATGAATTAACACCTGCATCAATAATAACCCAGAAATTATTAAAACTCAAAAAAAAAAAAAGAGAAACAATAACCCAGAAAACTCATGCATGCAAGAGAAAGAGAAAATCAATATAGAAAACCCAGAAAACCGCACAAACATTGAATTAACCCCAAAACTTTCGAAAATCAATGAACCCCAAAACTTTCGAAAATCAATTAATCCAGAAACTTTCGAAAATCAATTAACCAAGAAAAACAATTAACCCCAAAACTTTCGAAAATCAATTAATCCCAGAAATTTCGAAAAATCAATTAAGTGCAAATTTACAACAATCAAACCCAAAAAAATTAAGGCAATGAATTATAATTACACTAATCAATTTTGAACAATATTACAACAATCAAACCCAAAAAAATTAACGCATATAACATAAATAATTAAACCCATAAACCCTTACCAATTAAACCCAGAAACATGCACTAACCTCAAATTTGACCAGTAAATAAGTGGACTTGGTGGCGGCGGTGGTTAGTGACGTCGGTGGTGGTGGGAAGAAGACATGAGAGAGGTCGGAGATCGATATAGAAGAGGACAGAGAGGACAAAAAAGAGAGAGAGGACAAAGAAGAGAGGTCGGAGAGAGAAGGAGGGGAGGAGAGGAACGCCGGCGCCGCGTGATCTAGATCAGAGGAGAAAGAAGGTGAAGTGGATCGAGATCAGAGGAGAGAGAAGGAGAAGCGCCGAGGAGAGAGAATGAGGAGAGAGAATGAGGTAGGTTAGGTTATATTAGGATATATATATATATATATAAAGGAAAGGCCGTTTTTGTTTGGAGCAACGGTTCAAAGGCACCGGTTCAAACCGGTGGCCTTTTTATTTTTGGCACCGGTTTGAGCTGAACCGGTGCCATTGTTCATGGTCTAAATCCCCGCCCAATTATAGGCCGGTTTTTGGCACCGATTTGGCCTGAACCGGTGCCAATTGAGGGTTGCCTTTTTGTATTTTCTACTAGTGAATAAAATTAAAAAAAATGTAAAAAAAACAATTAATTAATAATAAAACCACCCACCAGCCAAACCACCTCCCCTGCCACCTATCCCAGCCCGCCGACCTCCCCAGCCACCAATCCCGGATCGCCAACCTCCCCTGCCACTAACCCCGACCTCCCTTGTATCAAGTATACGGTTGTCCCACGAATTCGACCACCCCCATCGCCCTATTCCGGCCTCGCAATCACCCCAAATTTTGGATTTTCCGACATCCCCTGCCCCCTCTGGCCGCGTCGACCTCCCCTTTTCCCGAATTCCGGCATCCCCCTACCCTCGAAACCCCTTCCCCATCACGATCCCAATCCCGTCCCCGTCCCTTAACATCGGCTTGGCTGGGGTCTTATTCGGTGGCTGGGGTTTGGTGGGTTCCACATCTGGTTTCGGGTTTGGTTTGGTGGCGCCGTGGCGGTGGTTCCTGGGTTGGCTGGGGTCTGGTTTCGTGGCAGTGGTGGCTCTGGGTTTGGGTGGTAGCGGGGATGATGGAGGTTGAAACTTTGATTAGGTTAGGGTTCCGGTCAGCGTCGGTTGGGAGTGGGTTTTCGGTTTGGTGGGTTGCGTTCTGGTGGGCTTGGTGGTGGGTTAAGGTCAGGTGGGGATGGTGGTGGCTTAGGGGTGGCTGGGACTGGTGTGGTTGGGGTGGAGGCTTTTTTTTTTTTTTTTTTTTTTTAATTAAAATTTTTGGACAAATTATGTAGTGACACGTGTATTTCAAACCAAAAAAAAAAAACCTTTTCAACTGGTAACTGGTCACCTGGGACCATTGGAAGCGGATTAGGGGTAAAGGTGGGATTATTAAAAAATAATCCAAAGGTGGGATTATTTTCAGCGGACGGGCAAAAGGTCGGATTATTGCGGGCAATTTTTCCTATATATATATCTTATATAAGAACCAATCTCAGCCCTTTATTAGTTTTGATCTAACCATCTAAAATGATCCTATAGTAATGACATTTCTGTAATTTTGAGGAGTTTATATTTAGAACATAGAAAAAAAAAATTTAGAACATAGGCAAAAAAAATTTAGAACATAGGCAGAAAAAATTTAGAACATAAGGAAAAAAAAATTCAAACATGCAAAACTTTAGAACATAAGCAAACAAAAATTTAGAATATAAGAAAAATAATTTAGAACATAAGTTGAAAAATTAATTTAAAGCATAGGAAATAAATTTATAACATAGGCTTAAAAAATAATTTGGAGCATAGGAAAAAATTTAGAACATAAGCTGAAAAAATAACTTTGAACAAATTTAGAATATAAGCTAAAAAAACAAAATTTAGAACATAAAATATAATTTAAACATCAGTATAAAAAAAATTACAGTAGGATATTGAAAAACTTTATAACATAGGCAGAAAAAAATTTAGAACATAGGAAAAAGTTTAGAACATAAGGTGTTCTTACATAAGAAAGGATTCTTATCGAATCCCACCCTTATATATTTGGTGTATAAAGAGCCACTAAAAAATGGGGTGAGAATCTGTTTCGGGTATTTTTGTGATCTCGGATACTGCTCACGCTCTTCAGGCAATGAGACACGGACACCTGCAAAACAACGAATATTCCTTTACAGGAATATTCGCCTCCGACGATCAAGTTAGAGATCGGGAAATGGAAAGTTTAGAGAGAGAAAGTAGAGAGAAGTTGGAGCTCTTTAATGCTCTTTTTTTAGGTTATGTCATCATTTTTTCCTCCCATCATAAATGATTGGGGTATTTATAGGGGTGGAAACTTGTGCCCCTTTAGGGTTTGTACCCTAAAATTACGTGATGCGATTGGCTGTGCAATCACGCGATGCCACGTGTAACATGGGGGCGTCGTTTTGCGGCTTTCAGGGATATCTCTCGGAATTTGGGCCCTGATGTAATAAGGGCCCTTTCTCTTGCTGATTTCAGGTGCTTTTAAGGACATCTGACACGCGTCATCTTCCTGTAGGGCCACGTGTCGCTCTTTGGCTGGGCCACGTGTCACTACGGGATTGGACCACGTTTCTTGGGGTTATTTTTACCCTAAACATTTTCCCCTCAGGGGGGGCTCGTATGCTTACAGGCCGCCTCCCCTGATCCTCTACTCGTCTTAATGCGTCCGAGTATGCGGAGATTTGAGCTTGTATGTAGGGGCAGACAAATAAGGTCCGCCAATTGAAGGGGCAGACGCTTTTTAGACCGAGAGTCGCGTCTTGTCCGCATAGAATTTTTCCCAGACTGATAAGGTCCAGAAATTAGGCGGCCGGATCTTGCCACCTAGACTTTTGGAGAAAGGTGCGGACGATATGCCCTTTGAGGTGGAAACTTTAATCCCGTTAACTCAGCCGTCTATTTGGACGCGCTGTTAGTCGTCCGTCTCTTTTTTCATCCAAATTGACGGATCCCTTGTAACGACCTTTTGAATTCTAGGTCAACTTTTTCAAAAAGTATCCGTTTAAATTCCTGGGCGGGAAATATGGATTTACCATTTTACCCCCATAAATTTGCCTATAAATATGAGGGGTTTGACTTCATTTTGGCACTTTACATTCTTGAGAATTCTAGAGAGAAGTCAGAGCATATCTAGAGAGAGAAAGTGATTTCCTCTGAATCTTCAAGAGCTCCGCCGCATAATTTGAGTTTTACGGACATTTTTTGAGTTTTCCGGTCAATCTTTCAAGACCTTCAATAACTTACTAAGTTTTCAACACGTACAGAGGTAGGCCGCCTGCTTTCTTTTCCTTGTATTTTCTTTTTCTTTTCTTTTTCTTCTTCTTTTTTTTTTTTTTAAAAAAAACAAAAACCTGGCTCAACACTCGGTTTCGTCCGTTTCTCCTCATGAGGCCGGCCGTTCGCCTGGGACTGAGGAGTCTAGAGTGGACGGAGACGAGTTGTCTCCTTCATGGAGTGGGTCCATTTCTAGTGCGTACCAACTCACCTCCACCTATTCTTCTCTGTCCCTGCAGTCTAACATGGCAAGAACCATGCAGACACATGATCGTCACGCGACCAGAAATCCAGACGGCAGTCTGGTGAATCCTAGGGTCCCTTATGACCCAAATAATACCGATGTTGAGACCTGGTCTACTACCCGGATAACCACCTCCACGGGCACTCATTGTTCGGCCGTGGAGGTTACTTCTTCCTTCGAGGAGCGCCAAAGAACTCAAGGAGTTTCTACTGTGGTGGGAATGTCCGGACGAACTCCAGAACTAATGTTCCCCCAATATGCCAACTCGCTCATGGATGAGGCCGAGTTGCTACTTCGTGAAGGACCTCCTTCCTCTTCCCGGGCGGACGCTGATCCGTCCGTCACGAATTCTTCTGAACTCTATCTCCGATATGGCAGGTCGGACAGGCCAAGGACAAGGATTTTGATTAATGAACCGTCCGACCTGCCTCCTCGCAGTGTCCCTCCTACAGGAAGTCAGGCGGCCACTGCCAAAGACAAGGGCAAAAGCCCATTAATTCTTGAAGACTTTCCTTCAACCAGGGGCGGCCATAGTTCTAGGGGCCGCAGCTCGACAGAGGCAGCCGATATGGATAGAGTGTTGTCCTCTGAGTTTGGGAATGCTCCTCAACAAGAGGAAGAGGAAGAGGTTGAGAAGGTGGCCGAGGGTGAGGCGACGGCCGAGGAGGATGTTGCCAATATTGACAACTTCAAAGATCCGTACGCCTGTACGGTGGGTAGCACGGCCTTGGGCTACCTAAATGACAAGTTTGAAACATACAAGGCATTCCTCCACCTTGGGGAGGGATTTGAGATCCAGCCTCCAAGGAAGTCACATGCTGTGGCTGTCTAGGAGGAAGAGAGGTCGCGCCAAAGGGCCTTCAGCGTTTATAGGGCAGCCTTGGACGTTGGACTGCGGTTCCCTCTCCACCGCTTCGTCTGCACTATTTTGGACGAGTATGACATCGCTCTCTTCCAGCTGATGCCGAACAGCTGGTTGAACATATTTGGGTATTTGGTGACGTGCATCTGCAAAGGCTTCAAGCCGGACTTTGCGGTCTTCTGTAAGATTCACTCATTGACCAAGTTGGACGCAGACACGGACGGCTGACTCATTCTGAGTTCCAACAGAGACTACATGGTGGTAGTTGACCGCGTCTCCAAATGGCGTGATTGGAAGCACCGATTCTACTGCATCAAAACCAAGGATGTTGAGTTTAATTGCGGATGAATCGGTTTAACGCCGAGTCGATTCAGCTTGGATGCGGGGATCTCAAGCCTGATAAGCCACCCGTCCACACCAGCCAAGAGCATCAGCTTGAATACTTCAAAGTCAAGAGGGTGAAGAGGGACGGCAAAACTGAGCGCGTTCCGAGTAACTGGGTCCCCTTATCCAGTTGGCTTCGGGACCCTACGTTCATGTCGGCCTACGGCTTGTACAAGAACTTGCCCCAAGGTGGACGCTTGGACATATATAGTTTTCGTACGTACATAGGTTTTTTGGAACTGAAAAATTTTCTAACACTTTCTTCTTTTTCTTTTACAGCTGAGGCGTTCAAGATGTTGGATTCAGAACAAAAGGGGGAGGTGAACATGTCGGAAATCGATTTAGCCCGCTACAAGGCACGTCAAAAGTTGTACGAGCAAACTAAGGGGGTAAGAACGTCTTTCCTTCTCCATATCTCCTTTTCGTCCGCGTTGGAATGTTGGGAAAGTCCTCCTTCCTGGGCTCTCACGGACGTAATGTTGCGTCCGTGTTGGCATGATGGAAGGGGCCTCCTTCTTAACTCAATACAGACACTAATGTATTATTCTGCTTATTTTTCACTAACTTTTGCCTCTTTTCAGTTGTCGACTCCAACCCCAAGGGCCAAACGAAAGCAGTTGTCCCCTGCTTCTAAAACGGACAAGGACGGGAAGGCGTCCAAGCAAAGGAAGACGTTCGCATCTAAGACCACTTCCACCACTACGGCAAAGACTACGTCGCGGACTGTTTCCAAGCAGTCCAAAGGAGAACTACCCCGGCTGTTTAGGCAAATCTCAATAAGGGCATCTAAGAATTTGCTAGGTTTGAGGGGTAACAACAATCATTCTACCAACAGCATATAAAATAACTAAGAACGATAATAAATCAATAAGTAATCAATAAGTAAGCAGTAAATATTCAATTATATAAAGAAGATAAGTTTAGAGATACAATACTGAGTAAGGATAGGCCTCCTTGTTTAGTAGGGATGCAATTCCGTAGATAAAAGTGGAGCAAATTGTTTATATTTAAGTATATGCGAACGTACATGAGTGTTAAAATGTCTAATTCTTCTTATTTATACCTAGGGATCTCTAGGGTTTACAAATATATTCAGAATATCTTTGAAATGTATAAGATCTTCTTGATTTATCTTGTTTCCTGCTCTGTAGGTGTATCTTTGGCAAGTATCTCTTTGATTGATATGCTTGATGCTGCTTTCCTTGTTTATTTCAATCAAGCCGTTTTGCGTATTCTTGCTGATTTATTGGCCTTGGATTGGTGCCTTAAGTACAATGGGTCGTGTGATAATACAGGCCCAACAATTGCCCCTAATTTTTATTTTCAAGTATTTGGAAGTGAAAATTACCTAAAAAGCCGTTAGAAGGATTTTGAATTATTCATAAATTATTCCAACGGTTAGCAAAATAGGAAACGTGGTGACGGTTTTAAAGCAACTTCCTCGATAACTGTACATGGCGGTTTATTTCTTTCTTTGGTATTTATTGGGTGTGCAGGCTCTTGTCTAATCACTTCATTGCTTTGCCCCAATTTCAATTTTCACTAGGTATTTTCTCTCTCTTCTTTGTTTCCTTTATTTCTTTACTTCGTTGTTTTCTTTTTGTTTTGTGATGGGTGATCATGTAAAAGTGGTGTTTTCTAGGGTGGATGAGGGTGTGAAAAAGCCGTCTTTGGTGGCGCAGAACGTCTTCCCTGCTAAGGATGTTTATCCTTCCACCATAACGAAAGAAGAAGTTTAGAACATCGCTGCTGTTGCGCGATTCCCTAATGGGGTTGTGGTGAAAATCCCGTCTTCTAGGGAGAGGGCTGACTGGCTTGCCCCTGGTTGGGTGTGCTTCTTTGAGTATCCTTTTGCAATTGGGCATACTTTCCCTTTTTCTCCTCTTGTTCGTCAATTTCTCTCTAGGGTTAGGGTTTCACCTTGTCAGTTATTGCCCCAAACTTGGAGGGTTTTGAGAATTTTGGATTTGCTGAGTGCGAAATTGGGTTTAGAACTTGATGTGAGGGATTTGTGTTATCCTTATACTATTAGGACCAGTGGTAAGGGTCGGGTTGGTCTTCGTTTGAAAGATGGTGTTGGTCCTTTGGTGACTGACTTGGAGAAGGCGTTTGACAAGAAGTGGTATTACAAGTTCTTCTTTGTGAGGATTGATTCGTTGGGTGGTGATTGTGACTTTTTGATTGACACTGTTGAGGCTGAAGGTATTTTGTTTTCTTATTTTCTTGTGTTTTGCTCTCCTTCTTTGTTGATTTGGGCTTATTTGCTTGATGGTTGCAGTGAGTAAATTGCAGCAGCGTTCTCAGTCTCCGTCCCTGATAGACAAGTTGTACGAGTTGAGTGCAGACGAGAGATCTTTCATCAAATTGACGCAGTCAGAAGCGGTTATCCAGATCAAGTCCTTGGACGATTCTGATTCTGAGCAGAAAGTTGCCCCAACTATGTCTCAAGGTGTGTTATTCTCTTTTCTGATGTGTTTGTGATTTTTGTTGTGTCGTTCCCTATAGATGTATCCTGTTGCAAGTCTGTTTCTCCCTTGTTAATGATTTACTTGGTTCTCAATTTGTTTGTCCTTTCTGAGGTGGTTATATACCTTGCTGAATATGTTTGTTATGTTCCTTGTTGTATCCCCTTTTGAATTCTGCCATGTTCCTTGTAGATACTTCAAGGTCACTAAGGTCTCATGACCTTCTTAGCTTGTCCTTTCTCTTAGGTCGCCTTAAACATCGCTCCTCTCCTTAAACGACTGAGGTCGTTCCTCTCAAAACGGTTGCTCCAAAGAGCGGTCCTCCTCCACCTCCACCTCGCACTGGCCTTAAGAGGAAGTTGGAGGTACCTATTGATGTTGATGCTGTTGATTTCTCTTTTGATTCCTTGGCTCCGCATGTGGATACCCTACTGTTTCCGTCCTTCAAGGATCGTTAGTCCTCGCAGACTTTTGCCGACCTTTCTCAAGAGGCTGCTGTGCAGTCTTTCCAGGTATGGTATACTCCGAAAAAAAAAAGAATTTAATAAACATGGTTATATTGGATTGCACATATCTTACTTGATTCCGTATTCTGCAGAGCCTTCAGTCTTGTTTGGGCGTACTGGGCAAAGTGTCAGAGTTTACTCGAGTGTATGAGGCTATGAAGAAGGAGCGTGATGCCCTTTCTGACAAGTACAAGGCTGTTACTGATGCTCTGAAGACTGAACGTGCTAGGCATAGGGAATGCATTACTGAACGTGATGGGCTGAAGAGAACCTTGAAGTAGGCTGGAAACGAGGTTGTTGATGCTGCAGCGTATTACTTTGGGAAAGCTCATCTTGAAATGATGGAGGAGTTTCAGCAAAGAAAGCATGAGGCCTGGGATTATGATGCTGATAAGGCTGCTTTTGAGGTTGCATTTCCTGCAGGGACTGCTGCTCCTGGCACATTGTTGCTGAGCTATGCTGATGAGGAAGTGAATTCTCCTCACAACGCCGAGGTCAGGGATGTCCCGGAGAGTACGAAGCCTGTTGCTAAGGAAGTGGTCCCTGCTGATAACATGGATGAGAATTAGTTTCAATGGTGCTGTGTCACCTTAAAAAATTTGTTAGCTTTGAAGGATGTTTATTTTTACTACCTTGGTGCAGTTGGATAATTTTATTTTGTCTTTGTGCTACACTTTTGTAGCTGGATAATTTGTTTGTTTTGTTGCTTTGCAACTAAGTAATTCTGCCTCTTTTGCTATGCTGATCTGTATTTATGTTTCTTACTGTATCATTGTTGTCTTACGATCGTATTGCAGTTGTATTACAGTTGTATTAGAGTTGTATTACAGTTGTATTACAGTTGTAGTGTTGCTTACATGTGTTTGCTTGTTCTGTGAGGACAATTGGTTTGTTCCTTGCAAGGATGATTAACCTTTGCTCTGTGATGACCTGTTGTGCTCTTGCCTAGCAGTGTAGGTGTTGCTCCTTGCAAAACAGAATAATGTGAGGGGTGGCCGTGGGTTTCCCCAACGGCCCTCCGATGCCAAAGTCAGTACTCGTAATGATCATAAATTGAATTGACAAAGTGTGAGTAAAGAGGAGTACCTTTCGTGCTGATTTTGGTTGTTGGAGATTTTTGTGCTTTTCTGTTTTTCTTCTTTTTTTTGCTTGTTTTTCTGTTTTTTTTTGGTAAAAAGAGATAAAATCGAAATGATAACTACGTACCTTCGCTCTTCAGAAATGATATAGCTTTAAGTGTGCTGTATTCCAGCTTCGCTGTACCTTTTTTCCTCCTGCATTTCTGAGTCTGTAGGCTCCATTGCCTACCACCTTAATGATCTCGTAAGGTCCTTCCCAGTTGGGTGCTAATTTCCCTGCGTTCACTTCCCTGGTATTTTCGTATACCTTTCTGAGAACCCAATCTCCCAACTTGAAGACTTTTGTTCTGACATTCTTGTTGAAGGATCTTGCTACTTCTTGCTGATATGCTGCCATTCTCATTCTTACGTCTTCTCTAAGTTCTTCCACTGTGTCTAGGTTGTGAATTAATTCTACTTGATTCCTTTCTTCTGTCATTAACCCGTATCTTGTTGTGGGGACCTCTACCTCTGTTGGGATCACTGCTTCACATCCGTACACCAACGAGAATGGGGTGTGGCCTGTAGCGCCTTTTGGAGTTGTCCTGTCTGCCCATAGTATGTTGGGTAGTTCGTCTGCCCATTTCCCTTTTGCACTTTCCAGCCTTTTCTTCATGTTACCCATGAGGACTTTATTGCTTGACTCTGCCTGTCCATTTGCTTGTGGGTACCTAGGTGTAGACGTGATGAGGGAGATGTTCCATTCCTTACAGAACTTTGTAGTCTTATTGCTGATGAACTGGGATCCATTGTCTGTAATGATCTCTGCTGGTACCCCGAATCTACTTAGGATGTTTCTTTTTATAAACGATATGACGTGCTTATCCTTGATTTCCTTGTATGCTTCTGCTTCGATCCATTTTGAAAAATAGTCTGTCATTGCTAAGAAGTATACTCTTTGTCCTGATGATGGAGGAAGTTTTACTATATCCATTCCCCACTTCATGAATGGCCAAGGTGTCAGTGTTGGATGTAGCTCTTCTGATGGCCTGTGTGTCAAGGGTGCGTGCTTCTGGCATGCTAGGCACCTCTTGACGAATTCTGCTGCATCCTTTCTCATGCTGGGCCAGTAGTATCCCATTCTAAGTGCTCTGTTGGCTAAATTCCTTCCTCTAGAATGATTTCCACACTCTCCACTGTGTAAAGACTATAAGACTTGTTGTGCTTCCTTTACTTCTAGGCATCGTAAGAAGGGGCCTGCTGCAGATTTCTTAAAGAGTACATTGCTGATTAGGCAGTACTTGGAGGCTTTCTGAGCAAGTGCTTGAGCTGCTACTTTCCCTGTTGGTTTTGTCATGTCCAAGAGGTATTCTTTCAGTGGTGTTGTCTTGCTGTTGCCTTCTTTCTCTGTAGGGTTTTCTTGAACTTTGTAGACGCTCACAGTCGATTCTTTCTCTATAGCTGGAGAGAGTACGTGCACTAGGGGGATAGCTCCGAATTCTTCCGGGTTGATGTTTGATCCCAAGTTTGCTAGGGCGTCTGCTTCAGTGTTCAAGTTTCTGGGTACTTGATCTATCTTGAATTCCTTGAACTCTTTAATGAGCTTCTTTGTGACTTCCAGGTAGGATATCATCCTGGCATCCTTTGCTGCATATTCTCCGTTGACTTGATTTACCATGAGTAAGGAGTCTGAAATTACCTCTAGATATTGTATCTTTATGTCCTTTGCAACGGTTAATCCTGTGATTAGCGCTTCGTATTCGGCTTCATTATTGGTGGCTTTGAAGTTTCACCTTATTGCCTGTGCTATCTTGTCTCCTTGGGGTGATGTCAGTACTACTCCTAGGCCTACTCCGCGTATGTTCGCTGCGCCATCTGTGTGGAGTATCCATTTTTGTGTAGCTTTTGGTTCCTGTAGTGCCAATACTTCTTTTTGTGCTTCTTCCTCAAGAGTTGGGCTGAAGTCTGCTACGAAGTCTGCCAAGGCTTGTGATTTGATTGCTGTCCTGGGCTCGTATTGTATATCCTACCTTCTCAGATGTAAGGCCCATATCTCCATCCTTCCTGACATTTCTGGCTTTCTCATGATAGCTTTGATGGGGTAGTTGGTGCGTACTCGTATAGAGTGGCTTTCAAAGTATGGGCGTAACTTCACTAAAGCAGCAACTAAGGCTAAAATAATCTTCTCTAATGACGCATACCTCGTTTCCGCACTGAGTAGGGTTTTGCTTACGTAGTAGATTGAGAATTTCTCCTTGTCTTCTTCTCTTGTGAGGACTGCACTGATCGTCCCTTCAGACACTGCGAGGTATAGATGGAGTGGCTCTCCTTCCTTAGGCTTAGAGAGAATCAATGGGTTGCCCAAGTATTCTTTCAGCTTCTGAAATGCTTCGTCGTTCTCCTGCTCCCATTTGAATTTCTTATTCTTCTTCAATACTTCGTAAAAGGCTCTGTTCTTGTCTGAAGACTTTGAAATGAACCTATTCAATGCAGCGATTTTCCCTGTTAAGCTTTGTACTTCCTTCTTCGACTTTGGTCGCTCTAGGTCTAGGATGGCTTTAACTTGGTCTGGGCTGGCTTCTATTCCTCTTTGCGTAACCATGTATCCCAGGAACTTTCCTGGCTGTACTCCAAATGTGCATTTTGTGGGGTTCAACTTCATGCCGTACTACTTCAGGATGGCAAATGCTTCTCTAAGGTCTTTGACGCGATCTTCTGCCTTTTTGGACTTTACTACCATGTCGTCTATGTAGACCTCTATTGTATTCCCTATTTGCTCTTCAAACATCTTGTTCACCAACCTTTGATATGTTGCTCCTGCATTCTTCAATCCAAAAGGCATTACTTTGTAGCAATATATTCCTTGACTAGTAATGAAAGCGGTTTTAACTTGGTCATCCTTGTGCATGAGGATTTGATTGTAACCACTGTACGCGTCCATGAAGGATAGTAACTCATGCCTTGCTGTGGCGTCTACCATGGCATCAATATGAGGTAGAGGGAACGGATCTTTTGGGCATGCCTTGTTGATATCTGTGAAGTCTATACAGATGCGCCATTTTCCGTTCTTCTTCCTGACTACTACTACATTAGCAAGCCATTCTGGGTACTTTACTTCTCTGATCTTTCCAGTCTTCAATAGGTTCTGGATTTCCTCATTAATAATCTTGTTCCTTTCTGGCGCAAATTTCCTTCTTTTCTGCTTTACTGGTGTATGTAGTGGATCTACATTCAGCTTGTGAGTAATTACGTCTGGAGAGATGCCTTTCATGTCTTCATGGGTCCAAGCGAATACATCTTTTTCCTCTTCTAAAAAGTCATATATTTGTTGTCTGAGTTCTGACTTCAATTCTGATCCTATTCTGACCTTTTGGTCTAGATGTTTGGGATTCAACTGGACTTCTGTAGCTTCTTGTTCTTCTTCTATGCTTAACTTTTCTTGGCCCAGCTGACCCTCTGATTGCTATGTTGAACTCTTTTCTGCAGATGTTGCTTTTAGTGCGATCTTGTAACATTCCTTGGCTTCCCTAGGATCTCCTCTGATTTCTTGAATACCCCACCTAGTAGGAAACTTAATGACTTGATGGTATGTAGAGGGGATGGCCTTCATCTCATGTATCCAGGGTCTGCCTAAGATCATATTGTACGAAGATAGAGTGTCAATCACTAGGAACTTGACATGTAGGTTGATTCCTTTTGCGTACGTGGCCAATGTAATCTCTCCACTTGTCTTCTTGGTTTCCCCACTGAATCCCACTAACATTGTTGACTTGTTGACGATGTTCTTTTTGTCTATGTTCATATGTTTCAGAGTGTCAAGCATGATGATGTTTGCAGAGCTTCCATTGTCCACTAGGATTCACTTGATCATGCAATTTCCAACTGGGAGTGAAATCACTAGGCCGCCATGATGGCCTTCTACTACATCGCTTTCTTCAAACATGATGGGAGTGTCTATCTTGGATTTCTCCCTCTTGTCAGGTTGATCCTTATTACTCTCCTTTGCATGCCGCTTCGCTGTTGAATACATTAAACTACATACTTCTGATCCTCCTGATATGAAATAGATGGTTTTGACAATTGGAGGCGGAGGTGGAGGGCCTCCTTGCTTAGATTCTCTTTCCCTTCCTGAAGCTTTGGATTTATCTGACAGGAGTTCTTTGAGGTAGCCTTTTTTTAGCAGGTATGCAACTTTCTTTCTGAGAGCGACACATTCATCAGTAGTGTGACCGATATCTGAATAGAAATCACACCATCCGGACGGATCTTTCTTCTCTCCAGGCCTGTCACTCTTCCTGGGCCATTGCACAGTATCTCCCATCTTATTTAGGGTCCTAATTACTCCTGCAGGGTTAACATTGAAGCAATACTCATGTAACTTAGGTGGGAGTTCAGGATGTTCCCTCAAATCAGAAAATTCTTCTTCGACAGCATTGATTGATCCCTCATCAAAGCAGGAACGCTGATACGGCTTGAATCGATGATCCCTTCTAGGAAAATTGTTGTTCCTTCTTGACTGGCGATCTGGCTCGGGAGTCTTTCTTGCATACGCATCTTCCTCAAATGTGACTTGAGCCATAGCTTTGGCTTGCACATCTTCAAAGGTTGTACAGGGGTATTTGGTCAACTCCTTGTAGAGCTCACTATGGTCTAGCAATCCTCTTCTGAATGCTTCGATTGTTGTGGGAGCATCACACTTATGTATTCCAATCTTTTCCCTGTTGAACCTGTTAAGATAATCTCTCAGGAATTCACCATGTCTCTGCACAACGCGGTACAGATCTGAAGACTGCTTTTTGATTTTTCTGCTGCTAGCAAACTGGACCTTGAATAGGTTCACCATTCCTGCAAAAGATCGAATTGTCCCATTATCTAAATTAATGAACCAAGTTAGAGCTGGACCTGATAGCGTAGCTCCAAAGCCTTTGCACATAATAGCCTCTCTGATGTCTCTAGGGATTGAGCTTGTCATCATCTTCTTCTTGTAAAGGGATACATGCTCATCAGGGTCCGTTGTTCCATCATACATGGTCATATTGGGCGTGCTGAACCTCTTTGGCACCTCTACCATGGCGATCTCTTCTGAGAAGGGAGATTCTATATAGCCATCTGCTGCCTCTTCTTCCATGGGTTTCGGCATTCCAGGAATTTTGGCGATTTTGGCCTCGATTGTCTTGAGGTATTCCTTGACCATCTTTTCTACTTTTCCCTCTTCGGCTCCTTCCGGATTGTCCTTCTTGGGGGTTCCTGCATCCAAAAAGTCTAGATCCAGGGTTGCTTCCCTGTTGTTAGATCTTTTTTCCCCGTTAGGGGTGTGAAAGGTTCCGGACATGTCGAGCTGCATAGCTATACTTTCAGTGCTCTTTCTGGTGTTAACGGTTTTGGATGCAACTGATTGTATTTGGCTGCGAAGGGCTTCATTTTTTTTGGCAAGGCTGGTGAGTTTGGCTTCAGTTTGGACTTTTTGAGCCAGCAGCGTTTCAATTTGGCTTTTCTGCTGGTCTAAAGTTTGGCGGAATGCGTTCATTCCTTCATTAATTTCGGCAATAGTGAAGGGTACTGGTTGCCCTATCATGGTGGTTGTCTTGGTTTTTTGGCGAATTGGTAGGTTAATTGATTATCAGCCCCACGGTGGGCGCCAAATTGTTTAGGCAAATCTCAATAAGGGCATCTAAGAATTTGCTAGGTTTGAGGGGTAACAACAATCGTTCTACCAACAGCATATAAAATAACTAAGAACGATAATAAATCAATAAGTAATCAATAAGTAAGCAGTAAATATTCAATTATATAAAGAAGATAAGTTTAGAGATACAATACTGAGTAAGGATAGACCTCCTTGTTCAGTAGGGATGCAATTCCGTAGATAAAAGTAGAGCAAATTGTTTATATTTAAGTATATGCGAACGTACATGAGTGTTAAAATGTCTAATTCTTCTTATTTATACCTAGGGATCTCTAGGGTTTACAAATATATTCAGAATATCTTTGAAATGTATAAGATCTTCTTGATTTATCTTGTTTCCTGCTCTGTAGGTGTATCTTTGGCAAGTATCTCTTTGATTGATATGCTTGATGCTGCTTTCCTTGTTTATTTCAATCAAGCCGTTTTGCGTATTCTTGCTGATTTATTGGCCTTGGATTGGTGCCCTAAGTACAATGGGTCGTGTGATAATACGGGCCCAACACCGGCTGGGTGATAGCGGGGCCTCCAAGTCCATGGATTCGGCCGCCACGCCGGTCCATGACAAGTCCGAGAAATCGGACGATAGGGGTAAGTCGACCCCGGCAAAACCGACCAGGCTAGAAGTGACTCTGCATGTACAAAGAGTCCAAGAATCTGATTGGCTTGAGGCCTCTCAGTCGGCCGGCGACCAGCCTGGCCGCACGGGTGAAGATGGTGACAAGCCTGCGCCGCCACCTCCATTCATCTTCAACCCTCTGACTTCTCCGAGCTTCTCAGACGGTCAGGCTAAATACCCTTTTGCGTAAAATTTCACTTTGCACACAAGACTTTTTACTCAATGTTAAACCTTTGCACAATCGTTTGCAGACAGTGTAGAGGAGATGAATATGAAGCTGCCCGACCAGTCTCTAACTGGCGCGGACAGGAAGGCCATGCGGGAAGCCATGGCCAGGGCCGTCCCCCAAGCGCAACGAGACAAGCTGCGGGGGATTAATGAGGGCTTCCTCGGCCCTATGATAAACTGCAGCGCCGAGGTAACTTATCACAACTTGACTGACTTCATACTTAGAATGTTTTCTCTTTTGTTGTACTGACTTCGTTCGCTCCTTTTTGCAGCTCTTCCTTCGCCTTAATGCCTTCCTCGAATGGAACAAGAAAGAAAATGACCGGCTGAAGAAAGCTTGGATAAAGGTTCGCAAAGCCCAAGATGCCGTCACTGGGACGACCGCGGTCCAAAGAGTCCATCTGGACGCTCAGATCTCCACGTTATCCGATAAGGTGGCGCGGCAAACAGAAGACCAGGTCAAACTGGGCAAAGCTCTCAAACAGGAGACTTTGACCAGGGAGACCATGCGAGAAGAGCGGGATAGGGCCGTCCTGGAGGGGGGGCGATGGAAGGCGGGCTTCGAGGCCTCTGAGAAGCTGAAGGGGGACTTGGCTTTGGCGCAGACAAATCTTCAGACGACCTTGGGGGATGCAGACACTCTAAGGGCCGAGGTTGAAACCTTAAAGAAGTCTGTTTTGGACTTGACTGAAAAGCTAAAAGCACCTCGGCCGCCCAGCGCTGAAGACGTCGTCCGCATTGAACATAATGCCGAAGAGCGGTTAAAGGCCTACTTCTTCGATGCGTTCAAGCTGATGGTGAACGCGGGCGACGTCACCTATTACCAGGAACGCTTCACCAAGCGTCTTGAGTACGTCTGCCTCAGGGAAGAGGCAAAGAAGGCCGAACAACCTTCTCCTGAACTTGTGGTCACTTCCCCTGAGTCCGGAGAGGATGAGGAGGAAGCTGAGGATGAGGAGGAAGCTGAGAATGAGGAGGAGGAGAAAGCGGACGATGCCGATGAGAAGCCGGAGGAAGAGGCGCATGTCATTGCCCCGGCCAATGGGGATCAATTGGCCATGGAGGAGCTTGACAAGGATGATAATCCGGCTAGCTAGAGCTCAGGTCCTCCCACCGCAGTTGCCAAGCTTCACCATCTAAGTTTTCCAGCCTTAGCTTATTTTCTTCTATTTTGTTGAACCATTTATTTTTGTTTGTTTTTTTTGGTGCCGCCCGTTTTTAGCGGTTTTGTAAAATATTATACCGCCTTCTGAGCGGTTTTATTTTAATGCTGATTTTACCGCCTTTTGAGCGGATTTTATATCTGTTTTATACTTAGCAATTTCTTGCAACTTTTCATATTTAATTGCTTTCGTACGAGCTAGGGGTATGCCCCTTTATTCGGCGTTCGCCTAGTCCATATTCTGATTGGTTTGATTGACTTGGTAGTGTTTATGCCTTGAAGGGTATGACTACTTAGCAAGTTAATCAAATCATAGTAATGATTGCCCTTGGACTAGGCGATACGCCGAATCAACATATTATTCGGCCGTTTAATTGGCTTTATGCGAGTCGTCCATTAAAGCTATCCTCGGACATACTCAGGAAATTTCAAGTAGTATCTCAACTTAAAATTTCTAAGTTTGGTTGGGCTAGAATACCTAGGTATGCCCTTGCCCCTTTTGGGATGCTTGGGATACCTTACCTTTACCGTCCGCCTAATGAAGGACGGACGTATATCTGGGACTTAGAGTCAAGTCTTTTTTTTTTTTTTTTTTTTTGGCCCTAGCGACCTGGTTACTGTGTTGCTAGCAACCTAGTTACAGGTTTGACGCAGCATTTCAGCTTAGAGTACGAAAGTGCAAATAAGCATAAGTAGAATGGAAAAATAATATAACAATGTTTGACTTTTCATTAATTTGTCAAAATTACATTGTTGTGGTCATACGACTTTAATTACATTGGTCGATCAATAGACCTAGCTGTTTACACAGCCTTTTGGGCTAAGTACTTAGAAAATACTTACACATAATATTTCTTCAGATTGTTAGTGTTCCACGTTCGCGAAATCTGACGACCATCTATGGCTTCAAGACGGTACGTGCCATCTCTGACTTCTTCCCTAATTCGATATGGCCCTTCCCAGTTTGGGTTCAATTTGCCATCCTCATTAGCTCGGCCAACAGCTTCCATTTTTCTGAGCACAAGATCCCCCATATTCAGCGGACGCTTAGACACTCGGCGATTATATACCCTTGTCATCCTTAAACGATAAATTTCATGTCTGAGCGCCGCATTGCCCCTGGCCTCTGGAAGAAAGTCCAAGGCGGTCTTCATGGCCTCCCAATTGGCCAATTCATCATATAACATTACCCGCAGAGTGGGCTCGTACATCTCAATTGGAAGAATCGCTTTAGCCCTATAGACCAAAAAGAATGGAGTTTCTCTTGTGGAACTTTTTGCTGTTGTCCGTATGGACCATAATACATTAACCAACTCATCGGCCCATAGGCCGCCCGCTTTTTCAAGCTTGCGCTTGATTTCATTTGAGATCAACTTGTTGTACGCCTCAACTTGGTCGTTAGCTTGTGGTCGGCCGACTGAAGCAAAACAATGAGTTATTCCCTGGTCTCCTAACCATTCCTTGAGCTGGCGCGTTTCGAACTGAGGTCCATTGTCGAACACCATTGATTGAGGTACTCCGTAACGAGTGATTATACTCTTCCATATGAAGGCTGACACATCCGTCCACTTAATGCCCCGGACGGCCTCGGCTTCGACCCATTTGGTGAAATAATCCACGGCCACCAGCACGTAACGTCTTTGACCGGAAGCTGGAGTGTATGGCCCTAGAATGTCCATACCCCATTTTGCAAAGGGGAGGGGACTACTTATGGCCGACAAGCTGTTAGCTAACCGATGGATTAAGGTTGCAAACTTCTGGCACTTGTCACACTTTTCCACCATTTTCATGGCGTCCGACTTCAGGCTCGGCCAGTAGTACCCTAAATGGGTGGTTTTTTCTGCCGAGGCTCGTCCTCCAATATGAGAACCACAATGCCCCTGATGGAGGTCATCCAACACATCATACCCCCTCTCTGGGGTGATACACTTAAGATAGGGCTTCACAAAAGCCTTCTTGAACAACTCCCCATTCTTCATCTCGAACCATGTCGCTCTCCTCTTCATCAGCCAACTTTCTTTAGGATCGTCCGGAGGAATTCCATCCCTTAAGTAGGAAATAATTCCGTCCATCCAGGTTGAACTTCTATCTATGATCTGAACAGGCTCGGCATCAATACTCCGCCTCTCTTTTACTTCCCAAAATACTGATCTAGGAGTGTCACATGATGGCGAGGAAGCTAACTTGGAGAGCGCGTCCGCTTGATGATTTTCTGAACGAGGAACTTGTCGTAAAGAAAAATATTCTAGGCCCTCGGCCTCCTCCTTAACCATCTGCATATATTTCATCATGGCCGGCTCCCTTGCTTCGAAGCCACCATTGACTTGGCTGACTATTAGCAGAGAGTCCGAGCAAACTTCAACTTTGGTTGCCCCAGCCGCCTTACACATTCTAAGGCCGACCAACAAAGCTTCATACTCAGCTTCATTGTTTGACGCTTGGAACTGAAATCTCATTGCATATTCAAACTTATCTCCTTCAGGAGACTGACATATGATACCAGCGCCATACCCGGTAGCTGTTGCACTACCGTCCACGGACACTTTCCAGATCTGGCCTCTAGTCAGCTGAAGATCAGGCCGAGTCATCTCAGCCAGAAAATCTGCAAAGGCTTGCCCCTTGATTGCTTTTCTTGGCTCAAACGTAATGTCAAAGCCTCTCATTTCCAAGGCCCACTTGAGCATACGACCACTGGCCTCTAAGGTTGTAAATGGCTTCTTCAGAGGTTGGTCTGCATAGACCACAATTGAATGTGCCAAGAAGTACGGCCGCAGCTTCTTTGATGCCATATACAATGCTAGGCCAAAATTTTCAATAGGGGGGTACTTAAGCTTGGCGTTGTGAAGTACATGACTGATAAAATAGATTGGGATCTGGTTGCCGTCCCTTTCAGCAAGCAGGACGACACTTAGAGAGTGTTCGAAGATGGCGAGATAGATGAATAACTTCTCATTCTTGAGTGGACTAACGAGCTGAGGCAATGTATGCAGGTGGATTTTTAGCTGTACAAGCGCTTCCTCGGCCTCTTCCGTTCATTCGAACATGGCTTTCTTCTTGATAGTTTGAAATAAATAACGACACTTATCCCCTGAACTTGACAGAAATCTACCAAGTGCTGCTAAACAGCCGGTCAGCCTTTGCACTTCCTTGATCTTTCTTGGCGACTTCATATCCAGGACGGCTTGAATTTTTTCAGGGTTGGCCTCAATTCCACGTTGATCAATAAAAAATCCAAGATATTTACCGGAATCAACACCAAAGGCACATTTCTTTGGATTTAACATCATCTTATGCCGCCTGAGTTCGGTAAACGTTTCTCGCAGATCCTTCAGATGGTCGGTCGGCTCTCTCGACTAGACAATCATGTCATCGATGTACGCCTCCATATTCCGGCCGAGCTGATCTCTAAAGACTGTATTAACAAGTCGCTGGAAAGTAGCAGGGGCATTCTTGAGGCCGAATGACATAACTTTGTAACAGTACAACCCCTGCTCAGTTACAAACGTTGTTTTCTCTTGATCTTCTTCCCATAAGGGAATTTGATGGAATCCGGAGTATGCGTCCATGAAAGTCATCAGGGCATGCCCGGCCGTCGAATCAACAACCAGTCGGTCGATTTTAGGCAAGGGAAATCTATCCTTAGGGCATGCCTTGTTCAGATCTGTGTAATCCACACACATTCTCCAAGTTCCATTCGGCTTTTTCACGAGAACTACATTGGCTAACCAGTTTGGGTAATAACACTATCGAATGAAACCGGCGTCCAGAAGCTTCTTCACCTCAGCCGCGGCCGCCTGATTCCTTTCCTCTCCATGATTTCTTTTCTTTTGTCGGACAGGTTTTACCAATGGATTCACGGCCAGCTTATGCACGGCCAGGACAGGACTTATTCCTGGCATTGGGTTTTTTTCACTGTTGTGTTCTTGATGAAGTGAAGGTTGTAGTACCTAATCTGAAGTATTAGGTTGCGGTTTTAAATTTTTTTGTGGTATGATCTAGGTTTGGTGGGTTAATGTTGTGGGACTGTAGGTTTTTTTTAGGTCATGGCTTATGATGGTAATGTAAGTAGTTATTATCTAAGTATATTTTCAGTAATGTAGCAGTAGTAGTACTTTTATTGGTGTCATGGCTTTAGGATGATAATGCTGCATTATATAGGGGTGTATTGTAAATCTTTTGCACTTAATGCTTGAATTAAATTGATATCAGTTATCTTTTGCACTTAATGGGTGAAGTAAATCTTTTACACTTAATGAATATGATGATATCTGAATTGAAGTAAATTGATATCAGTTATCTTAGCTTGAATTTGCACACAAAATGGGTGAAGGTACTTAGTTATCATTACAAATAAACAGAGGGTCATTACATATAACAAGTTCCATAAGTGTTTGACAAACACATAATAAGCTAAATAAAACAGTTGTAAGGGTTACAACCAAACGCCCTAACCACTTAACAAGTACACAAAAGTAGCAACAACCAAAAGGGGAAAATGACATGAGATTGCTTGTTGACTATCCTAGCTCTATTGCCCACCAGTTGCAGATGTTGAACCTTAACTGAAGTTGAATGTGTAGGTACTGGTGAAGGCAGAAACATCAGCAGCTGCACTACTTCCTGGTTCCTGTAACAAATACCATTAAAGTCAGTCACTGAAGAAGGTTCTATGAATACACACACTTAACAAAAAAAACAAATTTGGGATCCTTAAATTTGTGAAGGATCTTCCATCAGGGGTGACAAATACACCAAATCCTTGAGGCACAGCATTGGTGCCACCCCTTACACCCCTTCTACCTCCCCTGCCACCAGTTCTCCCTTCCCTTTGCCATAAGTCACCTCCCCTGCCACCAGTTCTCCCTCCCCTTTGCACTGAGTCACCTCCCCTGCAACTAGTTCTTCCTTCCGGCCCCTTTGCCCTGAATCAGTACCCCTCCCACCTGTTCTTCCACCCCTTGCACCTGTTGGTACTCCCCTACCACTAGTACTACCACTACTTCTTCCTCCCCTTGCACCGCTACTACTACCACTTCTAGTGACAACTCTGCCTCCTCTGCCTATTCTGGAGGGTTTTTCAGTAAGGTTGTGGTGTGCAGTTGATTGTGGAAGAGCTTCCTCTTGTTGTGGGGCAGTTTTTTTCTTTGGTCTTCCCCTAGGTCTTTTAGTAGGTGGTTCTATTGGAGGGAGTGTAGTAGTACCAGGGCTTGGCAGCCTCTTTTATTGTGCCCTTTTTCTTTGCACAAACTGCATGTCATTTCCATGCCATGCTTAGTCAAGCTCCCTGGCTTCTTGGGATTTTCAAAAGGGTCCTTTCTTCTGTTTTTCCTAAGTCTTCCAGGCCCCACTTTGATTGGCGGGGGATCAATAGGAAATACCTTCACAGGCCAGTGCCTTTCACCATCAATTGGGGGAATAGAGTGTGCATAATCTTTAATGTACTTTGCAGTTATGTATGCTGGGTCAACAAAGTCTTCTGCATTCTTGTGTAAGTAAAACATTGCTGCCACATCATGACAACAAGGCATACCAGTCATATCCCGCTTCCTACAAGTGCAAGTCCTAGCATGTAAGTCTATTGTCAAACTATCCAAGTGGTAGCTTACTTGAAATCTAGTCTGTGTGGATGGGAGTAAATGACATTAGGCATCTTCTTCCTTCTCATGTGCAAGTTTCTTCACAATCCTAGGGCATAAGGCGGTCTTCCACTTCATCATTTCCTCCCTCTATTGACTAATCTCTGCATAAAGGCTGACCTGATGTCTTTTAACATATAAATCAAATGCTTTGCCCTAGCATTGATTATGTACCCATTAAAAGTCTCAACCATGTTGCTGGTTATCACATCAGCCTTCACATGTGTTTTTAAGAAGGCTCTTGTAATACCCATATATTTTATGATTTAATAAAAGATAAAATTTTAGTTGTACTTTTTATTTGATAAATTTGTCAAACTATAAAATCCTACTTTTTCGTTGGAATCTTTATATAATAAATTAGATTTTTATATGTATAAATAAATATTTAAATTTATTAAAAAAAAAAGGGCTGCCGTTTTATTTTGATTTCTATGCGCAAGTTTGATAAAGCAAACCCATCCTTATCCTTATTCATATTTGTGTTATGATTTGATTCATTTTATTCACCCATATTTTTGGAAAACATTTATTTTGCTAATACTTTCAATTTGGTTCACAAAGTTTGGTTGTGCAATCAAGTACTTTGATCTACAAGGTAATCACACTAAATTTCAGAGATGTTTGTATTATATTTCGTATTATTATTATGTGTGATATGATTTATTAATGGTACTCCTTGTATACATGATTAATTATTATGATATTGTATGAATTTGATTTGATTTGATTTGAATATCGTATTACTTTGTTGTATATAATTGATTGTACAATTATTTCTAGGTTTTTAATGTTGTTGTTATAGGGAGTATTGTTTAATTGAGGTTTTAGGGTTGTTGATGCAGAGTATTGTTTTGAGGTTGAGATTTGATTATATTTGGGTTATTAGTATTTTTTTTTGGGTTGAGATATTGTGATCGAATTGTCATGTTATTTGGGAACTCGTGCCATCATTGAGATACTATTTATTATCAAGTTTATGATTATTTGATCAAGTATGAGATCAAAAGGTTGAGAATTATTATTTTGTTCTTGGTTTGAGGCTCGGCGTTATATAACTTAGTCCTTGGCTTGTTGGTAAGAGGGTAATAATCATGAGTTAAGAATGAGGTACAATCTTTGTTATTTATTTTTCTATGGTCCCCTACAGTGGGAATTGACCCGTATGTGGTCTGGTTCGAGGTGTTTTCTAGTTATTGGGAGTATTCAAGTTTTTATACTTGTTGGTTTTATTCAAATTACCCATGTCCAAGGCTAGGTATAGAACAAAGAGCATGGCACACTATTGGTTATGAGTTAATTGAGTAAAGGTTCGTATTATTATTCGAGGTTGAGTTGATAAAGGTTATTTTTTTTCAGACTACAATGTGTAATGTAGTTTCGAACTACATTGTTTAATTGAGCTAGTATTGTCTATTATTCAATTATACTCTATATTCTGATATGTGGTGATTACTCAGCTTTTGCTGACGTGTGTGTTGTTTTGTTGTGCTACTTGTGTTTGCGGCCATGCCTTTTTCTTATGGTGGCCCTGCGACGATCTATTTTGGAATTTGTCCTTAATGGTGAGCAGTCAAGTTTGTCTAAACAGGTTAATGAAGTGAACGTAGCTAAAGGAGCTCAAGTGTTTCGATTAGTCTGTTATAACAAGTTTGTAAAGTTATATAAATAGCTCACCTAGTTTATTGGGTTGTAAATATTGGGATTTTGTAAGCCTTAACACTTGACAGGTTGTCAAGTGTGGCGGTAATACCTCTGATTTAGGTGTATGCTTCCGCAATTTTATTTAAAGGTTGTTTATTTTTCCTTTAATTCTTATTTATTTTCAGTTAGTAAATCGGGGGTGTTACAAAATAGTATTCATAGCCAAACCGCTCATGGGATTTACGTAGGGATCTTCATATCCCAGCGTGGTTTGTTTTAAGAATAAACTTGTTAATTAAGAGTTAGGACTAAAATTGATATAGGTTAAGCTGTTTGTGTTTCTCTATGTGCTTGTGCTTGTTGTGCTTTTTATTTTTATGTGACTAGATGAGTTCGGGGACGAACTCCTTCTTAAGGGGGATAGTATGTAATACCTTAATAATTTTACTTACTCTCAAATTTACAAGTAAGTTATTTTTTTCTACTTTAAGTTTCGGGACGAAACTTGTTTTAAAGAGGGTAGATTGTAATACCCTATAAATTTTTCTACTTTAAGTTTCGGGACGAAACTTGTTTTAAAGAGGGTAGATTGTAATACCCTAAATTTTTCTATTTTAAGTTTCGAGGACGAAACTTGTTTTAAGGAGGGTAGATTGTAATACCCATATTTTATGATTTAATAAAAGATAAAATTTGAGTTGTACTTTTTATTTGATAAATTTGTCAAACTATAAAATCCTACTTTTTCGTTGGAATCTTTATATAATAAATAAGATTTTTATATGTATAAAAAAATATTTAACTTTATTAAAAAAAAAAAAAAGGGCTGCCGTTTTATTTTGATTTCTATGCGCAAGTTTGATAAAGCAAACCCATCCTTATCCTTATTCATATTTGTGTTATGCTTTGATTCATTTTATTCACCCATATTTTTGGAAAACATTTATTTTGCTAATACTTTCAATTTGGTTCACAAAGTTTGGTTGTGCAATCAAGTACTTTGATCTACAAGGTAATCACACTAAATTTCAGAGATGTTTGTATTATATTTCGTATTATTATTATGTGTGATATGATTTATTAATGGTACTCCTTGTATACATGATTAATTATTATGATATTGTATGAATTTGATTTGATTTGATTTGAATATCATATTACTTTGTTGTATATAATTGATTGTACAATTATTTCTAGGGTTTTAATGTTGTTGTTATAGGGAGTATTGTTTTATTGAGGTTTTAGGGTTGTTGATGCAGAGTATTGTTTTTGGGTTGAGATTTGATTATATTTGGGTTATTAGTATTTTTTTTTAGAGTTGAGATATTGTGATCGAGTTGTCATGTTATTTGGGAACTCGTGCCATTATTGAGATACTATTTATTATCAAGTTTATGATTATTTGATCAAGTATGAGATCAAAAGGTTGAGAATTATTATTTTGTTCTTGGTTTGAGGCTCGGCGTTATATAACTTAGTCCTTGGCTTGTTGGTAAGAGGGTAATCATCATGAGTTAAGAATGAGGTACAATCTTTGTTATTTATTTTTCTATGGTCCCCTACAGTGGGAATTGACCCGTATGTGGTCTAGTTCGAGGTGTTTTCTAGTTATTGGGAGTATTCAAGTTTTTATACTTGTTGGTTTTATTCGAATTACCCATGTCCAAGGCTAGGTATAGAACAAAGAGCATGGCACACTATTGGTTATGAGTTAATTGAGTAAAGGTTCGTATTATTATTCGAGGTTGAGTTGATAAAGGTTATTTTTTTCAAACTACAATGTGTAATGTAGTTTCGAACTACATTGTTCAATTGAGCTAGTATTGTCTATTATTCAATTATACTCTATATTCTGATATGTGGTGATCAGCTTTTGCTGACGTGTGTGTCGTTTTGTTGTGCTACTTGTGTTTGCGGCCATGTCTTTTTCTTATGGTGGCCCTGCGACGATCTATTTTGGAATTTGTCCTTAATGGTGAGCAGTCAAGTTTGTCTAAACAGGTCAATGAAGTGAACGTAGCTAAAGGAGCTCAAGTGTTTCGATTAGTCTGTTATAACAAGTTTGTAAAGTTGTATAAATAGCTCACCTAGTTTATTGGGTTGTAAATATTAAGATTTTGTAAGCCTTAACACTTGACAGGTTGTCGAGTGTGGCGGTAATACCTCTGATTTAGGTGTATGCTTCCGCAATTTTATTTAAAGGTTGTTTATTTTTCCTTTAATTCTTATTTATTTTCAGTTAGTAAATCAAGGGTGTTACAGCTCTACAAAACACACTAGGATTATATGCTTTCAAAGCTTCTACACCAAGTGGATTCACCTTTGTTAACACCTCTAAGGCATCATTATAGTTTGCCTCACTATAAGCCTTTGCACATGTCCTAAACATTAATTTGAACTCATCACCCCTATAGCTCTTATGCCAGTTAGCAAATATGTGCCTTGCACAATGCCTATGTTCAGCCTTTGGTATTACCACTGATACCTGACAGGGTAAAGTCGTATCCCCAAATCAAAAGTAATTCCTAAATCCTCTAACTAATGTAGATAGGGAAGTAGGGTCGAATCCACAGAGAAACGAGTCTTTCTATTCCTAATTAACTAATATAATCTAGATTATGAAGTAACCAATATATAAGTTTGAATACGAAACTAAACTACAAAGGTTAAGAATAGGGAGAAAACAATGAATAAAAGGATCTAGGGCATAGGTTCACCAACAAATAATATTCCAGGGTAGAATATAATAATCATTTATCAATGCATACATTAATCAGATTATAAAGGGCTTTCGCTACGTATTATAATCACACAATTAATTTACCAGTATTAAATCTCATCTTTCGAATCTCGACTTAACCGTTTATAAATTAACCTGCCTATTGAAACTAGACCTAAACATCAATTCTCATCTGTCGAATCTCGAATCAATATTGTCAAACTCATGCATAAAAGATCAGGCCTAATCTAGTCACAGAGCATTAAATCAATCAATAGGAAATTAATCTAGCATTGACAATCAACAACAATAAATTACCCCTTCATATTATTTATGGATCCCCACAAACCCTAGAAATAAAACTACCCACACATAATAAAAACTAAACTAATCAAAGCAATAAAGCAAGACATGATCAAAGGAATAAAATAAACAACTAAGATTAAGAGAAGAGAAATCGTTACCAAAATAAATCTGGAATTAAGAGTAGATTAAGAACAAAGGTATAAGAGAGAGAAAAATCTCCTAAGTAGAGAGAGAAAGTCTAAAAGAGAAGGTAATTAGAATTTACGTACATAATTCGTACTTAAACATTCCTCAAACAAAAATTAAAACAAAACTAATCATCTACTAAGAAAAACACGCGCCCGATCGGGCGAAGGGCCGCCCGATCGGGCCCGCCTTTTTGCTCTGCCCTTGCTTGGCACGCTGCGCCCGATCGAGCCTATGCTCACCCGATCGGGCGCGCTTCTTCCTTGAGGCTGCTATTGCGTGCATCCGCCCGATCGGGCGTATGCTTGCCCGATCGGGCCCGGCTTCCTCTTCGAGGCTTAGATTTCGATTGGGCTCGATTCCTCGGCCCAATCCGAATTCCCTCATCGGGTCTTGATTAGTTGATCCAATAGCCCCGGTATCACATACCGAGCCCTTAATCACCGGCTCTCACCGATCTTGGGCTTCAAGAATGGTCGTGTCCTTCTAGCTTCCGTAGTCGATCCATGAAAACCCGGGAAAATGCTCCAAAAGTGCAATTTCCTGTAAAACTCAACTAAAACTACGAAAACACTAGAAAACACAAATTAGTAATAAATGCGGCCCTAAAGAGCCAAAAACACTACTAATTATGACCGTGGGACGGGGGTAAAACACTATATAAATTGGACATATCAATACCCCGCTCAGAATGGACTGTACATGTTATAATTATCCAAAAGGAAAAATACAATTATAAACTTGGCAACAAAAAAACAAAAAAAAAAAAAAACAAAACAAAAATCAGAACAAAAGGGAATACAAATGGATACTTAATGTTCATCAGACATAATTATACATTGTTCTCCATCCTCTAGTGCAAGGCTTTTCCTCAAGTTCAAGACGAACCACTCCCAAGATGCATTATTCTCACCTTTTACCACAACCTAGGCAATGGGATACATTTGATCATTGCCATCCCTACCCACTGCTGCCATCAACTAGCCTCCAAGAATTTTTTTTAGAAAGCAGACATCTACGCATATTATCTTCCTGTATCCTGCAAGCCAGCCCTTCCTTAGTCCATCAAAGCATATATATAGCCTCTGAAAAATGAGTGTACTGATGAATCTTATTTATATAGGTTTTATAGGCACGTTTATACTAGCTTTTATAGTTACTTTTAGGTCTTTTAGTTGCTTTTTAGGTTGCAAATGCATAATTCGTTTGTTTTGTGCTCTATTACGCTCCGTTTGTGTTTTTCTTAATGTTTCAGGTGATTTTATAGTTATTTAGATGCTTTCGAAGTATTTGGAGTTGATTCGGATGATATTTAGATGGAAGCCGACGAATCAAGTTTATTAATCGAAGATACCATGTTCGTGAATGTTGATTTTTGAGATTTATATGCATGAGGAATGATATTAGCATCCATAAGGGCCGCTATGCACTTTTCGGAAATGAATTTGAGTTAGAAACGAAGAAAAACGAAGGTTTGCAAAGTGTCAAAACTGACCATTAGTCACTCTTTTAATCATTACTTGAGTTTTACATATCGTATTGAAGCGATTCAAATTGTTTTGGAAACTAGACTTGAAGATCTTTGAAACGATAGGTCACGTGACTTTATAAGATCTCTAGAACAAAAGTTATAGCCTCTGCAAATCTGTCCTGCGAACCAATAGACGATCAGCGCCCGAAGTTCGATACACCCAGCCACGAGCGAGCTTCTGCCTAGCCCGATGGATACCCAGCGGTCGCTGGTTTGGGCGTGGCTGGTAGCTCGTGATGGATCTCGTTTTTTCACCTACGCAAGCTTCCTTGACTACGATTCCACTAATCGCCTTAGTCGACCAATCATAATACGACTTATGTGATTGCTATTTTTCTTATTTTATTTTATTTTATTTATTTATTTATCTTTAGATTAGTTTTAGGATAATATAAATATTTCAGCCTCCTTTTCTCTCTTCTCTCTCCTAAACCTAGTCTCCATTGTCAATTTTAAAGGGGCTTCTGTCGGATTTCACCGGTGGAAATCCCCAATCTTTATTTTCTTTTAAGCCTTTTGTTTTAGGTTGCAATAATGTCTCCCTCGAAAGAAAGGGTTTATCTCCTTCGAAAGACAAGGTTTTTTCGATCTCCTTCGAAAGTCAAGGTTTTTCGTACTCCTTCCAAAGACAAGGTTTTATTTGTGCTTAATTTGGTCTCCGGTTGTGCGGGGCTACTATTGATTGTGGCTCGGATTCGGGTTACGGAATCAGCACAAGAATTTACTTTCTCACAAAATTGCGAAGCGACGACGGATCCACTCAAAAAGTTGTATGAGACAACAAATCGAGAATATGCCGAATTGTTATATTTGTGTATTTGGATTATTAGCCCTTCCCCGATTAATTCTTGTTTGATTTTGTTAAATTCGTTTTCATTATCGTTCATTGTCAATTGTAGATGCCGTATGGTTTATATCAATGAAATTTAGTGTCCTTTAGGACTTTTTTCAAAAAAAAAAAAAGGATAATATAAATATTTCAAGGGATTATTATTTTTTCTTTATGCCTTTTATATCTTTTGTTATTTTACGTTCTTTTTAGTTTTCTCTCGAACCCTAGTTTCTCATGGCGTCTCCATGGATTCTTCCATGGATGATTCTTAGGTTTATTATTTAAATTCATTGAGGTATTTTATTTCTATTTCTTTCTTTTAATTATGTTTTATTCCTTAAATCTAGCTTTTATTATATATTTCATGTTTGAGTAGTTTATTTCTAGGGTTTGGGAATCCATATTTATATAATGAATCTTAATTGGTATTTTTAATATTTTGATGATTGATATCTCTAATTGATAGTGTTTTATTGTTAATCTTGCAACCTGTTCAATTGTTTGATTAATTATTGTTAATAAAAGTTTGAATCGAAAGATCTTACTTTTAGAGGCTTACCTACAATTAGCAATTCTGATTATGTTAGCGACCAAACTACATATGTTACCTACAATTGTCATCAATTAATTAACTTCAATTGCTCACTCAACATCAATTACACATGAACTAATAACAAATTAGACACTAATCGACATTTGCAAATTAGGGTTCGCACATTTACCTGGAATTATTTCCTCAATTCGCTTCACAAATCGCAACACCACTGCAACAACCTTCAATTCCACCGTCTTCAACTACCTTCAATTCCTCCGTCTTCATCTTCAACAGCGTTCAATTCCTTCGTCTTCAACAGTGTTCAATTCCACTCTTTTTTTTTCTTTTTTTTTAAACAATTTGAAGAAGAGTTAGTTAGAACACTAGGATTATGTGAGAAAGAAGGAGGGAAATAAAAAGATTTGACCTGTTGTTTAGGTAGCCTGTAAAAGGGCTTGTTTTAAGAAGAATGGGGTAAAAGGTGGGACTGTTTTGGGAATTTGAAAAGGTGGGACTGTTTTGGGAATTCGAAAAGGTGGGACTGTTTTGAGCAGAACAGGTAAAAGTGGGATTATTAGTTTCCATTTTTCCAAAAAAAAAAAAAATGTACAAGTGGTAGTTTAATTTTATAACAAAATTAAAATACAAGGCTCCAAGTCTCCAACTCATATAAAGATTGTTTCAAAAAAAAGAAAAAATACAGATTATTTATTTGCAAAATTAAAATTACTATATGAATATTAAAATACAAGGTTCCAAGCCTCGAAGTCAAGAACTTCCAATGTTGTATTCAACAAAATAAAATCAACAAAAATTATTTTAAAAATGATTCCGATGCCGGGAATCGAACCCGGGTCTCCTGGGTGAAAGCCAGATATCCTAACCGCTGGACGACATCGGAATTGATATTTTAATCGTGTTACAAAGTGTACTCAACCGTAGCCCAACGTTCCCAACCCAGAAAAACGACAAAAATCATTGAACACCAACTTTTTTTTTTTATTTATTTTATTTCTATCCTTTTCTTAATCTTTCTACTTTTACTTACTGTAGCAATAAAAAGAGGGTACGAATTGAGTCTTTTTAATGTTTTGGACAGGGTGTTTTTTGTACATGGCTAGATCATTAGGTAATTTATGTCACCTTTTTTTACTACAACAATAATGTGGTTTATATCGTGGTGTTCATCCTTGAACGTAGCTTGTGTAGCCGTCTAAGACCCGACTAGATTAACTGAACTAAAATTTACAAGTTTACAAATTACAACCCCAGGTCAACTGATCTTATTTGGTTAATGGCCATCAACCCATACACTGATATGATGAGGTAACCTAACGTCCTAACCCGAACATTGATACAAATCATACAATGTCTCAATCTCCATTTGTGCCTAGCTAGCATATTACTTCAAGCTATTTCCAAGATGGTAATCTGTGTAATTGAGTGAATCCAGGCAAATTTAGGCCATGTTCACTTCACTTTAGAAAAAAATAATATTCTGTAAAAATAATTGAAGTTCAATAAAAATAATTTCAATTCAGTAAAAATAAGTTTAGTTCAGCAAAAATAATTTCAGTTCAGTAAAATTAATTTCATTTCAGTAAAATAATTTCAATTAAGTAAAAATTAGTAAACTTAAAGAAGAAATATAATAGAAAATTAGTAAAAAAAAAAAAAAAAAATTTAGTTCAGCAAAAAAAATTTCAGTTCAGTAAAATTAATTTTGGTTTAGTAAAAATAATTTCAGTTCAATAAAAATAATCTAAGTTCAGCAAAAATAAGGTGAAGTGAACAGACTTTTTATAGTACCAAAAATACAAAGTACAAATAAGTAATTTAATATGAGTCGAAATGCAATTAGGTACCCAGTTTTGGTACTTGTACCTACTTGGTCCAAGTCTGATTCTTAAAATTAACTACTTAGTTTAACCAATTCCAATTCCAAGTCCGAGAGGGATCCGACCTGGGTCCGGATCTTCAAAATATGACTGGGTGCCCGGATGTGCGATGTTGGATTTTATCTATCTATGGTAGAACTTTTCAAATTTAATTATGTGGTAGACCCTAACTTTTAGTTATATGTCTACTAGGTTAGTTCCCGTGCGATACACATTTATACAAAAATAGTGTGCCAAATGCCAATATTAATTTCTATCTATAAACCTCACAAAACCGCAATTCAAATTATCTCGACCTCAAAAGACAAACCTTAATTATTTTTTTTTTTAGCAAAGCTAGCTATTTGTGCAAACTCAAACAACACCATCCAAACCATATCATTCCTTAACTGGAAGAGAAATTGTCAAGTATGGACCATGGACCTTACCTAAATTCTACAAGGTATTCGATCAATTTAATAATTCTAGTCTTCAAAGAAGTACATTGATTAATACTAAAAGTTTGTGAAACTCAACGATAAAGTTTTGTAATTAGATAGCCTATAAGTAATTTGATTGATTGTAATGAGGAAGGTAGATTAATGATATACCCTTGTTTGTGCCCCTTCTTCTTCTCCAATAGCAACAAATGATTTCATAACATAAAAGTGACATGATAAATGAAATTACTTGGTCAACACAATAAATCTCAAAAACCCAATCAAAGCAAACTTTTACAAATGATAGGGTTCTCAAAGACAATTAATTGATCCAAATCATTTATTTTATTTTTAAAAAACTGAATTATACAGTAGGAAGTATCAACATATATGAAGTACATTAAAGTATTCTTAAACTAGAAGCTTGAAAAGTGAATTGATTATGGATGAGAGAGTAAGATAATTGTTGTTTGCAACAAAAAATGGGTAGTAAAAAAGTTATGTCGGAACTCTAGAATCTTTAGGGATTCTTCTGCTGCCAGGCCCTTTGATTCACAACTTGCGGAGGTCATGGCCACTCATGCATTCAGCCTTTGTTTCATCGGTACACTCAGTAAGTACCCTTTGTACTGCCGGAGGTGAAACGGGAGCCTCTCCTCCGCCGGGTTTTTACACAGCTCAGCTTGGTCTGAGTAATCATGGGAATACGTTACTCTCACTACAAATTGATGGCGCTTGGTTTCAAGACTCTCTTCATGCAGGGATGGGCCGGTGCTTGGATAATGATGACCCGTTGGATGATAGGATCATAGGAGGTAGCAACTTCGGGGTGTGTAACTCGGCATTACATGCAGAGGCTCTTGCGTGCCTGTATGGCCTCCAATGGGCCTCTGATCGAAGTTATCCTTCTATCACGGTTTTTACGGACTCAAATAATCTTGTCACCCTTCTTCGGGGGGACGGTCATGGTAATGTGGGTCTCCTGTGGCTCATTCGCAAGATTCAGTTACTTGGTTTAACCTTTCAGTTCTGCAGCATACATAAGGCGGACCGATCGCGCGTTCATCGAGCTCACCTCATTTCTAGGGAAGCGGTGGTTAATTTTATTTGCTTTAGTATTAGTTAGTAGTCTCTTTTGTATCCATTGTCAAAAAAAAAAAAGTTATCCTTGTGTAAAGTTTTGTTTCACGAACTAAGGGCACTCACAATAAGGGGTTTGTATGGAGTTTGTATTGTGATTTTTGAGGTTTGAAAAACAAACCCTTTATTCTTAGTGGTGTGACATGGGGTTTGAAAGTTGAGAGGGGTTTGTATTTAGTAAGTTGTTTGTATTTGGTGAGGTGGATTGGAGTTTTGGTAGGGTATTGGGTATAAAATAAAAGCTAAACTAAAATCAAATTGAATGTTGAGGAATTTTGGTGGGGTATTAGGTCCCACCTACAAACCCCTAATAAGGTTTGAAAAGGTTTGTTGTGTGAAGGATTTGTAGTGAGATGATGTGGCTTGTGGACAAACCCCTATCAGTAAACTAGGGTGTCAGTTTGGATAATCGGATCGGGTCTGATAAGGTCGAGTCGAGTAAATTTGTAAAGTTGAGTTATACTAAATTATTATGTTCACACGAGTCCAAATCTGAATCAGATATTTTTCGGATCGGTTTTGAATCGGGTCGGGTGTGCTTTTGACATCTCCGGAGTAAACACAATGGTTGCCCACAACCATTGTGGTTATCACTTATTTTATTAGTTTCTCTATCTTCCACCCAACTTATAATCACTCTTATACCCACTTAATAACCAATATACCCCAATGGTTGACCATGGCTACACATTTTCTTTCTCCTACTTTTACCCAATCCCACCATACAATCTCCCTATTTCACTCAATGACCAATCAAGCTGATACTACTATTTTGCTAATAACCAAGCTTTATAACCTGGTTATTTCCACAATCAGGTTATTGGTTTTTTTTTTTCCCTAAAATTTCTCTCTCTTCATTTTTTAATACTTCTTTCACATTCTCTCTCCTAATAGCCACCCAAAATGGTTAATGGTTGGTTATGCTCTAAGGGATTTAAACTATTGTAAATGCCCTTGAAGCAAAAAGAGTACAAAATTTTTGTTTAGATGACATCGTTATTAGTTTAAGCGGAAAAATATTTAGGAAAAATTGACAGGAATAATCCCAACTTTGCATTATCTGTCCAAAATAATCCTAACTTTTGATTAATTTTTAATAATCAGAACTTTAATACACTAGGTGAAAAAAGGCAATTGGCAGCGGTTCAAACCTGGTCTAAGGCATCGGTTTGAACCGCTGCCTATTTGAGGGGTGCCAAAAACATGGTTTTTGGCACCGGTTCAAAACCGGTGCCATAGGGTGTAATAGGCACCGGTTAACCGGTGCCATAGGGTGGAATAGGCACCGGTTAACCGGTGCCTAATACTGCTCTCCAGCCATTTTTTTTTGTGGTGGATAGTTTAGGCACCGGTTGCTGCCTAACCGGTGCCTTTTATGTAATTTTTTTTTTCCATCGTGCAATAATATTTTAAAAAAAAAACCTGCAATAATAATAACCTGTAATTCCAGCAATTATATTAAATATAATAATTAATAATTTTATTATTATAATAACTAATAATAATATTATTAATTATTATATACAAAAATAATATTAGAAACAAGAATTCAATTATATATATAGATATAAATATTCCCAAACGAAATACAAAAAAAAAAAAGTTGCTTACATATACAAATAATAGTAAGTACACATATATAATGAATAATAAGTTATATATATAGTTCAAAAGTTAACATAAAAAGTTTATAATTATAATGCCATTTACATGTTGAAGGTGATGAAAGACGCCAACATGTCACGAACTTCATTAAGCTCCTTGATTGTCAACGGACCATCCTTTTGGACCTTGCAAAACTTGAAATACAAAAACATTATTTTAAAAATAATTAATTAGGCAAACAATATGTATTTTATCAAATATTACCTATATGACTTCTATATAGCCCATTTACTACATTACTTATCAAATGAACTATTTATTTCTCATAACATGTCAATATTGGATAGTTGTATGTGTGTAAGCCCTAAAATTGTATAGGAGAGCATTTTGTTAAGGTTTATGACGCTTTTTACCCAAAATGGCCCGAATATGGCCTATATGACCTTACTTTGCCCATTTCCTACATTTCTTATTAAATGAACTTTATTTATCTCATAACATGTCAATATTATCTAGTTATAGGTGTATAAGGAAAGAAATCACATCAAAAGAGCATATTAACACAAAATGGCCCTAATATGGCCCATATGACTTCTATTCAGCCCATTTTCTACCTTTCTTGTGAAATAGCCTTTTTGTTTCTCATAACATGTCATTGTTGGATAATATTAGGTGTCTAAGGCTAGAAATCACATCAATATAGCATTTCAAGAAGTTTAACAACGCATTTTACTCAACATGGCCCAAATAGGGCTTATATGAATTCTATGTAGCCCATTTTCTACATTACTTATCAAATGAACTATTTCTTTCTCATAACATGTCAATTTTAGGTAGTTGTATGTGTGTAAGCCCTAAAATTGTATAGGAGAGTATTTTATTAAGGTTTATGACGCTTTTTACTCAAAATGGCCCGAATATGGCCTATATGACCTTACCTTGCCCATTTCCTACATTTCTTATTAAATGAACTTTATTTATCTCATAACATGTCAATATTATCTAGTTATATGTGTATAAGGAAAGAAATCACATAAAAAGAGAATATTAACACAAAATGGCCCTAACATGGCCCATATGACTTCTATTCAGCCCATTTTCTACCTTTCTTGTGAAATAGCCTTTTTGTTTCTCATAACATGCCATTGTTGGATAATATTAGGTGTCTAAGGCTAGAAATCACATCAATATAGCATTTCAAGAAGTTTTAGGACTTACCTCATCAAGCTGTTGAGTGTCCGTACAATGAGTCACAATGTCAAGCATGAATCTCATCACATACAAAGCACAATCAAGTCCATTCTCTTGTTGTGCGCACTAGCATATGACAAACAAATCACATCAGTGAAACATGCAAAGGAAATGAGCAAATATTTACTACCATAGATTTTCAAGATAATCACAATAATATCATGTAAATTACCAACGGTGTCTTCCATGTTGGACCCTTTGGAGCACGACAATGTAGCTTCTTCATAACACTGTAGTATAAAAAAATACATTCAAATTTGATTAGTCGTATGATTACTAAATTAGTTATTATTAGCAATAATCATCACTATAGGTTGCTATATATATTTACTTTTGCAATATAGACTTCACGAGCCACTTCTCCGATGATCGAGCTGAATCAAGGTGATAAATTGTGTTAGTGGAATTACAAATCACCATGAGGCTCCAATGCTCCCTACATAAGTTCACAATAGATAAGGTAATTAATATTTAGGAGTCAACATATAATGAGGCCAAATCGATTGAATTTGACATGGTTAGACTTACTCTCTATAACATGGGGCGAATATGAACTTTTCTCCCGCACGCGCTGATTCCCTTATACTCTGTTCAACATAGTACAACACGTCATGGGGGTTGCCTATGATTTTAGTAGTGGATAACTGCTCGGGGCATAACCACCCAACTTTACAAGGAGAATCAGTGTCAGTTAAGTGCTCCTGTAGTGCTCTGGGTGCATGAACATTGAATAATTTATCAGATGTAGGATAATCACCATCAATTTGAATAACTTGAAAAAAGTATAGATTATGTGGGCATTGAAGTACCTCATGAATGTTTGAATGAGGGAAATGTTAAGCTTTGCACCACGTAGAAATTCCTTCACATCTTCTTTGCTGATCCATGCAATTGCATCCTCATCATAGTGGAACATTGCCTTAGGAAGTGCAACTTCCATGGGATCGACCAAATGACAAGCACGGTTGTGAAGAAAGGTCATGTCAGTAGAGAGCGATTGAAGAACAATGTCTTCAACAAGTGGAGTAGGTGGCATGGGTGAACCTTTCGAAGAGTGCAACTTCGACGCTTGTTCACTCTTGGACTGTTGTTTACTTAGCTTCTTCTTAGGTTGATCAATTCTTTTAGGCTTCTCCACCCTCTTTCTCTTTGAAGTTTTGCTTCCATTGGAAATCTGAAATAGTTTGAGAAATAATAAGTTTCAACTCACAATCACTTATACATATGTAATTATGATATGGTTTGAGAATGTATAAGTTTAGTAGTTGAGAAATGAAGAAAATAGCCAAGTGAGTAGACAATTCGGCTCAAAATGGCTTTATTTTGATGAATTGGACCCAAAAACTTAAAACTTGGCGATTTTTATGTAATTTCAAATGAAAAACACTTATAAATATGTGATTATGAGTTGTTTTGAGATGCAAGGAGTTTATAAGTTGAGAAATGAAGAAAATAGGCAAGTAAGTAGCCATTTCGGCTCAAAAAGGCTTTATTTTGATGAATTGGACCCAAAAACTTAGAACTTGGCAATTTTTATGTAATTTCAAATGACAAACACTTATAAATATGTGGTTAGGAGTTGTTTTGAGATGCAAGGAGTTTATAAGTTGAAAAATGAAGAAAATAGCCAAGTGATTAGCCATTTCGGCTCAAAATGGCTTTATTTTGATGAATTGGACCCAAAAACTTAAAACTTGGCGATTTTTATGTAATTTCAAATGAAAAACACTTATAAATATGTGATTATGAGTTGTTTTGAGATGAAAGGAGTTTATAAGTTGAGAAATGAAGAAAATAGGCAAGTAAGTAGCCATTTCGGCTCAAAAAGGCTTTATTTTGATGAATTGGACCCAAAAACTTAGAACTTGGCAATTTTTATGTAATTTCAAATGACAAACACTTATAAATATGTGGTTAGGAGTTGTTTTGAGATGCAAGGAGTTTATAAGTTGAAAAATGAAGAAAATAGCCAAGTGATTAGCCATTTCGGCTCAAAATGGCTTTATTTTGATGAATTGGACCCAAAAACTTAAAACTTGGCGATTTTTATGTAATTTCAAATGACAAACACTTATAAATATGTGATTATGAGTTTTTTTGAGATGCAAGGAGCTTATAAGTTGAGAAATGAAGAAAATAGCCAAGTGAGTAGCCATTTCGGCTCAAAATGGCTTTATTTTGATGAATTGGACCCAAAAACTTAAAACTTGGCGATTTTTATGTGATTTCAAATGACAAACACTTATAAATATGTGATTATGAGTTGTTTTGAGATGCAAGGAGTTTATAAGTTGAGAAATGAAGAAAATAGCCAAGTGAGTAGCCATTTCGGCTCAAAATGGCTTTATTTTGATGAATTGGACCCAAAAACTTAAAACTTGGCGATTTTTATGTGATTTCAAATGAAAAACACTTATAAATATGTGATTATGAGTTGTTTTGAGATGCAAGGAGCTTATAAGTTGAGAAATGAAGAAAATAGCCAAGTGAGTAGCCATTTCGGCTCAAAATGGCTTTATTTTGATGAATTGGACCTAAAAACTTAAAACTTGGCGATTTTTATGTGATTTCAAATGACAAACACTTATAAATATGTTATTATGAGCTGTTTTGAGATGCAAGGAGTTTATAAGTTGAGAAATGAAGAAAATAGCCAAGTGAGTAGCCATTTCGGCTCAAAATGGCTTTATTTTGATGAATTGGACCCAAAAACTTAGAACTTGGCAATTTTTATGTAATTTCAAATGACAAACACTTATAAATATGTGGTTATGAGTTGTTTTGAGATGAAAGGAGTTTATAAGTTGAGAAATGAAGAAAATAGCCAAGTGAGTAGCCATTTCGGCTCAAAATGGCTTTATTTTGATGAATTGGACCCAAAAACTTAGAACTTGGCGATTTTTATGTAATTTCAAATGACAAACACTTATAAATATGTGATTATGAGTTTTTTTGAGATGCAAGGAGTTTATAAGTTGAGAAATGAAGAAAATAGCCAAGTGAGTAGCCATTTCGGCTCAAAATGGCTTTATTTTGATGAATTGGACCCAAAAACTTAGAACTTGGCGATTTTTATGTAATTTCAAATGACAAACACTTATAAATATGTGATTATGAGTTTTTTTGAGATGCAAGGAGTTTATAAGTTGAGAAATGAAGAAAATAGCCAAGTGAGTAGCCATTTCAGCTCAAAATGGCTTTATTTTGATGAATTGGACCCAAAAACTTAGAACTTGGCAATTTTTATGTAATTTCAAATGACAAACACTTATAAATATGTGATTATGAGTTGTTTTGAGATGCAAGTAGTTTATAAGTTGAGAAATGAAGAAAATACCCAAGTGAGTAGCCATTTCGGCTCAAAATGGCTTTATTTTGATGAATTGGACCCAAAAACTTAGAACTTGGCGATTTTTATGTAATTTCAAATGACAAACACTTATAAATATGTGATTATGAGTTGTTTTGAGATGCAAGGAGTTTATAAGTTGAGAAATGAAGAAAATAGGCAAGTACGTAGCCATTTCGGCTCAAAATGGCTTTATTTTGATAAAATGATGAAAATTGCTTAAATTTTTTTTTTAAATGCAACGGCAGCCGCACCGGGACACCCGAGGGAGCCACCCCTGCTGCCGGAACAGCGAAGGCAGCCCGTGCCGAGGCCACAGCAGCCCCGACAGGTGGCTGCCAAGGCTGTAGCAGCCACGGCAGGTGGCTGCCAGTCTGCTGCAGCCTGGGCAGCAGCCTGCCTGGGCTGCTGCTGCCTCGACAGGCGGTTGCCATGGCTGTAGCAGCACAGGCAGCACCTGCCGAGGCTGCAGCAGCCCAGGCAGGCTGCTGCCGAGGCTACAGCAGTCTGGCACCCACCTGCCGTGGCTGCTACAGCCTTGGCAGCCACCTGTCGGGGCTGCTGTGGCCTCGGTGGGGTTGCCTTTGCTTTTCCGGTAGCGGGGGCGGTTTCCTCGGGTGTCCCGGTGCGGCGGAAGTTGCTTATTTTTAAAATAAAAAAAAAATTGAACTAGGCGATTTTTATGTAATTTCAAATGACAAACACTTATAAATATGTGATTATGAGTTATTTTGAGATGCAAGGAGTTTATAAGTTGAGAAATGAAGAAAATAGGCAAGTAAGTAGCCATTTCGGCTCGAATTGGGTTTATTTTGATGAAATGCGCCAAAAACATTATAAGTTTGCTTCTTTTATGCAATTTCATGTCACAATCACTTATACATATGTATTTATGATATGGTTTGAGAATGTATAAGTTTATTAGTTGAGAAATGAAGAAAATAGGCAAGTGAGTAGCCATTTCGGCTCAAAGTGGCTTTAGTTTGATGAATTGGACCCAAAACCTTAGAACTTAGCGATTTAAATGTAATTTCAAATGACAAACACTTATAAATATGTGATTATGAGTTGTTTTGAGATGCAAGGATTTTATAAGTTGAGAAATGAAGAAAATAGGCAAGTAAGTAAATAATTTACCTCCTTATTAATCAACTTCTCCCATGCACGTGGCCAATCAACGAAGCTACCTACAGCTTGCCAAAGCGCTGTTATCTCAACCTCCTCTATCGGTACGGGTAGTGGGATGTCTTCGAACCCCGCAACCACTGAATTGATCCCAACCGAGTAATGATGTGGCCCTGTCGTAGCACCCGTCGTCGGTTGGGCACTACCATACGCCACCAAACTCAACACGGTACTATTTGCATGCCCCGGGGCTAGAAGTGCACACCGGGTGTCTTCCTACACAAGTATATATATAAAAAGAATATAGTTAAATAGGACTTTTACAATAGCATAGATATAACAAAATTCATTAAGGTAGAGGGTTACAAATAACCTGTAACTCTGGAAATTCATGCGGTGTTGGATTTTCAAGCTCCCTCGAGTCTGCATGTGTAGGAGTAGGAACCTGCAACAGTACATCAATCATTGCACCTAAAATCTCAATTAACTCGGTATTTTAAAACTTTTAATAACCCAATTGATTTTACCTCAGGTGGCACATCTTCACCACGTATCTCATCTCCTCCATGTCTATCACCTTCTCCTTGTCCTTTTGGTTCAGAACATGAGTCGACCGGGGTACGAGTGAGGAACGGCAAAGTCGGTAAGTTCATCAGCTTCGCCCAAGCATTCAATTCACCAACTAACTCGTTGCGTACTTGTTCCTTAATTGATGCCACCTTGGCATCCAACTCCCCCGGTGAGTTAACACTGGCTCGAGATCTACCCGATTTTGTGTATTCGGGACCCATCACCTTATTCCATCCAAGCAATGACCCTCCTGAACCTACTACTCGTCCTGGATGGTATGACCTTCCCAAAGCCATGGTGAAAGGGTCATTCTCCACACTTGGTTCAAATTTGCCCTCCACCATCTCTTGAGTGTGCTCAAGCTATAGCATAAGGAAAAATGAGGTCAGTAAAACAGTTAATGGTTTGTACAGTGATTAGATGCAAAAGTGACTTAATTTCAACAATTCATAGGTAACTTACTAGCTTATCCGCCTGTTTTTTGGCTTCCGGACCCTTGATGAACCATTTTCCGGTTTTCTTATCAAACGAATGGAGAGAACAAAAGAAATCACCGGCACGACTCACCAATGTAGTGATCATGGAACTAGAGGGTTCCTTCGATGCCACTAGAAGCGCTTTAGGGTATAAACCCGAAGCGGCCCACTCAGGTCTCTTTTCAGCAAAAGTCTTAGGACCCATACGATGGACGTATTCCTTCTTTTCTGCATTCGCTTGATTTTGCTCTCGAAGTTCCTACAAAACAAAAAATGTTAGTCTCATTAATACAAAAAGTGTCAAGCTATTATTCAATTGACATCAGATTTACACAAACTTACAATGGCTTTCTTTTGACTCTTCATTCTAACGAACTCTTCCCAATCATCTTTTGACACGGTCGGCCATATTTGCCACGGGAGACGGTCATCCTCTTTGGCATTCTTCTTCTTTGTTTGCACCTTCTTCTTCTTATGGATCCACCGATTAGTCAACTTGGTCTTAAAGCCTCTTAATCTTTCCCCTAATAAAGAGACAAACACCCTTTTCTTCTCGGGATCATTAGGAATAGAAAACTGCCTCTGCAAGCACAAATTAAAACCGATTATTAGTTTCTATTTAAAAACAATCATAAGGTTAAGGTATCTTAAATTTTCTAAATGTGCCAAAAACACACTTACCCTTGTATCATCCCAAAATGCTTGAATCAAACCCGGAGGTACTTGCCGCATTACAAGTGTAATAGGGATTTTCCGCGAACATAAGCCAACTTGATTAGCATATTGTCGACGCCATTTGGGCCCGGGTTGGCCTTTGTTGTCATACTCCAAGACCATGGGACCGTCCGGTTTCTTAAAGCTTCTCGTCGGACCCCTTCTTTTTCTTTCAGCCGGTGCCTTTTCCCCCCCTCCACCACCTGTGTTGTTTTCATCTTGTCCTTGGCCTTGACTTTCAGGAGTCGGGTTCTCACCAACAATCTCACGTGTTGTATTTACAATGGCCGGTGCACGTTCAGCTGACATTTCAAAATCGTCAATCCTACGCTCGAACTCATCTTGAGCCTGATCCTCTGGCTCACCCAAGTCATCCTCCTTATTCACATCATAAGGAGCATCACTATCATCGGAGTCGTCATCCTCGTACTCGTCCTCATACTCATCATCGTCAATGTCCTCTACCAAAGGAGGATCATGATCGTCCGCCATGAGATATAAGCACCTGTCAAAGCAATCATAAAACAATATTAGTGTATAGTAAAGTATATGCATGATAGTTATTATGGTTATGTAGAAGCTATTTTAGCCATTTTCACCTGCTTATTATGGTCCTATAACCTTGTATATTTATGATAATGAGTACAAAATGCCAATTTCAATCTACATATGGAAAATAGGTTGTTAGAATGAATAAATGTTAGTTCATACACAAAACAAAGGAGTTGGGTTAAGTATAAGCTATTTATGCCAGTTTCACCTACTTATGGTCCTATAACCTTGTATATGCATGATACTGAGTACACTTAGGCAATTTCAAACTACAAATATATCATTTTCGCCTACTTATGCTCCTATATACATGATAACTAAACTATATTTGCAATGAAACCATTACTAACTTTTAATCAAACTACCTCATTCTGAAATTCCTTCGTTGTGGTCTGATCGCATATAACCTGCTTCGTTGTCTATGTCATTTAGTACTCCAGGTCTAGGAACAGTGAAAGGTGCTGAATCATCAAACGCATCATATTCTTCCTCATCCTCAACATCTCCAATGCCTAGGATTCTTCTTTTGCCAGCTAGCACTATAGACCATTTTGAATCCATTGGGTCAGTTACGTAGAACACTTGCTTAGCTTGAGATGCAAGGATAAATGGTTCCGCACTATCATTCAAGTGGCCAAGATCTACAAGAGTAAAGTCCTCATGTTTGACGTTACGCCTGATATTATCAACCCACTTACACTTGAAAAGAGCAACCGTGAAGTTACAATAATCAAGCTCCCATATTTCTTGAATTCGACCATAGTATGACAACTCTGCATCGACAGGTGATTTATCCTTAGAACTTGCAAACTCCCTTGACGATGCCACAAGAGTTACACCACTGTTTTGGGTGGAGGAAGATTTCAAATCACGAGCCTCGGTCCAAAAAGTGTACCCATTGATGTCATATCCCTCAAATGAACGGACATCATCCCTAGGACCGTACACAAGCCACCGTACTGTATCGGTCACATTAGTATCATTCAATCCACTCATTACTCGTTCACGAAACCAATCAACAAATTTCTTATTATGCAACTGCATAAGTGCCCTTTCACCTTTGGATGGAAATTCGGCACGCAAACAAGCCATGTGCTCGTCTAAATATGGGTGCACATCTGAAACATGGTGCAACACATAAAGGTGTGCTTGTAAGAACTAATCTCGGTCTGGTGACATTCGTTTCGACCCAATTGTGCCATGACCATCAAGTCTACCTTCATGTCGAGAAGTAGGAAGACCAATAGGTTGAGCAAGGGCTATGTAGTCCGCCACAAAGTTACCTATCTCCTTACCCACTGTCCCTTGCATTATACTTCCTTCAGGGTGAGCTCGGTTTCGTACTTTATCTTGTAATGTACCCATGTGTCTTTCAAAAGGGTAGCACCACCTCATGAACACTGGACCACACAACTTAATCTCACGCACCAAATGAAGAACCAGATGAACCATTATGTCAAAAAATGAGGGTGGGAAATACATCTCAAATTTGCACAAAGTCACAACCACATCTTCTTACAAAGCATCTAGTGTACAAGGATCAAGAACTTTGCTACAAATTGTATTGAAAAACGAACAAAGGCTTGTAATCGCTTCCCTCACGTGTTTCGGTAGAATACCACGGATTGCAATCGGTAGGAATACTTGCATCATAATGTGACAATCATGGGATTTTATACTTGTCAGCTTCAATTCTCCATTTAAGGTTACAAATCTTTTCATGTTAGATGAGTACCCTGATGGAACCTTAATGCCGTACAAACATGCACAAAACATACGTTTCTCTACCCTTGACAATGTATAGCAAGCCGGGGGTAAATAATTCTTTTCATCCTTCCTTTTACCCTTAACTTTCTTCTTTGACGCATCTTTGGCCTTTCCCTTTCCCTTGCTCTTCTCCTTCCCTTTTTTGAAACACTTTCATCTTCTATTCTCGGCTCCTTCCCCTTTCTAACCTTTTCTTGAGGCCACAATTCTGGACGAATCCCCATCTCTTTCAAATCTAACCGTGCACCCTTTCCGTCCTTTGTTTTGCCTGGGATATTCATAAGCGTCCCCAAAAGAGCATCACACACATTCTTCTCTATATTCATCACATCAAGACAATGCCTAACGTCATGTTCTCTCCAGTACGGCAGCTTCCAAAAGATTGATTCTTTCTTAAACAGAGCAGCTGAGACCACAGTTTTTTCTGATTTTCCAAACACCGTTTGTATCCCTTTCACCCGAGCACTAATCTCAGCACCAGTCAATGGTCTAGGCGCAGTATCCTCTTCCACGGTTCCATCGAAAGCCTTTTTCTGCCTACGGTACGGGTGATCACGCCTAAGGAACCTTCGAGTCCGTAGGTACACATCTTTGTGAGAATGAGTCAAGTATACGCTTGATGTGTCATCAATACATATGGGGCATGCTTTTTTCTCTTTGACCTTGTACCCACACAAGTTGCCATATGCAGGGAAGTCATTCATGGTCCACATAAGGGCTGCACGCAATGTGAACATCTCGTTCTGATGAGCATCGAAAACGGAAACCCCTTCGTCCCACATCTTTCTCAAGTCGTCAATAAGCGGCGCAAGGTAAACATCTATGTCGTTTCCAGGTTGCTTAGGACCAGTTATTAGCAATGAAAGCATTACATACTTACGTTTCATGCACAACCAAGGAGGCAAATTATAAATCACTAAAAGTACCGGCCATGTGCTGTGTTGGGTACTAAGAGTGCCAAATGGATTCATCCCGTTCGTGCACAACCCAAGCCTTAAAATTCTGACTTCATTACCAAATTCCTCAAACTTCAAATCAATGTTCTTCCACTGTGGAGAGTCAGCTGGATGCTTCAGCATTCTGTTTTTCTTTCTTCCCTCTGCATGCCACCTCAAGTTTTTAGTGTCTTTTGGTATTGAGAACAGACGCTTAAACCTTGGAATAATGGGAAGATACCACAACACCTTAGCAGGAGGTCCCTCCGTGCCAGGATTGCAACTCATGCGCTTGTACCGCGACCGCTTGCATCGTGGACACTCCTGCAGTTTTTCATACTCATTTCGATACAAAATACAGTCATTAGGACATGCATGTATCTTCTTATACTCCAAACCAAAGGGACACATGAGCTTCTTTGCGTAATAATAAGACTTAGGAATTTCATTCCCATCAGGCAACATATCACTTAATGCGGTCAACAAAGAAGTAAAACTGATGTCCGTCCACCCATGCTTCGACTTAATGTTGAAAAGTGTTAGCACGGCCGATAGTTTGGAGTATTTTTTGCACCCGGGATACAAAGGCTTTTTGGAAGCCTCCGATAATAATTCAAACACTTCACCTTCAACACCTTGCAACATCTCATCCACTTGTTCATCCTCGACCTCATCCGCCTGATCTTCATCAGCTCCATCCTCACCATTATCAACAATATACTCATCATTCTCGTATTCCTCGTCCACATGAATCTCAGTGCTTCTAACACGCACATCATTCTGATCAAGATCCCCACTGTACTCTCCACTTTCTCCGTGCCAAATCCACACATGGTAAAATTGCCTAAACCCACGACATAATACATGATCTCTAATGATTTCAACACTATCGACCACATTCACACAATTACAATCAACACAAGGACAATAAAGGCCTTTGCCTCCCAGTGTACGTTGATAAGCTAAAGCCCTCTCGCAAAACTCTTGAACCCCATTCCAAAATTCCAATGTATCGCGTCTACCATACATCCAACCACGATCCTTCTCCATTTAGTAAATTGTCTCTAAACATATATATAGCACCATATAATTATAATGTGTAAGTGCTACATATTTTATGTAAATCAAATTCAAGTACAAAACGTGAATATACCATTCATATAGTGAAAAAATGCATGTTTCCAAAGGGTCCTTATCACTCCAACCTAACCCATCCTTGAATGTCTACTCTCACTAGTGAATGTATGTCAACCTTCCAATTTTAAGGAAAATCCGGCAGCATTTCCCCCTAGTTCTCCAAGTACACGATGTAGATAATTAATTACCCACATATGTACCCAGAGAACATAGTGAGGAAATGGTAAGCCAAGATGTTCCTTAAAATGGAAAAGAAAACATACATTCACCACCTAAGTGAGAGTACACATTCAAGAACAGTCCCAACCGGGGACTATTCAAGACTTTCTCCTAATGAGAAAGCCTTGAACGGGTATCTAGGCATATGATGATGCAAGTATTCTACATATTGTTGTATTTATTTGCAATTAAACAATACACAAGTTGTCATTTCATGAATAAACTTTTATTAAATGGATAAATAGAAAGAAATATAGCTAAGTAAAGTTTATAAGTCATACCAATATAGCAATGCAACTACCCACTTGAGCTCAATATGTAGTCCTCAAGCTAATTAAACTCGTGCTTCAATTTACATATGAATCTATATATTAAAAAAACAAAGATTAGCAACGTCATTAATTATCTAATTAATATATTCACAATTCTCTAATGTATTCACAATTCTCTAATTTATTCACAACTAATTAGGTGGAAATATCACTATTTATTTCTCTAATTTATGCACAATTCTCTAATTTAATCACAATTCTCTAAATTATTCACAAATCTCTAATGTAATCACAATTCTCTAATTTATTCACAATTTTCTAATTTATTCACTACTAATTAGTAGCAAGGTCACTAATTCTTTAATGTATTCACAATTACCCATTAAAACAACCTAAAATTACACATTAAAACATACAAAAACTCAACTAATTAAGTAACATTCTTACTAATCTCTATCATATTCATAATTACTCATTAAATCAACCTCAAAATAACCCATTAAAACTTATAAATTTTTCAACTAAGGAACAAGGTAATGCAAAAATATTCTAATCTATAATATGTATTCAAAATTACTCTAAACATACAAAATTACTCTAATGTATAATATGTATTCAAAATTTCTAAATAAACAACCAATGCAAAAATTAAAAAAATTAGGGTAAAATTATATATATACCTTAGGCGGTGGTGGAGGTAGCAGCGGTGGTGCGACTAGTGGAGGTAGCGCGGAGGTGGAGGCGGTGCGCGCTGGTGGAGGGAACAACGCGGAGGTGGAGGCGGTGCGCTGCTGCTCAATTCGAACAATGCTGGTGGCTGGAGGGCGGTGAAAGACAGAGAAGAGCAGGGGAGAATTAAGGGCGGTGGTTTTCGACAATTCGTACAATGCTGGTGGTGTTTCAACTCGACAATTCGTACAACGGCGGTGTTTCAATTCGCCAATTCGTACAAGGGCAGGGGGAGAATGTTGGTGGCTGGAGGAAGGATTGAAGGCGGCCGGTTTTCGAAACCCCTGGTGGCCGCCGGTGAAGGTGACGGCTGTGGTGGAGGGAGAGAGAGGAAGGATTGAAGGCCGCCGTTTTTCGAAACCCAGCTCTAATGAAACAGTAAGGAATGAAGAAGGAATGAAAGAGAAAGATAAAGAGAGGAAGGAGAAGAAGGTAGCTAGTCCGCGTTTTTTTTTTTTTTGAATTGGGTCTGGTTCATTTGGCACCGGTTCAAACCGGTGCCTTTTTAATTTTAGGCACCGGTTCAGGCCAAACCGGTGCCTTTTCTCTTCTTCTAAAATCCCGCCCATTTCTGGACCGGTTTTGGGCACCGGTTTAGCCTGAACCGGTGCCATATGGGGGGTGCCTAATGCTTTTTTTCTACTAGTGATATCAATTTGATTTTAATGGTCCCGAGTGACTTGCAACCTGTTGAGCGGTTTTTTTTTTTTTTTTTTTTTTTTTTTTTTTTTTTTTTTTGTGTAATTCTATTGTACATACTGCATATATCACTACATGATTGGTCAAAATAAGTTTAAATTTTTATTTAGTTACAAATTAAGGGGTTGTTCTCATTGACTTAAATGAGCTGAACTAAACTGAACTGGCTGAATTTATTACAGTTGAACTGAACTGAAATGAATATTTTATAAGAGAAGGAAATTAGGAGCTGAACTAAAATGAACTTAACTGAATTTATTAGAGCTGAACTGAACTGAACTGAACTTAATTATATGAGAACAGGCCCTAAATATTAACTAACACTTTTAACTACCTATTTTTTTTTTTGAAGGAAACTACCTATTTAACTAAACAGCTAATTAAAAAAAATAATTAAAAAAAAAGCACCACAACACCACCAGTCACCACTGCCCTACCCTCACCACGGCTTAAAGCGCCCATTGCTCCTCCCCCAACCCTCGAAACCCGTATTCGTTAGGGTTCTGAGAGTGGGCGAGATGGAATTTGGGGGGGGGGGGGTTTGCGGCAGAGGTGTTTTTTTAGGTAAATCTGGGGTTTTGGGGTTGGGGACGATGGCAAATGGTAGGCAACGACGTAGCCGACGAGGGGGTTGGGGACGGGGCCCTGGCCTGGGTTTCGTGGGAGTGTGGTGCCGATTTGTGACTACTCAATAACCTGACTGGACTGGAGCTGCCAAGGAGAGGTAGTGGGTTTTAGTTAATTAATTGAATTTTTTTAATTTTTAATTTTGTTTTTATTTTTTTCAATTATCTTTTGACCAATCTCGTCTTGACATATGTCTGATAACTTGTTATAACAAAGTTGTATACCGGTTGGGACCATTAAAAACAATTTGATATTAAAGTTCATATTATTAAAAAATAATTGAAAGTTGAGATTATTTTGGGCGAGTGAGGTAAAGTTGGAATTATTCATGTCAATTTTTCAAAATATTTAATAAGAAGACAACATTTGTCTCATTTAAAAGCGTGGTGATGTAAGCAGTATTCTATTTTAGTAAATTGAAATACGTAGTACATAGAATTTGAGTGAAATGATATATGTAGGATCATGATTCAAACACTTCAAACAATGAAATAAAAAAATTCTAGGCATATGTGATTAAAATAAACTCTTGACTCTTAATGGATAGAATTTCTTATTTTAATTACAAATTCTCATGTTCAACCAAACACCTAAAACCCGTGTCATGCACGAATTTATTAAATTAATTTGTAAAATTTGTTTATTATAAAGATTCGTTAAATAATTATGATAATGAGATTGATAGGTGAAAATTATGTTAAAGTAATTAAGTGAAAGTAAATTAGCAATTATTGCATAATTTTTACACGTGTCTTACTTATGTATTTAGTGAAAATTATTTATAAATTAGTTCTAATTTACAAGCAAAAATAAATTGACATATGTCAAAGGTGATAACTTGCCAATTAAAGAGTATACTCCAAAATCTATCACCTATGTCGTTTTGGCAAGTAGATAAGTATAAAATAATATATAAATAGAGGTTTTTTATGCATAAAAACGATCTACTTCCTAAAAAAGAGAGTAAGAAAATAAGCGGGAAAATTTATAACCACAGTGCGACGTGTGGCGAGTTAGGCTTTGAGTCGACTCTGAATTAGTATAGTACTAGATTAGTACCTGTGCGTTGCACGGTGGTTGATTAGTAATTTTTTGTATAATTTTTTTATCTTTTGTTGTTGATAACTTTCTAATATGATTTGGCTCGTTATTTTTATTTTTTTTTATAAAATTTGTTATATAAATATTTATAAAAAAAACATTTACTTAAAAAAAATAGTTATAAAATGTTGCATCATAATTTAATATTTACTATGTTATTAAATATATACTCCGTACTAAAATGATGGTTAGATTAAATATATTAATGTTATATAAATGTATAATTCATTAAGCTTATACGTTTTGAGTGGAAGCTAAATAAATGTGTATTTACTATTTAAAAAATTAAAAAAATGTGTATTAATTTCTTCAAAAAAAAAATGTGTATAATTAGCTACCAATATCTATGTCTATTTAATTTTGTTATATTATGAATATCCAAAAGTAGTGTGGAGTATAGACTACAACATTGATGTCAAATTCAAATTTCACACCTAATTGGTCCTTGTTTTCAGCCAGAAAAGACTCAAAAAAAAGAAAAAAAAAAAGAAAAATGATGACATCATAGGTAAAAATTGGAGGGAAAATTTTTATGAGAGTTTGACACGTAAGCACTTTAAGAAATTGATGACATCATTAATGTTTTGTTTTAGTTTTAGTTAATAGATATGATATGTTATGATATGATATGATATAATATGATGATATGATGGTAGACCTTTTCAAACTTAATTACATAAAATCGTTAGTTAGGGGGTGAATTGTTGTTAGTTTATGTTAACCTAGGTTTGCTATGGTTAGTTTATGTTAACCTAGGTAAGATTTCTCATCTTTTGAGCGAAATTTATCATATTTTATAAATTAATGTTATTAGTATATATGAAAAACCGAGTCAAGGATTAATCTCTATTATATAACGGAAGGGGGTGGTGGTGGTGGCGGCGGTGTCCACTTGAAATGTCTATTTTACCCTTAATGAATGTTAAAGGCTATGCATATGATTTGCCTAACTTATCCTTTCCCACTTAAAAATGAAGACTACATTTATTATATGACCTAATTGATGTAAAATTCAAATCGATAAACATTACTTTAAATGAATTGAAACATATATAAGAGTCTGTTCGCATTTACTGAACTGAAATGATTGGAGCTGAACTGAACTGATTGAAGCTGAAATGAACTGAACTGAACTGAGCTGAAATGAATATTTTATGAGAGAGGGAAATTAGGAGATAAACTGAACTGAATTGATTGGAACTGAACTGAACTGAACTGAACTGAATTAAACTGAACTGAACATGAACTGAAATTAAGTAAATGTGAACATGCCCTAAATTGCATATATAATTCATATCTATGTCATATATAGTTATTTTAATCGATTCCATTACTAATTAATTGTAGGAAAAATTAGAAAATAACACCATAAAATTGTCATGATTTTAATTATAACACCACAATTTTTTTTAATTTATTATAACACCACAAAAAAAACCAAAAAATTGGTTTCACCACCACTTAACTTTGCCATCCAAAAAATCGTTAAGTGGGCCCTACCTAATACACGTGTTAATCAACTACTGGATTAAAAAAAAAAAAAAATCCTAAACTCCTAACCCAGCCACCACCGGCGCCACTCCCTACCGCCGTCAGCCGTCACCCTAACCCAGCCACCATCGTTGTCTCCCTGACTTGACACCGTTGTCGAACCACCTAATCCCAACCCAAATCAGCTCAGCCTCCATCTTGTTGTCTCCCCGACCCACGAACCACGACCTAAACCCCAACGCAGCCTAGTCGAGTAGCCGACAACAACACATCAACCCACCACCGTCGTCGAACCGCCGAACCCCCAACCCACACCCATATCCAAACCCACAAACCGCCCTACTCCTCTCACCCTCACCTAAAACTCGTTCCCTGAAACCAAATCAGGGCTGGTTTCGTGGGTACGGTTGGGCTGGTTTCAACGGATGAGGGTGGTCGATCGGCTGGCTGGTTTCGTGGGTCGAGGGTGGTTGGCTGGGATTGGGTGACAGCGTGGGGTTGGGTTGGGGTAACGGGTGATGGGGGCTAGGTTGGGGTGACGGCGGTGGCTAGGTTAAGATTTAGAGATTTTTATTTTTATTTTTAATTTATTTTTTTGTTTTTTATTGTTTTAATCCAATAAATTTATGACACGTGTACAGTGTAGGACCCATTAACAATTTTTTGGATGGAAAAGTTAAGTGGTGGTGAAATCAAATTTTTGGGTTTTTTTTTTTATGGTGTTATAATAAAAGTTTTAAATTTTATGGTGTTAAAATCAAATTTTTGTGATTTTTATTGTGTTATTTTCTAATTTTTCCTTAATTGTAAATGAATTATGCCAAATGAACATTTTATGCCAACACATACTATGTACAATTTTCATAGAATTAAGCACGCAAAAACTAGTACTTCGTATATGATTAGCTGTCAAATACTATGTAAATATACTATTCTGTTCTGTTTTGCCTTTTACTTCCTACAATCTACATTCTGCATTATACTTTCCTAGTTTCCTTTGCTGATTTAATTATAGAACACAAGACAACTGTTATAACATTTGCAACCTCAACAGAAAATACATTCCTTATTATATGCATCGATTATACATTCCTTATTGTGAAAATAAAACACTTAGCTTACTGTTATACTAATAAACTCTGAGAGATGAATAGTTAACTAATAAAAAGCCTTTTATCGAACTAAAATGAGTTAACGCCCTACAACTTGTTCTGATTTTCCCTGCTGTACCAGTAAGCTCCTTTTCAAGAGAATGCTGGCCATCCCTTCGCCCTGACTGCACTGCATAAGAGACCCCTCCAAGCACTCTCGCGAGCTGCAATAGCTATGATGTCGGCACAAGAGACCGTTTGGGAACATTGAGCTTCAAGTTGAAGCTTGGCTTCATCAATCACTCCAAAGCCCCTTACGCTAGGCTTGTTAATGAAGTGATCCTTCTCTGTTGGATGCCCTGGAGTTGAGTCCAGTAAAATGGATGCATCACATCCCTGGAACAGAACAGAATACAAGCCTACGTTAATGCTGGCTTGAACATAAAATGTGTTTGCTGAAATAAAAAGCACATCCATTGTAAATTAAAGCAAATTAAAACAAGATTATAACATACCCTCACAAAGCAATCATGGAAGTGCATTCTGATCAGAGCAGCTCCAAGTCCAGGATCCTTTGCAATCGCGGACTTTACAACTCCTCTGACAGTAGTTTCAGCGCAGGGACAGGTCTTGTTGTAGAGCCCAACTGTTAGAGGAGCAGAGGTCGGCAACAAGGCAGCAACACTGGAGAAAGAAACCAAAGCCAGAAAGGAGCATAAGCTCAAGCAAAGGAGCAAGACCCATTCACGTACTTCACCTTATTTTTGCTGAACTAAAATTAATTTTATTGAAACAATATTATATTTGCTGAATTTAAATTATTTTTACTGAATTGAAATTAGAAAACTGATTTTTACTCAACTGAACTTATTTTTAGAATTATTTTTACTTAATATTATTTTTTTAAGGTGAGGTGAAATTATAATTTTTTTTTTGAGAAAACTGATTTTTACTCGACTAAACTTATTTTTAGAATTATTTTTACTTAATATTATTTTTTTAAGGTGAGGTGAACACAAGTAAACACGATTTCTTTTGAGAGGTTGACAAGGTTGGAATAATATGCAAGGATGAAGAGAAATGAAAGAAGCAGGGGAGTTTATTTATAGGCAAGGAAAAGCAAGCATGACATCTACGGTTTTGCAGGCTAATATATCAGTTTCAACCTCCATAAAGCTACTTACATGCATAAATATATGCACCATACCCTACTTTTGTTGATTGGTATGTTAAACAACATACTTGGCTTACAACTTAATAGTTACTGCCTTAGTTACTTTATAGTTAATTGCTTTTATCATTTATTCCATAATCATGACATCATCAAGTTATAATTAGCCAAACTATGCCTTGTTACTTGAACTCTGTATCATGTTTGCTTTATGTCCAAAAATAAGCCTCACAAGTTTTTTGCATATTATTGTTGTAATTGTACTCCATTGTGTTATGGGGTGTAGGGGGAATCATTAATTTTCGAGGTGTATAGATATAAAAAAAAATGAAGATACAAGGAGGACAGATACAATACAGTACCTCGATGCAACAACATACCGACTTCTATACTTTCTGCAGAATGAAAAAAACAAAGAAAAAAAAAAAGACTACATATATTTGAAACTTTTTACAAAGAAAAACAAAAGGCTGTTGCACAACGTAGTTTTAAAATTAACTAAATCATTAAAAGACGGGACCAACATCACATATTCATGAAGAAGGTTCAATTCATTATCAAGAAACCAAAAAACAAAGGACTTTATAAAAGCCATTTCCTACCTTAATAAAAAGCCATAGCATACATGAAGTAAAGATAATTTATATAAGAACCAAAATGAGCTTACAACATATCAAAAGTTTCAAAAGCTAGGTGTAACAAACAAAAGATCATATATGACTTAGAAACAGCTAACAGATAGACCGGCCAACAAAAACCATGCATGGTCATATATGTTCATCTATTATAGTGTCGTTATATTATGTCCACCATTGCTAGCTCAATCAACGGCGACGTCCAGCAGGCTTCGGGAATCCGGTCCCTTCCTCCCCCATCTTACCCACATCATTAGGGGTGTAACTCTGCCCGGTGATCTGATCAGCCGCCTTCAGAAGATCTGCAGCTGCTCCAGGCCGCGACTCCTCAACAGTCACTGCTACGATCTTCTCATCACCGCCCCTGCCACCCTGGGTCCTTCGTTTCTCCTCTTCGCTTGGAACAGAAAGCTTGCTCTTCATAGCATCTGTTAATCCACCTATTGCCCCTAGTATATTGTTTTTGGCATCCTCTCCCCTGTTTCATACAAAAGAATACTCTCATCAGTTATATGATCGATCAATTTAATTTCTAATCCCTACATTGTTGTACAAATTGTATCCTGATTAATCACTACCTCAGTGCTGCATCGCGATCTTCATCTTGCATATCATATCCTTTCTCTCTCAGCTTTTCTACCCTCATTTCTTCCTTTTTCCTTCTTGCATCCTCTTCTGTAGCCTTGTAAGCATCCTGTCCAAGGAATATAATCATATATCATTTTTCTTTATACTACTATGAGTAAAAATCCCGTGTTAAAAACGCAACATATCTAGAAAGCACATATCAACCATATTGAAACAACCACACTATCGAATTTCGATCGATCACTATTGAGTATAAAATTAACACTTGCACAACTACATCTTGTGCATATACATATTGCTGTATTTCATAAATGATCACATTGTTTGTATATATTAACCAATTGAATTTATCTCTATCTATGTTAATTAATCACTAAAATTTTAGTTAGCCTATGCAAAACAATATCTTATATACAAATACATATTATTTCATAAATAATCACATTGATCTTATACAAATACTACATATTATTTCATAAATAATCACATTGTTTTGTATTTAACTGATACATTCAAGATCCAGCCTCAAGCCCTCAAGAATGCAATACAACTATATCTAAATTTTCGCAATCTATCAGTATTAGACATTTTAATTTATATGCAAAATTAACCAATGCTATTGAGAAAAGTAAGATATCCCCAATTTTATCAGCAATTCAAATTGTTTTATTCTAATGCTTTTCTCAAAATCTAATAATCTAATATCAAGAATGCTACAGAAGTACTACCTCAACTATATCAAAATTTTCACAATGTATCAGCACTAGACATTTTAATTCAAGTCATAAATAAACAAAACAATTGAGAAAGTAAAAATGTACCCAAATTATATGCAATTCATAGATATCACAAGTCATCTTGATCTGATCTAAAAAGTTTTTAACATTTTATTTAACCTTGAGAAATTACTACATTGTTTGAGATACATATATATCTAAAACATACCCACAAATTATATACTAATAACACATTAGCTAAGACTAGAATCACTTATTATATATGCAGAGTAATAGATCAGAGAGAGGACAACCGAATTCTCACCTTGGCTTCCTCTTTCTTCTGCCACGTCTTGTTCTTAGCAGCATTCGCGGTCTGCTTAGCGGACTCCATAGTCTCCCTCCCTTTCTCCTTAGCCGCCTCGGCCGTCTCCTTGGTCTTCTGCACAGCAGCATCAGCAGTCTCGCTCGCCTTCTCCGCAGTCTCATCTTTCTTCATAGACAAGAAACCCATCGCCCTCTTCGCAACATCAGCAGCAGAATCCTTCAACTCAGTCAGCTTCCCAACAGTCGCATCCTTCCCTTCCACCGCCTTCTCAGCAGTATACTCCGTGTACTCCCCTGTCTTATTCGCCGCTATCCTCGCATTCTCAGCAGCAACATCCTTCGCCTCCCTACTCTTATCCGCCACATAACCCGCAGCATCCTTAGTCTTCCCCACAGTAACATCCTTCGCCTGCATGGCCGTATCAACAGTCACATCCTTCGCCCCTCTAGCCTTATCCGCCACATAACCCGCAGCATCCTTAGTCTTCCCAACAGTCACATCCTTCGCCTGGACACTCTTATCCGCGACATAACCCGCGGCATCCTTAGTCTTCCCAACAGTCACATCCTTCGCCTGCACGGCCGTATCAACAGTAGCATCCTTCGCCCCTTTAGCCCTATCCGCAACATAACCCGCAGCATCCTTAGTCTTCCCAACAGTCACATCCTTGGCCTGGACAGTCTTATCCGCGACATAACCAGCAGCATCCTTAGTCCTCCCAACAGCAGCATCCTTGGTCTGCCTTAAATTTTCAGCAGCATTATCCCTCCCTTCCCTTGCCAACGCAGCATCGTCCCTCGCACGAACAGCAGCATCCTTCTCAGTCTCCTTCATCTTCTCAGAAGTATACGCAGCAGTCTCCTTAGTCTTCTCAGCAGCATCATGAGTCTTCCCCGCGACCGCCTCCTTCGCGTGCTCGTACGTGCTTCCAATCGCACCGATCACCGAGGAGATTATCCCAGGCCTATTTTGTTGTTGCTGGTAGTTGGTTTCTTCAGTGTAGTAATCTTTCCGAACTTGCTGATCTTGTTTCGGCTGGGTTTCCTTTGCCTCCCTCTCTGACTTCAGCTCGTCTGCGGCGTACCTCGCCGCCCCCTCCGCCTTCTCTACCTTCCTGCTTGCCATTTTTAAGTGTTATACTATAAATTCTCAAGAGATTTTATAGAACTAAGAAGGAAATTTTTCTCTGTTTTCTTTCCTTTGTTTTTTTTTGGTTGAATTTGATTTTGATGGTAAAGAATGAAGAGGTGATGATATAAGAGTGAGGAAGAAGGAGGTTAGGGTGAGGAGGAAAGGACGCGTGGAGGGAGAAGGAAGAAGGTGGACACGTGACAGGGAGAGAGTGAGGAGGAGATGACACGACGTTAAAGCCATGCAGATCGAGGTATGAAACGAACAAATGATAAAATAGTGAAGATGAAGAAACCAAATCAAAAGGGTTTTGGGATGAGTTCGAGAAGTGTGCCCGTAGTAATCCTTTTCTTTATTTTTTTAATTTGGAAAATTAGAGAAGTAGTCATTTTACACCTTTTATATTTTTGGAACCAAGCGCCACCATTTTTTTTTCCCTATAATTGATTGATTAGAAGATCAGCTAGCTGTTAGAACTTAGAAGTGTTGATGAGAAAATGAAAACAAAGCCCTCATCTAGTTTCATTCAATCCGATCCGAATAAAACCCAATGTAAAATTTTATAAATATAATTATATTTGCTGAACTTAAAGACATGGTCTAATTTAAAAAATAATGAATTGTCAATATTGTCATTAATAATATAATCTTTGCCTGGTTTCTTTTAAATAATGCAATCTTTAAATTATATACGGAGTATTACAATCTTTAGGGAGTCTCAACTTTAATCACGACAAAATTGAATGTAACTTGATAAACAAGTTAATAATGCCACGTGTCGATATGTAATTGGCTTAAATAAATTTTTTATTTTGTTTTTTTCTAATCTTTCTCCTTTCCCCTAACATCACCATTGCTCCACCTAACGCCACCACCACTGCACAACTCCGGTACCCATCCTCACTACTAGAACCTGCACCTTCCCCTCCCGCCACCGTTGCCAACCCCAAGTCCCCCACCACCTGTCCGAAACTTCCCACCCCCACCATAGTAGGCCCGATTCCCGACCAGCGTTGCTAAATCCCACCACTAAAAAACTACCACACTTCCCGATTCCTCCCCTTCCCGACGAAAGGAGCAAGCCCCTATTCCTCTCCTTCATGACCACAGCGCCCCGATTCTTCGTCTTCCCGACCACAATAACCCTAAGTCCTCCCTTCCCGACCATCGACTCCACCCCTTTTATCCATTATCAAAACCCCTTCGAATTCCACAAAATTCACGCCGGTTGGGTGAGGAAGATAAATTCAACATTCGCCGATTGGGTGGGGATTGGGGAAGGGTAGAGTTGGGGTGGTCAGAGGTTAAGGATGTGCGTTGAAGGTAAGCTTGGGGGGGGGGGGGGGTGGGGGGGGGAGGTGGCCTGACCACCATGGCGGTGGGGTGGGGGGGGGGGGGAGGTGGCCTGACCAGGCCACCATGGCTAGTGGGGGGAGAGTTGGGAGGATTTTTTTTTTTTTGAATAAATTGTTTATTTTGAAAAATCAAAATATAATATTTAGACCAATTACACTACAACACATGTTATAGGTAACCAGTTTAATAGGTTACAATTTTATTTTATTTTTTTTTATTTTTTTTTTTTGTTTAAAGTTGAGACCCCCCAAAGATTGTAATATTAAGGTATAATTCAAAGGTTGTGTCATTAAAAATAATAATAAAAAAAAGGCCAAAGGTTGTATTATTAATGCCAATTTTTCCTTGATAATTGTTTGGGTCCAATTCAACCTAATTGGGCCAGTCTAGAAATAATTTAAATAAAAGCCCAAAGAAGGTTCAACACTCTACAAGCATGTCAAGTAAGTGGCAAATTTTAATATGGACCATGGTACATATTAAAATATGTGCACCACCATTAATAAGAGGCCATGTGTTTTACAATTTGCCAACACAATATCAACATTATTTTCTATCCTCATCATTTTCTCTCTCCTCTCTTCTCCTCCTCTCACACTTTCCTCATTCCTGATTTCTCACTCCTCTTTCTTCTTTTTAAACTACTTTTTTCTCTCTTAAATTCATTCATAATTTTGTTTTTGATTTAATTTCTCCATCACCATTGTTGTTCACCATAGATTGAGATCCTTCATCTCTTCCTCTTACAATTCCTAATTTCTGATTTCTCTCTCCTCTATTTTTTTTCCCTAAATTCATTCATTATTTTGTTTTTGATTTAACTCTTTCATCACCATTGTTAATCACTACACATTAATTAAAAAGTTCGTTTTGTTCAACCTTCAATTTGAAGCTTTGTTAATGGAGTTTTTCCAATGAAGTGAAGTTAAAAATGGCGAATTTGACGAGAAAGAGGTGGTTAAGACGACGGAGATGATTATTTTCCGATGAGATTCCTTTATCTAAATCACTATGGCTAGGTTTGAGTTTCGAAATATGTAGCTTTCATATTATTTTGATTTTTTTTATTAATATTTGTGTATTATATTATGAACAATTCTGTTTTTGGTTATATTTTGGTATTTTGAACATTTTTAGTTAAAAATATGAACGTAGGACACGCTCCCTATAAATATATATTTCTACAAACATATATTTTTGGATTTATGAACATCTTAATTATAATTTTGAACAAGTGATACATTATTTATGAACTTTTTATGAGATTTATGTATTTTGTAATCATTTTTTTAAAAAAAAATTGGCATTCTATACTTTATAAGGAAAGTCCAGCAGTGTCTTTAGGTGCAGATGTTTTTTTAAGGGTGTTCAGTGGTTTGTGGTTGGGGTTCAGAAGTTTTTGTAGGGGATTTAGAGGTTTTATAGAGTGTTCAGTGGTTTGTGGTTGGGGTTCAGAAATTTTTGTAGGGGATTCAGAGGTTTTATAGAGTGTTCAGTGGTTTGTGGTTGGGGTTCATAAGTTTTTGTAGGGGGTTCAGAGGTTTTTGTAGGGTGTTCAGTGGTTTGTGGTCGGGGTTCAGAAGTTTTTGTAGGGGGTTCAGATGTTTTTGTAGGGTGTTCAGTGGTTTGTGGTTGGGGTTCAGAAGTTTTGTAGGGGGTTCAGAGGTTTTTGTAGGGTGTTTAGTGGTTGAGGTTCAGAAGTTTTTGTAGGGGGTTTAAAAGTTTTTGTAGGGTGTTCAGTGATTTGTGGTTGGGGTTCAAAAGTTTTTATAGGGGGTCAAAGGTTTTTGTAGGGTGTTCAGTGGTTTGTGGTTGGTGTTCAGAAGTTTTTGTAGGGGGTTCAGAGGTTTTTGTAGGAAGTTCATTGGTTTGTGATTAGGGTTCATAAGTTTTTGTAGGGGGTTCAGAGGTTTTTGTAGGATGTTTAGCGGTTTGTGGTTGGGATTCAAAAGTTTTTGTAGGGTGTTCAAAGGTTTTTGTTGGGGTTCAAAATTTTTGTAAGGAATTTAGAGGTTTTTGTAGGTTCAGAGGTTTTTGTAGGATGTTCAGTGTTTTTTAATTGGGGTTCAAAAGTTTATATAAGGGGTTCAGAGGTTTTGAGGTTTTTATGTTATCAGAAGTTGTTTGGGTTTTTTTGTTGCTTCTAGTGTCTTATAAGAAGTTTTTAGGGGCTTTTCTTTTGCTTCTTGTGTTTGATTTGAATTTCATCCTTTCAGGTAGCTAATTTAATTTTGATTTTGATTTTCATCCTCATCAGTAGGAGTAGATAATTTAATTTTGATTTTCTACAAAAAAAAAAAAATAAGAAAAAAATCAAAAGACAATTTTACAGTAGAATATTGTTTCAATTTTATAATTTGTTCATTTTTTGAGTGATGTTTTCGTGTGTTTTTTCGTCTTTCGCCATGATGGATTGCAGTTTTAGAATGAGAAAATTGGTGAGAGGAGACAGAAAATACAAAAAGAAATAATTGAAGAAGATTTTTAATTTATTTATGAGAAAATTGGTGAGAGGAGACAGAAAATACTAAAAAAAAGGAAATTTTAGAAAATAACACCTGAAAAAAGACAAAATTTTGTTTTTAACACCATAAAATCTCAAAGTTTTATTCTAACACCACTTTAAAAAATTAAATTTTGGTTTTACCACCTAAATGGTTAAGACGTTAGAGAGACTGTTAGTGGGCCCCACTGTAACGGTAATTTTTTTCAAATATTTCTATATAGTTGCGATATCCTACAAACGCATTCAATTGATGATACGTGTAGACAAAATTAGAGCTCAAATTTTGCGAATCAACAATCAAATTGGTAATTTTGTCTGCTATAAGCATCATTCTTCACGGAAGCAAGAATTGACCTAAGGTAATTGCGTCAATATGACTACAGAAAACCCTAATTTGTTGAAGAATTGTTAGTTGGTATGAAAACCAGTCCATGTTGTTAAATTAATTGCATAATTCAGTTATGTTGTGTAAGTAATCATGTAATTTGTACTTATTTCATCAGAATAGTGTGTTAATTGTTTTCATATTTAGGGAAAAATGAATTTAGGGTTCATCGAAAAATCGAATTGGGGGTTTTGGTTTTTAGGATTGATTGTTAGATTTTCTTGGTGCAATTGTTTGTTTCTTCATACTTTGAATGGGTTTTTGTTATTGTGGACTGCATATTGATGCAGATGTCTGTCATAAGTTCCTCTCCTTCAAGAGAGAAGAAGTGCAAGTGTTGAGTACCCTTTGCGAGGCTCACGAGTTGGACAAGGGAGAACCCAGGAAGGAAGTTTAGAACATGCAAGTTTTATGATCCTGTAACTGAGAGCAGAGGCTGCAAAGCTTTTGAATGGGTTGATGAACCCGATGGGACATCCTGGCAAACAGAGGTCATCAACAACTTATTGTTGGACAAGAAGTTGTTGAAGGGAGAAATTACTGACTACAAGAGGGAAGTTGATGATCTTGGTGGATAGATGAGGTGTCTGCTCAATGAAGTGGAAAGCCTGAAGATGAAATGTAAGGCATTAAACTCAGACAGGAAGAAGATGAACAAAGAGATGAATGGAAGGAATGGAAGATCAGAGCACTCTGTTCTTTGTGTTGTTGTTGGGATTAGTTTTGTGATGATGGTGATGCTAATTATTGGTGGGTTAATAATGATTAAAATGTAATTTATCCTAAGGCATGAATAGTTTTAGCACTCTATTTGTAATGGTTTAGTAGTGGCATTGAACCACATTTGCAATCTAATGTACTCAATTACTTTTGTCAACTATGTTCCATAATTTGTCAAGTATGCAACTACTTGCATTGCTCAAAATAAGCTTACTTGCATTGCTCAAAATAAGATTACTTGCATTGCTTATCTAATGTACTCAATTTAAATGTAATATATGCAACTATGCTCCATAATTTGTCAAGTATTGAAACAAAATGAGCAAATTACTTGCATTGCTTAACAAAATGAGGTTTTTCAAACCTAAAAACAAAGTTGAAATTGATCAAAATAAGATTACACCAACAGTACCAGTTCAAAATAGAACCTAAAATTGTTAAATATTGTCTACTGCATCATAATGTTCAAAACAACAACAAAAGAGTCTAGGTGGGAAGCTGGTTACAACACTTAGTTCATTGAGTCAAATTTACATCCTTGAAAGTCTGCAACTTGGATCTTCTTGTCTGAACCCCAGTTTGCCTCACTGTTTCTTTTCCTCTGGGTTCAGGTTGACTTGAAGAAGGGGTGGTATGCTGGCTGGACATTTGCTTGGTTGGTTGACTACTAGAACCTTTCCTCTTGCTCAGTGGTTCACAGCCTGGTTGTTCTTGGGGGAAAGTTTTGTTTGCAATGCTGCCTGGACCAGCCCCTATTGCACTCTGTGTTGAGCATAACAGAAAAGGGAAAAGGTGAAGATACTACAACTATTTAAAAAAAAACAAAATCCAAATAGAACAATTTTAAAAGGCTACCTTTTGAGCAGCTCTGATCTCACTCTTTTTCCTCTACTTAACTACCCATGGTGAATTTAAAGGGGGTCTCCCTGCAGATTTTTGCTCACTTGGTTCAGGAACACTAGGCTGCTTGCAAGTCTTGGCATAGTGGCCTAATCCACCACAATTTTTGCATTGATTCTTCCTTTTCTTTCCTTCTTTTTGCCCCCTGTTGCAGAACTTCCCTCTCTAGGATCCAGCTTCCTTTTCTTGGATTTGGGCCTTCCAGGTTGCACCTTAAAGGCTGGTGGTTGAGGCTCTCTCATGTTAACCCTGTCCCAATGCTTTGGGCCTGGCATTGGTTGAATCACAGGCTCATATGCTGCTCTGTAGGTTGCCATACTGTAATAGGGGCTCACATATTGCTCAGCATCACTTCTTTGATCCATTATGCAGGCAAAGGCATGAACACATGGCAGGCCTGTCAACTGCCAGTGATTGCAAGAACAGGTGAAGTTTCTTAAGTCAACAAGAACTTGGTCATCCTTGAGCTGCACTTCATAAGTGTCATCCTTGGCAGCTTGAATAATGCAATTCCTAGCCACATAGCTCATCCTTTGAAACAACTTATGAACATAGGGAGTCAAGTTGCTTCCGATTTCCTTATAGTCCTCCCATTTCTCATTGTTTCTCCTCATCATGTACCTTCTTATCCATTCCATATGGGTGAGGATTGGTTTGTCTCTTGCATCTTTAATAACTGCATTAAAGGTCTCACACATGTTGTTTAGTAACATGTTAGACCTGCAGTTGTCACTGAATGCATGTCTGCACCAGTGTTTAGTGGGGATCTTGGACAAGTAATCATAAGCATCCCCATCAAGCTCCTTAATTTCATTCATTGATGTTTCATATTCAAGCTATGGACATAACAGTAAGAGTGTAGTCAACTATTGCAGAATATGAATTGATAAATGAAAAAAGCAAGAGTGTGATCAATTACCTGTGTTGTTGCCCTTGCAGCACTCCAAAAAAGTTCCTTGAACACTGATCTAGTGAACTTTAGCTTAAAATTTGCCCAAATATGCCTAACACAGAACCTAGTTTCTGCATTAGGCACTACTTGAGCAAAAGCTTCAACCAATCCCTGTTTTACAGCATCCAAATACACCAATCATTATTCAAATTTAATTAAATGCAGAACACACTAATCACAAGAGAGATATAAACATTTTTACCTTCTGCCTGTCTGACATGAAGGTGAAACCTGCACCATCTGAACTTCCAAGTGTATTCATCAATGAATCCAAGAACCACACCCATGTCTCCTTGTTTTCTGCCTCACAAGTTGCCCAAGCTATAGGGTAAATGCTGTTGTTCCCATCTTTAGAGACTGCTACTAAAATCTGCCCTGGGTAAGCTCCTTTCAAGTGACAGCCATCCACCCCAATAATTGGCCTACAACCATTCAAGAATCCATCCTTCAAAGCCCTCAAACACACAAACATTCTCAAAAACAAGGGTGGCTCAGGCTGGTCAATTCCATCTATAACTACATTACAACCAGACCCTGGGTTGTATTTCATTACAACCTTCCCATAATCCCAGACCCTTGCATATTGCTCCCTTGCAGAACAAAAAATAATCAGCTTAGCCCTACATCTAGCCATCCAACACCTGAAGTAGGTCACTTGAACTCCCAAATCTTGAAGAACCCTATCTCTGATCTGCTTAATCTTCCATGTAGGGTTACTTCTGAACTCCTCAAGGTACCTCTCTGCAATGAATTCTGCAGTCACCTTCTTGTTCTCCCTGCTTCTCACACATTTGTGCTTTAACCTCATGCTCTTAATTTGCCAAGTCTCCTTCCTAACTAACTTTCTAGCATGTATCTTGAAGTTGCATCTCACTCCACCCTTGCAAATACAGGCAGGCATCCTACTTGTCTTTGTCTGATACTTACATCCACATCTGTTCTTACATTGAACAGTAATCCTACTACTATCATTGTGTAAGAAGTAGTATTCATACCTATTCTCAATTGCATGCACTGTAAGGGCTTTCCTCAACACTGAAGCACTGCTAAACTTAAGTCTGTTTACAAGATCTACAGGCCTTGTGAAGTCATTTTTCTCATTAAACTAAGGACTGTTGTCCTCTTCATCTGATGAACCATCTAGGCTCCTAAGCTCATCTGACTCTCCCTCAAGTTCTGCCTGCAGCTGAACCTCACTCACATCCAAGTTCTCATTCAGCCTTGACCTAGGATCCTTTGTAATCCCCTGGTCATGTACATCCAGTTGCTTCCCAAGACTCCTACTTACCTTCTCCAAAATCTCTTCAGAATTCTGTATAAACCACCTCTCATCCCCACTATCATACTCCTCCTCACCAGGCTCCCAAGTTATATCAATGTCACTCCTGTCAGTTGAAGAATACCCCTCCTCACTCCCAGATTCACTGCCCTCACTAACATCCTCAAAATCCAAAACCTTGGCTACAGATTTCTTTTTCCCCTTCCCCTTATTCAACACCTTCCTACTACCACCTACCCCTTCACTCTTTACTGTCCCCTTCCCCTTATCTAAGACCTTACCACTACCAGCTACCCCTTCACTGTTTTCTATCCCCTTACCCTTATCATGCCTAGATCTAGGTTTAGGAGGAGATTCATTTCTTTCACTGAGCTTAGGATCAATTTTGTTAAGTCTTGGGCTCTTCCTAACTTGTACAGGCTTTCCTATACCCTTCCCCTTTCTCTCATCCTTTTTTGGAGTGGATTAGGCCTCATAAATGGGCCTTAAAGTTTCATCAGCAGTCACAAAAACCTCAACACACCCTTCCACACCCACTGTTTCTAATAGCCCCTTAACCTCATCTTCATTAACTAACTCCCTCCTACCTGTGTTAAAGGTCCTCCCTCTTTGTTTATACCACAATCTGTAATTTGGTGGGACATGAACATTATAATTAACAAACCCATGCACAACAACTTCCCTCAAATAAGGCACATCTATCTTGTCCACTACCACATCCCTCCTCCAATAACATAACCCACCACACCAGCAAAGCAAATGTTTTGTTTTGGACACACTTTTGGGAACAAAAGCACCCCCTACTCTGAAAACTATATCAATTAATCTTGCTTGGTTGTTGGCCATTTATCTATGCAATAAACAGGTACAATGCAAGTCAACACAAGGCAACATTTCTCAACACAATTACACAGTCAAACAAATGCTTTAGTCAAGAAAAGACATCATATTTAACACAACATATGTACAAACCAGTCAACAGGTCACAATAATCAACTTAATAATTAAACAAAAAAGCTAACCAATTACACTAGTTGAACCATAAAATACTCACACACAACTTTAATTATATGTTCGCACAGTACACAAAGTAATTCATACCCAATTTTACATTTTTTAGGGTTCTTATTTTTTTCCCCAAAATACCCTACATTCCTCATGAAAATGGCATAATTAACTTCAAAACTTGTTGAAAACTACTTTATAGGGTTCGAAAAGTACCTGTTTTGGAATCTTGCTGTTGTTGCTGTCAGAATCCACGAAAGATCCAAGCTTTTTTTGGTTGAAAATGGCTGACGACTTCACGCTGAGTTGTTTCGCCCCAATACTGACACCTCCCTTCGCAATTCAATTTCTCAACCACACATTCCAACTTAGGGTTTGAATTTTCTCCAGAATTTTGTTTGTTGAAGAATTAAGGATTCGAATTCAATGAAGGAGGAGTAGTTGAGCATTCAATTGCAAGAGAGAGAATCGTATAAAATATGAAGAATTTTGGAGGGTAAACTAACTTGTGGGACCCACATATAATTTCCGTTACAGATTCTGTTATCTGGTGGTAAAACCAAAATTTAATTTTTTTAAGTGGTGTTATAATAAAACTTTGAGATTTTGTGGTGTTAAAAACAAAATTTTGTCTTTTTTCAGGTGTTATTTTCTAAAATTTCCTAAAAAAAATAATTGAAGAAGATTTTTAATTTATGAGAGGAGAGAGAAAATTTTTAAAATGAAATAAAGATAAATATGGCGGATAGAGAGGAGGAACAATTGGTTTTTTTTACTAAAATTGAACTCCATGTGGCCTTTTTTCATCCGGGCTTTCTCTATTGGGCATACATTGGAACTGGTGGCTGGTGCACATAATACTAATTGCAAGTAAGTCAACAAAGTCCTAGCCAGCGTGGCAAGCCCACCTGGTTCAGAGGCCCATTAAAGTTATTTGAGTAAGGGTATAGAAGCCTTCACTTTTTCCTAAAAAAAAACCTTCACTTCTCTCTCTCGATTCATGTACATTAATAAGCCTCAAACAATTAATTCTCTTGCATAACTTTCTCTTATGAAGCACTATACTGATTTTGGATCGGAGGGGTCTTTTCCTCGTCGGCACAACCCCCGAGGCCAGTTTACATGTATTATTTACTGTGCAGAAAATTCTCGTCCCATTCATTACCTGGGCCGAGTTAGCCCATAAAAAAGGTCCATTCGAAGGATTCATTGTTTTCACCCGAAACAATAATAATGTGCGAAATTGGAGAATTGGCAGGATAAAGTCGTATCACCTAGTCAAAAAGAATTCCTAAGTCATCTAACTACGCAGATAGGGAATAAGGGTCGAACTACAAGGAAACGAGTCAATTTATTCCTAATTAAATTAAATAATCTAAATTATTAAGTAATCAATTTATTGTTATAAAAAGAACTAAGCTACGAAAATTAAAGTTTTAGGAGAAAATCAAATAATAAAAGCCTAAGGTATAGGTTCACCAATAAATAATATTTCAGGGTAAAACACAATAATCAATCATCAATGCATTAATTGATTAGATCATTAAGCGCTTTCGCTACGTATAACAATCACAGAATTAATCTACCGGTATTAAATCGCATCTTTTGAATCTTGACTTAACCATTTATAAATTAATCTGTCTATAGAACCTAAGCCTAAACATCAATTCTCATCTGTCGAATCTCGAATCAATATTTCATAGCTCATACAATTAAACCAGGACTAATCTAATTGCATAGCATTAAATCAATTAATATGAAATTAATCAAGCATTGACAATCAACAATAATACATTACCCCTTCATATTATTTATGGATCCCCACAACCCTAGAAAATAATCTACTCACACATGATTAAATCTAAACTAATCAAAGCAATAAAGCAAAACACGATGAACAAAAGCAAATAAATTACTGAAATAAAAAAGGAAGAAATTGTTACCAAAGTTAATGGAAATAATGAATTGAATTAAACCAAGAGTTGTAGAGAGAGATTCGAGAGAGAAGTTTAAGCTTTAGAGAAGATTTAACTAATGAAAGAGAGATAATTGTATCAAAAGCAACTAAAACGTATTTATACAAAATATAAAAATCCTAAATGAAATCTAAGTAAAAATCAGCCGAAAATATGCTCCAAGGCAAGCCCCCGGTCACGCGCCAGCTCACCCGGCTGGGCCCGCCTTTTCTCAATCCTTAAGGGTTCTCTCGCACCCGGTCAGGCGCGAGACAGGGTGAATGGTAGCTTCCTTTGTTCTTCCGCCCCGCCCGACCGAGCGCGCCTCAGGGCGAGGAGCTTGACTGGGCAAGGCCACTCGGGCAACCTTGGAGTCTTGATTTAGGCTAAGAACTTGTCCCAAATGCTAATTTCCATTGGGGCTTTAATCACTCGGTGTCCAATGCCTCGCTTCTCAAATGTCGAGCCCTTAATCACCAGTTTGATGACTCTTACCGGCCTTAGGCTATGAAAAATAATCGTGCTCCTCCAATGCTCGTAGTTGCTCCAAATAATCCCGGGAAAATGCTGTAAATATGCAATTTCCTATAAAATATAACTAAGACTATGAAAACACTAGAAAGCACAAATTAGTAATAAAAGTGGCTCTAAAAATCCAAAAATACTCCTAATTATGACCAAGGGATGGGGGGTAAATCACTATATAAAATAGACATATCAAGAATACAGTTCTGTTTTATTCATCTTTGATAGATATTATAGTTATGATAATATTTGTCGCAGATTAGGATAATACTTGTATATATTATATATCCTTATCGTACTAGGATTACGAGCCTTGTAAAACTCTATACATATTGATCAATGGTACACAGTCCAAATTGAGGAATTTTTCCAAAATCTAACATGGTAACATAGCTTAGGTTTTAGATCCTACAATTTTTATTTTTCCAAATTTTGATTTTTTGCTTTATTTGGGACCTTGCCTTCATCAAGCTTCCGCACGTTTATCCTGTTTCTTTCTCACTGATTTTGGTTTTCTACAATGGCTAAGGACTCTACCCCGCCCCTCCTCCACCACCATCAACGAAATACCACCTGACCCTTTCCGTTAATAATATCAAGAATGTTATTTCCTTAATTCTTGATAAGGAGTCAGTCCAGTACTCCAGTTAGGTCGAACTATTCGAAATCCATTTTCATGCCTTCAACGTTCTTGATCACATCGACTCAATTGTTCCTCAACCATCTAATATTTCTGATTCTCTTTGGTTGCGTCTTGAATTCATTGTTAAGCAATGGATTTATGGGACTATTTCCACCGATATTCTTGAATCCATCCTATGTAAGGCTCACTCGGCTCAGAAAATTTGAAGGACCTTTTTCAAGACTGTACAACAAGAACACTCGAGCAGTATACCTTGAAAACCTATTCAACAAGCTTCATCTGTCAAATTTTTCTGATGTTTATGCTTATTGTTGAATTGAAAGTTTTGAAGGATCAATTAGCCACCGTAGATCAACCAGTGTCAGTGGGTCTGGACGAGGACGTGAAAAGGGAGGTGCGAGCAAGGGTTGTGGTAGGGGGAGAATCCAGGACAATGGCCAAAACAGCAACAACAAAGTGTCGCACCTCGGTAGGCTTCGTGGGTAGCACCGTGTAGACACCCATTTGTGTCTCCCCTAAACCAAACCCAGTGATGAGTACCTTTCACGTCGAATCATAATCGAATGAAGTGAAAGTGTGGAAAGTCTAGTGTTGCGGATAGTTTTAATTTCTTTTCTCTTCTCTCTATTTTTGAAAACTTATTTTAAGAAAATAGCCAATCCAGTTCGGTTGGTCCATGATATGGGTCCAATAGTAGTGTAGTTGGATGGGGCTTGACAAGAGATTTCCAACGATATATTATAAGCCCAACTCCGATGAATATTGAGGAAGTTATGGCCAATTTACTAAACTAGGCCCGGTTTGAGCCTTATATGCGGCCCAATGATCTTGGGAGGGCCTAATATGATTTATCATTCCTAATGCAATTAGGAATAGTTTAAGTCTTCTAGATTCTTCTAGAAGGTTCTTTTCATTCCTAATTCAATTAGCATTGATAAATTGACTTTTGTTGACTTTTCAGAGTTTTAATTAAAATCAAAGAAATTTTTGAGGAAAAGATACGATTTTATCCTCCTGTACGGCAAAATTTATCTGATTTTCAAAAACGCATCAAAAACAGGACTAGCGCCTGACACTAATGTTGGCGCCTGGCGCCAATCAGCTGGCGTTGGCGCCAGTTCTGTTTTAGTTGCGCCAATACTCTGTTTTGTTAATTTTATCTTTTTGGCTGATTTTCTCTATAAATAACGTATTAAAAACTCCGTTTTCATTCACCTACAACCAGTTTTCATTCGCAATCATTAATTCTCTCATTCTCTCTCATTCATCTCTCTCTCTCTCTCTCTCTTTCTCTCTCTCTCTCTCTCTCTCTCTTTTCTAAACTCGCCTTTGAAATACAAAATTCCGCATTCATTAGATCTAGAAACACCTAGCCATATTCGAAGTTGCCTTCGCCCTAGACGTGAAAGGTTTAATTTCTGAGGGTTTGGTCCCAAATCTCTATTTCAATTATTTAATTTAATTGTTTGTTTTATTATTTTTCTTGAAGTTACTAACGTGTGTATTTTGTTATTAGAAAGAGGTACGAGGCATCAAAGTAAGTACTTTAATTGGTTTTATTGATGTTATGATATAGAAATCATGTTTATATTGTTATTATGATATTCCTAGTATCATGTCTAGGGTAATTTTAATATCAAGTATGATTAAAAGTATGATGTCTTTTATGTTTTTCCTAATACTTATGATTGTTAGTATCATGTTAGGGTTAAAGATTTGATTTTTATTGCTTAGTGACATGCTAGGATTTGCTATTAATCTTGTTAGTATCATGCCTAGGATCTTGCTATTTTTATTATGCTTTAATATTAACATGAACATAATTATGATTATAATGATCATAATTTATGATGATTATGAATGTTATTATTATTATTATTTTGATGATTATTTTATTATGATGATTTTTATTATGATTAATATGATTGTTATTATGATGATTATTATTATTATTATGTTGCTTGATATATTTATTGTTATTGCTTGATCACGCCTTTTATGTATGTTTAAAGGGAATATTGGTATTTGTAATCACGCTTAATAAGATAATTAATAATCTTGTTTAGGGTTAATGTGATTATAGTTCAAGTGATCGCCAATAATAGGTTTTATTTATGCATTATATTCAACCAACATAGATAAACACGTTTAGGGTTAATCCTATTGATTGTATGTTAGTCAAGAAGCGCACATGAATACGATCAGAATAAAGTAGAGGCCTATTATTAGGGCAGGTTCAATCTCTTTTAGGTTGGATTTGTACCTTCATCCCCGAACCCTTATTTGGTTCTAGACCTTATGGATTTGACGATCTCCTGGATCGTTAAGGGGTGTAACCTTCACCTTGTGAACGGTTTACAAGTTCCTAAAACTTGTTGGCGACTCTTTTGCTCTATCTTCTTCCCTTTTGGACGCCACCGTACTTTAGTGTATGATCACAGTGGGGTTCAAGCTAGGGGTTAACGCTTGAATTTTTTCCCCACTGTTTTTGGCGACTCCACTGGGGAGGATTTCTATTTTAATTTCTGAATTTGTTTCGACAATGATTTAGAATGAGTGGATGAGACTCGAAACATTCTAAGTATTTCATGTGCGTAATTTTGATTAACATTATTGTCATATGCATAAAAAAGATCTCATTGGAAAGACAAACCGTAATGAGTTAAAAACATAGGATTTTACACGTAGGAAATTTGAGAAATATCTTTCACAACTAGGACCGAAATAACACCGCGCGAAACTGGAAAATTTTATCGAGCACAGAAAGCTGCTGAGGCATGTGGGAAGTAGCGCCAGGGGCCAGAGCTTGGCGCCAGACTTTTAGCCGTAGCGCCAGACGCCAGCATTGGCGCCAGGCGCTACAGCTAAATCCTGGCGCCAGTCTCTGTTTGCTGGCGCCAACCTCCCCCAATGCGTTCTAATTTCGACTGGTTTTTCGTATTGTTTGCTCGATCCTACTTCCTGATTGAATTTTTTCTCACTTTTTTGAAACCCATATGTGTTCTACATATGGACATAACTCTCTGGGAATTCATGCTCCATCTACCCGATTGAACGCTCTGTGCAACAAAGGGTACATCCGAGAATGTTGAATTCACCAAACCATGGAAGTGAGTTTTTTTCTAAAAAAACTCGCGGTGTCCCATCCACTCGCGCCAACCCTTCACGAGTAGGCTTCCGCGCAGTGCATCCGGACAATTAACCATGGACCCTCTATTGACTAAACCATATCCCGAACTTTAGAGAACTAGAGCCATGGTTAGGTTGCAAACTCATTGCATCATATTGTGCCTACTTGACTAATTGTGCATTATTTGTTGTGCATATATTCTATGTTTCTCTTAACCGTTTGTTTGACTTGTGTTGAGATTAAATAAATTAATGACTTAAAGAACTTTGCCTAATTAATTAATTAATTAATTTGAGTCAATAAAGTCTAATATTTTAATCAGAATTGACCTAGTACGACTTTAGGCATACCCCAGTTGATTAATAACACCGAAAACAGTCTCTGATTGAAGCTCCACCATTGGCGCCAAAATCTGAGCTTATAGTGTGGCGCCTGGCGACAGCTTTGTCGTCTGGCGCCAAGCTACACAGTGTGACGCTAGTCCTGTCGTTTGGCCGACAGTTCGGATTATTGATTGAGTCATCACCTAGTGTCTAATTAACCAGTTTACTATTTAATTCGGTTAATTTTCGCTGTCAATAACACCTTGTCGATTCGTTAATTAAGTCTAGTCACATAGTCTAGCCACATGGTCATGACACGAGTCTTAACATGTCACCTACACTCACTAGTCTTAGCACACACTTTGAGTACACATCACCATGACCATGTCTTAGGTTCATGCATGAGTCGGTCTTTCCGTCATTTGAGTTGGGGGTACATTCTATTCCTAATTTTTCATATCCCTCCATCTCCATAATTTTTCTTCACATTCTTCCATCATTCTTCACTTCCTCCATCCATTACATGTTGAATAAAGTTTGAGTCAAATAATTAACAATGAATATCCCCAAATTCCTTTTCCACAGTACTTGGTCGAGGAGAGAAGGGCGACTAATCAAGGATAACACCTTTGTTCAGGTCTCGCTTTTTGATAAACCGATTCGTCAAAAGAGGAAGGCTAAGAAGATAATGGCAACTCAAGAAGAAGTCAATGAGCTTAGGAACCAATTGGTTACCGTGACTGAGACACTGAAGCTACTCACACTCAAGATCGATGATCCCGTGAAGCAACAACAAATGAACCTCATGCAAGAAAGTCTAAGCAAGCTATCTAGCGACTATAAATTTCAAGGCATGAGTTCACAAGGGGTCTCGCTAGACAAGGAACTTCTTCCACATAAGTTCAACGCCACTGACATCCCTAAATTCAAGGCAACAGATAACCCTTACTTCCATTTAAGAGCTTTCGAAACTATAATGAACATTAAGGGTATCGATAAGAAGGTTTTCCCCTCTTTGTTCTCACTATCTCTTGAAACCGTTTGCCAACAATGGTACTTCTCCCTTGACAAAGAGAAAACCTCTACCTGGGAATCAATAGTAAACGCTTTCGTTGATAGGTACAAGTGCAATATTCAAGTTGAAACCGATCATAGACAACTTGAGATGCTAAGACAAAAAGAGAATGAAGTCTTTACTTCTTTCTTTAATAAGTGGAGGGAAACTTCCGCTAAGATGATTGAGGTCCCCACTGAAAAGGAGTCTGTGAGGATGTTTATCAAGAATCTCCAAGAGAAGTATTCGAAGCATTTAAAATATCAACACAATCTGAATACTTTCAAGGCCGTTTATGACATCGGAATTGAAATCGAAGATGACCTCGCAAAGAAAAAAGCTACTAACAATAGTAATCACGGTGGCTGGAAAGGAAAGAAGAACGACAATCCTTCTTCTTCCGAAAATGCCCACTCTAGTAGCAATGTTAGTACCTTTGATCTCAGTGAAGTTTTAGCCATGGATAACCAAGGATCTAAGAAGCAACTAAGGAAAGACTTCACCCCCATTGGGATGAGCTACGATACTGCCTTCAAGGCTTCAATCGACTCCATGCCAAAGGACTCATTACTCCCATTGGACCTATTCAAGATCCCGTACCTGAAAAGAGATTGCCTAGTTGGAATCCAGACGAACATTGCAAGTACCATCAAGGTAGGGGTCATACTACTGAGAGCTGTTGGAAGCTAAAGGAGGCTATCCAACATTTGATTGATAATAAAAAGATTCCCATGCCTTCAGTTAACAAGAAGAGCGAGTGATGATAAAGGAAACAACACAAGACAAGAGCCGAGATTCAACGACAAGATTTCGTGACCTCTTTTTTCTATTTCTTTTTTTTGTTATTTACCCTTTCCCCAATAAGTCTAGCATATGCACCTTTTTATTCTCCTTAGATTTAATTTGTAGGATCATTATTTTTTTTCTTTTAATAAAATGAGCATTTATTTCCTTGCATATGATCATTTCATTACATTGCATTAAAAAAAAAATCCATGTCGAATTAAGCACAAGGTATACCAATGATTTGAGGCACCCCTTGTAGCCACATCATATCTCCTTTCACCTTTCTAATTATACAATCCTTTCTTCATAAACCACTTTGAGCCTCGTCTAACGATAAACCTTTCATTTCTTCAACCTACATCTACCTAACCTTGGGATGGGATAGTGTGCAACTTATGCAGTTTTCAATATCATAAAAAGCTTCAGTGATTCAAAAGATTAAAATAGCAAAAATAAAAAATAAAAAATAAAAAATAAAAGTGTACAAAAGGGCAAGTGTTCCAATGTCTTTGATATGAAAATGTCTTTGATAAGAACACGTCTCAGATTGTGTCTCTTATCGAGTGCTCGGTACCGTGTCTGAGAAACATGAATGCAAGTGAGTGATAGACCGCATGATCGGGATTGCCCACACTTATTAAAATAAAATAAATGCTAAAGCAAAAAGAAATAAAAAAGAGCTAAAAGCCTCAAGCATAAAAATATAAAGACTCAAAAGCAAGGTTGCACACCTTGGGGGCTAATCTAGGGTCTTGAGCCTTTATCCCCTTCTTCTTCAGCCTTTAGCCTAACCACGTTACAACCCTTAAAAAGACCTTTTTGAGGTATACACATACTTGTGCGAGGTTCGGCTAGAGCTACGTTCGGCCTGATTCCTAACGGATACGTAGGCAACCTCACATCGAGGTGCGACCGTAATAAACATGCATTCATGTTCACATTCACACACTTGCACCATGATCATATCAAGGATTCCCTATGCTCATCCCTTTTCACTTAGAGCTAGACTTGGGGGCTTGATCCCTATATCATTAGCTTACCTAGCCTAAGAGTCACCACCATTTGACTCTTTTCAATAATATTCTTTCCACACATTTAACTCTTGCGGCCTAACTTTAGTGTCACTTTCACACACCGTACAGATACATGACCAAATATACTTTCCTTTTAGGAACCCTTTGTCATGAAATCTTAACACAACGCTGAAGCATGCCTTGTCAAAATAATTATTATATCACTCATAATCATAATTGTCATTGCACATCGAAGTATGAAGTGCTTAGCCTCCGTGCCTAAGTTACCCAAATACTTTCATCAATGAGTCAACCATTGAGATAGCCTAGGATGGATTAATCCTTGCACCTTGAGAGATAGTATCAAACAACATTTGACTAAGCTCATTCAACATGCATCTTCACACTTCGATTCTTTTTTCGCGTCTTTCTTTTTCGGGATAAAGTCGGTACCCTCCACAAAAATGACGGAAAATTTTTGCTTTTTTGCATTTTCGAGTCGCACGATCACATCACAATGCACACACGAGTCATGTACACATTGAGTCATGTCGTGTCACCTTGATTTGAGTTTAACACACGTGTCATTTCACTTCGAGTTGAGTCAACCTCGAGTCAGTCAATCATATCGAGTCAAGTTTATACCTTGAGTCGTGTCAAGTCGATAAGTCGAGCAACATTAAAACTTAGGTCAACCCTAAGATAATTAAGCCTTAGGTCAACTCTAAGATGGTTAAAGAGATTGGCAAAGTTCTATAGTCAAAATAAATACAGGTGCAGCAGAATAGGGAGGACCCTACTCCAATTCCTTGCGCCAGAGATATCTCAGCAATGACAGAGCTCGAAGCCTCTCCGAAAGGTGATTTCGACCTCATACAACAATTTCGGGTTCCTTGGTATGCCAGTTAGCCCCTATAAGCAATTTGACATGATTCAGTAGTCGATTTGATTACAACCGCAAATAAGTGGTCGACCTGATGAAAGATCGTCTCACTTAGCTTAAAGCGCCTAAGAATTGGCTCATCACGGAGACACCGACATACTGGTTTTAGCGGAAGCAAAGTTCAAGCGAGCTTTAAATATCGACAAGTGTTGGTCTTCGGTAATCTTCTTCGGAATATTATCGCAACAACTGAGGATGACTTCAAGTAAATTTATTTTCGACGGCATTCACTAAGATTGTGGAAGTTGTCACCAAAGATTTGAGATGATAGCACGATATGGGCGGTCTTCGACAGCATTCGCTAAGATTGTGGAGGTTGTCACTAAAAATTTGAGAAGATAGCACGAGATGGGCGGTCTTCGACAGCGTTCGCTAAGATTGTGGAAGTTGTCACCCAAGATTTGAGGAGATAGCACGAGATGGGCGGTCTTCGACAGCATTCGCTAAGATTGTGGAGGTTATCACCCAAGATTTGAGAAGATAGCACGAGATGGGCGGTCTTCGACGGCGTTTGCTAAGATTGTGGAGGTTGTCACTAAGATATGAGAAGAGCGGTTCATGATGAGGCGGTCTTCGACGACTTTTGCTATGATTGGAAAAATTGTCACTATGATTCAAGAAAAGGCTCGAGATGGAGCAACATTGATCGACGACGTTCCCTAGATTGGGGAAGATCGTCAAAACAAGCAGCAAGGTGGCGTTCCCTAGATTGTGGAGAGTTTTCACAAACAACTGAGGATTGTTTCAAGAGAAGAAATCTTCGATAGTATCCCCTTGGATGTGGACTATTATCAATGCGGAGGAAGATCGTTTCAAGCGAAGCAAACTTCTAATTTGAAAGCAGTTACAGGCGTACCGGTTTTCAAGCGGGATGACATTCTCTAGCTTGCAGGAGGTCATCAAAACAGAAGCGGCAACAATTGGTTACTTTCAGAGACGTGTGCTCGACGGTTCAAGATACGCGTTTCTTAACTCTTTTATCTATTTAACTAACGCTAGTTTGCAGGTATCGGCGTTACAAGAGTGGTTTAGGATCGCAGAACGTTCTGAATCATTCTCCGTCCCTATTGATACTTTGACTTTTGTTTTCGAAACTTGCGTTTCTCCAAACTTAGTCAAAGTTGGGGCTTCTGTAGACACCCATTTGTGTCTCCCCAAAACCAAACCCAGTGATGAGTACCTTTCACGTCGAATCATAATCGAATGAAGTGAAAGTGTGGAAAGTCTAGTGTTGCGGATAGTTTAAATTTCTTTTCTATTCTCTCTGTTTTTGAAAACTTATTTTAAGAAAATAGCCAATCCAGTTTGGTTGGTCCATGATATGGGTCCAATAGTAGTGTAGTTGGATGGGGCTTGACAAGAGCTTTCCAACGATATATTATAAGCCCAATTCCGATGAATATTGAGGAAGTTATGACCAATTTACTAAACTGGGCCCGGTTTGAGCTTTATATGCGGCCCAATGATCTAGGGAGGGCCTAATATGATTTATCATTCCTAATGCAATTAGGAATAGTTTAAGTCTTCTAGATTCTTCTAGAAGGTTCTTTTCATTCCTAATTCAATTAGCATTGATAAATTGACTTTTGTTGACTTTTCAGAGTTTTAATTAAAATCAAAGAACATTTTTGAGGAAAAGATACGATTTTATCCTCCTGTACGGCAAAATTTATCTGATTTTCGAAAACGCGTCAAAAACAGGACTAACGCCTGACGACAGGCATTGGCGCCTGGCGCTAATGTTGGCGTCTGGCGCAAATCAGCTGGCGTTGGCGCCAACTCTGTTTCAGTTGCGCCAATACTCCGTTTTGTTAATTTTATCTTTTTGGCTGATTTTCTCTATAAACAACGTATTAAAAACTTCGTTTTCATTCACCTACAACCAGTTTTCATTCGCAATCATTAATTCTCTCATTCTCTCTCTCTCTCTCTCTTCTAAACTCGCCTTTCAAATACAAAATTCCGCATTCATTAGATCTAGAAACACCTAGCCATATTCGAAGTTGCCATCGCCCTAGACGTGAAAGGTTTAATTTCTGAGGGTTTGGTCCCAAATCTCTATTTCAATTATTTAATTTAATTGTTTGTTTTATTATTTTTCTTGAAGTTACTAACGTGTGTATTTTGTTATTAGAAAGAGGTACGAGGCATCAAAGTAAGTACTTTAATTGGTTTTATTGATGTTATGATATAGAAATCATGTTTATATTGTTATTATGATATTCCTATTATCATGTCTAGGGTAATTTTAATATCAAGTATGATTAAAAGTATGATGTCTTTTATGTTTTTCCTAATACTTATGATTGTTAGTATCATGTTAGGGTTAAAGATTTGATTTTTATTGCTTAGTGACATGCTAGGATTTGCTATTAATCTTGTTAGTATCATGCCTAGGATCTTGCTATTTTTATTATGCTTTAATATTAACATGAACATAATTATGATTATAATGATCATAATTTATGATGATTATGAATGTTATTATTATTATTATTTTGATGATTATTTTATTATGATGATTTTTATTATGATTAATATGATTGTTATTATTATTATTATTATTATTATTATTATTATTATTATTATTATTATTATTATTATTATTATTATTATTATTATTATGTTGCTTGATATATTTATTGTTATTGCTTGATCACGCCTTTTATGTATGTTTAAAGGGAATATTGGTATTTGTAATCACGCTTAATAAGATAATTAATAATCTTGTTTAGGGTTAATGTGATTATAGTTCAAGTGATCGCCAATAATAGGTTTTATTTATGCATTATATTCAACCAACATAGATAAACACGTTTAGGGTTAATCCTATTGATTGTATGTTAGTCAAGAAGCGCACATGAATACGATCAGAATAAAGTAGAGGCCTATTATTAGGGCAGGTTCAATCTCTTTTAGGTTGGATTTGTACCTTCATCCCCGAACCCTTATTTGGTTCTAGACCTTATTGAGTTGACGATCTCCTGGATCGTTAAGGGGTGTAACCTTCAGCCTGTGAACGGTTTACAAGTTCCTAAAACTTGTTGGTGACTCTTTTGCTCTATCTTCTTCCCTTTTGGACGCCACCGTACTTTAGTGTATGATCACAGTGGGGTTCAAGCTAGGGGTTAACGCTTGAATTTATTCCCCACACACCGCAAGCCCAACAATGGGTCTCACAACAGCAGCCCCAACAATGGACTTTTGTTCCCTTTCCTTTTCCTCAACAAACAAGGCTAATTAGGAAGCCACTAAGGCCCAACCAAGGAGTCCAGATCCTTCCCCAGCAGGCCTATATACTTCTCAATACCTAGTTTATCAAGCTTCTCCTCCTTCCTATGGGTCGTTGATGACGCCCACCAAATTGAACTTAGTAATTTGTTTCCAACGATTTCTCTTCCACAAGACAACTCTTGGTACTTGATTCCATTGCAACGGCTAATATGACGAACAATTCAGTTACTCTCATGCCCTTATTTAATTTGAGCACAAGCAATTATATTTTAGTTGGTAGGTTACAAGTTATGGTCATACTACCTTGCCCTATACAAAAACCCCCTTAGCTCTTCGTGATGTCTTATTAGCACCTCAAATTGTTAAAAATCTTATCTCTATTCGAAAATTCACTTTCGATAACTCTGTGTCAATTGAATTTGATCCCTTTGGTTTTTCTGTGAAGGATCTTCGTGCAGGGAACCTAATATCAAGATGCAATAGCTCGGGAGACCTTTATGCTTTCATCACCACTACCACCCCTTCTACTTGTCTTGCTACTTCTTGATGTGTCTATTTTATATAATATTTTACCCCCGTCCCTTGGTCATAATTAGTAGTGTTTTTGGCTCTTTAGAGCCACTTTTATTACTAATTGGTGTTTTCTAGTGTTTTCGTAGTTTTCGTTGAGTTTTGTAGGAAATTGCACTTTTGGAGTATTTTCCCAGGTTTTCTTGGATCAACTACGGAAATTGGAGGAGCACGACCATCTTTGAAGCCCAAGGCCGGTTAGAGTCATCAAGCCGGTGATTAAGGGCTCGGTAATCGGGATACCGAGGTATTTGGACCGAATGATCAAGACCCTAAGTGGATATCCGGATTGGGCTAAAGAAATAAGCCCAATCGAAGTTTCCAAGCCTCGAGGTGAAGCAAGGGCCCGATCGGGCAAGCTTAGCTCGATCAGGCGTGGCGCGCGAGAGTTGTGCTGGTGCATGGCCAAAGGCGTGCCGGATCGGGTGAGCTGCTAGCTCGATCGGGCGCGGCTGTTTAGAAGAGTACGCAGAGAAAAAGGCGGGCCCGATCAGGCGGCCCTTCGCCCGATCGGGCGCGTGTTTTTAGAGGACCTGATTAGTTTTCAATTAGGATTTGTTTTAGGGAGGTTTAAGTATGATTTTTGTACGTAATTTTAATTACCTTCTCTTTTAGACTTTCTCTCTCTACTTAGAATATTTTATCTCTCTTAAATTCTCTCAACTTTGTTCTTGACTCTATTCTTAATTCCATATTTCCTTGGTAACAGTTTCTCTTCTCTTAATCTTAGTTATTTATTTATATTCCTTTGATCATGTCTTGTTTTATTACTTTGATTAGTTTAGTTTTAATTATGTGTGAGTAGTTCTATTTCTAGGGTTTGTGGGGATCCATAAATAATATGAAGGGATAATTTATTGTTGTTAATTGTCAATGCTAGATTAATTTCCTATTGATTGATTTAATGCTCTGTGACTAGATTTGCGCAGATCTTTTATGCATGAGTTTAACAATATTGATTCGAGATTCAAAAGATGAGAATTAATGTTTAGGTCTAGTTTCAATAGGCAGGTTAATTTATAAATGGTTAAGTCGAGATTCGAGAGATGAGATTTAATACCGGTAAATTAATTGTGTGATTGTAATACGTAGCGAAAGCCCTTTATTAATATATGCATTGATAATTGATTATTATGTTTTACCCTAGAATATTATTTATTGGTGAACCTATTCCCTAGGCCTTTTAATTGATTATTTTCTCCTTATTCTTAATCTTCGTAGTTTAGTTCCTTTTTATTATAATATTTTGGTTACTTCATAATCTAGATTATATTAGTTAATTAGGAATAAAAAGACTTGTTTCCCTGTGGATTCGACCCTATTTCCCTATCTATTGTTAGTTAGTGGTTTTAGGAATTACTTTTGATTAGGTGATACGACTTTAGTCTGTCACTTCTCTCACGGCCGCTTCCTCACATACTTAGCATGATCGTCTTGGGCACCCGGAAAATCTAGCTTTAAGTGTTCTAAGGTCTAGGAATTTAATTCCTTGTAATAAAGAGTTTGACTCTATTTTTTGTGTTTCATGTCAATTAGGAAAACATGTACGTTTGTCGTTTCATACTTCTAATAGCTTTTGTTTTACCGCTTTTGAAATTATTCATGCCGATTTGTGGAATCTTCATTTCGTAGTAATAATGGTCAAAGTATTTTTTGGTTTTATTGGATGATTTTACTCACTTTGTGTTGTCTATTCCCTTGTTGTCTATTCCCTTAAAATTCAAATCCCTAGGCTTTCAGTGTTTTTTTTTTTTTTTTTTTTTTTTTTTTTTTTTTTTTTTTTTTAAAATTTTAGATCTTATATTCTAACTCAATTTGAACGACAAATAGAATCAGTTCATAGTGACCATGGAAGAGAATTTGACAAAGACCCATTTAAACGTTTTTGTGTCACTAATGGCTTAGTTTTCCGATTTTCTTGTCCACACACATCCTCTCAAAATGGGAAGGCCGAACGCATGATTTGAACCTTGAATAATATTTTTTGCACTCTTCTAGTTCATGATTCAATCCTTCCTTCCTTTTGGGTACATTCCTTAAAAACGGCAACGTACCTTCGTAATATCATGCCTATCAAAACCCTGTCAAATGAAACTCTCGCTTTTGCCTTGTTTTGCAAAACACTATGCACCTTCTTATGATCATTTAAGAGTCTTTGGTTGTCTATGTTTTCCTAATCTATCAGCCACGATGCACCACATAAGTTGATCCCAAGATCCACTTCTTGTTTTTTTTTGGGGTACCCCTCCAATCATCGAGGATATAAGTGTAATCTCTACTCACAAGCCCATTATTTCCCGACATGTCACATTTGATGAGTCATCTTTTCCTTTCCAAAACTTAAATAATGGCCAAACATCTCACTATGATTTTCTCGAAATCTAACAATCTTATTTTTAATTAGAGTTTATATGTTTAGATTATTTTAAGATAAGTGTAGCAAAAATAAGTTCATATAAGTTTTTATAAAAGTTACCTAATTTTTAGATAATGACTTTTGTTGTGTGTGACCAAAAATCATAGATTTACCAAAAGAGGAATATGTAAGAAAATCTTTTACATACTACTAAAGGCGAAATTAAGAAGAACGCTTAATAACATATTATTAAAAGATTTTTCGTTCAAAATTTCTTGTTTTTTAAAATATCATTGTTACATTAAAATAAAGAGAAAGTCAGGTTGTACATAAATTATATGAATTTAAGTTTGTTCAAAAGTTAAAGTAAACTTGCTAAAATAACAAAATGTCAATTATAAGTATTATAACTATTACATATCTATTTTTTTTCATTTGCATATTTTTAATATTTTAATAATATATATTAGAATTTTTATTACTTTGTGAGTCGATTTACAATATTTTGTACTCCATCCGTGTTTTTAATAAGTGTTACACTTAAACCAATACATAGTTTAAAACAATTTAATTGACTTAAATAAAATTGTAAAAGAAAAATAGTGGGGTAAATAATTTATACTCCATCTGTCTCAGTGACGGATCCTGAAAAAAAAAAAGTTAACGAAGTCAAAATACATTTAAGAAATTTTAGTGGATCATTTGATAAAAATACAAGTTATTTTTATAGGTTTAATTTTACAGGAAATTATTTCCTTTTACATGTTCAAGTGGGGTCAAGGGATCCTACTCAACTACATGTACATCCGCCACTGTCTGTCCCCTAATATTTTGCTACATTAGATGGTTCACGGTCTCCAAGATGTATCTTATAACGGTTTTATCTTTCGTTTTCACACGTGTAAAAATTTGTAAAAGTTAGATATTAATAAAATATACAATGAGACGGATCCACTATTAAGTGTACATATTGTTAAAAAAGGGATTAATTATTTAGAAAGTGTTAAAGGTGGGCGTGGGCCATGCCGGCACGGCCGGCGTCCCAGTTGTGGGCCGTAGGCCATGCCGTGAACAAATATTTTAAAATTTGGCACGGGCACGGTGAGCGGCACGGCCTTCGGCCCGTTGGCCAGCACGCCGACATGGCCCACCAACATGGCACTTGGTACGGCCCACCAGCACGGCACGTGGCACGGCCAGGCACGGCCCAGCACGGCACGCGGCTCGCCAGGCACGGCCCGTGCAAATATATCCGTTAAAACTAGATGTATTTCGTATAATAATATGAATTTATTCACCAATTATTGTACAATTTTTTAATTATCAGTATAAATTATTGTATTATCGATTTATCGTACCGGCATATAATGAAATAAGTTATTCGTCAATTTTTGTGTTATCGGCTTATCGCACTCGTAAATTTTTTTTAATTATATGCATTGTTATGTTTTTGCTAAATAATACGGAGTAATATAATAATACAAAAACATAAACATAAATTAATAAAATAATTTATATAAACTCAATTTTTATATATCGATTTATATATATATATACATATATATTAATAAAAAAAATTAAAATACCGGGGCAGCCCGCTGCCTGGCACGTGGGCTAGGGTGTGGCAAAAATTGGCACGGCACGGCACGACTCAGCACAACATAAGCCCCACCCAGACACATCCTGCGACGGCCCGACACGGCATGATGCCCATATTTAACAACCGTGTATTGCACAGATTTAAATGACTTTAATCTAGTCATGGCCTCGTAGGATAAAGTTGTATATCAAGAGTGCCTGCCATATTTCACTCGATTTTGGCCCACTTTAGGAAAATGTTGGCCCAATTCAATATAGCTAATTGTTGATGGACCAATTTAAATGGTGGCCCATTTCATTTTTGCCTGAACTTTAAAATGAAAATCCAGGACAAATGTTGGCCCAATTCAATATAGCTAATTGTTGTTGGACCAATTCAAATGGTGGCCCATTTCATTTTTGCCTGAACTTTAACAGTGAGTTTGGATTGAAAGAAATGGAGGGAAAAGAAGGGAAGAGAAATGGAGAGATGGAGTATCTTTCATTTGGATAGCACATGAGGAAAGGAGAGAATTGGAGGGGAGAGAAATGGAATGATTAAATTGTAGAAAATTGATCTCTTCAACAATGGAGAGATTTGGAAGAAAAACTCACCATTCTTTCCTCCCCTTCCTCTTCTCCACCCTCCCCTTCTTTTCCTCCCCTTTTTTATCCAAACAAACTGTAAAATGAAAATCCAGGACAAATGTTGGCCCAATTCAATATACCTAATTGATCTTGACCTGATAATTCATCCGATGCAACATTACAATAGTGGATCAAGAAAAAGCATTGAGCTCATCACCTGTCAGCTGTCACACTACAAGTCTAGCTACAACACTCTGTGTCACATTACAAGTCTACATGTTTTCCAAGAGCCCATAATCTTGCTACAAAATGTAGGAAATATGGTTGACTCTGGACACTTGGATATCTTTGAAACCACTGCCTAAAAAAAAAAAAAAAAACCCTATGTTTCACATTATTCCCAACATTTTAATTTACACTTTTTAGTAGTAGCACACAATTTCGACCATTTTTTAGTTTTTTGTTTTTTTTTTTTTTTTTTTTTTTTTTTTGACAATCAAGAATAACACAACAACCATTGTTATCATTAACTATTCTTAGTCAAATATACTTCGTAATACTTCATACAAAGTATAAAAATATACTTTTCATTGAATCTAATTCAATATCATTTTACATAGTTACATTTATCTTTAATAATATTTTGTTTACCTTATTTTCATATATTTCAGGTTTAATAAGTTCAGATAAGATTTCATGAAATATATGTTTTGATTAGGGATACAAAGTACAAATCACAACTAAAATAAGTTTTGATAAAGTCTAACAAATTCAAATAAATTTAGCTAAATTCAAATAAGTGAAAATCAATTTAATAGAACACACCCCAAGAAATAAAGAGTATAATCTTACTTCTAACCTTAGATTTGACTTATTCAATTCGGTAGAAATGACATCCACCCATGTTATTCCAAAATAATCAAATACATAGATTATCATCCTAAATACAAGACTTTAAGAATGCATCACACTATCAAGCACAACGTTTGAACCAATTTAGTTACAAATTGCAGTAAAATTCAAAATAAAATTCAATCGTCCTATTAATTATAATACCACCATTAATACGTAGTATTACTTCTTAATTGCATATGGAGGCCAGTACAAATGAAATTCAATCTTGTAAACAACAGTGATACCCACAAGATTAACGGGAGACGAGGTCACGTATCCTTGAACTAACAAGAAATCGCCCGTGCCACCAACAACAGGATGATCAGCTGGTTTTGTGTTGTGAGTCTCCCCAAGAATCGAAATCGAACCCTTGTGGTTCTTTATGTTAAGAGAGATCGTTGCCATCGATAAGCTTTGAAGCCCATCTAGGCTTGACGTGATGGAAGCCCCTTGCGCGGTTCCATGAACCGTGGAGGGGCTATAAGAAACTGTGGTAGTAAGTGGATCTTGGAACGCAAATATGGTTCCAAATGGGGTAGTTGTTTGGCTAACATGAGGCCCTGCTACTCCGTTTACTATAAAGTAACCGGTTTTGTTGATGGTTTCGTGTTGGTATAACGAAAAATGCATGGATTTTAGCTCATCATGATGGTGGTGGTGGTGATGGTGGTGGTCGGCTATCGCCAAGGCGGGAAGAAGAGAGAAAAATAATACATGGATCATTGAAAGAGCCATGTTGTACATATGTTATGTTACTATTGTATTACAAATAGATGTGCTATGTATATAATGCACATATAGGCGGCTAAGTTGTAAAAAAGAGATGAAAATTCAAATGAACGTAATTGGTCCGTTAGTAACTACTCCTATGACTAACAATAAATGATAGAAGTTAGTGGTTGAATTAAGGCAAAATGTGATGGTTTTATTGCCTAGAAAAAGAAATGGGGCGATATTGGACTGAAAAAGAGTCAATCCCGTGAGAAACACTTCGGAGTTGATCAAACCACAAACTATTGCTTTTACATTACAGCTATTGAAGACAAAGAAATTTTGTGGCATAAAATGAAACAAAAAACAAATGGTTGTCTATAACTCTTTTCACTTGATGTTGAATTAATAATGAAGTGATGTTTACGAATATACGATAGTTTATTATTATTATTATTTTTTTTTTGTTTCAACAAAGGACAACTCAAAACGAAAAAACAACTTAATACAAGTAGCTAATTAACTAACGTCTCCTAGCTGACGTAGCTACGTGGTGAGCAGGGAGGACAACATCCTAAGAAACCTTCTGAATAATACACACATGGAAAGAAGGAAGGATATCTCGCAGTTGTTGTTGAATCCAGACAGTTGAAATGTCCTTGGACGAATTTCGCAAAGTAGAAATAGATAACATACAATTTGTGCGAAGAAGAACTCGAACGAAACCACGCTGAATAGCCATCCGTAAACCAAAGAGACAAGCGAGCAACTCTACTTGGAAAGGTGAAAGAGCGAAGCAGGTCCGAGCAACACCTCCTAGACTAGTATCAGCATTTAAAGAATAAAAGCACCAACCAATCCCTGCTCTACAGTCTTGGGAATCCCAAGCACCGTCCCCAATACGAGCAACAGTAGGAGGAATATTGCCATTTCCCACAAGATGGAAAGAGCGCACCTGGGAACCAAAGTCAGGGGGAGGAGAGTTAACTAAGGGAGAGAGATATCTAGCAGCCAAACTACGTTGATTCCAGTCTTGCGCAACTTGGAAAACTGAATGCGGGGAACAGATTGCCTGTCTGAAGCGGGTGTTGTTTCGAAGAATCCAGATAGCCTAGGTGAAAGACAATATGGAGTCCAAACCTTCCCAATTCTTTAAAGAGATAACTGAGGAAAATAAGGAAATGAACCACTACTGGAAGGAGATATCAGGAGCTTGAGGTCGAATACCCAAAGGACCACAAACCCAGAGCCGTCGAGTAAAGGAACAGTGAAAAAAGAGATGCTCAATAGACTCAGGAGCCAAATGACAAAAACAACAAGAAGGATCTACAAGGAGACCCTTGACTCGTAATTTTAATGCCATATGAAGGGCACTTATGTAGGATTTTCCAAATAAAGAGCTTCCATTTAGGAAGTATAGGTAAAGCCCAAAACTTACTCCAATCAAGAAGGTGAAACGAAGGGATAATTTGAGGGAGCCACTCCGAAGATTTAACTAACTGAGCGTAAGCTAACTTGGAGGAGAAAACACCATCCTTAGTGAATTTCCAATAAACATAATCATCCATGAGCTGCGGAGGACGCTCAAGGCTAAGGATCTTGGAGGCAATGGAAGAAGGGAATAAAGCATGAACTAAAGTGGAATCCCAAACATTAGAAATGGAATCCAAAAGAGAAGACACTAGAGTCGGCTGAACTGATCCAGCAAGAGAATCCTTAAAGTGCACAAGAGAGTCAGGCACATAAGAATCCTGAAGAATACGAACCTGAGAACCATTCCCAATCTTCCAACTCAGGCCAATTTTTAAATTTTGAAGACCATGAAGAACCCTTTTACATCCCCAGGACGGCTTAGAGATACGGCCCGGAGAACTTGCGACACCAGAAGTTGCGGATTCTGCATAATGCGCCAAGTTTGCCTGGCTAATAGGGCAGAGTTGAAAAGACCCAGATATCAAATACCCAGACCACCCATTCCTTTAGGTGTAAATAGGATCGAAGACGGGGTAAGAGCCAAGCCTTTGGATTGATTGCTTGTCTCCCACCAAAATCTTACTATCATATTATTAATTTTATCTATGATGGAAGGCGGAATCTTAAACACCGATAAGACATGGTTAAGAGGAGCAATCGGAACGGAATTAATCACCACTAATTTAACTGCTGCTGAAAGGTGCAAAGGAGCAAAGCTCGTCAGGCGAGTGGCAACTTTATCGACAAGAGGTTGAAAAGCTTTACATTTGCTTCTTCCCATGTCAACAGGAAGACCCAAATAAGAACAAAGAGAAGGAAGAGCCTTTAGCTTTAGAGAATAGTCTAAACAATCCCGGTAATCATTTGACACGTTAGGACTAAAATGAACAAACAATTTCTGTTAATTTATCATCTGACCTGACAAATCGCAGACTTATTGCACCACGTGAAGGACATTGGAACAGGCTTGGGGAGAAGGCTGAAAGAACATAAAAGAATCATCTAAAAAAAGAGATGGGAGATAGAGGGAGCATAGCGAGAAACTTTAATCCCTTTGAAAAGACAATCTCTTTTTGCTCTCCAAATCATAGCCGAAAAGACCTCCATACAAAGGATGAACAAGTATGACGAAGCAAGATCCCCCTGACAAAGACCGCAAGTTGGCTTGAAAACCTTTGTAGGATTGCCATTAACAAGGATATGATAAGACACTAAAGAGACGCATTGTCGAATGATATGAATCCAATAAGGGGGAAAACCAAAACACTCAAGCACTTGCCACATAAATTGCCAGTTGACGCTATCGTATGCCTTGTTCATATCTAACTTGAGGGCAACTGTAGACACCCAAATGTGTCTCCACAAAACCAAACCCAGTGATGAATACCTTTCACGTCATTTGATTATCGAACAAAGTGAAAGTGAGAAAAGTCTAGCAATGTGGTTGTTTTTATTAAAATATCTTTCTTTCTGTTTTTGAAAATGTGTTGTATTTATGAAAATATCCAGTCCAATTTAGTTTGGTCAATGATAAGGGTTCAATAATAGTGTTTTTATATTAGGTTCGAAAAGAGCTTTCCAACGATATATTATAGGCCCAATTCCGATGAATTATGAGGAAGTTATGGCAAAAATAATAAATTGGGCTCGAAATGAATTTTATATGCGGCCCAATGATCTAGGGGAGGGCTTATTAATTATTATTCCTAAAGTTATTAGGATTGATTTTAATCTTCTAGAATATTAGAAGGTTCTTTTTAATTCTAATAGAATTAGGATTGATAATTATATTTCAAAGAGTTTAATTTGGAATAAAATAAATGTTTTATGATAAACCCGGTTTTAATTGATAAATGTGAAATTTGTTGCTTAATCATATTAAGAAGAGGATTTCGCGTACAAAGCACATTTTATTTCTGACTTAGCGCAAAGCGACAAGCCTGTTACCTGGCGTCGGTGCCTGTCGTCTGGCGCTGGCTCCTGTTGTTTGCGACATGAGGTTTTTTTTATTCTGAATGGAACTTGATATCTTTTCGATTGGTTTCCGGAATATTTTTCAATAAATAGGGTCCTTGGCCCTCGTTTTTATTCATTCACAATCATCAACAATCTCTAATTCTCTCTCTCTAAAGCTAGAAGCTTACTCTTTCTCTATTCTTTTTCTAAACCTTCCCCTCTTACAAAATTCCACATTCACAAGTTCTAGACACACCTAGCCAAGTTCGAAGTTGCCTTCGCCCTAGACGTGAAAGGTTGATAATTTCTGAGGGTTTGGTCCCAAATCTCTATTTCAATTATTTAATTTAATTGTTTGATTTAATATTTTCCTTAAAGTTACTAACATGTGTATTTTTTTATTAGAAAGAGATACGAGGCATCCAAGTAAATAAATTATTATTATTTTGATATAGAAATCATGTTTTAATTATTTTATTTCCTAATATCATGTTAGGATGTCTTTTGATTCCTAGCATCATGTTTAGGGTAATAACTAAAATTTCTAATATCATGTATGTTTCTATGGGATGCTTCCTATTTTTTTTATATCATGTAAGTATCATGTTAGGGCTAAAGTTTTGATCTTTATTGCTTAGTGACATGCTAGGGTTTGTTATTAATCTTGTTAGTATCATGCCTAGGATCTTGCTAATATTATTATGCTTTATTGAAAATATTATGATGATTTATTTGTTGTTATATTATGTTGCTTGATTATTTATTGTTATTGCTTGATCACGCCTTTTATGCATGTTTAAAGGGAATTTGTACTTGTAATCACGCTAATAAGATAATTAAAAATCTTGTTTAGGTTTCGACCAGTTCTAGTATTGTTTGCTCGGTTTTACTTCCTAATTGAGTTTTTCCCTTTTTTTTGAACACATATGTTCTACTTATGGTCATAACCCTCTGGGAATTCACGCTCCATCTACCCAATCGAACGCTCCTGGCAACGAAGGGTACATCCGAGTTTGTGAATTCACCAAACTGTGGATGCGAGTTTAACTCGTGGGGTCCCATCCACTCGCGCCAACCCTTCCAAAGGTAAGGCTTTGGCGCGGTGCATCCGGACTCATAACCATGGACCCTTTTTGACTAACCCATATCCTTGAACTTTAGAGGACTAGATCCATGGTTAGGTTGCAAACTCATTGCATCATATTGTGCTTACTGTTTAGGCAAATCTTAGGAAAGGTGTCTAGGAATTTGCTTGGGGATTTAGGGGTAATAACAATCAAACCATAAATATTAAATACAATAACCAAGATCAATAATAAGGAAATAAATAAATGATCGTATTAAAGAAGATTAAGTTTAGAGATATAATACTGAGAAAAGACAGGCTTCCTTGTTCAGCAAGGATACGGTCCCGAGAGAATTAGTAGAGTAATCCGTTTATATTGATGTATGAGTGTACGTACATGAGTATTATAATGTCTAATTATGCTATTTATACCTAGGAATAACTAGGGTTACAAAGATAACATAATATATTCAAACGTGGGAGATCTTCTTGATTTTATTCTCTTTTCCTTGTTCAGCAGGTGTATTCTTGGCAAGTATCTTCTTAATTGATTTTCTAGATCTTCTTTTCTATACTTGTATCAATCAGGCTCATGCTTGCTTCTTGGTGTATTTTTGGATGTTTGGCTGCACCCTAGGTTTATTGGGTTGCTTGGTAACACGAGCCCAACACTTACTTAACTACTTGTGCATTCCTTGCTTGTGCATAACCAATATGTGTTTCCACTAACCGTTTGTTTGGCTTGTGAATGAGTCTAAATAAACTAATTAATGACTAAATGAATTTTCTTAATTAATTAATTAATTAATTAATATAAACAATTAAAGTCTAAATAAATTGATCAAACCTGACTTAGTACGACTTTAGGGTTGTCCCTATAGAGTAAAATACTGGAAACAGTCCCAGGCCAATGTCCCAGCAATGGCGCAAAGGTCAGGACTGTGGCGCAACACGCTGGTGTTTATCATCTAGCGACATTGTTGTCGTATGGCGCTAGACATTAGCGTGTGGCGACAGTCCTGTTGCTCCAGCGACGATCCAGTTTTCTGCTCGAGTCTTAACGACGAGTCTAATTAATCAGTTTACTTAATCGGTTTAACTAGTTTATTAATGATAGTAGTCATGTTTATTCCTTATTAATTGAGTCTGAGCACATAGTCACGTGGTCATGAAACGAGTCAAATATGTCACTCACTAGTTTTAGCACATACTTTGTGTATATGTCACCATGACCATGTTTCAGGTTCCTGCATGAGTCGTCCTTTCCGTCATTTGAGTTGGAGTCCACTTTATTCCTAAATTCTTCCACATCTCTCCATCTACATCGTCTTTCCACTCTCCACATGCTTTCTCTATAAATATCAGTCCCCTCATTATTCCATGATCTTTCTCCATCTATGTATGTTGAACCGAGTTTGAGTCAAATAATTAATAATAAACATCCATGACTTCCCTTTCTGTAGCACTTGATCGAGGAGAGAAGAGTGTTTAACCAAGACAACACTTTTGTTAAAGTAGCACTCTTTGATAGAAGAAAAGGGGTCATAATAATGGCTAGTGAAGAAGAAGTTTTCTTAAGTAATACCGGGGAAAACTCATCAAGTCTGGGAGAGGATGTTCATGAACTACGAAATACTGTTGTCATGCTTATGGGTGAAATAGAAGGACTAGCAAACAGGATGATGGTTATCGAACAAAGTTCTCATTGTCAACACTGAAAGGACAAAAAGGAAGATCACTATTTTTGCTCTTCCTCCCGTCAAGGATTTAATGAAAAACTCAATGCTCCTAAGCCGCGGGCAAAAAGGATCATTAATGAATACACACCAATAGGAATGACTTATAGCGAAGCTTTCAGCTACCTCCAAGGCCAAGGTCTCATTCACCCTATTGGTCCAATTCTAGATCTAGTACCTTACAGACGGTCTTCTAGTTGGGACCCAAAATCCTACTACCAATATCATAGAGGCCATGGTCACACCACCGAAGAATGCTTCGCCCTCAAGGATCGCGTTCAAGACTTAATTGATTCAAATCTCCTTTATGTTCCTTTGAGCAACAAGAAGGCCAAGAATAGTAGCAATAACAATAGTGGATGGAAAGGAAAGAGGAACAACCACCCTTCTTCTTCCAAAAACAACTACTCTAGTAACAATGTTGGTGCCTTCGACCTTAATGAAGTCTTAGCCATGGATAGTCAAGGACCTAGAAAGCAACTAAGAAAGGAATTCACTCCTATTGGGATTAGCTATGATATCGCTTTCGATCGACTCCATTCCAAGGGACTCATTATTCCATTGGATCTATTCAAGATCCCTCACCTGAGAAGAGGTTGCCTAGTTGGGATCCAAATGTACACAGCAAGTACCATTAAGGTAGGGGTACGGTCATACTACTGAGAGATGTTGCAAGCTAAAAGAGGTCATCATATATCTAATTGATAATAACAAGCTTCCCATACCTTTAAATGGCAAGAATACTAAGTGATGATAAAATAAAAGACACGAGGCGAGCTTCGGCAACAAGATTTTGTGACCTCTTTTTGTATTTTCTTCTTTTCTGCCTTTCCACAATAAGTCTAGCATAGGTATCTTTTTTTTTCCTTAGATTTTATTTTTTTCCTTCTAATAGACTTTATTTTGTAGGATTTTTCCTTTTTACTTTTAATAAAACGAGCATTTCTTTTTCTCGCATATGATCATTGCATTGCAAAAAAAAAAAAAAAAAAAAAAAAAATCGAGTTAAGCACTAGGTATACTAATGATTTGAGGCACCCCTTGTAGCTATATCATATCACTTTGACCCTTCAAATATACAATCCTTTTTTGATAAACTATTTTGATCCTCGCCTAACGGTAGACCTTTATTTTTTCAACCCACATCTACCTAAACTTGGGAAGGGATGGTGTGTAACTTATGCAATTTCAAAAGCTTGAGTGATTTCAAAAAATTAAACTAGAAAAAAGAAATAACAATATAAAAGTGTGCAAAAGACCAAGTGTTCCAATGTCTTTGATATAAACATGTCTTTGATATGAACACGTCTCAGATTGCGTCTCTTATCGAGTGCTCAGTACAGTTCCTGAAAAACATGAATACCAAGTGAGTGATAGACCGCATGATAGGGATTGCCTACACTTATTAAAAAAGATTCAAATATGAAAAATGCAAATGCAAAAAAAAAGAGAGAGAGAAAAATATATATAAACAAAAGAGAGTTCAGAAGTAAGAAACCTCGAGCATACAAAAATAAAAGATTTAAAACCAAGATTGCACACCTTGAGGGCTTATCTAGGGTCTTGAGCCTTTATCCCTTTCTTCAAACCTTTAGCTTAACCAGTTACAACCCACAAGAGACCTCTTTGAGGTACACACTCACTTGTGTGAGGTTCGGCTAGAGCTACGTTCGGCCTTATTCCTAACGGATACGTAGGCAACCTCACATTAGGGTGCGGCCATAATAAAAATGCATTCATATTCATATTCACAGACTTACACCATGATTATATTTCAAGAATCCCACACTTGAGCCCCACTGTGATCATACACTTAGGCATGGTGGTGTTCAAAGGGAAGGACGCTAGAGTAAAAGAGTCGCCAACAAGTTTTAGGAACTTGTAAACCGTTCAAAGGGTGAAGGTTACACCCCTTAACGACCCATGAGATCGTTAACTCCAATAGGCCTTGAACCATGACTGGAAGTTCGGGGATGAAGGTACAAATCCAACCTAAAAGAGATTGAACCTGCCTTAAAAATAGGCCTCTACTCTATTCTTCTTGTATTCATGTGTGCTTTTGGACTAACATGCAATCAATAAATTAATCCTAAACCTGTTTAGTATATGTTGGTTGAATATTAATGCACAACAAATCTATTATTGGCGATCACTTTAATTTTAATCATATTAACCTAAACAAGATTATTAATTATCTTATTAAGCGTGATTACAAGTACAAATTCCCTTTAAACATGCATGAAAGGCGTGATCAAGCAATAACAATAATATCAGCAACAAAAATAACAATCATCATAATAATAATCATAATAAAGCATAATAATAGTAGCAAGATCCTAGGCATGATACTAACAAGATTAATAACAAACCCTAGCATGTCACTAAACAATAAAGATTAAAGCTTTAACCCTAACATGATACTAACATGATATTAGAAAAGAAATAGGAAGCATCATAAAAATACATAATACCAGAAATATTAGTTAATCCTAAACATGATACTAGGAAGCAATAAAAGCATCCTAACATGATACTAAGAATTAAAAATAATAATTTAAACATGATTTCTATATCAAAAGATCAATAAAGCAATTAAATTACATACTTTGATGCCTCGTACCTCTATCTAATAACAAAATACACACGTTAGTAACTTCAAGGAAAATAATAAATCAAACAATTAAATCAAATAATTGAAATAGGGATTTGGGACCAAACCCTCAGAAATATTAAACCTTTCACGTCTAGGGTGAAGACAACTTCGAACTTGGCTAGGTATGTCTAGATCTAATGAATGTGGAATTTAGTAAGAGGGAAGGTTTAGAAAAAGAATAGAGAGAAGGAAAGCTTCTAGCTTTTAGAGAGAGAAAAGAGAAAGATGATGGATGTCAATGATGAAAAACGGGGAGATACGACCCCCTACTTATAGAAAAAATAGCTCGGAGTCAGATCAAATCAAGTCATATTCGGAATAAAATACCTATTGTCGCCAACAACAGGCGGAGTTAGCGCCAGACGACAGGCTTAGCGCTAGGCGACAGCCTTGTCGTCTCGCACTAAGTTAGAATTAAAACGCGCTTTGTACGCGGAATCATCTTCTTAATATGATTAAGCAGCTAATTCAGCGTTAAGCATATTAAAATCATATTTGTGACAAATAACATATTTTCTCCAAAATAAAACTCTTTAAAATATAATTACCAATCCTAATCTCATTAGAATTTAAAGAAGAACCTTCACTAGGTGAAAAAAAGTAGAATGGCACCGCCTTAATGCCACCGGTTCTTCAAAACTGGTGGGGAAAACATGGGTAAAATTAGGCGGGTTTTTTAGAAGAGGTTTTTGCCACCGATTCAGTTCAAATCGGTGGGAAAAACCATTATTCCCACTGGTTTGAGCCGAACCGGTGGCAAAAACCTTTTTTTTTTAAAAAAAAAAAAAAAAAAACCCCTTATATTCCCCTAAACCCTACCTCAAATAACTTGGCCTCCCTCCTCCTATCTCTTTCCTGATCTCCTCTCCTCTCCCTCTCTAGATCTCCTTTCTCTTTCGTTTCCACGAACACCACCGAAGACGACAACCAAGTCCAACACCTAAGACCACCATCAAGACCACGAACAACACCGAATTTAATCAAGGTGGGTTTGTTTTTTTGGGTTTGATTTTGGGTTTAATTAATCGATTTTTCTGGGTTCTTCCATGTGTTTTTTGGGTGTTTTTTTGGGTTTGATTTTGGATTTTAATTCGATTTTTCTGGGTTTCATTAATCGATTTAAATCGATTTTCGGATACCAATTTGATTTTTCTGGGTTAATTTTCGGTTAAAATAATCAATTAATTTGGGTTAATGCATGCGTTTTAGGGGTTTTTTTTTTAATTTTTTTTATTTTCGTGATTTCTACGTTTGTTTTTTCCATTTTAAATCGATTTTAATAGGGTTTTTTTTTTCGATTTTCATTTTTTTCGATTTCTAGGTTTATTTTTTTTGGGTTTATTTTTTTTCTAGGTTTATTTTTTTCGATTTCGATTTCTGGGTTTATTTTTTCTGGGTTTTATTTTTTTCCATTTTAAATTGAATTTCTTTTTTTTTTTCGAAGCTTATTTATATTAATCGTTATTTTTTTGTTTGTTTTAATTGGTGCAGGTACATTGATTTTGATCTTAAATTGAAGAATCAAGATGCAAGAATATTGATTAGGATGTGTATGGGTTTTTTTTTTTTTTTAATTTACGAGTATATTGTAATGTTTTATTTATATTGTATTTTTTTTTTATTTATTTATATGTTGTAATTGATTGTAATTTTTTTTATTATATATTGTAAATTTTGATTTATATTGATTGAGATTCGTCAATTTATATTGTGATGTTCTTATTTATTTTAGTTGATTTAATTTTGGCACCGGTTAACCGGTGCCAATAACCATTTTTGCCACCGGTTTGAACCGGTGGCTTTTCATGATAGTAATTGGCACCCCCCACATTGGCACCGGATCAAAACCGGTGGCATTGAGGGTTTTGAACCGGTGCCAATTTCGTTTTTTCACGTAGTGGTTCTAGATAATTTTAAAAGATTAAAAGTCAATCCTAATAACTTTAGGAATAGTAATTAATAGGCCCTCCTCTAGATCATTGGGCCACACATAAAATCATTTTGGGCCAAATTTAATTTAATCCATAACTTCCTCATTACTCATCGAAATTGGGCTTATGATATATCGTTGGAAAGCTCTTTCCGAGCGCAATCCAACTACACTATTATTGGACCCTTATCATGGACCAAACCAAATTGGACTGGCTATTTTCATAAATAGAGTGTGTGAAAGAGATATTTTTGAAAACAGAAAGAGAGATATTTTAATAAAAACATCCACATCACTAGACTTTTCACACTTTTACTTTGTTCGATAATCTAATGACGTGAAAGGTTTTCATCACTGGGTTTGGTTTTGGGGAGACACATTTGGGTGTCTACAATGTTACACACCCTAAGATACGACATCGAACACATACATTTGTTTAAGCTCATTCGACATGCATTGTAACGCTTTACTCCTGTCTTTTCGCGTCTTTCTTTATAAAGGGAGAAAGTTGGTACTCCACAAAAATGACAGAAATTTTTGTTTACGAGTCGCATATTGAGTCACGAGTTAATATTTTTCACACACGAGTCACACACAGTGAGTCATCATTAAGTCAAGTTTACACCTTGAGTCATGTCAAGCCATATGTGTCAAATGCTTTAAATCGAGTCATGATGACAAGTCATATGTGTAAAAAGCACATTAATTTTTATACAATGAGTCATGGAACACTAAGCCTTAGGTGAACCCTAATTACATGAGCAAAGTCCTATAGTCCAAAATATAAATGCAGGTAAACTAAGTCCCCAACGGACGAGAAACCTTTACAAAGGATTTGATGCAAAAGGACGCAAATAGCTTAACAAATCAACAAGAGTCGGCCAGATTGCATTTGAATTAACAATCGGCCTGATGATAATCATGTTTATTTATTGAGTACATTCGGTTTTTTATCAAGCACCTCATTTGGAGTAGTAATTGGTCATGAACACGAATTTCCCAAGATAAAAGTTCTCTATGGAAATTAACTAGGGTTCGGTAAGATCTTGAAGGATAAGATTTCAAGGCCAAGGAAGCTATCACTTCTAAGAAACAAAACTTACATATATTGTCAAACTAGAGATGAAGAGCTATGATTTGCAAAAAGATTTGAGCGGATTTGGTTGAAAGGAAACGACTAAGTCGAAAATTCAAAGCGGAACACAAACCGTAACAGCAGCGAAAATGAAGAAGGAAAGGGGATTTATTCAAAAATCCCGACTCCAGCGTCAAACGACGAAGTTGTAGCTTGGCGACAGAATCAAATTGCGGCGACAACTCATAGAAGCGCGTGCCGATGCGGCGACAAGATGCATGGCCCCTATAAATGATTATGTAGACCTCATACAACAATTTCGGGTTCCTTGGTATGCCAGTTAGCCCCTATAAGAAATTTGACATGATTAAGTAGTCGGCTTGATTACAATCGCAATAAGTGATCAACTTGACAAATGATCGTCCCACTTAGCTTAAAGCGCCCAAGTATTGGCTCATCACAAGCCCCGAAGTAATGGTTCACAAAGAAGTACAAGCGCCAAGTTATCGGCTCATTCACAAAAAGCGCCGAGGTGCTGGCACAACAACAATTTCAGCGAAGCATCTGCACAGAAAATAATCAAGCAAAGCACTAAGGATCAACAAGCGATGGTCTTCGATAATTTTCCTTGAAATATTATCACTATGAAATTGAAGATAGCTACAAGCAATAGTCTTCGACGATGTCCCAAGGTAAAGAGGAGATTGTGTATAGCAGCGAGGCACAGCCATGGCGAGGTACTGCCACAACTCTGAAGATAGCTACAAGCAGCGGTCTTCGATGATGTCCTGAAGCAAAGAGGAGATTTTCTATAGCAGCGAGGCATAGCCGTGGCGAGGTACTACCAAAGCCCTGAAGATGGCTACAAGCAGTCACCTTCGACGATGTTCCCAAGGTACTGTGGAGGATTGTCACAAACAATCGAGGATAACTACAAGCAGGGGTCTTCGACGATGGCTTTCACGAAGCATTGTGGAGGTCATCACAACAAAAAGCAGCAACGAAATCGGTTACTTAAGGGACGTGTGCTCGACGATGCAAGATACACGTTTCTTAACTCTTTATCTGTTTAACTAACGCTAGTTTTTAGGTAAAGGCGTAACAAGAATGATTTAAGGTTGCAGAATGCTTTGAATCATTCTCCGTCCCTATCACTACTTTGACTTTTGTTTTTGAAACTTGCATTTCTCCAAACTCAGTCAAAGTTGGGGCTTCTTATAGGGAATAAATTCAAGCGTTAACCCCCTAGCTTGAACCCCACTGTGATCATATACTAAAGTACGGTGGCGTCCAAAAGGGAAGAAGATAGAGCAAAAGAGTCGCCAACAAGTTTTAGGAACTTGTAAACCGTTCACAGGGTGAAGGTTACACCCCTTAACGATCCAAGAGATCGTTAACTCCATAAGGTCTAGAACCAAATAAGGGTTCGGGGATGAAGGTATAAATCCATCCTAAGAGAAATTGAACCTGCCCTAATAATAGGCCTCTACTTTGTTCAGATCATATTCATGTGCGCTTTTTGATTAACATGCAATCAATAGGATTAACCCTAAACCTGTTTATCTATGTGATGAGTGACATTTATGTCACTCCTAAGGAGTAGTTTTAGAGTCCTTTCCGTGTTTATTTTCCCTTATTTTTCCTTTTATTCTCTTGTTTTCTCTTTAATAAAGTTTCTAGTTTATTTTGGTAATTTTGGAGTGTTTTGGTTTAGTGTCTTTATTTTATTAGTTTTAGTCTATTTTCGTATTTTATTTTACTTTGTTTGCTTGTATAGTTTTTGTTTTATTTTTATTAGTTTAGTTTTATGTCCCTTATTTTCTATTTTATTTTATTTATTTCTATTTTATTTATTTTATTTTATTTTGTCTTTTGATAATGCCCTCGTGTTTTTGTTGTAGGTCGAGTTTGGTGTTTCGGGTTTTAAAGTCGTGATTCGAGTTCAAAGTCCGGGATTCGAGGTACAAATTTGTTCTAAAGCTGCTGCCCTGTTGCTGCCAGCTTAAACTACACCACCCTCCCTCTTTATCCTTCACCACACAACACCACCTCACCTCCCCTGCTGCTCCCTGCTTTCCACTCACAAATCACACACAACCGCAACGCACACCAACAACAACTGCAACATCAACAACAGCCACACACACCAATACCCAGCCATCGCACTTCACCCAACAAAACCATCACGCAACTCCACCACTCACAGCCACCAATTCACCAATAACAACAACACCATCACGCACTCCCCTGCTCCCACCAGCCACAACGCCAACAACCACAAAAACCACCTTCAATTCTTCTCAATCAACCTCCCTCAACCAGAGCAGCCCGCAACACCACCAACAGCACCTCCATCTCCCCTGCTCACCCTCACCTTCAACCACCAATTTACAGCCTGCAAAACCAACCCAATTACCACCAGCCGCGCCACCGTTCTCAGCCACCAACAACACCAACAACAACACAATCACCCCGCAACACCATTTCGCACAAGCAATTCGGCCCCTCAATTAAGCAATTCAGAACAAATTGAAAATCAATCAAGTTCGAGCATACCGTTTGTGGTTCGATCGAACTTCGAGTCAGAGACTTTGTGGGTTTTGTTATCCAAAGAGGAGTGGTCGAACATACCCATGGTTCGACCGAACCAACCCCGTAGTTCGGCCGCACCAACCATCGGTTCGATCGAACCATTTCACGAGACGCGCACATGATGTTTAATAAGATCGAACGGTTGATATTGAAGGTCGAAGCGAGGATAGCCGTTGATGGTCGATGAATGGTTGTGATGGTGATGCGTTTCAATGGAGTATAGAGCAGCCATTAATTTGGAAGAAAAGGGGAATCGGGGGGTAGCTGATGTTTTGATGGGTTTTGGTTTTCTTTTTTTTTTCTTTTTCTTTTATTTTTATTTCTTTTCCTTTTCCTTTTCTTATTTCTTTTCTCTTTTGTTTTCTTTTCTCTTTTATTTTCTTTTTATTTCCTTTTCTTTCTTTTTTTTATTTCCTTCTTTTATTTTTCTATTTTTCCTAGTTTTATTAGCTTAGTATAAATACCCAATTTTGGGGTAATTAGAGGGGGATGGAATAACTATCTATTCCTCTCTCTAATTAGTTTTTAGTTTTAGGTTAGGTTAGGGTTAGTCTTCATTGGTAGAGAGAGAAAGTGAGGTTTTCTTCATTAATGAACTTGGATTTTGAAGAAGGAGCTTGTTCAATCCTTTGTAGACCTTCATCATCAATTAATGAGCAATTTCTTACTCTTTCTCTTTACCTTTGTTCTTGATTTTGTTTATTTGCTTTTATTTTTCTTCCTTGCTTATTAATCATGTTGATGCTTATTGATTTGATGATTGATATTGTTTTCAACATGATTTGTGAGTAGTCATCTAGCCAAGGGTGTGGGGATGGTGTAGTTGCTAATTGTTCATGCTTTTAGTGTTGGGGTTATGTTAATGGTGATTAAAGTCTTTGCATGCTTGATATTCTTTGGTCTTTCTTGCAAGTGCACATTGTTAGTTGATCAAAGATGAGTCTTTACTAACAAGTAACGGAAGTTGACTTAGTTGAGATTCATTACTATCGATTGTTATTTAATAGTACCTCCTAGTATATGGTTCTAATGTGGAAACATAGAGGCTATGTTAGGAGAAGCCAATTGACCCCGGAAGGCGGCTAGATTGGACCCTTTACTTCGATATTCATGTATGTTTAGTTTACCATTGATATGCTACTTTGTTATTGTATGGTCAAGCGTCAACTTCACCTACCCATTACCCTTGGTGCCTTAATGTTTTATTTCTTGTTTTAGCATCTTTAGACTTTAGTTTATTTATCTCCTATTCCGGACTAGCTTAATTGTCGATAACATTTGGTGGGGTTTACCGTTCTCTGTGGTTCGACCCCTATGCTTGCCTTATACTCGTATTAGGTTTGTTTAGGTTGTATAAATTGTATTTGATCTAGGGATAGACAATTGACGACGCGTTTATTCCCCTGTCAAATTGGCGCCGTTGCCGGGGAACGGCTTCCATTACCGTCATGTTATCTTATTGAGACTAGTCCATTGTTTATATTTTCTTTTGATTTGTTTTTGTTCTCTTTGTTTTGTTTGAGAAAAAATGGCTTATATTTCTATTCCTCAATTTGATAATGAACCGTTTTGGGTGTATTTCAATAGACTTGAGGATTTCCTAGATGGTGTTAAAGGTTTAACCAAGGGTGATTATTGTGAAATCATCAATTTGGGATTAAATGAGAATTTTAGAGGAGTAGTTGATAATATGTTAAATGGTAAATTTCAAGACATGTCTTCGGATGAAGCTTGGGATTTCTATTCATGGTTAGCTAGGGATAATTATGATTGGGAGAGGGCCAATCATGAGACTTATGTTCGGGATTCTCATGCTTTTAATGTTGATGCTAATTGTCATGATTTGTCTAATATGAATTCCCATGATGTGCTTGATGCTCCCCATAGTGACCATGTAATGCATGATTTCAACTCCCCTCCCTCTATAACTCAATGTAATGAGGTACATTCTAATGATGATGAAGTGCATGCTCTTTCTCATTTTGCATCCGATTTTTGCATGAATTCTAAAGGTGTGCCCCATAGTTCCCTAGATGATTCCAATGAGAAAGCTTTTGACTCGTCTATTCATGATGATTTGGACTCATTTGAGATTATGGCCCAAATATTTCTTGAGTTTCAAACGGTAGCCCATAACCTTATGAGTGAGTTCATTGATAAGGCTTCATTAGAAAGAGATGAGTTTGAGAGAAATTTGCCCCCATTCACTCTTGATTTTGAGATGGTAGGCCTTGAGAAATTTAAGGGAGATGTTGTTCAAGGATGTGAAGAGGAGGTTGAGATTGAATCATTTGGAGTTTTTGAGCTTGAGGGAGATGTAGAACATGAGGGTTCTTCATTTGAGGATTCCATGATTGATTTTCATTCCCTCATTAGTGATGTGAGATCTTATGATGAGGGATTAGCTACCCCTTTTTACCTTTCTCATACACCTTTTTCCCAAAGGTTTAACCATATCTCCTACTATCCTATGTTCCTCCCTTCTTTTCTCAAAGAACCTCTTAGGGATCCTCTTCCTTTTCATGCTTCCGAAGCCCCAAACTCTTTCATTGTTGATGAGGAAAAGAGTTATAATGCCAACCAAAAAGATTTTTGTGAGGATTTTTCTTTTTCTTCTTCTACTTTTTCTTCTTATTTTCTTGATTTTTCTTTTGATTCTTTTACTTTTTCCTTTCTCCCTTCTCTCAAGCATAAAGTCTCCTTGTACTTTATGTTTGCTTGTCATATGAGCATCGCGTATGCTCTATTTCTTGATATGTTTGTCGGTGCATATGACAAGCTATTGCGTTCTTTGTCGGGTTATTTACTAGATTGGTCATGCTTGGACGTTAAGCAAGCCTTTGCGGGAAGTAACCCGTGTTTTATTGCTTTCTTTTTCTTTCTTTTGTATTTCTCATTTTTGTTTACTCTCTTGTCTATGTGTACAGGTACTCGATGCATATACTCATGTGCAAGGATTTTGGATTGAGCTCCTTGAGAAGAAGCACACCAATGATTGCTTGCATTTGGAAAAGCAACAAAGACGAGGAATTAGATGAAATTGTGGACAATGTGCTCAATTGCGGGTTTCAACACCCACCTCACATTTGGTTTACTCTTTCCTTCTTCCCTCATCTTGGATTTTCTTTCTTAATTGCATTTGGATTGTATGATTATGAATTGTTGTGTGAATTAGTTTTCTTCCTTCCCCTCCCACCCACCCTTTGTGCCTTTATTTTGAGCATTGAGGACAATGCTCCATTCTAGCTTGGGGGAGTAGCTATTCGCTAGCTTGGGGGGGGGTTATCTATATCTCTTGGTGGTTTCTTAATCCATAGTCTCATGATTGCTTGATTTATTTCTCTCATACTTGCCAAAGTCTATTATTGAGATTGGTTTTCTATGTATGGATGGCCATGAGCGCCTTATTGAGTTGACTTTTGGTATATGTAGTTTTGATTGATCATGCTTTCATCTTGCACAATTGTATATGCATTCTTGAGTATTGTTGGTTTTGTGAATATTTGTGTGTATAGTGTCTTTCCATGGCATTCAAGGCAAGTTTCAAAATGTTTTGTTTTAAACTTGGACATAATTGGGCTTTAGCACCTAGAATACCCTCTTTGCTAGTTGTTAGAGGTTTTCGTGCACTTGAATGTCAAGGTTGGTTCACGCATATAACATTGCCAAGGTAGTAGAACTTAAGGGCTATGAGACCTTAGCTCACTTGGTTTGTGGTAAGACGGTTGTCGCTCTCTAGCTAGTTGAAGCTTTAAAGGTGATTTTTGCTACTCCACTACCGTCATTTTTGTGAGGATGTGTCTATTTTGTTCTAGCCTTCTACATTTCTTGCATGTGTTGCATTTGGATCCTTGGCATTGCTAGCTTATATCGAGAATTTGGCTTAATCTACCCAAGATCGAGACCGAACCAACCTAGGGGAAAACGAAGGCAATTAGGATTTTTGTTTTGTGTTATTATTCTCTATTCTTTTATTTTTCTTTTGCATTTGCTCATTTGGTAACCCAATTTGATCCATTTTCCCTTCTTTGGCATAACCACATTACAAACCAATGGACCTTTGCTTTATTTTCACCTTTATTAGTTTTTGTGAAGCATTCTTGGGACTTGATTTGTATTTTTGGTTAATGAAAGTGAGAAAAAGAATGAAAAAGAAGTGAAAAACTCAAATTTTGGTACTTGTGATTATATTTGTCATGTTGAATGGTTTGAGTAAATGAGAAGAAAATAAAGGAAATGAAAGAAAAAGCCGCTCAAAGTTAAAAGAGGCGAGAGCAAAGAATAAAAAGAAATGAAAAAAAAAAGAAGAAGAAAATATTGAGAAAATACAAAAAATTTTGTTGTTTGGTTGAAAAAGAATAAGCTTGGGGGAGGAGTTGCTAGAATTTTTTATTTGAAAGTTGGTAGTTTATTGAATTTGAATTGAGGAATGATCAACCTTGCTTCACTTCTAAGTTTACCACCAATTTCCAAATTTATTTCCACACCCTTTACCCTAGCCTAAACGTTTCAACCCTTTTAAGACCTTTTGACCTTAGTGAGGTTTAGTTACTACCGATGGAGGGTAATCAAGCCAAGCCTATTGAGCGAGCTATCAATGCCAAGATGTCGGGTAGCCTAAATGTTTTTCATTGATTATTTCTTCTGATTCCTTCGAGGAATCTCGAGATATCACCTTAAAAGTGGAAGCAAAACTAGTGAGGATGCGGGAGTTTGGTTGGAGACAAGGAGGAGTGTAAGTCCCTCTAAGTTCTCTACCCTTTGCATGCTTTATGTGTGCATCAACCTTAGCTATTCTTTTGCTTGGCTACCTTTAATGTCTAGAAAGGATTGTATTCTTGTGCATTTAGCCCATTGTTTGTGTTTGGTTTGAAATATCAAAACTCGAGTTTTCTTGATTTCACCTTTGCCTTGAATGTTATGTGTTGCCAAGAGTTGTGGGTTAAACCTCTTAGGAAACCCTCACGAGAGCTTACTCGTCCTCTTTGGCGACATAGGGGTTTAAAGGGCTTGATGCATACGCTAAATGCATCCGTGATTCCTACGGCAGTGAGTTAGTGTACATTCTTTCTCTTTGTTTCTATTTTTTGTTTCTTTTGCTTTAAACAATTCCATCTTGTTCTCATCATCATATTGAGGAAAAGAAAAATGTGTCATTTTTCAAAAACAAAACGAAGAGAACAAAAATAAATCAAAAGAAATATATACAATGGACTAGTCTCAATAAGATAACATAACGGTAATGGAAGCCATTCCCCGGCAACGGCGCCAATTTGACAGGGGAATAAACGCGTCGTTAATTGTCTATCCCTAGATCAAATACAATTTATACAACCTAAACAAACCTAATACGAGTATAAGGCAAGCATAGGGGTCGAACCACAGAGAACGGTAAACACCACCAAATGTTATCGACAATTAAGCTAGTCCGGAATAGGGGATAAATAAACTAAAGTCTAAAAATACTAAAACAAGAAATAAAACATTAAGGCACCAAGGGAAATGGGTAGGCGAAGTTGACGCTTGACCATACAATAACAAAGTAGCATATCAATGGTAAACTAAACATACATGAATACCGAAGTAAAAGGTCCAATCTAGCCGCCTTCCGGGGTCAATTGGCTTCTCCTAACATAGCCTCTATGTTTCCACATTAGAACCATATACTAGGAGGTACTATTAAATAACAATCGATAGTAATGAATCTCAACTAAGTCAACTTCCGTTACTTGTTAGTAAAGACTCATCTTTGATCAACTAACAATGTGCACTTGCAAGAAAGACCAAAGAATATGAAGCATGCAAAGACTTTAATCACCATTAACATAACCCCAACATTAAAAGCATGAACAATTAGCAACTACACCATCCCCACACCCTTGGCTAGATGACTACTCACAAATCATGTTGAAAACAATATCAATCATCAAATCAATAAGCATCAACATGATTAATAAGCAAGGAAGAAAAATAAAAGCAAATAAACAAAATCAAGAACAAAGGTAAAGAGAAAGAGTAAGAAATTGCTCATTAATTGAAGATAAAGGTCTACAAAGGATTGAACAAGCTCCTTATTCAAAATCCAAGTTCATTAATGAAGAAAACCTCACTTTCTCTCTCTACCAATGAAGACTAACCCTAACCTAACCTAAAACTAAAAACTAATTAGAGAGAGGAATAGATAGTTATTCAATCCCCCTCTAATTACCCCAAAATTGGGTATTTATACAAAGCTAATAAAACTAGGAAAAATAGAAAAATAAAAGAAGGAAATAAAATAAAGAAAGAAAAGGAAATAAAAAGAAAATAAAAGAGAAAAGAAAACAAAAGAGAAAATAAATAAGAAAAGGAAAAGGAAAAGAAATAAAAATAAAAGAAAAAGAACAAAAAAGAAAACCAAAACCCATCAAAACATCAGCTACCCCCCGATTCCCCTTTTCTTCCAAATTAATGGCTGCTCTATACTCCATTGAAACGCATCACCATCACAACCGTTCATCGACCATCAACGGCTATCCTCGCTTCGACCTTCAATATCAACCGTTCGATCTTATTAAACATCATGTGCGCGTCTCGTGAAATGGTTCGATCGAACCGATGGTTGGTACGACCGAACTACGGGGTTGGTTCGGTCGAACCATGGGTATGTTCGACCACTCCTCTTCGAATAACAAAACCCACAAAGTCTCTGACTCAAAGTTCGATCGAACCACAAACGGTTTGCCCGAACCCTATTGAAATCGAATTTGCTCTGATTTGGGGCTGTTGCTGTGCGAATTGGTGATGAAATGGCGCAATTGCTGCTGTAATTGATGCTGGTGGCTTGCGGTTGGTGTTTTGTGATGGCTGGTTTGTTGCGTGAGGGAGGTACAGGGGCTGCTATATGGTTTCGGTGGTGAGGTGGAGTTAATTGGTGGCTGCTGTTGCTGGTTTGTGGTTGGTGTGAGGGATGCGGGGTGATTGCGGTGGTCAGGTGCGGCTGGTGGTAATTGGTGGTTGAAGGTTGGACTGGTGGCGTTGCGGGGTGATGCTGGCTGTTGTGAGGCTGGGTTGCGGTTTGTTTGTGTTGGTGCTGCTGCGGCTCGTGTGTGTTGGTTGTGATGTGGTCAGGTGGTTTGGTGGTGGCTGGTGCTGCGGGGTGAAGTACGTGGTGGCTGTTGGTGATGGTAAATGGGTTGGTGGTAATTGTTGTTGGCTGATTGGATGGGAAAGAGGAGCAGGGGAATTGTTGTTGTTGCTGATGGTGTGGTGTAGGATAATGAAGGGTGGTGTAGTTTAAGCTGGCAGCAACAGGGCAGCAGCTTTAGAACAAATTTGCACCTCGAATCCCGAACTTTGAACTCGAACACGACTTTAAAACCCAAAACACCAAACTCGACCTACAACAAAAACACGAGGGCATTATCAAAAGACAAAATAAAAATAAAATAAATAAAATAGAGATAAATAAAATAAAATAGAAAATAAGGGACGTAAAACTAAACTAATAAAAATAAAACAAAAACTATACAAGCAAACAAAGTAAAATAAAATACGAAAATAGACTAAAACTAATAAAATAAAGAAAATAAACTAAAACGCTCCAAAATTACCGAATAAACAAGAAACTTTATTAAAAAGAAAACAAGAGAAAGAAAGGGAAAATAAGATAAAATAAACACGAAAATGACTCTAAAACTACTCCCTAAGAGTGACATAAATGTCACTCATCACTATGTTGGTTGAATATTAATGCACAAACAAACTATTATTGGCGATCACTTGAATTATAATCAAATTAACCCTAACAAGATTATTAAATTCTCTTATTAAACGTGATTACAAGTACCAATTCCCTTTAAACATGCATAAAAGGCGTGATCAAGAAATAACAATAAATATCAAGCAACATAATAAATAATCATCATCATAAAATTATAATCATAATAAAAATAAATTATAATTAAAACAATCATAATAATCATAATAATAATAATCATATTAAAATAATAATAATGATAATAATATTCATAATCATCATAATCATGTTCATGTTAATATTAAATCATAATAATAGCAAGATCCTAAGCATGATACTAACAAGATTAGTAACAAACCCTAGCATGTCACTAAGCATTAAAAATCAAATCTTTAACCCAAACATGATACTAAAAATCATAAATATTAGGAAGAACATAAAAGGCATCGTAACAATCATATTTGATATTTAAATTACCCTAGACATGATACTAGGAATCAAAATAACAAGTTAAACATGATATCTACATCATAACATCAATAAATCAATTAAAGTACTTACTTTGATGCCTCGTACCTCTTTCTAATAACAAAATACACACGTTAGTAACTTCAAGGAAAATAATAAACAAAACAATTAAATTAAATAATTGAAATAGTGATTTGGGACCAAACCCTCAGAAATTAAACCTTTCACGTCTAGGGCGAAGGCAACTTCGAATATGGCTAGGTGTTTCTAGATCTTGTGAATGCGGAATTTTGTATGTAAAAAGCGAGTTTAGAAAAAGGGAGAGAAAGGAAGATGGTGAATGATTAAAGAGAATGAAAACTGGTTGTAGGTGAATGAAAACGGAGTTTTTACGACGTTATTTATAGAGAAAATCAGCCAAAATGATAAAATTAACAAAACATAGCATTGGCGCACAGAATAACGAACCAGCGCCAACGCTGGCTATTGGCACCAGGCGCCAACACTAGCGTCAGGCACCAAGGCTGGCGCCAGGCGCCAGGCGCTACAGCTGGTGTTTGGCGCTGATTTTAGAATTTCACGTGTTTTCTAAAATCAGATAAAAATCACCGTACAGGAAGATAAAATCGTATTTTCCTCAAAAATGCTCTTTGATTTTAATTAAAACTCTGAAAAGTCAACAAAAGTCAATTTATCAATGCTAATTGAATAAGGAATGAAAAGAACCTTCTAGAAGAATCTAGAAGACTAAAACCATTCCTAATTGCATTAAAAAGGATAAATCATATTAGGCCCTCCCCTAGATCATTGGGCCGCATATAAGGCTCAAACCGGGCCCAGTTTGGTAAATTGGCCATAACTTCCTCAATATTCATTGGAATTGGGCTTATAATATATCGTTGGAAAGCTCTTGTCAAGCCCCATCCAACTACACCACTATTGGACCCATATCATGGACCAACCAAACTGGATTGACTGTTTTTCTTAAATTAAGTTTTCAAAAACAAAGAGAAGAGAAAAGAAATTAAAACTTTCCGCAACACTAGACTTTCCACACTTTCGCTTCATTCGATTATGGTTCGACGTGAAAGGTACTCATCACAGGGTTTGGTTTTGGGGAGACACAAATGGGTGTCTACAGAAGCCCCCACTTTGACTGAGTTTGGAGAAACGCAAGTTTCGAAAACAAAAGTCAAAGTAGCGAAGGGACGGAGAATGATTCAGAACGTTCTGCGATCCTAAATCACTCTTGTAACGGCGATACCTGCAAAACTAGCGTTAGTTAAACAAATAAAAGAGTTAAGAAACGCGTATCTTGCACCGTCGAGCACACGTCTCTAAAAGTAACCGATTTGCTGCCGCTTTTCCGTTGTTTTGATGACCTCCTGCAAGCTAGAGAATGCCATCCCGCTTGAAAATCGCTACGCCCATAACTGCTTCCAATATAAAAGATTGCTTCGCCTGAAACGATCCTCCTCCGCTTTGATAATATTCCACGTCCAAGGGAATACTATCGAAGATTGCTTCTCTTGAAACAATCCTCTTCCGCTTCGATAATATTCCACGTCCAAGGGAATACCATCGAAGATTGCTTCTCTTTAAACAATCCTCTTCCGCTATGATAATACTCCACGTCCAAGGGAATACTATCGAAGATTGCTTCTCTTGAAACAATCCTCATCCGCATTGATAATATTCCACGTCCAAGGGAATACCATCGAAGATTGCTTCTCTTCAAACAATCCTCAGTTGTTTGTGACAACTCTCCACAAGCTAGGGAATGCCGTCGAAGATATCCTCGCTTGAAGCCTTCCTCATTTGATGCAATAATTTTCCAAAGGAAATTACCGAAGATCTCCGCTTGTCGATCTTTAAAAGCCCGCTTGAACTTTGCTTCCGTTATGCCTGTACTTTGGCGCAGCTTCTGCTTTTGAACCTGTACGTCGGTGCCCTTTTGCGAACGAACCAGCATGCCGGTGCCTTTTGAATGAACCAATATGTCGGTGCTTTTTGTAGAATGAATGAACCAATATGTCAGTGCTTTTTGAATGAACTAATATGTTGGTGCCTTTTGTCAATAAGTCAATGCTTAGGAGCTTTAAGCTAAGTGAGACGATCTTTCATCAGGTCGATCACTTTATGTAATCAAGGCGATTACTAAAAATCATGTCAAATTGCTTAGAGGGGATAACTGGCATACCAAGGAACCCAAAATATGTTGTAAGGAGGTAGAATAACCTCACCGAGAAGCTGAGTATTTTGGCGCCGCGAGATTGTTGAGTATGTCAAAGGGAGCTGGTCCCCCTTGGTGATCTTGCACGATCCCTGGGCGATGCTATGTAGAGGAGCTACTGTCGTTGTTAGCTCTAGTTCCTGTACCGGCTAAGGATGTGGCGGTACAATTTTTCAACTCTTATCTTTCGTTAAGTAGCCCCCAAGTAATGCTTCACTGACTTGATTTTGCTTTTTCAAGACGATGCTGCTGAGTTCGTGCGACCCCGTATGTCTATCCATTACCAGGGGACATATGGGCCGATTGAGGAGATGATTCTTCCGGCCGCGCTTCGTAGAGCGGTCGATTTCTCGCCACCAGACTCGAGTAAGCTTATTTATTCGCAACTTTTGTCCACATATATTATGCATGTTTACTGACCTATTTCTTTGACAGTTCTCGTGCGAGGTGATTTGTACCTGTGCTTATTATTTATTTGACTTTGTATAGAACTTTGCCTTTTAGTTAAAACTCATTTTTTAAACATATTTTGTATATACATACTATTATGAGTTTATTTATGTTTACTATTATTATTATTATGTGCATGTTTGTGTGTGCAAGAACAGTGTGACAAACAATTTTGCGCAAAAATTCCGTCATTTTTATTATTGATGGAGGGTATCCGACTCTCTCCCCCAAAAAGAAAAATGAAAAAAAAGAAAAGGCAAATAAAATGTTAGTTTATAAAAACTTGGAGATTAATCTAAATAAAATCCAAAAAAGAATAATATAATTAATATAATAGTTTTATTAATTAAAAAAAGATAAAAAAAAGCCATAAAGTCATTAGCAGACTCGGATTTAAGGTAAAAACGCGATTTAAGAAAGCGCGGATGACGTGGAAAATTGGCGCCAGCTGACGCCACGCAATTAGGTGTAGCGCCAGGCGCTACACTTGGCGTCTGGCACCAAGCATTGGCGTCTGGCACCAATCGCGAAGTCTGACGCCAATTAGCGGTGTCTCCGTGTTTTACCCCGATTAAATCTGCTCGTAATTCGTGCATAAATAGCCCCCTGCCCAGCCGATTCTTTTCATAATTTCAGTGAATAAAATAATTCTTGGCCTTAGAAAAATAATATCATGTCTCTAGTCACCAAAACTTTCACCCAATACACCCATGAATGGTGTCGATCTCTTAATGCTAGAGACAGAAAAGAATTAGATTTGTTTCACTTGGGGGGAATTTATGGCAACAAAGGGGTAGATCTTGACTTAGATTTCACTCATACCGCTCTAGAATATTGAATGTTGATACTCATTGCTTTAGAATAGGGTATGATGAGATTAGCCCTTTACCAGAAGAATTTGGTGCTATTTTAGGTTTCCCTGCAATAATAGACCTCATAGTAATCCCTAGAGTAGATGCATATTATTACAAGGATCTCGAGCAATTCTTCAATTTAAAAGAAAGGGAGTTATCAAAAATAGTAGATGGCAACATAGTTAATTTGAAAGAATTCGCACGCCATTATATTGATAAGCCTCTTTCTGAATCTTTTCATATTTATAGAAGAAGGGCTTTCTTATTTTGCATGCTTAATCAATTTTTTCTTAGTAGTGGTAAAAATAATGAAGGCCAATCAATTATAACCACCGTACTAGAACAAATTGAATCAGGGAGAAATCCAATGCCATTGATAGTTGGAGAGACTATGATTAGTCTTGATGAATTGAAAAGGAACCCAAAAGCACCTTTTCGCGGCTCTCCAATTTTATTACAGGTAGAAAAATAATATTTTTAATTACAGAAATCAAAAAATATATTTTTGTATTGTAATAATAATTTAATTTCATTGCAATTTTTTTTTTTTATTACAGATGTGGCTAATGGAAAGGCTAGAATTAATTAGCCCTCTGGACAACATTGAGAAGTACACTCCAAATTGCTTTGTGAGGAGGAAGAAACGCTTCTCTAAAATGGGGTGCCACGAGTGGAGAAGGGTCTTCGAATCTCGCAATTTTGCTATCAAGTGGGTCGTCCCATGGTGGAAAATAGAAAGTATGGTTGGTGTCAACAAGCAACCTTTCTGCCGTCTTCCAAGTTTGTCCCGTATGACTTATTATTATCCCTGCAGGGTAAAAAGACAATACGGCTTGCTTCAGAATATTCCTTCCGGGGATCTTCGTCCTCCTTATGAGTACCCTGTCTCTCAGGAAGTAGACAGATTTGATGCTTATTGGAGTGCTAGACCTCTATGGGAAGTAATTACCCAAAAGGTTCCTCCTTCTTTGCCCAATGATGTGAAGAAGTGGTTGCTGAAGAAACCTTCGAAGGATTCGAAGAAAGATCAGGGTAAAAATGATGTGAAGAGTCGTCTAGGGGACAGGGTGATTCCTCCCAAGGAACGCTTAGGTGAAAGAGTTGAATTCAAAACACCTGCAATGCCTAGGAAGAAAAGTACTACCAAAGATAAGGAAAAAAGGAAAGCTGACACCACAGAGAAAAAACTTGGGTAGAAAAGAAGCATGGAGTCCTAGCTGAAGGGGAGACTATCTAATCTAAGATTGAATGTAGGTCCTCTAAAGGATGCCTATTAGCTAAGGTTATGGATGAGGAGGAGGAAGCAGACAAAAATTGGAAAAGGGCTAGGAAAGAAAAGAAAGATTAGGAGCATTGCTTAATTTCAAACTATTAGACTTAGTTTATATTTTCCATTTAAAGTTAATTTATTTCAGCTTTATTAAAATTCCATCAATAATGTAATTTTATTTTATTAATGAAATTTCAGCTTTTAATTAAATTTTTACTTTAAATATATTTTATTAAAGCAATCAAAACCGAAAAAATTAATTTTCCAAAAATCCTTCGAGTACGGAAGTCGAAAATTTTCCGAAAAACACCGAAATTTGCCTAGAATTTATCCGTGAATTGGCGCCGCTTATTTGCAACTGGCGCCTGCCACAACAGTCTGGCGCCAGGCGCCAGTGCCGTCGGCTGGCGCTGATGGCCGTTGTCTGGCGCCAGAGCTTTCTCTACGACGCCGATATTTTGCCGATCTTCTGTCGAATTTTTTAATTAATTCTGGGATGAGGATTTTCGAAAAATAAAGTGGCCGCACCCGTAAAGGGTTGCCTACGTATCCTTTATTAAGGAATCAGGCCAAACGTAGCTCTCTTGAGTATCCTACTCAAGTAATTATGGGTAGTATTTCTTAAGTTGGTCAAGATTTGTCATGTTCGAGAACTCATTGCCATCCATATCAGTTAGTTTTGCTGCACCCCCTGACAGGATTGTTTTGACAATGTAGGGTCCAGACCAATTAGGTCTAAATTTTCCTCTTAGGTCTAAAACATTTTTTCTTAATGCTTTTAACACCAAGTCTCCTACTTTGATGTTTCTTGTCTTGACCTTCTTATGAAAATGCCTAGCCATGCGAGTTTGATAACACTGAGTGTGATGTAGAGCTTCTAGTCGTTTCTCATCGAGTAGAATTAATTCTTCATATCTTGCCCTAGTCCATTCAACTTCATCGAGTTTACTCTCTAACGCAATGCGTAGAGATGGTATTTCTAGTTCGAAAGGTTGTACGGCATCCATTCCATATACCAAGGAAAATGGCATATTTCCTGTTGATGTGCGAATTGACTTGCGGTAACCCCACAATGCGAAGTGAAGTTTGTCAGGCCAATCCTTATAATTTTCCGTCATTTTCTCGATGATAGTCTTGAGGTTTTTATTAGCTGCCTCGACTGCTCCATTTGCTTGAGGCCTGTAAGGGGAAGAATGATGATGTTGAATGCCGTATTTTTGTAGAAATTCTTCACATTCGGCTTGAAAGTGAGTTCCATTGTCACTTATCATTTCATGTGGGACTCCGTATCGACAGATAATATTTCTCTCGATAAAGAGTGCTACATGTTTTGTAGTGAGTTTAGCGTATGATTGCGCTTCAACCCACTTTGTGAAGTAATCAATCGCTACTAAGATATATTCGTGGCCCCCTGTTTCTGGGAGAGTGATTTTGCCGATGATGTCAATTCCCCATGTAGAGAATGGCCGTGGCGATGTGTAGGTGTAGAGCAAGGATGGAGGAACATGTTGTAAATTGGCATAAATTTGGCACTTAGGGCATCTTTTTACATATTGATGGCAATCCCTATTCATTGTAGTCCAATAATATCCTTCTCGCATTATTTTTTGGACTAACATTTTGCCGTTTATATGAGTGCCACAGATTCCTTCGTGGACTATCCTCATTGCTCTTTGTGCATCCTTTTTTCCTACACATAATAGAGCTCGACCCTTAGGTACCCTTTTATGTAGCTCGTTGTCTATGAGTACATATTGGGAAGCCAAAAGCCTTAATGCTCACTTTGCTCTTTTTTCAGCGTGGGGAGGGTATTCTCCTTTGGTGACATAATTGAGTATATCCGTGTACCATGGTTCTTCTTCTTCTTCTTCTTCTTCTTGGACTACTTCGTCGTCTTCTATAGCCTGGATGTATGCTGGTTTGTGCCTTTTTTCTATAGTTAGAGGCATTTGCTCGATTTCCGTGGGAATCCTAACCATTGAGGCTAATCTTGCCAAAGCATCAGCAAATTGATTTTCTTCCTTAGGTAGATATGTGTATTCTACCTTCTCTAATTGATCGGTAAGAGTTTCCAGATAGGTTTGGTAAGGGGCTAGACTTTCGCTCCTTACTTTCCACCTTTAAGATATCTGATTGATAATCAAAGAAGAGTCTCCGAATATCCTTAACTTTTTTACTCCCAATGCCAAAGTTGTTTCAAGACCTACCACGCATGCTTCAACAGCATTGTTGGTAACGTCAAAATCAAGCTTTATGGAGATTGGAACATGCCCTTCTTTAGGTGATATTAGTAATACTCCAACGCCACATCCCTTTTGGTTCGAGGCTCCGTCGAAGTATAAGGTCCAAGTATCATCTTCAGTGACCATTAAGTCTTCATCTGGAAATTCGTTGTCTTGTATTGGCGTCGAGTCTTCTATTGGAAAATCTGCTAGAAAGTCTGACACCACGGATCCTTTGATAGCTTTTTGTGGCATGAACCTTACATCAAACTGGGCTAGATTGACTATCCATCTCGATATGCTTCCATTGAGTGTAGATTTCTCAAATAGATACTTGAGTGGATCTAATCGGGAGACTACGAAGACGGTATGCACTAGCATGTAATGTCTTAACTTGGTTGTGGCCCACACCAAGGCGAGGCACAATTTCTCGAGTGGCGTATAGCGTGCTTCATATTCGAGCATCTTCTTGCTTAGATAGTAGATGGAATTCTCTTTGCCTTCTACTTCTTATGCTAGCATAGCTCCCATTGTCTCTTTGGTAACCGTCAAATATAATCTAAGAGGTATTCCGGGAAGTGCTGGTGCTAATACGGGAGGATTTGCGAGATAGGCTTTGATCTTTTCAAAGGCTTTTTGACACTTGTCATCCCATATTACTGGTACATTCTTCTTGAGCTTTTTGAAGATTGGTTCACATATTGTCGTCAATTTTATATGAACCTACTTATGTATTGCAACCGACCAATAAATCCTCGAATCTGTTTCTCAGTCTTAGGCGGTGGCATCGACATGATTGCTTAGATTTTGGTTGGGTCTATCTCTATTCCTCTAGAGCTTATGACATAACCCAAAAGCTTTCCTGAGGTAACTCCAAAAGCGCACTTAGATGGATTCAACCTCATATTATATTTTCTTAGCCTTTCGAAAAAAATCCTTAAGGCTACATGATGGCCTGGACGGTCTTTTGATTTTACAATCATACCGTCGACATATACCTCGACTTCTTTATGCATCATGTCATGGAGTAAGGCAGTTGCTGCACGTTGGTAAGTAGCACCCGCGTTTTTCAACCCGAATGGCATTACCGTGAAGCATTAAGTGCCCCATGGTGTTATAAATGTTGTTTTCTCCATGTCTTTTTCTGCCATGAGAATCTGGTTGTAACCTGCGTATCCATCCATGAATGAGAGAAGCGCGTGATTTGCCGTGTTATCTACCAGAATATCGATGTGTGGCAAAGGGAAGTCGTCCTTTGGACTTCCCTTATTTAGATCTCGATAGTCGACACACATTCTTACCCTTCCGTCTTTCTTCGGAACTAGGACGACGTTAGCGACCCATTCGGGGTATTTGGATACCTTGATGAAGCCTGCAGTTATTTGTTTTTGAACTTCTTCTTTTATTTTAAGAGCTACGTCGGGTTTCATTCGACGTAACTTTTGTTTTACGGGTTTCATTCCTGGAATTAGTGGTACAGTGTGTTGAGCTATTTCTCTATTAATTCCTGGCATATCTTCGTATGACCAAGCAAATACATCGATAAATTCTTTAAGTAAGTTAATTAAATCGGTTCTTTCTTGTTTATTAAGTGTTAATCCGATTTTAACTTCCCTTTTATGGGTTGAATCATTTGAGATATCAACCGTTTCAGTTTCTTCAATTACCGGTGTTTTCTTTTCGAGTGTTCCCATTGCTTTAATAATTTCTTTGTCTTTTTCATTGTTAGTTAAGCAATGCTCGTCATCTTTGGTTAGAGAAGAACACGAGAAATAAGGAGAAGAAGAAATATTATTATACTCTGAGATCATTACATCAAAGAGCGATATGTCCTCAGGGACTTGATCACTAACTATTCTAGGAGAAGAAATAGGAGGGGAAGGTATTACTACTAAAGACTTAGAAGACTCTAGGGGAAGAGACTCCGACTCTGACGACTCTTCAAACATTGGTCATTGCCCTGCCGTGATGGATATCTTCCTTCCACTTGGAGTAGTCACCTTGATCGTCTTGCGCCACCCTTGTAGTGATCCTTCAGCTAGAGTGATTATCTTCGAGGGATCGAAGCTCTCGCTTTGTTGGACTGTTTGAATATGCGAGGAGTTATCCTCTTTATAAGTTGGCTCATCCTTCTCTCGCCCAAATAGTAATCCCATGACGTTAAAGTCAAAGCACGGGGGTGCTTTCTCCTTGTGGACAGTAGTTGGGATTTCATCTGTGAAGTAGCAATCCAAGAAAATCTCAAATCCCGATTGTCTTATACCGTTTACGACAAATGGCTCGGGAAATTCATAACATGGATAGTCCTCTCCTTCTTTTATGAATTTACCATTAAGTGTAAGAGGGTACTGATCCATTGGGATTGCTTTCTTTTGAATGCGAGAGTCCCTACGTGCCTTTGACTTTTCCTAGGCTCGCTTGAGATCTTTTCGAGTCGGTTCGAAACCAAGTCCGAAAGTGTCTAACTTAGGGAGGCCAGGTGACTCCAACGGTTTTGCCGTTCCTTTCTTCTTTCCTAGGGTCATCCCAGGAAGATGTCCTTGTTTCTTCAGCATAGCATTTACAATCATGTTGGAATGGGGGTCATGGCAAAGAGGGGTCCTTTCATCCTCCTGGATTAAGGAGACTTCTTCATTAAAGCCCCATAAATCTTCATCATCCTTGTCGTGCTCCACATTAATGATTGGATTTTCTATAGACTTGATCCTCATAGGTGAAGCATCGATGGTGATAGGAATTCCCCCAACTATAGCTTTTACTTGTTGGTGGAGAGATGAGGTGACGGCCTTTAGGTCATGAAGCCAAGGGCGTCTCAATAGTAAATTGAACGAAGCTTTAATGTCTACCACTTGGAAAGTAGTAGCATGTTCTATTGCTCCCGCCGTTACATTCAGGGTAATTTTACCGAGAGCTTGACGACGAGAGTTGTCATAGGCCCTTATTCCTTGTGTAGACGGAGTTAAATCTTCGTCCCTTATATCTAGCATCCTCGCAGTTCTAAGTGGACAGACATTAATGGACGATCCATTGTCTACAAGAGTCATAGGAACATTCATCCCCTTGCAAACTACTGTGAGGTTTAATGCCTTGTAGTGTTTGTCACCTTCTGGGGGTAAATCCTTGTCAGAAAAGGTGATCAAATTAATTAGACTAGGAAGATCGCTTGTGAGGAAGTTTGCTAGTCCCTCGGGAGTAGTGTCAGAATCTATCCCTATTTTGTCCAAGGCGTTCATTACAGCCAACCTATGTTCTCGAGATGTTGTCAAAAGTTTCCATAGGTTCATCTCAACTTTTTTCTTCTTAAACTGTTTAACAATATCATTGTCTTCAATGATAGGTATGGGAACTTGTTGTGTGGTTGGAATAGGTTGTGTTAAAACGGGAGGTTGCATCCTCCCAGATCTTGTGAGGACATCTTTCGATGGGTCTTCTTCAGCCCAAAAATCATCCGTGGTGTATGACACAGAAGGTGGAGATCCTATTATGTCTTTTAAGTATACATCTTCTTCATCACTGTCCCAAACTCCATTGATGGTTGCATCGTCTTCTTGTTGCACTTGAACTAGTTTCTTTTCATCAATCATCTTCTGAACCAAATCCTTGAATTTAAAACAGTTTTCAATAGTGTGACCCTTTGTTTGATGATACTAACAGTAATACCTATATGTCCTTTTCAATGATTCGAATGGTCTCGGTTCGAGAGGTTTGATCTCGCCACTCTCGGAGAGTATTTCGAACATTTGTGCATATGGGATCCCAATTGGAGTGTAGATTTTATTACTCTTCTTGGGTTTTTCAGTGACTTGTAAGGAAAAACGCTTTGCCTCATAAGTCATTCCCTTGCTAGCTAGAGGTAATGAAATCTTATTAGCTTCCACAAGATCTTGAATGAGGTTTTGAAACCTGTAGCATTCATTTGTGGTATGACCGTTTCCTTGATGGTACTTGCAGTAGGATTTGGGATCCCACCTTGGAGATCTATTTTCTGGTGTTGGATCCTCTGTAGGACCAATAGGTTTGATTAGTCCTTGATCATAGAGATGATCAAAAGTAGCATCATAGGTAATTCCTATGGGTGTGAATTCTGTTTTAAGTTTATCTTTTAGAAGTGGAGCCTCGTCATATTTCTTTTGGGGTTCCTTTATAGCTTTAAGAGCTTCACGTAGTAAATGCGATACCTCCATCATAGACAGTGTGAGCAATTGTATATCTTCCTTACTTGCCGGTTCTGGAAGGTTATCCCTGACATCAAAAAAGGTTTCTTCCTCTTTTTATGTGGCATAGATTTCTTTGACAGGTCTAACGAGAGACGAGGGGTCAACCTCGTTTTCCTCATCAAAGATAGCCAGGGCATGAGCAAGAGGTGCATTATCAATGCTTGGCTTCTTACTGGAAGGGGGCAATGGCAGCTTGTTGTTGTCGATTAAGTCTTGGATAGCTTCCTTAAGCTTCCAACAGTTTTCTGTGAGATGACCCCTACCTTGGTGATACTTACAGTGTCCATTGGGGTTCCAATTAGCCGACCTCCTTTCAACTGGTGGGTCCCCAAATGGTCCAATAGGAGTTATAAGACCTTTTGCATTTAATCGATCAAATGCAGTGTCATAACTCATGCCAATAGGAGTAAAGTTCCTCCTAAATGGTTTCTTTTGTCCTTGATTGTTCATAGCAAGGACTTCACCTAAATTAAAAGTGCTAACGTGGTTTGAGTGGGTGTTTTTGGAAGAAGAAGGATTGTCGTTCTTATTTCCTTTCCAGCCACTGTTGGAGTTATTGTTGGCAGCTTTTAACTTAGCCAGGTCATCTTCAATATTGATCCCAATGTCATAGACGACCTTGAAGGTATGGAGATTATTTTGATACTTGAGATGCTTGGAATATTTTTCTTGAAGGTTCTTGATGAATAACCTCACAGACTCTTTTTCACTTGGCACCTCAATCATCTTAGCTGAGGTTTCCCTCCATTTGTTAAAGAAAGAGGTGAAGCATTCGTTCTCTTTCTGTTTGAGGATTTCAAGTTCTCCATGGTCAGTCTCAACTTGAATGTTGCACTTGTATCTATCAACGAAAGCGTTTGCTATGGACTCCCAGGTAGAGGTCTTCTCTTTCTCGAAAGAAAAGAACCATTGTTGGCAAACAGTCTCGAGAGATAGTGAGAACAGAGAGGGGAAAACCATCTTATCGATACCCTTAATACTCATTATTGTTTCGAATGTTCTTAAATGGAAATAAGGGTTATCAGTTACTCTGAATTTTGGGATGTCATTGGCATTGAACTTCTGCGCAAGAAGATCTTTATCCACCGAGACCCCTTGTGATGTAAGCCCTTGAAACTTGTAGTCGCTAGATAGCTTGTTTAGACTCTCTTGCATGAGGTCCATCTGTTGTTGCTTCACGCGATCGTCGATCTTGAGTGTTAGGAGCTTCAGTGTCTCACTTACGGTAACTAGTTGGTTCCTAAGCTCATTGACTTCTTCTTGTGTTGCCATTATAGTCTTAGCTTTCCTCTTGCAAGCTATGGGTTTGTCGAAAAGTTGGACTTGTACGAAAAGGTTGTCTTTGATTAACCGTCCTTCCTTTCTTGACCACGCGCTGTAAATTAAACCATTTTGCGTTTTAATTACTTGACTCGAATCAACGTGACTTTACGGTTTATTTTAAGAAGGAAAAAATAAAAAATAAAAAAATGGGTGTATATTTTTGGCAAAATTAATGTACATATTTTTAGGGAATTAAGTATAGTTTTTAAATTAGAGGATTAATATCCGACTTACCCCCCTAAAAATGACAGAAAAAAACGCGCACGCAAGACTCTCTTAAACATGGTCAAAGTATGTGTATTGGTGTGTGCGTTGAGTGTAAGTGACATGCTTGGACTCTTGTGTAAGACCATGGGACTTAGTGCCAAAACTCGATTAATGATTCAACCAAGTACTATTGACATCGAAAATTAACCAAATTAATTAGCAAACTGGTTAATTATACACTAGGTGATGACTCGACCAATAATCCGAACTATCGGCCAAACGACAAGACTAGCGTCACACTGTGTAGCTTGGCGCCAAACGATAGAGATGTCGCCAGGCGCCACACTCCACAGTGTGGCGCTGCAGCTCAGATTTTGGCGCCAATGGTGGAGCTTCAATCTGAGACTGTTTTTGGTGTTATTAATCAACTAGGGTATGCCTAAAGTCGTATTAGGTCAATTCTGATTAGAACATTAGACTTTATTGACTCTAATTAATTAATTAATTAGGAAAAGTTCTTTAAGTCATTAATTTATTTAATCTCAATACAAGTCAAACAAACGGTTAAGAGAAACATAGAATATATGCACAACAAATAATGCACAATTAGTCAAGTAAGCACAAAATGATGCAATGAGTTTGCAACCTAACCATGGCTCTAGTTCTCTAAAGTTCGGGATATGATTTATTCAATAGAGGGTCCATGGTTAATTGTCCAGATGCACCGCGCGGAAGCCTAACCGTGAAGGGTTGGCGCGAGTGGATGGGACACCGCGAGTTTTAGAAAAAACTCGCTTCCATGGTTTGGTGAATTCCACATTCTTGGATGTACCCTTTGTTGCACAGAGCGTTCAATCAGGTAGATGGAGCATGAATTCCCAGAGGGTTACGTCCATATGTAGAACACATATGGGTTTCAGAAAAGTAAGAAAAAATTCAATCAGGAAGTAGGATCGAGCAAACAATACGAAAAACCGGTTGAAATTAGAACGCATATTTCTGGCTCGGTATTGGGGGAAGTTGGCGCCAGCAAACAGAGACTGGCGCCAGATTTTAGCTGTAGCGCCTGGCGCCAATGCTGGCGTCTGGCGCTACGGTTAAAATACTGGCGCTAATGCTCTGGACCCTGGCGCTACATCCCACATGCCTCAGCAGCTTTTTGTGCTCGATAAAATTTTCCAGTTTCGCGCAGTGTTATTTCGGTCCCAGTTGTGAAAGATAATTCTCAAATTTCCTACGTGTAAAATCCTATGTTTTAACTCATTACGGATGGTCTTTCCAATGAGATCTTTTTTTATGCATATGACAATAATGTTAATCAAAATTACGCACATGAAATACTTAGAACGTTTCGAGTCTCATCCACTCATTCTAAATCATTGCCGAAACAAATTTAGGAATTAAAATAGAAATCCTCCCCAGCAGAGTCGCCAAAAACTGTAGGGAATAAATTCAAGCGTTAACCCCCTAACTTGAACCCCACTGTGATCATACACTAAAGTACGGTGGCGTCCAAAAGGGAAGAAGATAGAGCAAAAGAGTCACCAACAAGTTTTAGGAACTTGTAAACCGTTCACAGGGTGAAGGTTACACCCCTTAACGATCCAAGAGATCGTTAACTCCATAAGGTCTAGAACCAAATAAGGGTTCGGGGATGAAGGTACAAATCCAACCTAAAAGAGATTGAACCTGCCCTAATAATAGGCCTCTACTTTGTTCAGATCATATTCATGTGCGCTTTTTGATTAACATGCAATCAATAGGATTAACCCTAAACCTGTTTATCTATGTTGGTTGAATATTAATGCACAAACAAACTATTATTGGCGATCACTTGAATTATAATCAAATTAACCCTAACAAGATTATTAAATTCTCTTATTAAGCGTGATTACAAGTACCAATTCCCTTTAAACATGCATAAAAGGCGTGATCAAGCAATAACAATAAATATCAAGCAACATAATAAATAATCATCATCATAAAATTATAATCATAATAAAAATAAATTATAATTAAAACAATCATAATAATCATAATAATAATCATATTAAAATAATAATAATGATAATAATATTCATAATCATCATAATCATGTTCATGTTAATATTAAAGCATAATAATAGCAAGATCCTAGGCATGATACTAACAAGATTAATAACAAACCCTAGCATGTCACTAAGCATTAAAAATCAAATCTTTAACCCAAACATGATACTAACAATCATAAATATTAGGAAGAACATAAAAGGCATCGTAACAATCATATTTGATATTAAAATTACCCTAGACATGATACTAGGAATCAAAATAACAAGTTAAACATGATATCTACATCATAACATCAATAAATCAATTAAAGTACTTACTTTGATGCCTCGTACCTCTTTCTAATAACAAAATACACACGTTAGTAACTTCAAGGAAAATAATAAACAAAACAATTAAATTAAATAATTGAAATAAAGATTTGGGACCAAACCCTTAGAAATTAAACCTTTTACGTCTAGGGCGAAGGCAACTTCGAATATGGCTAGGTATTTCTAGATCTTGTGAATGCGGAATTTTGTATGTAAAAAGCGAGTTTAGAAAAAGGGAGAGAAAGGAAGATGGTGAATGGTTAAAGAGAATGAAAACTGGTTGTAGGTGAATGAAAACGGAGTTTTTACGACATTATTTATAGAGAAAATCAGCCAAAAAGATAAAATTACTGTGCGCCAATGCTGGCTATTGGCGCCAGGCACCAACACTAGCGTCAGGATTGATTAGGATTGATTTTAATCATCTAGAATATCTCTAAGGTTCTTTTAAATTCTAATAGAATAAGGATTGATAATTATATTTTAAAGAGTTTTATTTGGAATAAAATAAGTGTTTTATGATAAACCCAGTTTTAATTGATAAACGTGGAATTTGCTTCTTAATCATATTAAGAAGAGGATTTCGTGTACAAAGCGCGTTTTATTTCTGACTTAGCGCAAGGCGATAAGCCTGTCGCCTGGCGCTGGCGCTAATACTTGTCGCCTAGCGCTGGTGCCTGTCGTCTGGCGCTAGCTCCTATCGTTCGCGATAGGAGGTTTTTTTTCCGAATGGAACTTGATTTCTTTTCGATTGGTTTCCGGACTATTTTTCTATAAATAGGGTCCTTGGCCCTCGTTTTTATTCATTCACAATCATCAACAATCTCTAATTCTCACTCTTTAAAGCTAGAAACTTACTCTCTCTCTATTCTTTTTATCTTCCCCTCTTAAAAAATTCCAAATTCACAAGTTCTAGACACACCTAGCCAAGTTCGAAGTTGCCTTCGCCCTTATAGACACCTAAAAATGTCTCCTCAAAACCAAACTTGATGATGAACAACCTTTCACTGCCATTATTGGTCGGGTTTAGTACTTAATCTTTCAAATTCAAATCCATATTTTCATTTCATAAACCAACCCAATTCCTAGCCCATTTCCCCAAAACTTCACTTATTTTCCTCTTTTCATGCCTTTAAACCCAAAATAACTCATTTCGTGTCCTTTAAAATCATTCATTTCGTGTCCTTTTTTTAAAAACGTTTAGTTCAGTTTATTTTGGTCTATAATCTGGGATCAATAATTAAATAGTTGCACGGGGCTTGAAAAGTTCTTTCCAGCGATATATTATAAGCCCAAATCCGAGCTATAACGAATAAGTTATGACCACAATATCAAACTGAGCCCAAACCGAACCTAAGCCCACCTTACCTACGACCCAATTATCATGTGGAAGGTCCAAATTAATCCATTTCATTCCTAAACCAATTAGTATTAATTGGAAGCTTCTATAATTTTCTAAAAGATCTTAATTATCCTTTTGAAAAGATAAGATTAAAGAGTTTGGAATTGAATAAAACTTTTCTTTTTGAAAATCTTATTTCTATCTGAATTGAAAGGCGCTCAAAGATAGACAGATATGATTTTAGTGCCTCATATTTTTTATCCAAATTTTATATGGTTGGATATCCCTTGAAATTATCTTTCCAATGATACATTATAATATCAATTCCGAGCTATAACGGAAAAGATATGAATAAAATATCAAAATCTATCCAAAACTGACACCGTCTCACTATTTCGGCCATATCTTTTGTTCTACAAAATATTTTAATCCTATTTTAATTGGGTTAGAAATTAGACTTCAAGATCTTTCAAACTATATCTTATTTATCTTATTCCGATTTCTGGATCAAAAGATATGATAAAAACAAAAACCGCAAAAATTGTTGTCTATCGAGTTTTATTCCGATTTAATTCGGATCTTATCCTAATTCTTCGACCCTTCTTTTTTCTCTATAAATAGAGGTCATATCTCCCCTTTTTCAAGGATCAACAAGATTGATCATAAAATAATCCTCTTCTCCCTCTTTAGCCTAAATACTAGACATCCTATTCTCTAAAAATACTTCCCTTAAGCACTCCAAGGAGTTCATACTTAACCCTAAGTTCTATACTTAAACCAAGGCGTGAAAGGTAGAACTAACTGAGGTTTTGGACCAAATAAACTCTACTTTTTATTTAATTTAATTGTTTTAATTTGATTTATTTTTTATTGAAGTAACTAACAGTTTATTCATGATGTAGCAATTCAAGGAAATGCGGAAAGTGAGTAGTTAATCATTTAATTACTCTTATTTTTATTCTTGTTGCTAGTATCATGATTAGGTTTATTATTTATATTTGATTTGACTAACCATTTACAGTTGAATTGCTTCCAATATTAATGTTGATTCTATTATTTTTTTTATGATCACCATATTGCATGTTTAAAGGGAATATGTAATTGAAAATCACGCCTAATAAGATAATTTGGACAACCGGTTTAGGTTCCTTTTTAATCTTGTTATTTAATCAAGTGATCACTATATTTTAGAATTATATATTGCATTAATATTCAACCAATTTAGCTTAATAATAGTTTGGAGCAAATTGAATATTTTGTTTGCATACCTTTGAGATCGCAGGAATCACTTTTCACTATAAGAATCGAGTAGAGGCCAATACGGGCGAATGTGACTCCATGACTCACTTCGTATCATCATCCCCGATCCTCCTTTCGTGGTTCCGAACTATATGGAGATAGTAATCTCATGGATTATGAATGGGGTGTAACCTTCACGGGTCAATCGTTGTTGCCTTTCGTTGTCCCTTTATTCGTGGTTGCCTTTTATGATCCGTGAACGGTTTACAACTTCCTTAAAAACTTGTTGGCGGCTCCCTACTTTCCTTGTCTCTAATCGTGTTATGTCAATTCCCTTTTCCTATGAGTGCCAAGCATATTCACCACATGCTTTAACGTAGGCGCACTTTGAGCTACGCCTACAATTTGGCGACTCCGCTGGGGAGGATTCTTGGTTATTTATCGATTTGAGTAATCGATATTTAATTAAGATGAGTGGATGAGACTTGAGAGATTCATGAAAAATATTCCTGTGATTAATTTGACATTTTTGCATAAGCATAGACGTTTAAACGTCGCATTTAGGTCAGTCCCGTAGGAAAAATTGAATAACTTGATTGCGTACGAAGGAAAACAAGACACCAGCCAGATTTTCTAACTGTCATGCCACGGCAGAATCTGCCGTGTCACGGTGCTCTCTACCGTGTCACGACAGTCCTAAAATCAGTCTGGTGGCTTGTTTTCTCTTCTCACAGTCAACTTCCTTCAATTTTTCTGAAAAAACGTGTTTGTTCTACATGCGTCTTAGCCCCGAGGGATTTAAGCTCTATCAACCCAAAAATGCTCATGGCAATAAGGGTTCATCCGAGTTATTAAATCCACCCAAACCATGGAGTTGATTTCGATTTCATCACGAACTCGCGGAGCCGCCCGTTGGCATACACTCTCAAGGGAGGCTGCCTTGCTAACGCGTCCAAACTCTTAACCATGGTACCCTATTGACACCAAATAAACTTGGCCATAGTCGAACATAGAACTTTATCTTAGGTTGCAAACTATTCTTTGCATCATTGTGCCTACGTGTTTTATGTTTGGTCGTTTTGATCCTAACCTTAACAATCTTTCTTTGTCTATGGTGGATTATTTTATAACTAACGATTGCAAATGGACCGTACTCACTTAGTAATTAGCGCAAACTAAAAAAAAAATTATCGTGCCACGTCAGCATCCACCGTGGCACGGCAGAATTCCAGCCAAAAAAAATATATATCGTGCCACATCAGCATCCATCGTGCCACGGGAAAGTCCACGTGTCACGGCAGTTTCCACCGTGGCACGGTGGAATTCCAGCAAAAAAAAAAAGATCACCGCGTCACGGTAGCTTGTACCATGACACGGTACAGTTTGGCGTGTCACGGTACCTAGGAAATAAGTCCAGTCAACTTTTTTTTAGTCTTCTGTGTTAATTTGATCCTCGCATCAGTCATTTTTGTTAATGTTCACATGTCTAGCCATACGATCATACCACGAGTCTTATAACATCACTTAATCACTCACGAGTCAAGTATAACACTTTTCTTTATTTATTTTTTTACTCAAGTCATACACCATGTCGTTTATGATCGTATACCAGGTTCATGCACCCCCATGTCCGTCATAATAAAAGATGAGTGGATCGGAGTTATTCTCATCTATTTTCAAATGACTTTTTTTCCTATCTTGAGCAATGTGTCAAACAATTAAGTGCGGTTGTTTTATTTCACAGCACTTGGTCAAGGAGCAGGGGTAGATTGGTACGGTTCGAGTCATTACTACATCAACCTCTTAGACCTAAGAAGCGTTTAAAGAGAACTTTGCCATCTCCACGTCACTCATCACCTTCAAACTGCTTTCAGTTTGTCCCAATGGCCACTAATGAAGATATTGAGAACATTAACAAGTCCATTGAGACAATGTCTAACATGTTACAAGCACTCACTACCAGAGTCAACACAGTAGAGCAAAACAATGTTACTGCGGCTACAATAGACAAGATTAAAGAGCAAATGAGCGAGATTTATGAGGATTTCACATATATAGAACGGCCTCCCACTCCTTTGGATGTGAAGGACAGACTCCCTGAAAAGTTCTCCACTGCTGATATTCTAAAGTTCAAGCATACTGACAATCCAATATTCCATTTGAAGGCGTTCTCTACAACCATGGCTCTTAAGGGATTGGACGTAACACTCTTCCCTACGGTGTTCCCTCTCTCCTTAGAACATGCTTGCCAATAATGGTTTTATTCCATAGATGCCAAGCGTACTGCAACTTGGCAAGATGTCACCGACAGTTTCATGAACCGTTACAAGTGTAACATTGAAAGTAAAACTTCTTAACGTGAACTCTCCATTCTCAAACAAAAAGAGAATGAAGGCTTCACTGCTTATCTGAACAGGTGGAGGGAAACAGCTGCACTCTTGGTAGATCCTCCCAAAGAAAAAGAGATGATTCGCCTCTTCATCCAAAATTTGACTCACAAGTACAAGCAACATCTCAAATTTCTTCCTCTGAACACTTTCGAAGCTGTATACGACATCGGCATCAATATCGAGGGTGAGCTAATAAAGACTGCTGGTAGTAACAATAATAACACTTGGAAAAACAAGAAGAACAACCATCCTTCTTCTTTGTCTTCTAAGAACGAAAATACTACCAACAATATAAGCCAAGTTGATCTCAATGAAGTGTTAGCTCTTGATGCTCCATTGCCCAAGAAGGAAAGAACTTACACTTCTTTAGGAATGACTTATGATGCGGCCTTTGATCGCCTTTACGGTCAAGGCTTGATCACACCTATTGGGCCATTTCCAGAGCCAAAACCTGAAGAAAGGAGCGCCAAATGGAATCCAAATGCCCATTGCAAGTACCATCAAAGAAGGGGCCACACTACGGAGCAATGTTGGAATTTGAAGGACGTCATTCAGGACTTGGTGGATGCAAACAAACTTCCTGTGCCTCCAGGCGGCAAGAAATAATGAACACAAGGCGCACAACAGATCTTTTGTGCAAGATTTCATGTTTTCTTTTTTTATCATTCATCTCCATTCCCCATTCATGTCTAGCATAGGTTTTTCATTTCAAATTTTTATATGTTTAATGTGTTTCGTTCACCTTTTCCATTAATAAAATGAGCAAATTTCCTTTACATCTCGATCATAGCATTTTTCATTCACTCATTCTAAAAAAAATTAAAAAAAAAAATATCAATTACCGAACTAAACACAAGGCACACCAATGACTTGAGGCATCTCTGCAACCCTGTCATTCCCTGTTAACCGTTCAATCACTTTCTATTTCTTCATCAACCACTTTGAGCCTCCTCTAACGTTTGACCTTCATTTCTTCAACCCACATTTACTTAACCCTTGGATTGGAAGATGTGTAATTGTATAACATTAAAAAAAAAAAAAAAAAAAAAAAAAAAAAAAGAAAGAAAAAATGAAAATAAACTTGCAAAATTCAAAACAAAAAAAAATATATGAAAAATAAAACTTGCAAAGTCTAATACACAATTGCATATGTTGGGGGATTCTCTCAGGTCTTGAGCCTTTTACCCCTTTCTTCCTTAAACCTTCAGATTAACCACCTTACAACCCTTAAAAGACCTCTTTGAGGTGTACACACACTTGTGCAAAGTTCGGTTAGAGCTACGTTCAGCCTGATTCCTACCGGATACGTAGGCAACCTCACATTGAGGTGCGGCCACATTTATATGCATGATCGCGTCAAATAATATCCAATGCTTAATCCTATGACCCTATCCATCTAGAGCTAGACTTGGGGGCTTGATCCCACATCATTTAGCCTACCCAGCCTAAAAAGTCACCATTTTGACTCTTCTCACATAAATTACCATCACCATAGCCTTTGTAGCCAGCCTTAGTATCACATTCACACACTTCACTTACACATCCATATCCATATCCATATGATCTTTCCCTTTAAGAACCTTTTTTCATGAAATCTTGTTTCAACACTGTGCATGCTTCATCATTGTGGGGAATAAATTTCAAGCGTTAATCCCCTTTGCTTGAACCCCACTGTGATCATACACTAAAGTACGGTGGCGTCCAAAAGGGAAGAAGATAGAGCAAAAGAGTCGCCAACAAGTTTTAGGAACTTGTAAACCGTTCACGAGGTGAATGTTACACCCCTTAACGATCCATGAGATCGTCAACTCCGTAAGGTCTAGAACCAAATAAGGGTTCGGGGATGAAGGTACAAATCCAACCTAAAAGAGATTGAACCTGCCCTAATAATAGGCCTCTACTTTATTCTGATCGTATTCATGTACGCTTTTTGACTAACATGCAATCAATAGGATTAAACCTAAACCTGTTTAATCTATGTTGGTTGAATATTAATGCACAAATAAACTATTATTGGCGATCACTTGAAATATAATCAAATTAACCCTAAACAAGATTATTAATTATCTTATTAAGCATGATTACAAATACAAAATTCCCTTTAAACATGCATAAAAGGCGTGATCAAGCAATAACAATAAAATATCAAGAAACATAATAATAATCAATATCATGATAATAACAATCATCATAACAATAATCAAAATAATAATCATAATCATAATCATAACAATAATCATCATAATAACAATCATATTAATCATAATAATAATCATGTTAATCATAATAAAAATAGCAAGATCCTAGGCATGATACTAACAAGATTAATAACAAACCCTAGCATGTCACTAAGCAATAAAAATCAAATCTTTAGCCCTAACATGATACTAGCAATCATAAATATTAGGAAGAACATAAAAGGCATCGTAACAATCATATTTAATATTAAAATTACCCTAGACATGATACTAGGAATATCATAATAACAATTGTAAACATGATCTTTACATCATAACATCAATAAAAACCATTAAAGTACTTACTTTGATGCCTCGTACCTCTTTCTAATAACAAAATACACACGTTAGTAACTTCAAGGAAAATAATAAACAAACAATTAAATTAAATAATTGAAAGAGAGATTTGGGACCAAACCCTCATAAATTAAACCTTTCACTTCTAGGGCGAAGGCAACTTCGAATATGGCTAGGTGTATCTAGATCTAATGAATGCGGAATTTTTATATGTAAAAGGCGAGTTTAGAAAAAAGAGAGAAAAGAGAGAAAGAGATGAATGAAGGATTAAGGAAATCTTGATGAGAATTAGCGAATGATTAAAGAGAATGAGATAGAATTGATAACTGATTGTAGGTGAATGAAAACGGACTTTTTACGACGTTATTTATAGAGATAATCAGGCAAAAAGATAAAATTAACAAAACAGAGTATTGGCGCACGTGAAACAGAGCTGGCGCCAACATTAGGCTATTGGCGCCAGGCGCCAATGCCTGGCGTTTGGCGCCAACACTATTTTTGACACACTTTCTCAAATTAGATAAATTCTACCGTACAGGAGGATAAAATCGTATATTTTCCTCAAAAATGCTCTTTGATTTTAATTAAAACTCTGAAAAGTCAACAAAAGTCAATTTATCAATGCTAATTGAATTAGGAATGAAAAGAACCTTCTAGAAGATTCCAGAAAACTAAAACCATTCCTAATTGCATTAGGAATGATAAATCTTATTTGGCCCTCCCCTAGATCATTGGGCCGCATATAAAGCTCAAACCGGGCCCAGCTTAGTAAATTGGCCATAACTTCCTCAATTTTTCATCGGAATTAGGCTTATAATATATAGTTGGAAAGCTCTTGTCAAGCCCTATCCAACTACACTACTATTGGACCCATATCATGGACCAACCAAACTGGATTGGCTGTTTTTCTTAAAATAAGTTTTCAAAAACAGAGAGAAGAGAAAAGAAATTAAAACTTTCCGCAACACTAAACTTTCCACACTTTCACTTGATTCGATTATGATTCGAGGTGAAAGGTACTCATCACCGGGTTTGGTTGTGGGGAGACACAAATGGGTGTCTACAGAAGCCCCCACTTTGACTGCGTTTGGAGAAACGCAAGTTTCGAAAACAAAAGTCAAAGTAGCGATAGGGACGGAGAATGACTCAGAACGTTCTGTGATCCTAAATCATTCTTGCAACGCCGATACCTGCAAACTAGCGTTATTTAAACAGATAAAAGAGTTAAGAAACGCGTATCTTGCACTGTCGAGCACACGTCTCTGAAAGTAACCGATTGTTGCCGCTTCTGTTGTTTTGATGACCTCCTGCAAGCTAGAGAATGTCATCTCGCTTGAAAACCGCTACGCTCGTAACTGTTTCCAATATAGAAGATTGCTTCGCCTGAAACGATCCTCCTCCGTTATGATAGTATTCCACGTCCAAGGAAACACCATCGAAGATTATTTCTCTCGAAACAATCCTCATCCGCATTGATAATATTCCGCGTCCAAGGGAATACTATCGAAGATTGCTTCTCTTGAAACAATCCTCATCCGTATTAATAATATTCCGCGTCCAAGGGAATACTATCGAATATTGCTTCTCTTGAAACAATCCCCATCCGCATTATGACCATCTTCCACGTCTAAGGGAATATGGTCGAGGGCAACTTCACTTGAAATTACCTTAAGTTGTTTGTGACAACTCTCCACAAGCTAGGGAATGCCGTCGAAGATATCCTCACTTGAAGCCATCCTCATTTGATGCTAATTTTCCAAAGGAAATTACCGAAGATCTCCGCTTGTCGATCTTTAAAAGTTCATCTGAACTTTGCTTCCAATATGCCCGTACGTCGGCGCTTACGTTGCTTCGAACCTGTACGTCGGTGCCCTTTTGCGAATGAACCAGCATGTCGGTGCCTTTTGCGAATGAACCAGTATGTCGACACCTTTTGCGAATGAACCAGTATGTCGGTGCCTTTTGTCAATGAGCCAATGCTTAGGCGCTTTAAGCTAAGTGAGACGATCTTTCACCAGGTCGATCACTTTACGTAATCAAACCGATTACTAAAAATCATGTCAAATTGCTTAGAGGGGCTAACTGGCGTACTAAGGAACCCTCAATATATTGCAAAGAGGTAGAACAACCCTAGCGAGTGGCTGAGTGTTCTGGTGTTGTGTGGTTGTTTGTGTAGGGGATTATAGGTACTACGCAGCGGAAATAATCATGAATCATATTCATATAGCACCTAACCAAGGATCTCATGCATAACACATAAAGAGTAAGAATTATACCTTTGAAGCGTGATTCCACTAGCAATCAAGCAAGAACAAGGGAGAAAAAGAACCTCAAACGTGATTCCTCTACTTGGTCCACAGGCACAGGTTAAGACCTCCACTAATGCTAGTTAGTCGCGATCGAACTCTTCAATCGACCTTCTACGGAGAGGTATGAGCAACGAACTAGTCACGAACCACCGCAATCACCACCAGGGGTGGTCGGCCACAAGTCCAAGGGGGGAGGGAGAGGGGTGCCGTGAGAGAGAGAGAGAGGTGAGGGAATTGGGATTTTGGTTGCCTTGATTCACAATTCACTGTAAGTTGATTGTGTCTCTTATATTTGCAACCCTAGGCATGGATCTTATTTATAGATCATATCCATAAATAACAGTCCATGACCAAGCCCAATTCCTAATCCCAATCAAACTACACTAGCCCAATCCTATTCATGATCAGTTAAATACTCGTAAGGCCCAATAATGGGCCTCTTACTTGCTTAACCCAATACCTTTGTGTGTGACCTCATAGGATCCATTCTAGCGGGCTTTGGGCTATTTTACTAGCCCAAAGATCATCTCTCATAGTCTAGCAACAGATGATGACGACCCAAGAGAACGAACTTATTATCTCCATAATAGTGATCCTTGATATATCTAGTAATTGCACTTATCTAAGACATAACTCCTTCAATCTCCCACTTGTCTGAGACAAGTGCGCAATATTCAAATTCCTTAAGTCAATGTGTGCCGATTTGATAATATGATTGCATCTCATGTCGTGATCATATTAGTCCACAAATCTTTTCTTGAAAACTGAGTGAGAATTACAAAACAAATGATTACTGTGTAATCCATTTGAGCACGGCCATGCATTTTCTGAATTCTCCCTCTTCAAGGGGCCAAGACACATTCCTAATTAAATAGGTAGACTCAATCCAATCTTGTGGCAACCAAAGCTCCCACTCAATTTCAGAAATAACCGGGAAACACCCTTTATAATCTCCAGTTACGGGCAGACGTTTGAGTGTACCACAGCCATAACATCCATTGAATGAAATCAATGTTCCACTCATGTCAAAGGAATCCACTAATATATCCGGAAGCTCTATACTTGAACTTCAAAGTAGGTCAATAGTTCGATCATGCATCATTCATGCATATCCATGTGATTGACCGAGCCTCACTATGCTCCTATAGCCCATGAAACTGCGCTATCCAATCAATCTTACATGATAGTCCATTATTAGAAATCATTTATGTCCAATTTAATGATTCTGAACTAGGAACTTAAATAATATATGGATTTTGTTCACCTGTGGGGTTTCATTCACCAGGTCATCAATCTGATGAGCCCATCAATCCATAATTATTTTGGACATTTTATTTAATATTGAAAACCATCATTAAATAAGAGAAATAATAAAATTTCTGATTAAACATAATTCTGCAAATGAGTGTATTACACATGCAACTTATTTTTCTCCAAAAATAAATACAACTTCTAATTACATCATTTGCTTCAATCCAGCTTCACTAGCATGTTTCTCATGCTTAGGTAGTGGAAGGGGTTTAGTAAGAGGATCAACGATATTCTCATCCGTATGAACTTTGCACATCTTCACATCTCCTCTGTTAACGATTTCTCGAATGAGGTGATACTTCCTCTCAACATGTTTGGATTTGAAATGTGACCTAGGCTCCTTTGATTGGGCAATGGTGCCATTGTTGTCACAATACAATTCAATTCCTTTTTTAGCACTTGGTACGATATCCATCTCAGTCAAGAACTTCTTTATCCAAACTACTTCCTTGGCTGCCTCAACTGCAGCCAAATATTCTGATTCTGTTGTAGAGTCTGTGACAGTGCTTTGCTTCGAACTCTTCCAGGTCACTGCTCCTCCATTCAGACAGAAAATGTACCCAGATTGTGATCTAAAGTCATCCCTGTCCGTTTGGAAACTCGCATTCGTATAACCTTTGACAACCAACTCATCTTCGCCACCATAAACTAGAAACATTTCTTTCGTCCTTCTCAAGTACTTAAGGATGTTCTTAGCAGCTGTCCAGTGTGCATCACCTGGATTTGCCTGAAACCTGCTACACATGCTCAGAGAAAATGCAACATCCGGCCTCGTACAAATCATGGCATACATTATCGATCCTATTGCAGAAGCATAAGGAGTGATAGCCATACGTCTCATCTCATCCAGCATAACCGGACATTGAGATTTACTGAGCGCAATGCCATGAGACATGGGGAGAAATCCTCTCTTGGAGTTTGTCATCTCAAACCTGTCAAGAACCTTATCAATATAAGTCTCTTGACTTAGTCCAATCATCCTTCGAGATCTGTCTCGATGGATCTTGATTCCCAAAATGTACTCGGCGTTACCCAAGTCCTTCATGGAAAAACAACTCTTCAACCATTCCTTGACTGACTCAAGCATTGGTATGTCATTTCCCATGAGCAATATGTCATCTACATACAAGACTAGGAAAACTATGCTGCTCCCACTAGACTTCTTGTATACACAAGGTTCCTCTTCACTTTTGAGAAAATCAAACTGTTTGATTGCTTCATCAAAACGAAGATTCCAACTCCTGGATGCTTGCTTCAATCCATAAATGGATTTCTGAAGTTTGCATACCTTACTAGGATTTTCTGGATCCTCAAAACCCTCAGGTTGTGTCATATACACCTCCTCCGTCAAGAACCCATTCAAGAAGGCGGTTTTGACATCCATCTGCCAAATTTCGTAATCGAAAAATGCAGCAATCGCTAAAAGTATCCGAATGGACTTAAGCATGGCTACTGGGGAAAAGGTCTCATCATAGTCAATACCATGAATCTGTCTGTAACCTTTTGCAACCAGTCTTGCTTTATGGATGTAGGCATTTCCATCCTTGTCTGTTTTAATTCTGTAAACTCATTTGCAACCAATAGGTTTTACCCCATCTGGAAAGTCAACTAGGGTCCACACTTCATTTTCAGACATTGATTCCATTTTGGACTTCATGGCCTCAAGCCATTTATCTGAGTTGGGGCTCGCCAAAGCTTGCTTGTAGGTTTTAGGTTCTTCATTCTCCAATAAGAAGATTTCAGAATCCTCAGTTATCAAAACCTCAACAAACTGTTTGTTTCTGATTTTGGCAGACCTACGAGGGGTAGGAGCAACAACAGAAATATTCTCTCCAACTCTTTAAAGATTTTCGCAAGAACTAGGTTTAAGTGGGACGATAGGAGTCTCGCTAGTCGAATTAGCTTGCTCCGACGCATGATTAATCGATTCATGCGCCCTCGCCTCTGATGTGGTGTTATCCACATCCATTTGTTGCTCGTCTCGAATTTCTTCGAGAACCACTTTACTCCCACTTGGCTTTCTAGACAGGAATTCCTTTTCTAGAAAGACACCATCGCGAGCAACAAACACTTTGTTATCTTCGCGATTGTAGAAGTAATACCCTTTTTTTTCTTTTGGATAGCCCACAAAGAAACACTTGTCTGATTTAGGTTGTAGTTTATCACCTTGTAAACGTTTTACATAGGCTTCACATGCCCAAATCTTGAGAAAAGACAACTTTGGAGCTCTTCCATTCCATATCTCATATGGAGTCTTTTCAACTGCTTTGGACGGGCTTCTGTTTAGTATCTTAGTAGCTGCTTCTAATGCATATCCCCAAAATGATATGTGAAGATCAGTAAAGCTCATCATGGACCTTACCATATCAAGTAAAGTCTTGTTCCTCCTTTCTGACACACCATTCAACTGTGGCGTTCCTGGAGGAGTTAACTGTGAAAGTATTCCACAATTAATCAGATGTTCATCAAATTCTTGGGTTAAATATTCACCACCACGATCTGATCGTAATGCTTTAATCGTCTTCCCAAGTTGGTTTTGTACCTCATTCTGGAATTCTTTGAACTTTTCAAAGGATTCCGATTTGTTCTTCATTAAGTAGACATAACCATATCTACTTAAATCATCAGTAAAAGTAATGTAGTTAAACCCACCCCTTGATTTTGAACTCATTGGTCCACACACATCCGTATGTATGAGTCCCAAAAGATCACTAGCTCTTTCACCTATACCCGTGAAGGGTGACTTAGTCATTTTCCCAAGCAAGCATGACTCACAATTTTCAAATGATTCATAATCAAATGAAGAAAGAAGTCCATCCTTATGTAATTTCTGGATGCGCTTTTGGTTTATGTGACCAAGCCTACAATGCCATAGGTAAGTTGGGTTTGAACCATCTGTTTTCTGCCTTTTATGATCAATATTGTAGACATGGGTTGTATATTCTAATACATACAAACCATTAATTAATTTGGCGTTGGCATATAACATATTTTCTTTCGAAATAAAACAACACTCGTCTCTTATTTCAAATGAAAATCCTTCAGAATCTAAAACAGGCACTGAAATAATGTTTTTAGTTATTGTTGGTACATAATAACAGTTATTAAGCACCAAAATAAGTCCAGAGGGAAGTCTCAAATGATAGCTTCCAATAGCAAGTGCAGCAACTTTTGCTCCATTTCCTACTCGAAGCGCTACTTCCCCTTTTTCCAACTTCTTACTTTCTTTCAAGCCCTGCACGTTATTAACGATATGAGCACCACATCCGGTATCAAATACCCAAGTGGAAGAAGAAGTAAGATTAATTTCTACAACGAAAACATCAAGTAACTCTTTACCTTCAGTTTTCACTAGTGTATAGTGGGGACACCCTGGTGTATGGCATGGCCAACTACCGCAAAAGAAGCATTCGCTTCCTCTCCTCTTTAGGAACTCCTCAGCATGGTTAAGCAACAGATTGATCAATGTCACCGAAGATCCCTCATCATTATGAGTGAGCTTGACAATGTCAAAACCATCATGGAGTGAGAACAAAATAATATCATGTGCAGAGTCATCATCGATCGGTTTTCCAAGGACATCCATTTGATTGAACATTTCAATCAATTCCCTTACATGGGCCCTTACTGACTGACCAGGCATGAGTCTTTTAGCCATTATTTTACAATGGACATTGTAAGCCTCATACCTTACACTATCAGTCCAGGAATAGTAAATCTGAGGGATCGAGTTAACGACCTCTCTTACATTTTGATCATTTATGCCTCCACTTCCTAATGCTCCTATGCCACCTCGACAGATAGCACGAAGACATTTGTACAAGATGGTTAGCTCATAGTTCCTGAATCTTCTTTTCCAACAAGTTGGAATAGATCCTAAAATGAGCTCTCTGATTTTCTCTGCAGCTAAAACAATTTCAGCATGCCTTTCAGTTCCATACTTTTCTGTATATTTGCTCTCAACAGGAATGTATAAACGAGATTAAAGCCCATGGCTTGTGAGAACATTTCTCAACTCCTTTTCCCATTCCCTGAAGTTTCTGAGATTCAGCCTTAAGTTAAGTTTCATTGGTAAAATTGTGTTGTCGTATAAGTTATTCATCTACAAACAAAAACAAACGAGGCAAAGTTCAATAATTATGTTTAATAAACTTTTAAAGTACCATAAGCGATTTTAATACTGGTAACTTTAAAACATTCATTCAATTTTAATTGATCCCTATTGAATAGAATGATTCCAAGATCCTTTATTTGTGCAATAATTGACCGGACTGAGGCCCTACCATCAACTATTGCATTTTCAAGGTGAGTAAACTCTTTACTGATTACAACTCTTTGTAATTCTTGGTTGAATAATTAACCATCACATGTTTAATTATTACCCTTAGCTTCAAGGTTCTAAACTCTTTAGGTAACCTTGTTGAGTATAACCAATTAAAAGTGTAAAACGTGATTTACCCCCACTCCCCTAAGATATAGTATGACACCCAGCTGAGGCATGACCTGCCATAAATATCGAAGGTTTCATCGGGTTTTTAATTGGGAAAGCAACCTCAATATTACTGGGACCTAGATTCATTATATTGTGATTATATAGTGAACTCTAGCGCATCATCAAACAACATATAAATAAAATCTAACATGCATAATCTACTAATACATAAATAAAACATGACATAGTATGGCCCCTTAATCCTAAGAAAACTAATAAAGCAAAATCTCCCACTTGAACCTTCATGGATCTCATCCATCTTGCTCCTTTGGGCCTCACTCCATGGATTCTTGGATTAACTGCAACCTGTAATTCTATTCTATTCTATCTACTACTTAAATAAAATAAAATAAATTAAAAAAATACTTAACGGTACGTAGACCGTATTTAGATTACAAAAATACGAAACGATGCGCAGATCGTATTTAGAATCTATGGGCCATACTAGTCTATATAGCAATATATATAACATCATATATTATAAAATGCCATATAATAAATCACTCATCATGCTTTCCTAGACTACAACATCGAATGTTCATAGTAAAGGAAACATGGCTCCTAAAATATCTCATATTTTAATTAATTACTGTAATTAGATAATATCATATATTATTCATGACCAATTATAAAATATCATATATTTTAGTTTAGGTATGAGATAGAAACAAATCTTATTTTAATTATGGAAGATAAATCATATTTATTTTCCATGATTATCCTAACCTTTAGGAGATTCTATCCTAATTACTTGCCAATCACATATTTTAAATCAATTAATATCCTAAAATAATTATGGGATAATCACATTATTTAATCAATTATTATCCAAATAGAATCTTTTGCTCCATAGTTATCCTATCTTAACAAAATTAACAACTTTAATTTTGTTAATTATCCTTTCAAAATCAAAACTTATCTTTAATTTTAATTTTGAAAACTGATATTATTCAAAATAAAATAAAATAAATTTTTTTTTTTTTTGAAAATTCGCGTCAGCCACCGTGGTGTGGCCAGCCGAAGCCGGCCACGGTGGCCGCACACCTTGCGGTGTGCGCTTCCCCTGCAGCGACGCGCGGACAGCAGCAGCAGCACACCTATCGGGGTGGTGCACTACTGCGCTGCCCCTTTGACTCACCCGTGCCCAGCCCGCCCTCCCTCCTGGACCATCACCGGTGCGGCAGTCGCCGTGGCCGCGCCACCTAGCCGCGGCTGCCGCACCTCTATTCCCCTTTTTTTTTTAATTTAAAACAAAATAATTTTATTAATATTAAAATTAGTGTGGTCCATCCAATTTTAAAATTAAATCATATTCAATTTTAAAATTAGGGTTCTTCATGAATTTAATCCCAATTCAATTTAACTTTTAAATTAAATAGGTTGATCATGAAAAATTCATAATTTATCATGAAATCAATTAGATTAAATTCTTTAAACACAAAACTTTCGAATTAAATCAAAATCAAAAACACAAATTTCACAAATTAGGGTTAATGATTTCGAAAATTTCGAAATATTAAGGGGGGGGTTTCGAATTTTTGAACTTGTTAGGGCAATTTTCGGATCTTTTAGGGCTAATATGGAGCAAATTAAACACCTTTAATGATTCTATATTGTTAAATCATATTTAATATAATAATTGACCCATAATTAAATTATTCTCCCTCCTAATTGAATTAAAATTGTGGATCAACAAAGGTTTAATACTCAATATATGTAATTGCAAGAGGCTAACTGATACCACTGTAGGGGATTATAGGTACTACGCAGCGGAAATAATCATGAATCATATTCATATAGCACCTAACCAAGGATCTCATGCATAACACATAAAGAGTAAGAATTATACCTTTGAAGCGTGATTCCACTAGCAATCGAGCAAGAAAAAGGGAGACAAAGAACCTCAAACGTGATTCCTCTACTTGGTCCACAGGCACAGGTTAAGACCTCCACTAATGCTAGTTAGTCGCGATCGAACTCTTCAATCGACCTTCTACGGAGAGGTATGAGCAACGAACTAGTCACGAACCACCGCGATCACCACCAGGGGTGGTCGGCCGCAAGTCCAAGGGGGGAGGGAGAGGGGTGCCGTGAGAGAGAGAGAGAGAGGTGAGGGAATTGGGATTTTGGTTGCCTTGATTCACAATTCACTGTAAGTTGATTGTGTCTCTTATATTAGCAACCCTAGGCATGGATCTTATTTATAGATCATATCCATAAATAAGAGTCCATGACCAAGCCCAATTCCTAATCCCAATCAAACTACACTAGCCCAATCCTATTCATGATCAGTTAAATACTCATAAGGCCCAATAATGGGCCTCTTACTTGCTTAACCCAATACCTTTGTGTGTGACCTCATAGGATCCATTCTAGCGGGCTTTGGGCTATTTTACTAGCCCAAAGATCATCTCTCATAGTCTAGCAACAGATGATGACGCCCCAAGAGAACGAACTTTTTATCTCCATAATAGTGATCCTTGATATATCTAGTAATTGCACTTATCGAAGACATAACTCCTTCAGTTTGAGCATGTCAGAGGGAACTAGTCCCCTTTGGTGATCTTGCACGACCCCTAGTCGATGCTATGTAGAGGAGCTACTGTCGTTGTTAGCTCGTAGCTCCAGTTCCTGTACCGGCTGAGAATGTGGCGGTACGCCTTTTCGGCTCTTATCTTTAAGTAGCCCCCAAGTAATGCTTCACAGACTTGGTTTTGCTTTATCAGGACGATGCTGTTGAGTTCGTGCTACCCCGTATATATGTCTATCCATTATCAGGGGACATATGGGCCGATTGAGGAGATGATTCTTCCGGTCGCGCTTCGTAAAGCGGTCGATTCCTCGCTACTAGACTCGAGTAAGCTTATTTATTTGCAACTTTTGTCCACATATATTATGCATGTTTACTGACTTATTTCTTTGACAGTTCTCGCACAAGGTGGTTTGTGCTTGTGCTTTTTATTATTTGACTTTGTATAGAACTTTGCCTTTTAGTTAAACTCATTTTTAGACATATTTTGTATATACATACTATTATGAGTTTATTTTTTTCGCTATTATTATTATGTGCATGTATGTGTGTGCAAGAAAAGTGTGACAAACAATTTTGCTTAAAAATTCTGTCATTTTTATTATTGATGGAGGGTATCCAACTCTCTCCCCCAAAAAGAAAATTGAAAAAAAAAAAGGAAAAGGCAGATAAAATGTAGGGTTTATAAAAACTTGGAATAAAAAATAATAAAATAATTAATATAATAGTTATATTAATTAAAAAGGATAAAAAGATGTTTTAGAACAAGATAGAAAAAAGCCGTAAAGTCATTAGCAGACTCGGATTAAGGTAAAAACGCAGTTTAAGAAAGCGCGGATGACGTGGCAAATTGGCGCCAGCTGGCGCCACGCAATTGAGTGTAGCGCCAGGCGCTACACTTGGCGTGTGGCGCCAAGCCTTGGCGTGTGGCGCCAAGCCTTGGCGTCTGGCGCCAATTGCGGAGTCTGACGCTAATTGGTGCTGTCTCCATATTTTATCCTGATTAAAACTGCTCGTAAATCGTGCATAAATAGCCCCCTGCCCAGCCAATTCTTTTCATAATTCCAGTGAATAAAATAATTCTTGGCCTTAGAAAAATAATATCATGTCTCTAGTCACCAAAACTTTCACCCAATACACTCATGAATGGTGTTGATCTCTTAATGCTAGAGACAAAAAAGAATTAGATTTGTTTCACTTGGGGGGAATTTATGGCATAAAAGGGGTAGATCTTGACTTAGATTTCATTCATACCGCTCTAGAATTTTGGAATGTCGATACTCATTGTTTTAGAATAGGGTATGATGAGACTAGCCCTTTGCCAGAAGAAGTTGTTGCTATTTTAGGTTTCCCCGCAATAGACCTCATAGAAATCCCTAGAGTAGATGCATATTATTATAAGGATTTTGAGCGCTTCTTTAATTTAAAAGAAAGGGATTTATCAAAAATAGTAGATGGCAATATAGTTAATTTGAAAGAATTTGCACGTCATTATTTTGATAAACCTCTTTCTGAATCTTTTCATATTTATAGAAGAAGGGCTTTCTTATTTTGCATGCTTAATCAATTTTTTCTTAGTAGTGGTAAAAATAATGAAGGCCAATCAATTATAACCACCGTACTAGAACAAATTGAATCAGGGAGAAATCCAATGCCATTGATAGTTGGAGAGACTATGATTATTCTTGATGAATTGAAAAGGGACCCAAGAGCACCTTTTCGCGGCTCTCCAATTTTATTACAGGTAGAAAATTAATATTTTTAATTACAGAAATCAAAAAATATATTTTTGTATTGTAATAATAATTTATTTGCATTGCAATTTTTTTACAGATATGGCTAATGGAAAGTCTAGAATTAATTAGCCCTCCGGACAATATTGAGAAGTACACTCCCAATTGCTTCGTGAGAAGGAAGAAACGCTTCCCTAAACTTGGGCGCCATGGGTGGAGAAAGGTCTTCGAATCTCGCAATTTTTCTATCAAGTGGGTCGTCCCATGGTGGAAAATAGAAAGGATGGTTGGTGTCAACAAGCAACCTTTCTGCCGTCTTCCAAGTTTGTCTCGTATGACTTATTATTATCCCTGCAGGGTAAAAAGACAATACGGCTTGCTTCAGAATATTCCTTCCGGGGATCTTCGTCCTCCCTATGAGTACCCTGTTTCTCAGGAAGTAGACAGATTTGATGCTTATTGGAGTGCTAGACCTTTATGGGAAGTGATTACCCAAAAGGTTCCTCCTTCTTTGCCCAATGATGTGAAGAAGTGGTTGCTGAAGAAACCTTCAAAGGATTCGAAGAAAGATCAGGGTAAAGCTGATGTGAAGAGTCGTCTCGGTGACAGGGTGATTCCTGCCAAGGAACGCTTAGGTGAAAGATTTGAATTCAAAACACCTGCAATGCCTAGGAAGAAAAGTACTACCAAATATAAGGGAAAAAGGAAAGCTGACACCACAGATAAAAAAAGCTTGGGTAGAAAAGAAGCATGGATCGGAGTTCTAGCTAAAGGGGAGATCATCTACTCTAAGATTGAATGTAGAACCTCTAAAGGATTCCTACTAGCTAAGGTTATGGATGAGGAGGAGGAAGCAGACAAAAATTAGAAAAGGGCTAGGAAAGAAAAGAAAGATTAGGAGCATTGCTTAATTTCAAATTATTAGACTTAGTTTATATTTTTCATTTAAAGTTAATTTATTTCAGCTTTATTAAAATTCCATCAAAAATGTAATTTTATTTTATTAATGAAATTTCAACTTTTAATTAAATTATTTACTTTAAATTTATATTATTAAAGCAATGAAAACCGAAAAAATTAATTTTCCAGAAATTCTTTGAGTACGGAAGTCGAAAATTTTCCGAAAAAACACCAAAATTTGCCCAGAATTTATCTGTGAATTGGCGCCGCTTATTTGCGACTGGCGCCTGACAAGGAAGTCTTGCGCCAGGCGCCAGTTCCATCGGCTGGCGCTAAGGGCCGTTGGCTGGCGCCAGAGCTTTCTCTACGACGACGATATTTCGCCGATCTTCTGTCGAATTTTAAATTAATTCTAGGACGCGAGAATGTCGAAAGACAAGGTGGCCGCACCCGTAAAGGGTTACCTACGTATCCTTTCTTAAGGAATCAGGCCAAACGTAGCTCTCTTGAGTATCCTACTCAAGTAATTATGGGTAGTATTTCTTAAGTTGGTCAAGGTTTGTCATGGTCGAGAACTCATTGCCATCCATATCAGTTAGTTTTGCTGCACCTCCTGACAGGATTGTTTTGACAAAGTAGGGTCCAGACCAATTAGGTCTAAATTTTCCCCTTGGATCTAAAACATTTTTCCTTAGTGCTTTTAACACCAAGTCTCCTACTTTGATGTTTCTTGTCTTGACCTTCTTATTAAAATGCCTAGCCATACGAGTCTGATAACACTGAGTGTGATGCAGAGCTTCTAGTCGTTTCTCATCGAGTAGAATTAATTCTTCGTATCTTGCCCTAGTCCATTCGACTTCATTGAGTTTACTCTCTAACGCAATGCGTAGAGATGGTATTTCTAGTTCGACAGGTTGTACGGCATCCATTCCATATACCAAGGAAAATGGCGTATTTCCTGTTGATGTGCGAAGTGAAGTTTGTCTGGCCAATCCTTATAATTTTCCGTCATTTTCTCGATGATAGTCTTTAAATTTTTATTAGCTGCGTCGACTGCTCCATTTGCTTGAGGCCTATAAAGGGAAGAATGATGATGTTGAATGCCGTATTTTTGTAGCAATTCTTCACATTCGGCCTGAAAGTGAGTTCCATTGTCACTTATCATTTCATGTGGGACTCCGTATCGACAAATAATATTTCTCTCGATAAAGAGTGCTACATGTTTTGCAGTGAGTTTAGCGTATGATTGCGCTTCGACCCACTTTGTGAAGTAATCAATCGCTACTAAGATATATTTGTGGCCTCCTGTTCCTGGGGGAGTGATTTTGCCGATGATGGCGATTCCCCATGTAGAGAACGGCCATGGCGATGTGTAGGTGTAGAGAAAGGATGGGGGAACATGTTGTAAATTGGTATAAATTTGGCACTTAAGGCATCTTTTTACATATTGATGGCAATCCCTATTCATTGTAGTCCAATAATATCCTTCTCGCATTATTTTTTGGACTAACATTTTGCCATTTATATGAGTGCCATAGATTATTTCGTGGACTATCCTCATTGCTCTTGGTGCATCCTTCTTTCCTACACATAAGAGAGCTCGACCCTTAGGTACCCTTTTATGTAGCTCGTTGTCTATGAGTACATATTGGGAAGCCAAAAGCCTTAATGCTCATTTTTCTCTTTTGTCAGCATGGGGAGGGTATTCTCCTTTGGTGACATAATTGAGTATATCTGTGTACCATGGTTCTTCCTCTTCTTCTTCGTCTTGGACTACTTCGTCGTCTTCTATAGCCTGAATGTATGCTGGTTTGTGCCTTTTTTCTATGGTTAGAGGCATTTGCTCGATTTCCGTGGGAATCCTAACCATTGAGGCTAATCTTGCCAAGGCATCAGCAAATTGATTTTCTTCCCTAGGTAGATATGTGTATTATACCTTCTCTAACTGATCGGTAAGAGTTTCCAGATAGGTTTGGTAAGGGGCTAGACTTTCGCTCCTTACTTTCCACCTTTTAGATATCTGATTGATAATCAAAGAAGAGTCTCCGAATATCCTTAACTTTTTTACTCCCAATGACAAAGCCGTTTCAAGGCCTACCACGCATGCTTCATATTCAGCAGCATTGTTGGTAACGTCGAAATCAAGCTTTACGGAGATTGGAACATGCTCTTCTTTAGGTGATACTGGTAATACTCCAACGCCACATCCCTTTTGGTTCGAGGCTCCGTCGAAGTATAAGGTCCAAGTATCGTCTTCAGTAACCATTAGGTCTTCGTCTGGAAATTCATTGTCTTCTATTGGCGTCGAGTCTTCTATTGGGAAGTCTGCTAGAAAGTCTGACACCACGGATCCTTTAATAGCTTTTTGTGGCATGAACCTTACATCAAACTGGGCTAGATTGACTATCCATCTCGATATGCGTCCATTGAGTGTAGATTTCTCGAATAGATACTTGAGTGGATCTAATCGGGAGACTACGAAGACGGTGTGCACTAGCATGTAATGTCTTAACTTGGTTATGGCCCACACCAAGGCGAGGCACAACTTCTCAAGTGGTGTATAGCGTGTTTCGTATTCGAGCATCTTCTTGCTTAGATAGTAGATTGCATTCTCTTTGCCTTCTACTTCTTGTGCTGGCAGAGCTCCCATTGTCTCTTTGGTAACCGTCAAATATAACCTAAGAGGTATCCCGGGAAGTGCTGGTGCTAATACGGGAGGATTTGCGAGATAGGCTTTGATCTTTTCAAAGCCTTTTTGACACTCGTCATCCCACATCACTGGTACATTCTTCTTGAGGTTTTTGAAGATTGGTTCACATATTGTCGTCAATTTTGATATGAACCTACTTATGTATTGCAACCGGCCAATAAATCCTCGAATCTGTTTCTCAGTCTTGGGCGGTGGCATTGACATGATTGCTTTGATCTTGGTTGGGTCTACCTCTATTCCTCTAGAGCTTATGACATAACCCTAAAGCTTGCCTAAGGTGACTCCAAAAGCGCACTTAAATGGATTCAACCTCATATTATATTTCCTTAGCCTTTTGAAAAATTTCCTTAAGGCTACTTGATGGCCTGGACGGTCTTTTGATTTTACAATCATGTCGTCGACATATACCTCGACTTCTTTATGCATCATGTCATGGAGTAAGGCAGTTGCTGCACGTTGGTAAGTAGCACCCGCGTTTTTCAACCCGAATGGCATTACCGTGTAGCAGTAAGTGCCCCATGGTGTTATAAAAGTTGTTTTCTCCATGTCTTCTTCTGCCATGAGAATCAGGTTGTAACCTGCGTACCCATCCATGAATGAGAGGAGCGCGTGATTTGCCGTGTTGTCCACCAGAATATCGATGTGTGGCAAAGGGAAGTCGTCCTTTGGACTTGCCTTATTTAGATCTCGATAGTCGACACACATTCTTACCCTTCCGTCTTTCTTCGGAACTGGGACGACGTTGGCGACGCATTCGGGGTATTTGGATACCTTGATGAAACCAGCAGTTATTTGTTTTTGAACTTCTTCTTTTATTTTAAGAGCTACATCGGGTTTCATTCGACGTAACTTTTGTTTTACGGGTTTCATTCCTGGAATTAGTGGTATAGTGTGTTGAGCTATTTCTCTATTAATTCCTGGCATATCTTCGTATGACCAAGCAAATACATCGATAAATTCTTTAAGTAAGTTAATTAAATCGGTTCTTTCTTGTATATTCAGTGTTAATCCGATTTTAACTTTTCTTTTATGGGCTGAATCATTTGAGATATCAACCGTTTCAGTTTCTTCAATTACCGGTGTTTTCTTTTCGAGTGTTTCCATTGCTTTAATAATTTCTTTGTCTTTTTCATTGTTAGTTAAGCAATGCTCGTCATCTTGGGTTAGAGAAGAACACGAGAAATAAGGGGAAGAAGAAATATTATTATACTCTGAGATCATTACATCAAAGAGTGATATGTCCTTAGGGACTTGATCACTAACTATTCTAGGAGAAGAAATAGGAGGGGGAGGTGCTACTACTAAAGACTTAGAAGAATCTAGGGGGAGAGACTCCGACTCTGACTCTGACTCATACGACTCTTCAAACATTAGTCCTTGCCCTGTCGTGATGGATATCTTCCTTCCACTTGGAGTAGTCAATTTGATAGTCCTGCACCACCCTTGTAGTGATCCTTCAGCTGGAGTGATTAGCTTCGAGGGATCGAAGCTTTCGCTTTGTAGGATTGTTTGAATGAGCGAGGAGTTATCTTCTCTGTATGTTGGCTCATTCTTTTCTCGCCCAAACAGTAATCCCATAACGTTAAAGTCAAAGCATGGGGTGCTTTCTCCTTGTGGACAGAAGTTGGGATTCCATCAGTGAAGTAGCAATCCAAGAAAATTTCAAATCCCGGTTGTCTTATGCCGTTTACAACAAATGGCTCGGGAAATTCATGGCATGGATAGTCCTCTCCTTCTTTTATAAATTGACCATTAAGCATAAGAGGGTACTGATCCATTGGGATTGCTTTCTTTTGAGTGCGAGCGTCTCTACGTGCCTTTGACTTTTCCTGGGCTCGCTTGAGATCTTTCTGAGTCGGTTCGAAACCAAGTCCGAAAGTGTCTAACTTAGGGAGGCCAGGTGACTCCAGCGATTTTGCCATTCCTTTCTTCTTTCCTAGGGTCATTCCAGGAAAATGTCCTTGTTTCTTCAGCATGGCATTTACAATCATGTTGGAATGGGGGTCGTGGCAAAGAGGGGTCCTTTTATCCTCCTGGATTAAGGAGACTTCTTCGTTAGAGCCCCATAAATCTTCATCATCCTCTTCATGCTCCACATTAATGATTGGATTCTTTATAGATTTGATCCTCATAGGCGAAGCATCGATGGTGATAGGAATTCCCCCAACTCTAGCTTTTACTTGTTGGTGGAGAGATGAAGGGACGTCCTTTAGGTCATGAAGCCAAGGGCGCCCCAACAACAAATTGAACGAAGCTTTAATGTCTACTACTTGGAAAGTAATAGCATGTTCTATTGCTCCCGCCGTTACATTCAGAGTAATTTTGCCGAGAGCTTGACGACGAGTGTTGTCATAGGCCCTTATTCCTTGTGTAGACGGAGTTAAATCTTCGTCCCTTATGCCTAGCATCCTCGCAGTTCTAAGTGGACAGACGTTGATGGCCGATCCATTGTCTACAAGAGTCATAGGAACATTCATCCTCTTGCAAACTACTGTGAGGTTTAATGCCTTGTAGTGTTTGTCACCTTCTGGGGGTAAATCCTTATCAGAAAAGGTGATCAAATTAATTGGACTAGGAAGATCACTTGTGAGGAAGTTGGCTAATCCCTCAGGGGTAGTGTCAGAATCTATCCCAATTTTGTCCAAGGCATTCATTACAGCCAACCTATGTTCTCGAGACGTTGCCAAGATTTTCCATATATTCATCTCAACTTTTGTCTTCTTAAACTGCTTAACAATAACATTGTCTTCAATGATAGGTATGGGAACTTGTTGTGTGGCTGGCATAGGTTGTGTTGAAACGGGAGGTTGCATTCTCCCGGATCTTGTGAGGACGTCTATCGATGAGTCTTCTTCAGCCCAAAAGTCATCTGTGGCGTATGACACGGAGGGTGTCGATCCTATTATGTCTTTTAGATAGACATCTTCTTCATCACTGTCCCAGCCTCCATTGATGGTTACATCGTCTTCTTGTTGCACTCGGACTAGTTTCTTTTCATCAATCATTTTCTGAACCAAATCTTTGAATTTGAAACAGTTTTCGATAGTGTGACTCCCTGATTGATGATACTGAAAGTAATACCTATCTGTCTTTTTCAATGATTCGAATGGTCTCGGTTCGAGAGGTTTGATCTCTCCACTCTCGGAGAGCATTTCGAACATTTGTGCATATGGGATCCCAATTGGAGTGTAGATTCTATTACTCTTCTTGGATTTTTCAGTGACTTGTAAGGAAAAACGCTTTGCTTCATAAGTTGTTCCCTTGCTAGCTAGAGGTAATGAGATCTTATTAGCTTCCACAAGATCTTCGATGAAATTTTGAAACCTGTAGCATTCAATTGTGGTATGACTGTTTCCTTGATGGTACTTGCAGTAGGATTTGGGATCCCACCTTGGGGATCGCTTTTCTGGTGTTGGATCCTCTGTTGGACCAATAGGTTTGATTAGTCCTTGATCATAGAGATTATCAAAAGTAGCTTCATAGGTCATTCCTATGGGTGTGAATTCTCTTTTAGGTTTATCTTTCAGAAGTGGAACCACGTCATATTTCTCTTGGGGTTCCTTTATAGCTTTGAGAGCTTCACGTAGTAAATGCGATACCTCCATCATAGACAGTGTGAGAAATTGTATAGCTTCCTTACTTGCCGGTTCTGGAAGGTTATCCTTGACATCGAAGAAGGTTTCCTCCTCCTTTTTCTAGGGCATAGATTTCTTCGAGAGGTCTAATGAGAGACGAGGGGTCAACCTCGTTTTCTTCATCAGAAATAGCCAAGGCATGAGCGAGAGGTGCATTATCAATGCTTGGCTTCTTACTGGCAGGGGGCAACGGCAGCTTGTTGTTGTCGATTAAGTCTTGGATAGCTTCCTTAAGCTTCCAACAGTTTTCGGTGAGATGGCCCCTACCTTGGTGATACTTACAGTGTGCATTGGGGTTCCAATTAGCCGACCTCTTTTCGACTGGTGGGTCCCCAAACGGTCCAATAGGAGTTATGAGACCTTTTTCCTTTAATCGATCAAATGCGGTGTCATAACTCATGCCAATAGGAGTAAAGTTCCTCCTAAATGGTTTCTTTTGTCCTTGATTGTTCATAGCAAGGACTTCACCTAAATTAAAAGTGCTAACATGGTTTGAGTTGGTGGTTTTGGAAGAAGAAGGATTGTCGTTCTTCTTTCCTTTCCAGCCACTATTGGAGTTATTGTTGGCAGCTTTTAACTTAGCCAGGTCGTCTTCAATATTGATTCCAATGTCATAGACGGCCTTGAAGGTATGGAGATTATTTTGATACTTGAGATGCTTGGAATATTTTTCCTGAAGATTTTTTATGAACAATCTTACAGACTCTTTTTTACTTGGCACCTCAATCATCTTGGCTGAGGTTTCTCTCCATTTGTTAAAGAAAGAGGTGAAGCCTTCGTTCTCTTTCTGTTTGAGGATTTCAAGTTCCCTATGGTCAGTCTCAACCTGAATGTTGCACTTGTACCTATCAACGAAAGCGTTTGCTATGGACTCCCAGGTAGAGGTCTTTTCTTTCTCAAGAAAAAAGAACCATTGTTGGCAAACGGTCTCGAGAGATAGTGAGAACAGAGAGGGGAAAACCTTCTTATCGATACCCTTAATACTCATTATTGTTTCGAATGCTCTTAAATGAAAATAAGGGTTATCAGTTGCTCTGAATTTTGGGATTTCGTTGGCATTGAACTTCTGCGGAAGAAGATCTTTGTCCACCGAGACCCCTTGTGATGTAAGCCCTTGAAACTTGTAGTCGCTAGACTGCTTGCTTAGACTCTCTTGCATGAGGTCCATCTGTTGTTGCTTCATGGGATCATCGATCTTGAGTGCTAGGAGCTTCAGTGTCTTAGTCACGGTAACCAGTTGGTTCCTAAGCTCGTTGACTTCTTCTTGTGTTGCCATTATGGTCTTAGATTTCCTCTTACGAGCTATGGGTTTGTCGAAAAGTTGGACTTGTACGAAAAGGTTGTCTTTAATTAACCGTCCTTCCTTCCTTGACCACACGCTGTAAATTAAACCATTTTGCGTTTTAATTACTTGACTCGAATCAACTTGACTTTACGGTTTATTTTAAGGTGGAAAAAATAAAAAATAGGTGCATATTTTTGGCAAAAATAATGTATATATTTTTAGGGAACTAAGTATAGTTTTTAAATTGGAGGATTAATATCCGACTTACCCCCTAAAAAAATGACGAAAAAAACTCGCACACAAGACTCTCTTAAACATGGTCAAAGTATGTGTATTGGTGTGTGCGTTGAGTGTAAGTGACATGCTTGGACTTTTGTGTAAGACCATGGGACTTGGTGCTTAAACTCGATTAACGACTCAAACAAGTACTATTGACAGCGAAAATTAACCGAATTAATTAGCAAATTGGTTAATTAGACACTAGGTGATGACTCGACCAATAATCCGAACTGTCGACCAAACAACAGAACTGGCGTCACAATGTGCAGCTTGGCGCCAATATCTATCGCCAGGCGCCACACTCCACAGTGTGGCGCTACAGCTCAGACTTTGGCGCCAATATTGGAGCTTCGGTCTGGGACTGTTTTCGGTGTTATTAATCAACCGGGGTATGCCTAAAGTCGTACAAGGTCAATTCCGATTAAAATATTAGACTTTATTGGCTCAAATTAATTAATTAATTAATTAGTCAAAGTTCTTTAAGTCATTAATTTTATTTAATCTCAACACAAGTCAAACAAACGGTTAAGAGAAACATAGAATATATGCACAACAAATAATGCACAATTAGTCAAGTAGGCACAATATGATGCAATGAGTTCGCAACCTAACCATGGCTCTAGTTCTCTAAAGTTCGGGATATGGTTTAGTCAATAGAGGGTCCATGGTTAATTTTCCGGATGCACCGCGCGGAAGCCTAACCGTGGAGGGTTGGCGCGAGTGGATGGGACACCGCGAGTTTTAGAAAAACTCGCTTCCATGGTTTGGTGAATTCAACATCTCGGATGTACCCTTTGTTGCACAGAGCGTTCAATCGGGTAGATGGAGCATGAATTCCCATAGGGTTATGTCCATATGTAGAACACATATGGGTTTCAGAAAAGTGAGAAAAAATTCAATCAGGAAGTAGGATCGAGCAAACAATACGAAAAACCGATTGAAATTAGAACGCATATTTCTGGCTCGGTATTAGGGGAAGTTGGCGCCAACAAACAGAGACTGGCGCCAGCTTTTAGCTGTAGCGCCTGGCGCCAATGCTGGCGTCTGGCGCTACGGTTAAAATACTGGCGCCAATGCTCTGGCCCCTGGCGCTACTTCCCACATGCCTCAGCAGCTTTCTGTGCTCGATAAAATTTTCCAGTTTCGCGCAGTGTTATTTCGGTCCCAGTTGTGAAAGATATTTTTCAAATTTCCTACGTGTAAAATCCTATGTTTTAACTCATTACGGATGGTCTTTCCAATGAGATCTTTTTTTATGCATATGACAATAATGTTAATCAAAATTACGCACATGAAATACTTAGAACGTTTCGAGTCTCATCCACTCATTCTAAATCATTGCCGAAACAAATTCAGGAATTAAAATAGAAATCCTCCCCAGCAGAGTCGCCAAAAACTGTAGGGAATAAATTCAAGCGTTAACCCCCTAGCTTGAACCCCACTGTGATCATACACTAAAGTACGGGGCGTCCAAAAGGGAAGAAGATAGAGCAAAAGAGTCGCCAACAAGTTTTAGGAACTTGTAAACCGTTCACAGGGTGAAGGTTACACCCCTTAACGATCCAAGAGATCGTCAACTCCATAAGGTCTAGAACCAAATAAGGGTTCGGGGATGAAGGTACAAATCCAACCTAAAAGAGTTGAACCTTCCCTAATAATAGGCCTCTACTTTGTTCAGATCATATTCATGTGCGCTTTTTGATTAACATGCAATCAATAAGATTAACCCTAAACATGTTTATCTATGTTGGTTGAATATTAATGCACAAACAAAATATTATTGGCGATCACTTGAATTATAATCAAATTAACCCTAACAAGATTATTAAATTCTCTTATTAAGCGTGATTACAAGTACCAATTCCCTTTAAACATGCATAAAAGGCGTGATCTAGCAATAACAATAAATATCAAGCAACATAATAAATAATCATCATAAAATTATAAACATAATAAAAATAAATTATAATTAAAACAATCATATTAATCATAATAATAATCATATTAAAATAATAATAATGATAATAATATTCATAATCATCATAATAATCATCATAATGTTTATGTTAATATTAAAGCATAATAATAGCAAGATCCTAGGCATGATACTAACAAGATTAATAACAAACCCTAGCATGTCACTAAGCATTAAAAATCAAATATTTAACCCTAACATGATATTACAATCATAAATATTAGGAAGAACATAAAAGGCATCGCAACAATCATATTTGATATTAAAATTACCCTAGACATGATACTAGGAATCAAAATAACAAGTTAAACATGATATCTACATCATAACATCAATAAATCAATTAAAGTACTTACTTTGATGCCTCGTACCTCTTTCTAATAACAAAATACACACCTTAGTAACTTCAAGGAAAATAATAAACAAAACAATTAAATTAAATAATTGAAATAGAGATTTGGGACCAAACCCTCAGAAATTTAACCTTTCACGTCTAGGGCGAAGGCAACTTCGAATATGGCTAGGTGTTTCTAGTTCTTGTGAATGCGGAATTTTGTATGTAAAAAGCGAGTTTAGAAAAAGGGAGAGAAAGGAAGATGGTGAATGATTAAAGAGAATGAAAAGTGGTTGTAGGTGAATGAAAATGAAGTTTTTAAAACGTTATTTATAGAGAAAATCAGCCAAAAAGATAAAATTAACAAAACAGAGCATTTCGTGTCCTTTTTCTAAAAACGTTTAGAGCATTGGCCCTCGTTTTTATTCATTCACAATCATCAACAATCTCTAATTCTCACTCTTTAAAGCTAGAAACTTACTCTCTCTCTCTCTATTCTTTTTAACTTCCCCTCTTAAAAAATTCCAAATTCACAAGTTCTAGACACACCTATCCAAGTTCGAAGTTGCCTTCGCCCTTGTAGACACCTAAAAATGTCTCCCCAAAACCAAACTCGATGATGAACAACCTTTCACTGCCATTATTGGTCGGGTTTAGTACTTAATCTTTCAAATTCAAATCCATATTTTCATTTCATAAACCAACCCAATTCCTAGTCCATTTCCCCAAAACTTCACTTATTTTCCTCTTTTCGTGCCTTTAAACCCAAAATAACTCATTTCGTGTCCTTTAAAATCATTCATTTCGTGTCTTTTTTCTAAAAACGTTTAGTTTAGTTTATTTTGGTCTATAATCTGGGCTCAATAATTAAATAGTTGCACGGGGCTAGAAAAGTTCTTTCCAACTATATATTATAAGCCCAAATCCGAGTTATAACGAATAAGTTATGACCAAAATATTAAACTGAGCCCAAACCGAACCTAAGCCCACCTTACCTACGACCCAATGATCATGTGGAAGGTCCAAATTAATCAATTTCATTCCTAAAACAATTAGGATTAATTGGAAGCTTATATAATTTTCTAAAAGATCTTAATTATCCTTTTGAAAAGATAAGATTAAAGAGTTTGGAATTGAATAAAACTTTTCTTTTTGAAATCCTATTTCTATCCGAATTGAAAGGCGTTCAAAGATAGACAGATATGATTTTAGTGCCTCATATTTTTTATCTAAATTTTATATGATTGGATATCCCTTGAAATTATCTTTCCAATGATACATTATAATATCAATTCCGAGCTATAACGGAAAAGATATGAATAAAATATCAAAATCTATCCAAAACTGACACCGTCTCACTATTTCGGCCATATCTTTTGTTCTACAAAATATTTTAATCCTATTTTAATTGGGTTAGAAATTATACTTCAAGAGCTTTCCAACGATATCTTATTTATCTTATTCCGATTTCTGGATCAAAAGATATGATAAAAACAAAAACCGCAAAAATTGTTGTCTATCGAGTTTTATTCCGATTTAATTCGGATCTTATCCTAATTCTTCGACCCTTCTTTTTTCTCTATAAATAGAGGTCATATCTCCCATTTTTCAAGGATCAACAAGATTGATCATCAAATAATCCTCTTCTCCCTCTTTAGCCTAAATACTAGACATCCTATTCTCTAAAAATACTTCCCTTAAGTACTCCAAGGAGTTCATACTTAACCCTAAGTTCTATACTTAAACCAAGGCGTGAAAGGTAGAACTAACTGAGGTTTTGGACCAAATCAACTCTACTTTTTATTTAATTTAATTGTTTTAATTTGATTTATATTTTTATTGAAGTAACTAACAGTTTATACATGATGTAGCAATTCAAGGAAATGCGGAAAGTGAGTAGTTAATCAGTTAATTACTCTTATTTTTATTCTTGTTGCTAGTATCATGATTAGGTTTATTATTTATATTTTATTTGACTAACCATTTACAGTTGAATTGCTCCCAATATTAATGTTGATTCTATTATTTTTTTTATGATCACCATATTGCATGTTTAAAGGGAATATGTAATTGAAAATCACGCCCAATAAGATAATTTGGACAACCGGTTTAGGTTCCTTTTTAATCTTGTTATTTAATCAAGTGATCACTATATTTTATAATTATATGTTTCATTATTAATGTTGATTCTATTTTTTAATCTTGTTATTTAATCAAGTGATCACTATATTTTCATTTCATAAACCAACCCAATTCCTAGCCCATTTCCCAAAACCTTCACTTACTTTCTTCTTTGTTAGGAAATAAGGGTGTAATTGTTTTTGATTACTGTGGAACAATTCAATGAAATTAAGGACGAGAAAAACAATAAAGAAGATATACAAAGAACACAAGGATTTACGCGGTTCGGTCAAAATAGACTTACATCCACGGGTGGGGGATTCGAGAACTTCTTCACTATAATGGAGAAAGAAACAAGAGAATAATACAAGGAGTCTTAAATCTAATGGCTCAAAATGTATGATCTAATTTATCAACTAAAGGGTCCTTTTATAACACAAGGAAACCCTAATAAAACCCTAAGATTGTTCCCCAAGTATTACTCAAATAGCCGTCATAGAAAAGATATAATTTTAGGAAATATTCCATAAATTATCCTAGAATAAACCTAACTATTGAGCTATAGCTCGGTAGCTAGTTCATGCCTGCCGCAAGTCCTCATAGGGCCGAGCTATAGCTCACTCGCATAGAGCTATAGCTCGCAGCCTCGTTACAAATTTCCAGTTTCGTCAGGTTTTTGTAAAACGATCATAACTTTTTCGTTTCTTATCAGAATTAGGCATATGACCTATCGTTGGAAAGATCTTGAACCAAGATATCACCTCCAACTTGAATCACTTCAAAATCAGTTGTAGTTTGAGAGATATAAGCGTTCAAAGTCAGACCTGCTAGATTTCGAGTCACAATTTAACAATCTCCACCTTGACTTGAAATCGACCAAAAAACAAGGTAACTCCACCTTGAACCAAAAACCAAGAAGTAATGCTCATAATAAAACATAAAACCTCCACCTTAAACAAAATTCCATAAGCCTACTCACAGTAGGCTAACACTAAACAGACATCTTCCATAACTTGTGAACCGGTGCGTCTCCGAACACAAAATTTCGTACACAAAACTGTCACATGGCCTAGATTGAGAGTTTAATGTCCCGACGCCAAGCATGCTTATCAAAATTGACCAAACTCTCTTCAAACACTTCTTCATCTCAAAAAAATCAAACTAAAATAACTTTAGCAATTCTAGAAAAATAAAAATTACATCAAGAATTTCTAAATTGCAATTGTACTTAGTAAATCACAAAAGTACCAAAATTGAGATAAGAGTAGCATAACTAGAACAAAATCTAATGCATAACAAAGATTGCTACTTTATTACAAACGAAAATAAAAAACAATCTATCATAGACTCCATACCAAAAACCCACACGATTTCTCGTTTTATCAAGAGATCTCAAAGGGGAACTTATCATGAAGAGATCGTAGAAACCGCAATCCCAAAGCTCGTAACCCTAAAGTGCATAATCATCATCATCGTTGGTGTTGGCCATATTTGCGGATTTTTCCTCATTAGACTTCTCCTCATTCTTCTTCTTTCATTTCCAACACTCGGCTTTGATATGACCCTTCACATGACAATAGTTACAAACTTTTCCTTTACCAAAATTCTTATTACCACCATGAGCAACTAAAGCATTATTTTGAGTCAGATTATTATATTTATTAACCAATTTATTGTCAATTAAATCTCTTTGAGTTAAGGTATCCTTAACATCCTCCAAACTCAAATCATCTCTACCATACAATAAAGTATCTCAAAAATGCTTATACGTAGGCAGTAAAGAACACAACAACCTAATAGCCATATCGTCATCATCGATCTCAACATCGATGTTTTGCAAATCCATAATAATAGAGAAGAATTCATCTAAATAAGACTTAAGCGGTTTACCTTCTTCTAGACGAAGATCATGAAGTCTAGATTTGAGTAGTAGACGGTTGATCACGCTCTTTGTCATATAAAGTGACTCTAACTTCAACCACAAACCCGCAGAAGTCGTCTCCTTGGCAACCTCTCTCAAAACATCATCGGGGAGACATAATTGAATTGCCGAAAGAGCCTTCAAATCGATCTCCTCCCACGTATCCACCGTCATGCCCAAAGGCTTGTTGGATACACCTTTAAGAGCCTTATGACAGCCACTTTGAACGAAGATGGCTTTCATCTTCAATTGCCATAGGCCAAAGTTCACTTGCCTATAGAATTTCTCAATATCAAATTTCATTGGCATAATTTAATCAAACTAAGCTATATACACCTAAACCTTAAGACCTTAAAACCTTGGCTCTAGATACCACTTGTTAGGAAATAAGGGTATAATTGTGTTTGATTAATGCGGAACAAGTCAATGAAATAAAGGACGAGAAAAATAATAAAGAAGATATACAAATAACACAAGGATTTACGTGGTTCGGTCAAAATAGACCTACATCCACGGGTGGGGGATTCGAGAACTTCTTCACTATAATGGAGAAAGAAACAAGAGAATAATACAGGGAGTCTTAAATCTAATGGCTCAAAAGGTATGATCTATCAACTAAAGGGTCCTTTTATAACACAAGGAAACCCTAATAAAACCCTAAGATTGTTCCCCAAGTATTACTCAAATAGCCGTCATAGAAAAGATATAATTTTAGGAAATATTCCATAAATTATCCTATAATAACCTAACTATCGAGCTATAGCTCGGTAGCTAGTTTATGCCTGCCGCAATTCCGCATAGGGCCGAGCTATAGCTCACTCGCATAGAGCTATAGCTCGCAGCCTCGTTGCAAATTTCCAGCTTCGTCGGGTTTTTGTAAAACGGTCATAACTTTCTCGTTTCTAATCAGAATTGGGCATATGACCTATCGTTGGAAAGATCTTGAACCAAGCTATACCCTCCAACTTGAATCACCTCAAAATCAGTTGTACTTTGAGAGATATAAGCATTCAAAGTCAGCCCTACTAGATTTTGAGTCACAATTTAACACTCTTTTCGTGCCTTTAGACCCAAAATAATTCATTTCGCGTCCTTTAAAATCATTCATTTCGTGTCCTTTTTATAAAAACGTTTAGTTTAGTTTATTTTGGTCCATAATCAGGGTCCAATAATTAAATAGTTGGATGGGGCTTGAAAACATCTTTCCAACAATATATTATAAGCCCAAATCCGAGTTATTACGAATAAGTTATGACCAAAATATTAAACTGAGCCCAAACCGAACCTAAGCCCACCTTACCTACAACCCAATGATCATGTGGATGGTCCAAATTAATCAATAATATTCCTAAATCAATTAGGATTAATTGTAAGCTTCTATAAGTTTCTTAATGATCTTAATTATCCTTTTTGAAAAGATAATATTAAAGAGTTTGAAATTGAATAAAACTTTTCTTTTTGAAAATCCTATTTCTATCCGAATTGAAAGACGTTCAAAGATAGAAAGATATGATTTTCGTGCCTCATATTTTTTATCCTAATTTTATATGGTTGGATATCCCTTGAAATTATCTTTCCAATGATATATTATAATATCAATTCCGAACTATAACGGAAAAGATATGAATAAAATATCAAACTCTATCCAAAACTGACACCGTCTCACTATTTCGGCCATATCTTTTATTCTACAAAATATTTTAATCTTATTTTAATTAGGTTAGAAAGTAGACTGCAAGAGATTTTCAACGATATCTTACTTATCTTATTCCGATTTCTGTATCAAAAAATATGATAAAAACAAAAACCGCAAAAACTGTTGTTTATCGAGTTTTATTCCGATTTAATTCGGATCTTATCCTAATTCTTCGATCCTTCTTTTTTCTCTATAAATAGAGGTCATATCTCCCCTTTTTAAAGGATCAACAAGCTTGATCATCAAATAATCCTCTTCTCCCTCTTTAGCCTAAATACTAGCCATCTTATTCTCTAAAAATACTTCCCTTAAGCACTCCAAGGAGTTCATACTTAACCCTAAGTTCTATACTTAATCCAAGGCGTGAAAGGAAGAATTAATTGAGGGTTTGGACCAAATCAACTCTACTTTTTATTTAATTTAATTGTTTCAATTTGATTTATATTTTTATTAAAGTTACTAACAGTTTATTCATGATGTAGCAATTCAAGGAAATGCGGAAAGTGAGTAGTTAATCATTTAATTACTCTTATTTTTATTCTTGTTGCTAGTATCATGATTAGGTTTATTATTTATATTTGATTTGACTAACAATTTATTGTTGAATTGCTTCCAATATTAATGTTGATTCTATTATTTTTTTAATGATCACTATATTGCATGTTTAAAGGGAATATGTAATTGAAAATCACGCGTAATAAGATAATTTGGACAACCGGTTTAGGTTCCTTTTTAATTTTGTTATTTAATCAAGTGATCAAAATATTTTATAATTATATGTTGCATTAATATTCAACCAATTTATCTTAATAATAGTTTGGAGCAAATTGAATATTTTGTTTGCATGCCTATGAGATCGCAGGAATCACTTTTCACTATAAGAATCGAGTAGAGGCCAATACGGGCGAATGTGACTCCACGACTCACTTCGTACCATCATCCCCGATCCCCCTTTAGTGGTTCCAAATCATATGGAGTTAGTAATCTCATGGATTATGAAAGGGGTGTAACCTTCACGGGTCAATCGTTGTTGCCTGTCGTTGTCCCTTTATTCGTGGTTGCCTTTTATGATCTGTGAACGGTTTACAAGTTCCTTAAAAACTTGTTGGCGACTCCCTACTTTCCTTGTCCCTAATCGTGTTATGTCAATTCCCACTTCCTATGAGTGCCAAGCATATTCACACATGCTTTAACGTAGGCGCACTTCGAGCGTCGCCTACAGTCCTAGACGTGAAAGGTTGATAATATCTGAGGGTTTGGTCCCAAATCTCCATTTCAATTATTTAATTTAATTTTTTAGTTTAGTATTTTCCTTGAAGTTACTAACATGTGTATTTTGTTATTAGAAAGAGATACGAGGCTTCCAAGTAAGTAAATTATTATTATTTTGATATAGAAATCATGCTTTAATTATTTTATTTCCTAGTATCATGTTAGGATGTCTTTTGATTCCTAGTATCATGTTTAGGGTAAGAACTAAAATTTCTAATATTATGTATGTTTCTATGGGATGCTTCCTATTCTTTTAAATATCATGTTAGTATCGTGTTAGGGCTAAAGTTTTGATCTTTATTGCTTAGTGACATGCTAGTAGGAATGGAAACGGATCGGATTCGGGTCGGATGTGGCTAAATCCAAATCCGATCCGTTTAGTAAACGGACCCTGGACTCGGATCCGAATCCGAGTCCGAATCCGAAAAACCGAGTCCGAATCCGATCCGACTCGTAATTTTCGGATCCGAATCCGGTCTGTTTATACGGACCTTCGAAATGATCCTAATATTTTTTTTTTTGTAATATCACACCTATAATTGCTTGTATTGTCATACCAATTAAAGTATAAACATAACATATTTAAATTATAAACTAAGTTATATAACAAAATTTTGCTACAAAACAAGCAAATAATTTACCCAAGTTATAGAACATATGCTTGTATTCTCGTATTCGGACTCGGATCGGACTCCGTCGAGGGTCCAAGTCCGATCCACCTCCTTTTCGGATTCGGATCTATTTTATCGAATTCGGATTCGGACTAATTTTAAACGGATTTGAATCGGATCGGATTCGAATCGAACTCGGATTAAATTGCCATCCCTTCATGCTAGGGTTTGTTATTAATCTTGTTAATATCATACCAAGTATCTTGCTAATATTATTATGCTTTATTGAGAATATTTTGATGATTTATTTGTTGTTATATTATGTTGCTTGATTATTTATTGTTATTGCTTGATCACGCCTTTTATGCATGTTTGAAGGGAATTTGTACTTGCTTGTAATCATGCTTAAAAAGATAATTAATAATCTTGTTTAGGTTAATATGGTTATAATTCAAGTTATCGCCAATAATATATTTGTTTGTGCATCGATATTCAACCATTATAGATTAAACATGTTTAGGGTTAACCTATTGATTGTATGTTTGTCCGAAAGCACACATGAATATGAGAAGAATAAAGTAGAGGCATATTTTTAGGGCAGCTTCAATCTCTTATAGGTTGGATTTGTACCTTCTTCCCCGAATATCTAGTCATGGTTCCAGACCACTATGGAGTTAGCGATCTCATGGATCATGAAGGGGTGTAACCTTCACCCTGTGAACGGTTTACAAGTTCCTAAAACTTTTTGGCGACTCTTTTACTCTAGCTTCCTTCCCTTTAGACGCCACCATGCTTAAGCGTATGATCACAATGGGGCTCAAGTGTGGGATGCTTGAAATATTCCCTACAGCAGCCGACATAGAATGACCCCGAGATTGATCGATGAATGAAAGGACTTCATGAGCCAGAAGGCTATTATCTGACATAAGCCGGCCTGGAACAAAAGCATTCTGGCAATTGGAAATAAGAGATGGTAAGACATGTCGAAGTCGAGAAGAGAGACACTTGGCTATACATTTGTAGAATATACGATAGTGATTATGTAAAAAAAATAAAAACAAAAATGATATGTATAGTGATGAGGATACATAAATAAATAATTAAAGGGTTTCATTTTTATTTTTTATTTTTATTTTTTTAACCAAGCAAAAATCTATTAAGGCCCTGTTTAGTTTACCTTATATTTTTTTTATCTGAACTAATCTAATTTGATTTGATCTGATCTAATCTGAGTGTCTGAATTGACCAAACTTTGACTCTAATAAATAATTTGAAACTTTGACTTTAAACAATTTTTTTTTGGAGGAACCTTGCTAATATGTTTGATGTTTGGTCCTGCATTTCATTTTTTTTTTTTTTAATTTCCATAAATGTAAATCATTTTTATACATACCTAATTCTAATATTTATATAAGATGTAATACAATAGAAAATAAATTAAAAAAATAAATAAAAAATTTAAATCTAACCGTGTAAGTTAACCTAGTAAGTTTGAATAAGATACATTGGAAGAAAAAAAAAGTCAAATAAAACAAATGTAGACACCCATTTGTGTCTCCCCAAAACAAAACCCGGTGATGAGTACTTTTCACGTCGAATCATAATCGAATGAAGTGAAAGTGTGGAAAGTCTAGTGTTGCGGATAGTTTTAATTTCTTTTCTTTTCTCTCTGTTTTTTGAAAACCTATTTTGAGAAAAAAGCCAATCCAGTTTGGTTGGTCCATAATAAGGGTCCAATAATGGTGTAGTTGGATGGGGCTTGAAAAGAGTTTTCCAACGATATATTATTAGCCCAATTCCGATGAATAATGAGTAAGTTATGGCCAAATTACTAAACTGGACCCGGTTTGAGCCTTATATGCGGCCCAATGATCTAGAGGAGGGCCTAATATGTATTTATCATTCCTAATGCAATTAGGAAAGGTTTTAGTCTTCTAGATTCTTCTAGAAGGTTCTTTTCATTCCTAATTCAATTAGCATTGATAAATTAACTTTTGTTGACTTTTTAGAGTTTTAATCAGAATAAAAGAGTGTTTTTAAGGAAAATACGATTTTGCCCTCTGTATGGCCAAATTTTATCTTAATTTAGAAAACGCGTAAAAAAATTTGATTAGCGCCTAACGCCAGTCATTAGCGCCTGGCGCCTAGCGCTAGCGTTAAGCGCCTGGCGCTAATGTTCAGCGTTAGGCGCTAACTTTGTTTTTTCTCGTCGAAACTCTGATTTGTTTTTCTATCTTTTTGGCTGATTTTCTCTATAAATAGCCTCCTAAAAACTCTGTTTTCAATCATCTACAATCATCAATTCTCTAATTCTCTTCTCTCTCGAAGCTAAAGCTTATTCTCTCTCTCTTTTCTAAACCAACCTTTATACACAATTCCGCATTCACAATATCTAGACACACCTAGCCAAGTTCGAAGTTGCCTCCGCCCTAGACGTGAAAGGTTTTAATATTTCTGAGGGTTTGGTCCCAAATCTCTATTCCAATTATTTAATTTAATTGTTTGATTTTTTATTTTCCTTGAAGTTACTAACGTGTGTATTTTGTTATTAGAAAGAGGTACGAGGCATCCAAGTAAGTGCTTTAATTGATTTATTGATATTATGATATAGAAATCATGCTTAGATTGTTATTTTGATTCCTAGTATCATGTTTAGGATGTTCCTAGTATCATGTTAGGATGCTTTCTTTAGTATGATATTTAGGGTGATTTGCTTATATCAATTATGATTTCTATGATGCTTCCTATGTTCTTTCCTAATATTCATGTTAGTATCATGTTAGGGTTAAATATTTGATCTTTATTGTTTAGTGACATGCTAGGGTTTGTTATTAATCTTGTTAGTATCATGCCTAGGATCTTGCTATTAATATTATGCTTTAACATGATTATTTTTAATTATTATGATTATTATTATGTTGCTTGATATTTTTATTGTTATTGCTTGATAACGCCTTTTATGCATGTTTAAAGGGAATTTTTAATTGTAATCACGCTTAATAAGATAATTAATAATATTGTTTAGGGTTAATTTGATTATAATTCATCGCCAATAATAGATTTGTTTGTGCATTAATATTCAACCAACATAGATAAACAGGTTTAGGGTTAATCCTATTGATTGCATGTTAGTCAGAAAGCGCACATGAATACGATCAGAATAAAGTAGAGGCCTATTATTAGGGCAGGTTCAATCTCTTTTAGGTTGGATCTGTACCTTCATCCCCGAACTACCAGTCACGGTTCCAGACCTATTGGAGTTAACGATCTCCTGGATCGTTAAGGGGTGTAACCTTCACCTCGTGAACGGTTTACAAGTTCCTATCTTCTTTCCCTTTGGACGCTACCGTACTTAAGTGTATGATCACAGTGGGGTTCAAGCTAGGGATAACGCTTGAAATATTCCCTACAACAAAGTATTCACATTTTTAATAAGTATAAAATATACAATATTTCTTTATTATTTTGTTTTTACTACAACTTCTGCTGAACTCATTATTTAATTTATTCTACTCCCTCTATTTATGGAAAACGCAAACAAATAAAAAATAAAAAACAATATTATAAAGTCTTTTAATGTATGATTAGCACAAAAAACCTCATACAATTAAATTTCTCTAAGCATATTAATGATAATTTTAATCATTAATTAAGATTTTATGCATAATATAAAGTAAAAAATTGGTTCACTCCAAGACCAGTTTTTATAGGGTTTTGGACCAGACTGGATCAAAGACCGGAAAATAAAATTTCTCAACCTAGAGAATCGGTCCAGTCCGGTTAGGTCCGGTCCATTTTTTCGATCAGGACCGATTAATGAATTCCCCTCTAATATTTTATTAATTATCTCTCTTACTAACCCTACTTTTACAAGTATTTTTCTCTCTTACCAACATCACTTACACTAATTTAATTTTATTATTATTATTATTATTATTATTATTATTATTATTATTATTATTATTATTATTATTATTATTATTATTATTATTATTATTATTATTATTATTAACTCTATTATCTTATTAAAGCCTACAATCCTACCCTATATACTACCTCCGTTATTTTAGTTGACACATTTTGACTTTCGCACTATTCACACACTCCACTTTGACCGTATTTTGTGTGTTATGTGTAATGAAAAATATATTCATGTGGGATCTTGTTAGATTGCTCACGATATGTATATCAACTTTTTATAATTTTTGTTTCTCAATAATTAAAGATATTAATGGTTGAATTAGTGCATTGACAATTGTGACTAAAGAAACGTAGGAAGTATTTCTTAAACTATGTGCACTCCTTATCGTTGTGATTATTCCGAAATGAAGGGAGTATTAGATTAATGGTACTCCCTCCGTCCCTTAATACAAAGCATATTTTCGTTTTAGCGTAGGAATTGAGAAATTTGTAAATTTTGTAAAACTAATGATTAAAAGTACATATGTGCATGTGGGGTGAGAGAGATAGAGAGAAAGTTCTAAATTAGAGAGAAAGAGAGAAATATGTGGCTTGCTTTCTCATTCATCATTCATGAAATATATAGAGTTACAACCTTTAACCCTAGAATAAAGATAATTCTAGGAAAATATAAAGTTAACTAAAATATACATGAGATAATATTCTAGTAAATCAATTAATATCCCATAATATCTCAATACCCCCCCCCCCTGAAGTTGAGCATGCGGGTCATGAATGCCCAACTTAGAACGAAGATAATCGAACTCTGATTTGCCAAGAGCCTTTGTGAATATATCCGCAAGCTGAGACGAAGTCGAAACATGAGAAGGAGAAATCAACCCTTCGGTAATTGCATCACGAACAAAGTGGCAATCAACCTCAATATGCTTTGTTCGTTCATGAAACACGGGAAATTTAGCAAGATGAAGAGCCGGCTCATTGTCACAAAATAATTTGATTGCTTTCGGATGTTGCACACTGAGACTTAACAACAAAGCTTTGATCCACTTTAGATCACATGTAATTGCCAACATGGAACGGCATTCGGCTTCTGTAGAAGACGTTGACACTGTGGGTTGCTTCTTGGTTTTCCATGAAATGGGAGACTTACCAAGAAACACTAGCCAACCAAACAAAGAATGACGTGTTAGAGGACATGCACCCCAATCTGAGTCACACCAACCCTACGGATTCAAGTCACACTCAGAGCTCAATAAAATTTCCTATACCGGAGTGCCTTTCAAATAACAAACCACCCTTAATGCAGCATCCCAATGCTCACTATGAGATTCTTGCATAAAATGAGATAAAACATGAATCGAGTATGCTAAATCAGGACGAGTAACAGCAAGATAAATCAAACGGCCAACTAGTCGTCGATATGCCTCTAGATCAGAGAGAAGATCACCTGTAGAAAGACTCAACTTGTGGTTCTGCTCCATAGGAAAGCCACTAGGCTTTTCTCCCAAAAGACCTGCTTTAGAAATAATATCTAATGTATACGTTCGTTGGCACAAAAACAAAACCGCAGAGCTACGGGCTACTATACCTCAATACCCAAAAAATATTTTGAAGGACATTTCAAAGGACCAAGGTCCTTCATCTTGAAGCTAAGATAAGCCAGCGGAATCATTCCCAGAAATAATTAAATCCTAAACATAAACTATGACAGTAATCTGAACTTTGCCTGTAGCATATGTGAATAAAGAGTAATCAGAGTAAGATTGTATGAAACCATACTATTTTAAGGTTGTGGTAAGTTATGCAAACCAACATCGAGGAGCCTATTTCAAGCTATAGAGCGACTTTCGAAGTCTGCAAACCAAAGAAGAATCCGAGCTTTTAAAACCCGGAGGCAATTTCATGTAGACCTCCTCACCGAGATCACCATGTAAGAAGGCATTGTGTGTAATACCTCGTATTTTTATACGTGTTTTAATAAAAATAAGTATTTTAAGAAGTATTTAATTAAATTGAATTGTTTTATTTAAAGTATTTAAAGTATTTATTTTAAATAAGTTTGAAAATAATTTAAAAGAAAAATTGATTCTAATAATCCCACCTTTGACCAGTTCGCCGTTAATAATCCCACCTTTAGGGGGCATTCTCTTCCATTGGTCCCTGACCTATAAGTAACCGGTATAATGGGTTAACATGCCACATGTCAATTTTTGATTTGCCAAAATATATTTTTTTTTTTCATTTATTTTTTTTTACAAAAATTAAAACTTAAAATTTTCCCCTTTTCTTCTTCCTTATCCTTTTCCCTCCTTCCTCCATATTTTCCGGCTAGGCAGCCCACCACTCCCACTACAACCAACCACCCCCACCCCCAAAACACTAACCCAGCCACACCCATTCCTAAAACAGCCTACCCCAGCCACCCCCACCCCCACCCCCGAAACACCGTACCCCAACATATCCCCACCCCAAAACGATTCATTTTAGCCATCCCACACTCCCAAAACTCCCAACCCAAACCTTCCCTAATCCATGAAAAATGCCAGCCCATTCCTTCTCACCTTGAAACGCCCACCGACCACCACAATAAATGCGCATCTTGGATCTTCAAATTGGAGCATCAATTGAAGTAGTTGGTGTCAAATTGTGGGATTGGAGGCCATAATTATGCTTTTAGGTTGACGAATTGCTAATTGCAAGTGGTTTAATTTGGAGGTCGATTTGCTATCGATCGGTGGCAGATCGATTAGAGTGCAAGGACTGCAAGAAGGCTAAATTTCTCTTACACGGGTGTCAGGTGCTGCGTTGTTGGGTGATGATAGCTCGCTAATGAGAAGGTGCTGGTGGTGTGACTGCTTAGTAGTGAGCAGGGAACATCGAGGGCAAAGGGGTTGCATAGTAGTTGTTATTGTTGTTGTTGGTACCTTGTGGTTGGAAATGAAGTGGGGCTGGTGGTTAGGGAAAGAAGGCTTGGTGCATGGCCAAAATATTAAAAAATAATTAAATAAATAAAACAAAAACAAAAACAAAAACAAAAAACAAAAAATTACCCAAAGAACAGGTTACCGGTCTTAAGGGACCATTGGAAGAGAATACCCCCTAACGGTGGGATTATTAAATAACAATCAAAAGGTGGGATTATTAACGGCGAACCGATCGAAGGTGGGATTATTAGAATCAATTTTTTCTGATTAAAAAAGGAAAGTTTATTTAATTATTTAATTTAATTAAGTTGGGGTTTAATTTAAGGTTTTAATTTAGTAAAGTTTTTATTAGGGATGGGATTAGGAAAATTAAAAGAGGAAAGTTAGGGGAAAAGGGTTTATAGAGAAGGGGTATAAATATTCCACTTATGAGGCAAATCAACTTTGCAACTTGAGTGGAGAAAACCCAAGGTAAACTTCTCTCTCCTTTCTCCTTATTTTCTTTCTTTTTATTTCTCCTTTTTCCCCTTCCCCTTTTCTATTTTTTGGTTGTCCCCTTCATCACCACCGCCGACCACCGACAACAGGTGGTCGCCGGCAGCAGGAAGCCACCAGCGTTGGCAGCTGGCTTGGTGGCTGCCGTTGCTTTCTCTCTCCCTCTTTTTCGAACATATATATATATAAATAAATAAATTAAATCTTTAATGTTGAAAACTAATCTATGCTTAAATATAATTGTTAATTATGAGTTTTGGGATTTGATTTTGATGTTTGATTATAAGTATTATGTTAATTAATTTTCAGAATATGTTTTAAATTAAAAAGCCCCAATTTTTGAAACCCTAGGTTCTTGATTTGTAAATTATTGAAGGGTTAAGATGTATAATGGTTTAGTCCTTTGATTAAAGTGTTTTAAAGCTTAATTGCAGCAAGTTTTTATTAAAATATAGTGCTAGAATTTTTAGTAGAGCATTTAAAATCAAGTTTCTTTAAGGAATTTTAATTACCCATTAATTGGAATTAAAGTATGATGTTTTAAATATAATTTCAGCTTATTTTAATTAAATTATGAGGGGATTTATAATAGAATATATTGCTGAAAATTTGTGTAAAGTGGATTTTAATATTCTTCTATAATTTTAAATTGTAGGAGACTTTGAAGTGAGTGAAGTCATGGCGATTCTAAGATCGTATACAAGGTACGTTCGCGTACTTAGCATAATTATGTTAACATAATAGCATGCTAAATGTGTTTGATTGATTACAAGTAGTATCATGCTAGGTTTGGATTGGAAAATTGTGATTTGGATGTTCACTACTACAAAACACATGAATATAGAACGCCTGAAACAAGCCATATAGAACGCCTATCTGAGATAGGCGCTTCATATTCTAGGTATAAAGTAAATAAAAAAACAAGGAAAAGAGAACAGTCATCTTAGGATAGGCGCTCTGTAGCTGTATAAATAGAGAACGCCTACCACAGATAGGCGCTCTCTTTTCCTTACCTTTTTTTTTAAAAAATATTATTATTATTATTTAATTATAAATAATAATAATAATAAATAAATAAACAAAATACCACAACAATAACATTTTATTTAACAAAAAAATTAAAATACATGTATTTCAATTACAATAACTAAATTCGTTGAGGAAAAAAAAAGGAAAAAAAATACATTACAAGTTCTCTAATGCTATTGATTAATTATTTATACCGCTAACAACAATTGCGGCCTTGTGGGTTTAGAGAAGAAATCAATGCAAATTGTGTCAATGCCTGCGGTTGTTCAGCAAAATTTCACTCTAATATCTGTAAAAACATGAAAAACAACAAGTGATAAGACCTATATATTTGCATATTAACAACAAGAACAAATCATAGAATAATTTAAATCCAAATAGTATGTAGCAATGTAACATGCATATTAACCGGCCAAATGACGCTCAATAACTGAATAATCAACTTGAACATGTAACAAAAATCCATACATAAGCAACAAGAATAGATCCACAAACAAAAAGTAATAAAAGTGTAAAATCACCTCTAAAATACAAGTGTTGGTATTTCATATATGAAATGTTAAAACCCACAAAAATGATCAAACATCTCACTTAATCTAAATGAAAATCAGAAATTTTAAATTTTATATAATTGAAATTCAAAACCATTTCTAAAGTGAAAATCAGACAATTAAGATCTAAAAAATTACTAATTGAAAATTAAAACCAAATTTTAAAATTAAAATCAGAAATTTTAATTAGAATAAAATCAAAAGTTTGAATTAAAATAAAAAAAAAAAACTTGGGATCTAAATTATAGATAAAAATCGTCAGATGAACACCACCTAAAACACGAATTGATGAATGACGATGGCTAGCTTGAGAGGAAAGAGAAGGAACACCACCGTTTGCAGCCACCAGCCAACTCGGCAACGCCTAACACCAATTAACCCGCAAATACTTGCGCCCAAAATAGAGAGATATATATATTCAATGGTTCAATAGAACCAAGGGCGTCATTCACACAGCCTAGAAATACCACAATCAGACTTTTGCGGCCAAAGAACCTAAAAATCATCATGATCTTACTTTCGCAAAACAAACCACCCAAAAATCATCACGATTTGAATTTCGCAAACAAAAAACAAAAAACAAAAAAAAAAAAAAAAAAAAAAAACCACCATGATCGAACCTTTGAGCACCGCGCCACATCGGAGTTAGAGTTGGAAAGCAAGGAGTGATGGTGGTATAAAGGGTTGTTGTTGTGTGTGTGCGTGGTGGGGAGAGAAGTGACTGATAATTAAGGGTTGAAGTTAGAGGAGAGAGGGGTCAAGGTTAGAGGAGGGAATGAGGAGAGAGATGAGGGAAGTGGGAAGTGGCGGCTTAGGAAAGTATGAAGTAGGGTTAGAGTGGAATTGTGGAATACGAAGATTTTTTTTTCTCAATATATTATACTTATAGAACGGTTATCTATAAGGGGTGATCTATATCATATAGTGTTATATTTGGATATATCATATAGAGCTGTTAATTTAGACAGGCGCTCTATAGGTTTCAACCTACAGAACGCTTATCTTACATAGGCGCTTTGTATAATGCTAGAGATCGCCTGTGAAACTTAACAGTTATGTATTGTGTGTTGCTTATTCCACATTTTGTGGTAGTGGTTATTGGTGATTGGATTATGAAGCATGATTGATTTGTGATGGATTATTGATTGGAAATTGATAGCTTGGAATATTATTTATGAACCACATATTTATTTATGGCATGTTAGAGAGCATGTTTAATTAAACTAAATGTTTAATTTGGTTTGGAATATTGAAAAAGAATTTTATTATGGTTCATATAATTTTTATTGATGCTATAAGCATGAGAAAAGAGCTATATAAGTGTCTATGTACACGAGGAATAAATTAGATGTTGGTGTCTTAGTGCACTTAAGGTGTTTTTAACACCAAGGGATAGGATTTGTGGCGCTTTATGCGTTTAAGGTGTCATTGGCACCGAGGTAAAATTAAAAAGGATTCAACATTAAATTTTATGTGGTCACTAATTATTCAAGAATTAAATTGGTATATTTGATTGTTTGAATAATTATTATTGATTGAATGACTATGGTTTGAGAGTCATCACCAAGTTTAATAATCTGTAAATAACATAAAGTGAAAGAGATTACGCACCAAAACTCTTGGAACGTATACACCTTGAGTATGAACATATGGGGGGGAGTTATGTGACTTTATATTTGATCATAACTTCTACTGGAGTACAGGACGTTGTACATTCCTTTTATTATTATTATGCGCAGGAATTCCGCCACTTACGAGTGGTTATTGATGTTGGCACGGTTAGCTCCCGTGTCAGTAACCTCAAATTTATTTGGGGGAGGTTGAGTGAGAAACCCGTTCGATGAGTAGTCAACATTAAATAAATTATGTAGTGTCTAGTGAGAACTTTTATTGAATGTTGTATGCTTGAAAAACAGGTGCAATGAGGTAAGTTTTGTGTTGATAGGAAATCGTATGTTAGTGTGTTAATTACGCTTATGTACTTAGCTTTGCTGATTGTGTGTTTTGTGTATTTGTTGGCCTTGTCTTTATCTTGGCCCTATGATGACCCATTTTTAATGGAGAGTAGTGGAAACAAGTAGAGATAAGCTTTTCAGGTGATGAAGCATATTCATGAATGGGCATGAGTGAAGAGCGAATCATGCTAATTTCTATAAGTATACAATTGTGTTATTGCTTTATTTATTTATGACTTTCTTTATTATATGTGACTAACGAAAAGGGGTTTTGAATTTCGATTTTGTTTTAATAAGGGCCTACAATGGTTTCAAGTTGTAGGTTGACTTTATTTTACTTCGTTTGACTTTACTTTCGTTATTTGATTTTCAATGTTGACTTGGCTTGAATTGTTTTGAAATTAGTCTTCCGCTGTGTGTCTTTGATAGTTGCCTTAACCGTTATCACGGTGGCAGTAATGTATTAGATATTCCTATTTAAAGGTTTTAAACAGGGCAAACACAGGTATTTTAAAAGGAAGGAATTTCTAGGGTTTTACATTGTGCACATCCATTTGATGTAACTCCCAATTTATTGCAGCCGCAATAGCTATGACAGTGCGCACCGACGTCATTTTTGCAACCGGAGAAAAGGTGTCTTCATAATCTACCCCTGCTTTCTGATGATTTACAAACACTACCAAATGAGATTTGAGACGCTCTACATCTCCATTTGTGAAAAAAACTTGGTCTTGTAGACCCATTGACTGCCTAGAGCTCTTTTTCCAGGCGGAAGATGTTCCAATGTCCAAGTACCATTGTCTTCCAAAGCCCGAATTTTTTCCTACATAAACTTGCGCCATCCATCAAATTTCATCGCCTCTCTGAAAATTTTTGGATCTTTACTTTGAATAACTGCTGAAATAAATTTCCGATAATTCACAGAAAAATTATAACAATGTATATAGTGTACTAGGGGATACGGAGTACATACCTGAAGACTGATTGGATGATAGAGACGGACTTTTAGCAAACACAGTGTGAGTTACATAATCTCGAAGTAAAACTGAGGGAAATTTCACTCTGAAAACACGACTGATGCCCTGTAAAACTTGATGTACCATGGGGGAAAGCTGCTCGGACTGCCCAGCATTGGCAGCCTCAACCTCGACCTGCTCCTCTATGTGCTGCTGGACAGTGGCAGCGTGCTGCTGGACAGTGGCAGCGTGCTGCTGCTGTGTATGTGCTGGGCAGTGGCAGCTTGCTGATGCTCTGTATACTGCTGGGCAGGGAACTCCGCAGCCCCCCTTTGGCCAGCATCATCATGCCGCAAGGTGGGTGCGGAGTGGACTGTTTCCCCTCTGTTTCCCAAGTCACCGTCCCCATCATTACTCCAATCAAATGCAGCAAAATCAACATGAATGTCATCACTCGTATCACACAAATTTGTATCAATATTAACGGCTTTCGGGCTACCAAAAAATCGAGGCACTTACATTATTTTTTTGCTAATTCTGAGCTCAATTCGGATCCTTAAGGTCTATAATGACCCCTAAAACCTTAACCGAAGATTTTCGACATGTTAACCGATGAAAAAGTTAAATCGGACTGCAATTTATAATTTATACGAACTTTTGGCCTGTAATTTGCAATTTTTTATAAATGATTGCAATTTGCAAAATAGTAATTTTAAATGACTGCAATTTGCAAAAATTTTCATACAAATTTAATCATTTATTCTAAACTTATACCATTGCACAATATGCTTTATGAACAATGATATCAAATCATGACGTACTAGTAAGTAGCTAGTTTTGGTTTCCCCTACTCACCACTACCACAAATGAACTCATTTTCAATTTATATGTATTTTTTTTTTTAAAAGATTTACAGGGTCTATAACTCTTGGTGATCATGAACATGCACGTTCAATCTCCGAAGCCAAACCGAATGAAGTATCATATGAAAGAAATCATAGCGTTTAGGAGGAGAATGAACTTCAAAATGCCTCCTTACTTGAAGCACTCTTCGGTACATCTTCAAATATTTCTTTGTAGAAATGCTTGATAAGATTATCTTCAAGTTCGGAATGTCCTTCACCGAGACTTCAATTGAGAAGGACTTCCAATTCAACACATCACTAAATGGTGGTACGTAGTGATCCGATATAAGAACAGGCACACACCCGGTGTATATTGCCTCCACGATCCTAGGGCTCGCGACCTCATAACCACTAGGACAAATACAAAACTTGCTATTTTTTAGCATGTCATAGTAGGAAATTCCTTTTGGTAGGTAGTTGTATATTTTTAAGTCTTCGTCGTTGTTGTTTCCCCAATGCTCTAGGAGGATAGGCCTAATTGGTCCATGAAGTCCACCCGCGAAAAATCCTAAGATGGAGCGCCGTGAAGGGGATGGTCCTCCAACGAACCCTTGGATATCCCCTGTTCGAAGATTGATCTCAGGAAGGGATATATCTTTCCGAGGCTTGAACCCTTCGGAGGTATTAGCATTGCATAGGACTCGAATTGAGTTCTTGCTTAGGTAAGGTTCTGAATGTGATGCTTCTGGCCCCTTCATCAAAAACAAAAAATGAAAAAAAGGCGGCATTTTTAGCTAAATTCATAAAAAGGCATCAAAAATTGATTAACACTGCTATGTTGTAACATTATGTAGATCATCAATTTGATACGTACCCAGTCATGGCAAGAGAGCATAAAATGATCAGCTCCAAGGCTACGATTCCAATAAAGATACTTGCTAGAAATGACACTAATATAATCTCTCACGGTGTGTTTAATGGGACCAAAGTCACGAGAGTCACGTAGATAAACATAATGAACCATCATAGTGACACTAAAGGGAAGGAAGAACACATGAGCCTTATCTTGGTTCTTAGTTCGGAATTGGTCATTGATCTCCATTAGGTGTATGAAGTTCCCTTCGGTTGAGTATATACTTTTACAAGGGCCGTTGTGGAACAATGGGGTTTCACCTTCCTCGTAAACAAAAACCTTGAATCGTTTCTCCATTTCCATGTAGCTCCTGCAATTATCGATCATATGCAAGCACCAAGCTTTAACACTTCCTATCACATAACTTTTCACGTACATACTACATACTACTCCGCTATTATTTTAATACATCTCTCTTTCCACTATGAACAAATGTTGTTTTCTATGTAAGACCCTGTTCACTTCATCTTAAAAAAAATAATATTACTACTAATTAAGTTCAGTTCAGTAAAAATAAGTTCAGTTATAAAATTCAGTTTTCTTAAAAAAGAATTATAATAGAAAATCAATAAAAATAATTTCAGTTCAACAAAAATAATTTCAATTCAGTAAATTTAACTTAAGTTCAGTAAAAATAATTTAAGTTCAACAAATATAATTTTGTTTCAGTAAAAATAATTTCATTTCATCAAAAATAAGGTGAAGTGAACTCAAATTATATGCTTAAAAGGGGAAATTGTGAATGGATATGTTGATCAAAGGAATTATGCAACTTAAAATACAATCAATTCTGAATTTACCAGGCCAAATCATGTAATTAAATCATTTTCTATAAAGAATCACGAATGATCAATGATCGTGCGTGCCAAAAAAAACTTTGGCACGTAAATAACAAGTTCAATTGTGTTAATTATCAAATAAACTAATCCTTTTCGCCCTCTTTTTTCAAGTACTCGAGTTCATCTTAATTAGCATTGCATCTCATATAAGGTAAATGTTAACACACTCATTTAGTGCAAAATATAGAAATCTGATTAAGCAAAAAAAAAAAGACCTTTGATTTCCATACATGTTTAATAAAGTTCAAATCTTGAAAGAATCAGTGACCACTAAAACAAATTAGCTAGGTAAAACAAACATTTAGACTTTCCAAAAGAAGAAACTTATAATAACTTTTTGTCCCTCAATTTCCAAATGGAGTAACTTTTTAAGTAAAAGTAGTATGTATTATTAAAGTTTGCTTATTATGCATGTACCTTAAATTAACATTAATCATACATATCCTGCCAAATGTATTTAATGAAATATAACCAACAACTCAGCAAGAGTAGCATTTACGTCTCAATCTTCAAGCCAAATTGAACATGCACTAAAATCGGCACTAGTACTAGGACATACACTTTTCTAAAGTATCATTTTCAGAAATTGTAACTCTAAATACTAAGGCGTCACATGAATCATGTGATGCGTTTTTATAATTAAAATAATTATATCCAATACGTCTATATAGATAATTTGAGTATAACATAACTAATAGCCTGGTATTTTAGTTAATCAAGTCGTAACAACATTTTCCGAATATCCTATAATGCCATTTATCTTACATACCTGTGGAAAGCATTGGAGTTCCAATACATTGGACCGACGGGCTTAAAATCGGGATCATCATACGTACGATTTGTAAACTTAGCTTCCTTGATTCCGGCCCGAGCCTTTTGAAGGCCGATTTCAAGCTTATCCAAATCAGTAACCACCTTCTCTAGTTCAACTTTCCTTATGGGAGGGGTATGTGTTTCATTTAAGGTAGTGACGATGATATCGGTTGAATTTGGAGTCATGTCCTTTAATGTCATTGAACTCCCGTTTGTCGCCTGTTGAACTCAGCTAAATTAGCCTTTTTGTGTAACAACATCACTTAACTTTTTTTTTTTTTTTTTTTTTTTTTTTGGTGAAGAAATCACTTAACCACATTTAGTAAAGTTATTCCCGTAGTCAAAAAATAAAATAAAAAATTCTAAAAAAAAATCAATTCACACTTCTCTACTAAATTTTAACATTAAAAAAATATCAAAATAAAAATAAAAACTTATCCACTCAATACTAATACTACCTCCATTATATATTTTTTACAATGAATAAACATTTTTCCTCTCTACTTTATATCAAATTGTTGCAAATAATATGTAACAGAGATAGTAATCGCTTTGATTTTGTAACGTGGTAACGTGTACTAGTACAGTAGTACTACTTCCCTTCTTAAAAGATGTTTACACTCTATATAATCCTTAAAAAGAACAACGGAGGTACAGTAGTAAATACATTTACATTATACTCCGTATTACAGAGTATCTTAAGATATCAATGCTACATTAAATATTGTGGTAAACGATTAATATAATGAGAAGAAATCTCTAGTAAGAACAATAGTTTTAAATATAAGTACTACCAGTACATTATTTTAAGTTGTGAAAGGTATATACTCTCAAATTACCATTAGTGATTAACCCAAATTTTGGTCCATCTTATTGTACCTACATAGATAAGGTTTCAAGCTATAGATAGTGCAAAATAATTTTAGTGCATAGACCTAATTACAAAGAAAAAATAGTATCAAAGAAGTACGGAGTATATTTAGATTGAAAGTATAATTATGAAGAACTTCAATATGTGCATTATTCAATTATGCCCTACGAATAAAAAATTTGTTTCAAGTAATCCATTCTCCTTTGTTCTTATTTGACATATTAATTTCGTTCCAACCCGAAGTAAAATACATGCACTCGTCAATACTACACTCAAGACTCAACACATTAATTAGTTCCAACCCAAAAAAAAAAAAAAAAAAAAAAAAAAAAAAAAAAAAAAAAAAAAAAACACCTACTTTTCTAGATTTTTTAGGACAAAAACACGGGAGAGAAATACAAGGGAAAGTAAATGGTTTTCTTGTTTTTGTAAATGTCTTCTAGACATTTGGGAAGGATGAAAACTTTCTTTAACACACTTCTTAGTAATCATTGAACAATATAAATGTGTGTGTGACCCGTAATTAAAACAAAACTCTTACTAAATTTTTTTTTAAAAAAATTAACATTAGGACACCAAAGTGAAATTATGTCAAATCTCCGAGCATCAAAGTGAAAATTTTCGTATACGACACCATGTCACTAATGCAAAAACATGTCACGAAAAACGACAGAGTACAAAAAATAAACGGAAAAAAAGAGAGAAAAAGTGATAAAAATTCTCACAAGTGCAAAAACAGATGAGCTATTAGCAGCTTGAATTGTTGCAACATGATCAGAAGGTGTTGATAAAACAGATTCCTCTGTTACAACACTAGCTTTCTCTGCTATTATTCCTTCTTCAATTTTCAACCTCAAATCTTCAGTTGAAACTTGGTGTTTCTCCCTTGAATTTACACCTGATGAAGTTTTCGATGGCGAAAACAAAGGGTTTGGATTTAGACCACCATTGAACGAAACAAACCCAAATAACAAAATCAATGGTAAAGTAAAGCAAACTATTACTTTCACTAATGGTGATGATAAATACAAATACCCCATTTTATTTTTGTTATTTTCTTCTAATTTAATCTCTTGTAATTGTTCTAAATTTGATCACTTAAAATTATATGATTATATCAACCTCAAAGTTTTTTTTGGTATGGTGCAACATGTTTAGTTGTTATATCTTTACACTGAAAAAAGGGGTTATTGTAAAAAGAAGGTGGTTTAGTATTTGGTAGTAGGAAGACAAAAGAAGTGAAAGGTTTAATGGTTTTATAATTAAAAAAAGTGGGTCAGAAATCAAGAGAAAGTGAACATCTGGTGATAAATAGTTGCACCTTCAATTCAACCAGCCAGGCGTCTAATTGAACAGACCTTGTTTTGGAATCAAGTACATGCAATATAAAGGAGAATGAAACCAAAAACAAGTTTAAAGCCAAATGTAAGGGTGGGGGTCAATGTGAGTGTGAACCTTTTTGTTTGACTGTTATTCCTTGCTACGTGACAAATCTGTTTTTTGGAGTTATTGATAGAGTTCAAATTGATTCGAGCTAAGAATACCCTGATCAAATTGGAAGTGATTGAAGGGGAACTATGTGGAGTATTCCCTTCATTTCAAATTAATTGCAGCATTTTTTTTCATTCGATGCAATATATATATATGACTTGAGCCACTATTACGTTCCATTTGACATCTCTAGTTTTTGGTAGACTTTGTTGTTAGGTATAGTAGTGTTTTTAATATAATGTGTCGATGTCATGCAATTATAATGATAATCGGGCTTTTTGGGCCATATTCGACGGGTCTTTAAATACCTAATTAAACATGTTAAAAAGTACTTGTCCATGATCAGGTTCGACTCTGGGACGATAAGTTATGCCCATAGCCCGCCCAAAATCGTGCTAGACCCAATTTCATCAATTCTACTTACAATAAGACCACTCTCATTCATGGGCAAATAAAAAAAATGACATTATCTCTCTACCCACTTTCTCACTCCTCTTTTCCACTTTTTTTCATGGACATTTTTTTTCTAAAACTTCTCACATTCATGGGCTAATAAAAAAAACCCACACCACTCTCTCTCCTATTTTTTCTCTCTCCTAAAATATTACTATCATTACATTATTTTTAATGTGTAGCTTTTTTTTTTTTTTTGCTGATTTGGTACCATGGCCCACACTACTGTAGCAATGAATGTTTGCCATTGCTATGGGCATTTGAGGATTTCCTCATGGGCATTTTTTCTAATGCTCATGAGTGGGAAGCCAAAATTTCATTTTTTTTCATTAAATTCTCCTCATGGGCAAAAAAATGCCCATGAGTGAGAGTGCTCTAAGGGTCAATAAATTTCAATTTTTATAAGTTCTTTAAATAAGCTTTATACTTACAATTAGAGGTGATCGGATATTTGGTGTTGCATATCGTGTCTAGCCCACATCTAATTTAGAGGTGATAAAAAATCGGGTCGGGTCGGGCCTTGACACAATTTCTCGTGCCCAAACCCGTAAAAAAAAGTAGCGGGCTTATCGGGCCAAAACGGGCTTATCGGGCTTTTTTGGGTCGGGTTTTGGCTTTTTTAACTAAAAATGCATTTTTATGCTTTGCCCAAACCCGCCCTATTTTCGGGCCGGGCCAATATTGATCACCTCTAATCTAATCCATAGCCTATTAAGCTTGTTGAATATTGTGTTGTAATGTGGTTACGTGAAAGCCAAATACTCCCTCTGTTTTTTTTTTTTTTTTAGCTATACTTGCTATTTTTGTCCATTTTTTTAAAAAACAAACTACACTTTCTCTTTAGGATACCTTTGCAATTTAATAATCTAAGCTAAGAGACACATGCAATGTGTGCGTGAACAATATAAAATCTATCATACTCGATTCTTCTTTTTTTTTTTTCCCGAAATGTTATCCTCCTTTTTTTTTTTTTGAAGAAAATGTTATCCTCCTTATTCTGATAAGATTAAAAAGATATAGTTAAAAATTGTTGATAAAAAAAATATATATATATTAGTTATTAAATAGTGAAGAATTGTAACATATATTATTTACAACTTTGTTATTTGATAAACAAGTAATAATGTTTAGTGCTGTCAAATTTCAAACTGAAACCGTTTAACTACCCAAAACAAACCGACCCAAGTGAGAACCGAATCGATTAAAAACCATTTTTTGAAACCAAAAACCGACCCGAACCGTATGTGAATGAACCCGAAACCGAACCGATCCGAATAACGTTACACCGTATAAGAACCGAACCCGTTAATGAACTTAACCAGTTCTAAACCGAACTGAAATCAAACCAAACCGAAAAAGAACCGAATTGTTAAATTTTTACCTTAAATTATACAATTATGACTTGTGCTTTCCTAATGAAAAATAAAAAAAAGTTAAATAAGGTAAACTAATCATAAAATCTGTTGTACTTTAATGTTAGATTCCAAATATATTTGTTTTCTTATTTTATGTGATTGATTTCATATGAGACTAACATTATGAAACGGATGGAGTAAAATTTTCTTCATTTTGTTGAGTGTTACTTAATTACTAATTTCACAAACTAAGGATAAGTGAAAATGGGGACTATACATGTTATTATGTGAATACTTTTGTATTAAAGATGAGAGAGAGAAAGTTGAGATTTGTTAAATAAAATGGGTAAAAATGAAAAGTGAGTAGAATTTGGAAAAAGGGAGTGAGTATATTTTTGGCTTTTTGCCTATTGAAAGAACTCTCTATCTAATATCCACTAGATTACAAGTCCACAAAATCTAGCTTAGCCCAATATATTGCTGCAAATATCATGAACATGATATTTAAATTCCAAAAAAAAAAAAAATGCGGACTATAATAAGGCTTGCTTTACAACTCTTGATGATCATGAACTTGCACATTTAATCTCCGAAGCCAAACTGAATGTAATATCATATGAAAAAAATCATAACGTTGAGGAGGTGAATGCACTTCAAAATGCTTCCTTACTTGAAGCACTCTTCTATACATCTTCATATGTCGCACCCTAGAAATGCTCAATAAAATCGTTTTCAGGTTCGGTATGTCCTTGACCGCGACCTCAACCGAGAAGGCCTTCCAATTCAACACATCACTAAATGGTGGTACGTAGTGGTCGGATATAAGAACCGGCACACACCCGGTGTAGATCGCTTCGACTATCCTAGGGCTCGCCACCTCGTAACCACTAGGGCAAAGGCAATATTTACTATTTTTAAGCAGATCATAATAGGAGACATTTTGTGGGAGGTATGTGTGGATTCTCATATCTTCATCACTTTTGTTCCCCCAATGCTCTAGGAGGGAGGGCCTAATAGGCCCGTGATTCCCACCCGCGAAGAAGGCCAAGATGGAGCGATTTGAAGGGGATGGGCCTCCAATGAACGTGCTCGTTGGCCCCGGTTGGAGGTTGATCTCGGGTAGGGAAACATCTTTCCGAGGTTGAAACTCTTCGGAGGTATTAGCATTGCATAGGACCCTAATTGAGTTCTCCTTTAGGTAAGGGACCGAAAATGATGCTATTGGACCCTACAAGAACAAATTAAAGTGGCAATTTAGCTACCTTCACAAAAAATGATGATAATACTCAAACCCTTAAACAAAAAGTTAATATGTACACGTGTATAGAATGCAATAAAACAGAGGTCAAATAGTACAGAAATAAATCAATTTTGTACGTACCCAATCATGACAAGAGAGCATAAAGTGATCAGCTGCAAGGCTTCGATTCCAAAACGGATATTTGCTAGAAATAACGTCAATATAGTCTATAACAGTATGTTTTATGAAATCAAAACTTCGCAACTCCGGTTGATAAAGATAGTGAACCATCATAGTGACACTAAATGGGAGAAAGAAAACATGAGCTTTATTAGGGTTCTTGGTTCGAAATTGATCATTGACTTCCATTTGGTGTATGAAGTTCCCTTCAGTTGAATATATACTTTTACAAGGACCATTGTGGAACAATGGGGATTCCCCTTCCTCATAAACAAACACCTTAAACCGTTTCTCCATTTCTATGTAGCTCCTGTGCAATGAAATGCAATGCATCAATTAAACTAAACATATTCCGTACAAAGTATATGATATTGTGATATCATTACTACTTAAATAGTTTGATATATTTTGAAATCAATTGGTATTTGATATATTGTGACTATCCTAGGCCTTGCCACCTCAAACTTGACCATTGAAATTAGATTTTGAATGAATCATTTCACATCATCCAATACACATGCATGCATGAGTAAATGAACGAACTTTCGACGTGCATTTTACACTACTTATTGCATGATTTGTTTAGGTCAAGTCGTATTATTTGATTAGATTTACAATAAAATATGTTTTTTGGGCTTTTCATTTGACAAAAATAAGTAAATAAAAGAAATTTCAAATATTATTTCACTATAATACAGTTTAATAGTGTACATTATGACATGTGTATCCATGCTTTACATCTTTTTTTTTTTTTTGAATAGATCCATGCTTTACATCTCAATATACAAGGAAACATTATCCTTGATTAATTGACCGTATTTTTTTTTTTTTTTTTTTTTTTTGAATAGGACCGTATTTTTATTTGATGTTACATGGAGTAATTTGTTTTAGGAGAAATATAATAATTAACCAGCTTCTTACAAAAATTAATAAAATAAAAACGTTCCAATTTAAAGTATTATAATTATAATAAAATAAACCACCAGGATAAATGTTTTCTTTCTTACTTAGGCGTCTCAAAATATGTTCCGGTTTAAAATCTTTTCTTTTTAAGCATGACTTTTTATCCCAAAATATCCTTATTACACTACTTTAATTCCAGAATTGGCAAGAAAAACAACACCAAAAGAGTCAAGAGTTAAGCATTAATGACGGCTTATATCACTTATATGTACGTACCTTAACTTAACATGAAATTACACAAATCTTGACAAAAAAAATTGATAATGTGTAGCAACTAGTAGAGCTGTCAGTTTCTGACCCGAACCATTAAACCCGACTGTTTCGAACCGATCCGAAAAGGAACTGAACTGTTTAAAACCCGTTTTTTGGAAACCGAAAACTGACCCGACACAATTTTTTCCAACCTGAAACTAAACTGAACCGAATTTGTGCGAACCGTTACTAACCCGACCCGTTATCAAGCCAAACCGTTATAACCCGAAACTGAAAGCAACCCAAACCAATTACGTTTAAACCCGATAGTAACCCGACCCGTTTTAAACCGAAAACCGTTAAAACCCGATAAAAATCCGATAAACCTAAATCGTTCCAACCCGTAACTCGTTGTGACCGAACCGATTATAATCCGTAGCCCGTTGTGACCGAGCCGTTTACGACCCGTAACTCGTTGTGACCAAACCGTTTAAAACCCGTAACCCGTTATGGCTGAGTCATTTACACCCTGTTACCCAATATGTTTATGATCTAATCTGTTTAATTTCAACCCACTACTCGATAAACCCAATTTATTTATGACTTGACTTGATTATAACATGACTCATTCCTACTCGTTATCTGATTAATTCGACTCGATAATCATCCGACTCAATTTTAACCCGATATGATTTGATTAGAAACCCGCTTCAAATTGGGTAAACTCGTTTTCAAACCAACCAAGTTCAATCTAAACCGATTATAACCTGAAACGATTATGATTGGATCCGATTTCACCCGATCTGTTTTGAACCAAAACCCATTTTCGAACCAACCCTGCTAAACCCAAACTGATTATGACCCGAATTAATTACGACCCGTTTTGATTAAGACACGAACTGTTTTTCACCGAAACCCACATTAAACGGGCTAAACCTGTTTTCAAACCGACCCGGTTCAACCCAAATTGATTATGACCTGAACCGACTACAACCCGACCCGATAAGGACCCGATCCGAATAGAAACTGCAATTAAAAAAACTAAACCGAACTGATCCGATAATTTTCAAAACCAACCCGCTTATTATTTCAACCCGTTATAAACTGATCTGTTATAACCCGAAACTGATAAACCCAACCCAAACCCGAACTGTTTAACCGAATTGACACCCCTAAGTATACTAGATGTTACATTGTCGCAGATCCTTGTAAGTTAGGATATGAGTGACTACAACTGTGTCGTTTTTATCAATGCTAAATCTTTTACCACTATTCTATTAAGAAAAGAGCGTACCATTAGATCTTTCGACTATCATAAAGTAAATAAGTGGACTTATATATCAAAATAAAGATTTTTTGACAATTATCATCTACAATTGTTACAGTTTTAACAATTACTACCTATAGTATTTTTTTTATTTTTTTTTTTAAAAATTACCTTCTACGAGTACTACTTTTAAAAAAATTAAAAGTCTTCACCTACTTGGCTCTGAATTGAAGTGTGATGTCATGTGGGGTCCACTAACTACCTTCTCACCCTATTTCCCTCCTTTTCTTCCTTTCTCAATTTCTCATTCTGTAAATTCTTTCACAAATTGAAGTTTTTTCCCAATTTTGAGATGAATACAATACAGGTGATCGAATGAGAAATTGAATGAAAAAAAAGGGAGGGAGAGAAAAAGGGTGGGAAGGTAGTTAATAGGCCCCACATGACGTCACGTTTGAGTTGAAAGCCAAGTATGTGGGAAGTTTTTATGTTTTAAAAAATAACAAGTGATAAAAAAAATTTTTAAAAAAAATAAAATTATAGGTAATATTTTTTTTTTTTGACACAAAAATTATAGGTAATAATTGCTAAAATAGCAAACACTTATAGATGATAATTGTCAAATTTTCTTGAAAAAAATGCAAAAATTGCACACTCTACATAATACTTCATTTATACTTGGCATTATATTACTTAATAATAAGAGAATAAAATTAAAAAATTTAGTGGAGTATACCATAACATTACGTATAGCATAAAGTACCTGTGAAAAGCATTGGCATTCCAATAAATCGGACCGACGGGCTGAAAGTCGGGATCTTGATACGTACGATTTGTTGTATACTTAGCTTCCTTGATTGCTGCTCGAACCTTTTGTAGTCCTATTTCAAGCTTATCTATATCACTAGCAACCTTCTCTTCTATCATTGTGGGAGAAGGAGAAGCATTTGCACGTGTTTCATCAAAGATATCATTGGAATTTGGACTCATCTCCTCCTTCACTATTACTGAAGTCTCGTTTCCATCCTGTTCACGAAACCTACTTAGTCTTTATGTGCAAAAGCACGGAAAATTCACTTCACTAAATTATACGCTTTAAAATTGGTTGTCATGTTGATATATAGTGTGATTTGAACTATTAACTATGAATACTTATTCTCTGAAGTAAGAGTTATGACGTATGCTGTTATATTAATGTATGGTACTAAAAATGGACAATTAGCCTTGAACTGAACCGACACACAATCTAATTAGGCACGACACGAAATTAGTTTGACACGATAAGAGCGTGTCACAAGTCCAAAATAATAGTTTTTCTTGGCCCCGCTAGACGTATCGTGCGTGATGAGCATGAGGCATGCTGGCAATAAATGGCACGGGCGCACGACCGCCTTGCCCACCTTTATATGAGAAATTGTTATATAATCTCGGGTGTAAGGTGCATTCAAGGGTATTTATTTGCTCATTTTTATGATTATTGTTTGGGTGCACCGTGCAACCGGGTGTATATAACAATTTCTATCTTTATAATGGTACAATTTGTAACAAATCCAATTTTAAGTATGTTATTTATGATATGTTTCGTATGTTAAGTGAATACTCAATTCTATAAGTGGATTAGCGGAAAACAATTTTTGCCCTACATCATTCTACTACAAATCTAAAAAGTCAAGTCATTCATTCTATAATTTGAGTGATGATATTCTTTTACTTTTATTATTCCATAATAATTACTCCTAATAAACATGGAAAAATGTGAATGTTTGTACTTTACATATATTTTCTTTTTTGAGGGAATTGTGTACCCATGCAATTTTCTTTTCTTACAAGTTACAACTTTGGGATCCATGCTATTGCTCACACCCTCATCAACACTTTTCCTTTTTGTTGGAAAACGGTGATTAGCTAATTAATTCATTAATTATGCACCTTGCTCCCCAGTGCCGTTTAATTACTTGCACCATATTTAATTGTTAAGCGTTTACTTACCAACACTAACTGTAAAATTAAGGCATTTAATTAATTAATTACTACTGCAATTTGTTACTCTACTCAATTTTTATATGCTCTTTTTTGTTTGAATAAAATTCTTTTGAAAGTGCATTTCTTCAATGCCATTTAATTACTTGAATTGCATCATACTCCGTATTTAATTGTTAAGCGTTTACTTATTGTTAAGCGTTTACTAATTTACTTATTGGCACTATTATTAAATAAAGGCATTTACTGTTGCAATTTTGCTGAATTTTTATATGCACTTTTATTAAAAACAATACTCGGTAACATATTTTATGTTTAATTTTTTTTTTATTAAATGTTACGGAGTAAAAAAATTTCTAATACAGGTACCCTGTAATAACAATACTAATAACCAATCAATAACCACGGCTACACGGTGTCCACCAACACATAAAACTTTGTGAAATTAAATTATAAATAAAAATTTTATTATTATTTAATTTTAATAATACTGGAGTAAGTTATAGTAGAATAATTATAATTTTCTGATTAAATAAAAAAAATGGTTTGCTAGTGCTACATTAGTGTGCTACCAACAGTTCGAAACTCTCTACAGAAGGTAAGAATATTCACAACAACCCAGCACATCACAACCTCATACTTACCATTTTTGAACATGTAATTATCAATAAACGTTATGAATAAAACACCAAATGAATTAATTAGCATGTAATTTAATGCAAGCAACGTAACAACCTTGAAAGAATAATAATTAAGAAAGAGTGAAAAATAATAATCTTACTGGTGCAAAAACAGGAGAATTAGCAGCAGCCTGAATTACAAGATTATGAGGTGTTGATAGAACATAGTCCTCTGCTATAACATTAGCTTCCTTTGTTATTCCTCCTATTTCGCCATCGATCCTTAACCTCAAATCTTTGGTAGAAACTCTAATTGATGAAGTTTTCGACGACAACGATGAAAATGAAAGATTGGGAGTTATTCCTTTGTTGAATGAAATAAAAACAGTAAGCAAAATCAATGGAATAGTGAAACAAAGTAATAGTTTCACTAATGGTGAAAAATACAAATAACCCATTTTTGTATTTTTATTTTGCTTTTGGAATGAGTTAGTTTTCTTGAGGACAAGAGTGGATGTTACATGCTTAGTGAAAGTTAGCTTAGTGTTTGGTTGAAGGAGAATAAGAAGATGGAAGAGAAAGTTTTGAGGGTACGTTTTTTTATTGAATTACAAGTCTTATTAACATAGTTATATAAAGAACTAAATATATAAAGTGGGTCCAAAATAGAGAGAAAATAAACTAATTAGAGAATTGGTAGTATTACAAGATACTCAAAGTACTCCGTACAACACTATGCCAATTGCCAACTGCCAACTAGTGAACTAGCCAAGCGCGCGTCTGCTAGCTAGACCTCGTTTTGGCCTCCATGCATATATATATATATATACAAGCCTGTTGTGATTTACTGAGTTGAACTGAACTGAATTGAATTGAACTGAGCTGAACTCTTTATGAGAGAAGAAAATTAGGAACTGAACTGAACTGAAATCAAGCTGAAGTGAATACAGATTTTCATGTATGGCTGGCCACACCATCTGGTTGGAGTTACTTATTAAGAGGTTATTTATTTTGCAGTTACCTATTTAGGGGTTACTTAGTCGGTCAGGAGTTACTTGGTTAGTCAAGGGCTACTTGGTTATGGGTTACTCAGTCGGTCAGGGGTTATGTTAGTTGAAACGAACACTACAAGAGGGGGGGTGATTTGTAGTTAAGTTCCTAAAGACTATTTTTTTGCAAATTTAAATCAGAATATAAAAGGAACTTGATAGTGCACACACAGTTTTACGAGGAAACCTTCCAAGGCCCAACTGGAAGTAAAACCTCGAACCTTCTAAGGGATTTCAAGCACACAAACAATCCACTATTATAGGGCAATGAAGAAATTACAAACCTATTATAATCCAGACCTTTAAACACAAGTTCCAACTAGAACTTGTAGCACGGTAAGACTCAATCCTACCCAATTCAAATCTCCTGACTTGAATTCACTCGTACTCTTACAGTACCAATGCACTCTTTTTACAAAATAACTTCTACTGTATGTGATAATAAATTTCATACACTCTCACCCAAATACCCAATCAATTACAGTAAATAAAATGTCTAGAATATGTGAGGCAAGCTATGCATAAAACCCGAAACTAATATGACAAGATAAAGCTTGGCAAACTTACACTTTGTTAAAGCTCACAAGTTTTTCTTCACGCATAAACTTACAAAAATCGAAAGCAGTTTTACCTCTACTATTTATACAAGTATAACTTGTACAGAAAGTAGGTTTTCAAAAGATAAAGATGTTAACTTTCTTTATCTCTAAATACGATTTTTGGTAAATCATTTTGTTAAAGAAAAATCTTTTCCGAAATATATAAGAAGATATATATTAGAGAATAATATCGTTTTGCAACTGATTTTAGGAAAATAAATTAAAACAAAATCTTTTTTCCAAAATCTATCTTTTTATATTTTTCCAATTTTATCTTTTTGCCAAATTATCTTGTCACGTCTCTAATAGATTTCATGCATATCTTATTAACATATTTAACAATAAATCTAGAAGATAAAATCTTAACTAAATTAATATCTCAATGCCGCGCTTCTGTAATTCTGAATATCTTGGGCTTCACGCAGGCCAGGAACAAGTTCCTGCTGTCACTTGGTCTCCAGTTCACAACTGGAACTTCGCAGCCTAAGTTCCTTGTGGAACTTACTGTCTTCGGCTTACAACCTTCAAGTTCCTGATAGGGAACATTCCTGTTAAGGAATTTAGTTCTTGTTAGAGAACTCTTCTTTTATTGATTAACTTCTTTAAAGATTCTTCAAGTCTTCATAATACAAGATGTTCTTCCTTCACTAAGGTACATTTCTCCTGTACTTAAACACTTGTAAACCTTTAGTTGAGTTTGCTTTAGTTTAAGTTCATCATCATCAAAACTTATAAGCTTCAACAATTTCCCCCTTTTTGATGATGACAAACTTAAGCAAACTCTTGACAAAAGTTAAAACACATAGAAGGACGTATTTTTGTATTTTTGATTTTTTGATAGAAAGTAAACACACAAAACAAGAAATAAAAATAAAATGAGGAAAATAAAACACACAAAACAAAGAAAAACAAAACATGAAATAACTAAGCTACCAAAACAAAGATGTTTTGATATTTTCTCAACTAGAACCCATAACGACTGAAACCTTCAAGTTTGCTTCCTCCTTTCCTCCTTTTGGCATCATCAAAAAGTCCTGCTTTTTCAAGATTATTAAGCTTCTGACAACAGCCCCACAAGCAATTCATCGAGTGTGGGAAACTGAAGGCAGCGCTGCTAACTTACTTCCAATAAGTTCAACTTTTCTACATAAGCTTTCACAATATAACACACACATGGTTTCACCAAGTTCCAAAATGCTTCATTAAAGTCAAAAGAAACTCCCTGCTTAGTTTTCCAAAATATTACAATAAAAAAAACAGTTCTAAAACAGAAATTGAAATGTGACAAGTTCATGACTGAATTAATAAACCATAGAGAAATAAAAGTGAGGCTAGGAATAGGCTAGACAAAATGGGATGGATGAGGCTGGTCTTGTTTAAGTTTCAAGGAGTTCAAGGATCTTCTTGTTGTCTTCAACATTTTGCTGCACATACTCCTCCAATTTATCTTGAAGACTCTTAAGGTCCTTCTGGAACTCTAACTTTTGTAGTTTGAGACTACTCTCAAGACCTTGGACCTTCTTTTCAAGATCTTGTATCTGCTCTGTGGCTGTCTTCAACTGCTTTTCTGCAATGTCAGTTCTGTCTACCAGTTCAACCACTTGTCCTGCAATGACTTTGTCCTCATTCTCATCTATCTCAAGAGGTTTCTCAAAGCTAGTTTGAGGAGCCTTACCAGCTGAGATCCTCCTACTCTTCCTCACAGCTTTTTCTGGAACTTCCTTCCCTTTTCTTTTTCCTCCCACTACTTTCTTTACTTCACTTTTTCTGACCTTTCCATTTACTACTTCAAGGTTTATACCTTGAAGTGTTTCCCCATTAATCACATCCTCTGGTTTTTCCTCCAATCCCTCATACACTCCTTTTAGCTTCACACCTAGAAATTCAAACACAGTAGACAACAATGCACCATATCCCACTTTGTTCTTTCATGGAATACAGTGTGCTAGGTGTTGGTACATTAGGGATGGAAAGTTGATTTTTATTTTCTTGGAGAGACAGAAGATGACAGCCAAGTCCATCAAACATGCTTGGCTTCTCTTATGAGTTCTGGGCAATATGGTTTTCCTCACCAAATTGAACAACAACTTATTGAGAGGGCTAAGATCATTATGGCTCATAACATTCTTCCCCCTTTTTCCTCCCAAAAATTCAACTATATCTCCACTGAGATAATTTCCTACCTTCACAGTATTCTTCCCCTTCACATATAATTCAAATCCAACAGTAGGTACTTTCATGATTTTACCTAGTTTCTCAACATCAAACTCAATTTTCTTTTTATTAACTAAGCTAGAAATCTTCCCTTGTTTAACTTGAAATTTTGCACAAAATTCATCCATAGCCACGAGATATGGCACATTATTAGAGGCAGTAGATAACATATACTCCCACCCTTGAAATTTGATTAAATCGAAGAATTCTAAAAACCTAGCCTTCTTACACCATGTACTATCAAGTCTATGACCAGTAACATACCTTCCTGCGCTTGCAAGAAGTTCCACTTGGTTATCATCTTCATCAACCTCTTCTTCCTCTTCCTCTACAGAGGCATCTGCTTCACTTTCTCCCTGATTCTCTTCTTCTTCCTGATTTTCCTCATCGCCTTGATTTTCTCCTTCGCCTAGATTTTCCCCCTTTTCGAACTCATCAACTTCCTCAATTTCCTTTTCAAGTGACTTTTCTTTCTCTCTTTTCTGTTTCCATTGACGCAATTTATCGAGTACACTTGAGGTACTGTACTCTTCTTCAACATTCTTGCTCTCAACTTCCATAGGGTTTGAGGGTAAAGGTTTCGGTTTTTCAAAGGTTTGGGAGAATCAGAGGTACTTTTGGTTGATTTTGGAGAAGGTTTGTAATTCACCATTGCTAAAGGTGAAGTTTCTTCTTGAATGGTGTGTTTGGTGTTTTGGGAATTTTCAGAAGAAACGATTTCTGCAATGATAACCATGGTGTTTGATGTGATTTTGTTCTTGAGTTTTTACTGAAGAGGGTGAATGTGATTTGACAGTGGAGTGAACAGGTGGGTGAAAGGTGCTTTTTATATTTATTGAAGCGGTGCAAGGGAATTGAATGGTTTTACTGTTCAGTCATTAATTGAAACACATTCAATTAATTTGTAAAATCATTTGGCAGGATGTATTTTCAAAATTCACTTTCTTTCCAAATTCATTTAATTCCACAAATCATAATTTCTTTCTAAATATACACATATTGGAACACGGTTTAAACACATATGCACAGTATATTATTAGTTGCTTACATAAATAAGTATTTTAGTGAACTTACCTTTAGTAATTAACAACGGTGACACTTCAGCTATGTTTGTCACACCAAGGTTGCGCCAAAAGCTCTTTAAACTTTATTTACACTATTTTTGAATCAGCCATATCTTGGAACTTCATAAGCAATCAAGTCAGCTTGATCATCCCAAGTTCCAATCTCAATTTCTCAAATCTTTCTCTGTTCAAGGGTTTGGTTAGAATATCAGCAATTTGACTTCCTGTTTGACAAAATTCTAACTTAATATTCCCTTGTTCCACATTGTCTTTTCAAAAGTGATGTATAATGTGGATATGCTTTACCTTTGAGTGTTGAACTGGATCTTTAGAAATACAAATAGCACTGGTATTGTCACACAAAATAAGGACACATTCAAAAATAATTTCAAAATCTCTAACCTGTTATTTTATCCATAGAACTTGTGAGCAACATGCTACTGCTGCCACATACTCAGCTTCAGCTGTAGACAATTCAACGGTATTTTGCTTCTTGGAACCCCAAGAAACCAAACAAGGTCCTAAGAACTGAACCATACCTGAAGTACTTTTTCTGTTAACCAAGTCACCTGCATAGTCAGCATCAGTAAAGCTATTTAATTCAAATGAGTCACTTCTAGGATAGAAGAGACTCAAGTCATCAGTTCCTTTTAAGTAACGAAGAATTCTCTTTACTGCTACGAGGTGAGATTCCTTTGGATTTGCTTGAAACCTGGCACATAGACCTACACTAAAAGATATGTCAGGTCTACTTGCTGTCAAATAGAGTAAAGAGCCAATCATACCTCTATACATAGTTTGGTCTATGCAAGTTCCAGTTGGATCTTCATCCAATCTAGTTCCAATACCCATAGGAGTCTAATTGGTTTTTGCATTTTCCATCTTGTATTTCTTGATCAGTTCCCTGATATATTTTTGTTGATGGATCATGATTCCTTCTTCAGTTTGCTTGATTTGCAATCCGAGAAAGAAGTTTAACTCTCCCATCATACTCATTTCGAACTATCCACTCATTAGGTCAACAAAATACTTACATAGAGATTCATTAGTTGCACCAAATAAAATATCATCAACATAAATTTGTACAACTAATATGTCAGTTCCATTTGATTTTAAAAACAATGTTTTATCAATTTTTCCACGTTTAAAACCATTTTTCAATAGGAACTTTGACAGTCTTTCATACCATGCTCTAGGAGCTTGCTTTAGCCCATAAAGAGCTTTGTCAAGCTTGTAGACATGGTTTGGGAATTCTGGATTTTCAAATCCAGGAGGCTGACATAGACTTCTTCATCAAGATATCCATTCAAAAATTCACATTTAACATCCATTTGGTACAACCTAAATCCCATATAAGCAGCAAATGCAATAAGTAGGCGGATAGCTTCTAACCTGGCTACAGGAGAAAATGTTTCTTCATAGTCAATACCTTCTTGTTGATTGAAACCTTGTACTACAAGCCTAGCTTTGTTCCTGACAATAATACCATGCTCATCTAGCTTGTTTCTGAACACCCATTTTAAGCCAATTGTCTTCTTTTGCTTAGGTCTAGGTTTTAGATGCCATACTTTATTTCTTTCAAACTCGTTAAGTTTGGCTTGCATAGCATTAATCCAGTCTGCATCAGTCAAAGCTTCAACATGGTTCTTAGGTTCCATTGAAGATAGGAACGCATAAAATGCACAGAAGTTCCTAAGCTGAGATCTGGTTTGAGTTCCTTTTGTGATATCACTCATGATTGCATCAACTGGATGAGATTTCTGATGTTTCCAAGGCTTTGGAGTGAAGTCTTTAATTGGATACAATCTTTCTTCATTGTCAGTGACTGGTACAACCGTTGGAACTTCATCTTGATTTTCAGTTTGAACTTCTTCTAGAACTTCTTGATCAGCTTCGTTCTGTTCTGGAACTTGAGGAGTTCCTGTTGCAATATCTAATGTAGGTTCTTCATTTGCTTCTGTATTTGCCTCATTTTCTTCCAGCTGCTTTTGTAATGATGTTGACTCTTCATCTTGATCCATCTTGCGAACAAGTCCTATCTCAAAGTCATCATCACTTTCTTGTACATCAATCAATTGTTCAGTTTCATCAAATATAATATGTACAGATTCCTCAACACACATTGTTCTCTTATTATAAACCCTATAAGCTTTACTATTTGAGGCATATCCTAAGAAAACAGCTTCATCACTTCTTTCATCAAACTTTTCTAAGTTTCTTTTACAATTATTATGAACAAAGCATTTACAACCAAAAGATCTGAGGTGAGAGATGTTAGGTTTTCTCCCTTTGATTAGCTCATAGGGAGTTTTGTTGGTGATGGCTCTAACAGAAACTCTGTTGAGAATAAAGCATGCTGTATTAACTGCTTCTGCCTAGAAGTTTCTTGGCAGACCACTTGAGATTAGCATTGTTCTAGCCATGTCTTCAAGACTTCTATTCTTGCGTTCCACCACTCCATTTTGTTGTGGTGTTCTCGGTGCCGAGAAGTTGTGATCCATACCATGCTCAGTACAGAATTCATCAAATTTAGAATTTTCAAATTCTGTACCATGATCTGACCTAAGGTGAATCAGTGGATTACTTGTTCTTCTCTGTTCTTTCTTTACAAAAGCTACAAATTCATCAAATGTTTCATCTTTGCTAACAAGAAAGAAAACCCAAGTAAATCTTGAAAAATCATCAACAATTACCATTACATATCTCTTACCACTTCTACTTTGGATTCTCATAGGACCACATAAATCCATATGAACAAGTTCCAAAGGTCTTTTAGTGCTTACCATTTTCTTGGATTTAAAGGAACTTCGAGTCTGTTTTCCTCTAACACAAGCATCACACACTTTGTCATATAGGAACTTGATGCAAGGGAGACCTTCCACAAGTTCCTTGGCTCTAAGTTTATCAAGTAATGTAAAGCTTGCATGACCAAATCTTTTATGCCATAATAAAGGATCATTCTCAATAACACTGAGACATGTTAGACTGCTTTTAGGAACTTCGTTAAGATCCACAACATATGTGTTCCCTTTACGAGTTCCTTCTAAAATAATGTTCCCAGTGTCATTATGAATGATTCTACATTTATTTGAAGTAAAACTTACAGAGTTTTCTTTGTCACAAAATTGTGAAATGCTCAACAAGTTGTGTTTGAGACCCTCGACCAAAAATACATTATCAATAGCATGGGAACTTGACCTTCCTACTTTTCCAATGGCAATTATATCTCCTTTCATATTGTCACCAAAGGTCACAGTTCCTCCATAATAGGCATCCAGTGAGAGAAATCTAGATTTGTCTCCAGTCAGGTGCTTCGAACAACCACTGTCGAGGTACCAAGTGTTGTTCCCCCTCACTGGAACCTGCATGAAGAATTAAGCATTAGTATCAGGAACCCAGGTTTCCTTGGGTTCCTGTGTAATAGGAGTGGGATTATTTTTCATAACCCAAATTTGCTCAACATAATTTTTATTTTTATGTGTACTACTTTTTCTCTTCAAACAATTCAATTGCTTATGTCCAGTTTTTCCACAGAAATGACAAACAATACTACTAGGCAAATTAACATACTTCTTTTCTTTTTGGAACTTCTTCTTGAAACCTAGTCCTTCTGTTCTTTTGGTCTGAGCATTAGTAATCCAGTTAGGAACTATGTACTCAACAGGTTTCTTACCTTTCTTAGCCTTCTCAAGTTCCCCCTCAAGTTTGGCTTTCTCCATTTTAATTTCCTCTAAATCTGATTTCAATTTCTCAACATTTGTGATTTGAGTTAGAGAAGGAACTTCAGAATTAGGTGAGTCTATTCCGGATTTTAACAAAGAAAGTTCAACATTCAAGAGTATGTTATCATGTTTTAAGTTTTCTAAGGTCTCCTTTAGAATACGATTATCATCAAAAAGACTAAAGAATCGATATTGAATGTCAAATTTCATGTTATCAGCCCACTCACTATTTTCTTGGTAAGTGATTAAAGCTTTATCACTTTGCTGTTTAGCTCTATGCAATTCTTTAAGATCTTCTTGAATTTCCAAAACAGTATATATTAGATTCTTTTTAGAGAAATGTTCTAGATCTCTTTCAGAAAACCATACCTCAGCTTCAAGTTCCTTCAGCTTGGCCTTTTCATCTGTTTTTGCCATTAGGCACAGATGGGCTGTTTCTTCAAGAGATTAATCTTCTTCTTCTTCTGTATCAGTATCTCCCTAGGCGACTAGCATTGCTTTCTTCACATTGTCTTTGGTGAAGTAAGGCTTATATACTCTGGATTCCTTAGATTGCTCCTTAGGTTTGTTCTTACCATCCTTGAGTGGACAATCCTTAATGAAGAGATCTTTTGCTCCACATTTGAAACAAGTAGTATCTCTGGAACCAGTGGGCTTCTTATTTCTGTCAAACCTTCTATTATTCATCATCTTTTTGAATCGTTTGACTATCATAGCCATCTTCTCTTCATCAACTTCAGATTCCTCTGAGTCTAGAGCCTTTAGAGCAAGACTCTTGTTTTTGGAACTTTCGTTATTGGTACTCAGATGCAATTCATGAGTCATAAGTGATCCAGCTAGTTGTTCCATATTGAACTTGGTGAAGTCCTTAGCTTCCTGCATGGCAGTGACTTTGGATCTCCAACGTTCATCCTGTGGAAGACTTCTCATAATCTTTCTAGCCTGTTCATCAATAGGAATATGCCTGCCAAGGGAGTTTAGTTCATTAATTATGTCATTAAATCTAGTGAACATTTCTTCTATAGTTTCTTTAGACTGCATTTCAAACCTTTCATATCTAGACATCAGTAAATCAATTTTAGAACGTTTTACCTCGTTTGTTCCTTCATGAGTGACCTCAAGTAGATCCCAAATCTGTTTAGCAGTCTTGCACCCCATGATACGATTATGCTAATGAGGTCCAAGACCACAATGTAAATACTTTATTGCTAAAGCATTCATTTTGAGTTTCTGATAATCTTCTTTGTCATAATCAGAAATAAGTTTAGGAACTACCTCATTTTTATCATTTGTTGCGTTTACCTCATAGTCACCAGCTTCAATAACACGCCAAACTTGGTAATTCTCAGCCTTAATGAAAATCTCCATTCTATTCTTCCAGTAGGTATAAAACTTACCGTTAAACATAGGTGGGCGTTGGGTTGAGTACCCTTCTTCAAGTTTTTCCTTGTAGTTCATTTCTCCTCAAGATCTTACTCAGCAAAATTATCTGCTTACACGTGAGAACCTCGCTCTGATACCAATTGTTAGTTGAAACAAACACTACAAGAGGGGGGGTGAATTGTAGTTAAGTTCCTAAAGACTATTTTTTGCAAATTTAAATCAGAATATAAAAGGAACTTGATAGTGCACACACAGTTTTACGAGGAAACCTTCTAGGGCCCAACTGGAAGTAAAACCTCGACCTTTCTAAGGGATTTCAAGCACACAAACAATCCACTATAATAGGGCAATGAAGAAATTACAAACCTATTATAATCCAGACCTTTAAACACAAGTTCCAACTAGAACTTGTAGCACGGTAAGACTCAATCCTACCCAATTCAAATCTCCTGACTTGAATTCACTCGTACTCTTACAGTACCAATGCACTCTTTTTACAAAATAACTTCTACTGTATGCGATAATAAATCTCATACACTCTCACCCAAATACCCATTCAATTACAGTAAATAAAATGTCTAGAATATGTTAGGCAAGCTATGCATAAAACCCGAAACTAATATGACAAGATAAAGCTTGGCAAACTTACACTTTGTTAAAGCTCACAAGTTTTTCTTCACGCATAAACTTACAAAAATCGAAAGCAGTTTTACCTCTACTATTTATACAAGTATAACTTGTATAGAAAGTAGGTTTTCAAAAGATAAAGATCTTAACTTTCTTTATCTCTAAATACGATTTTTGGTAAATCATTTTGTTAAAGAAAAATCTTTTCCGAAAAATATAAGAAGATATATATTAGAGAATAATATCGTTTTGCAACTGATTTTAGGAAAATAAATTAAAACAAAATCTTTTTTCCAAAATCTATCTTTTTATATTTTTCCAATTTTATCTTTTTGCCAAATTATCTTGTCACGTCTCTAATAGATTTCATGCATATCTTATTAACATATTTAACAATAAATCTAGAAGATAAATCTTAACTTAATTAATATCTCAATGCCGCGCTTATGTAATTCTGAATATCTTGGGCTTCACGCAGGCCAGGAACAAGTTCCTGCTGTCACTTGGTCTCCAGTTCACAACTGGAACTTCGCAGCCTAAGTTCCTTGTGGAACTTACTGTCTTCGGCTTACAACCTTCAAGTTCCTGTTAGGGAACATTCCTGTAGACACCTAAAAATGTCTCCCCAAAACCAAACCCGATGAGGAACAACCTTTCACTGCCATTATTGGTCGGGTTGGGTATTAAATCTTGGAGTGCTTAAATCCATATCTCCATTTCATAAACCAACCCAATTACTAGCCCATTTCCCCAAACCATAACTTATTTTCCTCGTTTCGTGCCTTTAAACCCAAAATAATTCATTTCGTGTCCTTTAAAATCATTCATTTCATATCCTTTTTATAAAAACGGTTAATCCAGTTTATTTTGGTCCATACTCTGGGTTCAATGATTAAATATTTGTATGGGGCTTTAAAATATCTTTCCAACGATATATTATAAGCCCAAATCCGAGTTATAACGAATAAGGTATGACCAAAATATTAAACTGAGCCCAAACCGAACCCAAGCCCACCTTACCTACGACCCAATGATCATGTGGAGGGTCCAAATTATTTAATCCCATTACTAAACTAATTAGGATTAATTAAAGCTTATATAAGTTTCTAAAAGATCTTAATTATCCTTTTTGAAAAGATAAGATTAAAGAGTTTGAAATTGAATAAAACTCCTTTTTTTGAAAGTCCTAATTCTATCCGAATTGAAAGACATTCAAAGATAGACAGATATTATTTTCTTGCCTCATAGTTTTTATCCAAATTTTATATGGTTTGATAGCTCTTGAAATTATCTTTCCAATGATATATTATAATATCAATTCCGAGCCATAACGGAAAAGATATGAATAAAATGTCAAACTCTATCCAAAACTGACACCGTCCCACTATTTCGGCCATATATTTTTTTCTACAAAATATTTTAATCTGATTTTAATTGGGGTTAGAAATTAGACTTCAAGAGCTTTACAACCATATCTTATTCATCTTATTCCAATTTCTGGATCAAAAGATATGATAAAAACAAAAACCGTAAAAACTGCAGTCTATCGAGTTTTATTCCGATTTAATTCGGATCTTATTTTAATTCTTCGACCCCTTTTTTTTCTCTATAAATAGAGGTCATATCACCCTTTTTCAATGATCAACAAGCTTGATCATAAAATAATTCTTTTCTCCCTCTTTAGCCTAAACACTAGCCTCCCCATTCTTTCAATATTCTTCCTTTAAGCATTTCAAGGAGTCTATACTTAACCTGAGGTTCCGTCCTTAAACCAAGGCGTGAAAGGTACAAATAACTGAGGGTTTGGACCAAATTAACTCTACTTTTTATTTAATTTAATTTCCATTTACTTTATATTTTTTTTTATTGAAGTTACTAACAGTTTATTCATGATGTAGCAATTTAAAGGAACGCGCAGAATGTGAGTAATTAATTAAATTAATTACTCTTATTTTATTTTATATTGCTAGTATCATGATTAGGGTTATTTTATATTTGATTTGACTAACGCTATTATTGTTAAATTGCTTCCAATACTAATGTTTATTCTATTATTATTTATTGATCACTATATTGCATGTTTAAAGGGAATATGTAATTAGAAATCACGACTAATAAGATAATTTGGACAACCGGTTTAGGTTCCTTTTTAATCTTGTTGTTTAATCAAGTGATCACAATATTTTAGAATAATATGTTGCATTAATATTAAACCAATTTAGCTTAATAATAGTTTGGAGCGAATTGAATATATATTTTGTTTGTATGCCTTTGAGATCGCATGAATCACTTTTCACTATAAGAATCGAGTAGAGGCCAATACGGGCGAATGTGACTCCATGACTCACTTCGTACCATCATCCCCTATCCTCCTTTCGTGGTTCCGAACCATATGGAGTTAGTAATCTCATGGATTATGAATGGGGTGTAACCTTCACGGGTCAATCGTTGTTGCCTATCGTTGTCCCTTAATCGTGGTTGCCTTTTATGATCCGTGAACGGTTTACAAGTTCCTTAAAAACTTGTTGGCGGCTCCCTACTTTCCTTGTCCCTAATCTTATATGTCAATTCCCACTTCCTATTAGTGCCAAGCATATTCACAACATTCTTTAACGTAGGCGCACTTCGAACGACGCCTACAATTCCTGTTAAGGAATTTAGTTCTTGTTAGAGAACTCTTCTTCTATTGATTAACTTCTGTAAAGATTTTTCAAGTCTTCATAATACAAGATGTTATTCCTTCACTAAGGTCCATTTCTCCTGTACTTAAACACTTGTAAACCTTTAGTTGAGTTTGCTTTAGTTTAAGTTCATCATCATCAAAACTTATAAGCTTCAACAGGTTACTTGGTTAGTCAAGGGCTACTTGGTTATGGGTTACTCGATAGATCAGGGGTTACTTTGATCACACAAAACACGCTAATTGATTGAGTAAGCCCAAAATAAGTAACCCTTGACCAACTGAGTAACCCTAAATAAGTAATCCAGTCCACACGGTATGACCATCCACACAGAAAAAGCACCATTTTCTAATTCCTTTCAAATTAAAGTAGTTTCTTCAGTAGCCTAGTGCGTGTCCTGAATGATATTCTGAGGTAGTGATTTTTTCTCATTTGTATGTGTCTATTAAAGAAAAATTGATTTCATAACTTGATGAGTAACGTAATTGCATGATTTTCTTTTTTTTTAAAAAAAGACTTATTAGGCCTGTTTACATTTATAGAACTGAGCTGAACTGATTGGAGCTGAACTGAATAGATTTGAAATGAATATTTTATGAGAGAAAGAAATTAGAAGCTAAATTGAATTGAACTGATTGTAGCTGAATCGAACTAAATTAATTGGAGTTGAACTGAATTGAAATTAAGCTAAAGTGAGCAACCCTTAGAGTTGAAGAATGAAAATATAGCTTAAATCTACAAGTAATTGCTTTTTTTTTTTTTTTTTTTTTTTTTTTTTTTTTTTTTTTAAGTCTAAAAGTTTTTCTCATGTTTCTAGGGCTTATAATTCCAAGGCTCATCTAGTCGCTAGATGGGATACGAGTGAGAATTCGAAGTATGTTTGTAATAGTTCTCATTGGCGGAAAATGATTTACTATAATAAAATGGCCCGTGCTTCCTTGGTTAAAAAAGAAAAATAATCTCTACAAGTAATTGTATTAGATGATATTTATCTAAAGCAATATATTAATGGTCATATCACAAATGCATCTTGAAGAGTTGAAGATCGTGTAATGGTAAAATAAGAATATCATTTTGTGATGAGAGAGTAGTAGCATTTAGATATACGAAGTCATTCAAATCAAATTCAATCCAAATTCTTAATATGTATTGAGCTCTATTTCCGTTGTTTAGAACTTTCAAAAACGGAATAAGAGCATGTTTGACAATAGCTTATATTACTCAAAGTACTCCGTACACCACTATGCCAACTAGTGAACTAGCCAAGCGCGCTTCTGCTTGCTAGACCTCGTTTTCGCTTCCATGCACAAAAAAAAAAAAAAAGAAAAGAAAAAAAAAAGAGTAAAACACAAATTTTCATATGTAGTTGGTCACACCGTATGGTTGGAGTTACTAATTACTTATTACTAATTTCGGGATTACTCAGTCGGTTAGAGGTTAAGTTACTTAGGGCTTGTTCTAGTTGACTGAAATGAGCTGAACTGAACTGAATATTTTATGAGAGGAGATATTAGGAGCTGAACTGGACTGAATATTTTATGAGAGAAGGATATTAGGAACCAAACTGAACCGAACTGTAATTAATCTGAAGAGAACAGGGCCTTAGTTATGTCGATAAGGGGTTACTCTGATCACACAGAAAATGATCTAATCGACCGAGTAACCCTTGGTCGATTGAGTAACCCTTAAATAAGTAATTAATTCAAGCCACGCGGTGTAGTTTCTTCACTAGCCTAGTGCGTGTTCGGTATGATGTTTCAAGGTGGCCTGTTTTTTTTTTAAAAAAAAAAAAATTAATTTTTATTTTTAGTATGCGTCTAGTAAAGAAAAATTGATCTCATAATTTGATGAGTAATTGCATGATTTTCTTTTTTTTACTACCTCCGGTCCACATTACCTGCAACTTTGAGGGGGTTTGCGGAGGCCGAGGCAAAACTTTTAAGGGGGGTATTAGAAAAAGTAAGGGTATGTAATTAGGAGTTAAAATTGGAGGGAATCCTTGTGGTCCCAGTTTGTTGACTTTTGTAAGGGGTTGTACTTTTGTGGAATAAGTGGGAATTTCCCACCATTTTTTTCCTGGCAGCTTAAGGAAAAGGGGCGAAATTTTTTGGGAAGCTTTTTTCCCTCCCAAATTTTCCCCAAAATTCAAATGTTTACCCAAATTCCCCCAAATTTCAAATTTTACCATTAATTTCAAACAAAAGGCCTATATAAAACCAGGGCTTCCCTTCCAATTCTCCATTTTCAAAAGCCAAGTTTTAGGAGAATTAGGGAGGGGGGAGGGGGGAGGGGGGAGGCATAATTCAAGTATCATCATCACAGAAATTAGTTAAATTAGTACAAAATACAGGCAGCCCTAAAAAATTACAAGCCATCTAAACTTAGATTAGTTTAATCCTAAATCCTAGAGCAACGTTAGTAAATGCAGCTTCAATAATAGGCTCCGTTGACTACCGTCCAAAAACCACCAGCCGCCACTTCATCACCAAAAAGCAATCCTGAAATTTTTTCAAAAGAAAAGGGACTCATGGGAGAGTTCGTACACGAACTTATGGATGAGTTAATTCAACAAGACCAGCTCATGGAAGATGAGTTAATCGAACAACTATTCAACCAAGAAGAGTATGAAGGGACATCTGATTCAGAGCATGAACAACAGCAAAATGATGAAGGTAATGATGCTGATGGGTATGATGCAGATGATGATGCAAACCAAGAAGAGTTACAACACAATTGTAGACCAACAAGAGAGATGACAGTGGAGCAGAAAAGAACAATTGTTGAGGAGATTATGTTGCACATGGAGGGGGACTCACTACCAGAGGCTTTTTAGCCAATTTGGCAAGAAAACATTCAGTGCACAAATCTACAACAACAAGATGGTTTCAGGTAATTAAACAATCTCTAGCTGAAGGTATTGTTGTTGATGTTAATACCAAAAAATTAGGCAGGACAGGACGCAAAGAAAAACAATACACAGATGAGTTTCTGACATCTGTACCATTGTACAAAAGAACAACTGAAAGGGGATATGCTGGAGCACTGAAAATACCCAAAACAGCATTGCATAGGATAAGGCAGCAAGGCAGGCTGAGAACACACACAAGCACAAATCATTCAGCATTGACAGAGAAGCACAAAGTGGCAAGACTTAAATGGGTTTTAAGTCTAATTAATCATGTTCCAGCAATTGGGGACCCAACATTTACTGATATGTAGCAATGGATACATTTAGATGAGAAATGGTTCTACATCAATCCAGAAACAAGAACCTTCTACCTACTTCCAACAGAAGATGATCCATACAGGGCTCAACAATCAAGGAGGTTCAAAATCAAAGCAATGTTTATGGGAATGATAGGTAAACCATTGTTTGATGCTAAAAACAACATGATACATGATGGAAAGTATGGCCTTTTTCCTTTTGTAAAATATGAAAGGGCCAAAAAGAAAAGCAAGAACAGAGATGCAGGGACTCTGGAGACAAAGGCAATTCAAAGTGTCACAAAAGAATGCATAAGGGAAATGCTGCTAACACATGTTATCCCAACAATCTATGCAAAATGGCCAGAGCAGTTATCAAAGGACATAATCATCCAATGGGATAATGCCAGGCCTCATCAGGTACCAAAGGATGAAGAATTTCAAGCAGCTTGTCATGCAAATGGATTCAACATTCAATTCATATTCCAACCAGCTCAGTCACCAGAAACAAATGTTTTAGATTTAGGGTTGTTTAGTGTCATTCAATCATTACAATATCAATATTTTCCAAGGAATCTAGATGACTTAATCAAGGAAGTGGAAAGAGCATTTCAAGAATTTGATCCTACACTAAACAAGTACACATGGATCACACTTCAGTCCTGCCTTATTAAGATTCTGGAAAAGCAAGGGGGTAATAACTTCTATCCCCCACACATGAAGAAGAGAAGCTTGGACGCGAATTTGCCTCCTAGCAATGACTGAAGCGCGGCGAATGGGTTTCATGACACCCGTTCCACGGCGAGGTTTGTAGGTGACGCTACCAGATCGGCGGCTTGTAGCACTAGTGTCAAGTGTTTCATGGCAAGTGAGATCTAGGTTTTTGTCAATAGAGGAACCCATTGAAAGAGGAACTCAGAGAAAACCACAAAAGGATTACAGAGAGAGAGAGTGAGAGAGGAATCGATTCGGCGAGAGAAGAGAGAGAAAGTAAGAACTAGGGTTTAGGTGGGAGGGATTTATTCTGGAGAATTCTCCAGAATAAATGAACTCCAACCAATTCATCAGATGAATTGAATGAGGAGCATTCAATTGGGGCAGTTGGGGAGTTGATGAATTTGAAGGGTTGGGGTATAATTTTGGTGGCAAGAAGCTGTAGGATCTTGCTGTTGCTGATGACCAGAGCATTGCATCTTAACCTGTCTTTCCTTGCAGCCTCTTTATGTTGATGAAACTTATGTTTATTTGCTTTTGGGAACAATTTTTTTTGGGTCTGTAATATTTTGGGCACTTTTTAATTTCTTTTGGTAATCTTGCAAATTTGGTACATTTGGCCGATGTTTTAAATCGGTTTTGGATGATTATAATCTATGTTTCTTTTGCCTATATGCTTTGTGAATGTTTTCTCTATGCATGCTTCTTGTCTTAACACTAAACCACTAGTTGGTGCTGTGTTATGGTATACTATAAATATGTGTGTTAGTTTTTGATAATGCCAAAAGGGGGAAAAGGATGCAAACTATCAAGGAAACTTAATCATTCTATGGTCTCTGTTCAAAATCTTCCCAAGCTGCCTAATCTCTACAAGCAGGTATAATGTATATAATGTATATACAAGTTTTTTCAAGTTTTTCAGTTTTTCCTTAAGTTATTTATTTATGCATTGTTTTTATTTCCTTGAACATTAGTTTCCATTCTGCATTATATTTTGTTTTTGCATTTCCTTTCTTTAGGAATAAAATGGATTATCTCTGTTTCCTTGTAAGTAAGTTTGGTTTGTTTGTCATCATCAAAAAGGGGGAATATTGTTGGACTTAATGATTTTGATGATGACACAACCTCACTTACTTACAAACTAATAAGTGCTTGATTGTTTAAGTGTGTACTCAGTTACAAAGACTAGGAGAATGAAGTGTCTTGTAAATATACCATGAGGAACAAGAAGGCCAGAAGCAGAGCTAACCATATAGAAGAGTTCCCTCACAGGAACTGGCGCTTCAGAAATGAAGACTGGAGAAGAGAAGGTTCCCTCAGGGAACAGAAGCTTCAGAGAAGAAGCCTCATCAGAGAAGAGAAGTTCCTCCCAAGGAACAGAAGCCTCGGAGTAGAAGCTTCATCAGAGAACATGAAGACTAAATATATTTTTATATTTTAGGATTTATGTAAGTATAAGATATTAAATGGCACTCGAAAAATCTGTGTGGAATTGGTCTAAAAAGATAAAATTGTGCATGCTAGTTTTTAGGAAAACGGTTGCTTTCTAAAACGTTTATCTTTTGAAAGGGATTTTATTTTATTCTGAATTTCGAAAATATCTTGTGCAAAAAGATTTTATTTTATTTTCTTATTTTCGAAAATATCTTCTGAAAAAATAAAATCACCATGTTTTCCAAAACTTACGGCTTACTCTCCCATGTTCTATGTCAGTCATGGTTTTGCACATTGAGGAGTTCATGGTTCCTTAATTCTAGAAACATGATCTTCTTAGTGGGTATGAGTAGTGGCGTAATGGTGTTGCTGCACAAAGAGAATTTTCCAAAGCATTTGTTGATCTATAAATAGCCATTGATTTCTGTTGGAAAAACTCACCTTTGCTCACATAAGTTTTCAAGCTTCAAATCGAGTCAAGTGTCAATTCCACACAAGTTCATTAGAGTGTTCTTAATGTTCTTATACTAGAGTTTGTTTTTCTTTCGAGTTGTAATTGGGGAATGGGGAAGTTCGAGTGAACGTTTGTGTATGAGAAAGAGAAGAGAGAGAGAGAGAGAAGAGAAAGAGAAGAGAAAGAGAAGAGAGAAGAGAAAGAGAAGAGAGAACAGAGAAGTGAGAAGAGAGAAAGAGAAGAGAAGAGTAACAAGTTGGGTGACTTGTTCCTCATGGTCTCAAGTTCGTAGAGGAACTTGAGTTTGAGTCTTTAGCTTGTAATAGGATCATTTTCCCTATTATAGTGAAGATTCTTTTCCCAAAATCCCAAGTGGTCGTGGTTTTTCTCCTTGTTAGGGCCAAGGAGTTTTCCACGTAAAATCTCTCTTGCATTCTTTAGTTCCTTTAGTTAATCTCTCAGTTCCTTTAGCTAACTTAATTTTAATTCCGCAAAAAGTTTGGCTAAATTCTCATACTACAATTCAACCCCCCCTTCTTGTAGTATTCATTAAAACAACAATTGGTATCAGAGCCTAACTTCTAGGAAAATCAGGAAACCCTGAAGAAGAAAGGTCTTGGAGAAAATGAATACTCATGAGAAGCTCGAGGAAGGATACTCAACACAGAGGCCTCCTATGTTCAACGGCAAGTTCTATACCTACTGGAAGAACCGCATGGAGATCTTTATCAAGGCAGAGAACTACCAAGTCTGGAGGGTCATCGAGGTTGGTGATTTCGAAGTCACCAAAACAGATGCTCAGAACGAGGTAATCCCTAAGCCTATGTCTGAATATGAAAAAGAAGACTTTGATAAAATGGAAAAAAATCTATGGCTGTGAAATTGCTCCACTGTGGACTTGGACCTCACGAACACAATCGTGTTATGGGGTGCAAGAACGCTAAGGAAATCTGGGATTTGCTGCAGATTACTCATGAAGGAACTAATGAGGTTAAACGCTCAAAAATCGATCTACTTATGTCTAAGTATGAAAGATTTGAAATGCAGCCTAAGGAAACCATTCAAGAGATGCTAACCCGTTTTACTAACATCATAAATGAGTTGGTTTCCCTTGGTAGACAGATTCCTACAGATGAGCAGGTTAGGAAGGTTCTTAGAAGTCTTCCACAAGATGAGAGGTGGAGAGCTAAGGTGACAGCCCTTCAGGAAACGAAGGACTTTACCAAGTTCAATATTGAACAGCTAGCAGGTTCTCTCATGACTCATGAGCTACACCTTGGAGTCAACAATGAACCCATGAGGAACAAGGGTTTGGCTCTTAAGGCTGATGAGGAGGAAGACTCAGAAGTGGACGAGGATGAGGCTGCCCTAATTGTGCGAAGATTTAAAAAGATGTTCAAGAAAGGCCGAACCTCTAGAAACTTCGGGAAAAAGACCTCAAATCCAAAGCCTGACTACAACTTCCACAAGTGTGGAACTCCAGATCACTTTATCAGAGATTGTCCCCTTTGGGAAAATGATAAAGGGAAAGGAAAGGCTAAGGAACAGGGAAGAGAAAAATTCAGCAAAGCAAACTATCAAAAGTCAGACATGAGGAAGGCCATGATAGCAACCTGGGGAGACTCAGAAAGTGAAGAAGAAGATGATGACCAACCAGAAGAGGAGACAGCCAATCTCTGTTTAATGGCCAAATCAGATGATGAAAAGGCTTACCTTGAGGAACTCTAGAAAGAGGTATTTCTTGATCCTAAACAGCTTAAAACTCTCTCTAAAGATGTCTTGATAGATATATGTCTAGAAGAAGAAGAATTCTTTAGAGATACATGTGTAAAATTGAATAAATGTGAAAAAGATCTTAAGGTTTGCAAAGAACATGGTGCTTGTTTGGAAACAGCCTATGCCAAGTCTCAAAGCAAACTAAGAGAACTTGATTTTAAATACAAACACATAACTGAGATAGCTGATAGAATTAAGAATGAAAGTATTCTTCTGAATGTTGAACTAACTCAGTATAAGCTCATGAATTCTGATATCAATTCTAGCAAGTCCTCAAGCGATCAATTGCTTAAATTCAATGTTGATTTTGCAAATTTGAAAAATGAGCTTTCTACTTTAAAAACCCAAAAGGATCAACTTGAATCGGAACTGAATGCTAGAAAGGATAGAAGTATTGACCCAAAAGTCATACCTAAGTGGATAGCTGAAGCTCAAGGAAAAAGAACTGAAGGTCTTGGTTATATGACCAAGAAAGGTAAGCAAAAGAAATATGTTGAGCTTCCTAGCATGAAGGTATGCACTTTTTGTGGTAAGACTGGACATCTCTATGGACATTGTAGGATAAGAGAAGAAGCTGATAAAAGAAATGTAAAACAAGTGTGGGTCAAGAAAACTGATATTGCATCCACGTCTAAGGAACCCAAGGAAACCTGGGTTCCTGATCCTAATGCTTAGTTTTCTTGCAGGTCCTAGTGAGGGGGAACAACTCGTGGTATCTCGACAGCGGTTGTTCAAAGCATATGACAGGTGATAAATCAAAATTCCTCTCACTAGAAGACTACCTTGGAGGAACAGTAACCTTTGGGGATAATAAGAAGGGCGAGATCATTGGAAAAGGCAAAATTGGTAGATCAAAATCTCATTCCATTGATAATGTGTTCCTGGTGGAGGGCTTAATGCACAATTTGCTCAGTATATCACAATTCTGTGATAAAGGAAATTATGTAAGTTTTACTTCTGACTCTTGCAACATCATCAACAACAAGTCAGGAAAGGTTGTTCTAGAAGGAACTAGAAGAGGGAACACTTATACAGTTGACCTCAACTTAATCCCAAGGAACAACCTTACATGTCTGAGTGTTGTTGAAGATGATCCCCTGCTATGGCATAAACATTTTGGACATGCTAGCTTTTCATTACTAGACAAGCTAAGGTCAAGGAACTTGGTTGTGGGACTTCCTATTATCAAGTTCCTACAGAACAAAGTTTGTGATGCATGTGTGAAAGGCAAGCATGTTCGCTCATCTTTTAAATAGAAGAAAATGGTGAGCACTACAAAGCCTTTGGAATTAATCCATATGGATTTGTGTGGTCCCATGAGAATTCAAAGCAGGAGTGGCAAGAAATATGTTTTGGTTATTGTTGATGATTATTCTAGATTCACTTGGGTTATTTTTCTTGCTAGTAAAGATGAAACTTTTAACGAGTTTGTTGCTTTTGCCAAGAAAATACAGAAAATCAGTGGTCACTCCATAGTCCATCTCAGATCAGATCACGGAACTGAATTTGAGAACTCGAGATTCGATGAGTTTTGCAGGAAAAATGGCATGAATCATAACTTCTCAGCTCTAAGGACTTCCTAACAGAATGGAGTTGTAGAAAGGAAGAATCGAACCCTTGAGGAAATGGCTAGAACGATGCTGATTGCAAGTGGATTGCCAAGGAACTTCTGGGCTGAAGCCGTGAATACAGCATGTTACATCCTTAACAGGGTAACAATCAGAAGTATCATCAACAAGACTCCCTATGAACTATTCAGGGGAAGAAAGCCAAACATATCTCATCTTAGAGCCTTTGGTTGTAAGTGCTTTGTACATAACAATGGTAAGAAAAACCTAGGGAAATTTGATGAAAGAAGTGAAGAGGCCATATTTCTAGGATATGCCTCTGACAGCAAAGCTTATAGAGTTTACAATAAAAGCTCAATGTGTGTTGAGGAAAGCATTCATATAATCTTTGATGAAGTTAACCAGTTTGTGAGTGTACAGGAACAAGAAGATGATAATGATTTTGAAATTGGATTGATAAGAGACAGGGATGAAGAAGAGACCCAAAAGCAAACCAAAGAAAAGCAGCCTGCTCCAGAAGAGGATCATCAAGAAAATGGAGAGGTTCCTCAACCAGATGAACAGGTGAATGAGGAACAAGCAGAAGAAGCAGAAGGAACAGATTCCAACCCAGGCCATTCAGGTATCGAGGTTCCCATCCAACTGATCTAATTATCAGTGATATAGGAAAAGGAACTCAAACAAGATCACAGATGAGGAACTACTGCGCATTCCATGAATTTCTGTCCATTTTAGAACCAAGAAATCATCAAGAAGCCTTGGGAGATGCTGATTGGATAGTGGCCATGCAAGAGGAACTCAATGAGTTCGAAAGGAACAAGGTCTGGCACCTTGAGCCAAAGCCTAAGGGAAAGAAAGTAATTGGGCTCAAATGGGTATTCAGGAACAAGCTTGATGAACATGGCACCATAGTAAGGAACAAGGCTAGATTGGTTGTGAAGGGCTACAACCAACAGGAAGGTATTGATTTCGATGAAACCTTTGCTCCTGTAGCTAGATTAGAAGCTATTAGAATCCTAGTGGCTTTTGCTTCTTTTATGGGTTTCAAACTCTATCAAATGGATGTGAAATGTGCTTTTCTAAATGGTTTCTTAAATGAGGAGGTGTTTGTTGAACAACCTCCAGGTTTCGAAAATCCTAAATTTCCAAATCATGTTTTTAAGCTTGATAAAGCTCTCTACGGGCTTAAACAAGCTCCAAGAGCCTGGTATGAAAGGCTTTCAAAGTTCCTACTGAAAAATGATTTCAAAAGAGGAAAAGTAGACAAAACTCTTTTTCTTAAATCTCGAGGAACTGATTTGTTAGTTGTGCAGATCTATGTAGATGATATTATATTTGGTGCTACTAACAATGGTTTGTGCAAGTACTTTGCTGAGCTAATGGGTGGTGAATTTGAGATGAGCGACGGGTGAATTAAATTTCTTCCTTGGACTTCAAATAAAGCAAACAGCTGAAGGAATAATGATTCACCAACAGAAGTATGTCAAGGAACTTCTGAAGAAGTACAACATGGAGAATGCCAAGACAAATCATACACCTATGGGAACAGCAACAAGACTTGATGAGGATCCACAAGGAACAAGTGTGGATCAAACCACTTACAGAGGTATGATTGGTTCATTGTTGTATCTAACAGCCAGTAGGCCTGACATTTCTTTTAGTGTTGGATTGTGTGCTAGATTTCAGTCTAATCCTAAAGAATCACATCTAACGGCTGTTAAGAGAATTTTGAGATACCTCAAAGGAACAGATGACCTGTGTCTGTTCTATCCTAGAAGTGATGACTTTATACTTAAGGGATTCACAGATGCTGACTATGCAGGTGACCTAGTCAATAGGAAAAGCACCTCAGGTATGGTTCAGTTCCTTGGCTCTTGTCTAGTTTCTTGGGGTTCCAAGAAACAAAATACTGTTGCATTGTCTACTGCAGAGGCTGAGTATGTAGCAGCAGCTGCTTGTTGCTCTCAAGTCCTCTGGATAAAGCAACAGTTACGTGACTTTGGTATTAAATTTAATTGCATTACTATCTACTGTGATAACACTAGTGCAATTTGCATATCTAAAGATCCAGTCCATCATTCAAGAGTTAAGCATATTCATATAAGGCATCATTTCCTTAAGGATAATGTTGAAAAGGGTTTGATTAAATTAGATTTCTGCCAAACTGACAATCAAATTGCAGATATATTAACAAAACCCTTGAATAGAGAAAGGCATGAGAAGATGAGAATGGAACTTGGGATGATTAAGTTATACTGAAAAAAATGCATCAAGTTCCCTCAGGTATGAAGCTCAAACTGACATGCTTAATCTGTTGTATACTGTGCACAAGTGTTATATGTTTAATTACATAGTTAAGACAGGTTGTAAGCAGGAGTAATATTTACTAAGGGCATGTAAATTTGAAAGACATAGAATATGAAAAGTCCAAAATTGGTTGCATGAGCCTTGTTGATTTGTTCCGTGTATCAAGTTGTATTTGCAAGTGTTCTTTACTAATAATATTCAAAAGATAAAATTGTTGTGTTTATCTATTTTTTAAAATTCCAAATTCTTTTTATCTAAACACAAAAATCGGATGAATGCATCTCAATTCATCATTATCTTTTGTTCAAAAATTAGCCCACTTACACTACTCTCTTGAAACACGGTTTGCGTTTCCCTAAGCAATAAATATGAGTGTCAAATCAACTAAATTCACCTCACCTCCCAAGCGACACCTCACTTCACCAATTTACCTCCACCATAAAAGATGTCAGCCTCACACAAATTTACACCACACAAAAATTACCTTCTCTCTCATCACTCCGATCAAAACTACTCTCCAATGTCTACCTCTCCAAAAACCCAAATTGAAGCCGACCTTAACACAAACCCAATTCCAGAAATTACCATGGAAATCCCACCGGAAATTAACCCCATTGATGATCAAGAGCCTCCAAAAGTGGATTCAACCACCAAATCCCAATCTTCTCAAAAAAGGAAGTCCGATGACATGCAAGAAGAAGAAGAAAGCGCTCCAGAACTAGGGGTCAATTACCGAGACAAGCCTGCAGCCATGAAACGACAAGAGAAGATCAGTGATCACTTTGTGACAGGTTTGGCTATTAATCTTCCTTGGTGCAAGTCTGTTAAATTGTATGAACTGCTTGATTTGATTGAAGCTCAAAATTGGGTGAATTTGTTGAGTGAATGCTTTAATCGGAGTATGTATGTTGATGCTATGAGGGATTTTTGCAAAAGTTTCAAATACTCTAAAGGTGTTATTCGCTGCTGTGTGTATGAAAAAGAAATTGAGTTTGATGCGATGTATTTGGCTGAGTTGTTTGATGTTCCTAATACTGGATATGACTTGTATTTTAAGAGTAATGTGATAAGGAACCCTCTTCCTGATGCAAATATTGATGAGATAGTGGAGTTTCTAGGTGGAGACCCGGAGGAAACCTACATAAATCACAATGACCTAACCCCTCTTGACAAAATTCTGCTAAAATTTGTTTTCAATGATATTATCCCTCGCACCCAAAAGAGAGACAGTGCCAACAAGCTTGACTCTGTACTCATCTATTGCCTAGCCAAAAAGATCCAAATAAACTTTCCCTCTATCATGGTTCAACACCTCTCTCATTGTGTTCCAAAAGGTTGGAAGGTGGGATATGGTAACCTTCTCACCTATGTCTTTGAAAGCTTTGGTATTTCCTTTGTTGATAAAGAACCCCTGCCCCTCAAAAACACCGAGTACATGCAGCCCATTTTCCTTGAAAACCATAAGATGAAGGTTATAGATGGATGTTTTGAGGTTGTGCTGGAGGAAAAAGATAAAAGGCCAAAGGAAGTAGGTGCCATAGCTGAGGGGGAAGTAGAGAGAGCTGCTGGGATAATAGAGGGAGTGGTGCAGGACATTCAGGAGGAGGAAGAGGAAAAGGTGTTTGAGGAAGTGATTGAGACAGGGGGAAGGAAGAAAAGGAAGAGCTTGAGGCTGCTGAAGAAAAAGGAGCCCTCTGTACCCATTTGCATTGATATGACTGGGGTGCAAGAGGAATTACAGAAAGTCTCAAGCTCTCCTAGTCTGGGCAAGTATGCATCGGCAGGAACAGGTTTCGCAGCTTTCAGTTCCCCATCAAAGGCTCCCAGCGAGGAGGTCAAGGAGATGAAGGATATGCTCCTGAAGGTGATGAAGGAACAAGAGGATTCAAAGCAAAACATGGCTGAACTGAAGAAGAGCATGCTCATTCTGAGCACTGATGTCAAGAAGCTGGTCTCAAGCTCTGAACAAGGGAGACAGTCCATTGTGAAGGACATAGTGTCTCAAATCAGCAAGAAGCTGGAGGATCTTGCTGTTGATGATGACCAGAGCATTGCATCTTAACCTGTATTTCCTTGCAGCCTCTTTATGTTGATGAAACTTATGTTTATTTGCTTTTGGGAACAATTTTTTTTGGGTCTGTAATATTTTGGGCACTTTTTAATTTCTTTTGGTAATCTTGCAAATTTGGTACATTTGGCCGATGTTTTAAATCGGTTTTGGATGATTATAATCTATGTTTCTTTTGCCTATATGCTTTGTGAATGTTTTCTCTATGCATGCTTCTTGTCTTAACACTAAACCACTAGTTGGTGCTGTGTTATGGTATACTATAAATATGTGTGTTAGTTTTTGATAATGCCAAAAGGGGGAAAAGGATGCAAACTATCAAGGAAACTTAATCATTCTATGGTCTCTGTTCAAAATCTTCCCAAGCTGCCTAATCTCTACAAGCAGGTATAATGTATATAATGTATATACAAGTTTTTTCAAGTTTTTCAGTTTTTCCTTAAGTTATTTATTTATGCATTGTTTTTATTTCCTTAAACATTAGTTTCCATTCTGCATTATATTTTGTTTTTGCATTTCCTTTCTTTAGGAATAAAATGGATTATCTCTGTTTCCTTGTAAGTAAGTTTGGTTTGTTTGTCATCATCAAAAAGGGGGAATATTGTTGGACTTAATGATTTTGATGATGACACAACCTCACTTACTTACAAACTAATAAGTGCTTGATTGTTTAAGTGTGTACTCAGTTACAAAGACTAGGAGAATGAAGTGTCTTGTAAATATACCATGAGGAACAAGAAGGCCAGAAGCAGAGCTAACCATATAGAAGAGTTCCCTCACAGGAACTGGCGCTTCAGAAATGAAGACTGGAGAAGAGAAGGTTCCCTCAGGGAACAGAAGCTTCAGAGAAGAAGCCTCATCAGAGAAGAGAAGTTCCTCCCAAGGAACAGAAGCCTCGGAGTAGAAGCTTCATCAGAGAACATGAAGACTAAATATATTTTTATATTTTAGGATTTATGTAAGTATAAGATATTAAATGGCACTCGAAAAATCTGTGTGGAATTGGTCTAAAAAGATAAAATTGTGCATGCTAGTTTTTAGGAAAACGGTTGCTTTCTAAAACGTTTATCTTTTGAAAGGGATTTTATTTTATTCTGAATTTCGAAAATATCTTGTGCAAAAAGATTTTATTTTATTTTCTTATTTTCGAAAATATCTTCTGAAAAAATAAAATCACCATGTTTTCCAAAACTTACGGCTTACTCTCCCATGTTCTATGTCAGTCATGGTTTTGCACATTGAGGAGTTCATGGTTCCTTAATTCTAGAAACATGATCTTCTTAGTGGGTATGAGTAGTGGCGTAATGGTGTTGCTGCACAAAGAGAATTTTCCAAAGCATTTGTTGATCTATAAATAGCCATTGATTTCTGTTGGAAAAACTCACCCTTGCTCACATAAGTTTTCAAGCTTCAAATCGAGTCAAGTGTCAATTCCACACAAGTTCATTAGAGTGTTCTTAATGTTCTTATACTAGAGTTTGTTTTTCTTTCGAGTTGTAATTGGGGTATGGGGAAGTTCGAGTGAACGTTTGTGTATGAGAAAGAGAAGAGAGAGAGAGAGAGAAGAGAAAGAGAAGAGAAAGAGAAGAGAGAAGAGAAAGAGAAGAGAGAACAGAGAAGTGAGAAGAGAGAAAGAGAAGAGAAGAGTAACAAGTTGGGTGACTTGTTCCTCATGGTCTCAAGTTCGTAGAGGAACTTGAGTTTGAGTCTTTAGCTTGTAATAGGATCATTTTCCCTATTATAGTGAAGATTCTTTTCCCAAAATCCCAAGTGGTCGTGGTTTTTCTCCTTGTTAGGGCCAAGGAGTTTTCCACGTAAAATCTCTCTTGCATTCTTTAGTTCCTTTAGTTAATCTCTCAGTTCCTTTAGCTAACTTAATTTTAATTCCGCAAAAAGTTTGGCTAAATTCTCATACTACAATTCAACCCCCCCTTCTTGTAGTATTCATTAAAACAACAAGTTTAGTTCAGCTTAGTTATGTAAATGAGAACAGACCCTCAGATATACAAAATCATTCAAATAAGGGGGTTGATTCCGATGGGAGGAATGGGGAGGGCCCGGGGGGAGATTCTTGTGGGTGAATGGGGAGGGGGTGGTTTCTTGTTCGGGGTGGGGTCGGGGCAACAAGAAGGGGAAAAGGGAGTGGGGTGGGTTGCGTAGGTGGGGAAAGGGAGTGTGTGGGGTCGCCAATGTCAGCCGAAACTTTGGGCACCGACTTTCGGCAGGGAGGAGGGTGGCTGACGGGAGGGGGCTGGGGCAGTTGAGGGTGTCTGGTTTTTTATATTTTATTTTTATTTTTAAAATTTAGTCAAAAAAATAATTGAATAAACTTAATGGAACCCTAACTGATTCCGTTAAGTGGTAGTGAAATTTTAATTGTGTGATTTTAGGTGGTAGCAAAATAAGATTAAATTTTAGGTGGGTAGCAAAAGTAAAATAGGGGTGTTTGTGTGGTACCTAAAGTAAAAATCTCCAAGTTTTTATACGTGTTCATTTTTTATTACTAAATGTTCATTTTTTTAACGTGTTCATAATTTTTTTTTCTTAGTGTTCATGTTCAACGCTGTCGTCTAATAAATTTATGATTATATGATAATCATGTTCATTAGTAATTTATAATATGATCATATTTTTTAACGCTTTGAATTTTTTATACTAAATTTTCATTAAAGTTACGTGTTCATTTTTTGTTATTAAGTGTTCATTTTTTTAACGTATTCTTTTTTTTAGTACAGGTACGTTTTATAGGTCGAGGTACACTGGTACATCAGTACTACAAATTCTTAAATGGATCTGGTTTACACTAATTTATTGTGGACCCCTAACATTAGAAAAACTATGGTTGTTTTATTATTAAAAAAAAAGGTCACTATAATTAAAAAAAAAAGCCACTATATTGAAATAAAAGTCATTTTGGTAATATAAAGGCTATAAGAGGTTAATTTATTTGATGAAATATTTTATATAATAATAAAGGTCACTATGTTAAAATTAGGGTCATAGCGTCATATTTCAAATTCACAATAATATTAAACGTTATACAAGTTTTAATAAAAATTAGGAAAAATTGCTCCCATTAATCTGAACTTCGCCTCGTCCGCCGAAAATAATCCCAACTTTCGTTTATTATCTATTGCACCCAACTTTAGGGGGTATTAATTTCTATTGCACCCAAATAACATGCAACCGGTAAATCAGGTAAACATTTCTGATTTTTTTTTTGCACACGTGTCAACATGTAATTGGTTGAAAAAAATAGAAAAAAAAAAATTAAAAACATAATTAAAAAAAAAAAACCCAACAGCCACCTCCCCTTAGCTTCTCTCAGCCACCGTCGACCACCGCCACCTCCCAATTATATAATTCAAACACAGCCCAATTCCACCACCGCCACCACCTGTGCCCCCACCTCCGACAACCCTACCCAGGTCGCCGGTACCCCTGCCCACCAAAACCGACGAAACCCTTCCTTCCCTCTCCCCGAAAACCACCCCAGCTCCGCCCTACAGCTCCAACAACATCAGATTCGCGCCGAGCAACCCCCGCAACCACTAACGCCATTGCAGTGTTCGAATTCCCACACCCCCAGCCACCGAAAACCTCCTCTTACACACCCCCAGCCACCAAAAACCTCCTTCTAACACCACCCCAGCCACCGAAAACCTCCTTCGACACACCCCAGCCACCGAACTACTCCCCTCCTTTCCCCACTCAAAACCGCATCCACCACCATATTTCTTCTACTCGCGGTTGAGATCGGCCAATATAGGGTCGAATTATGAGATCGGGAAGGGAAGGGGTGGCTGGGCGGCGGTTTCCGGTAGCGGGGGAGGGGTTTTCGGGGAAGGGGCTGTTTTTCCGGCGGGGTAGGGGGTAGGGGTGTGATGTTTTCCGGGATAGGGTGGGGGGCTGGGTATTTTTCCTTTTTTTTTTTAATTTTTGTTTTAATTTTAATTTTTGTTTTTTTTTTTTACCTATCACGTGTCACGTGTTGACACGTGTGTAGGTAACCTGCTACATCAGGTTAGATGACCTGTTGGGTGCAACGAAAATTAATACCCCCCAAAGTTGGGTGCAATAGATAATAAACGAAAGTTGTGATTATTTTCGGCAGACGAGGCAAAGTTCAGATTAATGGGAGCAATTTTTCCTAAAAATTACTATATTTAATGTAAGGTTACTATGTTAAAAATAAGGGTCACTATGTTCAATATAATGTCAGTTGCATGTTTATAAACCTCGGGTCCACAATAATATTATTATGAACCAGGTCCACGCAAATCTTTCTGGATACATCTATCTTAGCTGCAAAACTTATTACAGAGCACAATTTAAAATCGTTAACCGTACCAAGCCCGTTTCCAGACCCGGCCCATAGCCTGCATCCACCAAAACACTTCCCTTCCTGACATTCAAACAACTCTGGATAACACAAAATACATTACAGAAAACAGAGCAACCAACATTACATACCCCCCCCTTCAATCTACCAAGAGGATATGGTTCGCGCCATTAATGGCATCAACCTCTTCTCCTCCTCAGCTCTTTCTCTCTCCTCTTCTTCATCCTCCTCCTCTTCAATTCCCCCCAAAACTCATTCACTCTTCTTCAATTTCTCTCTCCAAATCCAACACTTTTGCAACTTCTGCTGCTCAATTCCTCACTAATTCACAAATTTCACCTGTTTTCCAGCAACCCCATCTCCCATTTTCTTCTCAAAACACTGAAATTGAACCTTTTTCATTGGAAGACGCTCAAATTCTCTACCAGAAATGCCTCGAGTTGCTCAAATTGTCTGCGCGTTACGCCGATGCCGAGCTCGTTATAGCTGTTCATTCATTGATTTTGAAGTTGGGAGAGGATAATTACTTGCTTAATTCGTTGATTACTGCTTATCTTAAACTGGGTTTGCTTGATGATGCTTTTGCTGTGTTTAAAGGGATGTCGAATCCTGATGTTGTTTCTTATACTGCGATGATTTCTGGGTTTGCGAAATCTGGGTATGAATTTGATGCAATTGGGTTGTTTATGAAGATGAGAAAGAGAGGTATTGAGCCTAATGAGTTTACTTTTGTTGCATTTTTAACTGCTTGTTCTAGAATTTCTGGGTTGCAATTGGGGTTTCAGATTCATTCATTGGTGGTTAAATTAGGGTATTTGTTTTCTGTTTACGTTGCAAATTCTTTGATGGGGTTGTATAGTAGGTGTGGTTTTTTGGATAATGCACTCCAGGTGTTTGATGAAATGCCTCAACGAGATATTGCGTCGTGGAATACTGTTATATCTAGTGTTGTGGATGAACTGATGTATGATAGGGCTTTTGAATTGTTTCATGAAATGGTGAGAGTAGATAGGTTTAGGGCTAACCATATCACGCTTTCGAGCCTTATTAGTGCTTGTGCTGGGAGTTGTGCTCGAGTCTTGGGGCAAGAAATCCATGGTCATGCACTTAAGATGGGGTTTGATAATAATTTGAGTGTTAGTAATTCACTTATTGGGTTCTACACGAAATGTGGCACTGCTAAACATGTTCAGGCTTTGTTTGAGAGAATGCCTATCAAGGATGTCATTTCTTGGACAGCTATGATTACCGCTTATATGGAGTTTGGAATGATTGAATTAGCTTTGGATATTTTTATGAAGATGCCAGAGAGAAATTCTGTCACTTTCAATGCCGTTTTAGCAGGGCTTTGTTCGAATTCAGAGGGTTTTGGAGCTTTATCTCTGTTTTGTGAAATGGTTAACCGTCGTGTTGAATTAACAGAAAACACACTAACAAGTGTTATTAGCGCGTGTAGTTTACTTGGAGAAAAGAAAATTAGTGAACAGATACATGGCTTTGTGATTAAGTTTGGCTGTAAATCAAATGCTTGTATCGAAGCTGCTCTAGTAGATATGTGCACAAGGAGTGGGAGGATGACAGATGCTCAAAAGATGTTTCAGCAGAGCCAATATGATCAAAATCTTTCAATCAAATGGACATCTTTAATTTCTGGATATGCTCGAGATGCACAGCCGGAAGAAGCAATGACTTTGTTCAAGTGGGGCCAATCTGAACAAGCACTGACAGTTGATGAGGTTGTAGCAACTGCAGTACTTGGTATCTGTGGAACTCTAGGATTTAATGAGATGGGAGAGCAAATGCATTGCCATGCCCTAAAATCAGGACATCTGTATGATGTAAGGCTAGGTAATGCTGTCATCAGCATGTACTCAAAGTGTGGTTACATGGAAGATGCTTGGAGGGTTTTCAATCTTTTGCCCATGCATGATGTAGTGTCATGGAATTGTTTGATTGCTGGCCACCTTCTCCTAAGAGAGGGTGATAAAGTGTTGGCTGTTTGGTCGAGGATGAAGAGGCAACACATAAGACCTGACTCTGTTACACTTATTCTAGTAATTTCTTCTTACAGGCATACCAAGTTGAATATGCTAGATGATTGCCGGAGATTGTTTTTCTCATTGACAAGGGAGTATGATGTTCAACTTACTTCAGAACATTATGCCTCCTTTGTTAGCGTTTTAGGCGAATGGGGTTTCCTTGAGGAGGCTGAGGATATAATATCTAAGATGCCTTTTGAGCCAAAAAGCTCAGTTTGGAGAGCATTGCTTCATAGTTGTAATCTTCATTCAGACTTGATTGCTGGAAAGAGAATAGCAAAACATATTCTAGATATGCAGCCCGAGGATCCTTCTACATATATACTCATATCAAACTTGCTCTCTGCATCTGGTAGATGGCATTGCTCTGAATTGGTTAGGGATGAAATGAGGAGGAAAGGGATCAGGAAACATCCAGCACGTAGTTGGATTGCTCATAACAACAAGGTGCATGCATTTTTTACCAGAGATAAGAGTCATCCTCAATCAAAAGACATCTATAGTGGATTGGAGATCCTGATCTTGGAGTGCTTAAAGTCTGGTTATGTGCCTGATACAAACTTTGTTCTTCATGAAGTGGAGGAGCACCAGAAGAAGGAATTCTTGTTCTATCATAGTGCAAAACTAGCAGTGACATATGGCCTTTTGATGACCACGCCAGGAAGACCTATTAGAGTTACAAAGAATGTTCTTTTATGTGGCGATTGCCATAACTTTTTAAAGTATGTATCAAGAGTCACTAGAAGAGAGATATGTGTAAGAGACACCTCAGGCTTTCACTGTTTTTCTAATGGCAAGTGCTCATGTAAAGATCACTGGTAACTTGTACATGCACTGATTGAATATGGTCTTGCTTATCAAACCATTGGAGGATCAAAAGTCCAAAGCTCTTGTATGTGATATATTCAAAAGCTGAGATGGCTGAATGTATATACATGTTGAAGGAGAAACTAAAGTATAGTAGGAGGATGAAATTTTGAGGTATATAATACAAATTTACACAGTACTGCAAAAAACTATTGCCCTACATTATTTACCAGCTGTACAAATTCTTTTTGCATTATTTTCATCGGAAGAATCCTCTCTGCATATGTGACTAGTTCAGTAGTCTTGCCACCCTCTCCCTGTATGTGTCTCCTGACTTTCATATTGTTGTCACCTCCATTCAATATCTTCACACTTGCTTAAAGAATTAGCTTTTCAATATTTCTTGCTTTAGTGGTGCTTACTTCTTGGTGACTGGTAATGCAATGCTGCTAATCAAAACACAGGCATCATATTGAATTCCATGTTTAGATTCTGATTTGGAACTTCCTTTTTCTTCTACCTCCTGTTTAGTTTTCTAATTTAAGTGTTCCTGCTGCTGAATTAGGGTTATGCTTGATTAGCTTCTAAAAATCTGCTGTTAGTTTCTTATCTGCTCCTTGCCTGATCATACTGATTGTGCCGCATACCCCTCTACACATCAAGTTTGCACTGGAAGTGTAAAACTAAGAAAACATATTGCTGTAGGGGTTAAAAAGCAGGTGCTCATTGCTCCTAAATTGAAGTTGCAACCTACTGCTGAATTCTAGGCTGTTGCTGGCTTACCATCAGATACTCTTGATCTTATCTCTTAATGTTGGTAAACTGACCTGTCACAGGATACGGCATCAAAATACTGTTTAGACTTGCTTCACGAATATCTTGAGTTGGTCATGGCTTTTTTAAGATGAAATTTCGTTTTGTTTACTTTTACTTACTCTGTGACAGCTGTAAATAATATTGGGTCAACAAGGAGCATACTTATCTTTTTCTGATTACTATTCACTATACAATGTCTCTGGAGCTGTGGATGATGAGTAACACTAAGTAAGGAGCTCCAGCTCAACCCCTTCCCAAGAAGATATATAATGCCCATGGCGGGGAATTTGCTGCAGCAAATTCAATGTTTCTTCTATCTACCAATCTCTCTTGTCCTTGTTTAATTAGTTGGTACAGCTAACATGGCCATGCACACTAACTGTCATAAACACACTAGTCCTGGTGTATAATGCTAAATGTTGTGTGTTGTGTTCTAAACTCTTGTAGGTAAGCATATTAAACTGCTTTACATGTAAATACAGAGCTACTGCCTTCCCCCCTCCCTCCTCTCCTCTCCTCTCTATCTGGCAATTAGTTATGGGCTTTGTTTTCCATGGCATACTATTTCACAGGATATTTTTCTTATTCAACTGATTACTTACTGATGATTATTAGAACCCGCAAGATGCTCAGCAAATGGTGTAGACTCTGAAGTTTCTAGAAATAGTCAACCAGTGCTAGCTCTAATTGTTTCCTTTAATTTTGAGATAGCTCAATACCTTTTTTTTTTTTTTTTTTTTTTTTTTTTTTTTTTTTTTTAAAATTATGTATCTTATCTTTGAATTACTTTGTCTCATTTTCTTCTTGAAATAATAAATGGGCCTCTTTAATCTTGTTTAACAATCTGATGCTATTTATTCATTTTCACAATACCAATAGTTGAGCTGTTTGTAATACACAGCATGTCATCATTACCTTTACCAACTTCCAGATCAATTGTATTTCGTCCAGATATCTATGTTGCCGAGGAAAGCTTTTGCAGATAATGATTTAGGAGCTGTGTACTAAGTGGTATAGGATTTCGTCTTCTTGTTTGCTTGTTGCATCCAAGCCATTATGTAGATGTGGAGAGATGGTTTGCCTTCCTCATCTCCCTGCTCTTCATTTACATCAGCTTAGCTTAAGTTTTGTATCTGGTCTCTTGAACTAATTTCTTGAACTAATAGCATATAGCATAATATCCTGGTCTCTTGAACTAATTTCTTCAGGCTTCAAAGATTCTCCATTATCTAGCAGGGACAACATCAGCACAAGAAGCATCTTTTTTAGCCATAGACCAATTTCTTTCTGCCTGAAGCACCAGGGTCAAAATCCATATCGTGGTGCTTTTATCAGATTATTCGGAGCTGTTTAGACTTTGGAGACCAATTTCTTATTCAAGTTGTTGACTGGAATCCTAGCTATAGAGGAGGGAATTTTTCATGTTTTGTATGCTTGTGCCTTGCAGTTGAGTTGGCATCAGAAGTACAAGTGTACTTCAGCTCATTTAGTTTTCTTTCTGTTATGTCTTAACCAAGTGCATCAACAGCTGTTGCTTTGTAGCAAGCGGGCAGGCAGTGCTACTAACTTTTGGTTGACATTATCTCTTATACAAGCATTGTTGCCAGGTTAGTTATCTTGTAACTTAAAGTCCATATAGTTCTACAATTCTGAAATTTTCATGGTTGAGGATATTATTCAAAAGGTTTTTTATTTTATTTTATTTTATTTTTTTGCTGAAAAGAATTCTCTTTAAACACATAGTTTCTTAGTTGTGAAACTTCCTATCTTGGTCCTTCTTTATACGCCTTTATCTTAGATGCCTCTTTCTCTTTCTGTGGGTTGGAGGGGGTGGGAAGAGCGGACAAATATTTAATGCTCTGCTCCTTTGTATTGGTTCACATCTTTATTACATTTTTTTTCCGAAATGTTTCCAACCAAACTAAATATTAAATCAGGTCACAGTAGACCATAAAAAATTACTTGTGTATCCGATGGACTGGACTAGAGTAGATCTGTTTTTTTTTTATTTTTATTTTTATTTTTTTTTAAAAAATATAAAAAATTTATATTATTGTTGTTTATGACTTTGGAGAACTTATAGTTAGACCAGAGTACCAGACTACTGTCTCAGTAAGAAAGAATAAAGCATTTTAGGACTGACTAGATCAGACAAAGCTCATTTTATCTCAACCTTCAGGTGAATGGAGTATAGTACTAGTTATATTAAGAATTTTTTAGGTAGGAATATTAGGACTTATTTGTCTATTATAATTAATATGGTGAAATGATACCCTTAAAATGTGGTAAAAGGTACACTAAGATTGAAGAATGATTGGGTAATATTAGGTCCACATCAGGCGCTTAGGCCTCGACAGCCCTAGGATACACAGTGATCTTGTAGATGCACCAGTTGTGATTATATGATGAACTAATGAAAACTACTTGGAATGTTTTTAGAACCTTTTCCTTGGGTTAACAAAATATGAAAGCAACGCTTCAGAGGACCCTTTAGTTTTAATAGTCTGAACAACCAGACATACCTGTTTTCCAGTTTTGTTCTGTCTCATCTTAATGCTCAAAGAAAGCCATGCACTACATGGAATGTTATTAAATTGAAGATTATGTTGCTGCTATCAGATCTGATGTATAGAGATTCTGTTTATAATAAAACTATCATTGGTAAATTCTTTCACGGCTTTAGTTAATATTTGGCCCATTTTCTCATGCTTTCGTAACATTAGATGTCCAAATCCATGCATAGCAATCAAACTTTTTGAGTTTCTAGATTGAATGTTGTTTTTCTTAAATTTTTTATAATGTTTCTCATGGAAATCTAGAAGTGAATAAAACGATTTCCTTCTCATAATTAAACTCTTGGAATCTTGTAGATCTTCGTCCAGCCTGTTATAGTCATTGATGATACTCTCTCACAGTGGATGCAGCCTTATGTACAACAAGCCTTATTGAAGGTTACATATTGTTGTTGTAGCTGTAAACTAGCATTTTACGCAGTGGATGCAGCCTTATGTACAACAAGCCTTATTGAAGGTTACATATTGTTGTTGTAGCTGTAAACTTGCATTTTGCTGTCCTTTTTTCTTAAAATTTTCAACTTTTTATGTTGGGTTGGGGGGTTCCAGTTTTCTTTCCTCTATTATCAGCTGTTGTTTCGCAGATTATATCAACATTGTCATCACCAGCTCTTTCAAAAAAAAAAAAAAAAACATTGTCATCACCAGCTTATCATCCACCTCTCCATGGTTGTGCTGGGCTGCTGGTTATTTATCTACATTTCCACCTCATATGCGTATTTTCCGCTCTCTGCTCATACTGTATGATTATATGTCTTAGTGACGAACAGACAGTTGCTCATTAATCAGCAAAGCAGTAAAGCCTATTATTACTTGCATTAACCTAGATAAACAGGCGTTTCTGGGATTAGATGCTAAGTTAAAAGGACGCTCATTCCTCCTAATTTGAAGCTGCACCTACTGCTGAATTTTAGGCTGTTGCTGGCTTACTGCTGGGATTTAGCAGCTTTTCAAAGGGGTTTAAATAATTGCTGCAACTGTACTTAATCTTTCTGCTTAATTACATACCTTTTCACTGCTATTGTCCATCTTTATAGGCTTTTACACCATTATCATATTGTATGTGTTCTCTTAGAAAAATGTTCTGTCATATTTGTGGCTGCCCTATGTTTGTGTTATTTTATACACTTATGTGGTTGTAAAAACTTTGACAACACTTCCATCTGTGCTTGCTTTTACCTTGTTATGATTCCGGAGATACCGATGGAGCTAAATCTAATTGAGGGTGCTTTCCGGTTGATAATATGTACTTTTCTTTGTCATATTTTAATGGTAATATTTATGTTTGGCCTTGTTGATGAGGTTCTAGTTGCTGTTATGTTTTGATGTTTCTATAAACACGGAAAGATATATGATGTGCACGATAACAAACTTTGAGTACTTCTTTATAAGTTGCGAATAAAATACTTTATGCATCATTGTTCCAACAGTTGAAAAACTGATTGGTTTTTTATATTGTAGAAATCTGAAAAATAGGTTTATATTATACAACGCATAAATTTTACGTGATTAACTCAGCAGCCCAGTGGTCAGGGACTCTAAATGTTAACCACAGGTTGCGACTTCAAACCACAGTAGTGTAGGCACCCATTTGTGTCTCCCCAAAACCAAACCCAGTGATGAATACCTTTCACGTCGAATCATAATCGAATGAAGTGAAAGTGTGGAAGTCTAGTGTTGCGGATAGTTTTAATTTATTTTCTCTTCTCTCTGTTTTTGAAAACTTATTTTAGGAAAACAGCCAATCCAGTTTGGTTGGTCCATGATATGGGTCCAATAATAGTGTAGTTGGATGGGGCTTGACAAGAGCTTTCCAATGATATATTATAAGCTCAATTCCGATGAATATTGAGGAAGTTATGACCAATTTACTAAACTGGGCCCGGTTTGAGTCTTATATACGACCCAATGATCTAGGGGAGGGCCTAATATGATTTATCATTCCCAATGCAATTAGGAATGATTTTAGTCTTCTAGAAGATTCTTTTCATTCCTAATTCAATTAGCATTGATAAATTGACTTTTGTTGACTTTTCAGAGTTTTAATTAAAATCAAAGAGCATTTTTGAGGAAAATACGATTTTATCCTCCTGTACGGTAATTTTTATCTGATTTTAGAAAACGCGTGAATTTCTGAAATCAGCGCCAAACGCCAGCTCTATTTTAATAATTTTATCTTTTTGGCTGATTGTCTTTATAAATAACGTATTAAAAACTCCGTTTTCATTCACCTACAACCAGTTTTCATCTATAAATAACGTCGTAAAAACTCCGTTTTCATTCACCAACTCTTATCAAGATTCTCTTGATTACTCTCTCTCTCTCTTTTTTCTAAACTAGCTTTTCTCATACAAAATTCCGCATTCATTAGATCTAGAAACACCTAGCCATATTCGAAGTTGCCTTCGCCCTAGACGTGAAAGGTTTAATTTCTGAGGGTTTGGTCCCAAATCTCTATTTCAATTATTTAATTTAATTGTGTTATTTATTATTTTCCTTGAAGTTACTAACGCGTGTATTTTGTTATTAGAAAGAGGTACGAGGCATCAAAGTAAGTACTTTAATGTTTTTTATTGATATTATGATGTAGAGTTCATGCTTAGATTGTTATTTTGCTTCATAGTATCATGTTTAGGGTAAAGAATATAATGTCAATTATGATTTCTATGATGCCTTTTATTTTCTTCCTAATATTTATGATTGTTAGTATCATGTTAGGGTTAAAGCTTTGATTTTTATTGTTTAGTGACATGCTAGGGTTTGTTATTAATCTTGTTAGTATCATGCCTAGGATCTTGCTATGCTTTAACATGATTATTATTATGATTAATATGATTGTTATTATGATTATTATTATTATTATTATTATTATTATTATTATTATTATTATTATTATTATTATTATTATTATTATTATTATTATTATTACTATTATTATTATTATGATTATTTTAATTATAATTTATTTTTATTATGATGATTATAATTATTATTATGATGATTATTTATTATGTTGCTTGATATTTATTGTTATTGCTTGATCACATCTTTTATGCATGTTTAAAGAGAATTGATACTTGTAATCACGCTTAATAAGATAATTAATAATCTTGTTAGGGTTATTATGATTATAATTCAAGTGATCGCCAATAATAGTTTTATTTGTGCATTAAATTCAACCAACATAGATTAAACAGATTTAGAGTTAATCCTATTGATTGTATGTTAGTCAAAAAGCGCACATGAATACGATCAGAATAAAGTAGAGGCCTATTATTAGGGCAGGTTCAATCTCTTTTAGGTTGGATTTGTACCTTCATCCCCGAACCTTTATTTGGTTCAAGACCTTATGGAGTTGACGATCTCTTGGATCGTTAAGGGGTGTAGCCTTCACCCTGTGAACGGTTTACAAGTTCCTAAAACTTGTTGGCGACTCTTTTGCTGTATCTTCTTCCCTTTTGGACGCCACCGTACTTTAGTGTATGATCACAATGGGGTTCAAGCAAGGGGGTTAACGCTTGAAATTATTCCCCACAAGTAGCGATAAAGTTTAACCCCCAGACCGAGTTACAATGAACCTGGAGTAGTGAAACTGGGCCCCTGGGAGCTACTCGGAAGTTGCTATTTGGGACACTTTTAACTAATGATAAAAAAGATGCGAGTTGGTGAGAATGGTCGGTAAATTAACATAATTAGTAGCAATTGAATTTCTTATTATTTTGCTATTAAAAATTCCATTGGACATTTATTGTTAACAGCTTATTATTTTGTTATATGTGGTAATGATATCATTAGAAGTCCTTAATGTTTGATGTATTCAGCAAGAAATTCCAAAACAAAAACAATCAAGGTCCCTAATGTTTGGTCTAGTTAGAAGCAAAGGTCCCTAATGTTTGGTCCAATCAACACCCAAGTAACCACCCAAAGTGGTGGTAGAGGGATCAAATTCAAACTTTTGAAACATGAGTGACTAAAACCAAACTTATACCAAACGTTAGGGATCGTATTTATAGTTTACTCAAGTTTGGAGCACCTGGAAATGCTTAATGACTCTCGAAATATGATGCCTAATGGTGTGCAAGCTGACCAAAATTTGACCAAGTCTACGAACGATATCAAGGCATTTTGACACTATGGTAGGGAAGGTAGATTACTCACTGAAATGCAAGAAGAGAATACAGATTGATGTTTTGAACTCATTGAACGTGAAGGGTCTCTCAGTAGTGGGCCATGGGCAATTCCATCCTCGCGAAGAGCCATGAATACCTTATGCTGAAACTGCCGGGGCTTTGGAAACCCTCAGGCAGTTCGAGTGCTATGTAAGTGGTGCTCATCTCTTGCCCCTGATTTTGTATTTCTTTTCGAAACTAAAATAGATAATGTTTTGACAGAAAGTAAAAAGTCTAGACTTAGCTATGTATTTTTTGGAATAGTAGTAATGTTAATTTTTCTCTTGTTTCTTTTTCGAATAATCATATTTTTGGGGATGTTACCACTGTCGAGGGTCTTAAATGGAATTTCATTGTTATTTTTCGCTGGCTAGAATCTGCTAATAAATACAAAACTTGGGGTTTGCTCCGCTCCTTGTGTAGTGGTCCTATTCTTGTTGAAGATGATTTTAATGAAATATTATGCAATAATAAGAAGGAGGGGGTGCAGTTGCAGATCGTAGAACTATTCTTGATTTCCAGAGGGCTCTCGATGATTGTAATTTTCGGGATTTGGGTTTTGATGGACATTGGTTCACTTGGGAGAAGGGTATTGAAGAGGATACAGTTGTTCGGGAAAGACTCGACAAATTTTGTGGCAATGAGTCTTGGTGCAATATGTTCCTAAAGGTTTGTGTGGAGAATTTGGTTCGCGTAAAATCTTATCATGCCCCAATCTTTGTTCATATGAAGCGCCCCAAATGAAAGAGGAAGAGGGGTGGAAAAAATCCTTCAAATTTGAAACGGGGTGGCTGCTTGAAGCCATTTGTGAAGCTGCAGTTCGAAGCTCTTGGGAGGACTCATCAAGTCTGCCAATGCTAAACCGACTAGATGCCATGATAGGGTCATTGAGGAGATGGGGCTTGAAAAAATTCGAGAACTTGGGTAAGCAGATTGATAACATAGAAAAGCTCCTCAAAGATGCACAAGGTCTTCTGGCTAGCAACTCTAATATGGCAATTTGTTCCTCCTTAGAGAAGAAGATGGATGATTTGTTAGACAAACAAGAAGCCTACTGGTATTTGAGATCTTGGGTTTCGGAGATTAAATATGGTGATCGGGATACCAAATATTTCCATCATAAGGCATTTGAGAGAAAGAAAAAAAATGAGAATTGTGGCTTGATGAATAAGGAGGTTGGGTCAATGGTGCAATGATTAGGGTGATTGTGAAGGAATTATTTAAGAATTTTATCAGGATCTCTTCTCCTACTCCCACCCATCGGATGATAATGCCTTTTTACTCCGCCCATGTACAAAGCACAAAATTTATGAGGTCGTCTCAGCAATGCATCCCTGCAAATAACGACCTTGGACTAGACAGTATTCATGCCATTTTCTTCCACAAATTCTAGCATATTGTTGGTGATGAAGTGGCAAATCATGTCTGTACTTCTTCATGGCATTGTTCTCCAAAAGCTGTGAATACAACCAATATTGATCTCATTCCGAAAATTAAGTCACCTACTATATTAACATAATTTCTTCTGATTACTTTGTGTAATGTTGTCTACAAGATTGTGTCGAATGCGATTGTTGTGAGACTTGATTCCATTCTCAACTCCACAGGGTTTGGGTAAGTAAGAGTGGCCCGAGTATTTCTTACTTTCTTTTTGCTGACGATAGCTTTCTCTTGATAGGGTCAATCGAGTATAATGCTCAAAGATAGTTGATATACTCAACTTGTACAAAGCAGCTTTCGAACATAAAATCAATTATGAAATATCAGAGGTGTCCTTTAGCAAAGGTGTCAGTGAGTTACAGCAATTGGACTTAGTGAATCTTTTGAAAATGAAGAAAGTCGATGTTCATGAGAAATATCTAGGAATTCCTACAATTGTAGGGAGATTGAAGAAATATGTATTCATCGCTCTTAAAGACCGTATTTGGAAAAAATTGCATGTTAGAAGGAGAAACTATTTTCTCGAGCCATAAAGGAAGTCCTCATTAAGGAAGTAAATCAGGTTATACTGACTTATCTTATGGGGGTTTATAGAATTCCCATGGGTATTTTGAATGAGATTAGGTTTATGACTGCTCTCTTTTGGCGAGGAATTCTAGTAATGGGGTCGAATGCATTGGAATAGTTGGGATTCGATGTGCGCTCCGAAATCCCTTGTTGGCCTTGGTTTCGAGGACTTGCAGTATTTAACATGGCTTTATTGGGGAAGCAAGCATGGAGGCTTCTCCACGCCCCTAACTCTTTTGTTTGCACATATTTTTAAAACCAAATACTACCCCAATTTGGACTTTGACTCCCATCTTGGAACAGGTGGAAGCTACTCTTGGAGTAGCATTTGGATTTCGGAAAGCTTGTTGAAAGAAGAGCTACTTTGGAGAGTGGGAACCAGGGCTAGCATAAGAGTGTAGGAAGACCCTTGGGTGGCTGATGAGCAGGGTCATTTCTTAACTAGTGCAAGATCTGATGTGGTGACCTTGGTTCATGATCTTATGGATCCGATCACCAAGCAATGGAATTTTGAGATCTTTGAGGAAAATTTCAACGTTCGTGACAAAAAGTGCATTATGGCTATTCCATTGAGCCTGTGTGAGCCTCATGATTGCATTACCTGAGATTTCTCTAACAATGGGTTTTATCCTGTAAAATCTGCTTACTTATTGGGGAAGTCGTGCAATCTAGGCGATTTTCACCAAGCTTGGGTTGATGTGTGAAAGCTTGATACTACTCCTAAGGTACGCCAATTTCTTTTGAGAGTAAGCACGAATTCTCTCCCGGTTCGTGCACTTCTGAAGAGGAGGCATATTATTGAAGATGATGGTTGTTCCTGGTGCTTTTCTTGCGAAACACAACAACATGCTCTTTTTGAATGTGTTTCCGTATCTTATCAATGGACAGAGATTGAGTGTGAGGAGTTGGTCCTACATGCTAGATCCCTGAACTCTCTTGATTTGCTGGCCTCGTGGAGAAAGGTGGATGCACTCAAATGCCAAAAATGTGTGGCTCTTATGTGGTAAATATGTAACTAAAGAAACGAGAAAGTGTTCAGTTCTAATAGAGGTCCACCATGCCCTCACTCTTGCTCGCACAAGCTGTCTTGTGTCAGACCATAATGCTTATACAACCAAGATGTATGGATCAACTAAGCCCTCTAGATTCAAGCGCAACCCAAAGAAATGGTACCCCCCTACAGGTGAGTCAGTTAAAATAAATTGTGATGCTAGCTGTAGGCGTCGTTTGAAGTGCGCCAACGTTAAGCATGTTGTGAATATGCTTGGCACTCATAGGAAGTGAGAATTGACATATACGATAAGGGACAACGATTAGGGACAAGGAAAGTAGGGAGCCGCCAACAAGTTTTTAAGGAACTTGTAAACCGTTCACGGATCATTAAAAGGCAACCACGAATAAGGGACAACGAAGGCAACAACAATTGACCCGTGAAGGTTACACCCCATTCATAATCCATGAGATTACTAACTCCATATGGTTAGGAACCACGAAAGGAGGATCGGGATGATGGTAGGAAGTGAGTTATGGAGTCACATTCGCCCGTATTGGCCTCAACTCGATTCTTATTGTGAAAAGTGATTCCTGCGATCTCATAGGCATACAAACAAATATTCAATTCGCTCCAAACTATTATTATGCTAAATTGGTTGAATATTAATGCAACACATAATTCTAAAATATTACTGATCACTTGATTAAAACAACAAGATTAAAGGAACCTAAACCGGTTGTCCAAATTATCTTATTAAGCGTGATTTTCAATTACATATTCCCTTTAAACATGCAATATGGTGATCATATTAAATATAATAAAATCAACATTAATATTGGAAGCAATTCAACAATAATATCGTTAGTCAAATCAAATTATAACCCTAATCATGATACTAGCAATAAGAAATAAAAATAAGTAATTAAATTAATTAATTACTCACATTCCGCGTGTTCCTTTAAATTGCTATATCATGAATAAATTGTTAGTAACTTCAATAAAAATATAAATAAAACTGAAATTAAATTAAATTAAAAGTAGAGTTGATTTGGTCCAAACCCTTAGTTAATTATACCTTTCACGCCTTGGTTTAAGGACAGAACCTCGGGTCAAGTATGAACTCCTTGGAGTGCTTAAGGAAGAAATGGTATAATTAGAAATATAGGTTTAAGGCTTAGAATATGAGAGAGGGAGGAGAATGATTTTTGGTGTAAAAGAGAGGAAGAGAGAATGATTTGGTGCCCCCGAACTGCAAAAAGGAGGTGGGTATTTATAAAGAAAAGGAGCAGAGGGAACACACGAAACCCTAAAAAGATAAAAACCCTACAAATAACTGTCGCGAAACGGCAAAATGCGCCGTGACACAGCAAGAGTTCCCGTGACGCGGGGTACTTTGGTGTGACGTGAGACAGAAATAGACCAACTTAGGATAAAAACGCGTTAGGTTTTACTCGGATTAAACACGAGAAAAAATTCCGTGACACGTGTAGGAGTTTATAGGTACTACGCAGCGGATATAACATGAATCATATTCAAAAAAGTACCAATACCAAGAATCACATGCATAACACACAAGACACATAATCATACCTTTTACGCGTGAATTCCACGAAGCTATTCGACAGGCAAATCAGGGAGAGAATAGAGCCCCAAGCGTTGCTCCTCTACTTAGTCCACGAGATTCGAACGAGCCGTCCACCAACACTAGATTGGTTGAGTGATTGAGGAGAACCGCGATCACCACCTTTACGGACAACCGACCACCGCACGAACCACCACCACAGCGACACACCAACGACGCCTAGGAGGAGGAGAGAGCCGTGAGAGAGAGAGGACTGTGAGAGGGGTTGGGTTTCGTGTTTGCTAATTAGGGTTTGATCACACTAATCAGTTAATTGCATTCTTGTCATTGCAAACCTAGGCACCTACTCTATTTATAATCTCATTATAATTAGACTAGAGCACGAAGCCCAAAAACACTTCTTAATCCCCATATGTCTGGCCACCTAGAGTGATGAGGCCCATGATGGGCCTCGTCCTCTAATGCTCGATCTAGCCCCTTTGTGTGACCTTATAAGATCCGTCCAATTGGGCTTTGGGCTATTTTACTAGTCCAAAGATCGTTAGTACCTCTAGCTATGGCAAAACGACGACCCAAATGTACGAACTTAATTATCTCCATAATTTGATCCAATTATATATCTAGTAATTGCACACGACGAAGACATAACTCCTTCAATCTCCCACTTGTCTGAGACAAGGGTGCAATATTCAAATTCCTTAAGTCAATATATGTGTCGATTTGATAATATGATTGCATCACATGTCGAGATCATATTAATCTACAAATCGTTTCTTGAAATCTGAGTTAGAATTACAAAACCAAATGATTAGTGTGTAATTCATTTGAACGCGGCCACGTATTTTCTGAATTCTCCCTCTTCAAGCGGCCATGACACATTTCCTAATTTAATAGGTAGACTCTATCCAATCTTGTGGTAACATGACTCCCACTCAACTTCTGAAATAACCAGGAAACACCCTTTATAATCTCCAGTTACGGCTAGACGTTTGAGTGTACCATAGTCACAACATCCATTGAATGAAATCAATGTTCCACTCATGTCAAAGGAATCCACTAATATATACGGAAGCTCTATACTTGAACTTCAAAGTAGGTCAATAGTTCGATCATGCATCATTCATGCATATCCAAGTGATTGACCGAGCATCACTATGCCCCTATAGGCCATGAAACTGCGCTATCCAATCAATCTTATTACATGCTAGTTCATTTTTTGAAATTTTTTATGTCCACTTTAATGATCTCGAACTAGGAACTTTAAATAATGTATGAATTTTGTTCACTTGTGGGGTTTCAATTCACCAGGTCATCAACCTGATGAGCCCATCAATTCATAATTATTTTGGACATTTTATTTAATTTCCAAAACCATAATTAAATAAGAGAAATAATAATTTCTATTTTAAACATAATTCTGCAAATTGATGCATTTCTCATGTAATATGCTTTCTCAAAACATATACAACTTAAATTACATAACTTGCTTCAATCCTAAGACTTTAATATGACTCTCATATCTTAGTCCATGGAAGGGGTTTAGTGATTTCTTACTCATAATAAAACTTTGCAGAACATGACCTTCCGCTGGTCAATGATCTCATAATTGAGGTGATATCTCATATCCTTAAGTTTGGATTTGTGATGTGACTCTGGCTCCTTTGTTCTTGGGCAAAGGTGACCTGTTAGTCACATGACATTCTAATCCGAACTTCCTCTGTAACTATCTGACTATAGTTTAATACACATATTATGACATTGAGTATGCAACAGTGCTCTGCTTTGAACTCTTCAAGCTCACTGTCCTTTTCCATCCAGACACAAATATGCATTTAGATCACCATCTAGAATTATCTTGCCTGTTTGGAAAACTTGCATTCGTGTAACCTTTTGACAACTTGCTTAAATTACCATTTAACATAATATCTAGAAGAATTCCTTTAGTGCTTCTCAAGTACTCAAGGATTTGTTCTTGGTAATTCTCCGTATGCTTATTCTGAATTTGCTTGAGACTTGCTACACATGCACAAGTCATATGCAACATCTTGCTTTGTACATTTCATGGTACATGTAATGGATCCTTTTGCAGAAGCATAAGGTACATTATCCATACAACTCAACTCTATTAGCTTTTGAAGGCACTGAGTTTTACTGAGTGTAATACCATGAAACATGGGAAGACATCCTCTCTTAGAGTCTCGCTTCATGGACTTGTCAAGATCCTTATCAATATAAGTCTCTTGATTCATTCTAATCATTCTTCAAGATTCACTTCATGGATCTTAATTCCTAATATGTACTCAACATCTCCTAAGTCTCTCATATTGAAACAATCTTTCTAACCACTGCTTGACTTATTCAAGCATTGATATATCATTTCATATGAACTGTATGTCATTTACATACATGACCAAGAAGACCAATTTGCTCCCACTAAACTTCTTGTCTCTACAAGAGTATTTTGTTCTACTAAGGAAATCAAACTATTTGATTGCCTAATCAAAAAACGAATGTTCCAACTCCCTGATGCTTACTTCAATCCATAAATTAATTTATGAAGTTTGCAAAACTTTCTAGGAATTTATGGATTTCAAAACTCTTAGGATGCATCATATACATACTCACCATCAAGAACATTTCATGAAAGTGATTTTGATATCCATAATTAGAATAATCCGAATAGGCTTACCCAACTAATAGGTTTGGCCCTATTTGTAAGAATATTATGGACTAACACATTCTTACAAACATGGAGTCCATACTGGATTTCATGGCTTTAAGCCATTTCCTGAGTTGGCACTTATCCAAAGCTTGCTTGTAGGCATGGGTTCCAACCATTCCAATAGGAAAATCTTATAATCCACCTTTTCTCAGAATTTCAACAAACTGTTTGTTTTGATCCCAAGTAACCTACGATAGGTATGAGCGACAATAGAATTATTCTCTTCAACTCTTTGAAGCCTTTCATTCTAGTGGGACGATAGAAGCCTCGCTAGTTGAATTAGCTTGCTTCGACACACGTTTTATCAAATTAGCTGATTTCATATGCCTTCGTCTCTGATGTAGTGTTATCCACATCCATTTGTTGCTCGTTTCGAATCTCATTGAGATCTAACTTTACTCCCACTTGGCTTTGTAGGAAGACATTCTTTCTATATAGACACTATCGCGAGCAACAAACACTTTGTTTCTGCGCGATTGTAGGAATAATACCTCTTAGTTTCCATGAGAAAAACCCATGAAGAACTACTTTTCTGATTTAGGGTGTATTATGTTATCTTTGTAAACATTTTACATTGATTTCATAACCCTTAATCCTGTTTAGGAAAGATAACTTTTGGAACATTTCCAAATCATAACTCTTATGACATCTTTTCTTGTGCTTTGGTTAAGTTTCTTGTTTAGTATATTCGCAATTGTTGTTGTCATGTATGTTCTCAAAAAGATATTTGTAAATCATTAAATCTTGGATCGAACAATGGCAAGCAAAGTCTGATTCCATCTTCATAAACATACATTTTAATTGTAATGTTTCTGGATTGTGAATTAATTCAACAATTCCCTTTAGATGATCATTCCTTTTTAGTTAAATATTTATCACAACAATCATATTGTGGTGTTAAATTGTTTATCTCAAACTGATTTTACATTTCATTTTAGGAATTTTGAACTTTTCAATTGTTCCAAGCTTTACTTCATTAAGTAATTATCGATATATTTACTTAAATCGTTAGTAAAAGCAATGAAATAGTTAAATCCCTTTGCTAGTTTTAAACTTATTGATTTACATACATCATATGTATGAGTCTCAAAAGGTCATTTTAACTTCTTTTACCCTTTATACTAAAAGGCAACTTGGTCATCTTAACTTATCAAGCATGACTTCTAATTCTCAAGTGATTCATAATCATATAAGAATGAGAGTCCATCCATAACTTTGGATGTGCAAATGGTTAATGTGACCTAACTTTACTTGTTATAAGTAAGCTAAGTGTACTTTGAATCATCTATATCTTATTTTGTGATTTACTTATATCAATGTCATAAAACAAAATTAACTCATATCTAGCAAAATGAAAACAATTTATTACCTTGGTCATGGATCAACACTTGTCCAAGCCAAGTAAACCAAATTCAGTATTCAAAACTAGAAAACCGAAATATTGTCTCATCAAAACTGGAAATTGTTCTAAAATCATGATAAACTAATCAAAAATTTAAAACTATGAAGCTATTTCTGGCCACTCAAATACTTCTAGTGAACCTTCAAGCTCCATTTCCATGCTAGCTTCACTTATTTGCAGTTCCTGCGCAACATCACTATGTTAAGCACTGCAACTTGGTATCACATACCTAAGTGAAAGTTAAATGTTTATAACAAGAGTGTTAGGTAACTCTTACCTGTCACTTCATCCTATTGAGGACATCCTTGTTCAAGCACTGGCTTATTCTCCTCTCAGATAATCCTCTGCATGATTCTTGAGTAAATCAACTAGTTTGACTCCAGAATCTTCATCATCTTGACAAAGTTTCTCGAGGTCAAATCCATCATGTAGAGAATGCAGAATTATATCATGAACTTGATGATCTTCATATGGTCTCCCTAACATACTCATGCGGTCAAATAGTTCCACCATCGTATCCACATGAATTTGTACTGACTGCCCTGGCAAGAGTTTTCTTGAAATTATCTCGCCATTAAGCTTGTAGGTTTCAAACCTAATACTGCCAGTCCAGGAGTCGTCATTCTTGGGAACCATATTAATGATTTCCTTGACATTTTCATCCATTTCTCCATCAACATGGGAATTCAGAATTCCATAGCGAACATCACGTAAGCACTTGAATAAGAGATAAGGTTCATAGTTCATGAATCTTTTAGCCCAATCTTCTGGAATAGAAGACAACATCATATGCGCAATTCTCTTACAATCTGAAACATTTCTCAAATGCTTCTCAAGAGTCATGCCTGGACTAAATCTGCCCTCGATTGGTAAGTCTAAACGAAATTCAAGATTTTCGTTCCTTAGAACACTTCTAAGTTCGCTTTCCCAATCATTGAAGTTGATAAAGTTAAGCCTTGTTATCATCGTTGGAGGTAAAGAATTGTCATCATTGTTACGGCTACCCATCTATGTCAAAATAAGGCAAAGTTTAATTATTTGTGTAATAATTGACCGGACTGAGGCCCTACCATCAACCATTACATTTTCAAGGTGAGTAAACTCTTTACTGATTACAACTCTTGTAACTCTTGGTTGAATAATTAATCATCACATGCTTAATTATTACCCTTGGCTTCAAAGTTCTAAACTCTTTAGGTAACCTTGTTGAGTATAACCAATTAAAAGTGTAAAACGTGATTTACCCCCACTCCCCTAAGATATAATATGACACCCAGCTGAGGCATGACCCATCATAAAATATCAAAGGTTTCATCGGGTTTTTAATTGGAAAAGCTATCTCAATATTACTGGGACCTAGATTCATTATGTTGTGATTATTTAGTGAACTCTAGCGCATCATCAAACAACATAAATAAAATCTAACATGCATAATCTACTAATGCATTAAATCATGACATAGTATGGCCCCTTAATCCTAAGAAAACTAGAAATGAAAAAGCTCCCACTTGAATCATCATGGATCTCCATCCACCTTGCTCCTTTGGGCCTTCACTTCATGGGCTTCTTTGGACTAACACTATTTAAATAACTATTCTATTTACTTTAAACAAAAGTTACAAAAATACTTAACGGTACGCAGACCGTATTTCGATTATAAAAATACATCACGATGCGTAGATCGTATTGAAGAATCTATGGGCCATACTAGTCTATATATAGCAACATAATATCATATATTATAAAAGTACCATATAATAAATCACTCAACATGTTTGTCTAAACTACAACATCGAATGTTCATAATAAAGTCAACGCATTTCCTAAAATATCTCATATTTTAATCATAATTAGATAATATCATATATTATTCATGACCGTTTATAAAATATCATATATTTAATTTAGTCATGAGATAGAATCAAATCATATTTTAATCTAGAAAGATAAATCATATTTAATCTTTCATGATTATCCTAACAAATTTAGGAAATTCTATCCTAATTACTAGCCAATCAAATAATTTTAAAATCAATTATATCCTAATCTAATTATGGGATAATCACATTATTTAAATAAATTATTTTCCTTTTGGAATATGCTCAGAATATCCTAGTCAATATTATCCAAAATTAACCACTTTAATTAGGATAATTACCAATTTAACAACTTTAAATATGGATAATATCAAATATAAAAACTTTTGAATATTTGATTTTATCCTAACATAAGAGATTTTATCCAAATAAAACCAATTTTATCTTTTAAAATAAAAGATCATATTTTCAAAATATTTTAACTTATCCAAAATAAAACTGATTTTATCCCAAAATAATTCACAATTATCTTGAAATAATTTTAAAATAAGATAATTAAATTTTTTTTTTTTTGAAAAAACCGCAAGCCACCACCGTCGGCCACCGTGGTTGGCTAGCCGAAGCTAGCCACGGTGGCTGGCTGCCTTAACAGCAGCCACTGCCGCAACGCAGCAGCGGGAAGCTGCTCTGGCAGCCGTGGCTGTAGCCGTGCAACACTTGCACGCTGCTACCCACATCCACCCCAAACCGCCTGCCCTCCCTCCCTCCCTCTCGGACTGCCACCTGGTCGGCAGCCGCCGTGGCTGCGCCACCCAGCCGCGGTTGCCGACCACCTAAATTTTTTTTTGTGTTTTAATTTAATTAAATAACGCTTATCATAATTAAATTAAATCAGTCCATAAGATTAAAATTGAATCACATTTATCTTTAAAATTAGGGTTCTTCATAAAATTAATCCCAATTTAATTTTAACTTTTAAAATTAAATTGATGATCATACACAAAACACTTTTATGCATAAATCAATCCGATTAAAATTATGAATCATAAAATAAATCGAATTAAATCAAAATCTAGCACAAAAATCATATTTTAGGGCTAGGATTTTCGAAAAATTCGAAATTTAGGGTTAGGGGGTTCGAAATTTCGAACAAATTAGGGCTAAATTTCGGTCTCTTCATGGCTATTTTGAGCATAATTAAACCACATTTAATCGATTCCAAAAGTTTAATCACATTAAATATAATAATTGAACCATAATTAAATTAATTTCTCCCTCTTAATTGATTATAAAATTAACGTGGACATCAAATAATCGTATTATTATGATCTAGCGCGTTCATGCAAGAGGCTAACTGATACCACTGTAGGAGTTTATAGGTACTACGCAGCGGATATAACATGAATCATATTCAAACAAGTACCAATCCCAAGAATCACATGCATAACACACAAGACACATAATCATACCTTTGACGCGTGAATTCCACGAAGCTATTCGACAGGCAAATCAGGGAGAGAATAGAGCCCCAAGCGTTGCTTCTCTACTTAGTCCACGAGATTCGAACGAGCCGTCCACCAATACTAGATTGGTTGAGTGATTGAGGAGAACCGCGATCACCTCCTTTACGGACAACCGACCACCGCACGAACCACCACCACCGCGACACACCAACGGCGCCTAGGAGGAGGAGAGAACCGTGAGAGAGAGAGGACTATGAGAGGGGTTGGGTTTCGTGTTTGCTAATTAGGGTTTGATCACACTGATCAGTTAATTGCATTCTTGTCATTGCAAACCTAGGCACCTAGTCTATTTATAATCTCATTATAATTAGACTAGGGCACGAAGCCCAAAACCACTTCTTAATCCCCATATGGCCGGCCACCTAGAGTGATGAGGCCCATGATGGGTCTCGTCCTCTAATGCTCGATCTAGCCCCTTTGTATGACCTTATAGGATCCGTCCAATTGGGCTTTGGGCTATTTTACTAGTCCAAAGATCGTTAGTACCTCTAGCTATGGCAAAACGACGACCCAAATGTACGAACTTAATTATCTCCATAATTTGATCCAATTATATATCTAGTAATTGCACACGACGAAGACATAACTCCTTCAACACGTCACATATACTATGACACGGCAATGTCCACCGCGACGCAATAGTGTCTACCGCGGCACGGTACATTACACCATGTCACGGTAAAAAAAGTGCGTGAGAATAACGACAAAAAAAGCACCGTGACACGGTGAAAAATACCGTGTCATGGCAACTGGTACCGTGCCATGGTGGCACCGTGACACGTTGAAAATTACCGTGTCACGGCACCAGGCACCGTGCCATGTCAGATTTTGCCGTCACACGGTGCTTTTACAATGTGCGCGGTAATTCCAGTTTTTACGCGTTTTTAAAATTATCATAACTTTTGATCCGTAACTTGGAATAAGGCATATAATATATAATTGGAAATCTTATCAAATCTACTTTCCAACCCAATTAGAATCAGGTAAAAATAATTTGTAAGTTTTAAGATATGGTCGTTTTAGTAGAAGGGTCTCGGTTTTGGGCCAAGTTTAGTATTTTGCTCATATCTTCTTCGTTTTAAATCGAAATTGGGCTTATGATATATTGTTGGATACCTTATTAAAAGTCCTATCCAACCATATAATAATTGGATCAAAATTATGAGGCCAAAAAATCAGTCTCTCTCGGGTTTGTGATGTGGACATGAAAAGTGGAAAGTAAGTTATGGTTTAGGGAAATGAGCTAGAAATAAGATTGTTTATGAAATGTATTGGATAGAACATGGATTTAAGCACTCCAAAGATTAAATACTCAACCCTACGCGGTGAAAGGTTGTTCATCATCGGGTTTGGTTTTGGGGAGACATTTTTAGGTGTCTACACTAACCTATGTGTTGAAGGCTGCATTGGACTAGGTGCAATAGCCCGAAACTCGAAAGGGGTGGTGATTTTTACTAGAGTTCGAAGGTAGCGTGGGTACTGGTCTCTTGATGTAGCATATAATATGGCTTTGCAATTTGTTTCCCGTTTAGGGAAGAGGTATGACTGCAAGAAGGTTGTCTTCGAATCGGATTGCCAAGGCCTAATCACTAAGCTAGGTATGCATGCTTTAACTTTCTTCACAGATTTGGATAATATTCTGGATGATATTTTCTTTCTCAATTCTTGTTATGATTTTGTTGGTTGGTCGTTTCATGTTAGACGTGAGTAGGGGTGTCCATTATTCGGATTAAAACCGAAATTCAATCCAATCCAAACCGAATTAACAATTTGGATCAGATCCTAAGCTAACTTTAAATCGGATCGGATTGAGATTTTTTAAAAATTCGAATTTTCGGATTGAATCAGATTGACCCTAATTGGATCCGAATTAAACCGAAAACCGAATTGTAAAATTAAGGAAATTTTGTCTAGAACTACCCTAAAGATAGGGTCACTTGTGAACAACTACCCGTTTTTTATTTTTATTTGTTAAGAACTACCCAGAAGTTAAGAAAAGTTTGTGTAGCACTACCCATCAACGTTTTTCGTCCAAAAAAACGTTAATGGCCCACTTTTTCACTTTTCCCACTTAATTAACTCCCCTAATTACCTTCTCTCTCCTCCCTAATTAACTTCCCCTTAAACCCTAGAAATCAAACCCCCCAAATTTAGACATCCTACCAATTACAATGGCTCCTACCAATTGTTTTGGGTAATTTTGTCCCTCGGGAGAGTTACAACACGAAGACTGATCTGGCGTGAGCTGTTCCTGCAAAACAAACGGAGACACCGGTTGGGTGGTGCTCCGCCTCCGACGAACAAGTTAGTAACTTGAAGGGAGAGAAAAAGGTGCGGAAGTTTAGGTGGGTATCTGCTCGGATTCCAAGCTCAGATGTCTCTATCACAGGGACAGTTTGTAATAAATGGTAAAAACGTGCCCTCCAAAAGAGGGAAATCTCCCTATTTATAGGGTCCTCGGGATTTGTGCCCCTGATTAGGTCACTGACCCCTAATCATTGGTGGGCTGCGCCGCATTGCGGCTTTCTCGGGATTTGGGCTTGAGAGCCGCCATTTTCCCCCTAATTTCTGGAGTGACACGTGTCAAGCAGGGATTTGTCCACCTTGGGCCATCCTGGGGCTGACACGTGTCATCCTTTGATTGGACCACGTGGCGGGGTAAAATTACCCTAAACACCAATTACAATGGTTAATTAGTAATTAAAATGCAATTGAATTCAATCTCAAAGTCAAAATAACCGGAACAAAGAACTCAATTTAACCCCTAAACCCTAAAATCAAAACCCCTAAATTTTTTGAACCCATAAACCCTAATCCGAATCACTAATTTACATCCTAATTATGTTAATTGCGTTCAATTAAAACTTGTAAACAAATACAACAAACAATGAATTAAAAGGAAAGTGTGAAACATTACATGAATAACTGAGAATTTGTGTTTAATTGATTGAGTATGTTCTCTTAGATTTTTGAGTGAGAATTGAGGGAAATTTAATTAGGAAGGAAAGATAAGGTAATTAGGGGAGTTAATTAAGTGGAAAAGGTGAAAAAATGGGCCCAATAACGTCTTAATTGGACGGACAACGTTAATGGGTAGTGCTACCCAAACGATTTGCAATTTCCGGGTAGTTCTAAACAAATAAAAAAAAATGGGTAGTTGTTCACAAATGACTCTATCTTTAGGGAAGTTCTAGACAAAATTTCCTAAAATTAAACATTTATGAATATGCTGCCATGCTCTCTTAATTAAGTCGCCTGATGAGTGCTAATATTTGGTGGTTTATGGTTCTGCCTTGTAGTTTGTGGATGATATTAGTGCATGGATTGTTCTAATGGCGTGCCTTGTATATGTACTAGATTAGTATTAATTAATATTGCCTTGATGTTGAACAATTTTATTCAATCATGACTATTTACAACAAGACTTGTATTAATATTAAGGCTTGAACATATGTTATATTTTAAATTGCATTTTCAATTTGATTATTGTATTAGACGCTAAAAATTAAAGTATTTTAATTCGTATATTCAGATCGAATCCAAAGAGCCGAATTTTAATTCGGATTATATTGGATCGAATCGGATCGGGAGAATAATTCGGATCGGATTGAAAATTGAAAACCAAATTATTATTCGAATTGGATTGGATATTGCCTAAATCCAAACCAAAAACCGAACAGACACCCCTAGACGTGAAGGTAATTATATGTCTCCCATCACTTAGCTAAATTAGTTGCTTTTGGTGTAGAGCAAATTTGGGAAAATCATTGTCAGGGTGATATTTCCCCCTGTGTACTTATGGATTCTTTATTCGCTGATATAATATAAACACTTCACTTTCTCTTAAAAAGATTAGTATTAATTAAAAGAGAAAATTGCCAGTTTTTAATATGTGAAGGGCACTCACCTCAATGACTTATGTGAAGAGAAAATTGCTTTAATAGATGGATGATCAACTAACTACTTAATGTTGTCACATTTTTTTGATACATAGTATTTTTTCCTCGAGCTTAATTGTAATCTTTAATGCATGCACACCCGAATATTTGAAAATAATTTTGTAAAAAAATTGGATTAAGCTTAGCTATTTGATTTTGCTATATGTGTAACAAAAATTTTCTAGATCCGCCACTGATGTAAAATTAGGGGTGGAGGGAGAAATTAGTTTTTTTTTAAAATTATTTATCGTTTAAATCTCAAGTTGTAATTGTTTGATCATTAATTTTTTATATGTATGTATGAATTAGTTTGATTACTTAAGTTATTTTGTTAAAATTTTAAATCGCACACTTGTTCTAGATATAATCATAGAATTTATTACTTTACTTTAAAGTTAGGGTTGTTAAGTTGTTAACTTTTTAATTTGTGTTAAATTGTTTACAATTCTTTTTTTGTTTTTTTAAAGAAAAATTATTTTAATTTCAATTGTACGATATGATAATTGAATTATTAGTTTTATTTTTTTCAATTTAATTACGCCATTTCAAATGCTAATTTAGTTTTACATTAAATCTCAAATTGTAATTGTTTGATAGTTAATTGTTTAAATCTCAAATTGTAGTTGAAATAATTCTAGATGACTTAAATCTTAAGTTTTAGCCTGATCTTTGACAGACATTTCATGTTTAAAGGTATCCCAAGAAAATAATTCTCTTCATTTAATTTCCCACAAACTCAAAAAAGTGATGTGGAAATAAGTGGTTTAAGTACTACGGAGTAATCAATACCACTAAAGGAAGAAGAATTGATATACTTATTCCTCATGATTCTAGAAAAAAAGAGTGAACATAATGGATTACACCATGAACAAATCAAAGAAATATTCTGAGAAGGATTTATATATTCTCAAAAATCTTTGCCAAACACAAACCCATAACTCTCTAACCTCATAGACAAGTGTTCGATTTATTAATTCTTTTCTTTTTTTTGATAGTATGACAAAAATAATTTGGATACTATTTATCTATAAATATGTCAAGAATTTCTTTTGCTACGATGTCCATTTATTCCCGGTTATGAAATTTTTTATTCCGCCGCGGTGTAAAATACTTTATGCAATTATAGTTTGATAAGCTTTTTACAACTCATCGCTGTCATAGGCAGATTTATCTCATCTTTACATTTTAATGTCTTAAAATTGATTATAATCATCTTTGAAAAGTATTTCTATAACTACTACTCCGTAGTAATTAATTTCCAAGGTTGATTTCATCTTTATAACATTATTATCTTACTTTTTTAATTAATAATATAAAAAAATTTATTTAGGACCAAAAATATTGATTATCATTAAAGCTTGTATCGACATATTTAAATTGTATTCACGGGCCATGACTTACTGTTTATTGATATAATAAGGTTACTCTGATTGTATAATGCAAACGATTAGACAGAGAAATATATTTATGGGTAGTTAACTAGTTGAGTACTATGACTTGCTATTTATAAATTGTATTAATTAAAGTGACTGATCTCTTATATAAAAGTGCAATATTAATAATTATATGTGTCAATAATGTGCAATATAATATATACGTAATTTCATGTAATTTCTTAATTTATAAATAATTATAATATAATTTATTAAATTTAAACTCACTTATATAAAGTGCTAAATTGCCACTAATTACAACCAATTCGTTGGCACCATAAATCCATGATGTGTTTTCTTGGAGGAAATCCATCGTAATCTCGACATCAAATGTGAGGATTATGGAATCACGTATCGACGAAATACGACACATCTTGTGAATGTGGATCTTCCAAGAAGAATCTCGACATCTTGTGAGTGTCAGAATTATGGAACCACTTTCTGAAAAGGATAAGGAAGAATTGCAATCTACTTTGCCTCCAGATAAGAAGCTAAAAGCGGGGCAGGAATATATATGGAACAGAACAGGTAAAAGGAAAGCTGAGTAATGGAAATATTACTTAGAGTATGTCGAGAATGGAAAACTACGAGTTGAATGTAAGTTTTGTCCTAAAACTTTTGCTGTTGATGGTAATCATAATGGTTTAAAAAAATGTTAAAAACCATAATGAATCATGTTTTGGTAATCCTGCTAATATAGAGGAAAATCAACTAAATTGTATTTTGAACAAGAACATAAGAGTAGTGAATTGAATTGAAGTGTGGGAGTAGGATTATTAACTTGAATGATGTTAGAGAGGCATTGATTCACATGATTATTGTTAATGAGTTACCATTTAAGCGTGTGGAATATATATGGAATAGAAAAGGTAAAAGGAAAGCTGAGTATTGGAAATATTACTTAGAGTATGTTGAGAATGGAAAACTACGATCTGAATGTAAGTTTTGTCCTAAAACTTTATCTGCTGATGATAATCTTAATGGTTTAAAAAAAATGTTAAAAACCATTATGAATCATGTCTTTGTAATCCTGCTAATATAGAGGAAAAGCAACTGAATTGTATTTTGATCAAGAACATAAGAGTGGTGAATTGAATTGAAGTGTGGGAGTAGGATTATTAACTTGAATGATGTTAGAGAGGCATTGATTCACATGATTATTTTTAATGAGTTACCATTTAAGCGTGTGGAAAAACCTGGTTTTAGGAACTTTGTGCAAGTTTTATGTCCACAATTTCACATTCCATCTCATGTTACCATTGCTCGTGATTGTTTAAAGTTGTATCACTACTAGAAAGCAGGCAAATAACGGCGGACTAGTTCTGACGGACACATTATTCTGTCGGAAAAGTCAAAATTTCCGACGGATTTTTATTCCGTCGAAAATTTCCGACGAATTCAACTATTTCATCGGAAATCCGTCGAAAATTTCTGACATAATATAAATATGTTGGAATATATGTACATCTCCGACGGAAAATCCATCAGAAACTTGTTTTCAGACGGAATAAAATTCTGTCGAAATTTTCCCCTTCCTTTTCTCTTTCCACCGCCAACACTAACTACCCGCCGCTACAACAACATCGGCGTAAACAACAACATCAATGATGCAAAACAAAGGTTTTTAGGTCAAATTCGACCAAAAAAACTTTTTCGTGTTTGAATTTGGCCTTGTTAATCCAATTTCGAGGTTTGGTGTGGTCAAATTAAGGTATGTATCTCTTATTTTTTCTTAATTTTGATTTTATTTGTTCTTTTTTCGGATTTTTTTAAAAAAAAATTTATGGTGGTGGTTGATAGATCTGGGTTGTGGTCGAATTTTTTTGATTTTATTTTGTCGGAATTTTTTGATGTTTTGGTAAGGGTTTGGGTTAGGTGGGTGGATCTGGGTTGGTTGTGTGTTGTGGTGGTGGGTCGTTGTAAGTTAGGGGTTATGGGGATTTTTGGTGGTGGTGGGGTAAATTGTGGTGGTGGGTCGGTATAAGTTAAGGGTTGTGGGAAATATCAGTGGTGGTTGGGTGAATTACGGTGGTGGGTCGTTATAAGTTAGGGGTTCTGGGAAATTTCGGTGGTGGTGGGGTGAATTGCGGTGGTGGTTAGGAAAGGAATTTCTAGGGAAGGGACACAAGTGGTGGAGCCATGGCGGGGCATGCTTTTTTTTTTTTTAAAGCATTTTTCAACGGACTTTTCCGGGCCTGACGAACTGATTTTCGTCGGAATGGTTTTCTAACAACCGATTCCAACGGAATTTCCATCGGAAACGGGTTTTCCGACGAAAAACAGGGTGTTTCCGAAGGAATTTTTCCGTCGTTAGTTACCTGTTCTTATAGTGTATTATAGTGAAAAAGAGAAATTACGGCTCATTTCATTGATCATGATTGGAAATTGCATAAAAAGATCATAATTTTTTGTCCAATTTTTAGTCATAAAGGAGAGAATATTGGAAAAGATGTTTAGGCATGTTTAGAGTAGAGGTGATCATTGGGCGGGCCGAGGGCAAAAAAAAACCTACTCCTCGGGCCGAGTTGGGTCAGGCCAACTTTCGGGTCAGTATTTTTGTGCCCAAACCCCCGCCCCCCAAAATGGTCGGGTCGTGCGGGCTTTTCGGGCCATTTTCAGATCGAGCCCAAAAAATCAACAAAAAAATGCATAAAAACATATTCCCAAGCCCGCCCAAAAAAAAAAATTCTCGGGCCGGTCCAGGCCCGACCTGATTTCGGGCAGAAAATTCTGCCCAAAAACAGGTCGGGCCAACAAGTCGAACTTACTTTGATCACCTCTAGTTTAGAGTATTGGGGTATTGATGATAAACTTTTTACTGTCACTGTTGGTAATGCTTCTTCAAATGATGTTGTTTGTGCACAGTTGAGTAGAATGGTTAGAAGAATAAGATGTGTTTATGATGGAAAAAATCTTCATATTAGATGCACTGCTCATATCATTAATTTAATTGTCTGGGATGGTATTAGAGAGCATGGTGTGTACATTGATAGAGTTAAAAATGCTATGAAATAGGTTTAGAATTACCCTATAAGAATACTTAGATTCAAAGATCTTGTGCAAAAAGCGAACATAGATTCCGAATCTTCTTTAACTTTTGATGTCCCCACTCGTTGGAACTCCACATACATAATGTTGGAAACGGCTTTGAAGTTTCAACGTGTTTCTAGTGGGTTATCTTGTAATACCCTGGAAATTCCCTTCTTTAAAAATACATTTTCTACTCTAAATAAAACTCTTTTAAGGAAATGTCCTAAATATTAGCTCCACTTTGATAACGGCTAAGACTATTTTTCAAAGTCACACAACGGAAGTCTAAAAAAAAAACCAACTTTCAAAATAATTCTTGAGTTCACAACCTCAAAACAAAAGTAGAATTAAATAATCCACAAGTTGGAACCAATCCAAATATGACACTTTTAAAAATCCAACTTAAAAAAAACATAACAAAGTTAGTCCTTAATCAATAATTCAAAGGAAAATTTGACTTTTATCACCTTCAAATAACCACTTAATTGAATTTACCATCTCCAAAAAAAAGATTTACTTTACCACCACCACATAAAAAAAAAAAATTAGTTTTACCACCTAATCCTAACTCCGATGACGAAAACTGAGTGTGGGGCCCACAATCTGTCACTTCCATCCAAATTTATTGTTCTAAACCCGATTTCACTCTCTCTCCTCCTTTTCTCACCTTCCCTATTCAATTTCTCACCTTCCTCCTCTGAAATTTCTTCTTTCTCCTCTGAAATTTTTTCTCTTTCCTTTGAATTTGTATTCCCTCCATGAACCTCCCTGCTCATCTTCTTCATATCTGAACTAAGAGCCTTGCATTTCACCTTCAAGCTTTCAATCTCATTGAGAAAAAACCTCCTCTGTAATTCATTGATAACAGCATTGATATTAATTTTATTTGAACACAATTACTATAATCTAACTTTAATTTTAATATCCAATTGAAATTTCAAAAACCCCCCAAATTAATTTTGACTAACATGAACCCTAATTTTTTACAGTGAAATTGGGGTTCAATTGATAACACATTTGTGCAATTTCAATTACACTTAATAATTGGAACATAATCACAAAAAGAATTGTCAAACTTTACATCACAAATCAAGAAAATTGCGTACCTTCGTCCCTCCTTTGTTGTAGAACTGACTTGATTCAAGGACGACCACAAATCTGGAATAATTTGATGATGTAGGATTGTTAGGGATTACCAAATTTAAAGATTTGGCAAGAAAATCACAAAAAAACTTCAATCTTCAAGAGATGTAGAAATGAAGAAGGTGGGTTTAAATAGAAAAAGAAATCGAGAGAATTTGGGGAAAAGTTCAAAAAGTAGCCGTTATTGTGGGCCCCACAGTTAGTTTCCGTCACAGGAGTTAGGATTAGGTGGTAAAACTAAATTTTATTTTTTAATGTGGTGGTAAAGTAAATCTTTTTTTTTTTTTTAGGTGGTAAATTCAATTAAGTGGTTATTTGAAGGTGGTAAAAGTCAAAATTTTCTAATTTAAAATATAAAACATAAAACTAGGAAAGCATAACAAGTAGCTCTCGGCACTCATTCCCATCATACTCTTCATGCTTCAAGTACCTATCACTTCCCCTTTATTTCAACCCTCTACTCACCATATAAATAGGTCATAGTAAGGACAACTAAAGGAAAGCCAAACACAAACACAAAAGTACGAATCACCACACTAACATGAATATCCTATCATCAATAAAACAATTAAAAAATGCTTGCCATACAATCACAAGTCAACTTACCTTTGACTCATAACTAGCAATATTAGTTATTTAATAATAGCTTTGGATTACGCATCGAACGTGTTTCCTTCCTTAAAAATAGCCCATTAAAAATGTAGCTTCCAATCACGGAGTTATCACAATTTGCACCTACTATATCACACTTGGTGACGGAATTCCAGCGTATAAATAATACTTCCTCCGTTTTTTTAATATTGCACCACTTGCCTTTTAAGGAAATATCACAAATATTGCACCATTTCTATTTTAAGAAAAGAAATACTTGTGTTCACACTAGAAATACCAAATATACCCTTACTTTTCAATACATGATTATTTAGTTTATGTATACCATCACATGGGCAATCTTGTATTTTTACCTTTCTCTCTCATCGTTTTTTCCACTACCAAAAATCTTGTGCCAACCTCTATGGTGCAATAAAAAAAGAACGGAGGAAGTAAAAGAAAGTAAAGCGTCATGTACCCCTGTGAAGCTATGCTCAAATATAAAGTCACATAACTTGCCCCATGTGTTCATACTCAAGGTGTATGCGTTCCAAGAGTTTTGGTGCGTATCCTCTTACACTTTAAGTGATTTACCAATTTAACATGTGATAACTCCAACCATCCAATCAAGAATAAACATAACAACATTCAATACATACTTCCAATTCATTCTTGAATTAATTAGTGAGTAGGGTTGGGCAAAAAAATCTGATCCGTGATCCGGCTGATCCGATTCGAAAATTTGGATATCCGATCCGGTTTTTTGAATTTCGGATATTTCGGATCGGATTCGGATCACGAATCTAGAAAATTCGGATATCCGATCTGATCCGGTTTTCCATTTCATTAAAAATAAAATAAAAATTCTTTAAAAAATTAGACAATCTGTCAAAGTGTCAAATGCCTCAAAAATCTCTACTATAAAACATTCACTCAATCTCTCTCCTAGTCTCCCGCAGCCACAGTGTCAAGCGCCCTAGGCCCCTAGCCACCCATAAGCCGCCGAGACTCCCTCTCCATGACCACATCACCGGAGCGACGCAACCAACCAGCCACATATTCTTAACCAATTGTGCTATCGTAGCCCACTCGTGTTCCGGCAACCGTCGCTTCATCACTTGTATAAGTTGTGTTCCGGCAACCGCCACCCACTCTTTCTTAGTTTCAGAGCTAACAAGTGAAAGCGTAAATCTTAAAATTAAAGTAATTAGACAAATTGCATATATGATCATCTCATTCATCGAAGACTCTCGCTCGCGTCTCAAATACGAGAAAAGTCTTTAGCTCACACCTATGATGAAAGAAGCCAAAAAGCAAGTTTAGGTATAAAGAACAGCCAGCGTCAGAGAGAGTATAGGGGACTCTTTCAAACTTCCAAGAGAAGGTATCTCTAATAGACCTGCCAATCAATGTTTTGCCATCCCTTTATATCGACTTGGCTGTAATATATATAAATGTGAAAGCTTTTATTATTGTAAGCCTGTAATGGTCATAAACCAAAGGCTTGGTATTTGGTGATTTTGGTCTTCGTCTTCCTATTGTGTAATGTACTGGTGATTTAATTAAAAAATGCATTCCCCTTTTCCACTAAAAAAGAAGAAGCTTTTTGTAGACACCCATTTGTGTCTCCCCAAAACCAAACCCAGTGATGAGTGTCTTTCACGTCGAATCATAATCGAATGAAACGAAAGTGTGGAAAGGTCTAGTGTTGCGGAAAGTTTTATTTCTTTTTCTCTTCTCTCTGTTTTTGAAAACTTTATTTTAAGAAAACAGCCAATCCAGTTGGTTGGTCCATGATATGGGTCCAATAGTGGTGTAGTTGGATGGGACTTGCAAAGACCTTTCCAACGATATATTATAAGCCCAATTCCGATGAATATTGAGGAATTCATGGCCAATTTACTAAACTGGGCCCGGTTTGAGTTTTAAGTACGGCCTAATGATCTAGGGGAGGGCCTAATATAATTTATCATTCCTAATGCAATTAGGAATGGTTTTTAGTCTTCTGAACATTCTAGAAGGTTCTTATCATTCTTAATTCAATTAGGACTCTTCAGAGTTTTAATTAGATCAAATAACATTTTCGACTGAAATTATATTATTTTATCTTCCAGTACGGTAAGTTTATCAGATTTTCGAAAACGCGTTGAAAGCCGATTTGGCGTCCAACCCCAGGCCTTGGCGCCTAGAACCAGGATTGGCGCCAGACGCCAGCATTGGCGCCTGGCGCTAGCCACTGGTTCTGGCGCTAATGAGCCAGGTCTGGTGCCAAAGTGGTTTTGTGGTCTTCAGACTCTGTTTTGATAAATTATCTTTTTTGGATGATTTTCTCTATAAATATCGTATCAAAAACTCCGTTTTCATGGAGGGATTATCAATATTCATTCACCAAGAATCTTCAATTCTCTTAAAATCATTCATTCTTTCTTTTCTAAAACTTTGTTTTCTCGAATACAAAATTCCGCATTCGCAAGATCTTGATACACCTAGCCATATTCGAAGTTGCCTTCGCCCTAGACGTGAAAGAAAGAGGTACGAGGCATCCAAGTAAGTACTTTAAGTGCTTTAATTGATTAGTTGATATTATGATGTAGATATCATGTTTAGATTGTTATTTTGATTCCTAGTATCATGTCTAGGGTAATTTTAATATCAAGTATGATTGCTACGATGCTTCCTATATTCTTCCTAATATTTATGATTTTTAGTATCATGTTAGGGCTAAAGAATTGATTTTTATTGCTTAGTGACATGCTAGGGTTTGTTATTAATCTTGTTAGTATCATGCCTAGGATCTTGCTATTTTTATTATGCTTTAATATTAACATGAATATGATTATGATTATAATTGTTATAATGATTATGAATATTATTATTTTGATGATTATTTTATTTATGATAATTATTTCAATTATTATTAATATGATGATTATTTTCTTTTATGATTATTATCATGATTATTTCAATTATAATTTATTTTTATGATGATGATATTCATTATTATGTTGCTTGATGCTTATTCTTTATTGCTTGATCACGCCTTTTTATGCATGTTTAAAGGGAATTGGTACTTGTAATCACGCTTAATAAGATAAATAATAATCTTGTTAGGGTTAATTTGATTATAATTCAAGTGATCGCCAATAATAGTTTATATGTGCATTATATTCAACCAACATAGATTAAACAGGTTTAGGGTTAACCTATTGATTGTATGTTAATCAGAAAGCGCACATGAATACGAACAGAATAAAGTAGAGGCCTATTATTAGGGCAGGTTCAATCTCTTTTAGGTTGGATTTGTACCATCATCCCCGAACCCTTATTTGGTTCATGACCTTATGGAGTTGACGATCTCTTGGATCGTTAAGGGGTGTAACCTTCACCTCGTGATGGTTTACAAGTTCCTTAAAAACTTGTTGGCGACTCTTTTGCTCTATCTTCTTCCCTTTTGGACGCCACCGTACTTTAGTGTATGATCACAGTGGGGTTCAAGCTAGTGGGATTTTAAAGGCTTGAAATTATTCCCCACACTTTTCTAATTCAATTATTTGCTAATTTGGGCGGTCATGGACTAATGGGTCAATTGCCAAGGGATTGGGCTTGTTTGTTTGTCACTAACTTGTGCAGTGCAAATTAATAAATCAATACTTTAATTTTGGATCGGATATCTGGTGATCCGATCCGAAATTTCGGACATTCGAAAAATCGGATATCCGGTCGGATTCGGATCGAGTATTTACCGATCCGAAATTTTCGGATATCCAAAATGGCCAGCCCTATTAGTGAGCACATACTACTTATTTTAATTAAGGTTCCTTGCTTGCCTAGTTTTGTGCACAAAATTGCACGATTACTACCTTGGTGCATAGAATGCACTAATAAACTTCCTTGGCTTAATCTCTACTTACTTTGAGCGATTAAATACATAAACTAATTTCTTGACTCAATACCAGTAATAAATGGGTGAGAATTAAATTCATAAATCATACTCAATAATTCTAATTATAGCTTTTTAAAACATATACATAAGCCTTGCTTATTAATTTCATGTTTCCTTGATACTTGAAAATAAAACATACTTCCATGATTCATATATATTCAACTTGTATCATGCTTCCAATATCATATTCACATGCTTGCAAAATAATTCATGTTCAACCAACATCAATTCCAAGCATATAATCAACAAATAAACATGCTACTAATTCATCACTTCAATCATAATTCACAATCCTAACATGATACTACACATACACAAATATTCTTGTGCACATGCGTACCTTGGATATCGCCTAAAATCGGCCACACTCGCTAGAAATCACTTAGCTTGAAGCTTCCTACAAATTAAAATACATAACTATAATTAATCCACTATTCACACAAATTTCCAGCAACTATAATACTCTTTAAACCTTACTAATCAACCCATTTTAATGACATAAAAGCCATAAAACCTTTTCTTTAAGTGGGTGCTTCAAATCCTTTCAAAAATACTTAGTTTTTATGACTTAAATAAAATTACAACATACTTATTTAATATTAAACATCTCTTTTAGACTAGAATCTCATGTTTAAATCACTAAAATCTTTTCCCTTTTATGGGTAATCAAACCCTAACTCAATAATTATAGAGTAGTGTATATAATTAAATTCCAACATTAAATTGAGGACTTTAAACTCAATAAAAACATGTTTAAACCATGAATTAATCAATAACAACAACCTAGCATCAATCTATCCCTAACTAATTACACAAAATCCCTAATTTCTAGGGCTCATAATTTAGTGTTCTTGATTAAATAATAATCTGAAATTTATATCAATAATTTAACAACATCAAAATCTCAAAATCAATACCAAAACATAATTAAAATCATTCTTTTAAAACAATAAATCAATAGAAATAATTTAGGAAGAGGAAGAGAGTTTTTTTTTAGATACCAAACCGCAAAAGAGGAGAGGAGGAGGAGAGAGAAACGACCGGTGGTGGTGCGCTGACGCTGCTGCAGCTGCCGGTGGCTGCTATCGGTGTGAGGGGAGAAGAAGAAAGAGAGTGAAGTGTGGGAAAGAGAGGAAAATAAAGAGAAAACATTTAAAACTTTTTATGAAATCTGACAATTATGAATCTTGAGTGGAAAATCTTGAGGTTTTAAGATATTTATACTCCCCTTTTAAAACAAAAACTATAATTACAATATTGTCATTACTAATTCCTACTCCCCCTCAACTTTTCAATTGGGGCCAACTTATTGGGCCTTTACATTTCCTCAACTTCCCAACAAGTTGGTCCACTTATTTAAATAAGATTGACCCAATTAAAAATGCTTTTGTTGCATCAATTCATGATTCATTTAATTTATACACACTTACATTTTATTTAAATAATAAATTTCTTTTCAAAATGAAACGAATCATCTTAATGAATAAAATAAATAGGCCGCTGGCCAGCACCAGCACCAACCGTCAGCAGCGGCGACCACCAGCAGGCTGGCAGCAGCCGGCAGTGGCGCCACCTGCTGTCCAGCTGCTCCTTCTCATGAAAAAAAAAATCTTAATCTTTGTTTTTAATTTTTGTTAAACCTTAGATCTAATTGTTAAATATGGGTTTTGTGATTAATATTATGATGTTTGATTATAAGTAGTTGTGATTTAATTTTCAGATTTTAATTCTAATTAAAGAGCCCCAATTTTGAAACCCTAGATTCATAAATAATTGGATTATTGAAGGATTATGATTTAGGGTGGTTTAAACCTTTAATTTAAATGTTTTAAAACATAATTAAAGCAAGTTTTTATTTATATATAATGCTGGAATTTTTGGTAGTATGCCAAAAATCAAGTTTCCTTAAGGAATTTTAATTACCCATTAATTGTGATCAAAGTATGAGGTTTTAAATAAAATTTCAGCTTGTTTTAATTAAATTATGAGTGGTTTAATAAGAGTATATATTGCTAGAAATTTGTGTGGAGTAGATATTAATGCCTCCTTATAATTTTGGTTTGTAGGAGATTTCCAATTAAGTGATTTCGCATAGTCGTGGCGATTCTAAGATCGTATTCAAGGTACGTTTGCATACTTAGCATATTTTTGGATGATGTAGTAGCATGATAGATTTGGTTAATTAATTACAAGCAGTATCATGCTAGATATGATTAAAAATTATGGATTTATTGATATTGGTGATTTAATGATATGATGAAGCATGATTTATCTGTGATGGATAAATGATTGGAAAAATATTATTTGGCATGTTGTATATGAACCACACTTTTATTTATGGCATGATAGAAAGCATGCATGTTTAATTAAACTAAATGCTTAATTTGGTTTGGAATATGGGAATATTATTATGGTTCATATAATTTTTATTGATGCTTTAAGCATAAGGAAAGAGCTATTTAAGTGTCTTTGTACACGAGGATTAAGTTATATATATTTTAGTGCCTTAGTGCACTTAAGGTGTTTCTAACACCAAGGGATAAGAATTGTGGCACTTTATGCGTTTAAGGTGTCTTTGACACCGAGGTAGATTTAAAGGGTTCAACATTAAATATTATGTGGTCACTAATTATTCAAGTAAATCGGTATGTTTGATTGTTTGAATAATTATTATGATTGAATGATTATGATTTGAGAGTCATCACCAAATTTAATAATTTGTAAATAACGTTAAATGAAAGAGATTACGCACCAAAATTCTTGGAACGTATATACCTTGAGTATGAACATATGGGGGGAGTTATGGGGTTTTATATTTAATCATAACCTCTACTGGAGTCAGGACGTTGTACATTCCTTTTATTATTATGCGCAGGAATCTGCCACTTACGAATGGTTATTTTATGTTGGCACGGTTAGCTCCCGTGTTAGTACCCCTTTATTGGGGCAGATTAGGGGGGGGGGGGGGGGGGGAACCCGTTTGATGCGTAATCAATGCTAAATAAATTATTTAGTTGCTTAGTTGAAAAGTTTTATTGTATGTTGCATGCTTGTAAACAGGTGCAACGAGGTAAGTTGTGTGTTGATAGGTGATGGCATGTTAGTATGTTTAATACCCTTATGTACTCAGCTTTGCATATTTTGTGTTTATTGGCCTTGTCTTTACCTTGGCCCTATGATGACCCATTTTTAATGGAGAGTAGTGGAAACAAGTAGAGAGAAGTTTTTCAGGTGATGAAGCATATTCATGATGGGCAATGAGTGAAGAGTGAATCATGCTAGTTTCCATAAGTTTATGATTTCTTTAATGCTTTATTTATTTTTATGATATTATCATTTATCAGACTAACGCAAAGTTTTGAAGTTGGTTTGGTTTTAATAAGGGCATACAATGGTTCCAAGTTGTAGGTTGACTTTATTTGACTTCATTTTACTTTGGTTTGACTTTACTTTTGTTTGGATGACTTTTTAAGTTGGCTTGTTTTGAATGTTTTTAAAATAGTCTTCCGTTGTGTGTCTTTGATAGTTGTCTTAGCCGTTTTCACAGTGACGGTAATGTCTTAGATTTTCCTATTTCGAGTTTTTAAAGAGCAAAATAGGTATTATAAAGGAAAGAAATTTCTAGGGTGTTACAACACATCTCTTCCTGATAGCACTGGCGGAGCCAGCACGGGACAAGGGGGGACAGCTGTCCCCCTACTTTCTCTAAAAAAACTTATTTAAATTGTAACCTTGCATAATGTTTTATACCAATTGAAGATAGAGCAGTGGTCAGTGTTCCACTCATAGAGACTTGTGGACTTCTGGTCATGGGATCGATCCTTGATCCAAGCCATTTAGTGTTTATAATAGGGAATTATGAACCGTACATTTAATTGGCTACATTATTTTATGTTCGAAATCTTCAAATATTCTAAACACATAAGCATATGGAGGAAGAATTGGAAATTTTGAGATGTAATACTAATTATACATTAATACTATAACTATTTAAGTGTACGTATGTTCCAACATTTTTGTCAAACTAAACGCGATGCCTACTTGTCCCCCCACCCCCCGGTTTGAAATTTCTGGCTCCGCCACTGCCTGATGGAGAGGATTTGAATAACAATGAAAGGCATCATGAACCCGAAGAGTGGAAAAAAGTGGAGAGGTTGGTTTTGTTTCTAGAGGGGTTTTATGTGTTGACTAATCATATTTCTAGTTCCCATTACGTAGCATCTAATAAAGGTTTAGGTGAAATTGCTTCTATTTATGATATGTTGAATAATTGGGAACAAAGTGAGGATTTGAATTTTCAAATTGCAATGAAAAAAAAAGTTTGATAAGTATTGGGGGAATGTGGATAAAATGAATAAGTTCATTTATATTATGTTGCTCATCTTCTCGACCCTCACTCTAAGATGGTCATTGTTGAATTGACACTAACTGATACGCATGGAAAGGAAAAGGGTATGAAACTTGCTAATGATGTGAAGGAGTTCACTTACTCTTTATTTGAGAAATATAGAAAATTTTATGCTTCTAATATTCCTCAAAGTATCCAATCTGGAGATAATATGTCAATGGATGTTGATAATAGTAAAGGAGTGCGTTCTGATAATATGAAAAACCTAAAGAAAGAGCAAAAAGATTGAAGGGGACAAGTGGGTATGCAATAAGAGAGTTGGATAAGTTTTTAAATGATATTAGTGTAACACCTTAATAATTCTCTCTTTAAACATGTGAGTACCCTGAACAAAATCCAAGAGAATTACAGGTGCGCTACCAGTAATTCTGTTGGATACTTTAAACATGTGAGTACCCTGAACAAAATCCAAGAGAATTATTGGTGTGCTATCAGTAATTCTGTTGGATACTTTAATTTTTTTGCGGGTTTGGGAATTTCTTTTTTTTTTTTTTTTTAATTGAGCCCCATAATCCGATAGAGAATCAACAACGTGTCAGTATGTGGAGCGCTAAAGAGTGTGTTATGCTAAAACCGTTGGAAAACACCAGAAACACGAATTCTGTGATTTTGTTTGAAGATGAGAATGACAATTCTCCAATTTCAGCAATTACAATGCCAACAACACTTCAATGGCGTCTTTCTTTCTCACTCTTCTTTACTCCATTCTTCTATTCCACGGATTTCGAGACCTTCTACTGTTATGTGCTCGCAATCATCTCCTACCAGGACTCAAGTAACCCAATTATTTCCTTTTTATTCTTCATTTTATTGAAATTGTCAAGTAGTTTGTTCAAATATGTGGATTAGAGTATTATACTCGCCTACTCAGTATTGTTTATACTATTTTGGTATGTGCGGAAAATATTGACATTATTTCTCAATTTATGATTGAATTTCATGATTTGTCTCGAGGAAGAGGATAGACTTGATACAACATTACAACTATTATTGAAATTTGTTTGTTAAGTTGTACTCCGTATTGTATTGTTAACCATGTCGGGGTTAAACAATGTGTCAGGGCTACAATGCTACATGTAGAGCATTGTATCGTAGCTTCGTGTCATGTTCGGGTTGTGCTTAGACATCAGTACTAAGCTATACCGTAGCTTTGATATTAAGTGTTTAATATGAGTGTATAAAGTCTGGTTACATGATACATTCAGACATCTATACTAAGTTATTATACCTTGGTTTGATGTCAAATTTTTCATATGATTGTAAATTCAGGTTACAATGTTACATGTCGGGTTTTGTTTTGTTTATTTGTATCATGTCCAAATTGTGCTTAGGCTTCAGTATTAAGGTATGCTATGCTTAGATGTCAGTATAAGGCCGAAGATAAATTATTCTTGCTGATTAAAACTTGTTTTTGCTGAATTTTCTATTATAATTGTTATTTGAAACTGCACATAACTTGTTTTTGCTGAGGTTCATATTACGTTCACTAAATTAACTTATTTTTATGAATATTAATCTTTAAGGTAAAGAGAATAGGGCTTAAGGCAGTATACTAGTCCTTATATTGCAGCTTAATTTTTGATGCTATAGGTCGTAGTATCTTGTTGTAAGCTTCGATGTTTTATTGGATTTCAGAGGATAATGGAAAGCATATCGGTAGGAACAGAAGCCGGTGGTGCAGGAGGATCATATTCTTATACTGCCTTGAAGAGGTTGGATCAATTATGGACAAATATTTGCTCGGCTGAAACAGGTGACAATAATGTACTTCAGATCATCATTTGTATAATAGATGATATGATGTTAATATGCTACATCATTAAAGAGATTGGATATGAATATATAATTGTTTAACGCGTCAAGTTTGATGTTGCAGTAACTAAACCACCACAGGTAGTTACTAGTATTACAGGTCCTTTTGTGCATGATGACGCTTCAGGGAAGTCAGTAGAGAATTTTGATGTGATAGTTTGTGGAGGTACTTTGGGAATTTTCATTGCCACTGCATTGTGTGCCAAAGGCCTTAAGGTCGGAATTGTGGAAAGAAATATTCTGAAAGGGGTATAGCATGAAAACTTTGTTTAAGCAAGTGTTTAGGAGCGAAAGTCTGATTGCTCTTATTAACACTTCAGTTTTTGTGAACAGAGAGAACAAGAATGGAATATTTCAAGAAAAGAGCTCTTGGAACTTGTAAAGGTTGGCATTTTGAATGAAGATAACATTGAACAAGCTATATGTGCAGAATTTAATCCTGTGAGTTCCTAGTTTCTTTATAAATTACTTAGTAATAATCAAGCTTTTTAAAGTTATTTGCTTATTTCTTATTTGGACTAATAATTCTTAAAATGTTGATTATCATGTATTGCGGCTACTTAGTAAAATCAAGCTCTTTAAAGTTGTTTCTTATTTGGATTAATAATTCCAAAGACGTTGATTACATGTATTGCGGTTACTTCTAGGGTGTAGGTCTATTTGTGAATATAGTCCAAAACATAATCAATTTTGTTCTGAACCATACTTCTTGCATGTCAAGGCTTGCTTCTGGCAGATTTAAATTCCTTCACGAGGCTCAAAATTGGCTAGTAAACTTTTTATATCATGATTTTGACATTGCTTTTATGTTTTTCTTCTCCTTGGCTTGATCGATTCTGCAGAATAGATGTGGATTTGAAGAGAAGGGTGAGATTTGGGTCAAGGACATTCTTAATATTGGAATTTCGTAAGTTAGTCCTATCCAATTGCGTATATTATGTGATGCTTGTCAAAATGGTAATAATAAAAATCTCTTCGTGAAGTTAATAAAACCAGAAGAGAAAATTGCTTTATGAACTTATGAGAACAGAAACTTGCTGTATTGGTCAAGAAACCTTGTTGTAAACTTAAGAGAATGGTAGACAATCACTTGATCCCTACTGATGTTTTTGGATAGCAATGCTGGAGGGAAAGGGAGGGGAGCAAATAGAGGGAAGACTTGATAAAACCGGAAGAGCATGTGTATTTCCTCCAATTTATTTCGGACTTTGGTAGAAAATGGTCCTTTATAAGGGGAAGGAAAATGAATACTCTCATTTCCCTCTTTTTCCCTTCCCCCAATTCATATCCTAATAGAGGAAAATGGATTCTAACTCTCCCTCCATTTCTATTCTTTGAATCCTTTTATCCAAACACATTTTAGTTGAATAAGCATATTATAGCTCCCCAAAAAATTTTTTATCACGGTGAGGGTGCAGTATTTTTTTTGGTCATCCCTATATTAATAATTACGAAACATTACACATTCCTGCTTATATGATTCTTGACTGAGGTTATGTTGCAAATTATTTCCAAAATACTTATAACAAGCAGTATTGTTACAAAGCTGAAATTTTTACTCAGGGTCAATTCCCAGAAAAAATTAGAGCCATGCTAATAACAGACAACACTAGCATTCATCAGTAAATTAAACTTTTCTCTTATCCCATTCATGATCAATCACTAAAATAGTAGTACTAATTGATCGTCAACCAGTAGCTTGTGTAAAAGTCCCCCCAGTTTCTATGTAACATATGATCCAAATAATACCCTGTCTTTGCTGTATGCTAATCTAATAACAGTTCAAGAGTTTGCCTGGACACTAAAAAACTTTGCAATTTTGAAGCAATTTTGATTGTTTAATTTATAAAGACTGGGATATATTATTCAATTTTGTATGGTCCACTCGTCCTTTATCCATGAAGACCAAGAAGCATGCTACCCAAAAGGAAAAGGAAAGCCAATTCTTGGTATTTGGTGCAGAACCAAAGCAGGATTTATCCTTTTTTTTTTTTTTTAAAAAAAAAAATTTAATCTTATGGTTTTGTTATCGAATTTCCTATTTTCTATGTGTACACAGTGCAGACAATTTTCTCTAGTTTGAATATCTCTTACAATTTGTTATTCCTAGAAAAAAAAAAGCTGGAAGAATATGAGAAAAGTCCTTAATTGATGCAACATATCTGACCAATCTTGTCCTCTATTTCTCTGCTCGACTCCTTAAAAAATGCAGGCCAGCTAAGTTGGTTGAGATAATGAAGGAACGCTTCAGGTCTCTTGGTGGTATTATCATGGAGGGTTACAGTGTATCTAGCATATGTGTGTATGATGATTCAGCAGTAAGTTCAAGATCTCAGCTTAATCTGACTTTTGGTAGTCACCTTCACTTACAGAGCAATTTTATACCATTATACCTTCTAAAAGGATTGTAATCAGAGTAATGTCTAATGTGGACATTTACTATACATGATTTATGCCGCTATAAATCATTCACTGTTGTTGTTCCTGGCGTAGTAGGTTTTGCAAGTATCTGAAGAGAAGATTTTATCATCACGCCTAATCATTGATGCTATGGGAAATTTTTCTCCTATCACAAGACAGGTTAGTATTTTAGTATCATTATAATTTACATTTCTAGCACATGAATGCTTTTATGTATCCATACTCCTTAGTATCCTCATGATTATTTCTTCTAGGCTCTCCCTAACTGATCATTATATTTTTTAACTTTGCAAAGTTTGACAAAAAAGACAGATCAGGTTATCAGATGCTTCTTTTTTAGAATAATTCTTTCAGGCTCTCCCTAACTGATGAAGTGGCTTACATATTGAGTTACAGATACGAAATGGAAGGAAGCCAGATGGTGTTTGCGTTGTTGTTGGTTCTTGTGCAAGTGGCTTTACAAATAACACCACAAGTGATGTCATCTATAGCAGTGCAACAGTGCAGAAAATTGGTCAATCAGAAGCCCAACTGTTTTGGGAGGTAATCTCCCTTGAAAGAAATAAGCATTTTAACCAGCTGGTTTTATTTTTCCTGCAAATTTTCATCGCCTAAACTACCGTTGTACATTCTGCAGGCGTTTCCAGCTGGTTCTGGTCCCATGGATCGTACAACTTACATGTTTACCTATATGGACCCTCAGCCAGGATGCCCTACCCTGGAAGATCTCTTAGAAACTTACTGGGAATTGATGCCAAAATATCAGGTGAAATGGATAATTTCTCTCTGTGAAGCCATACATATGCCTATCTAGATTTTTAATGTTATCTTTCTTTCAGCTTTGCTCTTTTTAACTCACTTTTCCTTTTTGAATGTTAATTCTACTTCAAAATTGTATATCTTGTCGATAGGAAATGCTTGACATTCTTTGTATAATCTTGTATCTTTATTGAGGGATTAAATATCCTATTTCACTTCTTGCGTTTGGCCTTCTGAATTAGAGAAAGTTGACCTTCTCTTTGTTACTTTCTACTCATTGAACTTGGTAAACTTAAATCTTCTGCTGGTGCCTTTCAGTTTTCTAGTTAGAATTCATGTCATCTTACACATCTTTGTTTTTAACAATTTAAGATGGAAACTCAATTAAGTTTATAACTCTTCCCGGGGTCTTGGTATAAAATGCTGAATATTTCCGTTGTTTCTCTGGCATAAAGTGAAAATATCGACTCTCAAAAGTCAAAACAATGTCAATGTTTCTGTGATATGCAATATGACTTTTGCTGCTTTTCTGGCTCTTCAAAAGTCTTGGAATATATTTATCCTGAATTTGGTTTCTGTTGTTTACAAAATGTATAAACATTCTGCGGTTCTGCCTGCGTATATTATGAGGTCATGCTTCTTCCCTAATTGCAATGACTTTTCTTTATTTGTTGTTGTCTGATAGGGAGTTTCTCTGGATGACCTCGATTTTATGAGAGTTGTATATGGCATATTCCCTACTTATCGTGACAGGTAAATTATAACTTATAAGTGCTAATAACTTGTTTCATGATCTGTAGATTCTCTCAAAGTATAAATTTCACTGCATAAGTATCTCTTTATGAATATAATCAATTCCTGAACAAAGCATAACAATTCCAATCTCATGGAAATAAACATGAATAACAAACATATATTTCTTGCAAACCTCTTATCGATGAGTATTTTACTAATTGTATGCTCTTCTTTTGTCATTCTCCTCTAATTTTTTTACTGCGGTATTGCAGTCCACTACCAGCTGCATTTAATCGTATTCTACAGGTGTTTCACATTGTAACTCAAAACCCTTCCATGGATTATATGGTTTCAAGCATTGCTAAAGTATATTCTGCAGTTTGGTGATGCTAGCGGTATTCAATCCCCTGTTTCATTTGGTGGTTTTGGAAGCTTGACCAGGCACCTTGAGAGATTATCGTCGGGTATACTTTACAGTCTTCCACAAGAAATTACTGTGTAATCTATAAAGCATGAGAAATATAATAGCTTTTATTTTTTGTCAGAATGATACTGGAATTTACTTTAACCTTCATGTAAAACTGGATAAGCTAATTTATCTAATAAGCCCTTATCCTGTGCCATCAGGAATATACGAAGCAATTGAGGGCGATTTTCTTGACTCGAGCAGCTTGTCTTTGCTGAATCCATATTTGGTAAGTGGTGCTTGACACTCTAATAGACTTTTATCTCAGCATATATTAAGTCAAGTGTGTATTTGCAGCCCAATCTAAGTGCTTCTTGGCTATTTCAAAGAGCAATGTCAGCAAAGCAACAGCCTGATGTATCGCCTTCTTTCATCAATGAGCTACTTCATGCCAATTTCCAGAGTATGGAGGTAAAACTTACATGTTTCTTGAAATGATCCAGATATTTTTTTTTGTTCTACAACAATTTTAAATTAGAATATTTATCTTTTCTGCTATCGTGACAATGTACAAAATCTACAGAAGCTTGGTGATCCTGTTTTGAGACCATTTCTTCAGGTCATTGTCTCTTTCATTTTCGCTGCTCTTCTGATATCTGTGTGCATGTATTAATATACTTAGCTTCTAGACATAAAACTTTTAGGTCATTCTGATTATTCTAATGTTAAGGTTAATGTTTTTGGACAGGATGTCATTCAATTTGGACCCCTGGTCAAAACATTGGGGTTGGTCATGCTTACTAAACCTCTCATCATTCCTTCCATATTCAAGCAGGTAAGTTATGAGTAACTCCTTTCTCACATGTTAACTTAACTAAACTTTGTACCAAACGTAGAGATATAATGTGGAAGAAGTATAGAATGTTGATACTGGCACCTAGCTCTACTGCCTGTGAAATCCTGATAGTAGCATTGTACTGTATTCTATATGAGCTGTTCACACTAGCTCTTTGCCAACATCCTCGGACTTAATTTTTATTTTTTATTTTTTATTTTTTTTTATCAGGGAAAATATTATACTTTAGTTTTGATGTGCTATTGATCTGCAATATTAAGGGTAGAATATTTTTAAAAAATACAATAATAAGACCCTCCAAAACAGATGTTAAAATCGAAAAAACAATTACTAAGTATTTTCGTGCTTGATTATGGCATGGCAGGAAGTTGTCCACTTAGGACCTGTTGTGTTCAGCTTAATTTCAGTTCAGTTCAGTTCTTTTGCTAATTTATTTCAATTCAGTTCAGTTCCAATTTGTTCAGTTCACTTGAGTTGTTTTCAGTAAATCGGAACAGCCCCTTAGTTTGAACCATATATATATATTGTACTGTAGTTCGGATATGTGACACATACATTTAAAGGGCTTGCTTGCTTTGCTATGACAAAAACAGTTGCACAAACATGTTTGGAAATAATGCTACTCAGAATTAATCATTTGTCAGTTTCACATTCAAACTCATTCGATTATTTGATGTTTTCAGGTTGGTTTTCCTGTGCTGATTGATTGGTCCGGGCATTTCTTTATGCTTGGTCATTACACATTCCTCTCAAGCTTTGTAGATCCTTTAATTAGGTGAGTATTATGAGCTGTTACTAATCGAGTTTATATTTCATAATGACCTGATGGTTGCATGGATGAGGCATACACATTAACTGTATTTCATCTACTTCTTTTGTTTAGTTGTTCAATCTTGATCTCTTAGCTTTTCTTAGGTCTTCAATTAACAAATTCCCTTCCAAGTCGAAGTTTCAATGGAAGCGATATCTTGATGCTTGGAAGTATGGAGCTGGTTTAGACTATAGATTGTGAAGTTATACATTGTTGAAATACCAGAAACGTAAGACAACCTTATTCAATACTTCGTATATTGTATGATTTGATAAGTACATGATGTGATACTCTTAAACTTCTATGTAATTTCCAGCAGAAAATTAAATGATCAAGTGGTTTAACCTTTTATCTTAAAAAAGAGAGAAATATACTGATAGTCTATTTTCCTGGTGGACTGATGGTGTTTTGATATCAAAAAAATTGTTAATGATGGTCCTCTGTAATTTTAGAACATGTTAGTAAGAGTATTTATTGGGTTGGAAACGGATTCAACTAAACCATTACCATTACCTAGTGTTTGGTTAGAAGGTTTAGGTTACAATTACCATAACCTAAGGCTAATGATTTCCACCTAATTTTATTGTTTACTTGTTTGCGTGTATGAATCAATGACTAATTACATGGATATAAAAAGAAACCAAAAAATTGCTAGTCTTATTAAAATCAAAATAGGACGAATCTGATCGTTTACTTTTTTTGTTTCCCCCGATTAGATCTGAACTCTTAACAAGTATACCACATTTCTCCTACCATAGTATGATAGTATAATGCAGTTTCATAAGGAGTATAATATTTTAATTTTTATTTTGACCTCTTAGGGAGTATAACATAGTATTCTTCCCTCCGTTTTTTTCTTAAAAGATACAGTTATTATTTTCGTCTAAAGCTACATTTTCTCTTTTGAAAATCCCTTACAATTTAACAATGTATCTTTACCTACTAATGATCCATATTGTCTTACTTTATCATTTCTCACTCTTTCAATGGTCCACACTCCTCTCACACTACTTTACATTTCAATAAAATATTTACCGTACTATCTTTTCTTAATATTTTTTTATTATTTATTCTACCCAACTAACATCTTATTTTATTAAACTCCGCACAATCCTAACTCTAGCTTAAAAAAATAACGAACGGTATAACACATCATTTTCTTAATTTAAAATGTGTGACAAATGTTACCTGTTACATTTATTGGAGACATCAGCATTATAGCTTTTATTAAGCACACTTTCTTTATTGTATAGTTGGTCAATCATCTATATAGAATAGAATATAATTGCTTAAATATACTTCGTAGTTTTTATTCAATTTTTATACAAAGTATTTTAAAATTTTTGGGTGTCTAACATGTCTATTCATCAACTTTTCTCATGAGGACTTCTATTTAAAGAAGATAATAGGTTGAACTGTTGAAGGTTAATTGTAGCTCATTATATTGTTTGTTCAGTACAACATTTTATTAGTCATCTGCACTAATAATCAAGCTACTTTCATTTCCCAGTTTTTATTGGTAAGTCATCTTTTGTTGATGCATGAAGCCACTTTATTATGTAACTAGTATTTTTTTTTTTATTTTGTTTTGTATTGTGTGTGAATACCCTTTTTTTTTTCTTTAGTACTTACTCCATTTCATATTACTTTTAATATAACATGTTTTTAATTTGGATTTTTTGTCAAAAACAATCTAATAAAACCTAAATTTTGTGTGAAATAATCTAAAAAAAAATATTGTAAGAAACTACCTAATAAAAGGTAAATATTTTTCACCATTGACCAAATTCTATGGGGTTGAACCACCTCAAAACACCCCACTAAACCACTGTGAGCCGGGGTTGGTTTCCAAGGTAATAAGGTTTTTTTTTTTGGGTGGTTGGAGAATATTACGAGTTGGTGGGGGTAATATCATGCATCGAGCTAGTGGTTTTTGGGGTTAGGGGTGGTGGTTTTGGGGATGTAGGGTGGTTTCAGCGTGGTACGATGGAGGAAATTTCAATCAGGTAGTAATGGTTTTGGGGATAAGAGTAGTGGTTTCGAACATATTTTGAGGTGGGTCAACGATGAAAATCCGACAAAGATAGTATTTTAAAACATTTTACTTGTTATTTGGTAGTTTTTCACAAAATATGAATTATATTAGATTGTTTCTCACAAAATATCCTTTTTGTTTTAAAGAATAGATTTTGTGGTAGATGACTAAGGGCATGTTCACATTTACTTAATTTCAGTTTAGTTCAGCTCCAATCAGTTCAATTCAGTTCAGTTCAGCTCCTAATTTTCCTCTCTCATAAAATATTCATTTCAGTTCAATTTAGTTCAGCTCAGCTCCAATCAGTTTAGTTCAGTTCAGTTCTGCTTCAATCAGTTCGATTCAGCTCTGTTCAGTAAATGTGAACAGGCCCTAAATGAGCACATTAATCAAAATAATTGAAACACAGGCATGAGAATTATTGACTTATTGATTTATTAAATCGTTTACCTCTTCAAATCTCTTCTTCCTTACAATGCATTCTAAGTGATGTATGTTGCAAGTAATCAAGTAATACGGATGAATTGATATATATTCTAACAAAATTATGTGCACCTAGTATTGACAGGCGAAAAAGACAGTACGTAGAATGGTGAGAATCAAAATCACGAGCGCTTATGTTATGGTAGCCATAGCAGTATGGATGGTGCTTGAACCAACTCTCGCCGCAAAACCAGATGTAAGTTTCGACATCGAAGGTGCTACAATAGCTAGCTACTCGCAATTGTTGACTGATGTACGTAACATAGTGAGGGATAGAAAGATTGTATATGGTGGGCGCCCCGATTTACCAGTAATGGCGAAACCTTCAGCAGCAAAAAATTATTTGTATGTCGATTTGACAGCATCAGGGGGAAGGACAATCACAATTGCTGTGAATTTAAGAAAAGATTATAATTTATATGTGGTTGCTTATCTTGACAAAATTAATGGAAACTTTAGGTCACATATTTTTAAAGATTTTGCCAAGAGTTACCCTGCTGATGCTGAAAAGAATCTCTTTCCAGAGGCGAAAGTTAAAGCTAATCGTCTAGTTATGCATTATGAAAGTAGCTATGCTGAAGTTGAGACTTGAGAGTAAGGCAGGTTCTAGAGCAAATTTGGGATTGGGAAAACAACCACTAATCTTATTCTTTAATAAAGTTTATGGGCAGCCCATTGTTGATACGAGTGAAGCTCGATTTATGCTCGTTGTTATGCAAATGCTTTCCGAGGCAACACGATTTGCATATATCGAGAGAGTGATTGTGGAAAATTTTGAGAAAGAAACTGATGAATGCTATAAACCCGACTTTAAAACGATCGAATTTGAAAAGACTTGGAAGAAGATCACTGTAGGAATTAAGAATTCTAAGGGAGGTGAAATCAAGCCGCCGTTAGATTTAAAGGATCCTGAGGATAATCCTTGGCCAGTGTCCAGTGTCAAAGAAATTGCTAGAGACATGGGGCTTCTAAAGAACGAAGACGCTACTACGACCGCTAACAACCGAGTATCTCTGGCACTAGTCATCAATAAATTACAAAGGCATTTCAACCAGTTCATTAGTTTTTTTTAAAGCCAACAATGGTGATGATGATTATGAGGCTGAACTGTGAAATTAACCAAGGATTTGCTATGGCTTTATAATTTATTATGTATGACATTTGTTCATGATGAGTAGAAGTTGTGTGATCATATGATGTTTATTTATTGTGTTAATTGAAACATGTATGTTTCTCAAATGGCAACTTTTGTAAATAAATAGCTTTGGGATCCGTGAAAAATAATAAAAAAAATTGCTCTAGCTATACCTGACATCTAACCTTGGGTTGAAAGCTTAATCCAACTAGTATTGAAGCGGTAACGACGTTAACAGCTTACAAACTATGCAATGAAAAATTTAATCAAATAATTAGAGTGTGAGACAAAGGGGGATTGTGCAGGTTGAGCTAGGGGAGACGAAGGTCGGTTGATTCGGCGGATGATGATGATGAGTTGTAGACCTTAGGCTTGAATTGTGGTTACCAAATTATCTAATTAATATACAAAAAATTTTAATCAATCCAAATCGATTTCAACTTCAATGGAGATGAAGGGCATGCTTAGCTTCAATGGAGAAATTAATGAAGGACGGAAAAATCAATTACCCTCTAGGGTTAACTATACCCTTAATTTCTCCCCGTGTTATTAAGGTTTTCGTTTAATTCCGACGGCGAAACCGCCGAAACCGGTGGCGATGGTAATGCATGTTGAGGCAGCTTGGAGATGGGTTGGAGGATGAGGATGAAAGTGGGTTGGAGTAGGTAGAATTTGTTTACTTGTTTACACCAAATAACTAGAGTTAAATCAAATATTCCACAAATTACAGGGCCGGTTTTGGCCTGTGCAACCAGACCTGCTGCACACAGGGCCCTAAAACCAAAGGGCCTAATTTTTTTTTTTTAAAAAAAAGAATTAAAATCAAATATTTGAAACGGAAATTTCACCATATACCACTGAGTTTAAGCTTAATTCACCGTATACCACCAAAAACTTTCTAATACACCATATAACCTTCAGTTTTATGGAAATGTCACAACATGCCATTAATGACCAACGGAGGTTGACACCGTTAGTCATTAAGGTTAATAATGCCACGTGGTACTCAATAATTGGTCCAAATAAAAAAAAGTTAAAACAAAAACAAAATATGTAAAATGAAAAAAAAACCCACCACCCACCCCCCAAGCCACCGCGAAACCCTAACCCTTACCCTAGGCCCACCTAAAATCGGCCGGCCGCCACCCTAAACCCCCGAAATCGGCCGGCCGGAACCCCCCAATACAAACAACCACCTCGCCGATCTAAGTCCAACTTCGAAATCACTCCTTGAACCAAATCCTACCCCCGAAACCACCATAACCACCACCCTTAAAACACCAGCCAGCCTCGAAAAACCCCTCTAACCTTCGCAAATCACCGAAAACCTCCATACCAGCCCCGATTAACCCCTCTAACCTTCGCAAAACGGCCAAAAACCTCCATCCCATCCCCGATTAACCCCTCTAACCTTCACCACGAAACTTGCCGAAAACCACCACCACGAAACCCCAAAACACCAAAATCGAAACCCTAGATTTTGGTTTTAGGGTTTTGGCATACGTGGTGGTTCAATGGGGTGGAGTGAAGGAATTGTGTCTTCGATAAGTGCAATTACTAGATATATCAAGGATCACTATTATGGAGATAATAAGTTCGTTCTTTTGGATCGTCATTATCTGTTGCTAGACTATGATCAATGATCTTTGGGCTAGTCAAATAGTCCAAAGCCTACTAGAATGGATCCTATGAGGTCACACAACAAGGGTATTGGGTTAAGCAAGTAAGAGACCCATTAATGGGCCTCATGAGCAACTAACTAATCATGAAATGGATTGGGCTAGCATAGTCAGATGAGAATTAGGTTTTGGGCTTTTGACACGGGCTCTTATTTAGAGATGAGATCTATAAATAAGATCCATGCCTAGGGTTGCTTGCAAGAAGTCATAATTCACACACAGTGTATTTTGACATCAAGGCAACCAATCCCAAAGACCCTAATTCCTCTCTCTAACTCACGGCTTTCTCTCTCCTCCCCTCGTCCGTACGGCCGGCCACCTTGGTGGCGCGTGTGGTGGTTCGTTGCTCGCACTTCTCCATAGAAGGTCAATTGAAGGGTTCTATTGCAACTAACTAGCATTAGTGGAGGTCTTAATCTGTGCCCGTGGACCAAGTAGAGGAATCACGCTTGAGGTTCTTTATCTCCCAATGTTCTTGTTCGATCGCACGTGGAATCACGCTTCAAAGGTACGATTATATGTTCTTTATGTGTTATGCATTAGATCTTGGGATTAGGTACTGTATGAATATGATTCATGATTATTTCCGCTGCGTAGTACCTATAATTCCCTTCAGTGGTATCAGTTAGCCTATTGCATTTACGCATATTGACTATAATTCTTTGATAGTCCACAATTTTAATTCAATTAAGAGGGAGATTAATTTAATTATGGTTCAATTATTATATTTAATGTGATTAAACTTTTGGAATCGATTAAATGTGATTTAATTATGCTCAAAATAGCCATGAAGAGACCGAATTTTAGCCCTAATATGTTCGAAAATTTCGAACCCCCTAACCCTATTTTTCGAATTTTTCGAAATTCCTAACCCTAAAATATGATTTTTGTGCTTGATTTTGATTTAATTCGAATTATTTTATGATTCATAATTTTAATCGGATTGATTTATGCATAAAAGTGTTTTATGTATGATGATCAATTTAATTTTAAAAGTTAGAATTAAATTGGGATTAATTTAATGAAGAACCCTAATTTTAAGATTGAATATGATTTAATTTTAATCTTATGGACTGATTTAATTTAATTTTAATAAATGTTATTTTAATTAAATTAAAAACAAAAAAAAATATTATTTTGGTCGACAACCGCGGCTGGGTGGCGCAGCCACGGCGGCTGCCGACCAGGTGGTAGTCTAAGAGGGAGGGAAGGGGAGGGCGGAGGTCGAGGTGGCTGTGGGCAGCAGCGTGCAAGTGTTGCACGGCTGCTGCCACGGCTGCCAGAGCAGCTGCCCGCTGCTGCCTTGCGGCAGTGGCTGCTGTTATGCCAGCCAGCCACCGTGGCTAGCTTCGGCTAGCCAACCACGGTGGCCGGCGGTGGTGGCTTGCGATTTTTTCAAAAAAAAAAAACTGTTTTGAAAAATTATTTCAAGATAATTATGAATTATTTTGGGATAAAATCAGTTTTATTTTGGATAAGATAAAATATTTTGAAAATATGATCTTTTATTTTAAAAGATAAAATTGGTTTTATTTGGATAAAATCTTTTATTTTAGGATAAAATCAAATATTCAAAAGTTGTTATATTTGATATTATCCATATTTAAAGTTGTTAAATTGGTAATTATCCATAATTAAAGTGGTTAATTTTGGATAAGATTTGTTAGGATATTTTGAGCATATTCTAAAAGGATAATAATTTATTTAAATAATGTGATTATCCCATAATTAATTTTGGATATAATTGATTTAAAATTTTGTGATTGGCTAGTAATTAGGATAGAATTTCCTAACTTTGTTAGGATAATCTTTGAGGATAAATATGATTTATCTTTTAAAATTAAAATAAGATTTGATTCTATCTCATGACTAATTTAAAATATATGATATTTTATTAATGGTCATGAATAATATATGATATTATCTAATTGCATTAATTAAAATATGAGATATTTAGATGCCATGTTTCCTTAATTATGATCATTCGATGTTGTAGTTTAGGAAAGCATGATGAGTGATTTATTATGTGGCAATTTATAATATATGATATTATTTACTGCTATATAATGACTAGTATGGCCCAGTAGATTGCTAAATACGATCTGCGCATCGTGATGTATTTTTGTAATCTAAGTACGGTCTACGTACCGGTAAAGTATTTTGTAATTTTATTTTATTTTATTTAAGTAGTAGATAGAATAGAATAGTATTACAAGTTGCAGTTAATCCAAGAAGCCCGTGAAGTAAAGGCCCAAAGGAGCAAGGTGGATAAGATCCATGAAGGTTCAAGTGGGAGCTTTTGCTTTATTAATTTTCTTAGGATTAGGGGCCATGCTATGTCTTGTTTATGCATTCAGTTTATTATGCATGTTAGATTTTATTGATGTTTTGTGATGATGCGCTAGAGTTCACTATTTAATCACTACATAATAAATCTAGGTCCCAGTAATATTGAGGTAGCTTTTCCAATCAAAAACCCGATGAAACCTTCGATATTTATGATGGGTCATGCTAAAGCTGGGTGTCATATTATATCTTAGGGGAGTGGGGGTAAAACAAATTTTACACTTTTGATTGGTTATACTCAACAAGGTTACCTAAAGAGTTTAGAACCTTGAAGCTAAGGGTAATAATTAAACATGTGATGGTTAATTATTCAACCAAGAATTACAAAGAGTTGTAATCAGTAAAGAGTTTACTCACCTTGAAAATGTAATAGTTGATGGTAGGGCCAAAGTCCGGTCAATTATTGCACAAATAAAGGATCTTGGAATCATTCTATTCAATAGGGATCAATTAAACTTGAATAAATGTTTTAAAGTTGCCAATTTAATTCGCTTATGGCACTTTAAATTTTTATTAAACATAATTGAATTTTGCATTTACTTATAAGTAACATGTCGTTCTAATTTTATTATTATATAATCTCCTCGATTGAAAATAAAGTTGAGAAACGTTCTCAAAAGGTTAAAAGATAATCCATAAACCTATATTCCAATTTTGCTAAGATGGTTCTAAAAGGAAAGTTTTAGAAATCCATGTCACATGTCTAAGGTTGGTTTTATTCAAAATGTTTGAGTAAAATGCCAAGTATAATGAGATGGGAGGTACAAACCCTCTAAAAGACAAGTATAAAAGTCCAATAAAATCTCTTATCTTCAATATGATTGAATATAAGAAAGTGATTGGAAATCTCTATGATCAAAAGTTGATCAAATGACGCTATTCTTCATCCACTTTATATAAGAGTTAAATAGTTGATTAAACTCTAATATGAATGATGATTAAATAGACTTAGCGAAATCATGAAATGTGCTTAAAGTAGTTAAGCAAAGCATCATTTTGAACCTAAGAGAAGTGTTCTAAGTGGCTCAAATGGGAAAGGTTTAGGAATATATGAGGATTGCATTAAGAAGTTATGGTCCAAGAAATGCAAACAAGTTGCTACTTCTCAAACCTAGAACTACTTATATGCTAAAAGTTGTTATGAACAAATGTTTCAAATTAAATGGACCAATTCCAATTGATTAGAAACTACCTCATATAGTTGGAAGGTAAAAGAATGGAAATGTTCCAATTTAAGAAGTATATATATTATAGAAATTGATTTAGCACATTGCTACTACTTCTTGGACATATGATGTCTTGTTTAGTTCTCTCTCATTGAGAATGAGGTTGAACTAAATGAAGAAGTATGGATAAAGGAGAAATAAATCTACAAGTTTAGAAGCAAATGTTGCTACTTCACATGTAGAATCTACAAGTCTGGAAGCAAAAGTTACACTTTACAAGTAGAACCTATATTTCGCCTTACCTTGTTATTGGCTAGAATTAAATAAATGTTATTCATTCTTCCCATCATCAAAACACCATTCAATGTTAGTACTGACTAAGCATCGAAGATTAAAAAACGTGGAATAAATGTTATTCTATGCTTCATTGAGTCATAATGTGTTTTGAGTTGCTAAATAGGTTCAAAGTTCTATATGATAGAAATAATTGAACCATTTCTATAAATGAATTGTCTCTAAAATGTCAAATAATTCGAACAAAAATGAACATTGCATGCGAAAGATCCAAAGGTATGGACTTTCAATATCATTAGATTATGAATCCATTGATATATGTAATTATCATTCTAATTTGAAATTTTGACAAAATCACCATTTAGAGAAATGATGATGTGAACTCAATGTCGAATACATATTGATGTAAGAAAACCAAAGGTTCAAAGACTAGAGACGCACAATAAAACATCATTTGTGATATGATCACATGTGCTTAGTTGAAGCATAAGAGTGAAAATTTTGAAAAGTTCAAAATGTTCAATATGAAGTTCAGTATCAACTTGACAAGATAATTATTACATTACAATATGATTGTAATTGTGAAAATTTAAGTCAAGACATATACTTGGCAACACATTCAAAGTATTGTGATATGATCGTAATAATGAGAATTTAAGCCAAGACCTTGATGAACATCCAAGAGTTGTGAAATCGTTTCACGACAAACTTCGAAAGAAAACCTTGTGAAGTGTTTATGAAGGGAGCTATCAATCTATATGAGATATATTTTGATAATGGATGAAAATTACCTATCTTCCAACCATTGTTCAAGGGATATACTTTTAAGATAAGCTACAAAACTAAACAAAGAAACATAGGTCAAATCAAATTGTAGCAAAGGTTTCATATGTGATATGGATAAGAAAAGTTCTTATAAAGTCTTTCTACAAAACAAGGAATAAAAGTTGTATTAAATCGTTTAATGCACGATCAATTCCTATACAGAGCACGGGGTACTACTACACAAATCATACTTAGCACAAAATGTTTGTTGCTCAAGTAGGTGCCCTTATGGAAATTGTTCCAAAAGGTCAAGTGGGAGTAGTATAAATCTCGAAAGAGTTCGAGAAAAGCAACAAACAAACATGGTTCAAACCATGGTTGGTTCACCCTATGCTAAAAGTGCCTCCTCAAAAAGGCAAGTGGGAGTATAAGAATCTCGAAAAGTTCGAGAGCCTTGAAAGAGTTCAAGAAAAGTGATTTCGAAAATCTTGAAGAAATTTGAGAAGTAATCGAATCAAAGCAACAATATGAGCATGATTCACCTTATGTTACAAATGACAACGCATGGTCTCATTAAGTGTAATGGGAATAATAACCATGTGTCGAAGGTAGTACATTCAAAGTGCACATCCTCTATTGTCGTTTCTCATTGAAAACTAAACAAAGTTGTTGTATGAGTTTCAATTGTTGCATCAAACCCACAACAATGACTAGCATATGTAAAACTTAGTCAAAGAAATATGATTTCATATTGATTAAGAGTTCTAAAATATTCATTTTGGAACATGATGATTATGCAAGTAATAAATATGATTTGACAAGTTATGACTCCAAGGGGTTTAAAAACCAGGAAATCTGAAATAGATTCTAAGTCTGTAAGCAAGTGTATGACACTTGAATAATTTGCCTAATTGGGTGAGACCCATTATAAGCAAAACAGACAAGAAAGAAAAATGTTTTCTAAGTAAGCAAAGACTTGTTAAAGGATTCAACTAATTCATAGTATGACTATGATTACGATGAAACCTTTACATTAGTCACGTTGCAAAGATCTATTAAAGATGTTTCAGTGATTTCTACCTTATAAGATTTGGTAGATGGATTTCAAAACACTTTCTTAAAATTGTTCATGAAAAAAGATTTGTATATGATACAATCAAAAGTTTAAAGATCCAATAATCCTAGGGATGCATAGCATCATGGAGTTAGTGTTCTTAATTTTGTGAGTAAATCAAATCGTTTGATGTTCTCGTAAAATGAAGAAAAGGTCTTGTGTGTACAAGATGTTTAGTGGGAGCTATGAAGTCTTCTTGGTCTAGTACAAAGAGCAATTATTCATTTCTTGAAGGGTCAAGTGATGGCTAATGCATTTTGTATGGAAATCTTGAAGAAGAAGATGAGTACATTTGGGATTCAAAATCTATAGAGATAGGTTTTGATGGATGTTTGAGCTTGGTTAAGAAACTTATATTGATAAGATTCTTATAAAGTTCAACGTTATATTGAAAGGAGTTTCAATCCCATGTAACATGGCACAATGCTTATGATTCAATACTTTGAGAAAGGTTGATGAAATTAAGGTCTTGAGTGATGATCCTTATGCAGTTTGCAAAGGATGCATCATGCATGTCATGGACTATACTTGTCTATTTGATTCACATGTTTTTAAGAACAAGTGATGATAGATTTCAATCAAAATCTAATATAACGTTGGAATACAAATTAGAAATTCCAAAGTTCCTTGCAAAAGGGCGAAGGAAAATTCTTAATGTATGGAGGTGAATATGATTATAAAATTTAGAAATTGCAAAATTCGTGTTTATGAGAATGTCTCATGAACTCTACTTACTGAACCCCTTCCATTTCCAAAGCATGAGAAACATGCTAATGAAACTGGATTGAGGCAAATGATGTAATTAGAAGTTATATTTGTTTTTGGAGAAAAACAAGTTACATATGTAATACATTCATTTGCAGAATTATGTTTATCAATTGAAACAAAGTTTCAATCTTATTTAATCGTGGTTTCAAGATTAAATAAAATGTCCAAAATAATTATAGATTGATGGGCTCATCAGGTTAATTTATTTAAATAACCTGGTGAATGAAACCCCACAGGTGAACTAAATTCATACATTATTTAAGTTCCTAGTTCGGAATCATTAAAGTGGACATAAATGATTTCATAAATTGGACTAGCATGTAAGATTGATTGGATAGCGCAGTTTCATGGGCTATAGGAGCGTAGTGAAGCTCGGTCAATCACATGGGTATGCATGAATGATGCATGATCGAACTATAGACCTACTTTGAAGTTCAAGTATAGAACTTCCGGATATATTAGTGGATTCCTTTGACATGAGTGGAACATTGATTTCATTCAATGATTGATGTAACTGTGTACATTCAAACGTCTTCCCGTAACTGGAGATTATAAAGGGTGTTTCCTGGTTACCTCATGATTTGAGTGGGAGCCTTGGTTGCCACAAGATTGGATTGAGTCTACCTATTAAATAGGAATGTGTCTTGGCCCCTTGAAGAGGGAGAATTCAGAAAATGCATGGCCGTGCTCAAATGGATTACATAGTAATCATTTGTTTTGTAATTCTAACTCAGTTTTCAAGAAAAGATTTGTAGATTAATATGATCACGACATGAGATGCAATCATATTATCAAATCGACACACATTGACTTAAGGAATTTGAATATTGCGCACTTGTCTCAGACAAGTGGGAGATTGAAGGAATTGTGTCTTCGATAAGTGCAATTACTAGATATATCAAGGATCATTATTATGGAGATAATAAGTTCGTTCTTTTGGGTCGTCATTATCTGTTGCTAGACTATGATCAATGATCTTTGGGCTAGTCAAATAGTCCAAAGCCTACTAGAATGGATCCTATGAGGTCACACAACAAGGGTATTGGGTTAAGCAAGTAAGAGACCCATTAATGGGCCTCATGAGCAACTAACTAATCATGAAATGGATTGGGCTAGCATAGTTAGATGAGAATTAGGTTTTGGGCTTTTGACATGGGCTCTTATTTAGAGATGAGATCTATAAATAAGATCCATGCCTAGAGTTGCTTGCAAGAAGTCATAATTCACACACAGTGTATTTTGACATCAAGGCAACCAATCCCAAAGACCCTAATTCCTCTCTCTAACTCACGGCTTTCTCTCTCCTCCCCTCGTCCGTACAGCCGGCCACCTTGGTGGCGCGTGTGGTGGTTCGTTGCTCGCACTTCTCCATAGAAGGTCAATTGAAGGGTTCTATTGCAACTAACTAGCATTAGTGGAGGTCTTAATCTGTGCCCATGGACCAATTAGAGGAATCACGCTTGAGGTTCTTTATCTCCCAATGTTCTTGTTCGATCGCACGTGGAATCACGCTTCAAAGGTACGATTATATGTTCTTTATGTGTTATGCATTAGATCTTGGGATTAGGTACTGTATGAATATGATTCATGATTATTTCCGCTGCGTAGTACCTATAATTCCCTTCATGGAGATGGCATCGGGACAAGGCAAATTTGTTCGCCGACGCGGGGGAGGGGGGTTTCGACGTCGGCAGGTGTTTAGGGGACGGTTTTTCGAGGGAGGTAGGGGGGTTTTGAGGTGATTCAATGGGGTTTTCGAGGGAGGCACGACAGTTCAGGGGAAGGGGAGGAGCGCCGGCGGAGGTCCTGGTCGGATTCCGCACCGACGAGGGGGTTCATTGGTGGTGGCTGGCAGGGGGTGTCGTTGGTGGTGACTGGCTGGGGGAACGTTGGTGGTGGTAGGTTTTTTTTCTTTTTTTTTTTTTTTAATTTTTTCAATAATTAAATAAATAATTATTTTAAAATTAAATTATTTAGAAGGGAACAAATCACAAGCTGCCACGTGCCATTATTAACGTTAATGACTAACGGTGTTAACCTCCGTTAGTCATTAATGGCATGTTGTGACATTTCCATAAAACTGAAGGTTATATGGTGTATTAGAAAGTTTTTTGTGGTATACGGTGAATTAAGCTTAAACTCAGTGGTATATGGTGAAATTTCTATATTTGAAAACTTCTTTGAGTTCTTCCTAGCTTTCCTTAATGACAGTTAAGTTCACTACGTGATCTCCGTCAAAATGGTGGGCAATCTAAATTACCTTCCTAGTTTTTATCAAAATAATTCAATTTTCCATTTTACAAATACTTACCTTCCTCTTGCCTCAAAAAAAAAAAAAAAAAAAAAAAAAAAAAAATACTTACCTTCCTCTAAATTCTACTTTTTTCGAAATCATCTTCTAATCACTCTCTTTTTCTTTCAATTCCCATAAAATAATCTCAAACCTTTCATATTTTTAATTTTAATTTATGAAATTTTACTCTGTAACTGTTAATGGAGCAATTCAATCATTTTTTTTTTTTTCCTCATTTAATTTTCATTTCAACTGCTAACATTTTTCATCCAATATATACTCTTACTACTGTAATTTTCTATCTTTTCATATAAAAATATTGATGATTCTTTTGTTAAAGAAAAAAGTTAGATTGATTTGACCTTACAAATCATACATTTAAGTTTTATAATTGTCCAAAATATTGATATATTTTATTGGTGGAGAGGATTAATGGAAATATGAAGCTTTCACGTTACTTGTTCAACTGCTCGAAATCCTCAAATAAGCAATAGGTATGCATTTTTTAAAAAAAAAAAATTATTTTTTTTAATAAAAGAGTTTGATATATATATTTATACAAGTATTTAATTAGGTTATTTTTACATATACAGAGTATAAAGAATTGTTTTTATTTATATATTATGGCCCATTTTAAAGATTAGAACAGGGCATCAAAATAGTTTGAGATGGCCCTGACAAATCACATATGTACCCTTAAGTAACAAGTGAAAGTTACCTCTTTGACCCTTTGAGAAACAACTTCTGTTTCTCCCAATGAGAAATTGGGCATCACCCGTGTTAATTAAGTGAAATAAGTGAACAATATGTTGAGTATGTATTGGTGCAATCCCCATTTCCTAAATAAAAACAAAATTTAAGGACTGTCTCAAATAATTTTGTTGCCTTTTACTTATACTCCGTAATAGTATTCCGTAAGAGTTTTAGTTTTGTGGTTTGTCATAGCTGATACTTTTATTTACTTATACTAAAACAAGTAAACAACAAAACGTTTAGCCCCCTCCCTATCCTATGTGTCGTTTTCTCATTAAAAAATTTCCCGCCAATTAAAGGTATGATGTCATTATTGATTTTATTTATATTTTTTTTTATATAAAAATGGTTTAAAATTTTATGGATAAGCTCAATCATTTAACTAATTTTATGGATAATGCCAATCTTTAATTTCTTCAAAATACTCATTTGATTATGGAAAAATATATTAAGAGAAAGAAAATAACAAGTAAAATTTGTAATCCTACTAAATGAAAAACATATGGTCATTATTAAAGTTTATAAATTACTACCTCCGGTCCAAATATTCGCAACTTTGAAATATTTTATATCTCACAAATAATACCCCAAAGTTGCGAGTAATTTAGACCAGAGGTAGTACTTATTTCATATAATATAAATTAGAAAAAATTACTTATCATCATCATGCAACGTATAAGTACTAATCTAGTTATTTATATATATAAAAAAATTTCTCTATACAATGTAATTGATTTTGTAATTTCTCAGAGCCCTCTTCCTACAAATATCATTGTCCTTCAATTCTTCCTCGATTTAAAATACACGTGTATGTGTTTTCAATTATTGTCCTTTCTTTTGTTTAGTTGAGTTCTTTGAGCATCAATGTTGATCACTTATTCCTATAATAATAATTTTATGTTATGAAATATTTGTTGATAACTATCCCCGTTGTATCATTTTGGAACAATCTAAATTTAGGGTTTATATTCTTATCCAACCAAACCCTCATATATATATACTACCTCCGTTAATTATTACTTGCAACTTTGGGGGTGGACACGGTTCCCAAGTCAAAATTTCATAATTGTAAGGGTATGTGATTAAATAACCACCCACCAATCCACCACCACTGACTCACTCCTAAACCAAGACCTGCCGTCGCTACCACCACCACCACCCTTCGCTGACATCCCCTATACCCAGATCGGCACGACACCCTCACAAACCCAAACCCACCATCGCCGAACCCCAGATCGAAGCTCACCATCGCCGAGACCCCCAAAAACCCAAACCTACCACTGCCGACACCCCCTAATTCCAACCTCACCACCACCGCACCCCCTAAACAAAAACCACCCACTCAACCCGAAACCAAAAACCCCCAAACAACCCGAAACCACCCACTGAACTCGAAAACCACCGGGAATCAAACCCCCACTCAACCAAAACCACCAAAAATTAAACCACCGTACCCATCCTAGAACCACAAAAGTCCTAGCCCATTTTGAAACCTCCCCTAAACCCCCCACTCATCTCGAAACCAGAAATCCCCACTCCACCCGAAATCATCGGAAATCAAACCACCAAGCTCTCAAACCATTAGATCTAAACAACAGGTGGATGAGGCGACGTTGTAGCGGTGTTTAGAGGCGGCGATGTTGTAGGTGGTGGTTAGAAATGGCGGCGGCGACATCGATATTGAAGGTGGTGTTCGAATGAGTTATTGGAAGATGAATCTGATGGTGGAATGATTTGTTGGGTTGGATTTTTGATTGAATTAGTATGGGTAAATTGGAATTGGGTGAGAATAGTTATGTTAAATAAGTGAAATTATTAATTTAATGAGTTGTAATTAAATTATCTAAGTGTGTTTTTAACATTATTGGTAAGGGTATTTTTGTAATCTTATTTAAAAAAAATTACCAAAAAAGGAAAGAAATTGGAAAGTTGCAAGTAATTGGAAGCATCCTAAAATGGCAAAAGTTGCAAGTAATAATTAACGGAGGTAGTATATATATATATATATATATATATATATATATATATATATATATATATATATATATATATATATATATAAATGTGGATTAAAAATATATAGATCAATTCTCTTCCCAATTTCACTTCTATTCTCTTTATTTCACAACATGTTATCAGCATCATAACTCTAGATTGATTTCAATAGCAATTTTACAACATCATAAATTGATGGATTTAAAACGAGAATCCAAGGTACGTCTAAACTTTGTTATTATCAAACTATTAGGTGAATAATTTTACACACTTTAACAGATCGACATGTATGATGTATTCTAGTTAATAATTTTGAAGAGACTTATTTTGATATGGAGCTGGTTTAGACTATAGATTGTGAAGTAATACATTGTTGAAGTAATACATTGATGAAGACTTATTTTGATATGGAGCTGGTTTAGACTTATTTTGATATGGAGCTGGTTTAGACTTATTTTGATATGGAGCTGGTTTAGACTTATTTTGATGTACTAATCTAGTATGGAGCTGGTTTAGACTATAGATTGTGAAGTAATACATTGTTGAAATACCCAGAAACATAAGATCAAACAAATTTGATCAATTTTCTTTAAAAAAAAAAAAAAAAAAAAAGCCATCAATCAATTTTGTATCAACTTAATATCTTCTAAGTGTCATGAATAATACACTTAAGCATGGTGGCGTCCAAAGGGAAGGAAGCTAGAGCAAAAGAGTCGCCAACAAGTTTTAGGAACTTGTAAACCGTTCACAGGGTGAAGGTTACACCCCTTAACGATCCAGGAGATCGTCAACTCCAATAGGTCTGGAACCATGACTGGTAGTTCGGGGATGAAGGTACAAATCCAACCTAAAAGAGATTGAACCTGCCCTAATAATAAGCCTCTACTTTATTCTTCTCGTATTCATGTGTGCCTTCTGACTAACATGCAATCAATATGTTTACCCTAAACCTGTTTATCTATGTTAGTTGAATATTAATGCACAAATAAAACTATTATTGACGATCACTTGAATTATAATCATATTAACCCTGAATAAGATTATTAATTATCTTATATATTAAACGTGATTACAAGTACAAATTCCCTTTAAACATGCGTAAAAGGCGTGATCAAGCAATAACAATAAATAATCAAGCAACATAATAATCATAATAAATTATAACCATATTTATCATAATTAAAATAATCATGTTCATGTTAAAAATAAAGCATAACAATAGCAAGATCCTAGGCATGATACTAAAAAGATTAATAATAAACCCTAGTATGTCACTAAGCATTAAAAGTCAAAGCTTTAACCCTAACATGATACTAACATGAATATTAGGAAGAGACAATAAAAGACATCATAGGAATCACAATTGTCATATTTGATATTATAACCTTTACCCTAAACATGATACTAGGAAGATCAAAACACCCTAACATGACACTAGGAATCATAATAACAACCTAGACATGATTTCTATATCATAATAACAATGCAAACAATCAAAGCACTTACTTGGATGCCTCGTACCTCTTTCTAATAACAAAATACACACGTTAGTAAGTTCAAGGAAAATAATAAACAAACAATTAAATTAAATAATTGAAATAGATATTTGGGACCAAACCCTTAGAAATTAAAAACCTTTCACGTCTAGGACGAAGGCAACTTCGAATTTGACTAGGTGTTTCTAGATCTTGTGAATGCGGAATTTTGTATGAGAAAAACTAGTTTAGAAAAGAGAGAGAGAGAGAGAGTAATCAAGAAATTCTTGATAAGTATTGGTGAGAGAGAGAATTAATGATAGTTGATGAGAATTAATGATTGAAAACGGAGGTTTTAGGAGGCTATTTATAGAGAAAATCAGCCGGATATGATAAAAAACGAATCAGAGTTTCGAAAAGAATAAAACACGACCGCAGCGCCAAACACGCGTCTGTTGCCAGACGACAGATCTGTCACCAGATGCTGCGCGTCTTGCCAGACGCCACTGTCGCCAGGCGACAGAGCTGTCGTATGGCACTAGAAATAATTTTCCACGCGTTTTCTTATTTTGATAAAATTTAAGCATACGAGAGGGTAAAATTGTATTTTCCTTAAAAACACTTCTTTTATTCTGATTAAAGCTCTTAAAAGTTAACTAAAGTCGATCAATTTATCAATGCTAATTAAATCAGGATTCAAAAGAACCTTCTAGAAGATTCTAGAACACTATAATCAATCCTAATCACATTAGGAATGACAAATCAATAATAGGCCCTCTTCTATATCATTGGGCCACATATAAATATCTAACCGGGCCCAGTTTGGTAATTTTGCCATAACTTCCTACAAATTTTTACCTAGACTCTAGTCTAGGATGAAATCCCTGCTCCCCTTGCAAACGACACCGCATCTTTGTTGTTTTAATTTCTTTCACCTTCAAACTACAGGACAACCTAACTTGATCTCCATCTTACATCTTTGTTGATCTCACTGCCATTTTCTACTTCTCCGTCGATCACAAAATAGTTTTCGGTAGAATTGCAAAGATTTTTTTGTATTGATTTGATCAAAAATTGATTGTCATAACTTACGATCAAAGTTCAACAAGCAAATAACGAGCTTAATCAAACAACCAAGCCATATTACACAAGAATTATAAAATTAATTTGATCCAATATTTCCTATTTTTTTTTTGTGGGATGAAGATTTAGAATTATATATGCCTGTTCACTGTTGTGGTGGAGGCGATGACGAGGCAACTAAAGTTGTTGATTACTTATTATTCCAATTTTTTATTTACAAATATGAAAGTAATAGAGAAGGAGAGAGAAAAAGATGAAGAATGAAGCTTAGAGGATTGTAGAGTATTAATTAAGAAGGAGAGAGAAAATTATGAAGACTAAAGCTCAAAAAATGATAGCAGAAACACCGTACTGTATAATGAATTTGTTCATGAATGAAAGATAAACATAAATGAACATATAATATTTTGTAATTGAACATTTAATTATGGTTTGATAGAACATTTACTTATTTTCATAGATGATAAAAAATTTATAAAAGTTATATTTTTGTATTATTAAAGGAATTTGAGGATAATTGTAGAGGCTTATGTGAAAAATAAACATATATTAAAAATTAGTGGAGTATATAAAGTATATGAATATTTATACATATGAAAATGAACATCAAATAATATATAAATGTTTTTTTTTTTCATTTTCATGTAAAACTATAGAAAATAACAAATTGTTTTTGAAATTTCTTATTAAATCTGTAGAAAATATATAAAGATCGTAGATGGAAAAAGTGTGGACATTTATCATATATTTAATGATCATCTATTAATATGCGAATAATGATCATATACTAATATATAAATGAACATTTATCAAAATGAAAATGAACATTCAACAAAAGAATTTTTCGTAGTTCATCAAGTAAACACTATGGGTTGTGCAATATGAGTTTATTCTCCTGTAGGCTGTAGCTATTGTTTTACCTGTATTTTCAATATATCCATGACTCAATAACTTGATGTACATGTATAAATATGACAATGAACATGCATCCATTTCCAGATGAACCTATTTCAATATAAGAATGAACATTTATTAAAATATCAGTATGAAATTCAAACGAAAATTAACAAATATCTTGACCGTGCATTTAAATTATGGGATTGAACAATTGCAATAATATATGTATAAACATCTACTAAAAATTCAAAATATAATATATATATTAATATCCTGGTTATGTTGCCTATGTATCTACATGAGAATGAGCAAAAGACTTTGATAAGAACATCAAATTTATTTATAAGTATTTTAAATATAGTAAATATGAACATTAGACGCTAAAACAAAAACAATATATACATAAAAATAATGAACCTAAAAGAGTATAGAAACTGACATGATCAACATAATATGTAAATGAGCATCTACTCATATATAAATGAGCATATGTTGGAATGATAATGAACATGGCATAAAAATTAATGAGCATTAAAAAATATATGTGGCTAAACATATAAAGCTCTATTCAATGTTTTTAGTATCTTGTTGTTTGCATAAAATATATTTTTATGTTAGGTGTGACATACAAACGATACAAGCAAGCTAAGTAGTAAGTACTACATATACTTAATTACTTACCACTCCATACTATACGTTACATAAAAAAAGAGTACGTATTTGTAACAATCAATACACATTATTTACAAAATGTGAATGTCTATCAAAATTGAAATTATAAACTTATCAAGATAAAAATGAACATTTATCAATACGAAAACGATCATTTATTAATACGAAAACGAACATACACCATGTATATATCAATATCCCAATACATATATATTGAATAAAGTGATCATTTATCAATATGAAAATGAACATTTATCAATATGAAAAATGAACATTAATAAATTTTAAAATAAAAATAAAACTACTTTAATAAATTTTCTTTCATGATTTGGGAAAGAAAAAGAAAGCAACCATGCTTATAATAACTGCCAATTAGAGAGAGAAAGTAGAATAAGAGACTAGAAATTTAAGGGGGACAAAAATTGATGGGAAATTCAATCAATGAAATTTTTGTTGATTGAATTTTCCATGAAAATAACCAGTAGAAGAACAAATCACACACTTTTAAGTCACATACACGATTAATTGATTATTTATCTCCGCCATCGTCCCCGACGACGACTTTAGCGTTGGAGGTCTTGGAATGCAGAACCATGGAGGTAGTTTGGGAAGTGTTCAATTGTTAATCATTACTTGGTAAAAATCTCATTTTCAACGAGCAATCTCGATGGTTTTATGAATTGAAGCGTGTCTTTTTGATGGGTTTAGATACTGGGTTAATAGGAGGCTAAACGGATCGTTTTAGAGGGAGTGTAGGTAGAGCTACATACACTAGAGTCTAGGGATATATAATTAATAACTTCCTCATTATTCATCGGAATTAGGCTTATAATATATCGTTGGAAAGCTCTTTTCGAACCTGACCCAACTACACTATTATTGGACCCTTGCTATGGACAAAACCAAACTGGATTGGCTATTTTCTTAAAAATAGGTTTTCAAAAATAGAGAGAAAGAAAAGAAATAAAACTAACCGCAACACTAGACCTTCCACACTTTCACTTCATTCGATTACGATTCGACGTGAAAGGTATTCATCACTGGGTTTGGTTTTGGGGAGACACAAATGGGTGTCTACACTTCGTATATTGTATGATTTGATAAGTATATAATGTGGTACTCTTAAACTTCTATGTAATTTCCAGCAGAAAATTTAATGATCAATTGGCTTTATCTTTTATCTTAAAAAAAGATAGAAATATACTGATAGTCTATTTTCCTGGTGGACTAATGGTGTTTTGATATCAAAAAAATTGTTAATGATGGTCCTCGGTAATTTTAGAACATGTTTGGTAAGAGTATTTATTGGATTGAAAACGGATTCAACTAAACCATTAGCATTACCTAGTGTTTAATTAGAAGGTTTAGGTTACAATTACCGTAACTTAAGGCTAATGATTTCCACCTAATTTTATCATTTACTTGTTTGCGTGTATGAATCATTGACTAATTACATAGATATAAAAAGAAAACCTAAAATTGCTAGTCTTATTAAAATCAAAATAGGACGAATCTGATCGTTTACTTTTTTTGTTTCCTCTGAATAGATCTGATTGCTTAAGAAGTCTACCATGTTTCTCCTACCATAGTATAATGCAGTTTCATACGGAGTATAATATTTTTATTTATATTTTTTTACAACGTCTTACAGAGTATAATATAGTACTAGTTATTTTCGTCCATCTTTTTAAAGCTACACTTTCTCTTTTGAAAATCCCTTACAAAAAAAATATATATATATATCGTTGCCTACTAATGAGTAATGATCCATATTGGCTTACATTATCATTTTTAGTTCCTTTAATGGTCCAAAATCCTCTCACACCACTATACTTTTTAATAAAATATTTACCTTACTACTATACTCTTTTCTTTGGATTTTTTTTATTACTTAGGGCATGTTCTCATACGATTATTTTTCAGTTCATTTCAGCTCAACTTTAATAAGTTAAGTTAAGTTAAGTTCAGTCAATGAGAACATGCCCTTAATTTACCCAACGAACATTTTATTATATTAAACTCGCACAATCCTAACTCTAGCTTAAAGAAATAACGAAGGGTGTACTGCATAATTTCCTTAATTTTAAAATTTGTGACAAATGTTACCTATTACATTTGTCGGAGACATCAGCATTATAGTTTTTATTAATCACACTTTCTTTATTGTATAGTTGTCAATCATCTATATGGAATATAATTGGTTAAATATACTTCGTAGTTTATATTCAATTTTATACAAAAGTATTTAAATTTTTTTGGGTGTTTAACATGTCTATTCATGAACTTTTCTCATGACGACTTCTGTTTAAAGAAGATAATAGGTTGAAGGTTAATTGTAGCTCATTATATTTTTTTTTCAGTACAACATTCTATTAGTCATCTGGAGGCATTCCAAATGCACTCTCGTTAGGTACGTATAAATGCAGTTTAAGGGGCTAGAAAGTCATTTCACACGGATTTTGCTCAAGTGAGTGGAATTCCACCTCATCTCCCGTTCTACTTTATGTCAGCCCGTTTTGAGTGTATTTCGGTATTTTCTCACGTATTTTGTAGTGTTTGGTGTATTGCATTCGTACTTTTGCTTTTGATTTCCCAAAAATTACCCCTCTCCTCTTTTATTCACTCATCTTTCTCTGTCTCCCTCACTTCTATCGTTCTCTCTCCTCTTTCCTCTCTCCTCGCTCCTCTCGCTCTGTCACTCCCTCCTCTCACTCAGCATCTCTGGCTTTATAGCTCTGCCGGAATTCACAAGCTTGTTAAGGTGAATCTCGTCGGTCAAGACTTGCCGCAGCTAAAGGCGCTAAATTAAGTAAGTACAATTTTTTTTTGTGTTGGAGTTGATTGAGTTCATTGAGTTCGAATATTATGGTCTAATTGAAGTTGGGGTTTGTTCAATTTTGAGTAAGGGTTGAATTAGGATTTTTTCAATGTTATTGGGTTTTATGGGAATCATCTTATTTATCGCAAAATGAGTTAGGGCTCGTATAAAGATTGTGTATTTCATGTTCCTGCATTTACAAAATGAGTTAGGGCTCGTATAAAGATTGTGTATTTGATGTTCCTGTATTTTGCATTTTTGGTTTAGTAATTCTGTATGGTTTGAAACCATGAAATTGAAAGTGAATCTGTTTAAATTTTTTATCCCAGTGATTATTTTTTTTTTCAATATCTTGTTGTGTACATGGTTATGATGATCCTGTTTCTCTGATTTGGTAGAAAATGAGAAACAATACAGTTGTGCGAACGAAGAATACGTGCTGGAAACAATTTGTGGTGAGCAATTCTTACTGATTGTCAAGTAAATTATTTAGAGTATTGTGGTTGAAATGTGTGCAGTACTGAAGCTAATGTGTTGGTGACAGGATCCCAAGAATGTCAAGGATCCTCCCAAGAAAGTCAATGATCCTTCTTCCAAGACTGTGAAGGCTGCTAGCAAAAGCAAAGTGCGGTATGCAAAGGCAAGCAAAGAATAGAAAGCAAGTCTCTGATAATACGGAGTCAGAGTATGATGATAATTCTGAAGACAATGGTTCCAATAATACGCACAGTGTAGGGGAGTCCTCTTCTTTGGAATCGGGGGTGCACAACTTGCTTAAGACCTTGATGAGGAAGAGTAAGAAGAGGAAAGGTGAAGAACATGAGCATGCAAACAAGAGGCAGAAGGTATAGTTTTTTTTTTCTTATTTTATTGCAACCATTACGATTTATGTGTATGCTATATGACAACTCTGTGACTTTGTGCCTTGTGATATGTAATGTAGGTAATAAGCAAAGGGAATAAGGTAATAAGCAAAGGGCTGGCTTTGAAGACCCACTTTGACAATGTAGGAAGGGTAATACTTGTCTTGTTAATTTTTGAACATGTTCTGTCTTATATTGAGTGCCTATTATCATGTGTTGTTGGTTATGTTGCCTATTATCATGAGTTGCCTTGTTGTAGATGCATTTTGGGTACATGCCTTGTTGTAGTTGCCTTTAGGGTACATGCCTTGTGGTTTCATGGTTGGTTGTTTCTGTTGCATGTTTTGGTCTATGATGAATTATGGGAGTATGATGTGGAAAGGCTTTTTGTTTTTGCCATATAACTTGATATTTTGTTTCATTTTCCTGTTTGGTTAGATGAGATTGCTTTTGTGTCAAGGTTATAGCTTGTATTCCCCTGTATATGCCTTCAATGATATCTTTTAAGTACTTGATTCCACAGCTGCATATTAATCTGAGTTAATTAAAAAATAGTGCAATGATTGTTCCAATTTTACACATTAAATTGATTAGTCTAGAAAAATATGCACACTACTGTGAGCCTTTGGACATATATCTGTACATATACACATATATCTACACATATACAGCCTACCAAAATACCAACATAGACACACCAATATGATGCAAGTATAATATAACAATTAAGGCTTCTCAAATTCAGAATATACCTCATTAGTAATAAGGATTGAAGAATTGAAGGAATATTTACCCCATTTGAGGAAGGTTAAGTTGTTTGGGCTTCTGAAACAGTCATGTTCTTGCCTTGTGTGTTCTTGTCTTGTGTGTTCTTGCCTTGTGTGTTCTTCATTGTCTTTGCCTTCTTTGGTTTCTCGAGACATGACTTGTACCTCGAATCAGTGGTGCGATGAGCTGACCTCTTTGGTAAGGGTGGGTCTTTCACATGAACATCTTGTTCTTCAACAGCTACCCTATTGTCATCATTTCCATCACCATGACCCTCACAGCTACCATGTCTTTGAGTCGATAGGGTTGAGTCCTTTTCTTTCTCCAAACAAACTGATGATGGTGCTCCTACACCTTGACCACTCTTTTTCGCAAGCATTGCTAACTTCTCCTCCACTTGCAATTCAACTAACTGCAGTGCTTGCATCACCACTGCAGTAGTTTGAATAGAACCCGAAGCTTTCGAACACAACGTACCAAACATGACCATCATTTTTTCATACCTACAAACTTCCTCAGTTTTGCTTGGGTCATGATAGCACACTTTCACCCTTGTGTGCTTCCGTATCACATCTTTCCTCCACCTCCGGAGAATATAATTGTCTGGTATCTCATAGTAATTATTAATCTCATAAACCCTAATGATGTGACGACAAATAATCCCATGACACCACTACTACAAAAGTGACATTAGGTAACACCAAATGGTAACACATTCATAGTTATAAAGTTATTTAATATATAAGTAACACTCGTGTAACACTTTAGTTTTATGTAGCACTTAGTTGTAACATTTTTATATTAGGTAGCACTTAATTGTAACACTTTAGTTTTATGTATCATTTGGTTGTAACACTTTGATATTAGTAGCATTTGTTTAAAAAAAAAACAAATACTTTTTTATGACTTCTCTCTTTCCTCCTTTACTTTTTCTCAAAACCTGATCTCAAATTTCCCTCTTTTAAAAACTCAGTTTCTCACTCACCGCCTCACCAGCCACGCCGACGCCCTCCATTGGCTAATGAAGCTCTCACCGGCCACCCTACGTCCCCACCCACTGGCCAAAGAAGGCGGTTACCCCACGAGCACGCGGGTTGAGTGACGAAAGGGGCTTTCTGTTAGGAAACCCTAGATAAAAATTCAATAGAAACTATGATGATGGGTGAGATTTTGATAAAGATGATGTGATAAATCAATAGCAACACCTACATCAACAACGAGCAGCATCAATCATGAATTGTATAAGGACATAGGAAAATAGGGTGGTTGATTTTAGCGTAGAGAGAGAGCGGCGAGATGATAAAGTGGCAACATAGCATCGATTCCATCTTTGACCAGGTTTTTTCCATCAATTCTATTAATTAATTGATTTTTGGATACCCTTAACATTTTGAGATTAATGTATTATTATAAGTTTTGATTGAAATTAAGGAATGCATGACCAATATTTTTTAATCTATGAATTAATTGCTCTTAAATGGCAAATGGGAATTACCCAATATTGTATTTGTAAATGAAACCGTTATATTTTCACTAATAAAGAATGTTTGGGAGATTATATGTTTAATTATTGGTTTTTGATTAGGTCTTTGATTAATTGAAATGGGAATATCTATGTATATTAAGTGGGACAATTGGTGTTGTACTAGATAGATATTGTTCAACAGATGAATGTAGGCTTTATTCTTTTGCTTGTCATAGTGTATTTATTAATTTATGTATCTTTAATTTAATCGGGGTTTTATGGGTAGGATTTTGATTCCTACTTGAATTAGGTGCAATAATAAAATTGTTCAAATTTTTAATAGCTTCTATTTTATTTTATCGTTTTTGATTGCTTATTGATTTTTCAATACTAATATAAATGAGGTACAAGAACATGAGGAGACATTGAAATGAAGTTTGTGATCCAAAGAGGGGCCTCCACCTAGGCAGCCATTGTCCCTTGGAGATTTGGCAGCTTCATGCTCAGGTTGACACCACGTCGAAAGCAAATGGGTAATATTCTTTTTTTTTTTTTTTAAAAAAAAAATCCAATTATTTTAGAATTGTAGGACATTTATGAAATTGTTAGACCAATCTTGAAATGCAGCTTATCTGTTTTTGAAAAGTAAAACTTATTCATTAGTGGCTTTCTTGCAATATTTAGAATTTTATGATTTGGACAGGCATAATGCGTAAGTCTGCATGGGCTTTGGAAGGTAGTGTCTCCCACTGCTTTAACTTAAATCCAAGCTTGTATAATAGTCAGGTAATATGGTACATTGGTGCATCTTACTCTGCTCTTTTTCTTTTTATGTTATTCTCAAAGCAGTTGTTCAGATATAGATTAAGATGTAAAAAAGCAAAACGATTCAAAAATCTATATGGCAATCATCTTTTGATACGTTAGTTTTAGTTCAGTTATGCAATGCCGCAATCATATAATGAAGTGCTTGGATATAAATGAGGGATTCCCAAGTTAGTGGTGCAGCCATTAAGAACCCACATTTGTGAAGGAGTTTTAGAATGGACCTAAATTAAAAGTCATTAAAAGAATCAGGGATATACCATAAGCCAATAAAAATATCAATCAACTTAAAGATCAATGATTAAAAAATATTTTGTCTGCAATTTCTTTTTGGTTTCTAACTCGTATGCATAGTAAGTTGCTGGAGAATGTGGTGGAAGGTAAGTAATGTCTCCTCTGTAATTTGCATGCATATTAGATTATGTCACAAATTTGTTGACTTGTACGAAAAACTATAGGTTTTTGAGATTTATATATAACATGGAATCAAAGGAAAATATCTATTTATTATATATATCTTCTCTAAGTCTTTTAATTGTTTATAGTGTACAAGATTAGTTGTGGTCCTCCCAATCTACCATACTTACACTACTTTCATCACCAAATTGTAATTGTTCAGGTTGAGGTGGAAAGAATGAAAGCCGAAACACAAGATAAGTTCATGAAAAAGCTTGCTATTGCAAGGCACACAGCCGAAGAAAAGCGGGCGGCTGCTAAAACAAAAGTGAATAAGCAAGCGGCGTAGACTAAGTAGCAGGCTGAGTATATCAGAAAGACTGGTTGACTACCTTTCAAATTTTCGTCCTGGAGTTGTTGTTGTTAATGTTCTGTGCTTGTCATTCTTGTGTTCTCTCCACTTAGTGGAAATTAGGTGGAGCCTTACTCAGTAGCTGATTTTCACTATTATTCAAGAACATGAACAATTTCAGGCAACTTAGGCCTTTTCTAATGAATTCGGCTTGAACAGTTGTGAAATGGAGGGAAATCCCAAGAATCCCCATACCAAATGAACCCATTCACCGTCACTTCGATACACATTCAATAATGTATGAAACTATACTAACGTTACCAAGCAAAATGAGGTAATGAATAATATTTTCTCTTTTAGAAAGCAGTATATGTTATTATTGTGTTATTGCATATTTTGCTGTTGTTTCTTGTTGCTGCTGTTTCGCGTATGTGCTACTAATGTTGTGCATATGTGATGTTGCTGTTCTGCTAGTGCTTCTATTGTTGCGTGCTGCTGCTGTTCTGCTTATGTGCTGCTGTTGTTCTGTTTCCGAGCTGCTGCTGTTTTATTTCCGGGCTGTTGCTGTTCTGTTTCCAAGAAGTTGTTGTTGTTTCATATATTGTATTTTTTTTTATGAAATTGTAATGTTACAAGCATCTATTAATAAAAATATCTAAGTTTATATATATATATATAATGGTTTGTTTATCAATTTTACTTTTTTTTATGCATTAAAGGGACCGATTCAAGGGAAGATCGATACCCTTATTTTATGTTAAGGGCACCGGTTCGGCCCTTAAACTGGTGCCCTAAGTCGGTTTTGAGCTAGTGCCAATAAATAATTGTTTCAATAAAAAATATATAATAATAATAATAATAATAATAATAATAATAATAATAATAATAATAATAATAATAATAATAATAATAATAATAATTATTATTATTATTATTATTATTATTATTATTATTATTATTATTATTATTATTATTATTATTATTATTATATTAAAATGTTACCAATTAATAAATAAGGTGCTACGTTAGTTTGCAAAAAGTGATACATAATATCGAATATAGTGATACTAAATGTCAAAAGATGATTAAAAAAAATGTTACCTAATACCCAACGAGGTGTTACATTAGTTTGTAAAGTGATACACAATGTCGGATAAAGTATTACTATATGATTGAAAATGATACTAAAGATACGTATGTATTACCTAAGACATAATAAGTAACACTTTTGAAGTGATACCTATAACATAAAAAGTGTTACATAGGAGAGTTTATAGTAACACTTTAAAAAGTGTTACTATACTTCACCCAAAGTGTTACATAAGACCTTAGGTAACATGGGCGGTTGTATCACCCACTAAAGTGTTACCTATTGTCTATAATAACATTTTTACCACTTTATGTAACACTTTGTGGGTGTTACTTAAGGTTAGTTTTGCACTAGTGCACTCAAAGTGGCGGCAGTCACAAGTTACGTGCTTGGTTAAACTGTCAAATGAAAGCTTGTACTCTCTCTTTCTCTTGGACGGCTTTTCTTTACGCGATCCTTTGGGCTTGTACCATACTCTATCCTCCACAACAAACTCAGTTATTGTGTCAGAAACCCGATTCCGATGGATCTCACTTACATAAATTATACGGTTGCACTCTCGTTGCACCTCCTTAAATTTTGCATCCGTATAAATATTTTGAAATACCAACTCAGTCGGGAAATCAGTGTAAGCTTGCCTCACATACCTATCATTATTGTCATCTGCCCTTTTCTCACTTGTGCACCAAACTTCCAAGGCATCACAATACCTCTCCACAAACTTATGCAACAAAGTATGCTTTCTCAAATACCCATAAAAAAAACCTGTGAATACTCTTAACCCGTTGAGTTGTTTTCATCCCGGCCCTAAAAAATGTTTCACAAAAGCAGGCACCCACATATTGTGTTCTTCATACAACCCTAAAAAAATTTAAATAAGAGCCACTTAATAAGGTTTACAGTTCAGAGCTTATGAAATTTTCACAACGCTTAATTTTCAGAGAGTTTATGCACCAACAGTTACATGATCCAGAAAGGCAGTTTAAGAGTTCAAAAAAAGCAAAAAAAGAAAAAAAAAATATATCATGATTCCTAGATTCTAAAAAGTCACAAAGCATAACAATATCCACAGAGCATTAAAGTCACAGACTAGTTCAGATAGCACTTAATAGGATTTAGACAATTCACAATGCTTATGAAATTTTCACAGAGCTTATAACATTTTTACAGAGCTTATGCACCAACATAACATTTTCACAGATCTAGATTTGCCAACACATTTACAGCAGCATAACATTATAACAACAACATAACAATATCCACCAGCATAACATTATAACAGCAATACACAGTATAACACACACACACACACAAACACATTATAACAGCAACACAGAACAACTGTGATTCTATTTTTATAATGAGTAAAGAAGATACCTTGAAGCCATTCATCATCTTCTAATTCATGCTTCTTGAATGCCTCAAGCCAATTAGCCTCAAACTCTTCACAATCATGACTGACATAAATTGCACTCTCAAGATCATTTTCAATTTCGGTGTAATTTTTAAGCATCCCAAGCTTCTTGGCAAATTTTTGGGTAATGTGCCAAATACACCATCGATGAATGGTTCCTTGCATAGTCACTTTCAACGCTTTCCTCGTCGCCGGATCTTGATCCGTTAGGATCCCAATAGGCTGTTTTTCACCCATACACCTCAACCAATTGGAGAAGACCCATTTAAACGTTTTCGCAGTCTCGCGAGACACTAGTGCACATTCGAACAAGACAGTTTGACCGTGATGGTTAACCCCCACAAAATTACAAAATGGGAGCTTATACTCATTTTTCAAGTAAGTTGAATCAAAACATACAACATCTCTAAACTCCTCGTACGCAACCCGGCTCCTAACATCGACCCACAATAAATCTTGGAGCCTACCCAAATCATCCACTCGATGGGTATGGAAAAAAGGGGGTTATCATCCACCATCCTTTTGAAGTAAGCAAACATTGCCTTTGCATCACCTTCCTCAAATATGATTTTCCTTTGCTTTGCAACCTCATCATGCAAATCCTTTTGAGTAAATTGCATCTCCTCTCGGCCATTCCTTTGACGGGCCATACAATTGAATATCTTTGCAACTGGAACACCCGCCTTGCGGTCATTGAATACTTGTTTAAGAATGTGCGGGTTGTCCGTCAAGAACTTCTTCCTAAACTTAGTGATGTTCTTGGACTTTCCCGGTGTTAGTAAGTGACCTTTATGTTCTAGAATGGCTTTATCAATTACCCAATCACCACCTTCATTCAACTTTGCATATAATTTCACCGGGCATTGCACTTTTTTGCTCTTTGGTTTAACACAAACTTCGTCACATATTTGTGAATCCGAAACAAGTGTGGCATCAGTTTTCTTGCCCCTCCTACCAGGCATACCGTAACATTCACATGTCTATGTCACACTCCGCTTGTCCTTAGCATTAGATCCTTTCCCTATTGATTCTCCACTTGAACGGACTATATCAAAACCTTCTTGTTTCCCATAGTCCATAAAATATGAGTCTATTTTTTCCAACTATCAAAGATCATTCCTGGTTCAGGTGGAGGAAGGGAAACCTCTACATTTGCAAACTCTTTGATCTCGAAGCTTATAGCCACATGACTCTTTCCTTTGGTTGGAGTCTTGTATGACTCTTCACCAACAATCACCTTTCCAACATTATTCAAAGCATATCAAAATTCAAATAAATAGTAACTAATCTCAGGGAACATTTGATCTCATATTCTCATTATTTACATAAAACTACAACAACAACAACAACAACAACAACAACAACAACAACAAAATCAACAACAACAACAACAACAGAGCCACTGAATCTAAACAATAAACCAAAACAAACACATTTCATCCATTTAAACTAAAACACATTTAAACTAAACAAGCACAATTCATCAAATTAATCAATTTAATATCAAATGTTATTATTTTGAAATTATTTAATCAAAACCCTAATTAAAACAAACAACGATTTCTACTGAATTCAAAAGGTTAGTTGCGACATTACCTCCTTCAACAAAGCTTTAAGAGCTAACAAACGTCCGTCTTCGTCATCTTTTGCTTCTTCAATGGCGGTAGCATTCAATGGGTCTTCAATGGCGGTTGCGTTCAATGGGTCTTCAATGGCGGCTGTGTCACCATCCAACACAACCCTGATAGCACAACCACCACTTTCAGATAAGTTGAAACCGTCTGTAAAGAGCGAGTCCTCCATCACCAACATCTTCCTTGTCATTTATGCCTTAAGGTTTTCACCCTCACCAGATGATTTTTACATGAAAATGGCGAGGGTGAGGTTGAAAAGAAACAGGAGTAAAAACTGAAAGGAGTAAAAAGTGAAAGGAGTAAAAAGTAAAAGAAATAAAAAGTACAAAGGGCAAAGTTGTCTTGTACACTTGTATTATACGCTTGTACAATACCTTGTATTTCCCTTTTTATTTGATAAAGTGGTGTAGTAATACCTGACTTGTGGGACCCACCCGTTTCATTTTACCCCCCGTTCCGTTCGTTATGCATGGCTATATACATACCGAAACTTCATTACTACTTCCTCTAGTCATCTGCACTCATAATCAAGCTACGTTCATTTCGCAGTTTTTATTGGTAAGTCAGATGCATGAAGCCACTTTATTATGTACAATAACTAGAATTACTCAAAAAAAAATGTACAATAACTAGTTATTTTTTATAATTTTGTTTTGTATTGTGTGTTAATACCTTTTTTTTCTTTAGTACTTACTCTATTTCATATTACTTTTAATATAACATGTTTTTAATTTGGATTTTTTGTCGGAAACTATCTAATAAAACCTAAATTTTATGAGAAATAATCTATAAAAAAATGTTGTAAAAAACTACCAAGGTAAATGTTTTTCACCGTTGACCAAATTCAATGGGGTTAAACCACCTCAAAACACCCCCCCTAAACCGCTACGGGCCGGGGTTGGTTTTCAAGGTGATTAGGTTATTTTTGGGGTGGTTGGAGGATATTATGAGTTGTTGGGGGAAATTTCATGAATCGAGATGGTTGTTTTTGGGGTTAGAGGTGGTGGGTTTAGGGATGTAGGGTGCTTTCAGCGTGGTCCAGTGGAGGAAATTTCAAGTGGGTCGTGATGGTTTTGGGGATAAAAGCAGTGGTTTTGAACGTATTTTGAGGTGGTTCAACGATGAAAATCCAACAAAGGTAGTATTTCATAGTATTTTACTTGTTATTAGGTAGTTTCTCACAAAATCTAGATTTTATTAGGTAATTTCTAACAAAACATCCTTTTTATTTGGAAAATTTGTCAATTACTACCTAAAAAAGAAGGCCTTTGTCAATTACTACCCCTAAAAAAAAGTTGTTAATTACCACCCCTATAATCAATTAATTGCACTGATTACTACCTTTTCCCCTTTTCCAGTCACATAAGCTTATTAACGACATTATTTTCCAGCCAAATTACGATTAGTGACTTTAAAATCCTAATTAATTAAATAAACCCTAATTACCAACTTTCCATCTCCACACCACCATTGCTCCACCTCCGACAGCCCCAAACCCCATCCCCACCACAAAAAATTCTCCCTTTTCCGAGCACCACCACCAAAAAACCACCCTCTACCTTTCCCCAATTGCAAAACCCATCCCCTCCCCTTCCCTTCCCCAACCCTGGTTGGCCGCCCTTCCACCTTTACCCAACCCCAGAAAACGTCTTACATCCACTTATAGCCATCGATTACCGCTCTCTACCCTTTACCAAACCTTGAAAACAGCCCCCAACCCTTACCTAACCCTCGATAACCGCCCCTTCATTCCCCTTCCTCAGCCCTAATAATTGCCCTCCACCCCTTAGCCATAAAAACCACCCCTTCTTTAACCCTAAAACCTTAATAAATTGCGTTCATGGTGTTCGGTGGTGGAAGGGGCAAGAGAGGGATTTGGTTTTGTGGCTCACGGTGAGGGAGAGTTAGCCGCCGGGGAGGAGGGGGTTTGGTTTGTGGTGGGTTCTCTCCGGAGAAGAAGGCTAGGGTTTTTTAATTATTAAATTAGAATTAATTGGGATTAATATGAAAATTAGGATTAGGATGACAAATGACGTCATTAATGACTTAATTAGCCGAAAAATCAACTTAGGTAGTAATCGGAAAAATTTATCACAATTAGGGTAGTAATTAACAACTTTTTTTTAGAGGTAGTAATTCACAAATGCCTCTTTTTTGGGGTAGTAATTAACAAATTTTCCTTTTTATTTTAGAGAATAGATTTGATGGTAAATATCCATATTAATCAAAACAATTGAAACACAAGCATGAGAATTACTTATTGATTTATTAAATCATTCACCTCTTCAAATCTCTTCTTCCTTACAATGCATTCTAAGTGATGTACGTTGCAAGTAATTTGAAACGGGTGAATTGAAGTTTATTCTAACAAAATTATGTGTACGCCTAGTATTGACAGACGAAAAAGACAGTACGTAGAATGGTGGGAATCAAAATCATGAACGCTTATGTTATGGTAGCTATAGCAGTATGGATAATGCTTGAACCAACTCTCGCCACAAAACCAGATGTAAGCTTCGACATCGAAGGTGCTACAACAGCTACCTACTCGCAATTGTTGACTGATGTACGTAACAGAATGAGGGATAGAAAGATTATTATATGGTGGGCGCCCCGATATACCAGTAATGGCTTCACCTTCAGCAGCAAAAAATTATCTTTATGTTGATTTTACAGCATCAGAGGGAAGGACAATCACAATTGCTGTGAATTTAAGAAAAGATCATAATTTATACGTGGTTGCTTATCTTGATAAACTAAATGGAAAATCTAGGTCACATATTTTTAAAGATTTTGCCAAGAGTTACCCTGATGATGCTGAAAAGAAACTTTTTCTAGAGGCAAAAGTTAGCTAATCGTCTAGTTATGAATTATGAAAGTAATTATACTGACGTTGAGAGTAAGGCAGGTTCTAGAGCCAATTTGGGATTGGGAAAACAACCACTAATCTTATTCTTTAACAAAGTTATGGGCAGCCCATTGTTGATACGAGTGAAGCTTGATTTATGCTCGTTGTTATGCAAATGCTTTCTGAGGCAACACGATTTTCATATATCGAGAGAATGATTGTGCAAAAATTTGGGGAAGATTTTGATGAATGTTATAAACCCGAGTTTAAAACGATCGAATTTGAAAAGAGTTGGCGGAATATCACTGTAGGAATTAAGAATTCTATGTTATACTACTAAGCAATAAAACAGAAATTACTTATCTCTTGATGCGAGAACCAAACTGACAATAGCCGCGTCGTGGAGAACCACTGACCTAAAAGACGATTTCGCGCTACCTCCCGGTGCAGTAGACTAGAAGCGGTCACCCTCCAGGATAAACACGGCGCCGGAGTTTATGTGCACTCACAAACTCGAGTGGAACTCAGAATACTTGCCCAGAAAACAGAATAGAAAGAACTCGTGTTTAGGTGATTTTAGAGAAGAGAGAAGACTGATTGGTTTTGTATCTTCTGACTGGGAAAAGCACCGAGTATTTATAGGCAGTAGAGGGGAAACAGGAAGCATAAAAAGAGCGAAGAATCTGGCTAAGAAAGCGACCAGATTAATTCGGCCAGACAACAACAGAAGCAAGAAACAAGGAATTGAATCAGATAACTACAATCAAGGGATTAATGACTGATTTAATTCCGTAATCCCAACAGTCAGAAAAGAATAATCCCAATAGAAAAAAAAAGAATATTATGTTTAACAAAGAAAGGGAAATAAAATTTCTCCAAAAAGATAACAAGGACCCACGCCCACGCATCGCATTCCCCAAGACCCCAAGTCCCGAGGCCCTAGCCCGACCCGACCCGGCTCGGTGCGAGCGCGCGCGCGCGTGTGTGTGTGGAGTAACACATACCTCCCACTCACTCAACTAAGTAGTGCTAAGTCGCTACAATATAAAAACAAGGAAAAACCTTTCCCCCAACCAATGTGGGACTTTTCCCCTTTCATTTGTTTTTCTCTATCTCTCTTGTTTTTTCCCAACTCTCTTGTTTTATATCAAGAACTTCCAACAATCCCCCAAAAGTTTGAAGATATGAAAAGAAAGGAAGAAAAAATGAATTTTGGGCAAAACAAAACAATTGCATAAGTGTCAATGTCTCATGACTTGAATTAACACATAGTGGACATCAAGCTATGATCCCTCACCTACCAAGTGAGTTTCGTCTTGAACTCAATAGGGAGTTTGGGACCCGTCACTTTGAGCCACACAATTGAACATGTATAATATTCTGAAATTCCGCGAATAAAGATGACGCATTATACTGGCCATACGTCCAGCTAGGATTCTCATAGGTGCTCTAGAGTATAAGCCCACGAAATACTCATAGGAAGTGGCCACACTTCCACACCTAAGTAGGTGAACTCCATCAGGTGTGAGCTATAACACACCTCCAAAAATATGGATATGGGTTCATTAAGAGTCGTATGTTCAACCTCCTTTTCATTTGTAGCTAAGCACAAAACAAACATCTAGAGATGGACAAATAAAATAAAAATGTGCTTCCGAATTATTACATAATGTTCCCCTTTGAACTCATAGCGAGTAGGAGTTAACTATTTCACAATTCATACAACGGGCTTTAGCCCCATCTCTTTCGATGTTTCCAAAACTATTTTTTTATATAGGCCTTTAGTTAACGGATCCGCAATGTTCTTTTCGGACTTAACATAGTCCAGTGATATCACCCCTCCAGTCAACAAATTTCTGACGGCTTTATGCCTCAGACGGATGTGTCTCTTCTTCCCGTTATAGGCATGGTTGTGTGCAACAGCAATTACAGCTTGCGAATCACAATGAAGTGCAACTGAAGGAGTTGGCTTCCCCCACAGTGGAATATCTGCAAGCATGTTCCTCAACCATTCTGCCTCATGACCTGCCAATTCAAGAGCAATAAACTCATATTCCATAGTAGACATAGCAGTACAAGATTGCTTACAAGATTTCCAGGATACGGATCCACCCGCAAGGGTGAAGACATAGCCACTAGTGGAGTTAACTTCATCATTATCGAATACCCAGTTGGCATCACAAAAACCCTCCAAAACTCCAGGAAATTTGGATTAGTGCAAACCCCAATCCGAAGTACCCTTAAGTTACCTAAGCAACCTCCTAAGAGCAATCCAATGATCACTGCTTGGGTTATGAGTGTACCTGCTCAACCTACTAACAGAATATGCAATGTCAGGTCTAGTGTAGTTCTTTAGAAACATAACACTACCAATAATTCTAGCATACTCAGACTGATTAACTGGATCACCATTATTTTTATTTAGGTGGAAACTTGGGTCATATAGAGTCGATCTTAACTGGATCTACATTAAACGAGTTAAACTTTTTAAGAAGTTTTTCAACATAGTGTGACTGATTAAGACAGATACCTTTTGGAGTCCTTTTGATTTTTACTCCCAAAATCACATCTGCCTCACCCATGTCTTTCATTTCAAAATTCGAACTCAAAACCTGTTTTGTCTCATTTACTCGATCCAAGTCAGTCCCAAAAATCAACATATCATCCACATAAAGACAAATAATTACACAACCATGACTATCATGCTTAGAATAAACACAAGAGTCACCTTCATTAACATGAAAACCATTACCAGTCATAGTCTTATCAAATTTGTCATGCCATTGCTTTGGAGCTTGCTTAAGCCCATACAATGACTTGACTAACTTACAAACCTTGTTCTCTTGGCTTGGAACAAGGAACCCTTCAGGTTGGACCTTATAAATCTCCTCATCCAAGTCACCATTCAAAAATGTAGTTTTGACATCCATTTGATGAACAACAAGATCAAAAATGCAAGCAAGAGCAATTAAAGTCCTAATGGTTGCAATTTTAGTAACAGGGGAGTAAGTATCAAAATAATCAATGCCAAACTTTTGTGTAAAGCCCCTTACCACTATTCTTTCCCTATACTTGTCTATGGATCCATCGGCCTTCAATTTTTTCCAAAAGATCCATTTACAAGTAATGGGCTTACAACCTCTAGGAAGTTCAACCAATTCCCAAGTATTATTATTGAAAATTGATTGTAATTCATTGTCAATTGCTTCTTTCCAAAAAAATAGCATCAACTGATCTCATTGCCTCATCATAGGTCCTTGGATCATCTTCCAAAACAAATATATGCACAAAATCATCATCAATTAAGGAAGATTCAGATAAATAAGAAAAAATAAAATCAGGACCAAAACTGTTTTCCTTTCTTGCCCTTTTGCTTCTCCTCGGCTCCAAAACAAAATCATTGTTAGTAATAGGAGAATTAGCAATAGGTAAACCAAAAAAACTACTAGCAAGTAATTCACTATCATTAGAGGGAGATATTTTCCAAGGAAAAATGTTCTCAAAGAACTCAGCATCTCTAGCCTCAATGATATGGCCACCTGCATATATAAGAGTTGTTAGTACCTTTGACAAAGAAACGATAAGCTGCAGTTTGATAAGCATAGCCAATAAAAATAGCATCAACATTTTTGGGACCAATTCTATCCCTCTTGAAACTAGGTATGCCTACTTTTTCTAGGCACCCCCACACTTTCAAGTATTTCAGGTTTGGTGCTCGACCCTTCCATATTTTGTATGGAGTCTTGTCAAGCTTCTTGTGAGGAACCCTGTTCAAAACATAACAAGCCGAAAGAATAGCCTCCCCCCACATGTTATTAGCTAGGAATCCCAGAACTTATAAGCATAAAATTCATCATATTCTTTAAAGTTCTATTTTTCCTTTCAGTTATACCGTTTTGTTCAGGTGAATAGGGAGCCGTTGTCTCATGAACAATGTCAAGTTGCTCACAAAATGCCTTAAGAGTGTTAGGGTTGTACTCACCACCCCTGTCACTCCTAACCCTTTTAATCTTTTTGTCCAATTGGTTTTCTACCTCCGCTTTATATTTGAGAAACTTTTCCTCAGCTTCATCCTTAGACCTGAAAAGATAAACCATGCAAAAACGTGAGCAATCATCAACAAAAGTAATGTAATACTTTTTACCCCCTCTACTTTCGTGATTATTAAAATCACCCAAGTCACTATTTATATGAACAAGTTCTAGTACTTCAGTCAGTCGATATACTGATTTAAATGGCTTCTTTGTAAATTTGGCTTCAACACAAATTTGACATTTTGAAAAATCAGTGTTAGAAAAACTTGGAATCAAATTTAAGTTTTTAAGCCTTTTAATTGAATCAATATTAACATGGCCTAATCTAGCATGCCATAAATCAATAGACTCAGCAATATAAGCAGAAGAAGTACTAGCATTCTTATTCATAGTGTCAATTTTAACATCAAGAGTAAAAAGCCCCCCATTACAAAAGCCCTTCCCCACAAAATCCCCATTGCGAGTAAGAACTAATCTATTAGAATAAAAAAAGAGCTTCAGTCCAGCTTTCATGAGTAAACTGCCAGAAATTAAATTCCTGAGCATTTCTGGAACATGCAAAACATTAGTGAGAGTAAGCAATTTTCCAGAAGTGAGAGTGAGAACCATCTTCCCTTTGCCTTGGATAGAAGCATAAGCTGAGTTTCCCATGAAAACATTTTCACCTTCAACCTTGTCATAGGTAGTGAACATGTCCTTGTTGGCGCAGGTGTGCCTGGTAGCTCCAGTGTCAACAATCCACTCAGCGGCATTACCTGTAAAGTTAGCTTTTAAAACAACAGCAACATTAACGTCAGAATCCTCAATAATATTTGCTTGACTTTGGCCATTCTTCTTCTTCTTGACCCTGCAATCCTTAGCCTTGTGACCAGTCAAACCACACTCAAAACAAGTACCCTTAAACTTGTACTTCTGAACCTTCCCTTTAGGCTTAAGAGAACTGTTATTGGCTTTGGATTGGTGATGTATTCATTTTATATAGTATTTTACCCCCGTCCCTTGGTCATAATTAGTAGTGTTTTTGGCTCTTTAGAGCCACTTTTATTATTAATTGGTGTTTTCTAGTGTTTTCGTAGGTTTGGTTGACTTTTGCAGGGATTTATGCTTTTGGAGTATTTTCCCGAGATATTTTGGAGCAATCACGAGCACTGGAGAAGCACGACCAGATTTTATAGCCCAGGGCCGGTTGGAGCCATCGAACCGGTGATTAAGGGCTCGGTAGAGGTGATACCGGGGCGTTTGGACCGAGTATTCAAGACCCAAAGAGGAAACCCAGATTGGCCCGAAGAATTGGAGCCCAATCGAAGTCCAAATATTGGCCCAAATGATCCGCCCGGCCAAAAAGGCTGGCGCCCGGAGGCGCGCCCGGCCGGGCGGGAGGAGCGCCCGGTGACGCGCCCGGCTGGGCGTGAGATAGCTATTAAAGATAAAAAGGCGCGCCCGATCGGGCGGTGCCTCGCCCGATCGGGCGCGTGTATATTCAGGAGACAATTAGAGTCGTTTTAATTTGTTTTAGTTTAAGATTTTTGTACGGAGTATAAATACTCCTCCGTAATACGATTTGAGGACGACTTCTTCTTCTCTTAATCCTTTCTCCTAGACTTTCTCTCTCTACTTAGTTTTCTCTCTCTTAATCTCTCTCTAAACTTTTTTTCTTATTTCTTTGATTAATTCCAGATTTATTTTGGTGACGATTTCTCTTCCCTTAATCTTAGTTATTTATTTTATTCCTTTGATCATGATTTGTTTTATTGCTTTGCTTAGTTTATATTTAATTATGTGTGAGTAGTTTAATTTCTAGGGTTTATGGGGATCTAATAATTAATATGAAGGTGTAAATTATTGTTGTTGATTATCAATGCTAGATTAATTTCCTATTGATTGATTTAATGCTCTGTGACTAGATTAGGCCTATCTTTTATGCATGAGTTTGACAATATTGATTCAAGAATCGAGAGATGAGAATTAATGTTTAGGTCTAGTTTCAATAGGCAAGTTAATTTATAAATGGTTAAGTCAAGATTCGAGAGATGAGATTTAATACCGGTAATTTAATTGTGTGATTGTAATAAGTAGCGAGAGCCCTTTATAATCTGATTAATTGATGCATTGATGATTGACTATTATTGATTGATGATATTGCATGATGATTTCTTATTGGATTGTTTTAATGTTTTACAATTGCGGCTTGTAAAAGTATAGCAATATTAAATTGATGAATCGAGCAGATGTTAATTTGATATTAAAGGTTATTTTCAATAAGAACTTAGATCTAGTAAATTGCGAGAGCCTGTTAGATCTATGTTGGTTAATAAATTGCGAGAGCCTGTTAATCATGTTATTTATGCAATGTCAATGATTGATTACCCTATTTTACCCCGGAGTATTATTTATTGGTGAACCTATGCCCTAGATCCTTTTATATATTATTTTCTCCCTTTTCTTACTCTTTTTAGTTTAGTTTCATATTCAACTTTTAATATTGGTTACTTAAATAATTTAGATTATAATATTTAATTAGGAGTAAAAAGGCTTGTTTCCCTGTGGAGATCGACCCTACTTCCCTATCTACTTTAGTTAGTGAATTAGGTAATTATTTTTGATTAGGGGATACGACTTTACCCTGTCAAAATTTGGCGCCGTTGCCGGGGAAACGGTTTTATTTTTATTTCTGATTATTTTTGTAGTCTAGATTATTTCCCTTTTTGTCTCAGAGAGCGTTAGTTCTCTGAGACAAATCTCATATTTGCTTCTAGTTTTTGTTTATGCCCAGGTGTTCCAGATCAGGTTACATCCCATTCGATCCTGAGATCGAACGTTCCTTCCATAGACATAAAAACTTCTACAAGCAAATCCCGACGGATTCTGGTGATAATAACAATAATCACCGAGATTCTCCAACTGGTTCTAGCAATTCAGAGGCATCATCGGACACAGAATCAGAGATGGCGGTTCCAAAGAAACTTAGTGATTATTCACAACCAAAGCTTACGGATTTTCCACATCTCACCCCCACTCCGGCTCTTGATGGGGTTCAATTTGAAATTAAGCCTCAATTTATAACGATGATAGAGAGGAAGCAATTCAGTGGAGCCAAGGGTGAAGACCCGAATCTTCACATTGCCGACTATTGTCAATATTGCAACACCATAAGGCAAGCCGGGGTCACTCAAGACCAAATCAGGGAGATTCTCTTCCCCTTTTCTTTAACTGGAAAAGCTAAATTGTGGTTTAATGGTTTAAATAGAACTACGCTTAGTATATCTGACTGGGAAACTCTTGTTTTGAATTTTTATAACAAATATTATCCTGCAGAGAGAACAGCAGTACTACGGAGTGCGATTCAGAATTTCGCCCAAGAAGCCGATGAGTCTTTATATGAGGCTTGGGAGAGGTTCAAGGACTTACAAAGAGAATGCCCTCACCACAATTTAGCACAATGGCAGTTAATCCAAGCCTTTTATAACGGCATTGGAAATTCTTCTAGAATAATTTTAGACTCTGCAGTTAGTGGGAGATTTATGAATCTTAATGTTGATGACGCAGGTCAGGTTATTGAAGATATGGCGATACACAATTCCCAATATGGGAATCCAAGAGGATTTGCTAACAAGGGGAAACATAGCGTCGACTCTGTATCCTTTTTGCAAGCTCAACTGACCTCTATTTGTCAAAAATTAGATAATCTGAGCACTGCTAACGTAGCCAATGTTTCTGCGATTAATAATAATTCTAATGAGGCTTTCTGTGAAAATTGTGGTGTTGTAGGTCATTGGGAGCAAGATTGCAGGAGTTCCGTGGAGCAAGTTAATGCCTTCCAAGCTTATAGGCAGAATAACCTATACTCCAACACTTACAATCCTGGGTATCGGAATCATCCATACCTTTCCTACCGGAGCACTAATGTTCAAAATCCACCACCACAAGAACCACAGGTGCCACAGCAACAGCAGCAGAAATACTATCATCCCAATGTTGGCCAAAAGAATCAACCACAACAACCCCCCTCATCTTCAGACCCTTCTTTAGGGGAAATTAGAGCAATGTTGGTTAATATGCAAAAGCACATGGAGAGCAGAGATGCGACAATTGATCAAATTCTAGCGCATAACAAAATTGTAGATAATCAAATTGCGCAACTTTCCGCTACTCTACAAGCACGCCAACAGGGAGCCCTGCCGGCACAGCCGACTAGGCCTACGGATCAAGCATTTGCGATTACTCTAAGGAGTGGTTCAAACTATGAAGGGCCCTCTATGCCCAGAGTTGATGAACCTATTTTATTAAATAATGCTAATCTTGATTCCATTAAACCAAACAATGTAGTTGCTAGCCCTGCAGGGCTAGAAGATAATACTAACACATCTAATCCTACATTGCAGGGTAAAACTCCGGAGAAGGTGGCTACTCCAGACAAAGAGAAAAATGCTCAAAAGCCAATTATCAAACTTCCTTTCCCCAATCGTCAATTGAAGACAAACTTGGATAAGCAGTTTGGTAAGTTCCTGGAGGTGGTTAAGGATTTGAAGGTAACAGTCCCCTTTACTGAATTGATCACACAAATCCCCTCATATGCAAAATTTATGAAAGAAATTTTGACGAGAAAAAGGTCTATTAGTGAGGTAGAGACAGTAGCCTTCACTGCAGAGTGTAGTGCCGTACTTCAAAATAAGTCTCCACCTAAATTGAAAGATCCGGGTAGTTTTTCTATCCCTTGTCATATCGGTAATCTTCTGATCGATAATGCATTATGTGATTTGGGTGCTAGTGTTAGCGTTATGCCATTATCTGTGTGTTCTAAGTTAAATATGGGTAAATTAAAAGCTACCAATATAACTCTGCAAATGGCCGACCGTTCTTTCAAATACCCCCTAGGTGTTTTAGAGGACGTCCCCGTTAGAGTAGGTAAATTTTATATACCTGTAGACTTTGTTGTTCTTGATATGGCTGAGGATATGCAAACCCCAATTATTCTGGGTAGACCATTCCTTAACACTGCAGGAGCAGTCATAGATGTTAGAAGTGGTAAGCTAACACTATCTGTAGGGGATGATAAAGTGGTTTTTAATCTGAATAATACCCTCAAAAGGTCCATGACTGAGGAGAAATGTTTCAGTGTTAATGTGGTTGTAAATTATTCTAATAAGCCCCAAGCTCTTGAAAAAGATCCCTTGGAGGCGGTATCTTGTGTTGTATCCCTTTCAGATGAGATAGACAAATGGCAGAAGGAAGTCGATACAATAGAAAGAGCATTCTACAATGTTGGTCTTGGTTTCGAGGATGAACAAGTGGAACCGATAGAGCAAGTTGTGCAAATCGAGCCTACGGTAAGTGTTCCGCCAGATCGAGTTGCAAGTGTTGAACACAATGACAATTTGAAGCAACATTCGATCGAAGAAGGGTTTTTAGTGCTCAGCATTGAAGATCCCCCTGTCCAAGTCATGGAGGATCCACCAGATAAGGCGACTTGGCGTCCCACAGGATATGTCAGGAAGCCGCATCGCAGCTTAAACATCGCTAGACCGGGTGAGAAACCACCCGATCAAGCGTTGGGCCAAGGGTCTTAGGAATTGTACTTGGTAAGAAGGTCGTGCGGGACCTAGATAAACCAGCGCTTTGCGGGAGGCAACCCGTATTTTTAATGTTTTTTTTTAGACCAGTTTTTATTTTCGTTTTCTTAGGTGAGGAGAGCTGAGGGAATTTAATTAGTTTTATGAGTATTTGTACAGGTTTGAAGGAAAAGAGTTAGACAACTTTTTTAGAACAGAGGGAAATTAGCTCTCCCCGAATTAGTCTCGGGCCCGACCGGGCGAACCTCGCCCAATCAGGCGCGAGAGCAGTGTTTTAAAAATAGGAAATTTCGCCCGACCGGGCGAGAGCCGCCCGACCTGGCGCGAATTTTGACGTTTACGGACTAATTTGTCCGCCCGATCGGGCAAGCCTCGCCCGATCGGGCGCGAGAGCAAGGTGGAAATCAGGGAGTTAGATCGCCCGACCGGGCGACTGGCGCCCGACCGGGCGCGAGAAACAGTTTGAGTTTAGATCAGATCGCCCGATCGGGCGAGCCACCGCCCGACCGGGCGCGAGCCAAGTTCCGCGGTTTTCTTCTTCTTTCCTTCTTCATTTCTTCTTTCCTCCTTTACTTTCTCTCTCTAAAACTCAAATTTTCTCTGACTTCTCTCTAAGATTTCTCCTCCATTACCAATCCAAATTCAAAACTTTTTATATATTTGTAATCCTCTCTTCATCCTCTTCACTCTCATACAAAAATTTTTCAGTTTTAATTCCAAAAAATTTTCGACCCATTTCTCTACATGGCTTCAAAGAGAGCAAGATCAATTTTTGGTAGGAGCTCCAGCTCGAGGGAGGAGTATGACCCAGACTTACAGCTCCCGTATTGGCCGACGATCCGGATCGTGAGCCGGGAACAGAAAGAACGTTTGGAGCATTTGGTCGGTCGTGAGCTCTTCTGGTGCAGGTGGTGCAGGTGGCAGTGGAGGTGCGGGCTTCGGCTCGATGGACGAGGATGATGAGGACTAGCTATGCTGGGCTAGTTTCCGAGCCAATGAGGACATTGTCTGATTCTGGCTTGGGGGAGATTTTGGTTTGGTATTTTTCTTTTTCTCTTTTCTTTTATTTTTGGTGTGTTTTCTTAGGTTAATTTTTTTTTGTTTTCTAGGTTAGCTTTATTGCTTTATTTATATATAAAAATCCAAAAATACGTTCCAATGAATTATAAATTATGCTTCCCTGTGCCCCTTACTTTACAAAGTTGTTTTGATCCTTAGTAATTGATGATAGGCATTGTGGATTAGTTGATCATGATTTGATGTTTGATTGTCTTGAAACCTTAACATGCGTCAATTTTGCCCAACTACTTGTGAATATAGTGCTTGACTAGTTGATTTGGTTAGGATTGTGTGATAGTTCCATAGTTCCTGGTATGTCAATGAATTTGAGTATTGGTTTGCAACTACTAGTAATGTTTATATGATTCATTATTATGCACATTGTGGAGGACGAAGGCATTTGTTCTTTTAGGTAGCCTCCGGATATTGTAGATACATTTGTTCCCTTCTTGCTACCCATGTTGTTGCCTTGACTTTTTATTGTTTATTAGCCACATTACAAGCCTATTTTGCCCCATTGGTTACTAGTCCCAAGCTTGGCTTAGGGGAGCTATTAGTGAGTGAGGTGAGGGAGTTTGTAGTGTGCTATTTATTTGCACAATTTGGGTGGGATTTTGAGAAGTAGTTTTGTTGATTGTTCATGTTTATTTTTGATGAATTCGAGAGTTATATTTTCTTGAAAAAAATAAAGCATGATAGTATGAAAAAAAAAAGAGAGAAGTTCAAAGAGAAAAAAATGTGAAAAAATAAGCGAACTTCAAAAGGAAAAAAAATGTTCAAATGTTCTAGTTGGAGGTTTGTAAAGAATAATTTTGAGCCTCAATGGAAAAATTTCAAGTTTGGAAAATAAGTTTGTTTATTCACTCTATTACTCCATTATTATATCTTATGAGTGAAATTGTAAGAGATGGGTTTATTTATTATGATTGGAGTATATTTGGTTGATGTTAGAGTTGGTTATGTGGGAGATGTTGATCATTATTTATTTTTGATCATGGGTTTTATTAGGATATTGCTCCCTTAAGCATAGCTTTTCTCTCACGTATTCCCAAATTTATCCTACCCTTTACCCTAGCCTTACATTACAAGCTTTAAAGACCTTCCGACCTTTGTGCATAGAATTGTATGAATGTGAAAGTGTTGCTTATCAATGCAAGTTATGATTTGGCATATTTCGAGTCGACTAGTAGGATTGAGCGTTCATTGTTTTTATACACACGAGAGTGTGAGTTGGGAGGGCATTGTTCACATTAAAGGGGTGGTTGGAGAGCGATCGAGTACATCTTTTACTCGCCACATAAATGAGAGTCGAGTGTGTGAGCACTAGTTTTGAATTCTATATGCTCTTGTGGTTTGCTCTGTTTGACAATTGTTAGGGAAGAAAGGTAATTGGATGGATTTGATTGGTTGACTCTGAAGCGTGTTTATTTGATTTACCCTGGATCGCTTGTGCTTGATTTTTACTTATTGGGGTGAAGCATATTTATTGATTCATTGATGAGATCTTTGCTTAGGGACAAGCAAAGGTTTGGCTTGGGGGAGTTTGATGTATTCATTTTATATAGTATTTTACCCCCGTCCCTTGGTCATAATTAGTAGTGTTTTTGGCTCTTTAGAGCCACTTTTATTATTAATTGGTGTTTTCTAGTGTTTTCGTAGGTTTGGTTGACTTTCGCAGGGATTTATGCTTTTGGAGTATTTTCCCGAGATATTTTGGAGCAATCACGAGCACTGGAGAAGCACGACCAGATTTTATAGCCCAGGGCCGGTTGGAGCCATCGAACCGGTGATTAAGGGCTCGGTAGAGGTGATACCGGGGCGTTTGGACCGAGTATTCAAGACCCAAAGAGGAAACCCAGATTGGCCCGAAGAATTGGAGCCCAATCGAAGTCCAAATATTGGCCCAAATGATCCGCCCGGCCAAAAAGGCTGGCGCCCGGAGGCGCGCCCGGCCGGGCGGGAGGAGCACCCGGTGACGCGCCCGGCCGGGCGCGAGATAGCTATTAAAGATAAAAAGGCGCGCCCGATCGGGCGGTGCCTCGCCCGATCGGGCGCGTGTATATTCAGGAGACAATTAGAGTCGTTTTAATTTGTTTTAGTTTAAGATTTTTGTACGGAGTATAAATACTCCTCCGTAATACGATTTAAGGACGACTTCTTCTTCTCTTAATCCTTTCTCCTAGACTTTCTCTCTCTACTTAGTTTTCTCTCTCTTAATCTCTCTCTAAACTTTTTTTCTTATTTCTTTGATTAATTCCAGATTTATTTTGGTGACGATTTCTCTTCCCTTAATCTTAGTTATTTATTTTATTCCTTTGATCATGATTTGTTTTATTGCTTTGCTTAGTTTATATTTAATTATGTGTGAGTAGTTTAATTTCTAGGGTTTATGGGGATCTAATAATTAATATGAAGGGGTAAATTATTGTTGTTGATTATCAATGCTAGATTAATTTCCTATTGATTGATTTAATGCTCTGTGACTAGATTAGGCCTATCTTTTATGCATGAGTTTGACAATATTGATTCAAGAATCGAGAGATGAGAATTAATGTTTAGGTCTAGTTTCAATAGGCAAGTTAATTTATAAATGGTTAAGTCAAGATTCGAGAGATGAGATTTAATACCGGTAATTTAATTGTGTGATTGTAATAAGTAGCGAGAGCCCTTTACAATCTGATTAATTGATGCATTGATGATTGACTATTATTGATTGATGATATTGCATGATGATTTCTTATTGGATTGTTTTAATGTTTTACAATTGCGGCTTGTAAAAGTATAGCAATATTAAATTGATGAATCGAGCAGATGTTAATTTGATATTAAAGGTTATTTTCAATAAGAACTTAGATCTAGTAAATTGCGAGAGCCTGTTAGATCTATGTTGGTTAATAAATTGCGAGAGCCTGTTAATCATGTTATTTATGCAATGTCAATGATTGATTACCCTATTTTACCCCGGAGTATTATTTATTGGTGAACCTATGCCCTAGATCCTTTTATATATTATTTTCTCCCTTTTCTTACTCTTTTTAGTTTAGTTTCATATTCAACTTTTAATATTGGTTACTTAAATAATTTAGATTATAATATTTAATTAGGAGTAAAAAGGCTTGTTTCCCTGTGGAGATCGACCCTACTTCCCTATCTACTTTAGTTAGTGAATTAGGTAATTATTTTTGATTAGGGGATACGACTTTACCCTGTCAATTGGTTGTTGTGTTTGGGTTCAACAAGATTGGCTTTGGCAGATGAAGAGGAAGGAAAAACATAAGGGTCTTTGTCTTTGATACAGTTTTCCTCCTCAATTTTGAGGTATCCTACAAGCTCCTCTAAGGTTAGGTCTTTTTTTATGCATCAATTGGTTACGAAAATCCTTCCAAGAGGGAGGGAGTTTCTCAATCAAAACAATAGCAAGGGTAATATCACAAATAGACAGACCTTCAGCAGCCATATTAATACACACATTCTCATAAGCATGACTCTGATCAATAATAGGCATATCATCAACAACTTGAAAACTCAACCACTTACTAACACAAAAACGTTTAGTACCAGCATCATCAGTCCCATCTTTTTTCTCTAAATCATCCCAAATATCCTTAGCATGATAAAAACCCATATAAATATCCAACAGATTATTTGACATATAATGCAACAACATGCCCTTGCAGGTTCTATCATCCTTAGCAAACTTAACATCGGTTTCAGACAAATCATCCTTATCATCAGGTTCAACAATATCATCAAGAACATATGCAACATCAATTTGCTCCAAATAAAAACGCATCCTAACAGCCCAACGTTTATAAATCTTTCCATTAAGAGGTTCTAACTTAGACATATTAGGAATCAGAAATTTGGAAGCTATAATCGTCTTTTAGATTGTTATACTACTAAGCAATAAAACAGAAATTACTTATCTCTTGATGCGAGAACCAAACTGACAATAGCCGCATCGTTAAGAACCACTGACCTAAAAGACGATTCTGCGCTACCTCCCGGTGCAGTAGACTAGAAGCGGTCGTCCTCCAGGATAAGCACGGCGTCGGAGTTTATGTGCACTCACAAACCCGACTGGAACTCAGAATACTTGCCCAGAAAACATAACAGAAAGAACTCGTGTTTTGATAATTTTAGAGATGAGAGAAGACTGGTTGGTGTTGTTTCTTCTGACTGGAAAAGCAACGAGTATATATAGGCAGTAGAGGGGAAACAGGAAGCATAAAACGAGGGAAGAATCTGGCTAAGAAAGCGACCAGATTAATTCGGCCAGTCAACAACAGAAGCAAGAAACAAGGAATTAAATCAGTCAGCTACAATCGGATTAATGACTGATTTAATTCCGTAATCCCAACATTCAGAAAAGAATAATCCCAACAGACAAAAAAAGAATATTCTATTTAACAAAGAAAGGGAAATAAAATTTCTCCAAAAAGATAACAAGGACCCACGCCCGCGCATCGCATTCCCCAAGACTCGAGGCCCGAGCCCGACCCGGCTCGGCACGCGCGCGCGCGCATGTGTGTGGAGTAACACATACCTCCCACAGTTCAATTCAGCTCAGTTCAGTTCAGTTAAGCTCCTAATTTCCTTCTCTTATAAAATATTCAGTTCAGTTCAGCTCAGCTCAGTTCAGTTCAGTTCAGCTGAGTTTAGTCAATGAGAACAAGCCCTAAGTAGTGCTAAGACACTACAATATAAAAACAAGGAAAAACCTTTCCCCCTAACCAATGTGGGACCTTTCATTTGTTTTTCTCTCTCTCTTGTTTTATATCAAGAACTTCCAACATTCTAAGGGAGGTGTAATCAAGCCGGAGCTGGATTTAAAGGATCCTAAGGATAAGCCTTGGCCAATGTCCAGTGTCAAGGAAATTGCTAGAGACATGGGGCTTCTAAAGAACGAAGACGCTACTACGACTGATAACAACCGAGTATCTCTAGCACTTGTCATCAATAAACTACAAAGGCATTACAACCAGTTCATTAGTTTTTTTAAAGCAAATAATAATGGTGATGATGATTATGAGGCTGAACTGTGAAACTAACCTAAGGGTTTGCTAAAGTTTTATTGTGTATGACATTTGTTCATGATTAGTAGAATTTGTGTGATCATGCACCAAGTTTGTTGGTTAATTAAGTGAAATAAGTCGTAAAGTCAACATTATATTGGGTATGTAATATGAATTGCGTGTAATCCTCATTTCCTAAATGAAAGCAAAATTTACATACATTAAAGGATCGTCTCAAAAAATATTGTTACTTAGTAATAAGAGCTAAATTTTGTCAATTTACATAATTAAAAAAACCAACATGCTAATCGAGATATTTCTCGTCACATAAAACGAGACATTTATGTTATTTTTTTGCCAATTTTGAGCTTAATTTGATCGCATAAATTAAAGAATCAAAATGACCTCCAATACCTCACCCGGTCAATTTCACTAGTAGAAAAAAAGCATTAGGCACCGGTTCAAACCCGGCCTAAGGCACCGGTTTGAACCGGTGCCAATGTGGGGGGGTGCCAATTACCCCCCTTTTTGGCACCGTTTCAAAGCCGGTGCCAAAAATACATTAAAAAAAAAATTTATCCTCCTTTTGGCACCGGTTAACCGGTGCCAAAAATGTCCAAATAATAATTTTTTTTTTTTTTTTGGTTTTTTTCACTTACCAATTAAATCAATCAACTGAAAAAAAAAATAACAATCACAACAAAAATCGAATTGGTTTCAATTTATATAATCAAAAATTTACAATACATAATCAAATCCAAAATTACAATATAGCTCAATTACAACTAACATATAAATAAATAAATAAATAATTACATTATAAATCATAAAAAAAAAGTTATAATGTAAAAATAGAAAAATTACAATATAGATCAATTACAACTTGCATAATCTTCTGTACCTGCACTAATTAAAATAGAAAAAAAAATCAATTGGTAAAAATAAGCTTAAGAATAAATAAAAAAAAACCCAAAAATTCAATTCGAAATAAAAATTCATAATAAATAAAAAAAAAACCCAAAAATTCATAGTCGAAATTATCAAAAACGAAAAAAAAAACCAATTAAAAATCAAAATCAATATCGGAAAAAAATCAAAATCGGAAAAAAATCAAAATCGAAATTATCAAAAACGAAATAAAAAACCAAAATTCAAATCGAAAAAAAGAAACTGAAAATTCGAAAAAAACAAAATCAAAATCGGAAAAAAAAAACAATTAATATTGGAACCCAAAAAACCAAAACCAAAATCAAAAACAAAATCCAAAATCAAAAATCAAAATCAATATTGAAAACCAAAAAACCAAAATCAAAAACAAAATTCCAGAAATCGGAAAAAAAAAAAAAAAAAAAAAAAAAAAAAAAAAAAACCAAAATCAAAATTGAAACCCAGAAAACCAAAATCGAAAAAAAAATCCCACAAATCGAAAAAAAAAACCAAAATCGAAATTAAAAGGAAAAATCGAAAAAAAAACCAATTACGAAAAACAAAACCAAAATCGAAATTGGTGAATCGAAAACAAAAACAATTAAAATCGAAAAAATAAAGCCAGAACTTGAACTTTGAGAGATTTTGTGGTGGTGGCGGCGGCTGTTGTTGTTGGTGCTCGAACGTTGTGGTGGTGGCGGCGGCTGTTGTTGTAGATCGAAGGGAGAATATGAGGGAGAGGAGATCGATGGAGATGAAAGAATAAAAAAGAACGAAGAGAGAGAGAGAAGAACGAACAGAGAGAGAGAGGAGATTGAAAGAAGAATGAACAATGGAGATTGAAAGAACAATGGAGATTGAAAGAAGAATGAACAATGGAGATTGAAAGAACAATGGAGATTGAAAGAAGAATGAACAGAGAGAGAAGGAGGAGAGAGAAGGAGAGGAGAGGAAATGGGGGCGGATTAAACAATTTTAGGGTATATAAGTTTAATGCTCCGTTTTTTTTTTAAAAAGGGTGAACCGGTTCAGTGGCACCGGTTCAAACCGGTTCCATTTGCATTTTTAGCACCGGTTCAATCTGAACCGGTGCCTTTTCTCTTCGTCTAAAATCCCGCCCATTACTGGACCGGTTTTGGGCACCGGTTTAGCCTGAACCGGTGCCATATGGGGGGTGCCTAATGCTTTTTTTCTACTAGTGTTTTCATATTTAAAAAATAATAACTCGCTAAATCGAGATATTTTTCAACACACAAAATGGGGCTTTTACGTTATTTTTTTTTGTCAATTCTGAGTAGAACTGTCAATTCGGGTAAACGGATCGGATTTAAGTCAAGTAAGTGTGGGTCGGATCAATTTGGGTTAATGTCGTTGCCTATGCGGGTCGGATTTAGGTTAGGTCATGTTTGAGTCGGGTCACGTCGGGTCATATATCTTATTCGGTTTAGGTCAGGTCTATAATAGGTCGGGTTTAATTCGGATTTTCACAGGTTAAAATGAGTTAGGGTCATTCTCGGGTTCTAGTCGGATTCGATTCAAGACAATAATTTGCAGGTCATAATAAGATCGGGTCATACTCAAGTTCGAGTCGAGTTCGGTTCAAGTAAAAAATATGCAGGTTATAATCAGGTTGGGTCATTTCCAAGTCGGGTCATTCTCGGGTTCAAGTCGGGTTTGGTTCAGGTTAAATTGTGGGTTACAATCAGGTCGGGTCATTTTCAAATCGGGTCATGTTCGTGTTCGAGTCTTTAATATATTCTAACAATTAGAAATGAGCAAATAACTATAATCAATCTATGTAAGGAGTCGTATGTTTTGAACTACTAACTATTGAACTTATCATAGTAACACGTTTGCACAAGCACACAACTACACAAATGATGACTTAACTATATAATTATACTTTGATTAATAATAATAAGGTGGTATAAATTGAATTTAAGGTGATTTAAAATTTGATCAAGTCAAGAACAGGTTAGGTTGATTTCGAAATGGGTCAGTTACAATTCAGGTTGAATTTAGGTTGGGTCAATAACATGTCGTGTTGATTTCAGGTCGGGTTAGTAACAGATTGTGTTGCAATTTGGATCGGGTTAGTAAAAGGTCGGGTAAATTCGGATCAAGAATTAGTAATAGGTCGAGTTAAATTCGGGTTGGATTAGTAACAAGCCGAGTTAAATTCGGTTCGGGTTACATTTGGGTTTTGACTGGTTAGGACAGGTTCGGGTCAGTTTTGGTTCTGGTCAGTTCGGTTCAAGTTAATAATTTACGGGTTATATTCAGGTAGGGTCATCTCCAAGCCGGTTCATGTTCGGGTTTGGGTCTTAAATACTCGGGTTAACTTGGGTCTAGGGTTGGTTTCAGGTCAGGTCATATCGAGTTCAAGTCACCATTTTTTCGGGTTCAAACGAGTCAGTTAATAATCAGGTTCGGGTCGGGTCAGCTTTTGACAGCTCTATTTCTGAGCATAATTTGAAACCTTAGAGGGACAAAATAACCCCCCCCAAACTTTACCCGAATAATTTTCGTCACGAAACGAAAATAAAAAAAATGTTATTTTTATTATTTAATACATTTTCCAACCCTTTATTTAATTTCTTTCAAAATTTATTAATTTGTGGATTTTTTTATTATATTGGACTTCATGAATTTAACAATTTAATCGTAATGTAGTATTATTCAAATTTGCACGTTCAAATAAAAGAGTAAATAATTTTATTGGTTTTAATTACTCTAATTATTTTTTAAATTTAGTTGCTAGCATCATGTTAGGATTGTTTTAATTATCACTGGTACCATTTTAGTTGCTTTCAATATTTTAATGTCACATGGTATCAGTGGCGGATCCAACGGGGGTTCAGGGGGTTCAACTAAATTAAACCCGCTAGATCCGGAAAAAAAAATAGGATTCAAGTGATGGAGGGAACTTTCTAGCCCTTTTAGAATGGCTTGCTGATAATAATGATGATGTTAAGCAGGTTGTATTAACTAATGCTCCTAGAAACAATCAAATGATCGCTTCATCCATCCAAAAAGACCTTATAAACTCTTGTGCCAAATAGACCACTAGGCTACTTATAGAGATCTTAATGGTGACTACTTTGGCATACTAGCTGACGAGTCTAGTGATGTGTCTCAAAAAGAACAAATGGCCCTTTGTTTGCGTTATGTGAATAAAAAAAGGTGGGATAGGTGAAAGGTTTCTTGGAATTGTACATGTTGGGGATACCACTGCTTTAACATTAAAGTTTGCAATTGAAACTTTGCTTATGTAGCATTCATTGAGTTTGTCTAGAGTTCGTGGACAAGGTAATGACGGGGCTAGTAACATGAGGGGTGAGATAAATGGTCTAAAAACTTTGATCATGAATGATACGAAAGAAGCTTATTATGTTCATTGTTTTGCTCATCAACTTCAATTGAGTCTTGTTGCTGTTGCTAAAGAAAATGATGATTGTATTTGGATTTTTGAACAGCTGCAAATGTTGTTGAATGTGATTGGAGTATCTTGTAAGCTAAGGGAAATGATCAGAGAAACTCAATCTCAAGAAGTGCTTGAAGAATTAGATTTAGGTGACATTGAAAGTGGACAAGGGTTAAGCCAAGAGATGGGTTTGGGTAGGCCGGGTGATACTCTTTGGGGATCACATTATAAAACTGTTGCGAATGTCATTTCATTGTATTCTACCATTGTTAAGGTTCTTGAAAAGATTGGAGCAAATAAGATTTACAAAGAGGACCGTGTCAAAGCTATCACTATTATGGTTACATTTGAGTCATTTGAGTTCATATTCATGATACACTTGATGTCTGAAATTTTTGGGATAATTGATAAATTGTGTCAAGCTTTGCAGGGGGGGATCAAGATATTGTTAATGCCTGTCATTTGTTACCTTGACCAAAGAGAGGTTACAAAAGATGAGGGAACATGGGTAGGATGACTTTTTAGATATTTTCACTTGTTTTTGTGTTAAACATAACATTGATGTTCCTGGTATGAGTGATTTGTATGTTCCCCGTGGGAGATCAAAGCGCTTTTTTGCTAAAGTTCAAAATCTTCATCGCTTTCGAATTGAGATGTTTTTAAGTGTTATCGATTTACAACTTCAAGAGCTTAATAATAGATTTGATGAGGCAAATATGGAGTTGCTTATTTGTATGGCTTGCTTGAATCATATCGATTCATTTGCTGCATTTGATAAAAAAAAAGTTGATGAGACTTGCCGAGTTTTACTCGAAAGAGTTTCCAAGTAGTGATATGACAATGACAGCACTTCGTCATGAACTTGAGTTTTTTATAGATGACATGCGGAAAGATGAGAGGTTCAAGAACTTGAAGGATATTAATGAGCTTTCTATGATGCTAGTTGAAACAAATAAGCATTGTTCTTACAAAGTGGTTTATTTGCTTGTTCGATTAGTATTAATCCTTCCGGTGGCAACTGCAAGTGTGGAAAGGGTGTTTTCTTCGATGACTTATGTGAAGAACAAGTTGAGAAATAGTATGGGTGATCAACTAATGAATGATTGTTTAGTCACATTTCTTGAAAGAGATCTTTTTGCTAACATTAGTAACAATGATATATTGAAACGTTTTCAAAGTATGAAAACTCGAAGAATGCTTTTGTAATTTGCATCTTTTTTATGTATTGTATTTTGACATTTAATTGAAGGTATGTATTATTGTATCGAATCATTTTATTTTGCAATATTATTGAAATTTGGACTTATTTTGTTGTGTACTTGTGTATTTGTATTTATTTAAACACTTTATTTTATACTTGAATACTCAATTTATATCCGTGCATTTGGATATCTGGTGTTTGATAAAATTCAAACCCCCTAGGTACAATTCCTGGATCCGCCACTGCATGGTATTTAATTATTTGCTATACATGAGAATTTTATTGTTTTTTATTGTTTAAAATGCATGATCACGGTACTCTTTGCTAATTAAGACATGTATTAAAAAATCACAAATAATAAGATAACTATGGACAACCCATTAGGATCCTATTAATTATGTTGTTTGATCATGTGGTCACAATATTAACAATTACATGTGCATTATATATTCGACCATCTTATTTAAATCTAGTTTGGAGCAAATTGAATAAATATATGTATATCCTTTTAATTACAATGTATACATGTCGCAATATGAATCAAGTAGAGGTTAATACGGTAGACTTTTACCATCATCCTCGAACCCACCTTGACCTTTCAAGACCGCATTGAGTTGTCAATCTCATGGATTGTGAATAGGGTATATCGTTCATGCTATAATCGGTATTTATTCCTTGAAATTTGCCCCTATTGGAGGTTGTCTTTGTCCCTTTTGTAAATGATCCAACGGTTTACACATTCCATAACAGACTTGTTGGTGGCTACCTATTTGTCCCTTGAACTATTCGATTCAATGTCAATTCCACAGTATATCTTCCTGCGATTCTCAAGCACAATCACACTTGCTAAGGTAGGCCAGCTTATAGAATGCCTGTAGTAATTTAGCTAGTTCTTTAATAGTTTAATAGTCCTAAACCATCAAAATATAGGCCACATGTCGTAACGCTTTAAATGATCACTCTGACCTAGATAATCTAATGGAAGACCTGCAATTTTGATCCAAATCTATTGATAAATAACGATTTTATTGGTTAAAATTCTACGTCATAGATCTGCATAATTTATGATTCATACAAATTTAATAGAAAATGGAAAAAAGTCTTTATATGCTTTAAATATGAGTTTGAAATCAACATCACAATGAGTTTTAATAAATTCACCAAATATCCTATTTGTTTTTAAATTTGAAGAAATACCCTAAATTTTTATTAAATAATTCCTCAAATACCCTCAATGACTCATGGTTGCTGTTAGCTCCATTAGTCATTAATCCCTAACTAACCCATCAACCCTTAATTAAACAATAGGAAGTGACTCACTTTACATCTTATAGTTTTTGAGACGAGAAAAGCCGAAAACTGGTCGGCTACGTTTTAAGGGTTATTTGGGTTCTTGAGAGACAAATTTAAGATCAAAATTGGTATTAAAAAAAAAAAAGGACTATAAATGCCTCGTTCTTCATGCATGGAAATGCATTGTTTTTCTTGCTTCACTTTCCGAGCCGTTTAAAATTGCTCAAATCGGTTTTTAGTAGTCATTTTGGTTCCTAAGAACCAAATATGAGATCAAAATTGACTAAAAATTACCAAACATGTCTTGTTTTGTGTGCAAGGACCCTTAAATCTTTAGCTGAGTAATTTTTCCAACATACAAATTAAACCAACACATTTTTGTGCTTTTTTTTTCCAATTTTGACCTCAAATTCGAATCTTAAGAGTCAAAATTACTGCTAAAATCTTAACCTAACAAGCGGCTCAGAGAGTGAAGCACATGAAACAATGCATTTTCTTGCACACAAAATGAGGCATTTCTAGTCTTTTTTTTTAATCAATTTTGACCTTAAATTTGATCCTTAAGAGCCAAAATGACCCTTAGAACCTTAACGGAGGAATTCTTGCGACTCGAAAAATAGTGCATGCAAACCGACACATTTCCTTTGTTTTATTATGGATTAATGGGTTAGTTAGGGATTAATGACTAACGCGGATAACGTTCAAGGGTATTTGGATGATTGTGTAAAACTAGAGGGTATTTGGTGAATTTTAAAACAAAAAGAGTAATTGATGAATTTGTCAAAAACTCAAGGGTATTTGGTCAAAAAAAATTGGTAATATTAGACATTCATGACTTTTGCACATGTGTATAGCTAAACTAGTTTTGGCCCCGTGCAATGCACGGTTTTATAAAGTAAGATTTATTAATAATAGTCAAATTGATATAAAATGACTTATGTAACACTTTTTTTTTTTTTGAAATTTAAATTCATTAATGTCTATCCTTTAAATTCTTATGTGTTACAAATATATATATAAAAATAAATTTATTAAAAGAATTTTAATTTTTTTAATAGATTTTTTTTAAAAAAAAATAGTATTTTGGAGGGAAAATCTTTCACAAAATCATGCCAAGTGTCCCCTCCGGTGATTACTTTAGTATACAATACACTAGATTTTAAATCCGTGCAACGTACGGATTTATAAAGTAAGATTTTTAATAATAGTAATAATAATAATAGTCAATTGAAATAGAGTTAATTGAGCTTAAAAGACTTATGTACCAATTTTATATTTTTTCAAATTTGAATTTATTACTGTCTTTCTTTTAAACTCTTATGTGTTGCATATTATATACTCCCTCCGTCCCATAATATAATTTCTGATTTCCTATTTTGGAGATCCAAAATGTTGTTCCTGTTTCTATTTTTGGATAGTATGTAAACACTATTATACTATTACTTTTTTTTAATTATATTCATTGTATTTCCTAAATTACCCTTGAATTTTGCACATGTCTTGTACTATTTTCCACTTTCCCTCTTTAACTTTTGTCTATAATATTACTTTTTACGTCACTTTTGTCAATGTACTTTATCTACTTTCTCTTCCTATTTCTTAAATACCGTGAAAAATCACTAATAGGAACTATATTATGGGACGGAGTGAGTAGTATATAAATAAATAAATAATTAGAAGAATTTTATTTATTCAATAGAAAATTTTTGTAAGAAAATAAATAAATAGCATTTTGGAAGGAAAAAATTCACAAAATTATGCCAAGTGCCCCCTTTGGTGATTACTTTAGTATATAGTATAGATATATACCTATTAAACATGATTTTATTTTATGATTAATAAATAAATTTATTTAAACACTAGCTATTAATAAAGTTAAATATTTTTAAAAATAATGAAAAATAAAAATATAATAAATTGACACCTTAAATAATGGAAATATCGCTAAAATTTAAAATAGGAACATAAGATCCTACAACCTCGCACATACACTCTTCTTATTATTTTCTTATCAATTTGTCTTTTTCTCCTTATTTTTTCCCTTTCTCTCCTTTTTAGTTTCCTCTATTTCTAATAAACATAATCTTAAATTATTAGGAAGAAAAAATATTAATGGGGGGAGGGAAAGAACGATCAAAAGAGCGTCGTGAAAAGAGGCTCCAAGAAATTTCGTTGCTTCGAACCATTCCCTATTCAGATCATCGACGGTATTTATTAATGTTCAACCCTTTTTTTTTTAATATATATATGTAATGAACATAAATATAGAAAATAAATTTATATTATTTATTCATATTATATATAAATACCAACTATTGTGGATTAGGAGTAAGATATCCCCCTTCCTCTTCCATGGGATATAGATGGTTTGTTGTTGTGATAATTGTTAATTTTGGTGGAGGTGATTATTTTATTGTTGCGTATGTGCTTAAATAGTTATACAACCACCTAACTCTGACAAATAAATAAAGAGTATATATGAAATTATTCTACATTATATTGATCTTTTTCCTAAGAAATAATCATGCATGCCTCCCTGTTCTTCAGATGATGACCATATTCAATTCATAAAAAAAAAAAATAGTACCTTGATATTATTAGTATAAGTATTGTATTAAAATCTAATGGAAATATTTTTATTGTCATAAAATATACATATTCATCATTATATTATAATTTTTCTTATTTTAGGGGTTCAACTATTTTGTGGCACTCACATTAGTCTCGTTGATAGCAAAATTGGTCTTAGATTGCAAAATGTATTGTTCTACTATGCCACTTAAGAAACTTTGTCAATCACCTAATGAAATTTTTAAATAAATTGTGTATTTTTTTTAATCAATTTTTAGTAATTCTGCTAAATTATTTATGAGAGAATAGCTTTGCTTGATTATTATTCATCAATAGGTAGAGTATTTATACAATACCTACGAACATAAGATAGGAAACAATATTCCTAAAAGATATACTACCATAATCATAAACCCTAAGGATATATTCTCTAAATAATATCTTAACATAAATATCCTAAATATATTATTCTCTGAATAATATCTACGGAAAATATATCATACATATATTTTCCGATATTTCATATCTCTAACACCCTCCCGCAATCGTAACGACAGTAACACGAACGTTGCGATTGGAAATTCTTCAATTTGTTGAAGTCGAGATGCACACTCTTGTGATATCGCCTTCAATTTTTTTTTTTTTTTGTTTCTTCTTTTTCAACTATGAGAACGTTAATCTTTTCGAACTCATTAGTCATCAATCAAACAGGAACGTCATTCTTTTCGAACCTGCAAATAACAATTTATGGTTTTTCCAGAGCAAAACCGAGCTCCAATCAAATATTGGTTTTTCAAGAGTAAACCACACTCATATCTTTTATTGGTCTTTCAGAGTAAACCACACTCAAATCTCTTGGCCTGGTCTTTCAGAGTAAACCACACTCAAATCTTTTCGTCTTTCAGAGTAAACCACACTCAAATCTTTTATTGGTTTTTCAGAGTAAACCACACTCAAATCCAAAGGAGCAAAATCATGCTCGAATCAACTCACAAACCTTGTCTCACGGCACAAGGAGAACCAAATATATCTTGTCTCACGACACAAGAGAGCCGATTTGTTTTCATAGGTCCAAGCTTAGACCCTCAATCACCTCGTCAACTCCACAAACTCACAAAAAATCTCATGATTAATTTGAGCAAGCAGCACAAACCACAAGCTAGTCTCAATAGAACAAAAGTCACACATGATCAATTTATCAAGATTCATGCATTAAACAAGATCCTTTAATATTTGGGGGGGGGGGGGAATAATTATTGTTGGATAATAATGGTTCATCCCACCGGTGGGTTTAATATTCTAACCCACCGGCAGGGGGGAAAATTTTGTGAACATTCCCAAGATCTAACCCGCTCCTGATACCATGTCAAATTAGAGAGTAGAGAGAATGAATCGCTTATGGATCAATTACAATTTGGAAAAATTGCGGAAAATCATAGAACCTTTGGCCCATTATTTTTTAATAATACAACCTTTGGATTATTTTGTAATAATCAACCTTTGAGAGGTGTCAATTTTAAACAAGATATTATCGGTTGGTAACCTGTAAATACAAGTTACCGTGACACGTGACATGTGTCATTGTTTTATTGGTTTTGTTAATTAAATTAATTAATTATTATCATTATTAAAGAAATGTAAAAAAAAAAATTCCAACCACCTAGCCACCTCTTCTCCCCTCCCCCATACGCAGCATCCATGACAGCGACGGTACGGCCAGTGACCAACTCCTCTGCCGCCGACCGACCCAATTTCCCCCTAATTACGACCTCCCCTTTCCCCCCTGTCAACTTCCCCTTTCTCCTGTCGACCTCCCCTTTCCCAACCACCGCCAAAACCACCCTAATTCACGCAGCCACCATAAAACCCACCGAAACACCACTAAACTTACTCCTTCCCTTTCCCAGACCCCGATAACAACATCCCTCCCCTTTCCTTGCCTGAAAAGCGCCCCCACTTCACTTGCCTTGCATCGAAAAAACGTCCCCAATGATCCATACTTCGGCGTGTTATTTGCGTCGCGATGAGGCTCATGTGCCGGGGGAAGGGAAGCTCGGTCGTAAAGGCTGATCGGCCACCGCATGGGGGTGGGTAGGGTTTGTTCGTCGGGGAAGGGCGGGCTGCCGTGGTGGATTGGTGGTTGTCGGGGGTTAAGAGGGGGTTGCCTTTTTTTCTTTTAAATCTAAAATTAATTATTTAAATAAAAAATTTTAATTTAATATTTAGATAATTACCTGATGACACATCTCATGGGTAACCGATTTCAAAGGTTACAAGTTTTTGTCTTGTTTAAAATTGACATCCCCCAAAGGTTATATTATTATAAAATAATCCAAAAGTTGTATTTTTTATAAAAAAAACGGTCAAAAGTTGTATTATTTTCCGCAATTTTTCCTTATAATTTTGTTATCTTAGGGGGGATTACTTTTTGTGGTGTATTGGCCATAGATTTTATAATTGTATTGTATTAAGTAATATCATTACCAAAAAAAATTTGTACGAGTATTATTTTAATATCACATTTACCCTCTTCAATTGATTTATTTCTCTTTCTTTTAATAAATCGATTGGACCCACTCATTTTATAATATTTCTTCACATCACTTTGGACCCATTATTCACTATCTATAATAAAAAAATAAAAAATAAAAAAAATAAAAAAAACCTTCTATCTATTTCTATGATAAATAAATAAATAGATAGATAAAAATCCAACTACCCACTAATTTAAAGAAAAAAACTGAATATCAATTATCACAAAATTAAATAAGAAGTCAATTAAATTGATTAAAAATCTATGTATCAAAGTGTGTCAACTTAACAGTTAGAGATAGAAAGAGGAGTATACATGTGTACCACGTCAATGCAAAAAAAATATTGAAATACTTACTCATAGCTTGAATTTTCAAAGAATAAAATCATCATTCATCTTATTCAACATTTATAATTTTGTAACTCAATCAAGGTTAACTTAATAGCAGTATTTATTGAATTTAATTAAATGCGTCATTGTATATTTTGATAGATTGAAGTTAAATAATATATATCGAACATTGAAAATATTTTTAGTCAGAAAATAAGGAAATCAAATTAGAAGAGATATTGATTTTTTTTTTATATCTAAAAGGGTATTGTAATTTTATTTTTATCAATGAAAAAAATAATAAGCAACTGTGAATTTTGGGAAGGAAAAAAAAATTATGTCAATGAATTAAATTTTTTTCTTCTTATTTAGCGTCTTCTTAATCATTTGTTATTGAGTTATTTACTTTCCATTTATAAAGGGAGGGAGACAAATTCAATTCGTATCTAAAGAGAGACATGTGGTACTATAAATATTTTGGTTGTTATGTTTTATCAAGCGTATAATAGGCACCAGACAATTAGTATCTTGTAAATAATATCCCATGCTAATGTAGAAGTACACCCTAAGCACTTAATAAATAAAATGAAAATATATGTAATATTATTTGATTATTAACTCTCATATTTCTTAGTAATTTTTTAGAATAATTAATAATGAATTTATTGGTTGTGAAAACTGTGTAGATTCAACCCACACACTCATTAATCTGCTTTAGGTTTTACGATTACTTTTGAGAATCTAATACATTTTTGTCTTTAAACATTATCATAGATGGTGGACCGCTGAAACTATTGCAGTAGTAACGGGAGGTAATAGAGGTATTGGTTTTGAGATTACTAGACAACTTGCTGGTCACGGGTTGACAGTTGTACTTACTTCAAGAGATACTGAAGTTGGTATTGAGGCTGTGAAAGTATTGCAAGAAGTTGGATTGTTAGTAGAGTTCCATCAATTAGATATTGTTGATCCTCAATCCATTAAGGATTTTGCTGAATGGATTCAAGAAACACATGGTGGCCTAGATATACTGGTAATTCATCTTCTCAACTAACTTATTTTTTAATACTACAAGTTGAAGATAAGTTTCTAAAATCACTAATATTTTTTGGCTATAGAAATAAATTTGATGTAGATTTCTTATGGTGTGCACAAAACCTTTAAACATTTATTGAATTTTAATAGTTTTTAACAAACAAAATAAATATTTGTATTTTTACAAAAGAAAGGAGCAATTATTCATTTGTGATTTTAAAAATAGAAAAATGAAGTAAAATTACCTCATAAAATATCATACTGTATTAAAAATTAAAAAATGTATCCTTATCCACAAATGTTACGAATTTCCAATAATATCATTACGGAAAAAACTCAACAATAAGATGAATTAATTTGCAAAATATATTTACATAAGATAGTTTTCATTCTATCTTGTCTATACAATTGTAATACATAATTAAAGTCAAAAAATAATCTTTCAATAAGAAATTTATTTTTTGACTTTTTTTTTCTTCTTTAAAAAAAATTCAAAAAATAATCTTCTTATATATTGGTGATTTTTTTTATATTCAACTAGATTGGTCTCGTGCGATGCACATGTTTCTTTTAAATATAGAGTATATATTTTATGTATTCTTACGTATCAGCAAAATTATTGAGACATAACCATTAGTTGTAAATGCTAATTTTATAAAATTAATTTTGAAGAAGAACAAACCAAATATGAAAATTTAATCATATACATAAATATTAGATTTTTAATATACAATTATAATTAAGCAAATAAAATTGATTTTAAACTTGTAATATATAAAGGAAAATAGAAAAAATAGATGCATCAGAGTATTTTGTTCAATGAAGCATAAGGGAAAGATGTATTAGATACCATTAGTTGGTGATAGAAGAAAAATAAATAAATAAATAAATAAATAAAAGAGTATAGATAAATTGAGAGGAGGAGAAATTAAATTTGAAATTTAAAACCAAAGAAAATACAATGACATCAGATTTTTATTAAGGCGGGAAAAATTTTCTTATAAAGCTGCCACGTGGACAATATGATGTCAGCAGTTGTTCCTTTAGTTTATTTATAGAAGATTCTAACACTTTGGCGACATAAGGTTGAAAAGTTTATTTAAGGATACTTAGGGTTACCTAAAATTATTCTCTAGTTGAATGTTAAGTTGGAGAACACAAATGTACAATAAACTACTCTATGCTACTTATATTCAAATAAACTATAAATTTTATTTTTAATTTTTTTTGAAATAAATAAATTTTATATTGTAATTACAAACTAAATATAAATTTTATTATGTAAATTAATTGGGAAGTTATGTATAAACTTTTTAACATTCCATTATTTTATTTGTTTATATCGTTCTATAAAGATGCTCATAGGTCCTTTTTATTCCTTTAAGTTATGACATAAAAAAAAAATAAAAAAAAAAATAAAATCTTTCACCCTCCATTATAGAAATACTTCACTAAATGGGTCAACTTTTTATTCCTAATCACTTTTTCTTTACTAAAGAATATTTACATTTGTTTAATCGTATTCCTTGGTTCATTTAGCTATAATAAACAAAAACACCTTTATGGATCAAGGGAGTATAAGCTTTAAAAGAAAAGGGTGGGAAAGGGTGTTTATTAATCAATTATCTTTCAACTTATCGTCATCTTAATTTGCATGTGTTTCTAATTAATAAGAAATAGAGGAAGTGTGCGTGTGTACGCACGCATGTGTATGCTAAATAATGTTTGTATAGAGGAAGTGTACGTGTGTACACCGCATGCATGTGTATGCTAAATAATATTTGTATAGACAGAGGCGGATCTTCTATAGGAGCCATCTAGGGCCTGACCCCCGGTAGAAGCCCAAAAGTTTACATTTACCAGGTAAAAAATAGCTCAAAGTAAATAAAAAGGTAACATGCTAGGGTAGATGAGTGACAGAGTGAGCATGGGCCACATACTTCTTATTTGGTTTTTGTTTGTTTCTTTTATCTGTTCTTCTTTGGCATTTCAAGGTTAAACTAGGGCCCACAAGTCTTCAACATTAATATTTTTATATTTTTTTGGAAACTTCATGAGAAAATTACTTTTTTTGTATGAACTTTGTTATGAGAAATTTGTACAGTAATAGTAATACGTAACTTTGTGCTCTTTTAGTAATGTATTGTAATATAAAGATAATGTTCAACTATATTTGGTTAAGTTTTATAAAAATATCTTATTCTGTCAATCTCTTAAATTTTTTATTTTTTATTTTTTTTAATAACGAACTGTGTAAAAAAATTGATTATATTAGATTATTTAGTTGGAAATAGACAAGCATTAAAAAAAATTACTTCAATTTTAACCAAAATTGACGTTGTATGTTTTACAAAATTCTATGAGATTTATAAGTTTATGATGTAAGTATAAGAATTTAAATTTTCGACCCCCCAAATAAAATTCTCCGAGATCCGCCACTGTGTATAGATAAAATTGATAGAGAATATCCATAGAATATTCTCATCTTAGGTTTAGGATATATTTTGTATAAGATTATCTTTGATATCTATACATATCTTATGTTACCTAATATGATTAGGTTTCTCATTGTAACCTTATAAATATTGATCAATGAAAATCACTCTAATCAAGGAGCTTTATATTATCTGACATGGTATCACAACTTAGGTTAGATCTTGGGATCATATACCAAAATTCTCACCCTGCCGGTGGGTTTGAAAATTAAACCCACCGGCGGGATATACAAAGTTTTTTATGCTTCCGCAAACACACATATATATATATATATTTTTTTTTTCTTTTCTCAAAGTTTTTTTTAGAATCTTTATGTAACCTTAGCTTGCGCCTCCCACCAACAGTAGCAACCGCGAAAGCCGCCTCCATCATTGGTGGCAATCGCATACACTACCACCTCCCACTACTGGCAGTACCAATATTTGCCAACCTACTCCATGTGCCGCACTCTATTTCCACCTTCTCATGACCAACAATGATTCTTACATTGCCCCATTGGTTTTTCTACACATAATCACATAAATTTTGTTTTGGTGGTGGTATACTAGAATAAGGTCAACTTATGCACATCTCTTTTGCTATCAAGTTGGATCCTCTTATTGTTGCAGCACTTGGAATCTTTGTGGAGTATTGATTCTTGCTACCTAGGTTTCTCTTTTGAGAATTGATTAATTTCAAGCGGTGGAATTTAATATTTTTCTTGCGCAATTTTATTTGTTTTTCTTCAATTGTGATTTCACATAGTAGTGTAGTGTCTTCTCCCCGATGATGGTTTGATCCCTTAGCTTCTTCTTCTCTGGATCTGCAACTTAGCCCAAGTCTGTGTGCGGCTCTTCTCCTTCTCCTCCGGCCTAGCAGTGCTTATCTCTACTCTACGTAAGTCGTGGCTGTTGCTTCTCAACGTCATCATCACCGGCACATGTCTACTACTTCGCTTTTGATCATGGGTTACCATACTATCCTTACCGCTCGATGCGTGATTCAGATTCAGTCTAAGCATCCGATTTTCTCCCGCTCCGACTGCGGGGGTGTGATAGAGAATATCCATAGAATATTCTCATCTTATGTTTAAGATATATTTTGTATAAGATTATCTTTGATATCTATACATATCTTATGTTACCTAATATGATTAGGTTTCTCATTGTAACCCTATAAATATTGATCAATGGAAATCACTCTAATCAAGGAGCTTTATATTATCTGACAAAAATCATAATGAGTTTGTATGGATGTTATATACGATGATGAACTCATTTAGACCTAATATATATTTCCTTAATAAATAAATTTATATAGGAATAATCATATTGTTACTTGATAATTGTGTTCTCAAATTTGGTGTAATACAGGTAAACAATGCAGGCGTCAATTTTAATGTTGGATCAGAGAATTCTGTTGAACATGCAGAGCAAGTTATTAGAACAAATTATTATGGAACTAAAAATGTTATTAATGCTATGATACCCTTGATGAAGCCTTCTTCTTCCGGTGCTCGCATTGTGAATATTAGCTCAAGGCTGGGAAGATTGAATGGCAAAAAAAATGTAAGTAATTAAAACCTAATTATATTTATTTTTTGATATCTTTTCTTTCTCAAAAGTCATTTGTCTTTATATATGATTTATTTTAAAATAAAAGTCAACTTTCTACTATTTCTATAAATAGTTAGAGAAATTAATTTCAAAGTTATACATTGACCAATGTAAGAACAAAACTTTGTGAATAATATAAAACCAGGGTATTATGAAAAAAAAAAACAAAAACCCAAGGAAAATACAGATGTGAGTTAATGGAAATAAAATATTGTTTAGATGCATATATATTACTCCCATCCTATATCTTAATAAGTGCATCATTTTACGCATGTTAATGCACAACTTTAACCATTAATATTTTTTTTTAATTTTATATACTTTAACTTATAAATATCCGATATTATGAAAATTCACGACTAAAGGTAATATAATAATGACATTTAATTTTTGTATATTTGTAGACATTGAATTTAACGTTATGAATAGTGTAAAAGTCAAAGTGATGCACCTATTTAGATATGAAGGGAGCGCTAAATAGTGTATTATTGAACTCATAAAGTGAGTGTCAAAAATCTAAAATTTTCATTGGTAAAATAAGTATGAACTAAATCTATAGGAAATAAAAAACAAGAAGGTTATTGACATATAGGAAACTAAAGGTATGATCAATAAATTGCTAAGATAAATAAGTCAATTTTTTTTTTTCTTATCATATATTTTCTCAAAACTTACAAAGTTATTGTATTTCTAATTACTCTGCATTTTTTTTTCCAGAGGATTGAGGATGATGTAGTGAGAGAACAACTATCTAATAAGGAATTATTGTCGGAGGAATTAATTGATGATACTTTGAATAAATTTCTAGAACAAACAAAAGACGATAGCTGGATTAACGGAGGGTGGCCTCAAACATTCACTGATTACTCAATATCGAAACTCGCTACAAATTGTTATACAAGATATTTGGCAAGAAAGCTATCTGATAGACCTGAAGGTGAAAAAATATGTGTAAACTGCTTTTGTCCTGGTTGGGTTAAAACGGCATTGACTGGGTGGAATGGAAATATATGTGTTGAAGATGCAGCTGATACTGGTGTATGGCTTGCGTTACTTCCTGGACAACCAACTAGTGGGAAATTTTATGCTGAAAGACGTGAAATTAATTTCTAAAAATATTAATTAATAACATCACCAATTCTATGTTGGTCTTTTGTTAATATTAGATATAATGATGCGCTAATCAGATCACATTACTAAAAAATTTGATGTTTAAGCTTTGTAATTGTATCTAAAAGTACTTTAGTTTGTTTAAAAAAAAAAATACTTGTAGTTCATCCAGCTGATAAATTTGTTAGTTAAATGTATAAAGATAATTTGAGTAGCTCTACGAAAAACATCATTTAACTCTCATCATTATTAGAAGTCTCTTCACTTTCTAATATGCAGATTTAGTGGTTCATTTAGACTATATAAATAGTACTACCATCGTTTTCTTTTTCTTTTTCTTTTTTTTTTTTTTTGGATTTTTAATTTTTTTTTTTACAGATGACTTACAACTTACTATATTTGAAAACGGGACCCACTACTTATTTGTAGAATTAAAAGTAATTGTATACAAGAAAAAAAGGGAAATTCTCAATAGTAGCCTTCAACTATTGCTTATTCCCAATGGTAGCCATTTTTTTTTTTTTTTGGATTCTCAATGGTAGCACTCAACTTTTTAAAAATTGCAATCGTAACCTTATTAACTCTAAACTATTAAATATCCGTTAACTTTAACTATGATCAACCATTTTCTCTCTCCTTCCCTTCATAAATTGGCAGTCACCTCCATCCCCAAACCCTCCACCACAACACTTTTCACAATCCATGGTACATCTAACCCCTCTCTGTCCTCCTTCCACCGCAATGTCATACCCAAGTCAACTAAAACAGCCCACAAGAATAATATAACACAATTCCGCCATTTTCATCTCTTTGAAGCTCCTTTTAATGGCACAATCTCTCAGTTTTGGCATCATTTTGTGCTTCTTACGAAGCTGTAAAAACCTCACAAAACCCTATTATTCATCTTCCAACTGCTATCCCATCATTCTTGGGAATCCTGACCCTTTTCCTTTTTCTCCGCTGCTACCTCCGTCGCCATTGTTGTCGTCTTCTCATAGTCATATAACTTCTTTCTTAATCGATACGAAGTACTAATCTACTATTTGTATTATCAAAATCTCCTTTCTTCTTTTTACGACTTGTATAATAATCTTAAGGGTTCTTTTTACCGACCGAAGAAAAGGGGTTTCTCCGGCGAGCTCTAATGAACAATGGTGGGTTAACTGTGGACCACCCAATTTGGCATATAGCTACAATTAGGCTTCAAAAATCTGTAATTGATTTAATAAATGCTTATAAGTATACAAAAAAATTGATGGGTTTTTTGGTTGATGGTTGTGATTAATCTTGTTTTGTTTGTTTGACTTGATTTGGGAAAGGTGATGGTTATTGCCAACGTGTAGTCATGCTTTTCATGTTTCTTGTATTGATTTGACACTTGGTTAAGGTCTCATAAGAATTGCCCTCTTTGTCCGGTTGCTATTTTGAATGAGATTGAGAGAGGTAAATCTGAGTGGAGGGAGGGAGGAAGGTGGCTAGGCAGTAGAGGGAGGTGGGAGGATGGCTGGGCAGTGGAGGGGGGAAGAATGGCTTTATTTATTTACTAGCTTTGTGCCCCGTGCGATGCTCGGGTTGTTTATTGAAGATAAATTTTTAATCTATATGTCAAAATTTTAAATATATCATTGATACAAAATTAGTTAGGAATTGATGTGCTTTTATGACGATTTGCTATATTTTATCGAAAATTTTATAACAAAATTATAATTCAATTTGTACCTCTCAAATATTGGTATTTTATTGAAAATAAAACTCTAAACTAACAATTTTATCCTAAAATTATATCCAAATAGAATTTTAAATAAACTTTTTAATCTTATGAAGTCTATTTAAATCTATCCAATGTGGCGCGACACTTGGCAAAAAGTTAAAACGCCAAGTGTCGATGCCTCGTGACCTGGCTAAGAGTTTAACTTTATATATTAGTTATATTTTAGCTTTATATATTAATATATGATATGATTTTTTAAAATAATAATCTAATAATTTTTGTAAATAAAATTATAATTCAATTTGTACATCTGAAACATTGGTATTTTATCGAAAATAAAACTCTAAACTAACAATTTTATCTTAAAATTCTATCTAATAGAATTCTAAACTAACTTTTTTAATCTTATAATGTCTATTTAAATAAATCTAATGTGGCACGACACTTGGCGAAAAGTTGGAACGCCAAGTGTCGCTGTCTCGTGACCTGGCTAAAAGTTTAGCTTTATATTTTTAAAAAAATATATATCTAATGTGGCACGACACTTGGCGAAAAGTTGGAACGCCAAGTGTCGCTGCCTCATGACCTGACTAAAAGTTTAGCTTTATATATTAGTTATATGATTTTTATTTACAAAAAAAAAAACCTAAGTTTAAATTAAGATTATATTTAACAGAAATTTAATGTAAAAACATAATAAAGGTTACGGTTGCAACTTTTAAAAAGTAGAGTGTTACCATTGAGAATTCAAAAAAAATTTGGCTACCATTGAGATAAACAATACTTGGAGGTTACCATTGAGAATTTCCCAAAAAAAAAAAAAAAGAGAGAGAGAGATAAGGACTAGAATTTTAATTATGTAAATTCTATTTAATTTTATTTGCCACTAATATATTAACATAAAATCGAATCAAGAAAATAGATGGTTAAAATGATGTGGACCGATAAAATTGAATGGTACATGGAATGAGACACAAAAATAGGATAGGGGATTCGGACCCATAACGAACATTTTTTTTTTTTTTCCGAAAAATTGACAATTTCGTGCAAAATATGATTGCCATTTCATACAATTTGAAGAAAATAGTTTTCACAATTTTCATATAATAAATTGAACATAATAGTATTCATTGATTCATACCAATTGGATGAAATAGTGCACACTATATCATCCCAATTATATGAAACCGTATGATTAAATAAATCGATTCCTAATTTTAAATGCAATTTTTTACCTATATATTCTGTAAATTTAATTTTATTGATGTTGATTAAATTTTATTAATCGATCAATTTATAACAATGAAAGAGAGAAACATGAAAAGGGAAAGGGAAAGGGAAAAAAAAAAAAGGCAAATGCTAACAAACGCTCCGAGACCGTCGGATAATCTAGCTAAAAGTAAAATGATTAAATTAAAATGAACATTAATTACACCGATCAATGTATGATTTTGTCATGCATTCCCAAACTAATACCACATTAGGTGATATTTCAAATGCTTATCTAACGCCTCGGAGGCATTCGTTAGCAAGATCTAAAAAAGAAATAAGGAGGTAATATTGGATTTTTGAGAGGGTAGTTAACGGAAGAGAGGTACGTTTATCAATCAAGTTTACAATTGGTCTTGTAGAGACTAGAGTCACTAGACTCCCTAGAGAGAGACCGAGGAAAAAGGAAAGTACTCCGTTACTTAGTTTTGGTGAGTTTGGTGCTCCTTTGGCAAATCTATCATAACAGAAGCGTTTGAACGCAAGATGATCGCATAATTTTCATGGATGATCTCAACAAACATCTGGTAAATTCATCTTCTCTACTTCCTCTCTCCGCTGAAATTCTTCTCAATTTTGAACATTATTTGCCTCTAATTTCCATAATTTCCCCCATTTTATCACAAACATGCTTTCAAAATCAAATTCTGTAAGTTTTGGTCAAAATTTGATCTTAAATTTGTTAAATTTGAATGCAATTTCTTAGGTTTCACTACGAGGAGCAAGTTCGAAGGAAATTACAAGGGTTGCCCTTCTTGAGAGGGTTTCCCATGAAAGAGAGCTCCGGAATTATGCTCGGCGTGCTAGTTCCGCTGCTCTATTTATCCAGGTACTCCATTTTTCGTTGTTTACGCTTTATTCGTATTTGTCGGTCGGATTGATCTAAGTAATCTGCTATTTTGATTATCAATGTCACATAGTTTGCAATCTGAATGTCAAATTTGATTGTACTAGTAGGCAAAATGTTGTGCTTATGATTATAGATTGGAAAAATGGAAAGTAGCAATGCCTTTTTAGTTTTATTTAGAAGGTTTGTTATGTTTCCGACACGATTATTGCCGCCTGTATGGTAGTGTTTTTAAAACTGAGGGATGCAGTTTACAGCGCGAACAATTTGTTAGTGCTAAATGTTGGAGATTGCACTGAGGAAGATGAAACCTAAGAAGGCGGTTGGCCCTGATGGGGTACCGATAGAGGTGTGGAGGTGTTTGGGTAAGATTGGTATTGATTGGTTAACAAACCTTTTCAACAAGATATGGACGGCTACAAGGATCCCACAAGATTGGAGGAAGAGCACCTTGGTCCCGGTTTATAAAAACAAAGGAGACGCTCAAGATTGTTCTAACTATCGAGGAATTAAGCTTATGAGCCATACTATGAAGTTGTGGGAAAGGGTGATTGAACAAAGGTTGAGGGCATGCACAAGCATTTCAGATAACCAATTTGGTTTTATGCCTGGGAGATCTACTATGGAGGCAATCCATTTGATAAGACAAATGATGGAGTTTTATAGGGTAAAGAAGAAAGATCTTCATATGGTCTTTATTGATTTAGAGAAGGCATATGACAAGGTGCCAAGAGAGATACTTTGGTGGGCAATGTTGAAGAAAGGTATCCCACGAAGGTATGTAGACCTAGTTAAGGATATGTATCGGGATGTGTCAACAAATGTGAGGACATGCGGAGGGTTGACAAAAGATTTCCCTATTACAATCGGATTGCATCAAGGGTCTGCATTAAGCCCTTTTCTTTTTGCAACGGTTCTAGACGAATTAACTAGACCAATTCAAGATGAGGTTCCATGGTGTATGCTGTTCGCAGATGATATCGTTTTGGTGGATGAGACTAAGGATGGGGTTAATGTCAAGTTGGAGCAATGGAGGCAAAGGTTGGAATCTAGAGGGTTTAAGCTAAGTCGGAGTAAGACTGAATATTTGGTATGTCGTTTTGGCACTCAGAGGGGGACAAGCAATGAAGTGGTGAGTTTGGATGGAAAGGATTTGACCATGAGTGAATGTTTTAAGTACCTAGGGTCGATCATCCAGAAGAATGGTGACATTGATCAAGACGTGACCCACAGGATTAAGTCAGGGTGGCTTAAATGGAGAGCGGCCACGGGAGTGCTATGCGACCGCAGCATTCCCTTAAAGTTGAAGGGAAAATTCTACAGGACTGCCATAAGACCAGTGTTGCTCTATGGTACAGAATGTTGGGCTTCTAAGAAAGAGCATATTAAAAAGATGGAGGTTACGGAAATGCGCATGTTAAGGTGGATGTGTGGAAACACTTTAAGAGATAGAATCAGAAATGAGGTTATTCGCAAGAAAGTAGGTGTGGCGGGCATTGTAGATAAATTAAGGGAAAATCGTCTGCGTTGGTTTGGACATGTAAGACGGAGACCCGAGGGTGCACCGGTGCGAAGAGTGGAAGAGTGGGACCATGGAGGGATTAAACGAGGAAGAGGGAGACCAAAGATGACTTGGTTGGAAGGAGTGAGGAAGGATATGAAGTGCATGGATTTACGTGAGGATGAAGTTTTGGATCGTAAGGGATGGAGGAGAAAGATTTATGTGGATGACTACACGGAATAATCAAATTTGGTTCATGTTAGCCGACCCCACTTTTGGGATTAAGGCTTTGATTGATTGATTGATTGATTGATTTAAATGTTGGTAACTATGGCTAGTAGTTTAAGGTCGGCTAGAGTTCTTAAACAACTTGGCACTGCATTATTTGCCTTGTAACGAGCTCGCTTGTATGGTATATTCCTAGTCTATGATGACATTGATCTTCGTATTTATGTAAGTTCCGGAGTTAGCTATTCTTACATGTCATCTTTTTGTGGTCCTTCAGAGAGTAATGCAAGCTTTATAGCCCTTTTGACCGTAGAAAATAATAAGTGTCAAGATGTGATGTAAGAGTTTCGTAAGGCTTATACTTGACAAATTCTATCTAGTTTTTCTACATCTCATCTGGTACTTGGGCATTAAAGGTTACTGCCGCTCAAGGTCACTCGATTAATACCTTGGAATGTAGTGGGTCAAACCGTAACTTTTGGAATTGTCCCTTTTCATTTAGGCTATGTTTGGATAACAAAAAATGGAAGGAAAGGAAGGGAAGGGAAAGGGAAGGAGACAAACTTCCTTGTTTGGATAATATGTTGGGGGAGGGAAGGGGAGGGGGAGGGAGGGATCCATTTTCCCTCCTCCTTTAATAAAGACCATCCCTTCAAAATTGGAGAGATTTGGAGGGAAAATGGAGCTCATCATTTCCTCCACTTTCCCTTCCTTCCCCTTCCTCCTATTTTCCTTCCTTCCATTTCCCTTCTAATTTGTTATCCAAACATAGCATTAGTATTTTCAGGAGTTTCAGCATCTTGTGATCCAAGATTTATGGTCTATAATTATAACATTAACTTAGATCTGTTTCTTAAATTGAGTTTTGCACCTTAACTAGCTAATACTAGCACAAACTCTCCTTGGAGACCCTTGACCATTATTGACGAGGGGAGGCATTTCGTGATATTACATGCATATTGGCTACATGATAATCAAGAAAAAGCATTATGGTGGAGAATATTGTTTAAGAATGATTTAGGATATAGTGATAGTTGCTTTTGCAATGCATGGCCTACCGTTTTGCAGGAAAAACTTATTGAAGTGCAGTCCCAAACATGTAAATAACAAGATTGTTGCTGAGGAAGATTTATATTCTAAATCGATTGAATCTACCCTCATGGTTTTAAAAATTGATTCATACACGACAAGTTGGTTAATTGGTTGGTATGCAAATCTTTCTTGTATTTGTTATTGAATTGCTGCCTTGTTTTTCATATGCTGTTGTACTGTATCTGCTTGTGTGTCTGGTGAAAGGTCACTACAAGGAGCATTTAAGAGTTTTCCAGGTTCCTTTTAATTGAGCTAACTTTCTTGTAAATGTTATCAGAGGGTTTGGCGGCGCTACAGTGTGACAATGAGAGTGGCATTAGAGTTTCAAAAAGAATGGGATCTCTCCATACATGATGCTTCTAGGCCAATAAGTAAAACATGGATTTCTTGCTATTTATTGAGGCCCTTCCTATATTTTATCACCCATTTATCTCTCAGACGGCGCACTGTCCAAAGCCAGGCTGTGAACTCTATGCGTAGTTGTTTTGTGATATTATTGGAAAATTTAAATTCAACAGGTAACTTTATTTGTTTGTGTACTTATTTTGATTGGCTAGATGTTGTTAATTCTTATTTTAATTTTGATTTGGTGTGCTAGAATTCTTTATTATTTGAACTTTCTTGGTTATGATAATATGTGTCTGAATTTGACATTGCTATATTTTATCTTAGTGAGATGACAGTCTGATACTTTGCCATCATAGTGAACTGCCTTATCTGAGTTTTTGCTCTTTACTTGAGTGTTATACGAGATCTGCATCATGTGAGAAACTTTTTGAAAGGAAAAATTTATAAACTTTGACATTCGGATATCTTTCTTCCATGAATAAACATGGGAGTAAAAGAGTACTTCATGGAATGATTATTAAAAAAAAAAAAAAAAAAAAAAAAATGATTCAAAGTTCCCATCGTTCCACAATTGTCCAAACTATGCATCTTTGCAGCTCCTGTGCATCCAATTTGACTTGGATACTAAGTCTTTGACAAATTGTGTAATTCTTTTCTTTTCTGAATCACACCTATGACCTATCTTCTAGCATGAAATTTTCTCTATCTTGCTTCTACTCCCTCTCATATCCAGTTTCCCTAACATATAGTTCTTGGTCAATCTTCTCTCTACTGCATCCCTGCATCCAAATCTGGGTATTAACCTGCATTGATTTTTAAACTTCCCAAACCCTTTACCACATCTTGCAAATTTGTTGTTATGAAAGGCCTTCACGTATGCAAATTATCTGGCCCAAACTACTTTTCAATTTTAATCCATTTGATTAAATACCCTCAATCTGTAGTAGATTGAGAAAATCCTTGAAATTGATGAAGTTTACTTGCACTTAGTGCAGTTTGGGGCACCCTTATATAAAACCATTAAGATGTAGTATTAGTAATTTATGTTGTGCGTGCGTGTGTGCATGCACACATTCATACAAACATGTGTATTTGATACATTGTGATACTTCTAACCCATCTTCTTACCTGAAATTATATGGTGCTTGAGAAGAGTCCACATTGACTCCATTCTTTTTATTCCAAAGAAACCTGTCATATAGTGGAAACTCAAATCTTGCGACCTCTATTTTTATGCTTTTGTATTAGGAAATGAAGCTTTGTTAAATTTTACAAAAAAAAAAAAAAAAAAAAAATAGTCAAGAGCAGATTTGCCCTTAGTTGTTACCCAAATTCCCATTTGCATCCCCATGCCTATTTAAAAAGGCGTTTTGAATAAGGGCCAAAAAATTGAGATGAAGTGAAACACTTTGTATCATGGTGATATAGCATGTAGTTCAAGGAGTTAATAGAAATGAAATAATGGGTTCTTGTTTGTCAAGAAAACAAATATTAGAAGTGTAGTTATATGATTACCATTTGTAACTATTTAATAGGACATCATATGTTGGAAATCATTGGCATTGTTAGTGAAAGTGGAATAAGCTCTTAAACAAAATATCTCAAGAACGTAGCATTCATTAAGGGTTGTACGAATAATTAATCTAAATTTGAATTCTTAGATAGCAGTATATGGGGATACTTGCGACTTTGAATTTTCTAATTTTTGCCAAAATATGTCAATGCTTTTCCCAAGCTCTGATGATGGCCTTCTACCTAGGGTGTATAACATGAATGCTAATGTGCCTCTACTTCCTGTGGAGGTTCATGTTTTGATGTGCCAAGAATCTTCTTGATCACTTTTCTGAAATTTAGTTGTCTATAATCTACCTCTTTTCTTTTGAGGATGAACAAGAAAAAGGAAAAAAAAAAAAGATTGAATTTAAAATTCATCTTTTCTGGTTATAGAAGTATTGTACAGTGGACAACCTCTATGATAAATAACTTATTTATTCTCTGTAGTTTTTATCATGTACATATAACAAGTTATTACTGTATTTGTCTTCTTATCAATTTTTCTTTTGGTAGACTTAAATATAAATTTCTGCGCTTTGGCAATTGGTACAAATGAGGAGCAACACATGTGGAATTATCAAGGAAAGAAGCTAGTCTCTTTGTGCTCATTCATACTTGTGGATTATGATAATTACTCACTAGGGAGTAGTGAAGTTGTTGCTGTTACAGCATTATTGATGCGTTTGGTTATCACCCTTGCTGATTCAAGGGGCTGGAAGTGCATATCTGATGAAAAACGTGAGGATGCAGACAGTGCAGTAAAGGATTTGGTTAGATTTATTGGCAGTGACAAAAGTGGCCTGTATAGATCTGTTGGGAGGTACTTGACTAAGTTGAGTGCTTCTTCTAATTCTTCACAAAGTGTTGTTAAGAAGGATGATAAGTTCTTGATCACTGCCAGTGCAATAACTTTAGTATTGCGACCATTTCTGGTATTCAACACCGATGAAAAGGATTTTTTACCAGTAGATGTGCAATGTGCTGCAGAGCAGTATTGTTTATTCATACTTACAGTACCCTGGCTGGTTCAATGTATCCCAGCTGTGATTCTTCGTGCTTTGAGTCATAAATCTACTTTACTGCCCTGCTTTCAGACTCTCCTGGTGAGTAACAAGGCCTGCTAATAATATTACTTTGATGTTGTTGAATTGTTATTCATCAATACTAGTGGTGGACTGGTGGATCATTTTGAATAATTTAACCCCCACCATTTTGTTTGTTTGTTTGTTCTACGCTATTATTGGTGGCTCTTTATTCCAAAAATGTTAGTAAAAGATGAGTGGGTGTAAAAAAAAGGTGGATTTAGTAAGATAGATGGAGTAATAATGTTGATGGATGTAAGAAAGAGGTGGAGAATGGTGGGGAAGATTATAAATGGTGCTTGCAATATAAAAAAAGTATAAAAAGAATAAGGTGGGTAGAACACACACACACACACACACACACACACACACACAGAGTAGAGAGAGTTTGATAAAGAAGGTTACAATTGATAGTGGTGTAGAGGGGGGTTTAAAGTATGATAAAGATGTTCTTTTTTATTTCAGTCTCTTTCCTTTTTCTCTTTGGCAGTAGAGATGCAAGTGAGGAAGGTATTTACACATGGCACAAAGGGATTTTTTCTTTCAAACCATAGAAAGAGAGAATCTCTTTGTTTCTGGAGTCTTCTTCAGAATTCTTGTTGGATTATGTTTATCTTCTCTGGGCTCATGCTCATGGGATCTTCCTTAGTGTGTTTTCTTTCTGATGGTGTGTGTGATTGAAATTTTTAAAATTGTTTTCTTGAATTTATCTGCTCATTGTAATGCTTCTCTGCTCAATGGAATTTCTGTTTTTGTGATAAGAGGTTTTACTGAGATAATTATGTAAGGACCTTGCAGTATAAAACTTCAGAGGGCTGATCATTTTATGGCAGGTGATGGCAGATCTTAAATAAAAAAATCTTGATGGAATATTCAAGGATGGATCTCTCTGGAGCTTTGTATCCCAATGATATACCCTGTGTTGGTTGGGCTCTTTCAAACATTATAAGCCTGGTAACAGGGAGAGAAAATGGCTCCTCTGAATCAAGCAGCTTTACTGATGGTGTAGACATTGCAGGATATGTTCAAGTTCTCAATATCCTTGCTGAAAGATTCCTTACCGAGATTGAGAAAAATCGATTTGCAGAAAAGGAAAGACAAGAACTGTTGGAGGATGGAAATTCTTCTAGGATGTATAAATATATCGCGGAAATGACCTTTGGATCCTTAAATTACATGGACCTTTTGAGACCTGTTTGTCAGCAGTGGCATCTTTCAAAGCTCATGGTCGCAGCAAAGAGCAGTGCTTTCACAAATGAAAATGACTCCCTTACTTCAAAGTCAGATCTAAAACAGATTAAAGTTTTGGATCTGCTTGATATTGCTCATTATTACTCTTACATGATCAGAATATATTCAGCCTTGAATTTGATGCTCGGCCCATTACCAGTTCTTAATATGCTATCTTTTACTCCTGGATTTTTGGTCAGCATCTGGGGAGCAATGGAGCATGCTCTATTTCCTAAAGCCATTCAAGCTTCTGGAGATGACTTGTACCATGCTACTGAAATGGATGGGAACAAGTCTGCTGGGAATTCAAAGAGAAAACAAAAACAGCCTAGTAAAGATGGAGCTGCTAAATGGGTTAATGTATTTTATAAAATTAGTGGAAAATCCCAGACAGATGCGGATAATAGCTCTGTTGGGATTGACAGTCAAACTGAAGACAGCCAGATAAAGACCAATCTGGATGATATGTGGGATGTAGAATCTTTAAGATGCGGTCTTGGAAGCATTTCAAAGGAAAAACTATGTCTAATTCATCTGTTTTGTGCCACATATGCACACCTGCTCTTGGTTCTTGATGATATTGAATTTTATGAGAAACAGGTATCTGCTGCTCCCTCCATTCCTTTGTATTCTTTACACTTTGATTTTCATGGTCTCCAATGCACACCTTTGACCACGTATATATTCTATATGATATGAATAAACAATCTAAAAATTGATATATTCAAGCTGGATTTAACAAGATCCCACATGATATGGTTTTGATGTTTACAATAATACAAATTTAAAGTCAAAAATTTAAAAAGTTGACCATAAAAGTCATGATGTAAAGAATAAAAAGAGACGAAGGGAGTATTATTTATTGGTTGTAGATCTTACAATCTATTGTTTGATTTGTTTCTATTACTAATATTGGGCATCTTGTTGTGTAACATAGGTTCCTTTCTCCTTGGAGCAGCAGCGCAAGATTGCATCAATGCTAAATACACTTGTTTATAATGGCTTGCTTCATAATACAGATCGGCAAAATAAACCAATTATGGATGCAGCATCTAGATGCCTACAAATGCTATACGAAAGGGACTGCAGACATTGTTTTTGCCCTCCTTCTTTGTGGCTTTCACCAGCTCGCAAGAGTAGGCCTCCTATTGCTATGGCTGCCAGGACCCATGAAGTTCAGTCAGAAGTCAGATCAGATGACAATTCGACCTTTCCAAGCATGGGTTCTTTTATAACTGTGACTCCTCATGTATATCCTTTTGAAGAAAGGTGGGCATAGATTTCTAAGTTCTCACACTATGAGCAAGAATTTAGAATGAAATTAAGACCGGTGATATGATTGCAGATCTTTGTGTTTACATGTGAATTTGGCACTTGTCCTCTCCTTGAAATTAGAGTTTTATGACCAATTATGACACGAAGCATGAGGTGTACGAAATATCTTCATAGATGTCCCCTAATCGTTATCACACCTGTAAAGTTTTGTCTTTTACATCTAGCTCTGGCCATGAGTCATAATTGATATAATTGCCAAGTGGGTGCTATTTCTCAGCTGAAGCTGGAAAAAAAATTGACAAGGTCTTTGAAGTTTGAACCAAATGTAATGCAAGGAATCAATATTAGGGGAAGGGTATGTTAGTCATAGCCTATTAGTAGTGGCTTGGGGAATAAGCTAGAGTTTGTTATGGGAGTTTTTCTATAAATAGGCCTCATTAGGAGGAATAAGGACATGCTGAAAATATTGTGAGTTTAGTTATTGGGAGAGAGTGAGCCTCTCGAAAGCTCATGTCAGGAGAGTATCCACCTCTCGAAAGTGGAATTATCATTCTATTAGTGTATTTCACATATTATCAATCTCATCAGCATTTTTCTTCCCTAATTTCTGCCATAGTTAGAGCTGTAATCATGTCAGAATCCATGCTAATTCCTAGCAAAATCCATACTAATTCCTAGCATAAACCTGTGTGAGATCCTCTGTAGCTGTGCTGATCCTCTTCTTATAATTTCTATTAATGGGATCATCTCATCCATTACTACGGACATGTGGTCTCCTTTTGTACTTGCCCTACCTATATAATTTGTTAGTAAAGGAAGGGGGGGGGGGGGGGGATGATAGGTTTAGGTTTGAGGCTCAAAAGGCAGTTGAAACTCTTGAAATTTTTTGGTATAGTCTGAGATTTACATGATATCTGCCTAAGATTTTGTGCCTTTCTACTCCAAAGTCTAAACTAGTCATAATATTTACTTGTTTACCTCATTGGCAGGGTTCAGATGTTTAGAGAGCTCATTAAAATGGACAAGACTTCTCGCAGGATGGCCGGGGAACTTAATGCCCCTGGTGAGCGATCCGTTGCGATTGTAGTTCGTAGGGGTCATTTAATTGAAGATGGATTTCAGCAATTGAATTCTCTGGGAACAAGATTAAAATCATCTATACATGTTTCATTTGTTAGTGAATGTGGTCTTCCTGAGGCTGGCCTGGATTACGGTGGTTTGTCTAAGGAGTTCTTAACTGACATTGCAAAGGCAGAGTTTGACCCACAGTATGTTGTCTGCATGCTTATCTTATAATCAAAGTAATTGATTTCTTTTCATGTAAGTAAAGCCTGCGTTTTGGATTCTTGATCCTAAGGTATGGACTGTTCTGTCAGACCTCAACTTCTGAGAGACTGTTAATCCCCAATACTGCTGCAAGATTTCAAGAAAATGGTGTCCAGATGATTGAATTCGTTGGAAGAATTGTTGGAAAAGCTCTGTATGAAGAAATCTTACTGGATTATTCATTTTCACATGTTTTTGTCCAAAAGCTTTTGGGCCGCTATTGCTTTCTTGATGAACTCTCTACCCTTGACCCAGAGCTGTATCGAAATCTGATGTATGTCAAGGTAAGATTGATTTTTTTTTTTTAGTATCATTCATTGTAAAGCCTTTTTCTGCCTATTTGTGAGTAAAAAACCTGTGGAGTGTATGATGTGTAAGTAGCAGAACTGTGAATAGATGTGGAGAAAAAGCAACATCAAATTGGTGTCTTTTTGCCGGACATGTAGCCATTTGACAATTCTAACTTTCTAAGATATAAAAGCAACAATAAAATATTGCATGGCATTTGACCTGATTAAGGTAGTGTTTAGCCAAGCTTCTAGGAGAGTTTCTAGGGATCAGTAGCTGAAACTAAGCCAAACACTACATATTTGGAAGTAGTTATTAAACTTAAAATGACTTCTAGGAGGGCTAGAAGTAGATGCTTTAAATTGGAGCTTCTCAAATCATTTTCTCGGGGAGCTGTTAAGATCTTTTAATGAAAATTTTCCAAGTCCAAAACACCCTCCACAATTCATGAATTCCCTCCTTGCCCTTGTGAAAAATAACTTCATGCTCCATTGTCATCCTTTCTTATACTCTAATGGCAACAACCTTTAAAACTTTCCACCACACCCACAAATCTTTACCTCTAAAACTCTTTTTCTTTTATTATTTTTTCAATTTGAAGAATAGAAGCACAGGTGCATCTCCTCATTTCTTCTTGTGTTTACCCGAGGGAGAGAAAAAAGCGCATGGGGTGTGGAAAGATAGATATGATAGGTAGTTGGGTTGCAATGGTTATTGTGTGGCAGTTTTCTGGAGGTGACAATGATGGTTTGATGGTGGTTGGCTGCCTGTGGACTTGACCACTAAGACTTTAGAGAGGATGAATTATGGAATAGAGATGGAGTATGGGCCTATTTTGTTTAGAAATGGATCAATTTGGATTCATTTTCTCCATTGTCCAAGAAGCTGGAAGTATATAATGGTCCAAACAACATCAAAAAGTTTATTTTTCTGAAAATTACATCTATAATAATGTGGCCAAACATCTCAAAATTTCTCGAGATATAGTTTCTGGAAAGTGCTTCTCAAGAGCAGAAGATGTTTTTTTTTAAAAAAAAAAAACTTAACAAAGCTTAATAAAATTATCTTTTGAAGTCATTTTTCTTTAATCAACTTAAAATTGGATTAATCTGTTTTTAAAAATCTTCACTTTGATTTCTTTATGTTGTCAAGTTTAATGTATAAAAAAGCTCAAGGCGCACTAAGGCGAAAAGGGATTTGCAGCGCCTAGGTGCGCCTCAGTGCAAAGAGGCGCACTGTATAAACAGTTAAAAAAATTGGCAGAAAATTGCTTCAAAAGCACCTCAGGTGCGCCTCAAGTGCGCCTCAGGTGCGCCTCATGCGCTTTTGGTGCGCCTAATTGAAAACGCCTCGCTCAGACCCAAAAAAGCTCTTACCCCCTATCGCCTTGCGCCTCAGCGCCTTAGGTGCGCTTTTTCAAACACTGGTCAAGTTGTTGACTATATGTTTATCACATGGAATTTACATTGTAAGAGACTATTTATTTTATTGCTTTATGTGAAAATGGGAGGGAAATATAACTCTTAGGTTTTGCATACTCTCTAGATGCATATCTTAGTCGAGATAATCTTGCAAGTAAAAAAAACTTTGTTTGTGATATATCGTACATCATTAAAAAAAAAACTTTATTTATTTGAGCCTCATGAAAAACTGTTGAAAGAATTTGCTGTAATTGGGAGACAAAATTTAAATATAATCCCTTTGTTTAACAAAATTCCTTCCCATTGATAGATCCAATAAGTACAGAAAATTGGGAAGAATTTTAAGGAATGGCTCCAAATGGAAAGTGGGCGGAATTTTATGCAACAGAGGGAAAGGAAACAGTACTTTCAATAACTCTTTCTTTGGTTTACTTTACACAACATCTGTAATTTCTTTTTGGTTGATGCTAGTTTGCCTCAATTATCTCCATACCCTTAACTTGTGACACAATAGGCATCATAGGTTGAGCCATGAAGTTCCAAAAAAATTAAAAAAATATTAAAGATATGGGCCACAAATGAAAGATCAATTTATAACTGAAGACTGTCTTATAGACTTTCTAATGCATATGTTTATAAGTTGAGGGTAATTGAGGCAAAGTTGAAAAGCTTTATTTTCTATGTACCTTTTATTTTCTATTATAAGATCGAACTTAATATCATTACCCACATGTCTCTAGCAAAGTTGAAGGTGAGTGGGTAAATGTTTTTAGATGTACACAACGTGTATGTTACCCATATATAGAAAAGAGGCTGTTTTCTTCAAGACTCCTAATCAAAAAGGCAGATGAATGACCTACAATACAATAATCACAATTTTTAAAAGTCAATTGATTTCAAAAAGTCAATTACTACAACAACGACTTCTACTACTAGTAGTAGGCTGGTTTTGTATTAAGTCATTGTAATCCAAAATTGGATAATACAAATTACAAGTCTCTACTACTAGTAGGCTGGTTTTGTATTAAGTCATTGTAATCCAAAATTGGATAATACAACATTACAAGTCTCTAGATGACTATTTTGTTAAAATAAAAATTGGTTAGATGAGAAAAACTTGGTTTCATATTTCTCAGGCCACATTGAAAGTTGACGTGCTTTATAGGATGATTTTTATGGAAGGTGAGTAAAAAAAAAAGTTAACAGTGTGTAATATGATGTTTTCATGTCAATTGCAATTTGCAACTATAGTTGAAAGGAAATATGGGCATTTTTTGATGATTTTGTGGCAATTATAGTATGGATAGACTAGAGTCTATGGAGCAATTGTCATTAGACCTAGCAATCTACCCAAATGACCTGACCCATGACCCAAAAACGACTGAAATTAACCCAAAAACCGAAATCTACTCGACTGGTACCCGATCCATCTTGACCCGATACCTGAAATGACCTGACCTTATTGTACCCGAGTTACCCGACCCAAAGTTGAACCGACACCTAAAAATTACCCGACTCGAAGTTGACCCAAATTACTTGACCCGATACCCTAAATGTTCCGAATTAAAATTACCTAATAAGTAAAATAAAACATAAAAGTGTCTAGTGCCATAAATGACTCAAACTGTTTCATCCCCAACCGTAACTTAACTACAAAAGCGAATTAAATCATCGATTTGAGCTTGATCCACATTATCAACACAAAATGAACAACCCGAAAATACTCGGCCCGAGATTAACCCGACCATAAACCTGAATTGACCCGACCTGACCCAAATGTTAGCTGACCCGAAATGACTCGACCTGTACTCGACCCGAATGACCCGTTTGCCAGGTCTTGTTGTCATGAGTGTCATTGCTTGAATTTCTTTCTACTTTTTCTCATTGCACTTTATCCCATTTGTAGATTGTCATACTTGCTTTAATTTCTTACGCTACTGATGAAGGCGTCTTATTAGGAGAGTAGAGGATGTTAAGTCAAACATACAAGTATGATTTATGTTTCACAGCAAATGTGTTGTGGACCTGTGGAACTTGGGAAGGCAGCCTAAGTTATTACAGTAAAAGGCTGGGAACTCTTTATATGTCCTGGTATATATTGTGCTCGTATAGTTAAGTAGAGCACTAGAGCTGTAATGCCATCACTTCAGGGAAGTGCAAATATTTTATGACCCCATGTTTACCAGATTGCAAGGTTTTAAGCTGCTTTCAGATCTCACAGAACTTAATGAGGTTGGTCATTGGCTAGCTCAATTATATAGATTTTATACTTATGGTATGGTTTGGGACTTTGGTTAATTAATGCATCAGTTGGTCTTCCTAGCTTTTCTACGGGCTTCTGTGACCAGCTTCCAGAGACAACCCAATTTCCAATTTAATGAGGACTTAAAGTTAAAGGGCAAGTCATAATGTAATTGTTTTTCTGTCCTGGCTGATGAAAGATTGTCTACTTCTTAGGGACTAATGAACTATATACCCGTGCCTTGTAACCATTTTTTTAAAATCAAATATGTTCAGATTGTAATGGTCGCAGCTTACATGTTCCATGTTTAGCATTGGAATATAGTCGCAGAAAAACACAAAATATAATGCTGTTGATTATCGATTATCATTTGATCATGTGGATGGATGGTAGATTATTCCACTTAATATGTCTTAACTCCGAGTCTTAGTCTTAGGTTTGTGTGACTTTTGATTGTACCCTTGTTTGCAGAATTATGAAGGTGATGTTAAGGAACTTTCACTTGATTTTACTGTCACTGAGGAATTATTGGGCAAAATGCACATCATTGAGCTTAGACCTGGCGGCAAAGACAGCATTGTGACAAATGAAAATAAGTTGCAATACATTCATGCTATGGCAGATTATAAACTTAATCGGCAGGTACTTAGGATTGTCTACAGTGAACTGATTGTATTTTCAAGGGCCTGAAGGCGGTTGAACATGGTTTCATGCAACTTACTGAGATGTGATGTAAAATTGCAGATCTTGCCACTATCAAATGCATTCTATAGGGGATTAACGGATCTCATTTCACCATCATGGTTGAAGTTGTTTAATGCCAGTGAATTTAATCAGGTATTATATTTCATCCTGTGCTTCTTGATGCTGGAATATATATGAGGTACTCTTGAAATATAGCAAACATATGTAATCATCATTACACACCCTATGATTTGCAAACACTCTTGAACTGTAACCATGGCACCTCTCTTAAAGTGGCCCTGATGTTATCTATATACTTCTTATTAAAAGAGGTAGAGGTGGACAGCTGTAAATCTGGATTGACTTGGCTGTAACTTTTTCTATTTGCAAAAAGTGTCCCTGATGTTATCTTTAATTTTGAAGAGGACATCATTGTTTCTGGATTTGGCTATAACCTTTTCAAACTGAGAACATATCTGTTGTGATAATAATTTGGTGATGCTGATTATCATTAATCATGAGGCATTTGCTTAGTGGACTCAAAATACTAAAACAAACTGCCTGGTGTCCTGGTCTGATGCATAATGTTGAAAACTACCCCTGCAACTTGAAATAACAAGAACTAGGGAATGAAAAGTAGCTGCATTCCTGAAATTAAACACGCAAATGCATCCTTGCTTGCTTGTTCCCACTAACAGACTCACATACACATATTAATGCCGTTTGTAATTATTTGTTGTAGCTATAACTAATAATGATATAATATATTTGTTCTAGACGAATTAACTAGACCAATTCAAGATGAGGTTCCATGGTGTATGCTGTTCGCAGATGATATCGTTTTGGTGGATGAGACTAAGGATGGGGTTAATGTCAAGTTGGAGCAATGGAGGCAAAGGTTGGAATCTAGAGGGTTTAAGCTAAGTCGGAGTAAGACTGAATATTTGGTATGTCGTTTTGGCACTCAGAGGGGGACAAGCAATGAAGTGGTGAGTTTGGATGGAAAGGATTTGACCATGAGTGAATGTTTTAAGTACCTAGGGTCGATCATCCAGAAGAATGGTGACATTGATCAAGACGTGACCCACAGGATTAAGTCAGGGTGGCTTAAATGGAGAGCGGCCACGGGAGTGCTATGCGACCGCAGCATTCCCTTAAAGTTGAAGGGAAAATTCTACAGGACTGCCATAAGACCAGTGTTGCTCTATGGTACAGAATGTTGGGCTTCTAAGAAAGAGCATATTAAAAAGATGGAGGTTACGGAAATGCGCATGTTAAGGTGGATGTGTGGAAACACTTTAAGAGATAGAATCAGAAATGAGGTTATTCGCAAGAAAGTAGGTGTGGCGGGCATTGTAGATAAATTAAGGGAAAATCGTCTGCGTTGGTTTGGACATGTAAGACGGAGACCCGAGGGTGCACCGGTGCGAAGAGTGGAAGAGTGGGACCATGGAGGGATTAAACGAGGAAGAGGGAGACCAAAGATGACTTGGTTGGAAGGAGTGAGGAAGGATATGAAGTGCATGGATTTACGTGAGGATGAAGTTTTGGATCGTAAGGGATGGAGGAGAAAGATTTATGTTGATGACTACACGGAATAATCAAATTTGGTTCATGTTAGCCGACCCCACTTTTGGGATTAAGGCTTTGATTGATTGATTGATTTGAACAATGAATTTATTCTCCACAGTTGCTTTCAGGTGGCAACCATGATATTGATGTTGATGATTTGCGGAAAAATACACGGTATACTGGTGGGTACTCTGAGGGAAGTCGAACAGTGAAACTCTTTTGGGAGGTACTTTCATCTTATTTAGATTTTCTGTGGTTGTGGTTTTATCAATTTGTTCCAGTAAAAGATAAAAGTAGTTTGCACAAACACATTCTATCCATGTTGGTTATTCTTTTCCTTGGTTAAAGTAAGAAATGGGGTGGATGAACAACCATGTACTTGTTCCTCTTAACTTCTTATCCACATGCCAGCCTTGAACCAAAGAGACATTTTTTTATTTTGAAACTATGAATAAAAAAAATCTCCATGAGGTGCTTATCAACAAAAAGACTAATGTAGGCAAGGGGGTCAACAAAGCTGACAGCTATATCAGGAACCATTATATTCGTGTGAGGTTTTGCTGCATCTTTAATGGCTCGCATTAATGCACAAGATCAGTGTATAAAAAGGCATGCCTAGGTGCTATGTGATTAGGGTTGAGCGCTTTTTTTGGCTTAAGGCAAGGCACACGTAAGCAAATTTCTTTAGCTGTTTTAAATTGTGCGCCTCACTTTAAAGAGGCGCACCAAAGCGCAGCAGGACCTTTATTGCCTCATTGTGCCTTGAGCTTTTTTATACATTGCACTAGATATAGAAAATCCTTTCTATTTAGTTTTTGTAATCCATACACTTGCTTAGCTAGTGGTATCTATATTCTTTTGTTAGTGTGAATCAATGTTATTCAAATTTAAACTGTTAAACCTCTAATCAAGTAAATCTTTTAACTTTGAAATCTTGGTGGTAAAGCATGCTATTCAACTGCATGTACATGGAATGTTAATATGATTTAAATAAAAAATTGTAGAAATCTTGTAGTATCTGGCTGTCCGACATTGCTTTGGCAATCTGTGTGGTAGTTATGGCTTTACAAAATCTAATTATAGAGAATGAATCTAGTGCTGGGGCAGTGAAAATGTATGGTGATCTGCAAACATTGTTTGTTTAACCTTGATTTTGAAGCATCATTGAGTGAAAGAAATAAGGGTTGTATACTTTAGCGATCAGATGTTAAAAGATTACTCTAAGATTTAATATTCTTTCACATGGTTTGAAAACAGGGTTTTAGTCGAGAATTTGAGATTGCGGGAACGGTCACATTGTTGTGGTAACAGAATTGATGGATTGATTGCAAACCATGTGGTGGTTGTCATGATGTGACTTTGATTTCCAAGTCTTTTAGGATTTTATCATATTTGTAAGCTATTAAAATAGTTAAGAGTAGACCATCAGAGGCTTAGAGCTTATTATGAGGGAGACATGGGGATTTTTTCACTATGTCTCATTATATAGCAAGTAACTTTTGAGTGAAACACGGGGTGTAGCATTCAATGCGGGGTAATTTGGGATGCAACTTTTGGAAAAGATCATGGGTTTTTGGAAAACACTGTTAAACCAGATGATTTCAGTTCGGTCAATTAAAAAATTATTTATAACATAGCTAAACTGATATGCACTCTGATATGCAATTGATTATTCCGTTCCAACATTTTGAGCTATTCAGTATCCTAAGTAGTTGGAAAATGATGCGTCTTTGGTAAAGAAGTTTCAATTTAATTGACATTAAATTCTATGTGTGATTCTTTCCTCATCACTTAGGTTTCTCTTTATATCTCTCTCATCATCATATGGATTCCTTAAAAAGGTGTTACAACCCCCCCCCCCCCCCTCCCCTCTCTCTCCTCCCTGTGTTGCAAATTTGCAATTATAAAAGAACAGAGGAGGTGGTTCTAATGAATTGTAATTTAAGGCTGGATTCGACTTGCTTAGCTTACATATTTTCTGGATAAAATCTGATAGGTCTTGGCAGGATTTGAGCCGAAAGAACGGTGTATGCTTCTTAAGTTTGTTACAAGTTGCTCACGAGCTCCATTACTTGGCTTCAAACATTTGCAGCCAACTTTTACCATCCATAAGGTATTCCTTGACTTTGGATTACCTAGCTAGACTCATTTGTTCGGATAACTTCGCAATAAAATACATAATGATGATACTAGTGTTACAACTCTGTACTGGATACATGACCAAAATTATTGTGTTTTGTTGCTACGTTATCCAATCTTAGGTTGCATGTGATGTACCTCTTTGGGCAGCGTTTGGAGGACAGGATGTGGAGCGGTTACCCTCCGCTTCTACATGCTACAACACTCTAAAGGTATACTCAAGAACACCTAGATATTGCTACGTAGTTGCCACTTTGCTGCGAACATACTCCGCTTCTACATGCTACAACACTCTTGTGGCTTGATTATATCTTGTTTACTCTTATTTTTTTACTCTAGCTCTCTTAATTTGTTATAGCTTCCTACCTATAAAAGAGCTAGTACATTGAGGGCGAAGCTTCAGTATGCAATCAACTCAAATGCAGGGTTTGAACTTTCTTGAGTGGTTTCGGCTGCTTACCAGTTCGTGAGGTATCAATTAGCTTTTATTTCTCTGTATATTGACATTAAAGTTTCTGCCATCTGTAGTTGGTAAAAAAAAAAAAAAAAATATATGTTATCCATCCAGCTCGGTTTCTTGTGATTATTTTCCCTCTAAGCATGGGCTGATATGTCACATAATTTGCTAATTGAAGTCCTGTCCAAGTAATTTTTGAAATATAGATGGAGACTCTCTTTCGTTAGAATGCTTATATACTTTCTCATGGTCATTAGCGATTGATGTGATGTTTGCTTTACTTACCCAGTCATCCTACCCATAACTCCAAGGGTAAAACGGGTGAAAAAGAGAAAAAGAACAATAAAACAATAAAGAGAATTTAGAAACAAGAAAAGATGCATTGTAACTGATGATAATCGAAGGGTGGAAAGCTAATATGAATTGTCCTGGATGTGATGACGGAATAAAGAGAATTTAGAAACAAGAAAAGATGCATTGTAACTGATGATAATCGAAGGGTGGAAAGCTAATATGAATTGTCCTGGATGTGATGACGGAACCTTCATATATACCTATATGATGGTGTTTTGTCAACAGCTAGTTCTGCTAAACTCTTACTTAACCCTGTGTTTTACAAGGAGAAAAATTAATTAGCTCTCAAATTACACTCCAAATATATTACATCTGCCAGAGAAGCAGAGTGGCCAAAGCTCCATTCTGCATTTGTAAGGAAAACTAGAAGTGTTTCTTGATGATTTAACCTATCAGGGGAAATCCCTGTGCAAGGAGAGCACCGGCCAACACACTGTTTGCTGCTTCAGAGGGATGGAACCCATCCCAGAAAACATACTGGGTGGCATTGGAGCATGTCCCTACGGATCTTTCATTGCAAAGCAGGGATGTTTCTATTGTTCCCGTTCCACAGCAAGCTTTTCTTGACTCAAAGAAACCTGCACCAAGTAGATTGCTTCAAAACATGGGACTTGATATTCTAACTTAAGCTTGTCAATTTGTCATAAATAGGTCACTTACTATAAGTTTTTTATTTTTATTTTTATTTTTTTAAGCTTACCCTTAATGATGCCCTTGATTAAAATTGGCAATGGAAGACTAATTAGATATAGTGTGGTGTAAAGGTTTATTTAAAATAGTCTGGATTTAACGCAAATATCAAAACATTCAAATGTGGCTTATTTTTCAGGAATATTTAGAGATTAACTTAGTTTAAGGAGTCTCATGAGGTCTGCAACATTGGGATTCTTTTTTATTCTACCGCCTTTTGCTTATATCTGGTTGACACAGTTTGAGTGTTGTGCTTCCTCAATGCACCAACTTAACCAATAATTTCTTTAATTGTTTATAATTAAAAATTATATTCTGATTGATTTTAAAAGCATACAGCAAGGCTAACATAACAAGATTATGCATCACTATGTTATTCTTATCAGATCTTTTTCTGATTTATTTTTTAGTTATATAACAGTAAATCTATTTATTGTATCTTTGTTTGCATTCCAGATGTAGGTGAGAAAGAGATTACCATTTTCCATGGGATGTGCTATAATGTCTAGGAGAGGCTGGTAGATGTCAAAGACCACCAATTTCAAATCCGAGTGTTTTGACTGCAAGTTCTGTGCCATGCCATTCAGTTTGCTGTTAAATGAAACAGCATCCTTGTTAAGCCTTGCTACGCATTGGTTGCTTCCTCCTCCAAAGAGGGTAATGGCTGCTGGCAAGCACCCCATTGGCGGTAAGCTCGTTACTCCTATCCTTCTTACTCCAAGTCCATACAACGTCTGTAAAAGTATATCAATATTGAGTTAGTATAGCTTTTGTTAGGCTAAAAAGTGGAGTGAAAAAGAGTCCTCTTTCACCCTAGTGAAAAAAGGAGTGTGTTTAACCTCAAAAGTGTTCATTTGCTTTGATTCTTTGAAACATCTTTTATTTTTTTATTCACCAACTAATCTAGTGTGTAAATTTTTGTGCGTTGTTATTATATCTATTCCAAATTTAGTGCATATTTTAATGGAGTATTATATTTTTCAATAATATGACCCATCTTAGAGTGAATATTTGATTTATCAGCACAAAATATGTATGTTTCGTCCCTAACAGCACCTAAAAGTAGATCCAAAATTCATTGTCTAATTTCATTACGTAATGGAAGTGTAAAAATAAATGAGATAATGAGAAACAGAGACCTGGACAAAATTAGCGAAGGAGGTCATGAGAATATCAGCAAACTGATCAGGTGTATACTGTCGGTAGATGTAAGGGTTGATGTAGTAATTCTGTAGATAATCACTGTTTCCTGCACTCAGAATATGAATTCCTCCTGAAAACATCCCTTTTGCTTTCTCACTCCCCACCATTTTTGTCACCTTACTCTGATAATCCTTTTAGTACCCCAACTGTTGCGTCAACGATATCGCCCGCTATAAATACATACCCCCACAAAATTAGTCATAAATAAGAAAAAAAAAATAAAATAAATCTTCAATAGAATTTATTTATTTATTTATTTTATTTTTCTTTTAAAATAATTACCGTTAAAGGAAGAACAACATTTAGAAACGGTGACAAGTTTTTTGCATGGGTGCATGCAAAGATTATTTTTCACCCTTTTAATGCAGTGGGATGATGAAACTTACATATAAGGTGGCTGTTCTCTCAGCATAACCAGAACCAGCAGATGCAAAGTTAGCACCTATAAGTAGGTTCTTTCCTCTTGCTGCTTGGCTGAGATAAGATGGTGGATACGCAGTAAACCCCAGATTCTCAGCTGCCAAAACCACAAAACATAAAACCCATTAGCTTTTTTACACTTTACACGCACGCGCGCGCACATACACAAACAAGAACAGAGAAAGATTAAGTTGACTCACCAGTGAAATCAGTAGCAAGTTTTCCATTGCAGAACCTGCCAGTAGCCTGATGGGTGACGAAGTCTCTTCCATAAGGAGGGAAGTTAGCTCTGATTAGAGTGTAAAGGCCATTGTTGTTGCCTGAATCAACAACAGAGTCCCCAAATATGCAAAGTATGGGTACCAGAGGCTCCCCATAACATCGTCGAAACACCGAAACAGCGAGTAAAAAAGTAAAAACCAGTACATTTTTTGTAAACCCCATTTTCATTGTTTACTTTGACAATGAAAATGGAAGAGAGGAAAGGAGGGTAAGTATAGGGTTGAAATATTGAGGGTTATGGGGCGAGGACAGTTGAGGTTGTAATAAAGGAGTCTGGGCTGTAAATCTGTCAAATTGGAGTAAATATTTTTGCAGTAAAGCTGCTCATTGTTTACTGGAGTAGTATTACTACTCTGTATTTACTTCCTGTTTTGGGGTGGATGGACTTGCTTCTTTGGTGCCCAAAACTCGAGTCATGTTCGACAAAACTAGTTATAATTGTTAACTATTAGGCTTTAATTTGTTGTTAGTTGTCGATTAATAGTTTTTAGAGGTTAGTTGTCAAAGTAACTACTTGTTAGTATTTAAGGTTTGTGAATTGTGATTGTGTTCGATGAAATAGCTTCGGGTAATGACGCGTAAGTTTGCAATATTCATGCAGAAGAAAAGTCAACCTTTTTTTCATTCTTTCTAGAGAAATAATTTAATTTTTTCTACAATATAATTGTCACTAAATTTTCTCTACTAATTCAAGGGAGTGTTTGGTTTGGAAAATGAAAACGGAACGGAAAGAAAACAAATAAGAGGGAGAAAATGAATCATTTTACCTTTCATTTATTCGGTTTAACTATAAAAAGGATATTTGTCAAGAGGATGGTAAGGGTATTTGCTACCCTAAGTTTTTGAGAGGAAACAAATGAGGGGTAAGAGTAACTATTACTCTTAAGTAATGGTAATTGTTATCAAGCATTCGAACCAAACATACGGTAATAGTATTGGTTTAATCGAATTTGTTTCCAATCCCAAAAATACAATAACCAAACGCCCCCAAGTATCAGTAATTCTCAGCTTGATACCTTCACATTTGGGAAGCGGAATGAAAATAAAATAAATTGGTTAAAAAAAAAACGGTTTGTATTACTTGCAACAGACCTACTTAGCATTGTATTATATGAAGTGATTAAAGAAAATGAACAAATTAATTTTAGATCGTCTCAATCTAATCCTTCTCTCTTATCGGTGGTAAGTTAAAACGAAGTACTAGTATAAATTTTGAATGTGTACCTTGTCTAAAATCTTCTTTAAACTACATGTGGACTTCTTAATGTTGCATATTCTTATCGGTGATTTTTTTTTTATTTGTCATTTTGTCAAGTGACCCTGGATGTATGTATAAATGTGTGTTATTTTATAGTACCAAAATATTAAAAATATATTTCTATTTAAGTATATATATCACGTGTCACCCCCTCTAAACACCTGAGGGTCTGAGACATGACAATTCCTTATCCAATAATATGTATTATTACACGTGAGTACGCGACAAAAAATAATTACATTTGAAGATGAAGGTGGTTTTCGATTGTTAGAATGGTGAATGGTGATAAACAAGATTTTATTTGTGAAACAAAGGGTGTGTTTGGGAGTTAGAGGTTTGAGGGAAAAAGAGAGGTTTGAGAGGAAAGAGAGGTTTGACCAACTCAAAAAGCTATTTGGGGTGTTTGGTAGTTAGAGGTTTGAAAGAGAATTTTGGGATAAAAAAGCTCTTTTTTAAAAAGCTCATATTAGGAGCTTTTTGGAAGAGCTTATAGCTTTTTGGTTATTTTATCTCCGAAACAGCTAACAGCTAACCGCTACTTATCAAACACTTTTACACAAATAGCTAATATAATCAACTAGTCAAATCAGCTAGTAAAATCAACTAACTCAATCAGCTAATCTCTAAGAATTAACAGCTAAATCCCTAACAAGGCCAAAGACCATTTACTCAAATTCCATTTGAACATTAATTTGATAGGGTGTCAGAGAAGAGAGAAAGTGAAGGTGATAGATTTAGATACATTTGCATTATACTTCGATTGGTACTGTATTAGAGAGTAAAATTTCTTTTATTATTTGCTGTAAGAAAGATCAAAATAGTTTGAACTTTATGCATTATATGGTGCATGTACCATTCCTAAGGGCATATTATTAATTTTCTTTTTGTTTGGTTTGAAAAATGAATTACGAAGAAATAAAACATGCATAATTTTCTTTGAATTTGACTTATCTCTCTTCTATATAATAATACTACTATTATTTTTGGTTTAATTTGGTTTCTTCAGAGGGTTTTTTTTGAAAGAAAGAGATTATATTGTGATGTTATTGAAATTATTCTTTTTTTTATTCAAATTAATTAAACTACTCCGTACTAACTACTCCTTCCGTGTTTAAATAAATGAAATATTTGCTCTGTGCACGTGTGTCAATGCAATACTTAGACCGATAATATCTTTAATTATCAACTAGCCTTTTGACCCGTTCGATACACGGGTTGTTACTTGGATGAATTATTTTCAAATAAAGGTATACTTTTCATAAATTGAAACTTTTGATATAGTATACGAAGTAATTGTTTCATTGCTAAAACTTAAAAAAAAATGGTTAGAGTAGAATTTTGAAAGAAGATGAAGGATTAAGTATATATACATGAAGATTGTGGAATATGAAATGACGTATTAGTTTAAGTTATATTTTAAGTGTAGGAGATGAAAATACAATTTTGATTATAATTCATACTATATTTTATATAATATGTACAAATTAAATTATGGTGGAAATGAAACACTTCATTTTCTTTCTTGAATTTCCAAGTCATAGAATGCATAAAGACTTGAACAAAAAAATTAAGGGAGGTGACATGTGGCATATGGGATAATGAGTGACTTGTGATGACATGTGTCATGTGAAAATATGTGGTTTGTGTTTTTAAATACTAAGGGTCTGTTCTCTTCCGTTGAAATTCAGTTCAGTTCAGTTCAGTTCAGTTCAGTTCAGCTCTTAATTTACGTCTAATGATATTGCTAATGATATAAAGCCAAATTTCATTCTTTTAAGCTCTTAATAATAATAATAATATTAACAATAATAATAATAATATTAACAATAATAATAATAATAATAATAATAATAATAATAATAATAATAATAATCAATAAGTAATAAATAATAATCATCAATAAATAATAATAATAATAATAATAATAATAATAATAATAATAATAATAATAATAATAATAATAATAATAATAACAATAATCATTGAAATAATAATACTAATAATAATAATCAATAAATAATAATAATAATCATCAATTAATAATAATAATAATAATAATAATAATAATAATAATAATAATAATAATAATAATAATAACAATAACAACAATAATAATAATAATAATAATAATAATAATAATAATAATAATCAATAAATAATAATAATAATAATAATAATAATAATAATAATAATAATAATAATAATAATAATATTATTATTATTATTATTATTATTATTATTATTATTATTATTATTATTATTATTATTATTATTATTATTATTATTATTATTATTATTATTATTATTATTAATAATATGTACATTTGTATATACACATATGTCTAGTAATAAATAATCAATAAATAATCAAAGATCACTAATCCGTAGTTAGAAATCACTAATTAATAAGTTCAGTTCAGTTCCGTTCAGTTCAGTTCAGATCAGTTCAGTTCAGTTCAGTTCAGTTCAGTCAATCGGAACAGGCCCTAAGTATAGATAAGTAAAACTTATAACAATTGAATATTAATAAATTATTCATTGAGATGATTTCAACAAGTATCCATAAGATTATATTTATTTAAAACTATACGGAGTATTTATTTAAAGACAGAGGAAATCCTAAAACTATATATTGCTCAAGAAAAGTAAAATTGAGGGAGTATGGGTCTGTTTTCATTGACCGTACTCAGCTGAACTGAACTGAACTGAATATTTTGGCCTTGTTTGGCAAGTGGCTGTTGGCGGTTTATAATGACTTTTGAAATTGGCTGTTAAAGCTGACTGTTTATAAAAGTGTTTGGTAAATTAATTGTTATTAGTTGGCTGTTTATTAGATACTTTGTGGGCCAACAAGCCAAAAGCCAACAAAAAAGCTACTCAAAGCAGCTTTTTCATTTTGGCTTAAAAGCCAACTTTTTCACTGGCTAAAAAGCCAATTACCAAACACATTGTTTGGCTGTTTGACCTCATAAAAAAGCCAAAAGCTAACCAAAAAGCCACCTAAAAGCCATTTACCAAACATGGCTTTTATAAGATAAAGAAATTAGAAGCTGAACTGAACTGAACTTCAACATATAAGAACAGACCCTATGTCGTTGCTATTATTCAATATTTGGTAAGTAAATAAGTAATGTGCTTGAAAATTGAAACATATAATTCTTTTGATATTCACATGCTCAACATCGGTTGACAGAGAAGTCCCACATATTTGGCCAGGGTTTATGGTGGTAACCCAAAAAACCACAAAAGTGGAATTAATAAAGAGAGAGATCTATTTAAGTCGAAAGAGTTTAAGTGTAGTGCATGAAATGTGAATGGACCTCATTTTCTGCTAATCTGAACTTGCATTTAAACCAATTTGTAATTGCTAATCGCATTTATTTTCATTCGCAGGCTTTTCTGCCAAGCAATTTGTGCCCTTTCACTTGCTTTGCCAGAACCATATTTATTTTTCATACAAGTAGGGTACTTGCTTGACCATAAGAGGACTCAGATGGTAATTTGCTTGACCATAAGAGGACTCAGATGGTAATTTCTCGGATTTTAAAGAATAACTAGCCTTCTTAATGAACGAGTTATTCATATAAAATTGTATTAAGAGACAAGTGAGAAAATATCAGTAAGTCATTATAGGGTACAATATGTAATCGGAAACATGATTAAAGAAATTAAAATGTTGGAACTTTAATAGAAAAAATGCTTAAATTGAAGGTGGAAGGGCTAAAATTAAAAAGAGAATAGGAAAAGGTTAAATTAAAGGGAAGAGATGAAGTGTGTATGAAAGATAAAGTATAAGTTTAATGAAAGAATTAAAAAAAAAAAAGGAAAATGTTATACATAACCCTTAGGGCTATATATATGCATTAAATTTACACTTGAAAATCGTAAAAAGTTAAGAAATTATAAAAATATAAACACTAATTACACAGATTTGCGCGTGTTTTTGTCATAAATTCCTAATTTTATACAATTTCTAAGAGTATATTTAATGTTTTATATAACCCTTAGGGCTACATATAACATTACCCTTAAAAAAAATGGTGTAATAAAAAATTAATAGTGTAAGATGACATGTGACACTATGGTTAGAGAAGTAAGTCATTATAGTGTGACATGTGTCTTTCTTAGTTTCTTGGTTATAGTTTTTAAATACTAAGGGTCTGTTCTCTTACGTTGAAATTCAGTTCAGTTTAGTCCAATGATATTACAGAAAATGTATCACACATATATATACTGATATCTCATATCTCTAACATTTAGTAGTAGTTATAGATTCAGAGGTTATTTAGTCGTGTATTTAAGTGTTATTTTGTTAGTATATTAAAGGTTACTTTGTTATCTAATTAACTTTAATAAATTATTACAATAACAATAATACACATTCTAATGAATAACAAGAGTTTTCGAAAGAAAACAAACATGATTCCATACCTTTTAAAAAGTATGATATAACTCTAAGGGTCTATTCCGATTTACATACTGAAATGAACTAAACTGAATTGATTGGAGCTGAATTGAAATGAACTGAACTTGTAGACACCTAAAAGTATCTCTCCAAAACCAAACTCGATGATGAACAACATTTCATCGCCGTTATTGGGCGGGTTGAGTATTTAATCTCGGGAGTGCTTAATTATAATCCATGTTCAGTCAAACATAGTTTTACAAATTAGTTAACATATCAGTCCTAATGTTTAATCTAAGCATAGTTCAACCATCATTTTACCCAAACTCTTTTTGATTCATTTCGTTATGAATTAATTAAGCCCAATTAATAAATAATAAAAACTCTAAGCCTGAAATTATTCCGGAATAACTGAAACGATGATTAAAATATCATGTTCTTAATTGTTAAGCAAAGATAAAGATGAATTTGGACGGTTTTCGAGAAAGCAATATTGACGTGTCATAGCATATATGCCGCGCAATGACATTTGATGTCGTTTCACGGTATCCTGCGTCGTGTCACGGTACACATGCCGTGACGCAGCATTTTCCTAGGGTTTTTTCCGCGACGCTTTTCATTGTTCATTTGCTCTATTAATATGAGGTTGATTTCCTCATTTTTGGGGCACTTAAAATCATTCTATTTCTCTCTTTTGTTCTAGCCTAAACACTAGCCTACCCTCTTCTCTCACAATACTCCCTCAAGCACTACCCGGAGTCCGTACTTTACCCGTAGTTCCACACTTAAACCAAGGCATGAAATTAAAGGTAGAAGTGTTTAAGGGTTTGGCCCCAAATCACCTCTAGTTTATTTTAATTTTATATTCATAATTGTTTATTATTTTCCTTAAAGTTACTGACAAGATTATTGTTTTATAGTTGCAAGCAAACACAATCGAAGTAAGGAATTATGTTCCTTTTATTTCTAATGATTTTTATTATGTTTGTCATATATTAATTGTTGGATTTATTGTTAAATTGCTTCCAATATTAATGTTGATTTTATTATTTATTATGATCATCATATTGCATGTTAAAGGGAATATGCAATTGAATATAATGCCTAATAAGATAATTTAGACGTCCGGTTTAGATTCCTTTAAATATTTGATTGAAATTATATAACACTTATTGGGACTGCCTAATTTGATTGTAATAACAATCGCATATATACTATATTAATTAGGACTCTATAATATATATTTAATTAGGACTTCCTAGCTAATTTGACTGTAACCTTCGTATATTCTTGATTAACACTACATAATACTTAATGAGATTTCCTAAATTGATTGTAATAACTTTAAAAAAAAAAAAAATTTGTTGAGAGATTTAATTAAGACTGCCAAATTTGATTGTAATAACCTTTAAATATCCTTTTTTAGGACTCTGTAATACTTAATTGGGACTTCTTAATTCTGTTTTAATAACCTTCAAATATTCTTGATTGAAACTACATAACACTTATTGGGACCACCTAATTTGATTGTAATAATAATTGCATGTATACCATATTAATTGGGACTCTATATTACTTAATTGGGACTTCCTAATTTGATTGTAAAAATCATTATATATCTTGATGGAGACTACATAATACTTATTGGAACCACCTAGTTTGATAATTATGCATTGAGAGCATACCCTTTTATTTTATTTTTTTAATTTATTTATTTGGGATTGTTGGGTTTCTTGATATCCAACATCACGCGGAACAAAACCCTCCCAAAAACCACACACAAATTAAAGTAATTAAACATGCATATTAATTAACAACTACCACATTATTAATTAACCAAGAGAGAGAAAAAGGAAAAGACGATCATACCCTTGATGCGTGCTTCGCTCTTTCTTAGTGCTCGAAATTCAAAGCATAGAGCCCCGCAAATGTGCAAGCCTCCGACGATTCACACCCTCGAGACCTGACCCGAACGACCTCTACTATACCCTGAAGCTTAGTCGGGGCTAGACAAAAAAAACTGAGAGTATTAGGACAAAAGTGTTTTCGCTTATGGAAATCCTTTCAAGTTCACAACTCAAGTGCACTTTTCCAATGCCATATGATTGGTATTTATAGGGAAATGAGCCCTTGAATTTCAATCTCCCATCAATGTGGGAAAGTTGGTAAAAAAGCAAAATACAATTTAAATTTAATTTAAAAATCAAATTAAAATGCAAACGAATCAACAAACAACTAGTGTCAAGTAGAGAGCAAAGGGTTAGGTAAGGTCCACAAGGGGGGACCACCCTCCCCTTGATCCCCAAGCAAACCCACACAAGATGACATCTCCACACACGCGGCCTAATGCTCGCGCACTAGCTGGCCACCCAAACTTATGAACTAAGACGCGCCATGCTGGCGGCCTGGTGCTCGGCTGGGCCTACTAACTAGGCATTGTGCGTGTGCGCAACCTAGCACGCACAGCTCGCAACCCACGTGCGCATTACATGCTTCAGCTGCTGCAATGTTCGTGTTAGGCGCAACCCATCACGCTGCTACCTTGCGCGCAAGGCCCAGCTAGCATTTGCTGCTGGCCTTGCTTGCAATGGTGCGGGCTGGCTGCTACCATGCCTAGTATGTGCGATTGGCCCTAGAAGGCCTTTCCTTGCACGCAAGCCTGGCTCGGCTAGCATGCTCGCCCATGTTAAGCAGCTGAGATTGCGGCCGAGCCATGCTAGCCATCCTAGCCTTCGATTGTCTAGGCCAATATAAGGCTAGTATTTTCCCGAGCAATGACTTGTTTTCTTGAATTATCGTCTCGTCGATTCCTAAATTCGACTCGACCCATGATGCTCGGTTCCGATGCTCTAAGCTCGGAATTCGACTTCTTTGTTCGTAATACTCTAATGACTTGTTTAATCCTTCAAATTAATTCGTCATTTCTCTTCAGTTACTCAATTGGGTGTGACCAAAAGGATTCAGTTAACATTAAGCTGTAATATTAATTATACGTTAATATTAATGATCGGAAGCAGCCTCTAGTTAGGCATTCCGATCACTTAACCTCGCTGAATAATTAGTTTTCTAATAATTCTGAACCCACTATTGGAATAATACACTTGTTCGAAGGACACCATTCCTTTCAGGGATTACACTGTAACCGTTTGGGATATTCTAATGACATTATTATTAGGATATTTTAGTAAATAACACCACAAAAAAATGATGATAAATAAATTTGAGAGATATATGTAATGACTAATGAGTTGTTACATTTTTATAATTAAGAGTGTATTTGTACTATTAAGATATAATATACCACAAGATCAAGTAGATTTTCCTTTCCTTTTAATGGATTTTTTTTTTTATTTTTTTTTATCATGATAACATTAGTTTATAATATTGTGAATTGTAATACTATAATTTTCTCTGTTAGATAAACCTAGAATATTATAATGCACGACTGTTAAATATTTTTGACAATTACATTACAAAATATAAAGTATATGTAAGGTATTCAGAAATATTTCATTTGGGGATGTATGGAATATGATTGTCAAACTGGAAAGAAATTATCATAAGGTATAAATAGTTAACTTAAAGATTTTGCAAAAAAAAAAAAAAAAGGCGGAAATTTTTTTCACAAGGTAATGACAAGTGTCAGGGAAGGATTTAAGTGAATTTAAGGAGACACTTGGCAATAACTATAAGGCGAATATAAAATAATAACACGTGGAAAAATGCCAAAATCAGGTCAAATAATTTCCCACCAAATTTTATTTACATTTTTGTCAAATTATCTTAGGAAATTTTTAATTCATTACTTGTGTTATATTCTCCTACATTACCTAATATATACTTTCTCTATTAAATATTAATTGCAATAAATGTATATTTTATGTCTCACAAAAAATACCAATTTGTTGCAATTAATAATTAACGGAGGAAGTATATATATAGGGACATTCGGACATAGGGTTGGGATCCGGTGAGAAGGGTTTTTATGGTGAGAAGCGTGAGATATGTAAATACGTTGACCTTATCTTATAAATACATTGTATATACATAAAAAATACACTGCAAATACATTAACTTTTTTCTTTATTATTTTAGTGGAAAATGGAAGAACGAAGGAAGTTAATGAAGGGAAAAAGAGAAGAAGGTCAGAAGAATCTGAGAGCATTAACCAAAAACTAATTTTGAAACAGAAGAGAAGAGGAAAGATGAAAAGGACTAGAGATGGATGTAGAGTTGGGAGGAGCGAGAGAGGAGAGAGAAAGGGCGAGTTAAATGATAAATGCATTCATCATGTCTTACACCATTACCAAAACACAAAGATGAATTCTTGTACTCAATGAAGGAAAATAAAATCCCCCAAAACCTACAAAATTATTTGCTATCATCACTAAAACTAAATGTCAACATTAATGTCAACATTTAATTGAACTGAACTGAAAAATAGGCTATCTCATTTGAGATATGTGGTATTTTTATTTTTTCAATTGTGATTTTTGGGTGATACTATGCTCGTCATATTGTCATTCCCTTTAACTTAGTCAGATACTCGCTTGAGTGAAGCCCGTAATTAGGTACATCGTGAGTAAGTTTTATATGCATTAATATGTTTAATGGAGACATAAATACATTAAAGGTGCATAATGGATCGATAGCGTAAAGATCCACTAACAACTTTCTTTAAAAATGGGAATTTCATTTAGAAATAATCAATTTGAAATTGCATCTATAATAGAGAGGATAAGTTTGAAGCAAGTAAAAGAGAGGAAGTATAAATGTAATGTTCAAAGCTCACAATTGCAATACTCTAAATTTCTAATTGACATGGAAGACAAAGGAGAGAGAAAGAATATGACAATATTGTTTTTTTTTTTTTTTGACAAAGGTATATGCAACTTACAACTATAAAACACTAGCAAGGGTAACTCGACATCTTCTTACTATATCGTTTATCCTTTGAACCTGATCTCTTGGCACTTTCAATATTGCACATCTTTGAAACATAGCCCCCACTTCCCTAATTTCTTTTAACAACCAAGTAATCACGATATCCTTACCTAGGTTATCATGTTGATTACTTAGGAGGGAATGAAATGGAGTCCAAGAGGAGGAGTATCCCCTGTTGTCCTTGTGCTCAGGCCCATTTCATCGCTTCAAGGCATGCCCAAGCTTCACATGCATTAAATTACCAAAGATGCTGCTCCATGTTTCCCACCCTCTCCTTTATCACTGCTTTGATTATCCTTTGTGACTGCCCAACCAATTGCTGCCCTTGTAGTATTCTTGTCCCAAGAACCATCCACTTCTACAACAAAGTTCTCACAACCCACCTTTTCTCTTCCTAGTTGCACATGATTGAAGCTTGGAGGTATGATTGGGTCTTCCCTGATCATACCCATGTTAATATTGGACTGATTGCTATGTTGGGTGAAAACTTTATGATCTTCCATTTTTAAATTTATGAATTCTGTTACTAAACTAGCGCCCCCATTAGCACCCTTGAGACATCTTTCATTCCTTGTCTCCCACAACCCCCATAGAGTTGCAATGAATAGAGTACTACAAGTACCATGCTTTCCATCCTCGCTATAATAGAGCAGGATATGTCGGAATTTATAGGCACTATAAAGTGGAAAATCATAAATCATATTCATAAAGCACCTAATCCCATGATCGCATGCATAACACATAAGACATATGATCATACCTTTGAAGCGTGATCTCCACGAAGCTAATTGACTGGCAAATTAGGGAGAGAATAAAACCTCAAGAGTTTCTCCTCTACTTAGTCCACGAACGTCGAATGAGCCATCCACCAATACTAGATTGGTCGAGTGAAAGGGAAAACCGAGATCACCACCGTGACTAACCGACCATCACGAAACACCACCACCACAAAACACCACCACCACGAACCACCATAATTGGCGCCGAGGGAGGAGGAGAGAGTCGTGAGAGAGAGAGAGTGAGAGAGAGAGAGAGAGAGAGAGAGAGAGAGAGAGAGAGGAGTTTGAGAGAAGTTGGTTTCGTGTTTGCTAATTAGGGTTTCAACTTAATAGTAAAACTATTCTGTGGAATAACCTAGGCACCTAGTATACTTATAATCATATTATAATTAGACTAGGTTAAGAATCCCGAAACATCTCTAAACCCTCTACATGGCTGGCCATACTAGGGAATGAGGCGCATCATGGGCCTCGTCCTCTCGTGCTCGATCTAGGACCTTTGTGTGACCTTATAGGATCCGTCCAAGTGGGATTTGGCCTATTTTACTAGCCCAAAGATCGTTAGTACCTCTAGCTATGATATAACGACGACCCAAATGTACGAACTTAATTATCTCCATAATTTGATCCATTTATATATCTAATAATTGCTCATGACGAAGACATAAATCCTTCAATCTCCCACTTATCTGAGGCAAGTAGGCAATATTTAAATTCCTTAAGTCAATGTGTGTCGATTTGATGATATGATTGTATCACATGTCGAGATCATATTAATCTACAAATCGTTTCTTGAAATCTGAGTTTGAATTACAAAACCAAATGATTACTGAGTAATGCATTTGAACGCGGCCACATATTTTTCTAAATTCTCCCTCTTCAAGTGGCCATGACACATTCCCTAATTTAATACGTAGACTTAATCCAATCTTGTTGCAACAAAGCTCCCACTCAAATTTTGAAGTAACCAGGAAACATCCTTTATAATCTCCAGTTACGGGTAGACGTTTGAATATACCATAGTTAAATCAATCATTGAATGAAATCAATGTTCCAATCATGTCAAAGGAATCCACTAATATATCCAGAAGCTCTATACTTGAACTTCAAAGTAGGTTAATAGTTCGATCATGCATCATTCATGCATATCCAAGTGATTGACCGAGCTTCAATAAGCCCCTATAGCCCATGAAACTGTGCTATCCAATCAATCTTACATGATAGTCCATTTATTGTGATCATTTATGTCCACTTTAATGATTTTGAACTAAAAAATGAAATAATATATGAATTTTGTTCACATGTGGGGTTTTATTCATCAGGTCATCAACCCGATGAGCCCATCAATTCATAATTATTTTGGATATTTTATTTAATATCCAAAACCATAATTAAATAAGAGAAATAATAATTTATGTTTAAACATAATTCTACAAATATATGCATTCCTTATGCAATATGTTTTCTCAAGACACACACAACTTAAATTAATATAATTTGCTACAATCCAAGACTTTAATATGAATCTCATACTTTAGTCTTTGGAAGGGGTTTAATGATTTTTTTCTCACTCATAATAAAACTCTACAGATCACGACATCCCGCTTGTCATTGATCTCATAAACGAGGTAATATCTCATATTTATTTGTTTGGATTTGTGATGTGACCCTAGGTCCTTTGTTTTGGCAAAGGTGACCTTTTAGTCACAAGACAATTTGATCCAAACTTCCTCCTTAACTACTCTTAATATAGCTAAAACACATATGCTGACATTGAGTATGCAACAACATTTTACTCTTAATTTTTCAAGCTTATTGTATTTCTCCATACAGACACAAAATGCATCTAGAGCAACATCGATCTAAAGTCATCTTGCCTGTTTGAAAACTTGCATCCGTATAACCTTTTGACAACTTGTTACTCTTGCCATCATAAACCAGAAACATTCCTTTAGTCCTTCTCAAGTACTCAAGGGTCTGCTCTTGGTAACTTTCAGTATGCTTATCCTGAATTTGATTGAAACTTGCTACACATGCACAAGTCATATGTAACATCTTGCTTTGTACATATCATGGAATATATAATGGACCCTTATGCAGAAGCATAAGTCACATTATCCATACAACTCAACTCTACTAGCATTTGAAGGCACTGAGTTTTTCTGAGTCTAATACCATGAAACATGGGAAGACATCCTCTTTTAGAGTCTTGCTTCGTGAACTTGTCAAGATCCTTATCAACATAAGTCTCTCGATGTTGTCCAATCATTCTTCAAGATTCATTTCGTGGATCTTGATTCCCAATATGTACTCAACATCTCCTAAGTCTTTCATATAGAAACAACTCTTTAACCATTGCTTGACTTATTCAAGCATTGATATGTCATTTAATATGAACTATATGTCATCTACATACAAGAATGAGAAGACCAATTGCTCCCACTAAACTTCTTGAATCTACAAGATTCCTTTTCATTCTTTAAGGAAATCAAACTGTTTGATTGCCTTGTTGAAATGAATGTCCCAACTCCATGATGCTCACTTCAATCCATAAATGAATTTCTGAAGTTTGCAAAACTTTCTAGGAATTTCTGGATTTAAAAACCCTTAGGTCGTATCATATACATATCCTCAATCAAGAACATTTTAAGAAGGTGATTTTGATCTCCAATGTTAAACTTCGTAATCGAATTTTTTAGCAATCACTAGAATAATCCGAATAGGCTTACGCATCTAATAGGTTTGACCCCATTTGTAAGACTATCATGGACTAACACATCTTTACAGACATGGAGTCCATTATGGATTTAATGGCCTTAAGCCACTTCCTGAGTTGGGACTTACCCAAAGCTTGCTTGTAGGGTATGGCTTCTAACCATTCTAATAAGAAAATTTTAGAATCCTCCTTTTCTCAGAATTTCAATAAACTGTTTGTTTTGATCCCAAGTGACCTACATTATGTATAAGCAACAATAGAATTATTCTCTTCAAATCTTTGAAGCCTTTCATTAGGACGATAGAAGCCTTACTAGTTGAATTAGCTTGCTTCGACATATGACTTATCAAATTAGCTGATTTCATATGCCCTCGTCTCTGATGTAGTGTTATCCACATCCATTTGTTGCTCGTCTCGAATCTCATCGAGATCTAACTTTAATCCCACTTGGATTTTTAGGAAGATATTTCTTTCTATAAAGACACTATCGTGATCAACAAACACTTTGTTATCTACGCGATTGTAGAAATAATACCTCTTAGTTTCCATGGGAAAACCCACGAATAACTATTTACTTGTTTTAGGGTTTATTATATCATCTTTGTAAACATTTTACATTGATTTAATAACCCTTAATCTTGTTTAGAAAGACAACTTTTGGAACATTTACAAATCATAACTTTTATGACGTCTCATCAATTGCTTTGGTTGAGTTTCAGTTTAGTATATTCGCAATTGTTGTTCTAATGTATATCTTCAAAACGATATTTGTAAATCATTAAAGCAAATCTAGGATCTAACTATGGCAAGCAAAGTTTGATTCCTTCTTTAAACACACATTTCAATTGTAGTATTTCTGGATTGTGAATTAATTCAACAATTCCTTTTAGACGATCTTTGATTTTGAGTTAAATAATTATCACAACAATCATATTGTGGTGTTAAATTGTTTATCTCAAATTGATTTCACATTTCATTTTGGAATTTTTAACTTTTCAATGATTCCAAGCTATACTTCATTAAGTAATTATCGATATAGTTAGTTAAATTGTTAGTAAACGCAATGAAATAGTTAAATATATTGCTTATTCACGAACTTATGGTACACATACATCATATGTAAGAGTTCCAAAAGGTCATTAGCTCTTCACCCTTTCAACTAAAGGAAAAATTGCCCGCAATAATCCGACCTTTTGGCCGTCCGCTGAAATTAATCCCACATATGGATTATTTTTAAATAATCCCACCTTTATACCCACTCCGCTATAAATGGTCCCAACCGGTCATGTAACCTGTTATAACAAGTTACTTGACACGTGTCGCCATGCTATTTGTCAAAAAAATAAAATTAAAATAAAATAAATTTTAAAAAAAGTTAAATGTTTTTTTGAGAAAAACTAAATAAAATTAATAAATAATTAAAAAATACCACCAGCCCCAACCACCCCTGACACCTCATCCCGGTGGCTCCGGTCAACTAGACCCCCAACGCCGGCGGTGCCCTGAACGCCCTCCACTGAACACCGCGCCTCCCTCCATCACATAACCACCGTCTCCTTCCCTCACGACAGCCCCAACCTCCGTCACGAAAGCAGCAGCCCCAACCCCAACTCCAGCGTCAGCGCCGTCGGCCACCAACAACTCTGACCACCCTCTCCCTCCACCTAAACCGCCGACTCGGGGTCCCCTCACCCTGAAACCACCAACCAGTCAACCACCCTCGAAAACCCTTTCCCCCGTCTCGATCCCAGTCCCCCTTCCCTGCCCCGTCCAAATTCCGGTCGTTCCCCCCCCGTCCCGATTCCAGCCCCCCTTTCCCGATTTCGGCACTCTCTCCTTCAGGCGATTCCGGCCTCTCTCTTTCCTTCCTCCGTCGCAATTCCGGCCTCTCTCTCCTTCCCCTTCCCCGATTCCGGCCTCTCTCTCCTTCCTCTTCCCCGATCAGCGCGGTGGTGGGTGGGATGGCGGTTCTAGTGTTTAGGTTAGGTGGTGGTGGGTAGGGTGGTGGCTGAATTGGTGTGGCTTAGGGGGTGGTAGTGAGTTTTTACTATTTTTTTATTTTTATTTTTTAGAATAATCAAGAAGTGACACGTGTAAATTCTACATTAAAAAAAAAAAATTACCTGCTGAACCGGTTCCAAGTAAAATGGGACCATTTATAGCGGAGTGGGTATAAAGGTGGGATTATTTAAAAATAATCCACAGGTGGGATTATTTTCGGCGGACGGCCAAAAGGTCGGATTATTGCGGGCAATTTTTCCTCAACTAAAAGGTGACTTGGTCATTTTACCTTATCAAGCATGACTTCTAATTCTCAAGTGATTCATAATCAAATAAGAATAAGAGTCCATCCAATTGTAATTTTGGATGTGCAAATAGTTTATGTGACCTAACCTTACTTTGTTATAAGTAAGTTTATCATCTAATTTTGCTTTTGTGATCTACTTATATCAATGTCATAAATAAAATTAACTCGTATCTAGCATAAATGAAAACTATTTATTATCTTAGTCATGGATTAACACTTGTCCATGCCAAGTAAACCAAATCAGTATTCAAACAAGAAAACCGAAATATTGTCTCATCAAAACCGAAAATTGTCTAAAATCATCATAAAATAATAAAAAAATTAAAACTATAAAGCTATCTCTAGCCACTCGAACACTTCTAGTGCACCCTTAAGCTTCACTTCCTTACTAGCCTCACTTCTTTGCAGCTTCCGCACAACATTAATAATGTTAGGCACTGCAACTTGGTATCACATACCCAATTGAAAGTTATGTTTATAACCCGAATATTAGGCAACTTTTACATGTCACTTCATTGTAGTGGGGATATCCTTGTTCAAGCATTTGCTTATTCTCCCTTCAGGTAATTCTCTGCATGATTCTTGAGTAAATCAACTAGCTTCACCGTAGAATCCTCATCATCTTGAGAAATTTTCTAGAGGCCAAAACCATCATGTAGAGAATGCAGAATTATATCATGAACCTGATGATCTTTGTATGGTCTCCCTAACATACTCATGTGGTTAAATAGTTGAACCATCATATCCACATGAATCTGTACTGATTGGCTTGGCATGAGTTTTCTCGAAATTATCTCGCCATTGATCTTATAGGTTTTAAATCTAATATTTCCAGTCCAGGAGTCGTCGTTCTTGGGAACCATATTAATGATTTCCTCGACATTTCCATCAAATTTTCCATCAACATGGGAATTCAGTTTTCCATTGCAAACATCACGTAAGCACTTGAATAAGAGATAAGGTTCATAATCCATGAATCTTCAGCCCAATCCCCTGGATTGGAAGATAACATTACATATGTGACTCTTTTAGAATCTAAAACATTTCTCAAATGCTTCTCAAGAGTCATGCCTGGACTAAATCTGCCCTTGATTGGTAAGTCTAAATGAAATTTGAGATTTTCGTTCCTTAAAACACTTCTAAGTTCGATTTCCCAATCGTTGAAGTTGAGAAAATTAAGCCTTGTTTTCATTGTTGGTGGTAAAGCATTATTGTCATCATTGTTACGGCTACCCATTTATGTCAAAATAAGGCAAAGTTTAATAATTATGTTTAAATAAATAATTAAAGTACCATAAATAAATTTAATTAGTAACTTTAACAACATTTTATTCAATATTAATTGATCCCAATTGAATTTTAAGTGATTCCAAAACCCTTTATTTGTGTAATAGTTGAACGGACTGAGGCCCTACCATCAAGCATTACATTTTCAAGGTGAGTAAACTCTTTACTGATTACAACTCTTGTAACTCTTCGTTGAATAATTAGCCATCACGTGCTTAATTATTACCCTTTGCTTCAAGGTTCTAATCGCTTTAGGTAACCTTGTTGAGCACAACCAATTACATATGTAGAATGTGATCTACCCTAAATTACCCAAGATAACAAGTGACACTCTGCTGAGGCCGACCCATCACTCACGATCGAAGGATTGTTGGGTATCTAATTGGAAAAGCAATCTCAATATTATTGGGACCTAGATCTATTATGATGTGATTATTTAGTGAACTCTAACACATCATCAACCAACATAAATAAAATGTAACACGCGTAATCTACTAATGCAATGAAACATGACATAGTATGACCCCTTAGTCCTAAGAAACTAGAAATGAAAAGCTCCCACTTGAATCATCATGGATCTGCATCCACCTTGCTCCTTTGGGCCTTCACTTCATGGGCTTCTTTGGACTAATTAAACTTTTAAATAACTAATTTATTAACTTTAAATAAAAGTTACAAAAATGCTTAACGGTTCGTATACCGTATTTAGATTACAAAAATACATCACGATGCGCAGATTGTATTTAGAATCTATGGCCCATACTAGTCTATATATAGCAACATAATATCATATATAATATAAAATGCCATATAATAATTCACTCAACTTGCTTGTCTAAACAACAACATCAAATGTTCATAATTAAGTTAACGCATTTCCTAAAATATCACATATTTAAAATCATAATTAGATAATATCGTATATTGTTCATGACTGTTTATAAAATATCATATATTTTAATTTAGGCATGAGATATAATCAAATCTTATTTTAAACTAGAAAGATAAATCATATTTATTCTTTCAAGATTATCCTAACAACTTTAGGAGATCCTATCCTAATTATTAGCCAATCAAATAATTTTAAAATCAATTATATCCTAATCTAATTATGGGATAATCATATTATTTAAATCAATTATCATCCTTTTGAATATGCTCAGAATATCCTAACAAAACTTATCCAATATTAACCACTCAATTATGGATAATTACCAAAATTAACAAACTAAAGCCGGATAATATCAAATATAACAACTTTTGAATATTTAATTTTATCCTAAAACAAAAGATTTTATCTTAAATCAAAAGATTATATTTCAAAAAATTATTTTTTCCCAAAATATATCATATTTATCTTGAAATATTTTCAAATAAAATAAATAAAAAATTTATTTTTGAAAATCGAGCCACCACGGCCGGCCACCGTGGCTGGCTAGCAAAAGCTAGCCACGGTGGCTGCCTGCCTATTTTAGCAGCCACTGTCACAAGTGTAACATCTACTGCTGGGCTATAGGCCACCGTGAATGGTCAACCTTGCCTAGCCACGGTGGCTGGCTGCTTTGCAGCAGCCACTACCGCGAAAAAGCAACAACATCAGCTCTATTGCAACCGTGGCAAGTTGGCAGCAGCTGTGCAACTCTTGCACGTTGCCGTCACAGCCACCCGGACCTTCGCCCTCCCCTTCCCCTCCCTCTGGACTAACCACCAGGTGCGCAGCCACCGTGGCTGCGCCACCCAGCCGCGACTGCCGGCCTTAAATTTTTTTTTTGGTTTTTAATTTAATTAAATAACATTTATCAAAATTAAATTAAATCAGTCCATAAAATTAAAATTAAATCCCCATTCACCTTTAAAATTAGGGTTTATCATAAAATTAATCCCAATTTAATTCTAACTCTTAAAATTAAATCAATGATTATACACAAAACATTTTTATGCATAAATCAATAAGATTAAAATTATGATACAAATTTTAATTAAATCAAAATCAAGAACAAAAATCATATTTTAAGGCTATGAATTTTTGAAAATCCGAAAATTAGGGTTAGGGTATTCGAATTTTCGAATGTTCTAGGGCTTAAATCGGTCCTCTTCATGGCTATTTTGAGCATAACTAAATCATATTCATTCAATTCCTAAAGTTTAATCACATTAAAAATAATAATTGAACCATAATTAAATTAATTTCTCCCTCTTAATTGATTATAAAAGTAAGAATAAAGACTTCAAATAATCGTATTAATTAGTATCATCAGGCGTGTTCATGCAAGAGGCTAACTGATACCACTGTAGGAGTTTATAGGCACTATAAAGCGGAACATCATGAATCATATTCATAAAGCACCTAATCCCAAGATCGCATGCATAACATACAAGACATATAATCATACCTTTGAATTGTGATCTCCACGAAGCTAATTGACTGACAAATTAGGGAGTGAATAGAGCCCCAAGCGTTCCTCCTCTACTTATGTAATCCCTCGAGTTTTTAAATATTTTACTCCCTCCGTTTTTAAATACTTGCTCCACTTTTCTTTTCCGACCGTTTTTAAATACTTGCTCCATTTCCTTATTTGGAAAGTTTTTACAATATTAAATTAATTTCTCTCACCTAGTAGACCCAACATACATTCTCTCTTCTCCAATTCTCTCCACTATTTTATTACTTTCTCCAATTTCTCCTAAAACTCCGCGCATGGAGAAATGGAGCAAGTATTTAAAAACGGAGGGAGTATAAATGAAATTTATTTTATTTATAATATTTATTTGTATTTTTCCGTAGTTTAATTTTCAAAGTTTCAAATTATTAATTTGGGTAAAAAAAAAATATTTTAGCACAAATTATTTTATGAACCTATATCCTACAATCCATGATCATAAAAACAAAGCCTAACCCATTTGTTTATTTAATTGACCCATTATTTTCACCATGCCTGATTCTACCCTACAATTCTCTCCAATAAATACCCCATGAATCCCAAAAAAAATTCCACACAAAAAGGTTAGTCTTATTTTCTTTCTCCTTTGTTTTATTAATTTGTGTAATTATAATTATTGATTTATGGGTGTAGGGAATATTTCAAGCATTACCCCAAACTTGAACTCCACTGTGATCATACACTTAAGCATGGTGACGTCCAAAGGGAAAGAAGCTAGAGCAAAAGAGTCGCCAACAAGTTTTAGGAACTTGTAAACTGTTCACAGGGTGAAGGTTACACCCCTTAACGATCTAGGAGATCGTTAACTCCTATAGGTCTGGAACCAAGACTGGAAGTTCAGGGATGAAGGTACAAATACAACCTAAAAGAGATTGAACCTGCCCTAATAATAGGCCTCTACTTTATTCTTCTCGTATTCATGTGCGCTTTCTGACTAACATGCAATCAATAGGTTTACCCTAAACTTGTTTAATCTATGTTGGTTGAATATTAATGCACAAATAAAACTATTATTAGCGATCACTTGAATTATAATCAAATTAACCCCAACAAGATTATTAATTATCTTATTAAGTGTGATTACAAGTACCAATTCCCTTTAAACATGCATAAAAGGCGTGATCAAGCAATAACAATAAATAATCAAGCAACATAAGTACTAATCATAATAATTAAAATAATCAAAATAATAACTATAATCATGTTAAAAATAAAGCATAATAGCAAGATCCTACGCATGATACTAAAAAGATTAATACCAAACCCTAGTATGTCACTAAACATCAAAGATCAAATATTTAGCCCTAACATGATACTAACATGAATATTAGGAAAGACAATAAAAGGCATCATAGAAATCATAATTGACATTATATTCTTTACCCTAAACATGATACTAGGAACTTATTGTTGTCACTCTAAACATCAAATTAAGGAAAAGCATCCTAACATGATACTAGGAATCAAAAATAACAACCTAGACCTGATTTCTATATCAAAATATCAATAAAACAATCAAGACACTTATTTGGATGCCTCGTACCTCTTTCTAACAACAAAATACACACGTTAGTAACTTCAAGGAAAATATAAAACAAAGAATTAAATTAAATAAAGATTAAGAAAGTTTAGACTAGATTTGGGACCAAACCCTCAGAAGTCAAACCTTTCACGTCTAGGGCGAAGACAACTTCGAACTTGGATAAGTGTGTCTAGATCTTATGAATGCGGAATTTTGTTTGAAAAAAGGCTATTTTAGAAAGAGAGAGAGAGAGAAAGAGAGATAGTATCAAGAAATTCTTGATGAGAGTTGATGATTGAAAACGGAGGTTTTAGGAGGCTATTTATAAAGAAAATCACCCGGATATGATAAAAAAGAATCAGAGTTTTGAAAAGAATAAAACACGACACTGTCGCCAAACACGCCCCTGTCGCCAGGCGCCAGACGTGTCGCCAGGCGACAGACTGTAGTTGCGGCGCTGCAATCAGTTTTTCCACGAATTTTCTTATTTGATAAAATTTAAACGTACGAGGGGGTAAAACTGTAATTTCCTTAAAAACACTTCCTTTATTCTAAACAAAACTCTTAAAAGTTAATTTATCAATGCTAATCAAATTAGGATTCAAAAAAACCTTCTAGAAGACTATAATCAATCCAAATCGCATTAAGAATGATAAGTCATAATGGGCCCTCCTCTAGATCATTGGGCCGCATATAAAAATCAAACCGGACCCAATTTAGTAATTTGCCCATAACTTCCTTAGGGATGGCAACGGGTCGGATCTGGACCGGGTCCAGGTGGACCCGGATCCAGATCCGTTTTTTAAACATGGATCCAGATCCGCCCCGGATCCGTCGGGTCTGGAAAATGAAGACCCAGATCCAGATCCGACGGGTCCATCGGATCCGGGTCCAAAACGGGTCCAAAACGGGTCCAAAATAGATTCTATACGTTTTGGCCTAAATTGTTCCTTTACTTTTAATTTTTAATGAAATAAATTTATTATAGCTTTAGTATATAATTATATATGCAGGCAAGGCTTATTGTTGAGTTCTTTTCGATTAGGCTAGTTGAATCGACAAAGACATTGAATCTGTTAAAATTTTTGTGGGACTTCTTGTCTAATTGTTTGGACCAATAAGTAAACAACAACACAAAGTTAAAAAAAATAAAAGCAAATTAAATCAAAAACACAAAATTGCAGCATACATACATACATATAATTATGCTAGAATTTCTTCAAATTTGTATAGAAAAATCAAAAACAAAAAATGAATTACTTGGTATAATTTATATCAAGATAACATAGAAGAAAGGGAAGGGACTTAATAAATGGAGGTTGGCAAGCGCTTGGAGAAGCTCCTTGGTGCTTAGTAATGGAGGTTCGATCGCTGAATTGATGGAGTTTCGCTCGCCGTAGTCGGCGACGTGAACAAGAGTAGTAGAAACATCAAAAACAAAAATGAACTACTACTACTGATTTTTGACATGGAGAAGATCCTCGGTGAGTCCGTGTCGTTTTGTTCGCCGCCGATTTGACAGGGAGTACGGGGTGGAGAGTAGTGGGGATTGGAGAATGGAAACTAGAGAGAGAAAGTTAGGGTTTGTAAATTGTATCTTTGGTTTCTAATATGAGTTGGGCCGAAAGTTATGACCATTAGAATTTTTTTAAAATTTTTGAAACGGATCCGGGTCTAGGAGATAGACCCGGACCCAGATCCGTTTTTTTCAACAGGATCCAGATCCGACCCGGATCCGTCGGGTCCAAAATTTGAGGACCCATATCCGTGAAAAACGGATCTGGATCCACGGATCCGGGTCGGGTCCAGATCCACTGCCATCCCTAAACTTCCTCATTATTCATTGGAATTGGGCTTATAATATATCGTTGGAAAGATTTTTTTGAACCCGATCCAACTACACTATTATTGGACCCATGCCATGGACCAAAATAAACTGGATTGGCTATTTTCATAAAACAGGTTTTCAAAAACAGAGAGAAAGAAAAGAATAAAAAAACTTACCTTAACACTAGACTTTCCACACTTTCACTTCATTCGATTATGATTCGACGTGAAAGGTATTCATCACTGGGTTTGGTTTTGGGGAGACACAAATGGGTGTCTACAATGGGTTTTGATTTTATTGTTTGAAATTAATTTAATTAGTATCAAATTGTATTTTGATGATTAAAATTTATAATTTCATATTTTATAAATGCCATAATTTTCAGATTTTGTAAATTTTATAACCTAGGGTTTTTTATTATTGAAAAGCATAATTTTAGGGTTTTTATGAACAATTGATTTAGGGCTTTTATAGTAATGATGTTTTGAAATATTGGTGATTATAACTAATGATTAGTTTAACTTAATTCCAAATTATTTTGAACACGTAAATTTGTGCTTTAATTTTTAGATTTCTGTTCGTTAATATTAATCCCGTTTTAATCACGATCAGGTTCTGAACTCATCCGATTTTGATAAAAAGGGTAGTGTTTTCCATGTGGAAACAGCGTTTTATGAAAGAATCAATACATTTGGTAGTGTGTACCACCCTCTCGTGGCCAAATTCAGCCTCTAAATATGATTTTCGGGCAGTTTTTGATTTTATTGAAGTTTTTTTATACTTAAATTTTATCCTTGAGTTTGATTAATAAAATTAATTATGTTTAAAGTTAATTAAGCATAAATATATGTTTTTATTGAAGTTTTAAGAGGTTTTTCATCATACTATATTGTTGGAAATTACTCAGGTTAGTAATATTAATTGTTGGTTGTTTTTTATGAAGTGATTACTTCCTAGGAGATTTTTAATTAAGTTTTAAAGTGATGTATTGATAAATTTTTTAAGGGTTTTAAATTAATCTAAAGTGCTGGAAATAGTTTTTAAGTACTACTTTTGATGTTTTATAAAGAGGGTTTAATCACCCATTAAAAAGGGAGATTATGGGGGGTTTTAAAATAATTTTAAGATTTTTATTAAACTTTAAACTTGCTGTAATTTCATGTATAAGAATGTATTTTAATGTTTTTATGAAGAAAATTTATATAACTGTATATAAGCCTTTAATTTTAACTAAAGGGAAGGTTTTAAGGTGTTATTTTATTTGGATTTTGAAGGTTATAAAGTAAGTTAGTATTGCTATAAATTTGAGTGATTGGGTATTGATTGAGATGTTATTGTTTGGTTTAGGAGAGGACTTTATTGAAGGTGATTTCTAGTTAGTAAAGTGGCATACCAATTCGTTTACTCAAAGGTACGTATGAGTTACAAAACCTTGCTTTTAGGTGCATGTTTAAGGACGGATCGAGAACTTAGTATCATGTATAGGGATGACTGGGCTAAATTGTTTGGTTATACATTTTGATTTTCGTATGATGTGCACTATTCTATATTGCAAGTATTGTTTATGCTCTAATTATGCAAGGTGCACTTAGAGACAAAGGTATATGATTTGGTGAAATGATTCATTTATTACTCGTTCATGATCATGGAGATAGAATGAGTAAAGGAAGATTTTAAGTCTTATGAGACGAAGTTAAGGTTTTAGGGTGCCTTATGCACTCAAGGTGTTTATACACCGTGGTAGTTAAAGAAATAATAACAAATGTTGCCTGTCACAAATAAATCAAGAATTGAAATTGGAAACTTGCTTTTCTTAATCGATTGTTATTGGATTTGGATGTATTGTTGCATATGAGTCATCACCAAGTCTAAACTTGTAAATCACGTAAAGTCTAAGATGGATGAGCAATAAAACTCTAGATTTGTGCACATCTGGAGTAATGACAATCAGGGGTTGGGGTACATGGGGTATTAGCCGTGCACTTTTCTCGAGGCCATCTGATCTACGAGTCTCTTATTTCAAATACTTTTCAAAACCAGGAGTTAAATGAGACATCATACTAGCTACGGTCACGGAGTCACGCCCGTGATCGTTGGATGTTAATTGATGTTTCCGAAAGGAGGCATGGTGTAGGGAATAATTTCAAGCCTTTAAAATCCCACTAGCTTGAACCCCACTGTGATCATACACTAAAGTACGGTGGCGTCCAAAAGGGAAGAAGATAGAGCAAAAGAGTCGCCAACAAGATTTTTTAGGAACTTGTAAACCGTTCACGAGGTGAAGGTTACACCCCTTAACGATCCAAGAGATCGTCAACTCCATAAGGTCATGAACCAAATAAGGGTTCGGGGATGAAGGTACAAATCCAACCTAAAAGAGATTGAACCTGCCCTAATAATAGGCCTCTACTTTATTCTGCTCGTATTCATGTGCGCTTTCTGATTAACATACAATCAATAGGATTAACCCTAAACCTGTTTATCTATGTTGGTTGAATTTAAATGCACAAATAAACTATTATTGGCGATCACTTGAATTATAATCAATGTTCACCTAACAAGATTATTAATTATCTTATTAAACGTGATTACAAATACCAAATTCCCTTTAAACATGCAATAAAGGTGATCAAGCAATAACAATAAAAATAATGTCAAGCAACATAATAAATAATAATCATGAATAATAATAATAATCATCAATAATAATCATAATCATGTTAAAGCATAGCAAGATCCTAGGAATGATACTAACAAGATTAATAACAAACCCTAGCATGTCACTAAGCAATAAAAATCAAATCTTTATCCCTAACATGATACTAACATGAATAAATATTAGAAAGAATATAGGAAGCATCGTACTTTTAATCATACTTAATATTAAAGTTACCCTAGACATGATACTAGGAATCATAATAACAATCTAAGCATGATATCTACATCATAAAATCAATTTAAACCATTAAAGTACTCACTTGGATGCCTCGTACCTCTTTCTAATAACAAAATACACGCGTTAGTAACTTCAAGGAAAATAATAATCAAAACAATTAAATTAAATAATTGAAAGAGAGATTTGGGACCAAACCCTCAGAAATCAAAACCTTTCACGTCTAGGGCGAAGGCAACTTCGAATATGGCTAGGCGTATCAAGATCTTGTGAATGCGGAATTTTGTATGAAAAAGTAAAAGTTTAGAAAAGAAAAGAATGCTAAAGAATGAATGAAAGCTTGATGAATGAAGAGAATTGGTGAATGCTAATTAAAACTAATTGTTGATGAGAATTCGTGAATAAAGAGAGTTGATCCTTGAAAACGGAGTTTTTGATACGATATTTATAGAGAAAATCATTCAAAAAAGATAATTTAACAAAACAGAGTCAGAAGATCGAAAATCAACCTTGGTTCCAGGCGCCAAGGCCTGGGGTTGGACGCCAAACTGTTTTTCAACGCGTTTTCGAAAATCTGATAAATTTCCTGTACTGGAAGATAAAATAATATAATTCCAATCGAAAATGCTATTTGATCTTGATTAAAACTCTGAAGAGTCCTAATTGAATTAGAAATGATGAGAACCTTCTAGAATGTTCTAGAAGACTAAAACCATTCATAATTGCATTAGGAATGATAAATTATATTAGGCCCTCCCCTAGATCATTAGGCCGTACATAAAGCTCAAACCGGGCCAAGTTTAGTAAATTGGCCATAATTTCCTCAATATTCATCGGAATTGGGCTTATAATATATCGTTGGAAAGGTCTTTGAAATCCCCATCCAACTACACCACTATTGGACCCATATCATGGACCAACCAAACTGGATTGGCTGTTTTTTTAAAATAAAGTTTTCAAAAACAGGGAGAAGAGAAAAAGAAATAAAACTTTCCGCAACACTAGACCTTTCCACACTTTCGTTTCATTCAATTATGATTCGACGTGAAAGGCACTCATCACCGGGTTTGGTTTTGGGGAGACACAAATGGGTGTCTACACATGGGGTTTTCTTTTATTGATGTTCCAAATGGAGAATGGGATGGACAACCTTTTTATTTCTTAATCCAATGAATAAAATGAAATGATTTACCTATTATTAATTAGTGGAGTCTTAGTAATGTAAACAGTTGAGTCAAGTGTTTGAGTTTATAATTAAATTGTATTCGATGATTGATTGTTAGTAGTATGCTAGGAATTTTTTATTATTTTTCTTAGCTTGTATGTACTCAGCTTTGCTTATTGCGTGCTTTGTGTGTCTTTCTGTGGTCATGGCCTTCGCCTTTCAATGACCCTGTAATGATCCAATCTTTACACTTGTAATATTGGGGAGCAGACTCATCACATGTGTTTACATAGCTTGGTCTTGCATCAAGGTGGTGGGATTTTTAGTGGAGAGTTGGTTATTGGTCGCAGTTTATTTCTTTTCATAAGTTTGAATTTATTTAAACTCTGGTTTTATTTATTTACTACTTTTGTGGGGTTTTGAATAAGGGACTTAATGGTTCCAAGTTGTATGATTTAATTTGGTTTTGGTTATTGGTTTTGAAACTTATTTATAACTGAGTTAGTTTTTCCGCTGCTATTTTCTGATAAAGCCTTAACGTTTGAACATGTGGCGGTAGCACGCCAGTAATTCTCTTAAATATTGTTCAGGGTCCTCACAGATTTAAAGAGAGAATTATGGGGTGTTACAACTTAGTCCACGAACTTCAAACGAGCCGTCCACTAGTACAAGCTAGATTGGTCGAGTGAAACCGCGATCACCACCTTTAACGAACTAACCGACCACCATGAAACACCACCACGACGAACCACTACAACCGGCGCCGAGGGGGGAGGGGAGAGCCGTGAGAGAGAGAGAGAGAGGAGCTTGACAGAAGCTGGTTTCGTGTTTGCTAATTAGGGTTTCTGCTTATCCGTTAAATTGTTCTGTGGAATAACCTAGGAACCTAGTCTACTTATAATCATATTATAATTAGACTAGGTTGAGAAGCCCTCAACTTATCAGTTAAACTGTTATGTGGAATAACCTAGGCACCTAGTCTACTTATAAGCATATTATAATTAGACTAGGTTAAGAAGCCGAAACCTCTCTAAACCCTCTACATGGCCGGCCATACTAGGGGATTTGTGTGACCTTATAGGATCCGTCCAAGTGGTCTTTGGCCTATTTTACTATCCCAATGATCGTTGGCACCTCTAGCTATGATATAACAACGACCCAAATGTACAAACTTAATTATCTCCATAATTTGATCCATTTATATATCTAGTAATTGCACATGACGAAGACATAAATCCTTCAGGATATAGCTTTGGATCCAATCTCTCAAATGGTTGGACCCAGGAGAGTTAGAGAAAATTGCCAGAGATCCATTCTCCCAGACTTCCTTTGCTAGATTACATATTCTAAATAGGTGTTGACTATTTTCCATTTCCACCCCACAAAAGTCACATGTCTCATTGAATGTACCCCTCTTCTAGCTAAATTGACTTTAACTGCAATACCGTCATGAAACGACCTCCATAAGAAAAGTTTCCATTTTAGTTGGATATTCATTCTCCAAACCAACTACACAAATTCATGATCCCTTGTAGAGAAGGAGGATCTCTCTAACCCCAATTCCTATGAAAGATAGTAGTACCCTACTTTAACCGTATATCTCCTTGACGGGTGGTATTTCCATTATAGAAAATCATCCTCCCTAGAGTAAGGTAATTCCATTGACAAGATTGGATTTGCACTATTCCAATCAAAAAATTCCCTTACCTTTCCCGCGTTCCAAGTGGAAGTTTCTTCATCAATAAAGGCCTTCACTTTCCACCTCAAGGATAATCCACTAGTAGAAAATATCAAAAAGGCACCCCCTAATTGGCACCGGTTCAGTCCAAACCGGTGCCAAAAATGGCTTACAAAATTGGTGGGAAGCCGAACCAGAATAAAAGGCACCGGTTCACTTCAAACCGATGCCAAAAACATAAAGACCACCGGTTTGAACCGGTGCCTTTGTGAACCGAACCTTTTAATTATTAAAAAAAAACCGCCCTTACTCTCTCCCTTTAATTAAAACCCTAAAACCTTTCTCCTTCTCTCTCCTCTCAGTCCCCCTCCTTCACTCTCTCCTCTGCTCTCCCTTCTCTCTCCTCTAGCTCTCCTTCTCGATCTCTCCTTCCCAATCACTTCTCTTTCTCTACAACAACAACAACAACACCGCAACAACAACAACAACAACACCACCGCAAAGCCGCCACCACAAAGTTCGATGTTCTAATTCGATTTTCTGGGTTTTTGTTGTAATCGATTTTCTGGGTTTTTGTTTTAATCGATTTTCTGGGTTTTTGTTTTAATTGATTTTTTAATCGATTTTTTTTTAATTTTAATCGATTTAAATTTTTTTTTCTGGATTATTGTTTTGATCGAATTTTTAATCGATTTGAATATTAATCAAATTTTTAATCGATTTTTTTTTATTTTAATCAAATTTTTAATCAATTTCGATTTTGATTTTTTTTTTCAGATTTTAATCGAATTTTTTTTCGATTTCATTTTTTTTGTTTTCTGGGTTTTTTTCGATTAAAATCCAAATAGTAAGAGTTTTTTTCGATTTAAATTTTTTTACGTTTCTGGGTTTTTGTTTTCAGATTGATGAATTTTTGTTTTTTGGGTTTTTTTCGATTAAAATCAAATATTAAGGGTTTTTTTCGATTTCAATTTTTTTTTTTTGTTTTCTGGGTTTTTGTTTTTAGATTTTGAATTTTTTTTTTTCGATTTCAAGTTTTTTTTCTGGGTTTTTTCTATTTTAATTTTTTCTGGGTTTGAATTTTTTTTCAATTTTTGGGATTAAATTCTGGGTTTTTTTTTCGAAGCTTAATTATATTAATGGTTTTTTTTTAATTGGTGCAGGTATGTTATTTAGATCTGAAATAAGCAAGATCCAAGAATGAATGGTGTTTTTGTTTTTTTTTAATATTTATATTGTAATTTTTTATAAATTTATATTGTATTTTTTTTTGTATTTATATGTTGTAATCGAAGTATTTATATGTTGTAATTTTTTTTTGATTATGTATTACAAATTTTCGATGATATTGATGTTGTTTTAATCAATATTCGCTTTATGTTATGTTTTGATGTTGTTATGTATTTTAGTCTATTTAATTTTTATATATATATATATATATATATATATATATATATATATATATATATATATATATATATATATATATATATACATATATTTTGGCACTTTTGGCATCGGTTAACCGGTGCCAAAAACAACAAAATAATTTTTTTTGGCCATTTTTGGCACCGGTTAACCGGTGCCATTTCCGAGTTTTGGCACCGGTTTGAACCGGTGCCTTTTTAAACCACTTATTGGCACCCCCCACATTGACACCGGTTCAAACCGGTGCCTTAGGCTGGGTTTGAACCGGCGCCAATTTCATTTTTTCACGTAGTGATCCCAAAGTTTGATTTGAATTAGCAACTAGGACTTCACCTTGGACCCAAGGCATACTAATAGCCTTTATATTCCTCCTGTTATCTACTTTCCATGCAAATCCTTCCTTGAAAGTCTGGACGACTTTCTACAGGCTTGTCCTCCCCATTGATGGGTTCCCCGTCCTCATATAGAATCTAGCCATATTGCATATACCACATGGTTGCAACCTATTGTGCACCCTTGAAATCAGGAGCTGATGGTTGAGGTGCATCCTTATTGCCTATTTAAAAAGAAGGGCATCATTAAGAGCTGAAGACCCTCGAATTCCAAGGCCACCCATACTCTTGGGGGGTTTAAATAATAGCCCTACTTACCGAGCGCATACCTTTATTCCCGTTGTTTAGACCACCAGAACCAAGTAACAAGTGAATCAATTTTGTTGGCAATACTTTGAGGTAGTTTAATACACTTCATGACATGTGCCGAGATGCTTACCAACACTGTGTTGATAAGAGTTAGTTTTGCCGCTTGAGAGGGGCGCAGAGATGCCTAGGAAACAATTTTCCCGGATACTTTATTGACTAGGTATTGAAAAGCCAACTTTTTCTTCCCCTAAATATCAATTGGAGCTCCCAAGTGTGTTCTCATTTTCTATCATAGAGAGATACCTTTTCATAACTAACCTTGAGTCGTTGTCAAATCCTGGAGAAAATCACAAAGGACTTCTGGAGGTTCAAATGTTAACCTGAAGCTCTACTAAACCTGCGAAGGATGTTAGTAATGCAAAGGCACAAATCCTCATTTACTTTGAAGAAAAGCATTGCGTCGTCTATAAAGAACTAGTGAGAGATAGATGGAGATCTTCCTAAGACTTTCAAACCCTTGAATTGATTAATATCCTCTGCCAATGTCAACATTCTTGATAGGATATCCATACAGAATATAAAGAGATATGGAGAGAGAGCGTCTCCTTGTCTCAAACCACACCGAGGTGTGAAGTGTTCTGTGGTTTTCCTGTTGACAACTGCCTTAAAACTAACTATGGAGATACATTATGAGACCATCCTAATCCAGTGACTGTAAAACCTTTATAAGAAAGAGCCAGTCCACTCTATCATATGCTTTTGACATATCAATCTTAACTACAGTGAAATTCGAACCCTTCCTCGAATTTATGAGATTCATATGTCCGTGACTCAACATAATATTATCCTCCATATATCTACCCAGGATGAAAGCATGGTGATACTCAAAGATAAGGCTCGGAAGAGCTACCTTTAACCTGTTGACAAGACACTTGGAATGCATTTGTAGACCGTGTTGCACAAGCTAATCGGCCTAAATTTGTTGGCCAATTCTGGAACTTTAACCTTTGGAATCAAGACCAGTAATGACTGTTTCATTCCTTGAGCATGTTACCTATTATAAGGAATCGATGGAAAATATCCACCACCAATCCTCCTACCTCCTTCCAGTAAGTCTGAAAGAAGTCAGCCGTGAACCCATCCGGACCCGGGGACTTAGAAATATGCATATTGAACATTGTTTTCCTTATTTCCATATATGTGAAGGGCCAATCAATCCCCATCCTCACCTCCATTGAGAGTTAGGGAATATCTAGTTGTCAAATTAAGAGTTTGATATCCTCCCCATGATTGTCCAAAACCTCTGGATTATAGATACCCTTAATAGAGGCTAGGATTACCTCCTCTATCTCCTTTTACCCTTTCCACCCATGTGTCATTTTCATCTTGTAGCTTTAAAATCTCATTGTGCAACTGTCGTTGCTTCACTTTCTTGTACATCGTTGGGGTAAGGCAATTCCCAGATCTCACCAATTAGCCTTCATACGTTGTTTCTAAAAATCGAAGCAAAGTTGGCTTTCCGGGATAATAAGATTAATCTGCTGGATGTAGTTTTCTCCATCCCGAATTGAATTTATATCAGTAGTCTTACCTTGTCGTTCTTTTGTCAGTTTCCTCCAATTGATCCCCCAAAGCTTCTTATTTTCCAAACACCGAGATTGGAGCTTTGACCTTAACCTTTTGAGTTTCTTTAAGAATTGGAACATATTATATGTGAACCTTGAAATGCCTCTTTCCACGAATTTTACACAGTTTCCTTAACTTCTGGGAACTTGAGACACTAATTTTCAATTTGATATGGCCTATTTGAAGAAGTCGTTCTAGGCTTGGAGATATAAGTGATTGCAGCATGGTCGGAGCAGATGATAGGCTCATGAGTTAACCTCCCATCTAGAGAATGTTGGAACCATTCTTCTGTAATATATGCACAATTGAGCCTTTCAAGAATAAGGTTTGTGCCTTCCCTTTTGTTACTCCAAGTAAATCTAGGCCCCGAAAAAAGGAACCTCCGTAGCATTACTACTAAATCTCTAATTTAAGAAGGCATCGATTCCTCTAATTAGAGTCAAACCCCCTAGCTTATCACTAGCACTTTCTACTTGGTTGAAATCTCCTATCACTAACATATTATTGAACTCATTCAAGAACCATTGTACTTGTTCCCAAACTATCCTCCTATTTTCTACTGGAGGTTCTCCATAAAGAAACAAAACATAATTAAAGATTCCATTAGATTCATTAATCTTACAAAGGTGAAATTATTTGAAGAGTACAAACATTCTACTACATCATTAGACCAACCTAGGACTAGTAAACCTCCGCTAATTCCATCTGAATCCCACCCTAAAGTGGAAGTAGTGCTTAATACATCTAAGATCGTTGTTGCATTAACAAAATTCATCTTAGTCTTCGAAATAAACATAAACAAAGGTAACTTCAAACGGTAGAGCCACACTAAGTAGGGAACTGCAAGAGAGTGTGGATCATTTAGACCTCTACAGTTCCACGCCACAATATTCATGTTGCATTTGGGGGCTAATCTGGTTCAGCCGCCTTACCCCTCGATGAAATCCTTATTGAATCAAGAATGGACAATTGCAAATCAATCTCTCTAAAAATTGAAGCCATTTCTTCACTTTTTTGCCTCTTATATGAACCAAATGAAGAATAAGATATTTCTTGAGGCCTCTTGTTCCTACCCCTGTGTCAAATATCTTCATCAATCTCGACCCCAAACTCACTAGCCATGTCCGGGTCAGAAATTGCTTTTCAGCAAACTTACTAGTTCCATTTTTATCCTTTACCCAAATGTTGAACCCTCCTTTCTCAGACCACCTATTTAACCTTTTGAGCCTTTTGCGTTCAACCCATTCATAGTCCGTCTCACTATAGCAAACCGAATCCCCATCATAAGAAAGTGGCATGTGCCCAACCGCTTCCCTTATCCTCTTTTTTGTGTTTGTACTATCATCATAATTAAACAGGTCAGTGAAATTCAAAGAGCTAAAGTGCGATACTGGAGTGTTAAGAAGGTCGAACTCCGTTAGCAGCAGATTTGGCAGCCCTCCCAAGTCCGCCAGATATAGCCTTAAAAAAAGGAGTAGTAGGCCTTGCGGCTTGATGGATACTCTGAATTTTTGATCTCCTAACATTACGAATCCCTAAAGAGAGAATAGTGCTTGCCTCTATAATGCACGCATAATCTTCATTAGCCATATACTCCTCCTCCATCCTCATTGTGGCCATAATCGATGAGTATCTATTTCCATTTGCGGCATCCTTGAAGGTGGAGGAGAATCAACAATTCTACCCTGCCCTAGCGCCGCTCCTTAGTAGATGCATATTATTCCTCTCAAACTCGGCTGGAGCAGTGGCCCACTCTGAGATTCCTAAAGTGTGAAAAATAGTACCTAGACCTCCCCTTTGTTGATTTTCTTGCTATGCTGAAGAAGATTCGCCTACTTCATAGGCTGAGCCTGCAAAGAAGTGCCTTGGAGGGGGAGGTACGCTATTAGGCATGCAGAAGTGACACCCCTTTCCGCTATGGGCCTGGTGGGAATAAAACCCATATTCCTTCTTAATATTGCTTCATGATCAATAGCAACATCATAATTATTTTTATGATTGTTATTATGTTGCTTACACATATTGGAAAGAACAAGATCTGGTATCACCAGTTTTTCATCCATGTCAACCAACTCCGAATCCCCATTGGAAAGATTCTCTTCTCCCGTGTGAAACCTTTCATTGTCCTCACTATCATGTGCAGACAGGGATTGCTCATATGAGTGACCGTCCTCAGCCACATAGTCTTCCCTTGGCATTTTCCTATAAAACGGTGGGTCTTCAGGCACATCATGAATCCTCAGATTTACCCCGGTATTCCTAAACTGATATCGGTCTGGCAGCCCCCGGATATAGTTAGAGTAGTAGGGATATTCTGTCGGGTCGTATAATACCCTCACTCTATCAGCCTCTACTTCATCGAGTCGACGTCTCACTCTTCTCCTGGCCACCATGGCATGGAGAGTGCATCGAGACGTTGCATGCCATACATTCCCACATGATATGAAAAACCTATACACTCCTTCGTACCTCAAGTATATCCAGATTACTCGATTACCTTCCAATAGAATGAAACACCCTGGGATTAAGTGTATAGAGAGAGATCCACAAGCATTCAAGCTCTTAATTCTACTTGTGGTGGTAAGTTGTTTCCTTCATGGTCGAGTTCTTCGATATACCCCACATGGCGAAGAATTTATCTAGCCCAACCTGAAGTAAGGTAGGCCAGTGGAAGGCCATAGATCCTTACCTATATTCTTATAAGAGTGAACGAAGTTCATCTAGTGGGGCACAAAATCCCTTTGGTATCTTCTAAAGTTGATAATTTTGCCGTCAATAGAGTAGTGTTGGCAAGAATTAGGTTTTCTCGATCCCTCCCATTGCTACATTCGAATAAATAATAAGGACCAGATCTGTGGACCCTTATTTCCCCACTCATGATCCATCTTAAGTTAATAATATATTGTACGAATGCCTCAGATGGAGGGTGGGGACCAATAAAAATTGCTATAACACAAGCATTAAAGTTTATGTTGTTGTTATCCAAATCGAAGTCTGGTGGAGGGGGTATAAGGGGTCCCCCTCTCATATCCATATTTTGTTGCTCGTTATGAGCATTTGTAGAGTTCGTTGTTGTTGTTCATAATCACGACAGGAAGAATAAAGAGAGACGGGAGTTAAATAAGGGAATGAGAATATAAGAATTTGTTAGATTAAGAAGAGAAGAGGAGAAAAAGACAGAAAATTTAATAAGGGAAAATGAGAAGAAGATAGAAGAAAGGAATGTGAGAAGTTGTGTTTAAGATTTAAAAATTCTACCACATTTATAGCTGTAGGGAATATTTCAATCATTACCCCAAACTTGAACCCCATTGTGATCATACACTAAAGTACGGTGGCGTCCAAAGGGAAAGAAGATAGAGCAAAAGAGTCGCCAACAAGTTTTAGGAACTTGTAAACCGTTCACAGGGTGAAGGTTACACCCCTTAACGATCCAAGAGATCGTTAACTCCAATAGGTCTAGAACCATGACTGGTAGTTCGGGGATGAAGGTACAAATCCAACCTAAAAGAGATTGAACCTGCCCTAATGATAGGACTCTACTTTATTCTGATCGTATTCATGTGCGCTTTCTGACTAACATGCAATCAATAGGTTTACCCCTAAACCTGTTTAATCTATGTTGGTTGAATATTAATGCACAAATAAACTATTATTGGCGATCACTTGAATTATAATCAAATTAACCCTAACAAGATTATTAATTATCTTATTAAGCGTGATCACAAGTACAAATTCCCTTTAAACATGCATAAAAGGTGTGATCAAGCAATAACAATAAACATAGCATCAAGCAACAATCATCATAATAATAAGTATAATAATAATAATCATAATTATCATAATTAAAATAATCATGTTAACAATAAAGCATAATATTAATAGCAAGATCCTAGGCATGATACTAACAAGATTAATAACAAACCCTAGCATGTCACTAAGCATCAAAATCAAAGCTTTAACCCTAACATGATACTAACATGAATATTAGGAAAGAAAATAGGAAGAATCGCAGGAATCATAATTGACATTATATTCTTTACCCTAAACATGATACTAGGAACTTATTGTTGTCACCCTAAACGTCATACTAGAAAGATCAAAACACCCTAACATGATACTAGGAATCATAATAACAACCTAGACATGATTCTTATATCATAATATCAATAAATCAATTAAAGCACTTACTTGGATGCTTTGTATCTCTTTCTAATAACAAAATACACGCGTTAGTAACTTCAAGGGAAATAAAAAAACAAACAATTAAATTAAATAATTGAAAGAGAGATTTGGGACCAAACCCTCAGAAATTAAACCTTTCACGTCTAGGGCGAAGGCAACTTCGAACTTGGCTAGGTGTGTATAGTGCTAATGTATAAGGAATTGTGTTTGTAAAAGGGTTGGTTTAGAAAGAGGGAGAGAATCAAGAAATTCTTGATGAGAGTTGGTGAAAGAGAGAATTAGAGAATTGATGATTGTAGATGATTGAAATTGGAGTTTTTAGGAGGCTATTTATAGAGAAAATCCGCCAAAAAGATAGAAAATCAAACCAGAGTTCTGATGCGAAAAAACGAAGTTAGCGCCAGACTCTTACATTAGCGCCAGACGCTAATCCTAGCGCCAGGCGCCAAGCTTAGCGCCAGACGCTAATGCTAGCGTTTGACGCTAATTAAATTTTTGATGTGTTTTCTAAAGTCAGATAGAATTTAACCGTACAGGAGGATAAAATCGTATTTTCCTCAAAAACATTCTTTTATTCTGATTAAAACTCTAAAAAGTCAACAAAAGTAAATTTAGCAATGCTAATTGAATTAGGAATAAAAAGAACCTTCTAGAAGAATCTAGAAGACTAAAACCATTCCTAATTGCATTAGGAATGATAAATCCATATTAGGCCCTCCTCTAGATCATTGGGCCGCATATAAGGTTCAAACCGGGCCCAGTTTAGTAATTTGGCCATAACTTCCTCATTATTAATCGGAATTGGGCTTATAATATATCGTTGGAAAGCTCTTTTCAAGCCCTATCCAATTATACTATTAACGGACCTGTAGACACCCATTATAGAAAAAAATTGGAAAGAGCTTGAAAAGAGTTTTACAACGATATATTATAAGCCCAATTCCGATGAATATTGAGGAAGTTATGGCCAAATTACTGAACTGGGCCTGGTTTGAGCCTTATATGCGGACCAATGATCTAGAGGAGGGCCTAATATGGATTTATCATTCTTAATGCAATTAGGAATTGTTTTAGTCTTCTAGATTCTTCTAGAAGGTTCTTTTCATTCCTAATTCAATTAGCATTGATAAATTGACTTTTGTTGACTTTTTAGAGTTTTAATCAGAATAAAAGAACGTTTTTGAGGAAAATACGATTTTATCCTCCTGTACGGCAATTTCTATCTGATTTTAAGAAAACGCGTCAATAATTAAGTTAGCTCCAAACGCTAGCATTAGAGCCCGACGCTACGCTTGGCGCCTGGCGCTAGCATTAGCGCCTGGCGCTAATGTCCGCGTCTGGCGCTAACCCTTGTTTTACGCGTCAGAACTCTGTTTTGATTTTTTATCTTTTTGGTTGATTTTCTCTATAAAGTCTTCTAAAAACCCCGTTTTCATTCACCAACTCTCATCAAGATTCTCTTGATTACTCTCTCTCTCTCTTTTCTAAACTAGCCTTTTCACAAATACAAAAATTCCGCATTCGCAAGACTTAGATACACCTAGCCATATTCGAATTTGCCTTCGCCCTAGACGTGAAAGGTTTTAATTTCTAAGGGTTTGGTCCCAAATCTCTCTTTCAATTATTTAATTTAATTGTTTGTTTATTATTTTCCTTGAAGTTACTAACGTGTGTATTTTGTTATTAGAAAGAGGTACAAGGCATCCAAGTAAGTACTTTAGTGATTTTTATTGATATTATGATATAGAAATCATGCTTAGATTGTTATTTTGATTCCTAGTATCATGTCTAGGGTTAATTTAATATCAAGTATGATTAAAAGTATGATGCCTTTTATGTTCTTCCTAATATTTATGATTGTTAGTATCATGTTAGGGTTAAAGCTTTGATCTTTATTATTTAGTGATATGCTAGGATTTGTTATTAATCTTGTTAGTATCATGCCTAGGATCTTGCTATTATTATGCTTTAACGTGATCATGATTATTTTAATAATTGTTATAATTATTTTTATGATTGTTATTATGTTGCTTACACATATTTATTGTTATTGCTTGATCACGCCTTTTATACATGTTTAAAGGGAATTGGTACTTGTAATCACGCTTAATAAGATAATTAATAATCTTGTTTAGGGTTGATTATGATTATAATTCAAGTGATCGCTAGTAATAGATTTATTTGTGCATTAATATTCAACCAACATAGATAAACAGGTTTAGGGTAAACATATTGATTGCATGTTAGTCAGAAAGCGCACATGAATACGATCAGAATTAAGTAGAGGCCTATTATTAGGGCAGGTTCAATCTCTTTTAGGTTGGATTTGTACCTTCATCCCCGAACCCTATTTGGTTCAAGACCTTATGAAGTTGACGATCTCTTGGATCGTTAAGGGGTGTAACCTTCACCTCGTGAACGGTTTACAAGTTCCTAAAAAACTTGTTGGCGACTCTTTTGCTCTATCTACTTTCCCTTTGGACGCCACCGTACTTTAGTGTATGATCACAGTGGGGTTCAAGCTAGGGATTGACGCTTGAAATATTCCCTACAGTTTTTGGCGACTCCACTGGGGAGGATTTCTATTTTAATTCCTGAAATTTATTTTGGCAATGATTTAGAATGAGTGGATGAGACTCGAAACGTTCTAAGTATTTCATGTGCGTAATTTTGATTAACATTATTGTCATATGCATAAAAAAGATCTCATTGGAAAGACCATCCGTAATGAGTTAAAACATAGGATTTTACACGTAGGAAATTTGAGGAATATCTTTCACAACTAGGACCGAAATAACACTCCGCGAAATTGGAAAATTTTATCGAGCACAGAAAGCTGCTGAGGCATGTAGGAATTAGCGTCAGTGAACAAAGATTAGCACCAGAATTTTGACTGTAGCGCCAGACGACAGCTCTGTCGCTAGGCGCTACATCCAAAATCGGCGCCAATCTCTGTTTGCTGGTGCCAAATTCTTCCAATACCGAGCCAGAAATATGCGTTCTAATTTCGACCAGTTTTTAGCATTGTTCGCTCGATCCTACTTCCTGATTGAGTTTTTCTCACTTTTTTGAAACCCATATGTGTTCTACATATGGACATAACCCCCTGGGAATTCATGCTCCATCTACCTGATTGAACGCTCTGAGCAACAAAGGGTACATCCGAGAATGTTGAATTCACCAAACCATGGAAGCGAGTTTTTTCTAAACTCGCAGTGTCCCATCCATTCGCGCCTACCCTTCACGATTAGGCTTCCGCGCGGTGCATCCGGACAATTAACCATGGACCCTCTATTGACTAACCCATATCCCGAGCTTTAGAGAACTAGAGCAATGGTTATGTTGCAAACTCATTGCATCATATCGTGCCTACTTGACTAATTGTGCATTATTTGTTGTGCATATACTACGTGTTTTTCCTAACTGTTTGTTTGACTTCTGCTAAGATTAAATAAATTAATGAGTAAAAAGAACTTTGCCTAATTAATTAATTAATTAATTAATTTGAGTAAATAAAGTCTAATATTTTAATGAGAATTGACCTAGTACGACTTTAGGCATACCCTTGTTGATTAATATAACCTAAAACAGTTTCAGATTGAAGCTCTAGCAATGGCGCCAAAGTTTGAACTGTAGCGCCACTCTGTGGATTGTGGCGCCTGGCGACAGCTCTGTCGTCTGGCGCTACACTGCAAAGAGAGACGTCAGTCCTGTCGTTTTGACGACAGTTTGGATTATTGATCGAGTCATCACTTTGTGTCTAATTAACCAGTTTGCTAATTAATTCGGTTAAATTTTACTGTTAATAACACCTTGTTAAGTCATTAATTGAGTCTAGGCACCAAGTCCCATGGTCTTACACAAAATTCCAAACATGTCACTTACACTCAACGCACACACCAATACACATACTTTGACCATGTCTAAGAGAGTCTTGTATGCGCGTTTTTTCCGTCATATTTTTTTATGGGGGAAGTCGGATATTAATCCTCCAATGTAAATACCATACTTGGTTCCTAAAATATATACATTATTTTTGCCAAAATATGCACCTATTTTTTATTTTTCCTCTTTAAAACCGTAAACTCAAGGTCGATTTGAGTCAAGTAATTAAAACACAAAATGGTTTAAATTACAGCGCGTGGTCAAGAAAGGAAGGGCGGTTAATCAAAGACAATCGTTTCGTACAAGTCCAACTTTTCGACAAACCCATTGCTCGTAAGAGGAAAGCTAGGACAGTAATGGAAACACAAGAAGAAGTCAATGAGCTCAGGAACCAACTAGTTACCGTGACTGAGGCACTAAAGCTCTTAACCCTTAAGATCGATGATCCCGTGAAACAACAACAGATGGACCTCATGCAAGAGAGTCTAAGAAAGCTATCTAGAGACTACAAGTTTCAAGGGAATAGTTCACAAGGGGTCTCGGTGGACAAAGATCTTCTTCCGCAGAAGTTCAATGCCAACGACATCCCGAAATTCAAAGAAACCGATAACCCTTATTTTTATTTAAGAGCCTTCGAAACAATAATGAGTATTAAGGGTATCGACAAGAAGGTGTTCCCCTCTCTGTTCTCACTATCTCTCGAGACCGTTTGCCAGCAATGGTTCTTTTCTCTCGAGAAAGAAAAAACCTCCACTTGGGAGTCCATAGCAAACGCTTTCGTCGATAGAAACAAATGCGACATTCAAGTTGAGAATGACCATAGGGAACTTGAAATCCTCAAGCAGAAGGAGAACGAAGGCTTCACTTCCTTCTTTAACAAATGGAGAGAAACCTCAGCTAAGATGATTGAGGTGCCAAGTGAAAAAGAGTCTTTAAGGTTATTCATCAAAAACCTTCAAGAAAAATACTCCAAGCATCTCAAATATCAAAATAATCTCCATACCTTCAAGGCTGTCTACGACATTGGAATCAATATTGAAGACGACCTGGCTAAGTTGAAAGCTGCCAACAATAACTCTAACAGTGGCTGGAAAGGCAAGAAGAACGACAATCCTTCTTCTTCCAAAACCACCACTCAAACAATGTTAGCACTTTTAACCTAGGTGAAGTCCTTTCTATGAATAATCAAGGACAAAAGAAACCATTTAGGAGGAACTTTACTCCTATTGGCATGAGTTATGACACCGCATTTGATCGATTAAATGCAAAAGGTATTATAACTCCTATTGAACCATTTGGGGACTCACCAGTCAAAAAGAGGTCGCTTAACTGGAATCCCAATGCACACTGCAAGTATCACCAAGGTAGAGGCCATCTCACCGAGAACTGTTGAAAGCTTAAAGAAGCTATCCAAGACTTAATCGACAACAACAAGTTGCCATTTCCCCCTACCAATAAGAAGCCAAGTATTGATAATGCGCCTCTCGCTCATTCCTTGGCTATCTCTGATGAGGAAAACGAGGTTGACCCCTCGTCTCTTATCAAACTTGTTAAAGAAATCCATGCCATCGAAGAAGAGGAGGAGATCTTTTTCGACGCCATGGATAACCTTCCAGAACTAGCAAGTAAAGAGGACATACAATTGCTTACACTGTCTATGATGGAAGGATCGCACTTGCTACGTGAAACTCTCAAGGCTATAAAGGAACTTCAGAAGAAATATGACGAGGTTCCACTCCCGAAAAATAAACCTAAGAGAGAGTTCACACCCATGGGAACGACTTACGAGGCAAAACGTTTTCCTTTACAAGTCACCGAAAAACCCAAGAAGAGTAATAGACTCTACACTCCAATTGGGATCCCATATATACAAATGTTCGAAATGCTCTCCGAAAATGGCGAGATCAAACCTCTCGAACCGAGACCATTCGAATCATTGAAAAGGACAGATAGATATTACTGTCAGTATCATCAATCAGGAGGTCACACTATCGAAAACTGTTTTAAATTCAAGGATTTAATTTAGAAAATGATTGAAGAAAAGAAACTAGTCCAAGTTCAATAAGAAGAGGAGGCATGTATTAATGGAGTTTGGGACAGTGACGAAGAAGATGTCTACTTATAAGATATGGTAGGACCTCCACCTTCAGTTTCATACTCCATGGATGCTTTTTGGGTTGAAGAAGATTCATCAATAGACGTCCTCACAAGATCCGGGAGAATGCAACCTCCTATTTCAACACAACCCATGCCAACCACACAACAAATTCCCATACCTATCATTGAAGATAATGATATCGTCAAACAGTTCAAGAAGACTAATGTTGAAATGAACGTATGGAAACTTCTGGCGACATCCAGAGAACATAGGTTGGCTGTAATGAATGCCTTGGACAAAATAGGGATAGATTCCGACACCACTCCTGAGGGGTTGGCTAACTTCCTCACGAGTGATCTACCTAGTCCCATCAATTTGATCACCTTTTTTGACAAGGATTTACCCCCAGAAGGTGACAAACACTATAAGGCATTAAACCTCACAGTAGTTTGCAAGAGAATGAACGTCCCCATGACTCTTGTAGACAATGGATCAGCCATTAACGTCTGTCCACTTAAAACTGCGAGGATGCTAGGCATAAGGGATGAAGACTTAACTCCGTCAACTCAAGGAATAAGAGCCTACGACAACACTCGTCATCAAGCTCTTGGTAAAATTACCATGAATGTAACGACGGGAGTGATAGAACATGCTACTACTTTCCAAGTAGTAGATATCAAGGCTTCATTCAATTTATTATTGGGACGCCCTTGGCTTCATGACCTAAAGGCCGTCCCCTCATCTCTCCACCAACAAGTAAAAGCCATAGTTGGGGGTATTCCTATCACCATCGATGCTTCACCTATGAGAATCAAGTCTATAGAAAATCCAATAATTAACGTGGAGCATGACGAGGATGATGAATATTTATGGGGCTTTAACGAAGAGGTCTCCTTAATTCAGGAGGATGAAAGGACCCCTCTCTGCCACGACCCCCATTCTAACATGATCGTGAATGCTATTCTGAAGAAACAAGGACATTTTCCTGGGATGACCCTAGGAAAGAAGAAAGGAATAGCAAAACCGCTGGAGTCACCTGGCCTCCCTAAATTAGATATTTTCGGACTTGGTTTCTGTAGGGAATAGTTTCAAGCCTTAAAAATCCCACTAGCTTGAACCCCACTATGATCATACACTAAAGTAAGGTGGCGTCCAAAAGGGAAGAAGATAGAGCAAAAGAGTCGCCAACAAGTTTTTAAGGAACTTGTAAACCGTTCACGAGGTGAAGGTTACACCCCTTAACGATCCAAGAGATCGTCAACTCCATAAGGTCATGAACCAAATAAGGGTTCGGGGATGATGGTACAAATCCAACCTAAAAGAGATTGAACCTGCCCTAATAATAGGCCTCTACTTTATTCTGCTCGTATTCATGTGCGCTTTCTGATTAACATGCAATCAATAGGATTAACCCTAAACCTGTTTAATCTATGTTGGTTGAATATTAATGCACAAATAAATCTATTATTGGCGATCACTTGAATTATAATCACAATTAACCCTAACAAGATTATTAATTATCTTATTAAACGTGATTACAAGTACCAATTCCCTTTAACATGCATAAAAGGTGTGATCAAGCAATAACAATATATAATACATCAAGCAACAGTAATAATCATCATAATAATAATAATTATAATCATCATCAAAATAATAATAATAATAATATTCATGATCATCATAAATTATAACCATTATAATAATTATCATGTTCATGTTAATATTAAAGCATAATAAAAATAGCAAGATCCTCGGCATGATACTAACAAGATTAATAACAAACCCTAGCATGTCACTAAGCAATAAAAATCAAATCTTTAGCCTTAACATGATACTAACATGAATTAATATTAGGAAGAACATAGGAAGCATCGTACTTTTAATCATACTTAATATTAAAGTTACCCCAGACATGATACTGGGAATCAAAATAACAATCTAAGCATGATTTCTATATCATAATATCAATTAAACCATCAAAGTACTTACTTGGATGCCTCGTACCTCTTTCTAATAACAAAATACACACATTAGTAACTTCAAGGAAAATAATAATCAAAACAATTAAATTAAATAATTTAAATAGAGATTTGGGACCAAACCCTCAGAAATTAAAACCTTTCACGTCTAGGGCGAAGGCAACTTCGAATATGGCTAAGTGTTTCTAGATCTTTGTGAATGCGGAATTTTGTATGAAAACCAAAGTTTAGAAAAGAAAGAATGAATGAAGAGATGAATGAATTCAAAGAATAATCAAGAAAATCTTGATGAGAGTTGGTTAAGACTTAAGAATAGAGAGAATTGGTGAATGATAGATGTAGATGATGAAGATAGTTGATGAAGACTTAAGAATAAGGAGAATTCGTGAATGAAAACGGAGTTTTTGATACGATATTTATAGAGAAAATCATCCAAAAAAGATAATTTATCAAAACAGAGTATGAAGACCACAAATCCACCTTGGCGCCAGACCTGGCTCATTGGCGCCAGGAACTGTGGCTAACGCCAGGCGCCAATTCTGGCGTCTAGCGCTAATCTTGATTCCAGGCGCCAAGGCCTGGGGTTGGACGCCAAACTGGATTTTAACGCGTTTTCGAAAATCTGATAATTTTACCGTACTGGAAGATAAAATAATATAATTTCGTTCGAAAATGCTATTTGATCTAATTAAAACTCTGAAGAATCCTAATTGAATTAAAAATGATAAAACCTTCTAGAATGTTCTAGAAGACCAAAATCATTCCTAATTACATTAGGAATGATAAATCATATTAGGCCCTCCCCTAGATCATTGGGCCGTACTTAAAACTCAAACCGGGCCCAGTTTAGTAAATTGGCCATAAATTCCTCAATATTCATCGGAATTGGGCTTATAATATATCGTTGGAAAGTTCTTTGCAAGCCCCATCCAACTACACCACTATTGGACCCATATTATGGACCAACCAAACTGAATTGGCTGTTTTCTTAAAAATAAAGTTTTGAAAAACAAGGAGAAGAGAAAAGAAAAGAAATAAAACTTTCCGCAACACTAGACCTTTCCACACTTTCGTTTCATTCAATTATGATTCAACGTGAAAGGTACTCATCACTGGGTTTGGTTTTGAGGAGACACAAATGGGTGTCTACAGAAGCCCCTACTTTGACTGAGTTTGGAGAAACGCAAGTTTCGAAAACGAAAGTCAAAGTAGCGATAGGGACGGAGAATGATTCAGAACGTTCTGCGATCCTAAACCAATCTTATAACGCCGATACCTGCAAAACTAGCATTAGTTAAACAGATAGAAGAGTTAAGAAACGCGTATCTTGCACCGTCGAGCACACGTCTCTGAAAGTAACCGATTGTTGCTGCTTTACTGTTTTGATGACCTCCTGCAAGCTAGAGAATGCCATCCCGCTTGAAAACCGCTACGCCTTGTAACTGCTTCCAAATTAGAAGATTGCTTTGACTGAAACGATCCTCCTCCGCATTGATAATATTCCACATCCTAGGGAACATTATCGAAGATTGCTTCTGTTGAAACAATCCTCAGTTGTTTGTGACACTCTCCATAATCCAGGGAACGCCACCTTGCTGTTTCGATGTTCACTCGTCTCTGAACAAAGAGCTTCTTTTTGATATGATCTTCTGAATAATGTGTCCACGCGTCTCTGAACGAAGAGCTTGATAATAGGAAATCTTTGATGATATGTCCACGCGTCTCTGAACAAAAGAGCTTGAAAATAGGAAATGTCCACGCGTCTCTGAACAAAAGAGCTTGAATGAAATGTCCACGCGTCTCTGGAGCAAAAGAGCTTGAATGAAATGTCCACGCGTCTCTGAACAAAAGAGCTTTGATGATATGCCCACGCGTCTCTGGAGCAAAAGAGCTTCTGATGGAAATGTTCACGCGTCTCTGAACAATAGAGCTTTTGAATGAATGTTTGTTGCGATAATGTTCTGAAGAAAAATTTCCGAAGACCAACGTTTGTCGATCTCTAAGGCTTGTCTGAATTTTATTTCTGCTAAAACCAGTATGTCGGTGTCTCCGTGATTAGGCGCTTTAAGCTAAGTGAGACGATCTTTCATCAGGTCGATCACTTATTGCAATTGTAATCAAACTGACTACTTAATCATGTCAAATTGCTTATAGGGGCTAACTAGCGCACCAAGGAACCCAAAATTGCTGTTTGAAGTCGAAATCACCTTTCTGAGAGGCTTCGAGCTCTGTTGTTGTTGAGATATTTCTGGCGCCAAGAATTGATTCTGTCACCGAACGCTGTGATAGGGTCTTCCCTGTTCTGCTGCACCTGTATTTATTTTTTACTATAGAACTTTGGCAATTTCTTTAATCATCTTAGGGTTGACCTAAGGCTTAGAATTATCTTAGGGTTGACCTAAGGTTTAATGTTGCTTGACTCATCGACTTGACACGACTCAAGGTATAAACTTGACTCGATATGATTGATTGACTCGAGGTTGACTCGACTCGAAATGTAATGACACATGTGTTAGACTCAAATCAAAGTGATATGGCACGACATGACTCAATGTGTACATGACTCGTGTGTGCATTGTAATGTGATCGTACGACTCAAAAAAAGCAAAAAAAGCAAAAATTTTCCGTCAATTTTGTGGAGGGTACCGACTTTCTCCCGAAAAGGAAAGACGCGAAAAAGAATCGAAAGTTTGAAGATGCGTGTTGAATGAGCTTAGTCAAATGTGGTTTGATACTATCTCTCAAGGTTCAAGGATTAATCCATCCTAGGCTATCTCAACTGTTGACTCCATGATGAAAGTATTTGGGTAACTTAGGCACGGAGGCTAAGCACTTCATACTTCGTGATACAATGACAATTGTGATTGATAAGCAATTTTGATATGATAAGGCATGCTTCAGCGTTAAGATTTCATGACAAAGGGTTCCTAAGGGAAGTATATTTGGTCATGTATATGTGATGTGTGTGATAGTGACACTACAGCTAGGCCGCAAGAGCTAAGTGTGTGAAAAGATATTATTGAAAAGAGTCAAATGGTGGTGACTCTTAGGCTAGGTAAGCTAATAATATAGGGATCAAGCCCCCAAGTCTAGCTCTAAATGAAAAGGGATGAGCATAGGGAATTCCTTGATATGATCATGGTGCAAGTGTGTGAATGTGAATATGAATGCATGTTTATTACGGCCGCACCTCGATGGGAGGTTGCCTACGTATCCGTAAGGAATCAGGCCAAACGTAGCTCTAGCCAAACCTCGCACAAGTGTGTATACCTCAAAAAGGTCTTTTTAAGGGTTGTAACGTGGTTAGGCTAAAGGTTTAAAGAAGAAGGGGATAAAGGCTCAAGACCCTAGATAAGCCCCCAAGGTATGCAACCTTGCTTTTATGCTTGAGTTTCTACTCTTTTTAGCTCTTTTTGCTTTAGCATTTATTTTATTTTTATAAGTGTGAGCAATCTCGATCATGCGGTCTATCACTCACTTGGCATTCATGTTTCTCAGGCACGGTACCGAGCACTCGATAAGAGACGAAATCTGAGACGTGTTCTTATCGAAGATATTTTCCTATCAAAGACATTGGAACACTTGCCCTTTTCGTACACTTTTATTTATTTATTTTTTGCTTATTTTTACTATTGCTTTCTTTTGAATTTGCTCAAGCTTTCTTTAGAATGGCATAAGTTGCACACCATCCCATCCCTAGGTTAGATAGATGTAGGTTGAAAAAAGAAAGGTCTATCGTTGGACGAGGCTCAAAGTGGTTTATGAAGAAAGGATTTGTAAATTAGAAAGGCGAAAGGAGATATGATGTGGCTACAAGGGGTGCCTCAAATCATTAGTATACCTTGTGCTTAATTCAACATGGTTTTTTTTTTTTTTTTTTTTTAATTTTTTTTTTTTATATATATATTTGATGCAATGCAATGTGATGATCATGTGCAAGGAAATAAATGCTCATTTAATTAGAAGAAAATAAAGAATCTACAAAGTTAATCTAAGGAAAGGAAAAAGGCGCCTATTCTAGACTTATTGGGGAAAGAAAAGATGAAAAAGAAATAGAAAAAGAGGCCATGAAATCTTGTCGTTGCAGCTCGCCTCTTGTCTTGTATTTCTTCCCTTATCATTACTCGCTTTTCTTGTTAACTGGAGGTATGGGAAGCTTGTTGTTATCAATCAAATACTGAATGGCCTCCTTTAGCTTCCAACAGCTCTCAGTAGTATGACCCCTACCTTGGTGGTATTTGCAGTGTTCGTCTGGATTCCAACTAGGCGATCTTTTCTTAAGTGGGGGATCTTTGGTAGGTCCAATGGGAGTAATAATTCCCTTGGCATGGAGTCGATCGAAAGCATCATCGTAGCTAATTCCAATAGGGGTAAATTCCCTTTTCGGTTGTTTTCGATTATCCATGGCTAGGATCTCAGTAAGGTCGAAAGTACCAACGCTCTTACTAGAGTAGGTGTTTTTGGAAGAAGAAGGATAGTCGTTCTTCTTCCTTTTACAGCCACTGTTACCATTGTTGCTAATTTTGGCCTTCTTGTCGCGTGGAGGAACATGAAGGAGATTTGAATCAATGAAATCTTGAACACGATCCTTGAGGGCGAGACACTTTTCAGTAGTGTGACCACGACCTTTATGATATCGACAATAGGAATTTGGATCCCAATTAGGAGAACGTTTTTCCAATGGAGGGTCTTGACTAGGACCAATGGAGTGAATGAGACCTTAATCGTGAAGACAGTCAAAAGCTTCATTGTAAGTCATTCCTATTGGTGTGTATTCTTCAATAGTCCGTTTTGTTTGTGGATTAGGAGCATTGAGTTCTTCATTAAACTCTTGGCGAGAATTTTGTTCGATGGCCATCACCCGATTTGCTAATCCTTCTACCACATTCAAGAGCATGGCAATGACATCTTGCAGTTTTCGAATGTCCTCTTTTAGACCTGACGAGTCTTCCTTGGTATTATCTAAGAAAAGACTTTCATCCTCCTCAATTATGGCCACTTCATCGAGAGAGTTCATATAAGCTGTATCGATCATAGGCTCTCCTACAGGTGTGATAAGAAGTGACGGGTCAAAGGATGCTTGGTCATCTTCGATGGCTAGAATCTCGGAAGTTTCATTGTCATCGATCAGATCTTGAATAGCTTCTTTGATTTTCCAACACTCTTCAGTGTCGTGACCCTTTCCTTGATGATATTTACAGTGCTTATTAGGGTCCCACTTAGGTGGTCTAGCTTCTGGAACCGGATCTTTGATGGGCCCTATGGGCATGACTAGTCCTTTGTGATGTAGCTTCTCGAAAGCCGTTTCATAACTTATACCAAGTGGAGTGAACACCCTTTTTGATCTTTGGATTCGTGGTTTAGAGATGTTTGTAGCATGTACCTCATTAGAGGAATAAGAAGGATGGTCGCTCTTCTTTCCTCTCGCACTATTATCTTTCAGAAGGTCATCTTCAATGTCAATGCCTATATTATAAACAGCTTTGAAAGTATTCAAGTTGTGTTGGTACTTTAAGTGCTTTGAATACTTCCCTTGGAGATTCTTGATAAACATCCTCACAGATTCTTTTTTGGTAGGAGCCTTGACCATATTAGCAGAAGCTTCCCTCCATTTATTGAAGAAGGAAGTGAACCCTTCGTTTTCCTTTTGTTTTAACATCTCAAGTTGTCTGTGGTCTGTTTCATCTTGGATGTTGCACTTATATCTATCTATGAAAGCTTTTTTTATCGACTCCCAAGAAGAGGTTTTTTCTTTGTCGAGAGAAAAGAACCATTGTTGACAAACGGTCTCGAGAGATAGTGGGAACAGAGAGGGAAAAACCTTCTTATCGATACCCTTAATATTCATTATTGTTTCAAAAGCTCTTAGATGGAAGTAAGGGTTATCTGTTGCCTTGAATTTAGGGATGTCAGTGGCGTTGAACTTATGTGGAAGAAGTTCTTTATCCAGCGAGACCCCTTGCGAGCTTGTGCCTTGAAATTTGTAGTCACTAGATAGCTTGCTCAAGCTTTCTTGCATGAGGTCCATCCGTTGTTGCTTCACGGGATCATCAACTTTGAGTGTGAGGAGCTTCAGTGTTTCAGTCATGGTAACCAATTTGTTCCTAAGCTCATTGACTTCTTCTTGAGTTGCCATTATCTTTTTAGCCTTCCTCTTTTGACGAATCGATTTATCAAAAAGCGAGACTTGAATAAAGAGGTTGTCCTTGATTAATCGCCCTTCTCTCCTCGACCAAGTACTGTGGGAAAGGAATTTGGGGATACTTATCATTAATTATTTAACTCAAACTTTATTCAACATGCAATGGATGGAGGAGGTGAAGAAAGATCGGAATAGAATGTGAAGAAGATTTAGGTGGAGGGATGTGAAGAATTAAGAATAGAATGTACCCCCTCAACTCAAATGACGGAAAAAAAAAAAAACCGACTCATGCATGAACATAAGACATGGCCATGGTGATGTATACTCAAAGTGTGTGCTAAGACTAGTGAGTGTAGGTGACATGTTAAGACTCGTGTCATGACCATGTGGCTAGACTATGTAACTAGACTCAAGCAAAGACTAAGTTGAGACTTCACGTATATGCATTAAACTGGACAGACTGTGGTATTTTAGTCATAACTTTTGATCTGCGACTCTGATTGGGATGAAACCAACGCCAAATTAAAGATAAAACTCGGGGCTACAGATCCATAGGTTTTACGGCTCATAGTTCTTTCTAGAACTCCAGATATGACCAAAACAATTTGATGTTTGTGCAGTATACGGGAATAAAAATCGGGGTTGACTTAAAGGAACTATGACTCGATTTTATGTTTATTTATTAGCTCAAATTAATTAATTAATTAATTAAAAAAAGTCCTTTAGTCATTAATCAGTTTATTTAGTCTTAACACAAGTCAAACAAACGGTTAAGAAAAACATAGAATATATATGCACAACAAATAATGCACAATTAGTCAAGTAGGCACAATATGATGCAATGAGTTCGCAACCTAACCATGGCTCTAGTTCTCTAAAGTTCGGGATATGGTTTAGTCAAATAGGGTCCATGGTTAATTGTCCAGATGCACCGCGTAGAAGCCTAACCGTGAAGGGTTAACGCGTGTGGATAGGACACCGCGAGTTTTTTAGAAAAAACTCACTTCCATGGTTTGGTGAATTCAACCTCTCAGATGTACCCTTTGTTGCCAGGAGCGTTCAATCAGGTAGATAGAGCATGAATTCCCAGAGGGTTATGTCCATATGTAGAACACATATGGGTTTCAGAAAAGTGAGAAAAAATTCAATCAGGAAGTAGGATCGTGCAAACAATACGAAAAACCGGTCGAAATTAGAACGCATATTTCTGGCTCGGTATTGGGGGAAATTGGCGCCAGCAAACAGAGACTGGTGCCAACTTTTAACTGTAGCGCCTGGCGCCAATACTGGCGTATGGCGCTACGGCTAAAAGTTTGGCGCCAAGCTCTGGCCCCTGACGCTACTTCCCACATGCCTCAGCAGCTTTCTGTGCTCAATAAAATCATCCAGTTTCGCGCGGTGTTATTTCAGTCCTAGTTGTGAAAGACATTTCTCAAATTTCCTACGTGTAAAATCCTTATGTTTTTGACTCATTACAGATGGTCTTTCCAATGAGAACCTTTTTATGCATATGCCACAATGTTAATCAAAATTACGCACATGAAATACTTAGAACTTTTCGAGTCTCATCCACTCATTCTAAATCATTGCCGAAACAAATTCAGGAATTAAAATAGAAATCCTCCCCAGTGGAGTCGCCAAAAACTGTAGGGAATAATTTCAAGCCTTAAAAATCCCACTAGCTTGAACCCCACTGTGATCATACACTAAAGTACGGTGGCGTCCAAAACGGAAGAAGATAGAGAAAAAGAGTCGCCAACAAGTTTTTAAGGAACTTGTAAACCGTTCACGAGGTGAAGGTTACACCCCTTAACGATCCAAGAGATCGTCAACTCCATAAGGTCATGAACCAAATAAGGGTTCGGGGATGATGGTACAAATCCAACCTAAAAGAGATTGAACCTGCCCTAATAATAGGCCTCTACTTTATTCTGCTCGTATTCATGTGCGCTTTCTGATTAACATGCAATCAATAGGATTAACCCTAAACCTGTTTAATCTATGTTGGTTGAATATTAATGCACAAATAAATCTATTATTGGCGATCACTTGAATTATAATCACAATTAACCCTAACAAGATTATTAATTATCTTATTAAACGTGATTACAAGTACCAATTCCCTTTAACATGCATAAAAGGTGTGATCAAGCAATAACAATATATAATACATCAAGCAACAGTAATAATCATCATAATAATAATAATTATAATCATCATCAAAATAATAATAATAATAATATTCATGATCATCATAAATTATAACCATTATAATAATTATCATGTTCATGTTAATATTAAAGCATAATAAAAATAGCAAGATCCTAGGCATGATACTAACAAGATTAATAACAAACCCTAGCATGTCACTAAGCAATAAAAATCAAATCTTTAGCCTTAACATGATACTAACATGAATTAATATTAGGAAGAACATAGGAAGCATCGTACTTTTAATCATACTTAATATTAAAGTTACCCCAGACATGATATAGGAATCAAAATAACAATCTAAGCATGATTTCTATATCATAATATCAATTAAACCATCAAAGTACTTACTTGGATGCCTCGTACCTCTTTCTAATAACAAAATACACACATTAGTAACTTCAAGGAAAATAATAATCAAAACAATTAAATTAAATAATTTAAATAGAGATTTGGGACCAAACCCTCAGAAATTAAAACCTTTCACGTCTAGGGCGAAGGCAACTTCGAATATGGCTAAGTGTTTCTAGATCTTTGTGAATGCGGAATTTTGTATGAAAACCAAAGTTTAGAAAAGAAAGAATGAATGAAGAGATGAATGAATTCAAAGAATAATCAAGAAAATCTTGATGAGAGTTGGTTAAGACTTAAGAATAGAGAGAATTGGTGAATGATAGATGTAGATGATGAAGATAGTTGATGAAGACTTAAGAATAAGGAGAATTCGTGAATGAAAACGGAGTTTTTGATACGATATTTATAGAGAAAATCATCCAAAAAAGATAATTTATCAAAACGGAGTATGAAGACCACAAATCCACCTTGGCGCCAGACCTGGCTCATTGGCGCCAGGAACTGTGGCTAGCGCTAATCTTGATTCCAGGCGCCAAGGCCTGGGGTTGGACGCCAAACCGGATTTTAACGCGTTTTCGAAAATCTGATAATTTTACCGTACTGGAAGATAAAATAATATAATTTCGGTCGAAAATGCTATTTGATCTAATTAAAACTCTGAAGAATCCTAATTGAATTAAAAATGATAAAACCTTCTAGAATGTTCTAGAAGATCAAAACCATTCCTAATTACATTAGGAATGATAAATCATATTTGGTCCTCCCCTAGATCATTGGGCCGTACTTAAAACTCAAACCGGGCCCAGTTTAGTAAATTGGCCATAAATTCCTCAATATTCATCGGAATTGGGCTTATAATATATCGTTGGAAATTTCTTTGCAAGCCCCATCCAACTACACCACTATTGGACCCATATTATGGACCAACCAAACTGGATTGGCTGTTTTCTTAAAAATAAAGTTTTCAAAAACAGGGAGAAGAGAAAAGAAAAGAAATAAAACTTTCCGCAACACTAGACCTTTCCACACAATTTAATTTCATTCGATTATGATTCAACGTGATAGGTACTCATCACTGGGTTTGGTTTTGGGGAGACACAAATGGGTGTCTACAGTTTCGAACTGACAAAGAAAGATCTTAAGCGAGCCCAGGAAAAGTCGAAGGCACGTAGGGACGCTCACATTCAAAAGAAAACAATCCCAATCGATCAGTACCCTCTTACCCTTAATGGTCAATTCATAAAAGAAGGAGAGGACTATCCATGCCACGAATTTCCCGAACCATTTGTCGTAAACGGCATAAGGCAACCGAGATTTGAAATTTTCTTGGATTGCTATTTCACGGATGAAATCCCAACTCCTGTCCATAAGGAGAAAGCACCCCCATGCTTTGACTTTAACGTCATGGGATTATTATTTGGGCGAGAAAAGGATGAGCCAACTGTATTGGTCGGGTTGAGTATTTAATCTGATGATGAACAACCTTTCACCGCCATTATTGGTCGGGTTGAGTATTTAATCTTGGAGTGCTTAAATCCATATTTCCATTTCATAAAACCAACCCAAATCCTATCCCATTTCCCCAAATCATAACTTATTTTCCTCTTTTCATGCTTTTAAACCCAAAATAATTCATTTCGTGTCCTTTAAAATCATTCATTTCGTGTCCTTTTTATAAAAACGTTTAATCCAGTTTATTTTGTTCCATAATCTGGATCCAATGATTTAATATTTGGATGGGGATTTAAAAGAGATTTCCAACGATATATTATAAGCCCAAATCCGAGTTATAACGAATAAGTTATGACCAAAATATTAAACTGAGCCCAAACCAACCTAAGCCCACCTTACCAACGACCCAATGATCATGTGGAGGGTCCAAATGATTTAATCCAATTACTAAACCAATTAGGATTAATTAGAAACTTCTATAAGTTTCTAAAAGATCCTAATTATCCTTTTTGAAAAGATAAGATTAAAGAGTTTGAAATTGAATAAAACTTTTCTTTTTGAAAATCCTACTTCTATCCGAATTGATAGACGTTCAAAGATAGACAGATATTATTTTCGTGCATCATATTTTTTATCCAAATTTTATATGTTTGGATAGAACTTGAAATTATCTTTCTAATGATATATTATAATATCAATTCCGATCTATAACGAAAAAGATATGAATTAAATAAAAAACTCTATCCAAAACTAACACCGTCCCACTATTTCGGCCATATCTTTTATTCTACAAAATAGTTTAATCTGATTCTAATTGGGTTAGAAATTAGACTTCAAGAGATTTCCAAAGATATCTAATTCACCTTATTCCAATTTTTGGATCAAAATATATGATAAAAACAAAAACCGCAAAAACTGCTGTCTATCGCAAAAGTTTTATCCGATTCGAATTCTTATCTTTTCTTCATTCTTCGACCCCTCTTTTTTGCTTATAAATAGAGGTCATATATCCCCTTTTTTAATCATTAACAAGCTTGATCATCAAATAATTCTCTTCTCCCTCTTTAGCCTAAACACTAGCCACCCTATTCTCTCAAAATACTTCCCCTAAGCACTCCAAGGAGTCCATACTTTACCTGAAGTTCTATACTTAAAACCAAGGCGTGAAAAGGTAGAAGTAACTGAGGGTTTGGACCAAATCAACTCTACTTCTTAATTTAATTTTCAATTTGATTTATATTTTACATGAAGTTACTAACAGTTTATTTATAATGTAGCAATTTAAAGGAACGTGCGGAATGTGAGTAATTAATTAATTTAATTACTCTTTTATATTTCTAGTATCATGATTAGGGTTATTTTATATTTGATTTGACTAACGTTATTATTGTTGAATTGCTTCCAATATTAATGTTGATTCTATTATTGTTATGTTCACCATTTTGCATGTTTAAAGGGAATATGTAATTGAAAATCACCCCTAATAAGAAAATTTGGACAACCGGTTTAGGTTCCTTTTTAATCTTGTTGTTTAATCAAGTGATCACTAATATTTTAGTTGCATTAATATTTAACCAATTTAGCTTAATAATAGTTTGGAGCAAATTGAATATCTGTTTGTATGCCTTTGAGATCGCAGGAATCACTTTTCACTATAAGAATCGAGTAGAGGCCAATACAGGCGAATGTGACTCCATGACTCACTTCGTACCATCATCCCCAAACCTCCTTTCGTGGTTCCGAACCATATGGAGTTAGTAATCTCATGGATTATGAATGGGGTGTAAACTTCACGGGTCAATCGTTGTTGCCTTCGTTGTCCCTTATTCGTGGTTTCCTTTTATGATCCGTGAACGGTTTACAAGTTCCTTAAAAACTTGTTGGCGACTCCCTACTTTCCTTGTCCCTAATCGTGTTATGTCAATTCCCACTTCCTATGAGTGCCAAGCGTATTCACCACATGCTTTAACGTAGGCGCACATCGAGCGACGCCTACACCAACATACAAAGAGGATAACTCCTCACTCATTCAAACAGTCCTACAAAGTGAAAACTTCGATCCCTCAAAGCTAATCACTCCAACAGAAGGATCACTACAAGGGTGGCGCAAGACCGTCAAGGTGAATACTCCAAGTGGAAGAAAAATATCCATCACGATAGGGCAAGGACCGATGTTCGAAGAGTCGTCAGAGTCAGAGTCTCTCCCTATAGAGTCGTCTAGGTCTTTAGTAGTAGCATCTTCCCCTTCTATCTCTTCTCCTAGAATAGTTAGTGATCAAGTCCCTGAGGACATATCACTCTTTTATGTAATGATCTCAGAGTATAATAATATAACTTCTTCTCCTTACTTCTTGTGTCCTTCTTTAACCCAAGATGACGAGCATTTCTTAACTAACAATGAAAAAGACAAAGAACTTATTAAAGCAATGGAAACACTCAAAAAGAAAACACCGGTAATTAAAGAAACTGAGACGGTTGATATCTCAAATGATTTAACCAATAAAAGAGAAGTATAATCGGACTAACACTTAATGAACAAGAAAGAAACGATTTAATTAACTTACTTAAAGAATACATCGATGTATTTACTTGGTCATACGAAGATATGCCAGACATTAATAGAGAAATAGCTCAACACAACATACAACTAATTCCGGGAATGAAACTTGTAAAACAAAAGTTGCGTCGAATGAAACCCGACGTAGCACTTAAAATAAAAGAAGAGGTCCAAAAACAAATAACTGCAGGTTTCATCAATGTATCAAAATACCCTGAATGGGTCGCCAACGTCGTCCCAGTTCCGAAAAAAGATGCAAGGGTAAGAATGTGTGTCGACTATCGAGATCTAAATAAGGCAAGTCCAAAGGACGACTTCCCTTTACCACACATCGATATTCTGGTGGATAACACGGCAAATCATGCACTTCTCTCGTTCATGGATGGATACGCAGGTTATAACCAGATTCTTGTGGCAGAAGAAGACATGGCGAAAACAACCTTCATAACACCATGGGGCACTTACTGCTACATGGTAATGCCATTCGGGTTGAAAAACGCGGGTGCTACTTACCAACGTGCAGCGACTGCCTTGCTCCATGACATGATGCATAAAGAAGTCAAAGTATATGTGGATGACATGATTGTAAAATCAAAAGACCGCCCAGGCCATCAAGTAGCCTAAAGAAAATTTTTCAAAAGGCTAAGAAAATACAATATGAGGTTGAACCCATCTAAGTGTGCTTTTGGAGTAACCTCTGGCAAGCTTTTGGGTTATGTCATAAGCTCTAGAGGAATAGAGATATACCCAACCAAGATCAAAGCAATCATGTCAATGCCACCACCCAAAGCCGAGAAGCAAATTCGAGAATTTATTGGCCGATTGTAATACATAAGTAGGTTCATATCAAAATTGACGACGATATGTGAACCAATCTTTAAAAAGCTTAAGAAAAATGTACCAGTAATATGGGACGACGAGTGTCAAAAAGCCTTTGAAAAGATCAAAGCCTATCTCGCAAATCCTCCCGTATTAGCACCAGCACTTCCCGGAATACCTCTCAGGTTGTACTTAACAGTTACCAAAGAGACAATGGGAGCTATGCTAGCACAAGAAGTAGAAGGCAAAGAAAACGCAATCTACTATCTAAGCAAGAAAATGCTCGAATATGAAGCACGTTATACACCACTTGAAAAATTGTGCCTCACCTTGGTGTGGGCCACAACCAAGTTAAGACATTATCTGTTAGTGCATACAGTCTTCGTAGTCTCCCGATTAGATCCACTTAAGTATCTATTTGAGAAATCTACACTCAATAGACGCATATCGATATGGATAGTCAATTTAGCTCAGTTTGATGTAAGGTTTATGCCGCAAAAAGCTATCAAAGGATCTGTGGTGTCAGATTTTCTAGCGGACTTTCCAATAGAAGACTCGACGCCAATACATGACAATGAGTTTCCAGATGAAGACTTAATGGTCACTGAAGATGATACTTGGACATTATACTTCGACGAAGCCTCAAACCAAAAGGGATGTGGCGTTGGAGTATTTCTAGTATCACCTAAAGAAGAGCATGTTCCAATCTCCATAAAGCTTGATTTTGACGTTACCAACAACGCTGCTGAATACGAAGCATGCGTGGTAGGCCTTGAAACAGCTTTGGCATTGGGAGTGAAAAAGTTACAGATATTCGAAGACTCTTCATTAATCATCAATCAAATATCCAAAAGGTGGAAAGTAAGGAGCGAAAGTCTAGCTCCTTACCAAACCTATCTAGAAAATCTTACTAATCAGTTAGAGAAGGTAGAATACACATATCTACCTAGAGAAGAAAATGAATTTGATGATGCCTTGGCAAGACTAGCCTCGATGGTTAGGATTTCCACGGAAATCGAGGAAATGCCTCTAACTATAGAAAAAAGGCACAAACCAGCATATATTCAAGCTATAGAGGATGATGAAATAATCCAAGACAAAGAAGAAGAAGAAGAAGAACCGTGGTATACGGATATACTCAATTACGTCACCAAAGGAGAATACCCTCCCCATGGTGACAAAAGAGCAAAACGAGCTTTAAGACTCTTGGCTTCCCAATATGTACTCATAGACGACGAGCTACATAAAAGGGTACCTAAGGGTTGAGCTCTCTTATGTGTAGGAAAAAAGGATGCCCAAAGAGCAATGAGGATAGTCCACGAAGGAATCTGTGGCACTCACATAAATGGCAAAATGTTAGTCCAAAAGATAATGCGAGAAGGATATTATTGGACTACAATGAATAGGGATTGCCATCAATACGTAAAAAGATGCCTTAAAGGCCAAATCTATGCCAATTTACAACATGTTCCTCCATCCTTGCTCTACACCTACACGTTGCCATGGCCGTTCTCTACATGGGGAATTGACATCATCGGCAAAATCACTCCCCCAGGAACAGGAGGCCACGAATATTGTTGGGGTTTGGTGATTCCGACTCACCGCGGAAACAACCCCGACCCAAGGAACCACTCGCAATTAATAAAACCATAAAGCATAAATAAATAATCACAAGAAAGGAAGAACGAATCTTACCCTCGAAGCGAGCTTCACCCTTACAAAAACGGGCTCTTACTTGAAAGCTTCGAGCACCGCAAGCGCCGTGCCTCCAACGGTATCCACCCACAAAAGACGAACACGAATTTAAGGTCCGCTACCTTAGAGTTAGCAAGGTCCGACCAAAACCCGAGTGTTATTAGAGTTTAAGAGTTTTCCCAAAAATATGGAATGCTTTTTCTAACTCCCACTCAAGCAAAGAATTCTCAAGCCATGCCATGACTATTTATAAGGAAGTATGCCTTGTGAATTTCACTCATCTTTCAATGTGGGACTTTTCACAAAAAGATCCCACATGGAAAGATTGGTGAATTCAACCCTTAGTTAAATAAACAAAGGAACAAGTAAAAAGTGTCACATGGTTAGGTGTAGACCACTTTCTCACTTGGTCCCCAAGGCATTTCACATGCAATGTGAACTAACCATGTGTCACCCAACCTTGAGCCCCAAGTTGGGTTCGGTTGGCCATTTTATTTTGGCCCGTGTCCATGACCCATCAACCCGGGTCCACGGCCATTGCCACATGTGTCGCCACCGTGGCGCGCCGCCACCAAGGCGCTGCCACTTGGTGGCTGCCACTAGGTGGCTGCCAATGTGGCGGCTGCCAATGTGGCGGCCACGTGTGCTGCCACATGGCGTTTTTCCATGTGTGCTGCCGCGTGGCATGCTCCTATTGGGCATGCATTCCTAGCCTTTTGCGTGGCTAGGATTTTACTTGTTACTTGATGCATTTTCCCGTCTCGCCAAATCCTAAATTTTGGCTCGACATTTGAGATTCTCCGACGCTCGGTTTTGACGCTCCAAGCTCGAATTTCCGACGTCTAAATGTTTAACACTCGGGCGACGAATTAATTTCTTCCGAATTAATTCGTCGAGTCAGTTCGTATATTTTGCTTGGGTGTGACCCGAAGGGTTCAGTCAAGATTAAGCTGTAATATTAATTATATTAATATTACTGATCGGAAGCGGCCTCCACCCAGGCATTCCGATCACTTGACCTTGCTGAATATATTAGCTTTCTAATAATTCTGAACCCGCTATCAGAATAATACACTTGTTCGAAGGACACCCTTCCTTTCAATCTCCCACTTGTCCTTCCGGACAAGTGTGCATTTAGTGTATAGCCCTTATCCTATGTCTCTTCATGTCTCTTCATGAACTACAGAGTAAGATTACTAGTCATCTCTGTTACGTCCAGAAGTGTTTCTCGAAATCCGAGTTTGACTGTCAATAAGCAGATGATTTCTAAAATCCATCTGAGCACGGCCATGCATTCTTCACAGTCTCGCTCTTCGAGAGGCCTTGTAAACAACAAGACATGTTCCCTATTGTTAGTAGGGGGACATTTCCAGTCTTGTAATGTAGCTTCTCTTACTAAGAGGACTCACCCGCCAGATATCTGTCTTTATAATCCCCAGTTACGGCAGACGTTTGGCGGATACCAAAGCGGACCAGTACTCAAACAAGAGATCTCCCACTACTCATGGTCAAAGGAAAAGAGTTCCGATAGTAATAATGAGAAAATACTTATGACGATTTTTAAATCTCTTAAAGTATCCTCATAGGTCGATCCAGTATGGTTCTAAACCAATACCTGTGCAAATGATTTATATCCTCATAGCACAAGAAACGGTGTTACAAATCATACTACACACTAATCTCTGATGGTCATCAATCGTCCACAAAATATGACCTTGATTAGGGATAATTTTCGATTAAAATATTCAATGTTCACTTAATAGGTGTTTCTTTATCCAAGCCATTGACTTGATACCCTATTTTGAATATTTATCAAAATCGAATGGACTCATTATTTAATTCTAAACCACAATTAAATAGTTTTGTGGAATATTTAGAAATATTTTATTCCACTATGAAACTTCACAATGTTTCATCTTATGATAAATGGTTTTTCCCAAATGTTTTAAGAGTAGTACTTTTCATAAAACATTCATAAAAATCACACTCATATTTGATATGCTTGATTTCTTTCATGCAATTATGAATGTTGTCGTTCATTTATTGCATAGGTTTAGTTATAATTACTTTGCAAACCTTAGCATCTTCATTATCCACCATTTCCATAATAAGATGATAAAATTTTGAGAGTGTTAATGGATTACATGTGATTCAGGATTTATTGTCCAAGCAATGGCTCCCACTCATTTTTATGATTCGAGACCTTCTACTTGACAACCTACAATCATCAACGTTCAACAACGAACTTTTCCATTTAACATCTTTCCTTATTATTGCCTTTAAGGCAACAATATTCTCAACATATATTTTAGGAGACTCCCTGATGATGCCTTGCTTGGGTTTCACTCCATGCGACTCACAACGATTTGGGATACCCTAATCACTTGTGAGCATGGAAATTTTCCTTAAATTCCCGCACATTATACATGGATGCACATCCATGTTACCATTCTCAAGCCACGACACTTCTTGCCTCGTGCTTATAAATGGCTTCCTTGCTAAGGATCTAATCCTTGTTAAGGTTTGTGCTTGCAACATCAAAACTCAAATTATATTTGTTTCCATGCGTCAAGAACTCATCCAACTACTTATCTAAGTTCTTTGGATGTTCTTGACTATAATCTAATGATCTAATACTTAGATTAATGTCGATTGGTATTATATAAGTACTTCACATGCTCTAAGCATTTAAGTCATCTGATGATTCCATATCATAGCTTTACATGATGGATTTAATTCTAGAATATTCTCAATTTTATTCCATCCATGTAACATTTAGCTCATACAGTTACACTGAGTCTTGCCAAATTGTTCGCTATATGATGTGGTTGAAAGTCTCCTACTAGAGTCTTTCTCGTTTGACTTAGTACTTAGCCTAGCTTATACATAGGTCAAACATTTACTTAGCTTCATACATATGGGTCGAAAGCCTTTCAAAGTCCTTCATGTTTAACATGGTAATTTCTTTTACTCATTTAAACATTTAATTAAGTCTATACCATAAAACTTAATTCCCAACATGTACTAAGTATCGTCTTTAGCTCGGTCCATTGTCGAAAATACTTTCAAATCTAAACATTTAGCATTTGATGGTTGTTTCACAATAGAGTTCGTAAACTTCTTGTTGGACCATTACTTTTGCTCCCACTAAACTTCTTGTTCATCAGAATTTCTATATTTCTCCATAAGTCAATCCTCTTATTAACTTTATGAGAAAACACGTTCCAATTCCTTCATGCAATGCTTCCTTTAATCCTATGACGGATTCCATGTGCTTGCTTTCAAATCTAGCATTATTTAGATTTTCAAAACCCTAGACTATTCCATAGTCACTTCCAAAATCCTATTTTGGGTAGGCGGTTTTTGTATCTATTTTGCCATATTTCATATGTGCAATTTTGCTAGATCAATCACGAAAAGACTTGAGCATTCCGATTGGTGAATGGGATTTTATTAAAATCAACTCCTTGATATTAATTATATCCTTTACAACCAATATAGCTATGTATGCATATACATTTCCACATTTGTTAGTTTTCTCCTTGAAAACTTATTTGCAATCGATGGGTCTTTCACCTTTCATGCAAATTAATCAAGTTTCAAACATGATTTTCAAACATGGAGTCTATTTCGGATTTTCATGGTCTTTAACCATTATTCGGAATTTGGATTTGTCGTAGCTATCTTACAAGACATTATTCCTTTACTATCTAATAGTAAATAGTATGCTTGTAAGTCTTAGGTTTGTTTCTAACTTAATAGAAAATTTATAGGATTCAATCCAAGCCTTTGGTGAATTCTATATCTATACGGGGCAATTGCATCAAACACTGAGTTTTAAGGCGCTTTCAAAGCCCTTTTATTATGTTGATCTTACTCCAACATTTTTAATGTTTTGTGAGTAATGAATTCTCTTTTAAGGCACTTGTAAAGTCCTTTTGAGTATTCTTGATCAAGCATTCTCATGAAGTCCTTTAAGGTCTTCCGAGATTCTCAGTTCTAGTTTGTTGCTAAGTTCGATGGTCATCGAGTTCATTTGTCTCCCACTTGTCGTTTTGGAAACGTGTTACTTTCCAGAAAGACGCTACTTAGAGCAACAAACAATTTTTGTTCTCAATTAGGATGTGGAGGTAATACCCGTAGTCTCACTTGAATGCTTACAAAGAGACATGTATATTGTCTTTGGGTAAAAGTTCGTTATGAAACAAACAGTTAGCTCCTACTTGAGCTATCTTAGTCTTTATTGAGCCATTCAGCTCCCACTGAGTCACCTAGCTCCCACTGAGCCACTTTGCTCCCACTGAGCTAGTGAACTCCCACTAAGACTAAGAGCCTTAGACATATACTTGAAAAGACTTTTAGAAGTTATTTCTATCCATAACTGAATATGGCGTCCTTTCTTAGCTTCGACACATTGTTTAGTGTAACATTAGTCATTTGTGCAAATCTTTAAGAACTTTATAGGAAGGGTTGTGAACCATCATTGTTCGAGTCATTTTCAAATGACACCGAGGTCTCCATGAAGACACACTATGTTCTTTGTGGAGTTATTTATGAAAATTTCCATTCATAACTTTGAGATAGTCACGCTTGGCTCAAGCAAACATCGCTCGATCTAATCTAGACGTTTTGATATCTTGCCAAGTCGATTCTGTACTTCACTGAACTCTTGAGCTACTCAAGTCAAGTTTGTTCACATTTGATGAATATAGCCATATCCTTTCAAATTCTTTGTGAAACGTTGAAGTAATTGAATCCTCTTTAGCCTTCGGAGTCAACTATCTATACCAAGAACAATAGCTCTCTGTTTTGTCGGTTTCAACAAGTAAGACTTGCTTGTCTTAAAACGATTCCAAATCGAGCAACTATCAAGAGTCTATCTAATAGAGCCTTTGATTACGTTCTTGTCGATGTGACATTGCTAAAGATGTTCGGAATGAAAATCAAGCCCATGACTTGAACTTAGTGAGTTTATCATGTTTAGGGAAATGTTTGTTTATAATCAGGCATTCTTGACCCAATGCTTGGATAACCATGCCATTCAAATAAATCTCGTAACTATTGCTCATTACTTTGAATGTGAGTCTTTCCGTGTGTAAACGGATCAATTGCTGATTATGGGACATAATAACCATTACTTGTTCCAGCCTTTGGCTTAAAAGGTCTTTAAACAAAACATACGACCTTACAACTGATGTAGCTCTTCTTGCTTCATTCTAAGCTTGTAAGTCGATAACTTAGCTTAACTTCAATAGTTTGAGGTCACTATCATAGTGGAACACTCAAGCAGTATCCGATACTTGTGAAGATAACAAATTGCTAAGTTAACTACAATAACATGAACTCATGAGTTGAAATGAAATCTAATTCCTTTTCTTCGTTCCTTCTTTCCTATATTTCTTATCATACAATATCTCATAATCTTACTTTAAGAATCATTTCTTTAAGTACCTTGACTCTTATACTTTGTTAGGCATAATCAAGCACCTAGTGCGCCATAAAACAAAGTTCCATCTTTTCCATTAATTCTTACTCGAATTACTACATCAATGAGTCTTACTCAATTATGTATGATGCGAAAGGATACGTTGGTTGTCAATCTTGAGATTACAACTCAATTCCTCATGTTTTATCAAAACTACCTAGTATTTTGAATACATGATGTCCAACCGTCCTTTCGGACTTAGTTATAAAAGTCATTTATGAGAATTGTATTTTAGAAATGCTTTTCCTGTCTTTGAGATCTATTCTCAAGGATTTCCTTTACCAATCATGGAAACAATATTATTTGATTTAGAATACTATAAATATAAGTGCTAAGTATAACCATTTATCAAGAACATAATAAGTTTGAAATTTAATAGCATTCATGCAAACTTCAATCTTATTAAACGTCTTATTTACGCATAATAATTGTCCCTATTTGGCGAAAATAAGGCGATTCCAAGATCCGAAGAAACAAAGAGTGGTTAAGCATGCTTTGGCTTGTCTTAAACACTCAATATTTTAGGGTAAGCATTGCCTTGCTAATGGCTCTAAGCCACTCTTGGTTAGACAATCGTCGCATCTAATGCATCTTTGACGATGTATCTCTTTTGCCACGGTATGTGAGGACTCCTCACTCATACCGATGAGTTAAACCAAAACCAACGTGCACACCCGGTGTGCCTTACGCGCCTTGGAGAAGTGATGGCACCTCGATTTGGCGTAGCCTACCATCACCCTCGTCCAGTCAATAAGTGTCGTTTTGGAAAGGCAAGTTTGACTCAATATTATTAGGGACCTAGGATTTCTATGTTGGTTGATTTAAGTGAACTTAACTAATCATCGCAACATCAAGAAAACCTAAACATGCATCTAACGAATAATTCACATATATATAAGCATAAAATATAAAGCGAAATTATAGATGCATATTGGCAACTAGCATGACCCCTTGAATTCTTCAAATATTCAAAAGGTCTTCATTTGCAATTCAAGGCTTTGTCTTCCAAGATACGCCGTCTTCAAGACTTAACCAAACTATGCAAATTACTAGTGTCTACGACTAGGAATAATCTAAATATAAAGGTACAAAAATACTTAACGGTGCGTAGACCGTATTTAGATTTACAAAAATACATAACGGCACGTAGTCCGTATTTTCTATCCTAGTCGGGTCCCACTAGTTGCCATTTCATAAAACCTGTGAGAGAGAATATACATTCCATTCATCCATTCACTATTTGTGAATGGCCCATGCAATTTACAAAATTAAAAGAGTAAAATGCATTTAAACAACGCGCGCACTAGTAACTAATTTAGGTGGTTAATCCGATTAACACGCCTAATTAAAACTAGTCAAAGTTGTTTAACCGATTATGTAATTGACGTCATTAATAATTGAAGCTCCCACTAAATTCCGCATTTCCCTTAATTAATCTAATTAATTAAGTCGGTAGCACCCAAACTTGTCAAAATAAAATTTTGCCAATGCCACTCAAAACCGAGGCCTAGCCTCCCAAAATTTTAATTAAAATAAACAAAATTAATTAAAACAAATAAAACGGCAAAATAAGCAATATTACGGCTAGTCACCTCAACGCACCAAGCATACGCACACACCCAAAAAAACCGCACACACGGCCCACGGCACGCGGCCACATGCTGCTGCCACGGCACGCCCGCGCGTGGCTGCTGCAGCCCGTGTGCTGCTGCTGCCCGTGTGCTGCTGCCGCGCGTGTGCTGCTGCCGTGCGTGTGGCCGCAAGCAAGGCGGCGCTGCCACCTTGGCAGCCACATATGGGCTGCTATGCAGCCCGGCTCGCCAAGGTGGTGCATTGCCTCGTTTTGCGTGCCACGGCCTCGGGATTTGATCCCTTTTCGCGAGACAAAAATAATTAATTCTAAATTAATTTTAGAACTAATTTAGAGAGAAAAATAAAATTTTAAACAAGTCTAACTTAATAAAATTTTCAAAGTGCAAATAACCAAAATAATTTCAAGAACCATTCTTAATTAAATTGGTTTAGCTTGGTGCAACATAAAATTGAGGCAATTTCTCACTTTTTATTTAATCAATTTAAATTAAACTTGAGAATTTGACAAATTATAGGGAAGTTGGAAAAATATGAACTTTAATGTTCAAATGAAAATTCCAACATCTAAATTTTGTGAATCCTTGAAAATTATATCTTCCAACATGAAGATAACCAAATTTCTATCACAAAAATCGAAACTTTATGTTTCCAATCATCTCAAAATGATTAAAACATCAAAGTTTAACACAAAATAACATGGAATTTAGTGGTTTTTAAAGTTTCAATCACTTATCACAAATAAAGATTGAATCTTTAACACTTAGGAAGCCTCAAAAATAAAACTTTCACACTAAAAAGCAATTAGTTTGCAATTATGTGAAAATAAATCAACCTTTAAGCATCAAATACTACCAAGTAAGTGTGCTTTAAGGGGACATAAAAATGCAGAAAATAATGCAAATAATAAACCATATAATCAACAATTTATGCCATTAATTTCAAGGTTAGAAAAGACTTAAAATTTTTCGTCAAAAACGAAAAACCCCTCAAAAAAGGCATTTCTGGTCAGAATTTGGCTAAAATCACAGGTCCCTTAGGGTAAAAAACCTTTCCAGAACACGTTTTCCACCCAAAATTCACTAGTCTTGGGCAAAAATCTGGGTTCTGGGCCAAACTCGACATTGAAACGGGATTAAAATAAATAAAACCGAGCTACTAATCTAATTAGCAACTTAAACCAGAAATTTAAGCCAAAATAAACCTTGAAAAACATGATTATAAAAATAAACGAGCGGGGCTCCGATACCGCTGTTGGGGTTTGGTGAGTCCGACTCACCGCGGAAACAACCCCGACCCAAGGAACCACTCGCAATTAATAAAACCATAAAGCATAAATAAATAATCACAAGAAAGGAAGAACGAATCTTACCCTCGAAACGAGCTTCGCCCTTACAAAAACGGGCTCTTACTTGAAAGCTTCGAGCACCGCAAGCGCCGTGCCTCCAACGGTATCCACCCACAAAGGACGAACACGACTTTAAGGTCCGCTACCTTGGAGTTAGCAAGGTCCGACCAAAACCCGAGTGTTATTAGAGTTTAAGAGTTTTCCCAAAAATATGGAATGCTCTTTCTAACTCCCACTCAAGCAAAGAATTCTCAAGCCATGCCATGACTATTTATAAGGAAGTATGCCTTGTGAATTTCACTCATCTTTCAATGTGGGACTTTTCACAAAAAGATCCCACATGGAAAGATTGGTGAATTCAACCCTTAGTTAAATAAACAAAGGAACAAGTAACAAGTGTCACATGGTTAGGTGTGGACCACTTTCTCACTTGGTCCCCAAGGCATTTCACATGCAATGTGAACTAACCATGTGTCACCCAACCTTGAGCCCCAAGTTGGGTTCGGTTGGCCCATTTTATTTTGGCCCGTGTCCATGACCCATCAACCCGGGTCCACGGCCATTGCCACATGTGTCGCCACCGTGGCGCGCTGCCACGTGGCACGCTGCCACTTGGTGGCTGCCAATGTGGCGGCTGCCAACGTGGCTGCTGCCACTTGGCGGCTGCCAACGTGGCGGCCACGTGTGCTGCCACATGGCGTTTTGCCATGTGTGCTGCCACGTGGCATGCTCCTATTGGGCATGCATTCCTAACCTTTTGCGTGGCTAGGATTTTACTTGTTACTTGATGCATTTTCCCGTCTCGCCAAATCCTAAATTTTGGCTCGACATTTGAGATTCTCCGACGCTCGGTTTCGACGCTCCAAGCTCGAATTTCCGACGTCTAAATGTTTAACACTCGGGCGACGAATTAATTTCTTCCGAATTAATTCGTCGAGTCAGTTCGTATATTTTGCTTGGGTGTGACCCGAAGGGTTCAGTCAAGATTAAGCTGTAATATTAATTATATTAATATTACTGATCGGAAGCGGCCTCCACCCAGGCATTCCGATCACTTGACCTTTGTTGACTCGAATGAACAATACAAGAGGGGGGGTGAATTGTATTGAGGAGGAACTGGGGTAATTTTTGCGGAATTCTAAAAGAAACTTAAACAAAAACTTTAAAGTGCAAAAGAGATTTTAAGTGGAAAACTTCTTGGCCCTAATCAAGAAGAAAAACCACGACCACAAGGGATTTTAAACTCAATTCTTAATAATAATAGGGCAAACAACCTATTACAAATTAAGACTCTAAACTCAAGTTCCTCTTCGAACTTAAGTTCCCCCTCAACTGATCCCTCAATCAGTTGAGCTCTCAAATCTCTCTCTTTCTCCTTGCTTCACTCAAAGCAATCTACACACTCTAGAGTTTTACCCAAACTCTTCCCCAATACAACTCGAATTAAAACTCTAAGATGCTAAGTACAAAGACACTCAAGGACTTAAGTGGATTTTTGACTCTTTTTGAAAAGCTAAGAATTGTAATGCTCAAGTGTACTTTTCAAAATGGAAAACTAATTCTATTTATACTAGAGGAGATCAGTTGAAAAACTCCCACGTCTGCCTTGACTCCCACTTCACCACAACTCCCATGAAACTAGGAAATGCAGTTCGTGGAGGCTTGGGCAACACGCTGAAGTATACCTAAGGAAGTAGTTTACCGTTTCCTTAATTTTCTCAACCTCCTTGACCAAGTAAAAGATCCGTTTAAAAAGAGTTTTCAAAGGAGATTTTACCGAGTCAGATTTATCAAAATATTTGGATAGAATTTAAACAAGAAAATCTTTAAGAAAATAGAATAGTTTAAAAGATGATTTTCCGAAAATAAAATAGAATCTTTTTAAACAAGGAAAATAAAATCTTTATAAACTGAAATTAAATCCACTTAAAATCCTATCAATAATCAAAGTACTTAACAAATATACAAGAAGCCTAAAATAAGCAATAAAGATACAATAGACTTCTTGGAACTCAGTGAAGCTTCGACTCTGGAGCTTCAGTTCCTCTCTCAAGGAACTAGGTTTTCTGATTGTCTTCTATGCTCGTCCATAGCTCAATCTTAAGACTTGTTCCATGCTCCATTCTGACTCTAGAACTTCGTTGCCAATAAGAACCTGTCAAACACATCAAAGCTAATAGACAAAGGTTAAAGCCCTTATGGGTTTGCTTAGGTTCCTTAAGTCATCATCAAAACTTAAGATCAACAATATTCCCCCTTTTTGATGAATGACAAACCTAAGCAAACTCACAAAATAAAAAGTAGAAGACAACCAGAAAAGAAAAGAAAAAAAACTTAAAATGAAAAATGAACTAGTTAAAATTAAACAAGGAACTGAATGAAAAATGAACTAGTTAAAATTAAACAAGGAACTGAATAAAAAATGAACTAGTTAAAATTAAACAAGGAACTGAATGAAAATAGTTAATTATGTACCTTCTATGTTAAACGTATGGAGAGCTTGTCAACAATTGAGTTTGCCTTGTTTTTCCCCCTTTTGGCGTTCATCAAAATTAATGCATACAAAGACAGATATCTAAACACAGCACCATTTTAATGGTTTGTGTCCAAAGCACAGAACAAAGCACATATAGGCAGAAATAGTATGCAAATAGTCATAAAAGCAAGCAGGCAACATCCATATAAACAAACTGATGTTCCTCCAGAACATCGGAACAAAAGAAAATACCCTGTTTTAAGTGTTTACAGACCAAAAGAAGCAAAAAGAAACAAAGTTTTCAATCCAGACCAAGTTCAAGAATCAAAAAGTTTGATAGCTAAAACATAAGAGAAACAGAATTAGGCTTCAGGGGCAGAGGATAGATGCTCTTCTCCTACATCTTCTTCTGAAACTTCTTCAATGACCAGATCCTCCAGCTTCTTCAAAATATCTGACTGCCCTTGAGATATAGTGGAGGTGCTCTGCTGCACTGCTGTTGTGAGCGCAGTAGAAACCTTTGCCAAGTCTGACACCATCTTTTCTAGAGCCTCAATTCTCTGAACTAGAGCAGGTTGTGCATCCACCAGCTTTTGCACTGTATCCTTGAGATTCTTTAATTCCAAAGCAGCACTGACAGAGTTAAATCCTGTAAACCCTAGACCTTCTCCTGCTGGAACAGACTGACTTCCTTCAGTTTCTTGCACAAAGGTGCCCTGTTCCCCCTGAATCAAAGTTCTCCCTTCTCCCTTTTCATCACATAAATCTACTACAGCAGTAGATTCAGCCTTGTCTTTTCCTTTTGGCCTAAAAGCCAACCTTGTACTCTTCCTCTTTCCAGTACTAGGAGCATTCTTTGCAGGCATTATGAGCACTTCCTTAGTCTTCTTTTCTCCCTCACCCTCACTGTCCTCCTCCTCCAGCCATCTATCTAACTCCTCTTCCTCCAATTTCTTCACAGTTCCTTCATCCTGCTTGGTTTTTGGAAGAGATTTGGAGAGGAATTGGGTTACTCCATTTACAACAGTTAGGTTTCTGGCCTCAAGGGTTCTTGGTTGCACATAATGGTTTGTTTTTAGTTTGAGGCGTTCATAATTTGTCATGGAGACACCACAGCTTTCTAGGAGAGTGATCAATAAGTTAGCATATCCAACCTTCAAATGGTTGGCAATGTAGTGAGAGAGGTGCTGGATCATTAGGGAAGGGAAGTTTATTTGTAGTTTGTTTTCAAGGCAGTACATGAGCACAGCATCAAGGTGATTAGCCTCGTTCCTGTGTTGAGTTCTTGGTATTATAGCCATATGGACAAAGATAAACAGCAATTTTTGGATAGGAGAGAACAGGTTATGGTTGGTTTTTACTTTGGAAGCTTTTCCCCCAATTGACTCAACAATCTTTTCAATAGAAACATCATCAACACTTAATTCAGTTTCTCCTTTAAAATACTCATCAAACCCCTCATTAGGAGTTCCAAACACAGCAGCCAAATCATCAGCATCAAAACTAATTTTCTTATTTTTAACTCGGCTAGTACACACACCATTCACATTCTTAAAATTTGCACAAAATTCTTTTAACGGAGCATGAGCAATCACATTGTCATAACATTCACTAAACAACTTAACCCAATTTTGAGCCTCAAGAATATCAAGAAGTTCAGTATACTTACTTATCTCACACCACTTGAGATTAATGCAAAGACCAGCGATGAATCGATCAGAGCTTGCTTCAAGCCTCTTGACAGCAAGTGACTTTGATTTTTCCCCCTGAATCGGTTCACCAAGTTCCTCGTAGTCCAATTCCTCTTCTACCTCTATCTTCCTCTTTTTCGAATCACTGCGATCCATGGGTTTGTTTTGTGGGGTTTCAGTGATAGCTTGAGTTGAGGTTTCAGTCTCAACTTCCATGGGTGATTCTTTTTGAGGTGAATTTTGGATTTTTGGTGAGATTTCCATGGGAACTGGAGAAGAATCACTGAATACAAGTGTGTATTTTACAGAGTAGGGTGGTGAGGAACAGTGGTTAGGGTTTGGTTTCATTTTATAGTGGGGTGAATTCTGAAAGGTGAATTAGGTCGGTGGAATAGTGTAGAAGGTGAATTTAATGGGGTATGTGTCGTTTGAAGAAGGATAAAGAAATTACTTTTCACTTGGTCAGATTAAAACGGAAGATTCAATTAATGTGATTTGACATGAAGAGTCTTGATTAAATAGAGAAGTTTTTGATCAGAAACTTGACTAGAATTCGAAAAGACTAGGATATTTAATTGAAGATAGATTTGAATTTAAGAGGATAAACTTGAGAGATTAATTCAAAAAAATAAAAGGATAAGATTTTTTCAGAGTATAAAAATTAATTAACTGACTAGCTAATTAATTCAAGAAGTGATAGAACAAAATCTTATGAAAATATTAGGAGGAACTTGGAGCAAATCAACATAGCTTGTTAGTAATATAGATAAGCAAGTGCAATTTGATTTCTTCACATACAGCCACAATCCCATATGTATTGCCATTCATTCTAATGCTCAGGACTATGTTTTCACATATACACATTGTGTAAGATACATATAATGTATGCACAATTGACTTATACCTTGGGGAAACTTGAGGTCTTCTAACTCAATTGTATCATACCAAGTTCCATGCGCATCTTTTCAAATTTGTCCCTGCTCAAAGGCTTAGTAAGAATGTCAGCTATCTGATTTTCAGTTTCACAAAAATCTAGCTTAATTAAGCCTTTTTCCACATTATCCTTAAGAAAATGATGCCTTATGTGAATATGTTTCACACGAGAATGATGAACTGGATCTTTTGAAATGCATATGGCACTAGTATTATCACAATAGATAGGAATGCAATTAAACTTCATACCATAGTCTCTTAGTTGTTGTTTTATCCATAGTACTTGAGAACAACAGGCAGCAGCTGCTACATATTCGGCTTCAGCAGTTGACAGGGCCACTGTATTCTGTTTCTTGGATCCCCAAGAAACTAGGCATGGTCCGAGAAACTGAACCATTCCTGAAGTACTCTTCCTATTCACCAGATCTCCTGCATAGTCAGCATCTGCAAAACCTTTTAAATCAAAAGTATCACTTCTAGGATAGAAGAGACAAAGATGGTCAGTTCCTTTGAGATATCGTAGGATCCTTTTTACTGCTGTAAGATGTGACTCCTTAGGATTAGATTGGAACCTTGCACATAAGCCAACACTAAATGCAATATCAGGTCTGCTAGAAGTTAAGTATAAAAGGGATCCAATCATACCTCTGTATTTGGTTTGATCTACACTAGTTCCTTGTAGATCTTCATCTAATCTTGTGCTTGTTCCCATTGGTGTATGGTTGGTCTTTGCTTGGTCAAGATTATATTTCTTCAGTAGTTCCTTGACATACTTTTGTTGGTGAATTGCAATACCTCTTTCTGTTTGTTTGATTTGTAATCCAAGAAAGAAGTTGAGTTCCCCCATCATGCTCATCTCAAATTCACCACTCATTAGCTTAGCAAAGTACTTGCACAAGTTTTCTTTAGTTGCTCCAAAAATAATATCATCAACATATATTTGAACAACTAGTAAATCAGTTCCTTCAGATTTTAAAAACAAAGTTTTATCTACTTTACCTCTTTTAAAATCATTTTGAAGAAGGAACTTAGAGAGCCTTTCATACCAAGCTCTAGGTGCTTGTTTCAGCCCATAAAGAGCTTTATCAAGCTTAAAGACATGATTAGGAAATTGGGGATTTTCAAAACCTGGAGGTTGTTCCACGAACACCTCCTCTTCAAGAAAACCATTTAGGAAAGCACATTTAACATCCATTTGATACAGTTTGAAACCCATGAAAGAAGCAAAAGCAATTAATATTCTAATAGCTTCTAATCTAGCAACCGGAGCAAAAGTTTCTTCGAAATCAATACCTTCTTGCTGATTGTAGCCCTTTACAACAAGTCTGGCTTTGTTTCTCACAATTGTTCCATATTCATCCAGCTTGTTCCTAAATACCCACTTGAGCCCTATAACCTTTTTGTGTTCAGGTTTCTCTTCAAGATGCCAGACCTTGTTCCTTTCAAACTCATTGAGTTCATCTTGCATGGCAATTATCCAGTCAGCATCCTTCAGAGCTTCATCATGATTTCTTGGCTCAATTATGGATAAGAAGGCTTGAAAGGCACAGAAGTTCCTCATCTGTGATCTGGTCTGAGTTCCTCTACCAATATCACCTATAATAAGATCTATTGGATGAGAGCCTTGATATTTGAATGGCTTTGGATGAAACTCTCTAGCAGGAACTCCAATTTGAGGCACTTCTTCTTCGGTTTCTTCTGAATTTTCCTCGTTGCCTGATTCTCCCTGATCTTGTTCCTCCGGGATTTCTTGATCAGGAACTTCAGCATTTTCTTGATGTTCTTGCTCTGGTTCCTCACTTACATCCTTGGTTTGCTTGGAGGTTTCTTCATCTTCTTCCCTGTCTCTAATCATACCAATTTCATAATCAATATTGTCTTGTTCAGAGTTTCCTTTGTCACAAAATTGTGATATGCTCAGCAAATTGTGCATCAAACCCTCGACCAAAAGTACATTTTCTATTGAATGAGAACTGGACCTTCCTACTTTTCCTTTAGCAATTACTTCACCCTTTTTGTTGTCTCCAAAGGTCACAGTTCCTCCTGGATAGGCCTCTAGTGAGAGAAACTTTGATTTATCTCCTGTCATATGCTTTGAACAACCACTGTCGAGGTACCACGTGTTATTCCCCCTCACTAGGACCTGCAAAAGAACTTATTGGTTAGATTCAGGAACCCGGGTTTCCTTGGGTTCCTTGGACGTTGAAGCAATATCAGATTTCTTTACCCAAACTTGCCTAACATTCTTGCTAACAGACTGTTCCTTCTTGTTGCAAGTGGCAACAAGATGACCAGTCTTACCACAAAAGGTACATACTTTATAACTAGGCAGGTCTACATATTTTTTCTTGCCCTTATGCTTAGACCGTATGAATCCTAGACCTTCAGTTCTTTTGGTTTGAGCATTCTCAATCCACTTAGGAATTCCAAACTGACTAATGTTTCTTTCTTTTCGAAGCTCAAGTTCCTTCTCCAGTTTTGCCATTTCGATTCTTAACTTATCAAAATTATATTTTAATTTTTCAAAATCCTCATTAAATTTTGGCAAGGATTCAGAGGAGGAACTTGGAGACACTTCAGCATTAGCAAGTTTGTATTGAGTCAATTCTACATTAACCATGATATTTTCCAACTTGAGTTTCTCATTCATTTCTTTTAAGAGAAGATTCTTGTCAAAGAGTTCGAAAAATCTACTCTGAACATCAGTTCGTTGATTTTCAATCCACGTACTGTGTTCCTTGCAGACTTTGAGAGCTCTTTGACATTCACCTAGACGTATACTAGTGTGAGTCCAGTCGTCTTCTAATTCAAACACTAAATCAATGAGAGCATCTTTAGTATAAGTCTTAATTATATTAGGATCAAGGAATACCTCTTTAGCAAGCTCATCATTGTAAGCCTTATCATCACATTTGGCCATCAAACACAGATGAGCTGTTTCTTCTTCAGGTTGTTCCTCTTCATCCTCACTTTCAGAATCTCCCCATGCAGCTATCATAGCCTTCCTAATGTCTGTTTTGTTGAAAGGAGTTTTGTTGTAGTTGCTCTTAACTTGTTCCTTTGCCTTCCCTTTACCTTTCTCTGTTTCCCAAAGTGGACACTCTCGAATGAAGTGTTCCAGTGATCCACATTTGTGACAACCAGAGTCAGCTTTTGAAGTGGAGGGTTTCTTGGTGAAGTTCCTTGACCTGTTGTTTCTGTTGAACATTCTTTTGAACCTTTTCACTAGCATAGCAGCCTCTTACTCATCTACTTCCGATTCTTCTTGATCTCCAGCTTTGAGAGCCAAGCCTTTTCCTCGGTTTCCTTCACTGTTGCTTGTTCCCAGGTGCAACTCATGAGTCATGAGGGAACCAGCAAGTTAATCAATGTTGAACTTTGTGAAGTCCTTTGTTTCTTGTAAGGCTGTTACCTTGGCTCTCCATCTCTCATCTTGAGGGAGGCTTCTTAGAACTTTTCTGACCTGCTCATCAATAGGGATTTGCTTTCCAAGAGAAACAAGCTCATTAATAATGTTAGTAAATCTAGTTAACATTTCCTGAATTGATTCTTTTGGTTGCATTTCAAACCGTTCATATTTTGACATAAGCAGGTCAATTTTAGAGCGTTTCACTTCGTTAGTTCCTTCATGAGTTACTTGAAGTAAATCCCAAATTTCTTTAGCATTTTTACAACCCATAACACGATTGTGTTCATGGGGTCCAAGACCACAATGAAGTAATTTAACAGCAAGTGCATTAATTTCCATTTTTTTCAAAATCTTCCTTATCAAACTCAGACATAGGTTTAGGTACTACCTCATTTTCACTGTTGGTTTTGGTAATTTCAAAATCACCAACTTCGATAACTCTCCAAACTTGGTAGTTGTCAGCTTTGATAAAAATTTCAATCCTGTTCTTCTAATAGGTGTAGAATTTCCCATTGAACATAGGAGGACGCTGCGTAGAGTAGCCTTCTTCCAGTTTCTCGTGATTATTCATCTTGATTCCAGGAACTTAACTCGTCAGGGTTTCCTGATTTCTTCGAGGAACAAGCTCTGATACCAATTGTTGACTCGAATGAACAATAAAAGAGGGGGGGTGAATTGTATTGAGGAGGAACTGGGGTAATTTTTGCGGAATTCTAAAAGAAACTTAAACAAAAACTTTAAAGTGCAAAAGAGATTTTACGTGGAAAACTTCTTGGCCCTAATCAAGAAGAAAAACCACGACCACAAGGGATTTTAAACTCAATTCTTAATAATAATAGGGCAAACAACCTATTACAAATTAAGACTCTAAACTCAAGTTCCTCTTCGAACTTAAGTTCCCCCTCAACTGATCCCTCAATCAGTTGAGCTCTCAAATCTCTCTCTTTCTCCTTGCTTCACTCAAAGCAATCTACACACTCTAGAGTTTTACCCAAACTCTTCCCCAATACAACTCGAATTAAAACTCTAAGATGCTAAGTACAAAGACACTCAAGGACTTAAGTGGATTTTTGACTCTTTTTGAAAAGCTAAGAATTGTAATGCTCAAGTGTACTTTTCAAAATGGAAAACTAATTCTATTTATACTAGAGGAGATCAGTTGAAAAACTCCCACGTCTGCCTTGACTCCCACTTCACCACAACTCCCATGAAACTAGGAAATGCAGTTCGTGGAGGCTTGGGCAACACGCTGAAGTATACCTAAGGAAGTAGTTTACCGTTTCCTTAATTTTCTCAACCTCCTTGACCAAGTAAAAGATCCGTTTAAAAAGAGTTTTCAAAGGAGATTTTACCGAGTCAGATTTATCAAAATATTTGGATAGAATTTAAACAAGAAAATCTTTAAGAAAATAGAATAGTTTAAAAGATGATTTTCCGAAAATAAAATAGAATCTTTTTAAACAAGGAAAATAAAATCTTTATAAACTGAAATTAAATCCACTTAAAATCCTATCAATAATCAAAGTACTTAACAAATATACAAGAAGCCTAAAATAAGCAATAAAGATACAATAGACTTCTTGGAACTCAGTGAAGCTTCGACTCTGGAGCTTCAGTTCCTCTCTCAAGGAACTAGGTTTTCTGATTGTCTTCTATGCTCGTCCATAGCTCAATCTTAAGACTTGTTCCATGCTCCATTCTGACTCTAGAACTTCGTTGCCAATAAGAACCTGTCAAACACATCAAAGCTAATAGACAAAGGTTAAAGCCCTTATGGGTTTGCTTAGGTTCCTTAAGTCATCATCAAAACTTAAGATCAACAACCTTGCTGAATATATTAGCTTTCTAATAATTCTGAACTCGCTATCAGAATAATACACTTGTTCGAAGGACACCATTCCTTTCAAATATATCCTAGTGGCAATTGATTACTTCACAAAGTGGGTCGAAGCGCAATTATACCCTTAACTCACTGCAAAACATGTAGCACTCTTTATCGAGAGAAATATTATTTGTCGATACGGATTCCCACATGAAATGATAAGTGACAATGGAACTCACTTTCAAGCCGAATGTGAAGAAGTGCTACAAAAATATGGCATTCACATCATCATTCTTCCCCTTATAGGCCTCAAGCAAATGGAGCAGTCGAGGCAGCTAATAAAAATCTTAAAACTATCATTGAGAAAATGACAAAAAATTATAAGGATTGGCCTGACAAACTTCACTTCGCATTGTGGGGTTACCGCACGTCAATTCGCACATCAACAGGAAATACGCCATTTTCCTTGGTATATGGAATGGATGTCGTACAACCTGTCGAACTAGAGATTCCATCTCTACGCATCGCGTTAGAGAGAAAACTCGATGAAGTTGAATGGACTAGGGCAAGATATGAAGAGCTAATTCTACTCGATGAAAAACGACTAGAAGCTCTACATCACACTCAGTGTTACCAAACTCGTATGGCTAGGCATTTTAATAAGAAGGTCAAGACAAGAAACATCAAAGTAGGGGAATTGGTGTTAAAAGCATTAAGGAAAAATGTTTTAGATCCAAGGGGAAAGTTTTGACCTAATTGGTCTGGGCCCTACATTGTCAAAACAATCCTGTCAGGAGGTGCAACAAAATTAACTGATATGGATGGCAATGAGCTCTCGAACATGACAAATCTTGACCAACTTAAGAAATACTACCCATAATTACTTGAGTAGGATACTCAAGAGAGCTAAGTTTGGCCTGATTCCTTAAGAAAGGATACGTAGGCAACCCTTTACGGGTGCGGCCACTTTATTTTTAAAAAAATCTCACATCCCAGAGTTAATAAAAATTAAACAAAAGATTGACGAAACATCAGCGTCACAGAAAAAATTCTGGCGCCAGCCGATGATCGTTAGTGCCAGACGACGACACCCGTCGCCTAACGCCAGACTGTTGCAGGCGGCGCCAGTTGCAGATCTGTGGCGCCAATTAATAGATAAAAGTCTGGGAACATTTCGGTGTTTTTCGGAAAATTTTCGACTTCCGTACTCAAAAAAATTTCTGGAAAATTAATTCTTCGGTTTTCATTGCTTTAATAAAATAAATTTAAAGTAAATAATTTAATTAAAAAGCTGGAATTTCATTAATAAAATAAATTACATTATTGATGGAATTTAAATAAAGCTTAACTTTAAATAAATAAAAAATAAAAAAACTAAGTCTAATAATTGGAAATTAAGCAATGCTCTTAATCTTCTTTCTCTTTCTTAGCCCTTTTCCAATTTTTGTCTGCTTCTTCTTCCTCAACCATAACCTTAGCTAGTAGGCATCCTTTAGAGGACCTACATTCAATCTTAGAGTAAATAGTTTCCCCCTCAGCTAGGACTCCATGCTTCTTTTCTACCCAGGCTTTCTTTTCTGTGGTGTCAGCTTTCCTTTTTCCTTTATCTTTTGTAGTACTCTTTTTCTTAGGCATTATAGGTGTTTTGAACTCAATTCTTTCACCTAGGCGTTCCTTAACAGGAATCACCTTGTCACCTAGATGGCTCTTCACATCAGTTTTACTCTGATTTTTCTTCACATCCTTTGAAGGTTTCTTCAGAAGCCACTTTTTCACATCATTGGGCAGGAAAGGAGGAACCTTTTAGGTAATTACTTCCCATAAAGGTCTAGCGCTCCAATAAGCGTCAAATTTGTCTACTTCCTGGGAGACAGGGAACTCGTTGGGACGACGAAGATCACAAGAAGGAATAGTCTGAAGTAGGCCGTATTGTCTCTTTACCCTGCAGGGATAATAAAAAGTCATACGGGACAAGCTTGGAAGACGGCATAAAGGTTGCTTGTTGACACCAACCATCCTTTCTATTTTCCACCAAGGGATGACCCACTTGATGGCAAAATTACAAGATTCGAAGACCTTCTTCCATTCATGGAGCCCCATCTTAGAGAAGCTTTTCTTCCTCCTCACGAAGCAATTTGGAGTATACCTCTCGATGTTGTTCGGAGGGCTAATTAATTCTTGTCTTTCCATTAGCCACATCTGTAAAAATTGCAATGCAAATAAATTATTATTACTATACAAAAATATATTTTTGATTTCTGTAATTAAAAATATTATTTTTCTACCTGTAATAAAATTGGAGAGCCCTGAAAAGTTGCTTTTGGATTTCTCTTTAATTCATCAAGACTAAGCATAGTCTCTCCAACTATTAAAGGCATTGGATTTCTCCCTGATTCAATTTGTTCTAAAACAGTGGATATAATTGATTGACCCTCATTATTTTTACCACTAGTAAGAAAAAATTGATTAAGCATGCAAAACAGGAAAGCCCTTCTTCTATACACATGGAAAGATTCAGAATAAGGTCTATCAAAATAAGGGCGAGCAAATTCTTTCAAATTAACTACGCTACCATCTATTATTTTTGATAAATCTCTGTCTTTTAAATTGAAGAAGCGTTCAAAATCCTTATAAAAATATTCATTTATTCTAGGGATTACTATAAGATCTAGTGTAGGGAAGCCTAAAATAGCACCAAATTCCTCCGGCAAAGGGATAATTTCATCATACCCTATTCTAAAGCAATGAGTATCTACATCCTAATATTCTAGAGCGGTATGAATAAAATCTTAATCAAGATCTACCCCTTTGATACCATAAATACCCCCCAAATGAAAAACATCTAATTCTTTTCTCTCTTTGGCATTAAGTGACCGACACCATTCATGGGTGTAGTTGGTAAAACTTTTGGAGACTAGAGACATGATGTTATTTTTCTAAAAGCTAAGAAATATTTTATCTGCTGAAATTATGAAAGAAATCGGCTGGGCAGGGGGCTATTTATGCACAAAATCGAAGCAGTTTTAATCCAGGAAGGATTCGGAGTCAGCGCTCATTAGCGCCAGACGCCAACTATTGGCGCTTGACACGCCAAACGTTAAGTGTAGCGCCTGGCGCTACACCAAAACGCGTGGCGCCAGCTGGCGCTAATATGACTCATCGTACGCGCTATCTAAAAACCGCGTTTTCGACTTAATTCAAGTCTGCTAATGACTTTACGGTTTCCTTATCTTTTTCTAAAAATTCATTTATTCCTCCCTCTTAATTAATATAGCTATTATATTAATTATATTATTTTTGGTTTTTATTTAGACTAACTTCCAAGTTTTTTATAAATCCAATATTTTATTTGACTTTTATTTTTCATTTTTTCTTTTTTTGGGGGAGAAAGTCGGATACCCTCCATCAATAATAAAAATGACGGAATTTTTGCGCAAAATTATTTTTCACATTTCCTTGCACACACAATAATAATAATAATAATAATAATAATAATAATAATAATAATAATAATAATAATAATAATAATAATAATAATAATAATAATAATAATAATAATAATAATAATAATAATAACAATAATAATAATAATAATAATAATAAAGAAAAACATGATAAATAAGGAATAAACTCATAATAGTATGTATATACAAAACATGTCTAAATAATGAGTCTAACTAAAAGGCAAAGTTTCTATACAAAGTCAAAATAAAATAAATAAAAAAGCACAGGAATAAACTACGGCGCCGGGGGACGTACACCCATCATCTCATAGAACTGCGCCGTGCGAGAAATAACCTCTCCACTAGCTCCGGCTCCAGCTCGAGTCTCCTCGGGAGGAGGAAATCTCAACACAGGACCCGTCCACCCAAGATCAACCTGAGGCTGAGGCTGCGGAGGCTGCTGCGATGACGAGCCAACATCGTACATCCCACCACCTCTAAGAGCCGAGGTAGCCTCTCCCTGGCCTACCGGCGCAGCATGTGCACCCTCAGATGAAGAGCCTGAGCCCTCTACCGCCTCGGTACGAGCAGCCTCAGAACGACCGCCCCTACCTCCCGAACCAGTGCGGTGACGTCTCGAGCTAGACCTCGCCGGATCCCTCCGCGCCTCAGGTCTCGTGCGGGTACGAGAAAGAATGGGCTGACCCTGCAAAAGAAACTAAGATCAGAAACAGGCAAGATAAAAGCGGGAATACAAAAACATATGAAAGGAAGACTACCTCCTGAACGGCGTCGTCTCGACGGCAGGTAGCCACGTTCCTCATCCGGACAAGCTGGCTCCGGAAGGCATCTATGCATCGTGCCATCGCCGAAACCACCTCGCGTGAGAACTGTCAAAGAAATAAAGTCAGTGAACATACATCACATATATGGACAAAAAGTTGCAAATAAACAAGCTTACCCGAGTCTAGTGGCGAGGAATCGACCGCTCCAAAAAGCGCTTGTCCTCAGGAGCCGGAGGAATCATCTCCTCAATCGACCCATATGTCCCCTGATAATGGATAGACATACGGGGTAGTATGAACTCAACAGCATCATCCTGACAAGGCAAAACAAAATCAGTAAAGCATTACTTGGGGGCTACTTAACTTAAGGTAAAATCTAACAAATCGTACCGCCACATCCTCAGCAGGTACAGGAACTGGAGCTAACAACGGCAGTAGCTCCTCCCCATAGCATCGCCCAAGGATCATGTAAGATCGCCAAGGGGTACCGGCTCCCTCTGACATGCTCACCAACCTCGTGGCGTTAAACGTGTGACGTGGTGGAGGAGCAGGAACAACAAAGGTATCTGAGGAATGCTAAATAGCAACCCTCTCTCCAAGATACGCAGCCGCTCCATAGGTCCCTAGGAAATAGCGACGCTCAGCAGAATACTGCGCGGCTAACCCAGGGACTGCCGAGTCGACCGACGGTCGGTACAGCACCTCACGCTCCTGCAAAGAGCGTCAATCAGACAAGAATCCAACCAAGCAATCACAAAACGTCAAATAATAAATGAATCATACCGAGATGATCCAATCTCAGACATAGGCAGTGGACATCCCCACACGGCGGCTGCCCCAGAAAGCACTAACTGGAAGCCTGCGCGGCGACGGTCTCGCCGGCGCAGCTGAGGGGAAGTACTCGTAGAACCAGATCTACAAGAAACTAAAGTTATCAGCAAATGCTAACTAAAATGTAGAGCTAAACTTTATAGGGAATAAAGGATACCTCTACGACCCTCCAAAAGCCGGATAGAGCGACATTCGCCCCGAAGGACCAATGTCGACACGAGTCCCGCAGCGCTCGGATGAAATCAGCATAGGCCAAGCTGGCCTAGTCATAAGTCCCGATCCGGTGTAGATCGCGGACGGCAGGAAGGTAGTAAAGCAGCGCCCTACTACCCTTGTACGGGGAGAACGTCCCTGACAGCAAGATAAGTGCAAAGATGCGCACCCACTGCTCTCGGGTACTCGCTCCATCGTCAAAAGCCGATGCTAGAGTCGAGCGACGAATCCCCCTAGCACTGAACTGAGTCGACTCTACCTCAGATCGAGCCCGAATAACAATCGGACCCAACAGCTCCTCGACCTCAGGAGAAAAAACGTCGATCCCGCTATCGGACGGCAGTGGCACGGAGCTAAACTCCAGTCCTGTGATGAGACTGAAGTCGGTAGGAGTGACCATCATCTCGCCCCAGGGGAAGTGGAAAGTGTTGGTGGTGTCCCAAAAGAACTCCACCAGAGCACGGACTACATGATGACCCCCGCTAGAGGCAACCATAGCCTCGGAGGTCTCAAACAGTGCAGTAAGCCCACAAGACTCCCATAGAAGTCTCGTCTGATCGTCTTTGGCGATGTACATCTTGTACAGATCGCCCAAGTCGTCACATCCGGAACCATGATAACGCGACCTCCCAACTGTGATGCCCCGTTTCACCCTCTCAGAGATGTGGTGGACGGGAGAAAAATACAAGGTCCGCTCATCCCACTCAGGGAGTCGGCTGAGCGAAGTGGACGGTTCGGCGTCGTCCTCTACAGGCTCATGCTCCCGTCGAACGTCTCGGGACCGTGAACCCGAACCTCGCTGTCTAGCCATGCTACATTGCGCAGAATTATCATAAATTAAGATTCTATGGTATCTAAGGTTCGCCTAGCCGCATGATACTATGTTCGTAGAAAACAGAGTACGTATTACTAAAACAGAGCACAAATTCAAATTGAGCATGCACGGCATTTTTCAAGCAATCAAACAATTTCTTGCAATACTATAGTAATTATTGTGACAAATTGGACAAGAATTGCTAGCAAAAACATCAAGAACAAGCCACATTGTTTTCTCGACCTTAAGAGGTTCAACAATGGTGATTTGTTCATTTCTTCACCAAAATGAGTCAAACAAGTCTTAAAGTACTCCCAAGGCAATATATAAACATAATCAAGCAATTTCATGGCATAAAATTTGATAAACAAAGAGAATTGAACAATTCTAATTTCGAATTTTCAAGAAATTCGGGAATAAACACATGCAAAATTCATTAAAACCGGTGTGAGTTTGAAGAAAACTTACATAGATCGGGAAAATGGATGGAATGAGCTTTAATTTGCAACAAATTTGAGCGAATTTGGTTGAGAAACGAGCAAAAACGAATCAAATGAAGTTCTGGGAATTCTCGAGCAAGAAACACGAACAGCAGCAGCGGAAATGAGGAAGAGAAGGGTATTTAAGTAAAACCCGACTCTATCGCCAAGCGTCAGACCTTGGCGTCAGTCGATAGGCTTTAGCGCCTAGCTCTAGCTCCAGTGTCTGGCGTTATAGCCAAATAATCGGCGTTGACGTTATTTCAGCGGCGCCAGAACCTTCAGCCACTCAGTACGGTTGTTCCAACCTTATGCAGTATATTTTGGGTTCCTTGGTACGCCAATTAGCCCCTCTAAGCAATTTGACACGATTTTTAGTAATCGGCTTAATTACATAAAGTGATCGACCTTATGAAAGATCGTCTCACTTAGCTTAAAGCGCCTAAGCATTGGCTCATCGCAAAAGGCACCGACATACTGGTTCATTCATAAAGGCACCGACATACTGGTTCATAATTCAACAGAAGGCACCGACATACAAGTTCAAAGCAGCAAAAGCGCCGACGTACAGGCATAGCGGAAGAAGTTTCAAGCGAGCTTTTAAAGATCGACAAGCGGAGGTCTTCGGTAATTTCCTTTGGAAAATTATCGCAACAAATGAGGATAGCTTCAAGCGAGGATATCTTCGGCAATGTTCCCTAGCTTGCGGAGAGTTGTCACAAACAACTGAAGGTGATTTCAAGCGAAGTTGTCTTCGATCGTGTTCCCTGGCTTGCTGAAGATGGTCACAAAGTATCAAAAGGTCGTTTCAAGCGAAGCAATCTTCGATGGGGTTCTCTAGCTTGCAGAAGTCTATCATAGCGGAATTGGAGGCAGTTACAAGCGTAGCAGTCTTCATGCGGTATTCTCTAGCTTGTAGGAGGTCGTCAAAAATACAGAAATACAGCAACAAATCGGTTACTTTCAGAGACGTGTGCTCGCCGGTGCAAGATACGCGTTTCTAAACTCTTTTATCTGTCTAACTAACGCTAGTTTGCAGGTATCGGCGTTACAAGAGTGATTTAGGATCGCAGAACGTTCTAAATCATTCTCCGTCCCTATCGATACTTTGTCTTTTGTTTTCGAAACTTGCGTTTCTCCAAACTCAGTCAAAGTGGGGGCTTCTGTAGACACCCATTTGTGTCTCCCCAAAACCAAACCCAGTGATGAGTACCTTTCACGTCGAATCATAATCGAATGAAGTGAAAGTGTGGAAAGTTTAGTGTTGCGGATAGTTTTAATTTCTTTTCTCTTCTCTCTGTTTTTAAAAACCTATTTTTAAGAAAACAGTCAATCCAGTTTGGTTGGTCCATAATATGGGTCTAGTAGTGTAGTTGGATAGGGCTTGAAAAGAGATTTCCAACGATATATTATAAGCCCAATTCCGATGAATATTGATGAAGTTATGGCCAAATTACTAAATCGGGCCCGGTTTGAGCCTTATATGCGGCCCAATGATCTAGAGGAGGGCCTAATATGGATTTATCATTCCTAATGCAATTAGGAATGGTTTTAGTCTTCTAGATTCTTATAGAAGGTTTTTTTCATTCCTAATTCAATTAGCATTGATAAATTGACTTTTGTTGACTTTTTAGAGTTTTAATCAGAATAAAAGAACGTTTTTTAGGAAAATATGATTTTATCCTCCTATACGACAATTTCTATCTGATTTTAAGAAAACGCGTCAATAATTAAGTTAGCGCCAAACGCCAGCATTAGCGCCTGACGCTACGCTTGGCGCCTAATGTCAGCGTCTGGCACTAACCCTTGTTTTACGCGTCAGAACTCTGTTTTGATTTTTTATCTTTTTGGCTGATTTTCTCTATAAATAGTCTTCTAAAAACCCCGTTTTCATTCACCAACTCTCATCAAGATTCTCTTGATTACTCTCTCTCTCTCTTTTCTAAACTAGCCTTTTCACAAATACAAAAATTCCGCATTCGCAAGACTTAAATACACCTAGCCATATTCGAAGTTGCCTTCGCCCAAGACGTGAAAGGTTTTAATTTCTGAGGGTTTGGTCCCAAATCTCTCTTTCAATTATTTAATTTAATTATTTGTTTATTATTTTCCTTGAAGTTACTAACGTGTGTATTTTGTTATTAGAAAGAGGTACGAGGCATCCAAGTAAGTACTTTAGTGATTTTTATTGATATTATGATATAGAAATCATGCTTAGATTGTTATTTTGATTCCTAGTATCATGTCTAGGGTAAATTTAATATCAAGTATGATTAAAAGTATGATGCCTTTTATGTTCTTCCTAATATTTATTATTGTTAGTATCATGTTAGGGTTAAAGCTTTGATCTTTATTGTTTAGTGATATGCTAGGGTTTGTTATTAATCTTGTTAGTATCATGCCTAGGATCTTGCTATTATTATGCTTTAACGTGATCATGATTATTTTTATAATTGTTATAATTATTTTTATGATTGTTATTATGTTGCTTACACATATTTATTGTTATTGCTTGATCATGCCTTTTATACATGTTAAAAGGGAATTGGTATTTGTAATCACGTTTAATAAGATAATTATGAATCTTGTTTAGGATTAATTATGATTATAATTCAAGTGATCGCCAATAATAGATTTATTTGTGCATTAATATTCAACCAACATAGATAAACAGGTTTAGGGTAAACCTATTGATTGCATGTTAGTCAGAAAGCGCACATGAATACGATCAGAATAAAGTAGAGGCCTATTATTAGGGCAGGTTCAATCTCTTTTAGGTTGGATTTGTACCTTCATCCCCGAACCCTATTTGGTTCAAGACCTTATGGAGTTGACGATATCTTGGATCGTTAAGGGGTGTAACCTTCACCTCGTGAACGGTTTACAAGTTCCTAAAAAACTTGTTGGCGACTCTTTTGCTCTATCTTCTTTCCCTTTGGACGCCACCATACTTTAGTGTATGATCACAGTGGGGTTCAAGCTAGGGATTAACGATTGAAATATTCCCTACAGGACCCATATCATGGACCAACCAAACTGGATTGGCTGTTTTCTTAAAATAGATTTTCAAAAACAGAGAGAAGAGAAAAGAAAATAAAACTATCCGCAACACTAGACTTTCCACACTTTCACTTCATTCGATTATGATTCGGCGTGAAAGGTACTCATCACCGGGTTTGGTTTTAGGGAGACACAAATGGGTGTCTACAATAGCCAAACTTAAATTTTCGAGAATTGGAAACAAAACAAGCATGGGGAGCAAGAATTGAAGAATTTAATGCTCAGACATAAATAGCCACCTAAATATATTATCACACTGCACCAGTAGAAGAAGAGAGGTGGCTGCTGGATTTCTATTGGGTGAGAAACCCAACAAGGTGGCACTCGGAAAACTTGAAATAAAGACGAGAAAAGCTAATAAAATGTTTAAAGCTTTTACTGGGGACGAGGAGTTTCACCAAACCAAGAAATTGATTACCTTGATAAGCGAAAAGGCAACGAGGTAATCCATAGATAAAGAAAACGAATGATATCCCTTTCCAATCTAGTAGGAGCTATGCAAGAATCCTACGTGCCTAATTAGTTGCAGAGATAAGAAGAAGATCTAAAGCATGCAGAAAGAAAAATCTTGAAGAATTTGAAGTAACCTTACAGACCCTAGTGAACTAGGAAGAACACACTTTTCTAGTGAGAGATGCTCTTGATTTTTAGAGAGAGAAACTTCCCTTAAAAAAATGACAATATTGGCAGATCACGTGGCTTCTAAGACAAGACAAAGAAGGACAGAGATGGAGAACCAATGGGTATTTCCATGCATCATTGTTAACCAATGGGTATTTTCATGCATCATTGTATGGGGAATCAAAAGACATTTTCATGGAGAAGCCAATAATTTAATTGTATTTCACCAATGGGTATTTTCATGGTGAAGTCAATAATTACTTTTTAGTTCTTATGGAGAATCTATAGGCGTTTTCATGCATTATTGTATGGAGAACCAAAATATATTTGCATGCATGCTCTTTTGCCTTGATACCCAATTTTACTTAGTGTTATTTAACATGTCAGCTAAAATCTTTTTCTTTATATTCATGTAACCCCCATATTTTTAAATAATTTATAAATGAAATTTTATTTTATTTATAATATTTATTTGTATTTTTTCGGAATTTAATTCAAAAGTTTCAAATTATTAATTTGGGTCGAAAATTATTTTGGTACAAATTATTATGAACCTTCATTCTACAATTTAATCTCATACAAACAAAGTCTAGTCCATTTAATTTATGAGGCCCAATATTCCTACTTACCCTACAACTCTCTCTCTCTCTCTCTCTCTCTCTCGTATAAATACCCCATAAATTCCCAAAATTTTCCCCACACAAAAGGTTAGTCTTATTTTCTTTCTCCTTTATTTTTATTTATTTTTCTTTTCCTTTTTCTTTTTTTTTTTTCTTTCTTTCCTTTCCCTTTCTTTTCTTACTTGAGTTTTCACTCACCACCATTGCTGCCCCACCAACTGTCGTCTGCTCCCTATTGTCGCCGCCGCAGTCGTCCAGCTGCAGGCGACCTACCTGCAGCAACGACCCACCGTGGTTGCTCCTCCCTCTCTCTCCTTTGTTTTCTTTTTATTTTTCTTGCTTAAAATTGTTAAATTGTTTTGGGTTTGATTTTATTGTTTGAAATTAGTTTATTTAGTATCACAATCATGTTTTTGATGTGTTGAACTAATAATTTCATATTATATTTGTGTTACAAATATTCAGATTTTGTAGTTTTAAAACCTAGGGTTTTAATTTATTTAGATTGGGATTTTAGAGTTCTTATGATCAATTAAATCAGGGCTTTTGTTCCTATTGGATTTCTATTGACTAATTAAGCATAAAAACATGTTTTAAAGGAAGTTTTAAGGTGTTTTACATCGAATTATATTGCTAGAAATTTATTTGGGTATTAATTCTTAATTATTGGTTGTTTTCTAGCAAGTGATTTTTCCCTAGGAGACTTTTAAGTGATTAAAAGTGGCACAAAGAATTGTTTATACAAGGTACATACATGTCTACTTCGCGGTAAATAATATCATGCTTAGGTATCAAAAGGAAAGAACTTAGTTTCATGTTTAGTGAACATTTGGATGAAAATTGTTTGGTTATACATTGAATTAATTCACGTGCTAATGTTTATGAGACATGTTTTGGTGAATTGATTATGTTTGTGAGGAATGATGGATGCAAGCATGTTGAATTAAATTGGATTAATTGTTTGTATGAAATGTTGATACAAGCATATTTTATTGGATTAGTTTGATAACCACGTTTGGATTATTAAAGGATTGAAATTGAATGGTTTAAGTGGAATGAATTTATTAATTATTCCACAAGGTTATTATTATTATTATTTTATTTATTTCTCAAGCATGACTTGTTAGTATGTTTAGTAAAAGTGGATTAAGCCGAAATGGCTAAGTGGGTTGACTATGTTCAACAATTTTGGATAATTTGGAATTTAATAAAATTAAAGGTCAATTTGTGATGTGATCATTGTTGTCCTAAATAAGATTAAAAGTGAATTATATATATTATTATTATGTATGGTCTACTTGAATGAGTCGGATATTAATTAAATTGGTAACCACGTAAAAGTGAAACATGGATGAGCAATAAAAATCTGTAAAGCGTGCACTTCTAGAGTATTGACATTAATGGGTTGGGGTACACGGTGGTAGCCCGTGGATTTCCGAGGCTTATTTGATCAACATGTCCTCTTTTCTTTTGGTATTTACAATTTTATTTTATAATGAAAGTTAGATGGGATCCTAGACTAATTTTGTGAGAATGGAGTAGCGGCCATTCTTGCATCGTGCTAAACTTTTAATTTAAATGATCATTTGGGACCAAAATGATTTGGTGGATTGGACAACCTCGTCTATCGCTTACTCCAAATTAAATTAATTAAATTAAATATAAAGAGTCAAGTGTTTGGAATTGGTTAGTAAGTATGTTGACTCAATTGATTGTTCAAGTGTGGAGTCTTGACTAATGAATTCGTGTTGTATGTTTATTTATTTTAATTAATTGAGCATGCTAGGCTTGGTACGTTGTAGCTTGTACGTACTTAGCTTTCCTGATTGCGTGCTTTTGTGTGTGTTTTCTTTTGGTCATGGACTTCGCCTTTCAATGACCTTGTAATGACCCAGTTATTACACTTGTATTATTGGGGAGCAGTATTGCACATGTTAGCTTGATGATGTGAAGTTCGGGGATTTGACATACGCATTGTCAAGGGATTGGTGTGATTGAGAGTATTTGTTCTTTGTGTTGAATTTTATTATGTTCACTATTTCATTTAAGTTATGGGATTTTGAATATTGATTTGGGTTTTAACAAGGACCTTTATGGTTCCAGTTTGTAAGCTTTGACTTATTGGTTTTTTTTCTAAATTATATTATTTTAAACACTTAACTTTGGATTTTTCGTTGTGATACTTTGATAAAGCCTTAACGTTTTTACATGTAGCGGTAACATGCCAATGGTTATCCTCTATTTTATTTAAATTAGGTGGTTTGTAAAAAGGAGAATTATTGGGGTGATACAATTCATTCCTACATATATACTACTTAATAGAGTATTTCTCATCTCTCTCATTATCTTTTTAATTGTCGTTCTTCAATTCTTTCATCTAATTTAATTTACTTTAAACTACTAAAATTAACTGTTTAGTTTAACGAACCGCTAATTCAGTTAGCGGTTTCCAATAATTATTTTTTAAAATAAAAATCAGATTTACACTTGCTTACGTGGACGGTACGTCCTGTTATAAAATTAAAGAGAAAGAAGAGAAATTAGGGAGAGAATAGATCAGTCTATCTTATTCCATAGAGTTGGGATATATATATATATATATATATACAAACAATATAACTAGGAATTGCTTAGATAACAATAAACTCTAGTTCTAGAACATTCTGAAATGATAAAGAAGGATAATGGATATCCATACAATATTTCATAACACTCCCCCTTGGATGTCCATTATCGAATATTGTGCCTCGTTAAAACCTTATTAGGAAAAACCTTATGGGATAAAAAACCTAATGAAGGAAAAAGAGTACAACTTTTTGTAATACGCTCGAGATGCTTCCTCATTAAAAACCTTACCGGGAAAACCCAATGTGGGACAAAACCATGGTCAAGGGAAAAAGAGTGCAGTCGTATTTTCTCCCCCTGATGAATACATAACTTGAGATATTCTAGTGTCGCAGCAATGAATCCAATATGTTGGATATCTTTTAATAAGTTGGTAAAATATCACTTGTTGATCTTGATCTTCGATCTCCCTAAATTGAAATTGCATCTTCAAGTCTTCACGCTAACATGTGAAGTGTCTTCATTTCACCATACATGTGTTTATCTCTAATATCAATATTTCAAATCTCTATTTAATAGTTGATTAAAAAGGTTAAACTCAAGCGGTTATGACTTCTTCTGGAAGTCATTAATAATAAATATTGGTGATCATTATTTGATTTAACATTTATTAATAATAATTTGATGACAAAACTTGATATTATTAATGTCATTCTTCAATCTCATATGAATTATAATATAACATATGTATTATGTACGCTAATCATGGTTCTTCTGGACCATGAGAAAACATTCTCGCGCATAAGTATTCCATTGATATTATTTAGATGTTTCATGATTGACATGATAGCTCTCTTGTAAATACAAATAGTAAATCTTACTAACTCTCATATGCTCAAGCTTCAGGTTGAGATGTCAATAATGTAGTCACATAGACTTTTCAAGAGTTTGATAATAATTGCAATATTCAAGACATAAAAATTTGTAGGGTTGGGCATTTAATACGTCGTATATAAGTTCTTCAGGAACTCCTTTTACATGATTCATAACATATTATTAAATAAGTGTCATCAATAATTTCATTACAATTATAAGCCTATTGGAATATAAATATCTCTTTCTAATTTTTCATCAAAGTTGTAAATATGTCTTACTATTCTTTAAATGAACATTCACATACACCACATCCATTGTAAGAAATTAATCCATGCAATATGAGATATATAAAACATGATAACATATTAAACAAATTATACAATGAGTATTGCATCTAACTTCCTACATATGCAATAAACCATTAACCTATGACTCACATGCACATGAATATAAGACTCAAAATGATGCAAGACACTGTACAGTGTGGATTTAAAAACCCATATTTCATTAGACTTCGGGTCCATGATGAACTTATGATTATTATCATTATGTCGACATCAAAATGTACATATACTAGTATTTCAGACCCCTTACTCATTAGTCCATTCCATTATGCATATGCATATTATTCATCGGTTCCATTATGTACCGGTATCATAAAATTCCTTTAACTTACATTCCGCATGCTATTTTACTATGATATCTGAATACATTTCTCATTGGTACCATCATAACTTTTCTTACATCATAGGCCATCTATTATAATAATTCAGATATCTATACCACTTTTAGGGTATTTCATACAGTATGGTATTTATATACTATTACACTATTAGTGTCAATTGCACTATTTTGCCAAATGTCATATCTATTAAACAAATCTTTATTTTGGAACCGGTCATAAACAACCTACACTTCAGGTGTAGTGATTCAAGTACAATTGGCAAGATTTTATCTCAATGTATACACATAATTAATATGACCAAAATGCATCTTCAATGCTATGCAACATGAGTCATAACTGAATACAAATCAAATCATAATTGTGCAACATATCTTGATAATATATATACAAAAGTTGGCATATAACTTTTCAAACTACCATTACAGGAATCATATATATTATTTATTTATTTTAATTAATTTTTTTAACTTTTGCTAATTCGTTCTTCTCCCCCTAAGTTGGTAAAATATCTCATTTATAGGGGCATCTTATTATATACCAACTTAGTAGACAAATTTGCATTAATAAAATTCACTTCATTAGGAGGATCACATTCAAAATTTATTTCTCAGAAGATTTGTATTAAACAAGTTTCATCTCTTCTGGAGAACAACTTCAACGAAGAATCATTACTTCGTTAACTTTACATTGCAGGTTTATTTATTATATATTACCCTTTTCATAATATCTTCTGGAAACAATGTCAATGGGGAGACATGTGTTGTGCAGTTGTACATTTTCCATTCTTTTCCAATTTCTTATGTGCTGACATATAATAGCCCCAATCAAAAGAATTTTTATACAAGCATAGATCACTTGCTTGTAATTCTACTAGGTGGCGATCTTATGGATCTTTAAAGCTTTAAATAATGTATTTGTTGAGCTTCTGGTTCTCTGATAGTTTACAATAATATATACGTTATTTTGGTGAACTTCTGGTCACTCATTACTCCTTTTTATAACCTATTAACTCTTGAAATTTTCATCAATACAAATTAGTGTGAATCACAATCCAAATATATATAGCTCAATCTCAATGTTATGTCTTGCCATTCAATTCATTTCATACATTTAACGTTGAGAGAGCGTCAGCACAGTATCAAACGAAACTTCAGGTTTCCATAACGGGTAATTATTAAACCCGGATGGCCTAATTTAATTATCACATCCAGTCACTTCTCTAAATTTGAACTCTGGTCAGTTTTCAACACTAGTGATCACTTTATTAAACTTACTATATGCATGGCCATGAATGTTATGTGATATTAGAACACCAACATGTGTTTCTTTATACAATTGGAAAGACAATCAATTAATATTTTATCCAATAATTACTCATACTCTACTGGAGTTTAAACTATAAACTTGATACTGTAGACACCCATTTGTGTCTCCCCAAAACCAAACCCAATGATGAGTACCTTTCACGTCGAATCATAATCGAATGAAACGAAAGTGTGGAAGGTCTAGAGTTGCGAAAAGTTTTTATATCTTTTCTCTTCTCTCTGTTTTTGAAAACTTTATTTTAAGAAAACATCCAATCCAGTTTGGTTGGTCCATGATATGGGTCCAATAGTGGTGTAGTTGGATGGGGCTTGCAAAGACCTTTCCAACGATATATTATAAGCCCAATTCCGATGAATATTGAGGAAATTATGGCCAAATTACCAAACTGGGCCCGGTTTGAGCTTTATGTACGGCCCAATGATCTTGGGGAGGGCCTAATATGATTTATCATTCCTAATGCAATTAGGAATGGTTTTAGTCTTCTAGATTCTTCTAGAAGGTTCTTTTCATTCCTAATTCAATTAGCATTGATAAGTTGACTTTGTTGACTTTTCAGAGTTTCAATCAAAATCAAATAGCATTTTCGAAGAAATTATATTATTTTATCCTCCAGTACGGTAAACTTATCGGATTTTCGAAAACGCGTTAAAATAAAGCTTGGCGTCCAACCCCAGGCCTTGGCGTCTGGAACCAGGCCTGGCGCCTGCCGCTAGCCATTGGCGCTTGGCGCTAAGGCTGGTGCCTGGCGCCAGCTAGCTAGGGTTGGCGCCAGCTCTGTTTCCTAAGCGTCAGACTCTGTTTTGTTAATTTATCTTTTTTGGCCAATTTTCTCTATAAATATCGTATTAAAACTCCGTTTTCAGGGACCAATCATCACCAATTATCATCATCTACATTCATTCATTCACCAATTGAGTCATTCATCTCTCTTAGACATTCAATTCTTTCTTACTTTGCTTTTTTAATACAAAATTCCGCATTCGCAAGATCTAGAAACACCTAGCCATATTCGAAGTTTCCTTCGCCCTAGACGTGAAAGGTTTTAATTTTTGAGGGTTTGGTCCCAAATCTCTCTTTCAATTATTTAATTTAATTGTTTGATTTATTATTTTCCTTGAATTTACTAACGTGTGTATTTTGTTATTAGAAAGAGGTACGAGGCATCAAAGTAAGTACTTTAATGATTTATTGATATTATGATGTAGAAATCATGTTTATATTGTTATTATGATATTCCTAGTATCATGTCTAGGTTAATTTTAATATTAAATATGATTGATATGATGCCTTTTATTCTTTTCCTAATATTTATGATTGCTAGTATCATGTTAGGGCTAAAGATTTTATTTTTATTGCTTAGTGACATGCTAGGGTTTGTTATTAATCTTGTTAGTATCATGCTTAGGATCTTGCTATTTTTATTATGCTTTAACATGATTATGATTATAACTGTTATAATTTATGATGATTATGAATATTATTATTATTTTGATGATGATTATTTATGATGATATTATTATTATTATTATTATAATTATTGTTCATGATTATTTATTCTTTGTTGCTTGATACATTATTCTTTATTGCTTGGTCACCTTTTATGCATGTTTAAAGGGAATTTGTACTTGTAATCATGCTTAATAAGATAATTAATAATCTTGTTAGGGTTAATTGTGATTATAATTCAAGTGATCGCCAATAATATATTTATTTGTGCATTATATTCAACCAACATAGATTAAACAGGTTTAGGGTTAATCCTATTGATTGCATGTTAATCAGAAAGCGCACATAAATACGATCAGAATAAAGTAGAGGCCTATTATTAGGGCAAGTTCAATCTCTTTTAGGTTTGATTTGTAACTTCATCCCCGAACCCTTATTTGGTTCCTAAAAAAGTACGGTGGCGTCCAAAAGGAAAGAAGATAGAGCAAAAGAGTCGCCAACAAGTTTTTTAGGAACTTGTAAACCGTTCACGAGGTGATCATACACTAAAGTACGGTGGCGTCCAAAAGGGAAGAAGATAGAGCAAAAGAGTCGCCAACAAGTTTTTTAGGAACTTGTAAACCGTTCACGAGGTGAAGGTTACACCCCTTAACGATCCAAGAGATCGTCAACTCCATAAGGTCTAGAACCAAATAAGGGTTCGGGGATGAAGGTACAAATCCAACCTAAAAGAGATTGAACCTGCCCTAATAATAGGCCTCTACTTTATTCTAATCGTATTCATGTGCGCTTCTTGACTAACATGCAATCAATAGGATTAACCCTAAACCTGTTTATCTATGTTGGTTGAATTAAATGCACAAATAAATCTATTATTGGTGATCACTTGAAATTATAATCAAATTAACCCTAACAAGATTATTAAATATCTTATTAAGCGTGATTACAAGTACAAATTCCCTTTAAACATGCATCAAAGGTGTGATCAAGCAATAAAAATAAATCAAGCAACATAATAAATAATAAATATCATGAATATAAATCATCATAAATATATAAAATCAGCATTATCAAAATAATGATCATCATAAATTATAATCACGTTCATGTTAATATTAAAGCATAATAATAATAGCAAAATCCTAGGCATAATACTAACAAGATTAATAACAAACCCTAGCATGTCACTAAGCAATAAAAATCAAATCTTTAACCCTAACATGATACTAACAATCATAAATATTAGGAAGAAAGTAGGAAACATCGCAGGAATCATAATAAGCATATTTGATATTATAACCTTTTCCCTAAACATGATACTAGGAATATCATAATAACAATATAAACATGATTTCTACATCATAACATCAATAAAAATCAATTAAAGTACTTACTTTGATGCCTCGTACCTCTTTCTAATAACAAAATACACACGTTAATAACTTCAAGGAAAATAATAAACAAAACAATTAAATTAAATAATTGAAAGAGAGATTTGGGACCAAACCCTCAGAAATTAAACCTTTCACGTCTAGGGCGAAGGCAACTTCAAATATGGCTAGGTGTTTCTAGATCTTGTGAATGTGGAATTTTGTATAAAAAAAGCAAAGTTAGAATTAAGAGAAAGAAAGAAAGATGAGAGAATAAAGAAAACTGATTGTAGATGAGAATTCGTGAGAATTGGTGAATGATGAGAATTGGTGAATGATGAGAATTGGTGAATGTAGATGAATGAGGAGAATTGATGATTCAAAACGGAGTTTTTAATACGATATTTATAGAGAAAATCAGCCAAAAAGATAAATTAAACAAAACAGAGTCAGACGCACAAAAAACAGAGTTGGCGCCGACCCTGGCTAGCTGGCGCCAGGCACCAACACTAGCGCCAGGCGCCAATGGCTAGCGCCAGGCCTAGTTCCAGGCGCCAAGGCCTGGGGTTGGGCGCCAAGCCTATTTCCAACGCGTTTTCGAAAATCCGATAAGTTTGCCGTACTGGAGGATAAAATCATATAATTTCCTCGAAAATGCTATTTGATTTTGATTAAAACTCTGAAAAGTCAAAAGTCAATTTATCAATGCTAATTGAATTAGGAATGAAAAGAACCTTCTAGAAGATTCTAGAAGATTAAAACCATTCCTAATTACATTAGGAATGATAAACCATATTAGGCCCTCCTCTAGATCATTGGGCCGTATATAAAGCTCAAACCGGGCCCAGTTTGGTAAATTGGCCATAACCTCCTCAATATTCATCGGAATTGGGCTTATAATATATCGTTGGAAAGGTCTTTGCAAGCCCCATCCAACTACACTACTATTGGACCCATATCATGGACCAACCAAACTGGATTGGCTGTTTTCTTAAAATAAGTTTTCAAAAACAGAGAGAAGAGAAAAGAAATTAAAACTTTCCGCAACACTAAACTTTCCACACTTTCACTTCATTCGATTATGATTCGACGTGAAAGGTACTCATCACTGGGTTTGATTTTGGGGAGACACAAATGAGTGTCTACAGAAGCCCCCACTTTGACTGAGTTTGGGGAAACGCAAGTTTCAAAAACGAAAGTCAAAGTATCGATAGGGACGGAGAATGATTCATAACGTTCTGCGATCCTAAATCACTCTTGTAACGCCAATACCTGCAAAACTAGGTTTAGTGAAACAGATAAAAGAGTTAAGAAACGCGTATCTTGCACCGTCGAGCACACGTCTCTGAAAGTAACCGATTTGCTGCCGCTTCACTGTTGTTTTGATGACCTCCTACAAGCTAGAGAATGCCATCCCGCTTGAAAACCGCTACGCCTGTAACTGCTTCCAAATTTGGAAGATTGCTTCTCCTGAAACGATCCTCCTCCGCTATGATAATATTCCACATCCAAGGGAGTACTACCGAAGATTATTTCTCTTGAAACAATCCTCATCCACATTGATAATATTCCACATCCAAGGGAATACTATCGAAGATTGCTTCTCTTGAAACAATCCTCAGTTGTTTGTGACAACCCTCCACAATCTAGGGAACGCCGTCAATAAATGTTGCTACATCTTGAGCCTTTTATTAAATCATAGTGACAACCTTCCCAATCATAGCAAAAGTCATCGAAGACCGCCTCATCATGAACCGCTCTTCTCATATCTTGTTGACAACCTCCACAATCTTAGCGAATGCCGTCGAAGACCGCCCATCTCGTGCTATCTTCTCAAATCTTTGGTGACAACCTCCGCAATCTTAGCGAATGCCGTCGAAGACCGCCCATCTCGTGCTATCTTTTCAAATCTTGGGTGACAACCTCCACAATCTTAGCGAATGCCGTCGAAGACCGCCCATCTCGTGCTATCTTCTCAAATCTTTAGTGACAATTTCCACAATCTTAGCGAATGCCGTCGAAGATAACTTTACTTGAAGTCATCCTCAGTTGTTGCGATAATATTCCGAAGAAAATTACCGAAGACCAACACTTGTCGATCTTTAAAGCTCGCTTAAACTTTGCTTCCGCTAAAACCAGTACGTCGGTGTCTCCGTGATGAGCCAATTCTTAAGCGCTTTAAGCTAAGTGAGACGATCTTTCGTCAGGTCGATCACTAATTTGGCTATTGTAATCAAATCTACTACTCAATCATGTCAAATTGCTTATAGGGGCCAACTGGCGTACCAAGGAACCCGAAATTGCTGTATGAGGTCAAAATCACCTTTCTGAGAGGCTTCGAGCTCTGTCGCTGCTGAAATATCTCTGGCGCCAGGAATTGAACTTTGTCGCCGAACGCTGTGATAGGGTCTTCCCTAGTCTGCTGCACCTGTATTTATTTTTTACTATAGAACTTCGCCAATCTCTTTGATCATCTTAGGGTTGACCTAGGTTTAACGTCGTCTGACTCATTGACTTGACACGACTCAAGGTATAAACTTGACTCGAGGTTGACTCGACTCAAAGTGAAATGACACGTGTGACTCGTGACCCGTGTGTGCATAGTGTTGACTCAATGTGACTCAAAAATGCAAAAAGCAAAAATTTTCCGTCATTTTTGTGGAGGGTACCGACTTTCTCCCGAAAAAGAAAGACGTGAAAAAGAAGAAGCGAAGTTTGAAGATGCATGTTGAATGAGCTTAGTCAGATGTTGTTTGATACTGTCTCTCAAGGTGCAAGGATTAATCCATCCTAGGCTATCTCAACTGTTGACTCCATGATGAAAGCATTTGGGTAACTTAGGCACGGAGGCTAAGCACTTCATACTTCGTGATGCAATGACAATTATGATTGATGAGTGATGTTGATATGACAAGGCAGGCTTCAACGTTGTGTTAAGATTCCATAACAAAGGGTTCCTAAGGGAATTATATTTGGTCATGTATCTGTGATGTGTGTGATAGTGACACTAAAGATAGGCCACAAGAGCTAAGTGTGTGGAAAGATATTATTTTTAGAAGAGTCAAATGGTGGTGACTCTTAGGCTAGGTAAGTTAATGATATAGGGATCAAGCCCCCAAGTCTAGCTCTAAGTAAATAGGGATGAGCATAGGAGATCCCTTGATATGATCATGGTGTAAGTGTGTGTATGTGAATATGAATGCATTTTTATTACGGCCGCACCTCGATGTGAGGTTACCTACGTATCCGTTAGGAATCAGGCCGAACGTAGCTCTAGCCGAACCTCGCACAAGTGTGTATACCTCAAAAAGGTCTTTTTAAGGGTTGTAACGTGGTTAGGCTAAAGGTTTGAAAGAAGAAGGGGATAAAGGCTCAAGACCCTAGATAAGCCCCCAAGGTGTGCAACCTCGCTTTCGAATCTTTATATTTTTATGCTTGAGTTTCTACTCTCTTTTTTTAGCTCTCTTTTATCTTTTGCTTTAGCATCTATTTTATTTTTATAAGTGTAGGCAATCCCGATCATGCGGTCTATCACTCACTTGGCATTCATGTTTCTCAGGCACGGTACCAAGCACTCGATAAGAGACGCAATCTGAGACGTGTTCATATCGAAGATATTTTCATATCAAAGACATTGGAACACTTGCCCTTTTGTACACTTTTATTTATTTTTTGCTTCTATTTTAATTTTTTTTTAATCACTCAAGTCTTTTTTACAATTGCATAAGTTACACACCATCCCATCCCAAGGTTAGGTAGATGTAGGTTGAAAAAAGAAAGGGTCTATCGTTAGACGAGGCTCAAAGTGGTTTATGAAGAAAGGATTGTAAAATTGAAAAGTGAAAGGAGATATGATGTGGCTACAAGGGGTGCCTTAAATCATTGGTATACCTTGTGTTTAATTCGACATTTTTTTTATTTTTTTTTTTAAATGCAATGCAATAAAATAAATGCTCATTTTATATAAAAAAAATATATATATATAATGATCCTACAAAATAAATCTAAGGAGAATAAAAAGGTGCCTATGCTAGACTTATTAGGGAAAAGGGTAAATAAAAAAAGAAATAGAAAAAAGAGGTCGCGAAATCTTTTCGTTGAAGCTCGCCTCTTGTCTTGTGTTATTTGCTTTATCATCACTCGCTCTTCTTGTTAACTGGAGGCATGGGAAGCTTGTTATCATCAATCAAATGTTGGATAGCCTCCTTTAGCTTCCAACAGCTCTCAGTAGCATGACCCCTACCTTGATGGTACTTGCAGTGTTCGTCTGGATTCCAACTAGGCAATCTCTTTTCAGGTGCGGGATCTTGAATAGGTCCAATGGGAGTAATGAGTCCTTTGGCATGGAGTCGATCGAAGGTAGTATCGTAGCTCATCCCAATGGGGGTGAAGTCTTTCTTTAGTTGCTTCTTAGATCCTTGGTTATCTATGGCTAAAACTTCACTGAGATCAAAGGTACTAACATTGTTACTAGAGTGGGCGTTTTCGGAAGAAGAAGGATTGTCGTTCTTCTTTCCTTTCCAGCCACCGTGGTTACTATTGTTAGTAGCTTTTTGCTTTGCGAGGTCATCTTCGATTTCAATTCCGATGTCATAAACGGCCTTGAAAGTATTCAGATTGTGTTGATATTTTAAATGCTTCGAGTACTTCTCTTGGATTCTTGATAAACATCCTCACATATTCCTTTTCGGTGGGGACTTCAATCATCTTGGCGGAAGTTTCCCTCCATTTATTAAAGAAAGAAGTAAAGCCTTCATTCTCTTTTTGTCTTAGCATCTCAAGTTGTCTATGATCGGTTTCAACTTGAATATTGCACTTGTACCTATCAATGAAAGCGTTTACTATCGATTCCCAAGTAGAGGTTTTCTCTTTATCAAGGGAGAAGTACCATTGTTGGCAAACGGTTTCAAGAGATAGAGAGAACAGAGAGGGGAAAACCTTCTTATAGATATCCTTAATGTTCATTATAGTTTCGAAAGCTCTTAGATGGAAGTAAGGGTTATCTGTTGCCTTGAATTTAGGGATGTCAGTGGCATTGAACTTATGTGGAAGAAGTTCCTTGTCCAGCGAGACCCCTTGTGAACTAATGCCCTGAAATTTATAGTCACTAGATAGCTTGCTTAGACTCTCTTGCATGAGACTCATTTGTTGTTGCTTCACGGGATCATCGACCTTGAGGGTGAGAAGCTTCAGTGTTTCAGTCATGGTAACTAGTTGGTTCCTGAGCTCATTGACTTCTTCTTGAGTTGCCATTATCCTTTTAGCCTTCCTCTTTTGACGAATCGGTTTATCAAAAAGTGAAACTTGAATAAAGAGGTTGTCCTTGATTAATCGCCCTTCTCTCCTCGACCAAGTACTATGGAAAAGGAATTTGGGGATATTCATTGTTAATTATTTGACTCAAACTCTATTTAACATGCAATGGATGGAGGAAGTGAAGAAAAATGGAATAGAATGTGAAGAAGAATGATGGAGATGGAGGGATATGAAGAATTAGGAATAGAATGTACCCCCCAACTCAAATGACGAAAAAAAACCGGCTCATGCATGAACCTAAGACATGGTCATGGTGACATATACTCAAAGTGTGTGCTAAGACTAGTGAGTGTAGATGGTACGTTAAGACTCGTGTCATGACCATGTGGCTAGACTATGTGACTAGACTCAAGCAAAGACTAAGTTAAGACTTCACGTATATGCATTAAACTGGACAGGCCGTGGTATTTTAGTCATAACTTTTTATCTGTGACTCTGATTTGGATGAAACCAACGTCAAATTAAAGATAAAACTTGGGGCTACAGATCCATAGGTTTTACGACTCGTAGTTCTTTCTAGAACTCTGGATATGACCAAAACAAGTTGACGTTTGTGCAGTATACGGGAATAAAAATCCGGGTTGACTTAAAGGAACTATGACTCGATTTTATGTTTATTTATTAGCTCAAATTAATTAATTAATTAATTAATTAAAGTCCTTTAGTCATTAATCAGTTTATTTAGTCTTAACACAAGTCAAACAAACGGTTAAGAAAACATAGAATATATGCACAACAAATAATGCACAATTAGTCAAGTAGTCACAATATGATGCAATGAGTTCGCAACCTAACCATGGCTCTAGTTCTCTAAAGTTCGGGATATGGTTTAGTCAATAAAGGGTCCATGGTTAGTTTTCCGGATGCACCGCGCAGAAGCCTAACCGTGAAGGGTTGGCCCGAGTGGATGAGACACCGCGAGTTCTAGAAAAAACTCGCTTCCATGGTTTGGTGAATTCAACATTCTCGGATGTACCCTTTGTTGCACGGAGCGTTCAATCGGGTAGATGGAGCATGAATTCCCAGAGGGTTATGTCCATATGTAGAACACATATGGGTTTCAGAAAAATGAGAAAAAATTCAATCAGGAAGTAGGATCGAGCAAACAATACGAAAAACCGGTCGAAATTAGAACGCATATTTCTGGCTCGGTATTGGGGGAAATTGGCGCCAGCAAACAGAAACTGGCGCCAGCTTTTAACTGTAGCGCCTGGCGCCAATATTGGCGTCTGGCGCTACGACTAAAATGCTGGCGCCAAGCTCTGGCCCCTGACGCTACTTCCCACATGCCTCAGCAGCTTTCTGTGCTCGATAAAATTTTCCAACTTCGCGCGGTGTTATTTCATTCCTAGTTGTGAAAGATATTTCTCAAATTTCCTACGTGTAAAATCCTATGTTTTTAACTCATTACGGATGGTCTTTCCAATGAGATCTTTTTTTTGCATATGACAATAATGTTAATCAAAATTACGCACATGAAATACTTAGAACTTTTCGAGTCTCATCCACTCATTCTAAATCATTGCCGAAACAAATTCAGGAATTAAAATAGAAATCCTCCCCAGTGGAGTCGCCAAAAACTGTAGGGAATATTTCAAGCGTTAATCCCAATAGCTTGAACCCCACTGTGATCATACACTAAAGTACGGTGGCGTCCAAAAGGGAAGAAGATAGAGAAAAAGAGTCGCCAACAAGTTTTTTAGGAACTTGTAAACCGTTCACGAGGTGAAGGTTACACCCCTTAACGATCCAAGAGATCGTCAACTCCATAAGGTCTAGAACCAAATAAGGGTTCGGGGATGAAGGTACAAATCCAACCTAAAAGAGATTGAACCTGCCCTAATAATAGGCCTCTACTTTATTCTAATCGTATTCATGTGCGCTTCTTGACTAACATGCAATCAATAGGATTAACCCTAAACCTGTTTATCTATGTTGGTTGAATTAAATGCACAAATAAATCTATTATTGGCTATCACTTGAAATTATAATCAAATTAACCCTAACAAGATTATTAAATATCTTATTAAGCGTGATTACAAGTACAAATTCCCTTTAAACATGCATCAAATGTGTGATCAAGCAATAAAAATAAATCAAGCAACATAATAAATAATAAATATCATGAATATAAATCATCATAAATATATAAAATCATCATCATCAAAATAATGATCATCATAAATTATAATCACGTTCATGTTAATATTAAAGCATAATAATAATAGCAAGATCCTAGGCATAATACTAACAAGATTAATAACAAACCCTAGCATGTCACTAAGCAATAAAAATCAAATCTTTAACCCTAACATGATACTAAAAATCATAAATATTAGGAAGAAAGTAGGAAACATCGCAGGAATCATAATAAGCATATTTGATAGTATAACCTTTTCCCTAAACATGATACTAGGAATATCATAATAACAATATAAACATGATTTCTACATCATAACATCAATAAAAATCAATTAAAGTACTTACTTTGATGCCTCGTACCTCTTTCTAATAACAAAATACACACGTTAATAACTTCAAGGAAAATAATAAACAAAACAATTAAATTAAATAATTGAAAGAGAGATTTGGGACCAAACCCTCAGAAATTAAACCTTTCACGTCTAGGGCGAAGGCAACTTCGAATATGGCTAGGTGTTTCTAGATCTTGTGAATGCAGAATTTTGTATGAAAAAGCAAAGTTAGAATTAAGAGAAAGAAAGAAAGATGAGAGAATAAAGAAAACTGATTGTAGATGAGAATTCGTGAGAATTGGTGAATGATGAGAATTGGTGAATGTAGATGAATGAGGAGAATTGATGATTCAAAACGGAGTTTTTAATACGATATTTATAGAGAAAATCAGCCAAAAAGATAAATTAAACAAAACAGAGTCAGACGCAAAAAAAACAGAGTTGGCGCCAACCCTGGCTAGCTGGCGCCAGGCACCAACACTAGCGCCAGGCGCCAGGCCTGGTTCCAGGCGCCAAGGCCTGGGGTTGGGCGCCAAGCCTATTTCCAACGCGTTTTCGAAAATCCGATAAGTTTGCCGTACTGGAGGATAAAATCATATAATTTCCTCGAAAATGCTATTTGATTTTGATTAAAACTCTGAAAAGTCAAAAGTCAATTTATCAATGCTAACTGAATTAGGAATGAAAAGAACCTTCTAGAAGATTCTAGAAGATTAAAACCATTCCTAATTACATTAGGAATGATAAACCATATTAGGCCCTCCTCTAGATCATTGGGTCGTATATAAAGCTCAAACTGGGCCCAGTTTGGTAAATTGGCCATAACCTCCTCAATATTCATCGGAATTGGGCTTATAATATATCGTTAGAAAGGTCTTTGCAAGCCCCATCCAACTACACTACTATTGGACCCATATCATGGACCAACCAAACTGGATTGGCTGTTTTCTTAAAATAAGTTTTCAAAAACAGAGAGAAGAGAAAAGAAATTAAAACTTTCCGCAACACTAGACTTTCCACACTTTCACTTCATTCGATTATGATTCGACGTGAATGGTACTCATCACTGGGTTTGGTTTTGGGGAGACACAAATGGGTGTCTACAATAATAAATGTCATTTGTTTATATCCATCTTCAGGATGGTATCATTTCAAAATATTTAATTTACATGTGGCCACTTCTATTAAATAAATCGTTGATATTTAAGTTATTGTATGTATCAAACTGACCATTAATATATTTTATTATTTATATGCAAGGATTACATACAATGTCCCCCTATTCCTTGCATATGGGGGTATGGAATGAGTCAATCCAACAACCTTTAAAATCCTTGCAACTTTTAAGCCATAAATTCTTTTGGCAATGTCATGTATCAAGTAACGTGTTCCTTTTAACAAAAACATGCTTATATAAAATTATACTTATAGAACACTTTTCATGTTCCTCATGCCCAATTACATTCATCTTAAAAAAAACAAAACCTCTTATATTTATGGGCATAATAAAACGTTGATTATGTATAGTTTCTCACAATGCCATGTTTAATTACTTGAACTCATAACACACTTTTTGCTATATATTTAATTAATTAAGGAACTTCAAGTCCATATGTACGAGAATATATACCAATCTATCTACATTTTTCAAAAAGAGAAGGTAAAAATAGGACATGAATACTCTTTATAAATATAAGGAACTTCAGGTCCGCACATCATATTCAATTTACATTCATTCCAATAATCTAACTTCAAGTAGGTACATAATACTATAATTGAATTTAATCACACATCAATCAATATAATGTATATAGTATGCTTCATAATTTTATCAACTTATAAGGATAATAATAATAATAGGTACATAATACTATAATTGAATGAGAAGGTAAAAATAATATGAGAACCTACTACTTCATTCTTTAATAAAAACATACCTGAATCGATTGAATCAAATATAATGTCGAATCGATCAATTATATCAATATATTGCCTCATATAGCTTAATTAGAAAATAGAAACAAGCACATAAGCAACCAACATTAACACGTTCACGTTAGTGGAAAACCACATGGTTCATATCATACTTGAAATATAAAAACATAATTCAATACATAAATCATAAATAGTTTCACATGTGCCTTAGGCTTACTTCGTACAATTTACAAACATTCAAGGCATTAGACATGGGCAAATAATTGCTAAATCAAACCATTCATATTTGCTATCAAGCATAGAGAAATAACCAAACTCATTTACGGATAGGAAAAGTAATACCAAAACCTAGCAAATATATGTACTACAAGTTCATGAAAACCATACGTTCATAAAATTAACCCCAATAATAATTTTAAATACCCTTTTAGATTCAAACTAAACAAAACTCATAGTCAAAACAAAACTACTAATTAGTTATTCTACATCAAATCCAACTATTCCTAAATTGCTCATTAAACTCCAGGAATAATAAAAATACGAAAATTTGGGAAACAATATAAACATATTATGTAAAGGTTTAAAATTAACAAATAACAAGATAGTTGAGAATGAACTTTCCTGATATAAAAATCTTTCCCACTATAAAAACTAGCCTTATCGTCAATTTCATGTTGTCGACGTCATCTGCTAGCCTGTAACTCATGAAAACGTCAATGAAAAGAAAATAAAGTATAGCCCTTGATTAAGGGTAATCTATTATAAAGTAGTTCTTTGTAACCAAATTATTAATACCGTGAGACTCCTTGTACTAGTCCCAAATTAATTAATGAGGATTGGGAATGATATGACATTCTTGAAACGTGTGATTTCATTATTAAAAGATCAAAACCCATGATCAAGATTAATCTCCTTCTAATTCTTCCCAAGATGCGACACAACAAGAAAATAATGAGTATAATTTAGCACATTCGGTATACAACGAATTAATCATTAACCTAAGAAATCAACAATAAAATTTACATATTGATTAGAGCTTTGGTGATGATAATGTGTTATAAAATTAAAGAGAAAGAAGAGAAATTAGGGAGAGAATATATCAGTCTATCTTATTCCATAGAGTGGGGATATATATATATATATATATATATATATAACTAGGGTTTGCTTAGATAAAAATAAACTCTAGTTCTAGAACATTCCGAAATGATAAAGAAGGATAATGGATATCCATACAATATTTCATAAGACGTCCAGAATTTTAATAAATTGTTGCGTATTTAGGGAATTTTGTTCTCTTTTAACATTAGCTATGAAAATCTCTCTACTTTATGTTTTCACCTCCTTTATCAATGGTTGGGGATGTCTATATACATGACGATATATGTAGAAGTCTAAAACATTCTTCAAAAACAAAACGATTGTTAACTACAAGAGAGTTATATAATTGAATGCTTTATTAAAAAGAGGTTAAAAGTTTGTTTTTTTTAAGAACAAAAGCAAAATAAAACAAACAATGGTGATACAAGATCCCTACCTAGAAACTTAGTTGCTTTTAAGTCCTTTCCGTAGTTTCCCAGTCAAATGTCATTTTAGTCATTCTTGCCAAGTTCATGCTCTATATAAACTTCATCATAGAACTTATCTTGTTTATACTATGGAATCACATGTTCTATAACCAAGTTCATACGCAACATTCCATATTATGTAGTTGCTGGCGTGGACAGTATGTCAGGAATTTTAATAAATTGTAGTGTATTTACGGAATTTTAATCTCTTCCAACATTATCTATGGAAATCGCACCATAAAGTATGTAACATCCAATATTTTTGCAAGCCTACTTTCAATGTATTCCCTTTACATCACTAAGATTGCCCCAAGTTATCTATTATGGTAATCCCATTAAATTTAGGAAAAATTGATAAAAATAATCCCAACTTTGGAATATTTTTAAATAATCCGAACTTTAGAGGTTATTCGCTTAAAATGGTCTCAAGTGACCGATAACCTGTTAAAGAGGTAAAATTTTATTTTTTTTATTTTTTTTTTATATTTGAGTGACACGTTGAAAATAAAATAAAAATTTAAAAAACTGACAAAAACAAAAAAAATAAATCATAAATCCCCTCCCTAACCCACGACAAACACACCACCACCCATGTCCGGTGTCCCTCCTCCCACCGACCCAGCCCATGTCCTCGACCCCACCACCGACATCACCCAGACCTCCTTCCTCACCGCCGGCACCGTCCTTTCCCTCAAAACCACTAATCCCGCAACATTCAAACCCCTGGCCCCGAAATCCCTAAATCCTTAACCACCGTTTAAAAACCCCTAAACGCCCCTCCTCCACCATCGGAACCCTAGGGGCGTTTGGGGCATTTTTATACGGTGGTTAAGGAAATCGGTGATGAATTGGTTGTTGCGGGTTTGCGAGGCTTCTGGGTTGCAATTGTCAGTGGTTGTCGCTGCTTTGATTGTGCCATTCCAATGAATATTGGTTGTTGCTGGCCTTGTGTGGCTACGCGTGTTGCTGCGGTATGAAAAGGTGGCTAGGGCGACGATGGTGGTTGTTTGGTGAAGTTGTGGGCTGCGAAGATGCGGGATGCGACCATGGGGTTTTGGTGGTTCATGAGGTAGGAGAAGGCGTTACCGGCGCCGATGTGGGGGACGTGTTTCTGGGCGCCGGCAGGGTGGAGGGTTCCGGAACGGCCCGTGGCTGGTGGTGGGGAGGTTAGTCAAGGGTTGGGCTAGGTTTGTTTTTTAAAATATTTTTGTAAGTTTTTTTTCATCTACCAATTATGTGGTGACACGTGTCTCCATTACCTATTATAATAGGTTGGATAACCAGTTGAGATTATTTTGAGCAAACGGATAAAAGTTGGAATTATTTTTATCAATTTTTTCCTTAAATTTACCTCATACCATTTCGAAGGAGAGAGAAATATAAAAACTTGGAAAGAAACTAAAAAAGAGCTAAACAAGCTATTCTTCAACCATGTTTTAAAACACTTTGTTTCCTTATCTATATCTATATCTATCTATATTTATATACTAAAGTAATCACCGGATGGGACACTTGGCATAATTTTAAGAAAAAATTTCCCTCCAAAAAGCTTTTTTTTTAAAAAAAAAAAATTCTATTACAAAAAATTAAAATTCTTTTAATAAATTTTATTAATATATATTCGTAACACATAAGAATTTAAAGGATAGACATTAATAAATTTAAATTTTTTAAAAAAATGTTACATAAGTTATTTAAGTTTTACCTTATATCGATTGACTAATATTATCAATAAATTATACTTTATAAATTCGTGCATTGCACGGGGCCAAAACTAGTTATATACTAAAGTAATTACCGGATGGGACACTAGGCATAATTTTGTGAAAATTTTTGCCTCCAAAATACTAATTTTTATTTTAAAAAAATTCTATTAAAAAAAACCAAAATTCTTTTAATAACTTTTTATTTATATATATTTGTAAGACATAAGAATTTAAAGGATAGACATTAATAAAATTAAATTTCAAAAAAAAAAAAAGAGTTAAGAGTACAATTAGGTACTCAATTCTTTCTTTTTTCACCTTTTAGGTACTCAATTTTTTTTGCTTTGCTTTTGGGTACTCAAGTGATTTTCAGGTGAACTAACTCACCACTAACTCATCACTAACCATACCTAATTAAAAAAAGTAATATTTTTAAAAAAAAATTCTTAACTTTGACTCATAAACTAACCGTTATTACTCTATTTAAAGGGGCATGAACTTGGCCAAAAAATGCCATGAAAACACCTGCAAAACACTAGCAGCACACCATGTTTTCTTAACAAAATTCATCCAAAACGATTTTGCCTTATTCAATTTCAATAAAAAAAAAAAACAAAAAACAAAAACAGCAACGCAGAAGCTGTAGTAGTACACCAGCAACAAATATCATCAAAACAGGTTCATTAACCATGTCTATTTAGGCACAAATTCTTCAACAAGGTTTTCCTAGATTTTTTAGAAATTTTTTTAAAAAAAAAAAACAGAAACAGAAGTTGCTGCTAGGTTCTTCCCCTGCTGCTGCTTCTTCAATTCTTCCCCTGCTGCTGCTTCTTCAATATACCAGCCACAAAATCAGCCTCCTGCAAATTGGAAAAAACAGAAACAGTAAGCTTCAAATCATGGACTGCTTTAGAGCAAAAAAAAAAACATATCAACTAATCACACATACACATACACAATTTCACCAAAACCTCCCCTGTTTTAGTGCGAAAAAACATATCAACTAATCAAACCCTTGCGCAATTTAAACAACATGCAATCAACATTCAACAACAACACTAGCTTAATCCAACAACAAACAACAACAAAGCAATAAATTTAACACAAAAAACACAAGAAATCGATATCATCAATTTGTTCAAAAAAACCCCCAAAAATCGAAAATCCTAGGTCGCAAATAACATCAAGAAATGGGCAAAAAATTCAAAATTTATATCAATATATCAACATAATCCATGAGTTCTATATCAAAAAATGGCGGCTTTTGGTGTCGTTTTCCCCTAAATCGAGCCCAAGCTTGCTCGTGTTCTTCGACAATGACGCAGCAGAATTTCCAGAAAAGGAAAGAATAAAGGGAGCAAAAAGGGGGAATAAAGAATAAGAAAGGGAAAAAAATTAAGGGTGACTCGCGAAATTTTTTAATCGGGTGGGACCCACTTTCTCTTTTTAAGGTACTGAATTCTTTAACCAAAGGTACTGAATTCTTAGGTTGATTTATTTTTTTTGGCCGGAATTCTTAACTCAATACCCAAAAGCAAAGTAAAAAAAATTAAGTACCTAAACGGTGAAAAAAGGAAGAATTAAGTACCTGAATTTGTGCTTAACTCAAAAAAAAAAAGTGTTACATAAGTCATTTAATTTCAATTAACTTTATTTCAATTGATTATTATTAATAAATCATACTTTATAAATCCAGACATTGCACGAGGCCAAAACTAGTATGGGATAATCTTATTGGGACGGAAATAGTAATACAATCATTATCCTCTTAAGTCTTAACTCTTCAAGCAACTCAGCGAGTTGCTTGAAGTAATAAATTAAAAAGGTTTAAATAAAAAGAAAAAATTGCATACCCAAGTTGCTGAAGGAAAAATAAAAATACTTAACTGGAACACTATTACAAACATTCACTAAATCATTAAGTAATCAAGAATTTGTAACACTATACTACAGAGTACAGACTAGAGTTCGAGAGAACTCCTTTTACACAAATTTGTAGCATACATAGAGATTTTTATATAGGTAAGGCAACAAAAGGGAGTGGATGGTGTACCAACGAATCATCAAACGATTGTGCTACAAGATAAATTACGCTTTGCTTCTCAATTGAAGATGTTTGAATCACATTTGGTACTTGCACCATCACTTCTCTGAAGATTTCAAAAAGCTCTTGTTTTATCCTACGCCGCCTACAAGTCAGTGCATCAATACCTCGTAAACTTCATTTCCATTCTCTATAGCGTACATAAAACCAAGGTTATCAGCACACTGCTGAAACTGGTCCATCTCAGATGAAGGAACTTGGATTCCAACTAACACATTTGCACCAGCTTCACCCTAACCATATAATAAAGTAATTTGAGAAATATAAATACAAGACAATATAAGATAGATTTTGAGAAAACAAAATTGCAAAAACTTACCTGTGCACGGTAATGAAATAAACTAATATTCCATCGTGGGCTGAATGCATCCAGAAATTTCATCAAAGCTCCTGGTCTTTCTGGGAAAATAAATCTACAAAGTAGTTCATTTTGGACATCTGACCGGCCTCCCATCTACAAAAAAAGGTAATCAGGGTTGAATTCTAATGAAATCTACCTTGAGAGACACAGTAATCAAACAATCAAAGTGCATCTTTATAAAGTCAAGCCCTTCTTCGGGCACAGTGAATGCAACAGTGTGATAATATATTTCCGTTTTAAGAGACATTTACAAAGAACATCTAATAAATCATTCTTCTAGAAAAAACTGCTCAATGGGACCTTCCATGGTTCCATGCGAAGCATTTTAAATATATAATTTTTTTTAATCGTTGATAGATTTTTAAATACTGGAATTCCTTTTATTTCCGCTTAGATATAGGCCAAATAATTTTGTCTCATTGCTCTCTGTGATTCCACCAAAACCTTCCCCACCAGTATGGCTCTCTTAGGAAGTTTCTGGAGACAACTTTGGATCCAAAGTACTCGTAATCATCTGTTAATGGAAATTTTGACTTCAAAATAAGGAAGATGCATACCAGATGCCGTAAATGATCTTTAACCAAATCATTATCCGTTAAGTTGATAGTTCGAAGCTTAGAAGATTCCATTCGCTCCTTCATTGCTTCAAGTTCAGAAACAGTATGATGACCAACACTGCAAAATAAACATAAACCAGCAAAAAAAAAATCACAACTTGTTCTAAAATAAGATTGTTAGGCATATATAGACGTTATAGCCTTATAGGTACTCCTGGATGACAAACATTGTCAAAGGACTACTGCAAAAGGAAAGAAGACTTAAAGCTTATAAAGAATGACATCAGATACAAGCTTCAATTTAGAGTTATATACATTCTTATGGTGCATTAGGGTTTATATAATTGTATAACCCTTGCCCCATCATTGTGCACTGTGTAAAAGTTGTGACCATGTAGGAGGAATCAAAACAAAGGAACACACTGTATAGAATTTAGATACTTCACTAGTTCAGGCGTATGCCTCTTGTTTGAGTCCAACTGCAAGCTGCGAGCTGGTTAAGCCCTGGACTATATAACAGCTTTTGACAATCAAATCACTGGAAGTTCAGTTAAGACAAGATAACATATCCCTCAGGTCAAGAAAAGGCTAGGGAATTCCGGAATATATATGCAGCATATTAGAATTATTTCAGGATGAGCAGCTTGCATAATCATAGCTATGCTGGCAACCAGCACACTCCAAACTTTTTTCCACTCATAAATTCAAACTGTATAACTAAGATCAAGTTTGGACGATTGCCAACAAATTTTAGCAGTTTAAGCAATGGCTTCACTAGAAATGAAAACTTGAACTGTTTCTTGAATTACAAACAGAGCAGCTAAAACCTCAGACAAAAGAACTGACTGCTGCTTCTATAAATTTTTATCAGAATATTCAAGCTGTGAGAGAACAAGCAAAAAGAATGGAATCAACATACCCAATTTAAGTAAAGCAAACCACACTCCCAAACAGCCAACAGAAAGCTTAGAAGATGTTGCAAGATTCTCGATTTCTGATCTCAACTCTAAAAACATTTCATTAAATTGGAAAAGATGACTTTCCCCTTATGCAAAGACCTTATAAATCAAATAAAGTCTTCAGAAGCTCCCTTAGTAAGCCTTCTTATTTCATATGCAAGACCAGTGGGCATTCTATAATGCATTCCTGAAAGGACCAGTGGGCATTCTATAATGCATTCCTGAAAGGACCAGTGATGCATATATTGCCTAACCAATTCAATGTATAAAAAAGGCTGAAGGTGCACTAAGGTGAGAGGGATCCTTTTGTGCCTAGGGTGCTCTTCAGTCACAATGAGGCGCACTGGAAAAATTATGAAACTTAAGAAATTGATTGATGTGAGCCTTGTACAAGGAGGGAGACATACATTTCTGGTACAGCTCAGATTTATTTTGTTGAATGTGCAACAATCTACCTAAAGTCCTCAATTACCCAGCTCCTCAATGCATAAGCAAGGAATTTCATACACTGATCTTATTCCCAACTAATGTAATGAAGTATGGCTTATGAACAGTAGGTTTCAATAAATACAGTAATACACCACGACTGAAAATTGGAAGCAAACATTAATGTAACCACGTGAAACCTTTTGCTCTCAACCTAACACCTTCACAACCAAATTAAAAAAGAGTGAGCCACACGCCCACACGAGTAGCCACACCCTTTCTAAATTATATTTAATATTTTCTTGTTGTACTCTAATCATATCCGGGTTTATGCATGTGAAACCATCCAATTGTAAGACTGTAACACATTATCTTATAACACAAGACCACCCAAGGGCTGTAACAATTCACTTGAAAATATAGTAATCTTCTAGAAGACATGGGTGGTATGTTACAATTTATAATTTTACCACTTCTCATAATCTTGACTCTATGAGAATCATGGTTGCAGTTTTGTCCCATACCCTATTACCTTACCCGAAACCCCAACTATACTTGATATCACTTGACTCAAACTTTATCCGACCCAAACTAAACTAAACAATCAATGTGTCTACTAATGAATATAAATATAATAAGCCAAATGGAAATAGAATCGAATTTAACTTGACCCAAACATGACCTAACCAGAATTGATCCGACTTAAACCTAAACTAAACAACCCAATAGCCAACTCTAATAATCAATCAATTCCAACATATTTCTAAAATACTCGAGGAACATTCTTAATGAATTTGCCTTCCTTGGATATTATTCATACTTCAACTGGCACCACAAAGGGTGAATGCCAAAGACTCAAAATGGACCTCTAGGACTTATTATAAATGATTGGAGCAAATGGCAATAGATATGATTACATCACCAGCAATTTTCAAAAAGGCGGATATCCAAACTAACAAATATCCTTTCAAGGCTCCCTCAAGTTTCATGTCATCCCTTTATTTCAATGGAATTGGGAGACGAACTAAAACAATAGAAGGATACTTGCAGTTGAGGTTGTAATAGTGAGTGGAATATTGTATAAAAATAGACTAACAAAAGAAAGGAAAAAAATTTCTAGAAAAGCAGAGTTACTTGTTGGCTTAAGTTATAAAATCGAATGTAAGTCAGAGTTAATCACTTCAACAATTTCCTAGTTTTGCCAATTGGGAGTTTTCCTAGTCATGGTCTATCAATAAATTCTGTACTAGAACAGAATGCTAGCTAATTGGAAATTTAGAGCAATCAACAAGATAAAACGCAAAACAAGTGAAATGATATTATTAAATGAAGCCGACATCAGGTGTCAAGATTAAGGCTTTAAAGATGACTTCAGAAGTTCTTACCTGTAGAGAACTAAAGCTTCTTGCTTTGCAGAGTTATATCTGTATTTAAATTCTGTAATGTTCATTGGCCCCACCTGTAAAGCCAAAATTCTTTGAACATAAATAAGAGCTACTTAAAGTGCAGAAGGTTGACTTTCAAATGAGTGGCCTACCATCTCAGCAAATATTTTGAAGCTACCAGGTTCTTCAGGCATAAAGGTTGCAAGTACTGCTTCCCGCTGCCGACCAACGTCTGCAAGTTCAGTGACTAATCTCAATCTATCAAAATTCATATTAGCCCCACTGGTGATTGCAACAACATTTTCATTCTTTATGCCATAATATTTGCAATAGGCTTCTGCACCAGCGAGAGCAAGAGCACCTGCTGGTTCCAGTATACTCCTTTTCTCCTCGAACATGTTCTACGTTAACAAATCAGAATATTAGTTCTAGAAACTACTGATTCCTTGAACCAATACAATATTTGGCAATTCAGCATAAAATATGATATATTAGCTGAAAGTAGTCATTAAATTCAAAAAATGTTAAAGCCATTTTTTTTGTTTTGATAGAATGATATGTGTGGTCAAGGTAAAGAAAAATTAATTCACAGCAGAATTTAGACATAGAAGAGTAGAGATTTCAGCAATAAATAATTATTGATGGGCATAATGACGACAATGAGAATCTTATAAGCCTCAAGAGTTTGATGATGATGTGCATCCTTCTTGAAATCAAGGTCACTAATCTAGCTTAGGAGTGATTCTTAAAAACAAAAAACCTGAATTTGAACATTCAAGTGATGAACTGAGGCTTCTAATAATTCTAATTCATATTCAGTAATACTCCATCAACAAAAAGTCAGTGAGCCCTGCAATGAGTAAACAGTTACTTCCGTGGCTTCGTAACAAATAACTAGGTTCCATATTCAGAGAAAGATAAATTTTTCATAAATACATGAATCTACAAAAGAGGGAAACAGAAATCAAAGTGTGTCACAAGTACTGAACAGAATGCGATATAGAATTACAATTACAATCCATGAAATATAGATAGCATGGATCTACATTGCAGGTCTTGGGTTAAATTTTGGTGCTAACCTTTATAGAGGCACAAATGGCATCACGATTAACAAGAACTACACCATCAATCAATTCCTTGCATATGCGAAAAGGTTCTTCCCCAACAACTTTAACAGCAACACCATCCGCGAACCCTCCAACTTTATCTAGCATAATTCTTTGTCCATGATGTAATGAAAGAGCCATTGCATTGGCATCAGCTGGTTCCACCCCTATAATTTTGACCTGATAAGAGATATAGCACATATAGCATCATGATAAGAATAAATTGACATTACTACAAGGGAATCTGAAGATTAAGAAATTAGTTAAAGCAAAGTGGAAAGGACATGCATTGCAAACATAGTAGCAAATAAAGCATACAGACATAAGTGCACCACAGCTCTCCAAAGCATAAGAAAAATAATAACACGAACTACAAAGTTATGTTTTTCACTGAATATCACTATGGACAGTAAATTTTTTTTAAAAAATGCACAGCCAAAAACCAACCTCTGGTTGAATTCTCTTTACATAAGCAGCAATACCAGCTATGAGTCCACCACCACCTACAGGAACAAAGATCGCATGTAGAGGACGGCCTTTTGACTGGTTCACAATCTCCATGCCTACTGTCCCTTGTCCCATAATGATATCTGGATGGTCAAATGGGGGGATAAATGTCCGCCCCTCCTCTTCCGCCCTATTTTTAGCATATGCTTGTGCCTCGTCATATGAATCACCCACAAGAACAACTGTGGCACCCAGCCTCTTTACAGATTTCCACTGAATAAAACATGGAAATCATCAGTTTTAAGACAACTCAGAAATAAAGTCATAATATATCACGCAAAGGCATAAGAAATTGTCACAAATATTCAAACCTTGATTTCTGGTGTAGTCACAGGCATAACAATTACAGCATTACAACCCAATTTCTTAGCAGACAAAGCCACCCCCTGGGCATGATTTCCAGCCGATGAGCATATAACCCCTCTTTCCAATTGCTCTTTTGGAAGCTTTACCATCATATTGTAAGCACCCCTTAGCTTGAATGAGAAGACCTGCAAAAGGAGAATTATAGAACCCTCAAAAACTGCATGGCATGAAGAAAGATAAATTAGAAGCTTTCAAGGAGAAAAAACTCAAGTTTTTTATCACCTCAAAAATGTAGAATTTACTTTGTAGAAAAGGAAACAAAATTCTAGATGAACAGATATGAGAGTACAAAGGACGGCACTTTCATGAAATTGTCACCGTAATTTCGTACAAGAATTTATAACTCCATCTTCACGAGTACTACTCATTACCGTAGCAACAAAAAACATGTAGAACTCAAAAGAGGGACCGCCTATGTGAGTATGTTTATTCTTAGGATAAAAGTGACAAAGAGTAAGAGATGTATTACCTAAAATAGGGTCCCCCAAGGTGGAGTTGGAGATGACAAAATATATACAACATATACTTCTTATATATAGGAAAAAATGGAGGTAGAAGTATGGAACAAAAACTATAACACTGTAAAGACGAAGGTGGTATTAAGGGACAAAGGCTATTATGTTTACTTTCAATAGTCCTAAAAATCGTAAAGCTATCCTTCTTTTTCTCTCAATATTTATGAGTATATTTGCTAATGGTAACTAAAAATTTATGACAGGAGTAGAGTACAATACACCAATTCTTTAAGAGTTATACTTAACATCTTGTAGTGGTTTCATCTACTTTGCAATATTTCATAATCTACAATTCAAATCCCTGCAAACAAATTTTTTTTTCTGAATTTCTTGCAATTATACAATTTTTTTTTTAATGTCTGTAATTTAGTTTTCAACGTTTTCAGCAAACCAAATCAAAGAAAAAGGTTTAATTTTAATTGCGAAACTGTTATTGTCAGCCATTCATTTGCTAAAACGACAGTAACACTAGAATTGCTACACTCCAAATTTCCTGTCAGAACGATATTGCAAGTTAACATCAGTAGATTACTGCCTTGCATATCTTTGAGACACTGCCATCCACTGACTATGCTACTTGCTAGTTCATCAAAACAACCATAATTAACGAAAAAAAAAAACTACTCTGATTTATTAAAACAAGTAAATTTACAGAGAAAAATTAACCTTGATCATCAAAACAAGCCAAAAACAAAATGCAAAATGAACCATCTAAAGAACCAAACTTTTACCATCAGCAAATTCAACTAAATATTTGTTTTTCAGAGAATAACTACTATAATTCCCTAAATTAAATTAAATCATCCATTTTTTTTTTTTTAAATCTGACCTAAATTAAGCTTCCAAACATCAATCATCATAATCACCAGATATGTATAATGTAATACAAGTAATAAAAAATAAAATAAAAAATCAGCAACCACTTATGAGAACTAAGAGTACAGTCAAAGTACTTGTTGTCAAGTAGTTTAGTTGGTTAAAGTCTCGAGTTCTTTTCAATCGAATTCGCCAACAATCATTAAAAAAAAAAAAAAAAAACAAAACAAAAATTCAAATGCAAATAAATAAAACTGAAAAAATCACAACGCACCGGCTGTAAATCCTCCCTCTTAAGCCAAACATTATTCCCTAACCTCTCAGACAGCTTTTCAGCAAGCTGCAATGGCGATTGAACGGCGATATCATAAACCTTAGACGACAATATATTAGTCAAACACTCCATAGCAACAGCGGAGTCATTATTCTCCGATGATTGAAACTCCGGAACAGCGCCGAGGTAACCGCTTGCGTACTTCAAAGACTCGGTCGATACGAGTTTAAGAGGAACGGACGAGAACGGCGACGACGGCGGAGGGGTGTTAGTGATTGTTTCTTCCGGGGAGAAGACGGTGGCTTTGACGGCGAGGGAATGGCGGCGGTAGAGTTTGGGGAGGTGGAGGAGAGATGAGGTTGGGTGGATGGTGGGGCGGTTGAGGGAGGAGAGAGAGTCGAAGGTGGCGGCGGCGCCGCCGGAGGAGGGGAGGAATGAGAGGGACATTATTATGTTTGAGGGGAAATTGAGAGGTGGCGGAGGAAAAAAGTTGTAAAAGTGATGAATAATTTGTTGTTGTTTGTGTTTTTTTATTAGGGGAGTTTGTGAAAGAGGGGTTGGGAAAAAAATCTAATGTTTTCTCACGTTTTTATTCCTTTTATTTTGTTAGACGACAAGGAATGTAGGACTGGTCGAGCACCTTGTAACAGTAACACTTTAATTATTGTACGGTAAAAAATTCACAAAGTATTATATACTTCCTCCGTTTTTCTTTTATTGCACCATAAGGACTTTTACACTATTCACTTAATTTCTTTGACCATCATTTGTGATGAAAAACATAGTTATGTGGGATCTAGTTAGATTCATCTCGAAATTTACTTTTCAAATATCAAATTTTTATAATTTTTACACAAGTAAAATTGAAGATATTAATAGGTTAAGTAATGCATTGGGAAGTGTGAAAACTCTCATGGTGCAATAAAAAAAGAACGGAGGAAGTAGTTATATCTTATATGTAATCATTATACTCGTAAAAAAAATATATATGTAATCATTATAGAGGTTACTTCGCTTATGTAATGGGGTTACTTGATCAGTGCTAAAGGGATTATTTCGTCATTGTTATATAATTACTCGCCGATCAGTGTTATAGGGGTTACTCGATCGGTATTATAAGGGTTATTTAATCAATGTTATAAGGGTTACTTTAGTTCGCCACACGGTATGGCCGGCTGCATACAAGATGAGCTGAAAATAAATTATTGTTGCATTTGACCGACCCTTCAACCCTCTAGTAAGTGGAATTTTGGTAGAATTGTTTCCATCATGGATGGAATCTAAGGGTTTAAACCGTGTTTTAATAAGTGAAATAGTTTGACCGATATATAAATTTAGGCAATTTAATTGACTTAAATTAAATAAGAGATAAGTGCAATAGTTGGAGCATTAAAAATTTGTACTGTAAAAGAAAGATCGTAGGATTAATAATATATGTAAAAGTAATAAATGTAAGATGAATGAAATAGAGAGTATTAAAATAAGAATAATATAAGATTAAAATAAGAATGGTATAATATTAAAATATGTGTTTCAGTGATGTTTTGAGTTGCTGATTTAAAAAAAAAATATATGGTAAAGAAAATTTAACTATATCAATAACAGACTCACCAGCAATGACACGTGTCATTTTTTGGTGTCCCCCTTATATTTTTAATTTTTTTTTTAAAAAAAAATCATATAAAAAAACAAATTTTATACATAAATAAAAGATTTGATGCGTCTTTATATTTATTGTCAACTATAAAATAAAACAAAATTTCAAATTTACATAAATAAAATATCAACGGTACAGTTTATATAGTAAAATGCATATTTTAAAATATCTGTTTGGCAAATAGGCTATTTTATAATCCATTGTAATATTTACATACGTAAATTTACTTATACAATTTTAATTTAAAATTAATTATTAAAAACTTGTGTGCATGGCATAGAGTCTAAGTGTCTAACCTAGTACTCTACTAAGAGTGTGTTAAGATAGATATAGAAAGGGAAGGAAAAGAAGGGAAGGAGTGGGAGGGGAGAGAAAAAGGGTGAATTTTTCTTTTTAAATCTCTCCATTGTTGGAGAGATTAATTTTTACTATTTAATCCCTTCATTTTTTTTCCATTCAATTTCCTTCCTTCCTTCCTTATATGTTTTTTAAATGAAAAATACTCCATCAATGAGAGTAAGGAATAGCTCAGGTGGTTAGAGCTTCCCTCTCGACTCCAGGAGATTTTGGAATCAATTCTCATCATCCACCCTTGTGGCTCTCTAAACATCAAAAAATAAAAATTAAAAATTAAAAAAATACATCACTCCATTTTCCTTCCCTTCTATTCCCTCCATTTCCTTCTATTCAAACAAAGTAGGTAAATATTGATTTATTTAATTTTTAAAAATGTCATTAGATAAACGATAATTTTTTTTAATATGAAGATTTACTAAATATAGCTCCCTCGTATAAATCTAGAGTAAAAAATAATTATTGATTACTTGTATTTATTATATATTAAACTATTTTAATTACTTTTGTTCTGATAGATCTTTTTATATTTAAGATTCTTAATGTAGGTGACCACCTTCAATTATTTATTTACTAGATTAGGCCCCGTGTCATGCACGATAATTTAACTACTTTTATTCAATAAAAGAAAAATAATTATAATGAAAATAACAAAGGTAAACAACAAATATAATATATTTATTATATTCTTGTTTTGCATGTATAATGATATGAAACATGAAATATAAGGAAAGAGTCAATTAGACAAATAAGTATATTAAAACTACAATATATATGTTTTAAAAATTCAATGATAAATTAGTATCAGTTTTCTTTTTATTTACTAAATAAGTATTTAAAACTATCCTGTTCACTTCAGCTTAATTTCAGTTCAGCTCATCTCTAATCAGTTCATTCAGTTCAATTCAATTTAGTTCATAATTTCCTTCTCTCATAAAATATTCATTTCAGCTTTATTCAATTCAGTTCAATTCCAATCAGTTTAGTTTAGTTCGGCTCAATTCAATAAATGTGAACATGCCCTTAATAGGCAAGAATAATAACCTCGATTTGATATATGGTAAAAATTTTACCTAAAATATGATAAGATATGAAAATACTGGATATACAAATAAAAAGAATGCAATTTTAATTAATCAATCAAATTTTTATAAATGATTGCATAGGTTAAGTATTTATAATGTTACGTTATGTTGTTAGGCCCTGTTCTCTTCACCTTAAAAAATAATATTAAGTAAAAATAATTTCAGTTCAGTAAAAATAAGTTCAGTTTAGTAAAATTAATTTCAGTTCAGTAAAAATAATTTCAGTTCAGTTAAAATAAGTTCAGTTCAGTAAAATTCAGTTTTCTTAAAGAAGAATTATATTAGAAAATCAATAAAAAATAATATAAGTTCAGTAAAAATAATATAAGTTCAGTAAAAATAATTTCAGTTCAGTAAAATTAAGTTCAGTTCAGTAAAAATAAGTTCAGTTCAATAAAATAATTTCAGTTCAACAAAATTAAGGTGAATCAAACAGGGCCTTAAACTCATTTCATTTTGTTAGGCTATTTGTATTAAAATTAGGCGAGATATCAATTAAAGAATTATAAAAAAAATTAAAAATTCCCGCTTGATTTTAATAATAACAATAAGAATAATTTATGTGATATGAATCTATTATTTTTAATAGATTCATCATTTTAATATTGTTATAAAATTACCTTATTTGAAATATATTAATCATTTGAAGGAAAGAAATATGATGTATTAAAGATTTGTCATACAGAGTAGAAATTGAATAATAATTTTAAAGGAATATATTTACTATCAAAACATACGTATAAAGGATTTGGAATAATATATTATGATATATATTTATATTATACTAAGAAGATTTTATCAAAAAAGGAAGGATCGTTTTTGGAGGAAAAAACTACAGGAATTGACACGTGTCATTCCTGGTGTCTGTTTTAGTATTATGTTATTGATGATTGATAATTTGAAATATATTAGTCATTTGAAGGAATAAAATATGATGTATTAAATATTTGTCATACAGAGTAGAAATAGAATAATAATTTTAAAGAAATATATTCACTATCAAAACATACATATAAAAGATTTGAAATAATATATTATGATATTTATATTATACTAAGATTCTCAAAGAAGATTTTATCAAAAAAGGAAGGAGCGTTTTTGAAGGGAAAAAACTACACCAAAAATTGACATGTGTCATTCCTGGTGTCTGTTTTAGTATTATGTTATTGATTGATTGATGATTTCTACAATCATAAGCACAAGTCAAGTTATTTCTATCACATGTTAAATCATGCTCAATTTCACATTAACCTTCACATAAACCAATATTTCACCAAATAATAATATAAATCCCTCACAAGTTACAAGTTGTATCATCTTATTATCACTCATTCACACATGCAAATATCACTCATATAAAGAAAGCATATCTTCCAAATATGCAAACGTATGTGTCTAATTTTATTACTAACTAGCTTAAGTCCTGTGCCATGCACAATAAGTCTGATTTTTTAAAGAAAATTAATTATATCCAACAAATAAAATTTGATAAAGCATACAAATAAAATATATAGAAATTATAATGTCATAATCTCTATTAATAGGCAAAGCAACAAATTATCTAAAAAAATGGGTTTTTTAGTCTGTCCGAACTCAAGAATTTTTCAGGCGGGACTTGATTTAGGCCTAGTGGGCATATTAGTGAATACTTATTTATAAATGCATTTTTAATAAACATTAGAATTCAATCGAACAACAAATTAAAATCTCCAAAAAAAAAAAAAAAATTATTAGCAAAAGTGCAAACATACACAAAATTACAAATAATATATCACCTTTATATTTAAGAACCATTTGTTAAACACAACATTTATTTTATAGCTATATTATACTCTATAAATCAATTTGTGATAATATGTAAGAATAGTAGTAAAATTTCATAACAAAAATATAATTAACTTGAATATATAATTATTTTGAATTGAAATTGAAATAAAATACTATTAGCTAAAGGTATTTGAAAAAAAATTAAGTGATGTTTAAAGTAATCTCTCTAACGCCTATTAAATGAATCAAATTATTATAACTTTTTTTGGCAAAATCTAATAATACTCCATTTAAAAGATAGTTAAAAAGGAGTTGATTTTTTTTTTTTTTTGAAAGAGTAGAAATAAATATTCAGGTAAATTTATATAGAATAATTATTAATACCAAATAAAAAGGAATATATATTTGTCATAAAGATAATATAAAAGATTTGAAATGATATTATTATAGTATTAAATATTAACAAAAAAAAATTTTAAAAGGGGAAGGGGAGTTTTGGAGGGAAAAAACAGCACCAGGATGTGACACGTATCACTCTCGATGTCTGTTTTAGTATTAAATTATTATTATTATTATTATTATTATTATTATTATTATTATTATTATTATTATTATTATTATTATTATATTAGTGATGTTATATTGAAACTGTGGTTAAGTTCTTACCTTTCATATCAAAGTCAAATGCTATAAATGGAGATGGAAATAAAGACTTTACTTGGTTAGAGGAGGGTGTCACATAACACACATATATCGTCTTAGGAAACAGGTTTTTTAAATATATATATATATATATATATATATATATATATATATATATATATATATATATATATATATATACTTCCTCCGTTACACATTATGTGCAACAAACCTTGTTGCACATTTTCCAAGACAAAATTTCTTAATAGGATGATTAAGAAAGTGAAGGGTTTGTAATTAAGGGTAGGAGAGAGAAAGGGGGAAAATTAATCAACCACCACCATCACCTGCCATGCCTCTCTCCGACACCACCCACTAGCAGCAACAACCACCACGCCCACCACCCACCAGCAGCAACATCAATCCACCACCACCCACATTCACCCACTCCTTGAAACCACCACTACCACCCTATCCTGTAACCACTCCCTCATCACCACCATGACCCGAAACCCCAACAGCCAAATCACACCAACACCACAACTGTAACCACCGTACCCAATCACCCAAAACTCACCCCAGCCAAATCGCAACAACACCGCAACCGTACCGTAACCCAATTTCACAGCCAAAACCAACTTCGCCCATTTCACAGCCATCATAAACCCAAATCAATTTTTAGGGTTTCAATTTAGAGGAGAATTGGCGGCTATAACAAGGGGAAAAGGATCCGATGGCGACTTTGACAAGGGATAAGGAGATTGGCAACTTGATCGGCGGTGGTTGTGAGAGAAAAAAAAAAGAAAGAAAGGGAAGCAATAACAAGGTTCGTGGTGGCTGGAGAATTTAGGGAATTTCGGGCGGAGTAAGGTGGTGCTTAGGTGGATTCGGGGTTGGGGGTGGGGAATTTCGGCCTGGGTTGTGGCTGTGAGAGAAGAGTGAGAATAATAGTGGAGGTGGTGGCGGCGGCAATGGCTAAGAGGGAGCTGAGGTGAGAGAAAACTTGGTGATGAATCTGATGATGGTGGTGGATGTGATTGTGAGGGAGGAGAGAGATTGGGATTAAGGGTAAATCATGAATGAATTAATGTAGGTTAATATCTTAATAACATATAATCTTATTCATTAAGGTGTGTTACTGAAATTAAGTAAGGGTAGTTTGGTCATTTTACACAAAAATTTTTACCACAAATGGAAATATTTACTTTGTTGCACATAATGTGTAACATCCGTTTATGGAAATTGTTGCACATAATGTGTAACGGAGGAATATATATATATATATATATATATATATATATATATATATATATATATATATATATATATATATATATATATATATATATATATATATATATATATATATATATATATATATATATATATATATATATATATTATGCATCACTTGCTAGCTACTAAGATTATGCACGAATAGTGTGTTTTGCCTTGCTTATAATTCACAAAAGACGAGAATCAAAGGAAGGCTAATAAATAGTGTAAAAGTCAAAGCGGGTCAAGTAAAAAGAACGGATGAGCTACAAACCAAAATCAAAGACTAAGATGATAAATAAATAGATTTAAAAAAAAAAAACACCATCACTCACTGATTGTGAATCCTCACTCTTAACCTAGACATTAGTGCCTAACCTCTCAGAGAGCTTTTCAGCCAATTGCAAATGCCGACTGAACCACAACATCATAAACCTTAGAGGTCAATACATTTGCCAAACACTCCACCGCAGTGGCGGGGTCACATTCAAACGATAAGCATTCTGGAATGGCACCAAGGTATCCGCTCTCATGTTAGAATGTTTGTTTCAAATTGTTAGTGGTTAGTTAACTCCTAATGTTTAGGAATATGCTCTAATAAGTATTAGTTTGTGTTAGTGGAGTCATAATAGTAGTGGATGGGTTAGTTTAGTAGGTTAATGTTAGCTTGATCAATGATCATGGGATCACGTTCCTTAATCCTTACTTATAGCTTAGTTATTTTGCACTATATATATATTGCTATGTAGTACTTTTTTTTAATGGATTGAATACAAATTTTATTTATTCTTTCCCCTTCTCTCATCTCTGTTTATTATTTCAACATGGGATCAAGAGCACAGCTTTAGGTTAGATCTAGGAAAAAGCCGAAAAGAGAAGGGATAGAGATGAAGATATATATATATATATATATATATATATATATATATATATATATATATATATATATATATATATATATATATATATATAAAGAGAGAGAGAGAGAGTACGCATTATAGAGAAATGAGTAAGAGAAACAAGCAATGCGGCTTGATTTCGTTGTTTATGAGAAATATTAATATCTAGATGTGTTTTTTGTAGTGAATTTTGGTGAGTGTTTTTTGTGTTTAATCATGGAAATGGTTGGTTTAATGTATTTATGGGTTCCCTTTTAGCCCATAAAATGGATTTAATTATCCTGTGAAAAAAGGCCAAAAAAATTGTTTGAGATAAAGATCGCATAATAATCTTTATGAGTGTGAAAGTCATAATCAACGCGGAGACGATTTCCAAGATAATAACAAAGATTTTTGGTATGATGCAAGGTAACATGGTCAATTGGAGGACAATGTCAAAGAGAGTTAATGGAGTGATGTGCTCCATTGAATGTAAGTCGGTGAAAATGTTCATTAACAAGATCGAGTAATTGATGAGAAGTGCATCAATAAAAATGTCGAGGGTTTGGTTGTGCGGAGAGAATTGCTCTGAATATCATTGTGATGATAATGTGCACTAGCAAAATTGTGTGGGCGATGAGATGTGCATCACAAAGATAAGTGATGTAAAAGCAAAAGTAAATTTCGTTGAGGTCAAGCCTGAAGATCGAATAGTCATTGTAATCCAATTTGAAGCAAGGGGGTGTGTTGGAATATTTGCTTCAATCAAATTGTTAGTGGTTAGTTAACTCCTAAAGTTTAGGAATATGCTTTACTAAGTATTAGTTTGTGTTAGTGGAGTCATACTATAATAGTAGTGGGTTATTTTAGTGGGTTAATGTTAGCATGATCAATGATTATAGGAACATGTTCCTTACTCATATCTTAGTTATTTTGCACTATAATTATGTTGCTATGTAGTATTTTTTTCAATGGATTGAATACAAGTTTTATAATTCTTTCCCTTCTCTCATCGATCTCTATTAATTATTACAACATCTTGTATTAAAAAGAACCTGCAGAAATGAGTTTAAGGGGAGCTGGTGATGATAGCAATGATGATGGTAGACGTTTTCTTAGTGAGTGTTGATAAAGGAGAGAAAATGGTGGATTTTACAATGAAAGCATGGTGGTGACACGGCTTGGTAAGGTGGCGGGAAGAGAGGTAATTGAATGTAGGGGTGATTGTGGCGCAATGGAGTGATGAACGAGATGATTAATATTAGATTTTTTTTTTGAAGAACTACTTTATATACATCAAATTTTGTGAAAAACTACCTTATAAGAAAAGTGTTGTTAAGATAGAGTATATCTTATTAGGAAATAATATATTTTAGGCATATAATTATATCTTATGATATCTTGTGATCTTGGGAATATTATCTTGGTTAGGAGAATTGTTTCCCAAGGATTGTATTCTTATAAATATTGCCAAACTGATGAATGAGAAGATCAGAACTTTGTGAATTAATTTGACATGGTATCAAGAGCGGGTTAGATCTTGGGAGGGTTTCACAAAAATTTCCTCCTGCCGGTGGGTTAGAAAATTAAACCCACCGGTGGGATAACACTTTAACCAAAGCTATAAATTTCCAATATAACCATGGGAGGAAGTTTTTGTTGAGTTTGTGTGACGAGGTGAAAACAAGGGTCTCAGCTTTGACCCATGATTTAATTAAAAAAAAAAAAGTTTTCGGCTCTCTTGTGTCGTGAGACAAGATATATTTGGTTCTCCTTGTGCCGTGAGACAAGGTTTGTGAGTTGATTCGAGAATTATTTTGCTCCTTTGGATATGAGTGTGGTGTACTCTGAAAAACCAATAAAAGATTTGAGTGTGGTTTACTCTGAAAAACCAATAAAAGATTTGAGTGTGGTTTACTTTGAAAGACCAAAAGATTTGAGTGTGGTTTACTCTGAAAGACCAAAAGATTTGAGTGTGGTTTACTCTAAAAGTCTAATAAAAGATTTGAGTGTGGTTTACTCTGAAAGACCAATAAAATATTTGAGTGTGGTTTACTCTTAAAAACAAATATTTGATTGGAGCTCGGTTTTGCTCTGGAAAAACCAAAAATTGTTATTTACAGGTTCGAAAAGAATGACGTTCCTGTTTGATTGATGACTGATGAGTTCGAAAAGATGAACGTTCTCATCGTTGGAAAAGAAGAAACAAAAAAATTGAAGGCGACATCACAAGAGTGTGCATCTCGACTTCAACAAATTGAAGAATTTCCAATCGCAACGTTCGTGTTACTGCCGTTACGATAAATTTGCTAGTCGGAGTAGAAAATGTGTGTTTTTAGGATATCCGTTTGGGAAAAAGGGATGGAGAGTGCTTGATGTAGAAACCAATGAAATATTTGTATCCCGTGATGTACGTTTTATTGAGACAATTTTTCCATACATTGAACCACAAAATACACATACACCTAGGGAGTGTCAAGTGCCTTTTCCAGATGAGTATTTTAGTGATGATGAGTGGATTGTTGGAGGGAATGAGGTGCGTTCTGGAGGGGCAGCAAGGAACGCAGCCACGCTGCGGCATGATGAGGTAACCCGCAGCCCACCTGCGGCCAGGTCTGCCAGTGACCCAGGAGCACCTAATCAGCTCGCTAGGAAGCTAGCGGCAGCTGGCGCAAGTAGTCAGCAGCTACCCCAGCCCTCACCGCAGCTGCTACCCTTGAGTGAGGGTGAGAGTGCGGGTGAGGGTGCTGCTGTACAGAGTGCACAGGGGGTGCGTGAGCAGGGGGGAATAGTTGAAGAAATGGGAAAAGGAAAGCGGCCAAAGATTCCGTCAACTAAATTTCGTGATTTTGTGACGCACACAATACGGCGAAACAGTCCATCTAGCAATGCTTCACCTACATCATCCTCCTCAAGTACTCCTTATCCCCTCACATATTTTGTTGATTGCTCACGTTTTTCAGAAAAACATAAAAAGTACATTGCAGCTATAACAACAGGTCATGAGCCTAAAACTTTTAAAGAGGCTATGAAGCATGCAGGGTGGAGAGATGCAATGGCTGCAGAGATCAAGGCTCTAGAAGAACAAGGTACGTGGGTGCTTGACAAGCTTCCGCCTGGAAAGAAAGCCCTTGGTAGCAAATGGGTGTATACGGAGAAACGTGATGAGCATGGTAAATTGCTGAGATTGAAGGCACGATTAGTCATCTTGGGCAATCACCAAGTTGAAGGTCTAGATTACAATGAGACGTTTGTACCAGTGGCTAAAATGGCGACAGTTTGAACTTTTCTTGCAGTTGCAGTTGTGAAAAACTGGGAAGTACATCAGATGGATGTGCACAATGCATTTTTGCATGGTGACTTGCAGGAAGAAATATATATGAAGATACCCCCTGGTTTCAACAAAAATAATTCTGATTATGTCTGCAGGATGAAGAAATCGTTGTATGGTCTCAGGCAAGCTCCTAGATGTTGGTTTGCAAAATTGACGTCAACATTGAAGAAATATGGATTTAAACAAAACTACTCTGATTATTCTTTGTTCACTTTGACCAAAGGAAAATTACAGTTGAATTTCTTGATCTATGTTGATGATTTAATTGTTGCAGGGAATGATAAAGTTGCCTTGTCACAATTCAAGGCATACTTGGGAAACTGTTTTAAGATGAAGGACTTGGGAGCTTTGAATTATTTTTTAGGACTTGAGGTTGCTAGAAGCAATCAAGGGTTCTGCATTTGTCAACGGAAATATGCTCTTGATATTATTTCCGAGACAGGGTTGTTAGGTGCTAAGCCTGCAGATTTCCCTATGGAACAGAATCATAAATTAGCTCTGGCGGAAGGCAGAGTGTTGGAAGATGTGGAAAAATACAGACGCCTTGTTGGACGTCTAATTTATTTAACAGTGACTAGACCAGATTTAGTGTACTCTGTTCATATATTGTCTCAGTTTATGCAGGATCCGAAAGAGGAGCATTGGGATGCCGCACTTCGGGTGGTGCGCTACTTGAAGAAAAATCCGGGACAGGGAATTCTTCTTCGTTCCGATAGTGCTTTGAGATTAGAGGGATGGTGTGACTCTGATTGGGCAAGTTTTCCTCTTTCTAGGAGGTCATTGTCAGGTTGGTTTGTGCTACTTGGTTTTTCTCCGGTGTCTTGGAAAACAAAGAAGCAACCTACGGTTTCTACTTCATCTTCGGAGGCAGAGTATAGGTCAATGGCGGCCGTGACATGTGAATTGAAGTGGTTGAAGCAAGTCCTAAGAGACTTGGGTGTGCAACATTCACAGGGTATGAAGTTATTTTGTGACAGTCAGTCGGCTTTGCATATTGCACAAAACCCGGTATTCCATGAAAGAACGAAACATATTGAGGTTGACATGCATTTAGTGAGAGAAGCAATTACAGATGGTTTGATTTCGCGGTCATATGTTCCTACGAAGGAACAACTCGCAGACATTTTTACGAAAGCCTTGGGAAAGGCTCAGTTTGAGACGTTACTTGGCAAGATGGGCATTCGGGATCTGTATGCTCCATCTTGAGGGGGGATGTTAAGATAGAGTATATCTTATTAGGAGATAATATATTTTAGGTATATAATTATATCTTATGATATCTTGTGATCTTGGGAATATTATCTTGGTTAGGAGAATTGTTTCCCAAGGATTGTATTCTTATAAATATTGCCAAACTGATGAATGAGAAGATCAGAACTTTGTGAATTAATTTGACAAGTGTTGTAAGAAACTACTTATAAAAATTGAACATTGTAAGTTGCTACTATGTGCTTGATTTAACAAAGAAAGAGAAAGGAGATTAGGAGTTATAAGTGCTATGGAGAAATTGGGCGGAAAAAAGGAGAAAAAGTGATTAAAAAAAAGTCATTAAACATCCCTTATTTAATGCATTAATCCGGCAAAAGGTAGCTACTTACAACATTAAGTGTTTTATTAAAAGGTAGTTTCTTACAACATTTTTTTTTAATAAGGTACTTTTTCACAAAAACTAAAATGCATAAGGTAGCTCTTCACAAAAAGTCCTTTATTATTATTATTATTATTATTATTATTATTATTATTATTATTATTATTATTATTATTATTATTATTATTATTATTATTATTATTATTATATCTCAAAAACAAAAGTCATACAACCTACAATAAATTAGTGGGAAGCCGAGATACAATCTGGGCCCCCACTCCTCTAGCTATAGCAAAGCCTACCCTAGTGAAAATATGAGTTGCAGCACGAGCACCAATGTCTTGCGTCGTCGAGAACCTCTGAATCCGCTTCAGCAATGCAACAACCTCCTTCTCTAATTCCCCAAGCGAAGAAAAGGAGAAGGGAATAAAATAAATAAGAAGTGATAAATAAATATTTGTGTGTGTTTTATTAAGGGGGTTGAAAATTAGGAGTTTCTTTAAAAAAAAAATAATCAAATGTTTTAGGTCACGTTTAATATCTTTTTAATGATAGTATTGATTTAAATAAAGGGGTGAATATAGCAATAAAGTTACTTTTTACGGCCTTTTAGGGTGAAATTGTAAACAATATTAATGTTATAAATAACATTGTCAATCCATTACAATGACACATTGACACTCAAATGTTTTTTTTTTTTTTTTTTTTTTTTTTTTATTATTATTATTATTTTTATAATTGTAATTAATACGCAAAGTTTCGAGCATAAAATATTATAAAATTTGTATGGGAAAAAAGTTATGAAAATATTAAAAGCAGTTGAATAACAATAAAATATCATTAGACTATATATTATTTCAATTCTAACAATTTGATGAAAATTAATGGTCAATGTTTGTAAATTTTTGGTTCACAAAAAACTTGTGCCACTTATTTTAAGACAATAATGTAAGTATATTTAATCTGTTTATTTTTTTAATGTTTTTTTTTTCTTTTTTTTTCGTGTGTTTGAGAGCCACAAAGGACAGGTGATGAGATTTGATTCCAAATTCTATCTCTGAAATCAATCAAGAATCAATCAAGAAAGAAGCTCCAACCAACTGAACTATCTAGCGTACTCTCTATTGCCATTATTCCTAAATAGGCAGTGGCAGAGCTAGAAATTTTAGGGGGGGGGGGGGGCAAATAGATATCGCATAATTTGAAAAACATCTTGGGGAAAGCAGTGCTGAAACGAATCGATGACACAAATAGCTATTAAATAGTTAAAGTTTTACAACAAAAAAAATAGTTAAAAAAAAAACATGTGATATACCAACTCTTGTTCAAGAAATATTTGCTTACTGCACGGGTTCAAAATTGTTGAAGGTTTCGAACAAAAGATAGTATAGCTAATCAAATGCAACAACTGTAATTTGAGAGGTTCGTTCATGCAAAATTATATTTAAAGAGTTACTTTTGTATACATTCGGGGTCACTTTTATCAAATCTATGGTCAGTTTTACAATTTGTTTGGGTAACTTTTATCAATAAAGCATTAATACTTCACAACTTTTATTTATGTCGGGGTAACTTTTGCTCATTTTAGAGTAACTTTATAAGGGATGTACATTTATTGTACATCCGATTTATTTAAAAATTTGTTATATTTTAAAACATTTAAATAGATATAATTGTTATGAAAATATGGAAGGATATATATATTGTCTTGCTCATAAAATAATATAGGAGCAATTTTTTAAGAAAAATAAAAGAAAGTGAAATGCTACAAAAAGAATAGAGCATTAGTCCTCTAAACACAGTCTCATTCCTAGGGATGTCAATGGGGCGTGTCGAGACGGATGTTGGCCTTCCCATCCCCATCCCCACCTAAAATTTTTATCCACATCCCCATCCCCGCGGCGGGTCCAAAATTCATCCCCGTCCCCGCCCCGACGGGTACAATTCCAAAACCATCCCCGCCCCACCCCCCCCCCCCCACTTGGATATCCATCCCCACTTAATCCCCACCTAAGATCCGCCTAATCCCCATCTCCTAATACACAATCCAACATATTTAATACTACGTATAAATTACAACAAATAAAATTATTATTAATATTACACACTTTTTTTAGTTATAAAATTAGTGTATTACAAATTATTATATCTACTATTTTATTTTAATTACATATATATATATATATATATATATATATATATATATATATATATATATATATACACTTTTATAATAGTATAAAAGTATATAATTTTGGTACAATGTAAAATCCACCCCCTCCCCATCACCCATGGCGGGTATGATTTTGCAAGTTCGGTAAAAGAGATTAAAAAATAAAAATGACAGGGAGGGGGTTTGATCCCGTGCTGATTATTGGTGTGGATAAGGCTCTAAAATAAACACTTAAACCAGTGAACCGTCTTCATTCATATGTTATGCATCTGCACACAAATAAATTTATAAGCTATTAATTTTTTAAAGTGGGGGGACAGTTGTCCCCCTTGTACCCTGCTAGCTTCGCCACTGAAAATAGGCATGGTCTGGTAGTAATCAACTGGTGACAATTAGAGTGCACAAGCATGCAAATCAATTCAACTTACTTCCTCTATCTATAAAAACATGCACTAACAATTGGTGATTAGAGAGGATTATATGTTTAGTCCTCCTCCATCACTTGTAATATTCTAATGTGCCAATTGGTTTCAAGTGGATATTCCTGATTTTTGACTGATGAATCATAAATAAATCTTCGCATTAAATACTCATTCCCCACAAAACCCCATTAAAAGTAAATATAAATGACTAGTATAAGAAAGATTGATTATTTTTGGTGGTGCTAAAATTAGTCTTGTTAGATTGATTATTTTTGGTGGTGCTAAAATTAGTCTTGTTTATAATTTGTTACAGCTATATAAAGCCAACTCTAAGTTGTTTTGAAAAGGCATCTTCAATTCAATTTGCATGTTAATCAAGTCAAGTTGGATTATTTGGAGCTAAGTTACATGTGGACAAGTGTTCAACCTTCATAAGCCCTCATTTTAAGGTGCGCATCAAATGAATACAAGACTTTTTAGGACATTTTATATAGGGAAAATTATGTTTTATTTCTAATTTGATGATACATAATTTCTCCGTTGACCTATTTCTTCTATCACGCTTGTCAACATAAAACTTTAACGACCGGTAATTTTAATTTCTCATAAGTAAAATTTATAAAAAATTATATATTATGATAGTACTAATTGAGGTGACTCTAACAAGATCTCACATGAATATGTTTTTACTTATATGTCATTCACAAGTGATGGTCAAAAGAAGGGTGGTAAATAGTGTAAAAGTCAAAGCGGGCCAAGTAAAAAAGAACGGAGGAAGTATATTTGTAAAAAAATAAAAAAAAACAATTAAAAACCTACCATATTTCATTGAACTTTATTTTAATGTGTTGATCTGATGTACAAATTATTATTGCCTATGTATTTTACAAACATACTTTATCTATACAAGAGTGAGGGATAGCACAAGTGGTTATCATGTGTTAGTGTCATATCTTTATGATTTAACTTTATGATTGTTTTATTCTTGCTTTTCCAAGAGTGAGGGAAAACACAAATAGTTAGAGTTTTTCCGATTTCAGGATATATTGGAATCGTTTTACACCCCCGCCCTTTGTGGCTCTCTAAACACCAAAAAAAACTTCTTGCTTTTCCATTCAATATGATTAATCGTATGATCAAATAATTAATTTAGCTTTTATTAAGCTTTGATTCACTTAATTACGTACTACTTATAAAAAAATTATTACTACTCCATTCAATTAATAATTAGTGCGTGGTTTCATTTGAGAGGAATCAAGGAAATTGAGCACATGAAAATTAATCAATAAGATCGAATGTAACCATTTTACGGGGTATTAATCTTTTAACTCTTTTCAAGGGAAAAAAAATATTAACCTAAACCTTTGATTTGTTTTCAAGGAAAGTAATAGAATTAGAAGCATGCTGAGATTAAGGCATTTCGATGATGCACGTTGCACGTACAATCAATCATGCAAAAGCGTGTGTTAAAAAAAAAAAAGTTTTTCAATATGAATAGTAAATGAGGGGCAAAAAAGGGATATCATTAATGTAATGAGGATAATCTGGTAAAAAACTAAAAATTTTAAAACTATTTCAAACAAGCATTGTTTACTTGTATTAGAGAAGGAGAGAGCATTTGCCATATTCATATTGCAATATAATTAGTGAGGGATAGCTCAAGTGGTTAGAGCTTTTCTCCCAGAGGTCCTGGGATCAATTCTCACCCCCATTCTTGTGGTTCTCTAAACACTAAAAAAATATTGCAATACATAATGAATAAAATGGCCTTACTTTCAATCCTCACCATTTCAATCACAGAAGAAGAAAGAAAAAAACATTTAACTTAGCACATTTCACCACTACCATTCTCACATTGCGCGACAAAATATATATAATAATGAAAGAAATCTTACTCCCTTTGTATATATCTTGATTACTTCATAATTTTATTATCTCATTTGAAATCTTTATTTATTGATTTTATTAAATAAAAACTTATATTCTTCACATATTAATTTATAACCCTAGAAAGTTGGGTACGATAAATCAATTCATGTCAACTTTAGTATAATTTTTAACACTACGTACCGTATTCATATACGAAATAATAAAAATTGAATGATAAAATTGATGATGAATGATTGATTGATTGGTGACAAATTGGCAATCCATCACCTTAACAAATCCCACCTGCATATAATTTGAAGTTTTTGACACATCTAACTCAACCTCCTAAAACTTTGTGCCGTTATGATAGAGTAATTATATTGATACAAGTCTTTTTCTTTTTTTTTTTTTTTTGACACAAATTATATTGATACAAGTCGATGATGACAACTTTATACTTCTTCCGTTTTCTTTTAGATGCAACACACACTTTTTCACGGTATTTAAGAAATGTGGGGTTCTCATAATATAATACACTTTAAAATGGGATGAGTGGTTGTTAGGAGTGAAAATTAGTGGGTCATGTGCTTTAAATAAGGGAAATAGCATAGTTTTCCCCTAAAGTAACTTTCCTTTTATAGTGTGTTGCAAGTAAAAGAAAACGGAGGAATTATATAATAATTAGACAAATTTTTATTGCATCAATCGTTTTAATTCCCACATGGAGAGTACTCGTATTGATTATGGTTATCATTTGTCAAACCCTCTTCAATACTAACTCTAGGCTTTCTTCATTCGATCAGTCTCCACATTAATGCAAGAGTCTTAATCAAGACTACATCGATCACTTGAGGCTCGACTAAGTCTTGGCGTCTTGGTCTGGCCATAAACGTAACTTGCCCTAAAGTAGGTGTTAATTAAAATTTGAAAGGGATCGGAATAAATTGGTGTAAAGGAAGGAGGACTAATGGTGCGAGACAAGCTTGCTTGGACTTCCCTCGAACTCTAAGTACGATAAAGATCGACTTGATCATAATCAGCTGATGTCAATACTAACTTGCTAATAATGCTTTGTAATATATACGACCTTTTTATTTCTAAAAGTTTGACTCACTTATTATAAAGATGTATTAACATACCATTCTTATGAGTTTTACAAGCTAGTTAAGGTAAATTCAAATTCAATTTTTTAGCTTGTCTCCATGTCTTAAGCATGGGAGATTATTTTGAGTTCAGATGATCCACGTACGTACATTTTTGGGGTCTAATGCACTAACATGCTTAATTCTCATGAACTATTATATATATATATAAAAGATATAGCGTAGTAATTGAGATTTTGTTAATTAGAAGCTTCTTAATATGTATTTTCAACCTATATATTGGAGTATCATTTTACATAAAAGATAATCATATTCAATGTATTAATTAAAAACCGTACAAAAAGGTAAATGATCGATGTAATTATTTAGTAACTGAGGAAATATATAATAGCACAAATTTCACAACTTTCTCATCATTCTTAATCAGATCATTCACGTAGAATTCAATCTTGTAGAACAAAGCATGCATGAATGATATGATAATATACTAAATGAAAGCACCTAATAAAACTCAAATTAATTACAGTATAAAAGAAAAATGTAAGAAATTAGTGCAAAAAGTTTGTCACACTTACCGATTGTACATCCTCTCTTTTGAACCAAACGTAAGTGCCTAGCTTCTGAGAAAGTTGCTCGGCCAATTGCAATGGTGACTCCACCACGACGTCGTACACCCTAGACGTCAATATGCTCGCCAAATTCTGTATGGCCGACGATGCCAAAGAGTCCGATGTCGACCGTCTATGAGGAACTGCGCCTAGGAACCCGCTCTCGTATTTCAGCGAATCCGCTGAAACGAGCTTAAGAACGTCATCCGGTGGCGAGGATGGAGATACAAGTGGTTGTTTATAAGACGAAATGGAAGCCGCCTTTAACACGAAGCCGGAGCAGCGGCATCCATGATGGAGCGGGAGCTTGTTAGGGGAGATATTCGTGGCAGTGGTGGTGAAGAAGGATAAAGACATATAGCGAGTCAAAATTATTGTATGTTTTGGTAGTTTAGTGTGGGACTCGTTGCATAGAAAACGTATGTATACTAATATATAGGAAATTTTGAAAAAAAAATCTTTCTTATATAAACTTTTCTTCCTAAAACCACCTCATAATTTAATTTATATGTAAAAAAAATAAAAAATCTTAAAGTAATTTTTTTTTTTTTTTTTTTTTTGAGAGAACACACGTTATGCCGGATTTCAACCTTTAATCTTGTATTCTGGTATTGACTTAGTCACGTGAACCTTCCTATATTTGGTGATAATAAAAATAATCATAGTTAGTGGAATCTTTGTTAGATACCTCTCAATTTCATTTTTCAAAGTATTTCAAAACTAGTCACTTTCTCCCTTTAAGGCCCTATTCACTTCACCTTAAAAAAAAAATAATTAAAATTAATTACAGTTCAGCAAAAATAAGTTCATTTCAGTAAAATTTAGTAACTTTAAAGATAAAATATAATAGAAAATCAGTAAAACTAATTTTAGTTTAGCAAAAATAGTTTTAATTTAGTAGAAAATTAATTTTAAATTAGTTCAGTAAAAATAATTTAAGTTCAACAAAAATAATATCAGTTCATTAAAAATAATTCCAGTTTAGTAAATATAACGTAAAATGAGCGAGGCCTAAATTATGTAAAAATATTCACAAACTCTACTTTGATTACGCCTTAGTTTTAGTTCACTTTAACAGTTTAAGTACATACGCTAGCTAATCCATAAGGAAATATGTGTATGTTATTAATATAATGTTATTGAGGCCTGGTAAGATTTGTAATAATGTGTATATTATTAATATAATGTTCATAATAATTTTTATTACAAAATTAAAATTATTTACTTTAAATAAATTTTTTAAAATAATATATGGGCGATTAATAAACACACATAAGACGATAAAGTATGATTAGAACTTTTTTTATCTGATCGAATTGAACATATTTTTTCCGAAATGATCTAAAATGAGTGAAAATAAGATGAATTAAACATACCATCTTTTAAGATTACAAATAAGGTGAAATATAATCTCGTGGAATTTTGTTAAATTTCTCTTAATATGCATCAACTTTTATTTTTTATAAATAAATTATTTACAATTGAACTTGTGTAATGCTCGTAAAAAAAAAAATAAAAATAAAAAATAAAAATAAAAATTGTGTAATGACAAAAATGATAAAAGAAATGTATCAATTAATATGAAAAGGAGGAAATGTATTAATTCATAATGTTTTACTACCTTCGTTTACCTAAGTTCTACTCACTTTCTTTATCATCCGTTTTCCTAGCTAAGTTCTACTACCCCCCCCCCCCCCTTATATTCATGTTTTATCATCTACTATCCTACTTGGTTAGACTCAATTATGTTTAGGAAATTTTCACTTTTGCTACTAGCAAAACACATGCATTTCACTTTTGCTACCGGGGAAATTTTTAATTTTATTTTACTACCATACAAAAACAAGTTTGTTAAAAATTGCTACCACTTAACAGAATCCGTTAGAGTTCCATTAAGTTTATTTTTTTAAAAAAAAAAACGGCTATTTCACCAAATGCCACTAAGAAATTTAAAAATTCACCAAATGCCATCGGACTTTTCAAAATAACCAAATGCCACCTAGTTTTTAAAAAATTCACCAGGTGCCATTAATGACCAACGGTTGTTAACTCCGTTAGTAATTAGGTGTTAATCATGACACGTGTCATGATATAATTGGCCATTTATCTTAATTTATTAAAATTAAAAAAAAAAAAAAACCTCAAAATTTTCCCAGCCACCCCCACCACCGCCAAACCCTAGCCCCTCCCCTCATCTTGCCGGAAAACGGTCGGCCACCACCTTAACCACCAACAATCAGTCGACCGACCCTTTAGCTCCCCACCTGACCCACCCCGACCCCCAAAACCACCCACGCAGCTCGTCTCGACCCTAAAAACCACCCACACATCCGCCCCGACCCCAAAAACCACTAGTTAAAAGCCCCTCCTCCCTTTCCCAACCCTCGAAATCGGTCGTTTCGACGGTAGGAGAAGGGAGGAGGGGCTTTTTACAAGTGGTTTTTGGGGTAGGGGCGGTTGTGTGGGTGGTTTTTAGGGTGGGTGATGCTCGTGTTTGTGGTTTTATGGGGTTGGGGCAGTTTGTGAGGGAGGTTTTGGGAGTCGGCGGTGGGTCAGGTGGGGAGCTGAAGAGTCGGCCGGCCGATTGTTGGTGGTTAAGGTGGTGACCGGACGTTTTTCTGGCAAGATGAGGGGAGGGGCTAGGGTTTGGCGATGGTGGGGGTGGCTGGGAAAATTTTGGGGTTTTTTTTAATTTATTTTTTTGTATTTTTTTTAACTTTTTATTTTTTTAATTTTTATCAATTAAGATAAATGGTCCAATTATATCATGACACGTGTTATGATTAACCCCTAATTACTAACGGAGTTAACGACCGTTGGTCATTAATGGCACCGGGTGAATTTTTTAAAAACTGGGTGGCATTTGGTGAATTCTTAAAAGTCCGATGGCATTTGGTGAATTTTTAAATTGCTCAATGGCATTTGATGAAATAGCCGGAAAAAAAACCCAGCCCCACCCGTAGCCACCCTGCCGGTGCCGGCGACCTCACCCCAATCCCTTTCCCCCACCTACGCAGCTCATCCCCCTTCCCTTTTCCCCTTCTTGCTGCCCCAACCCCAACCACCACACCGAAACCACCATAAACCCTAAAGCTCGTTTAGGGTGGTTTTGGTGTGGTGGTTTAGGGTTAGAGGTGGCTGAAAAGGGTAGAGGAAGGGGAGGTCGAGTCGATTCCGATGGTGGAAATGGGGAGGGGGCCCGATTCCGGTGGGGCGAATGGAGTGGGAGGTAGTTTCCGGTTCGGGGCAGCAAGAAGGGGAAAACAGAGGGGGCTGGTTGCTTTGGTGGAGGAAAGGGAGTAGGATGGGGTCGCCAGCTCCGGCCACAACTTTTTGAGCGCCGGCCGTCGGCAGTAGGGAGGGTGGCTGACGGGAGGGGTTGGGCTTTTTTAAGGGTGGATTTTTTTTTTAAAATTTTTTTTTACTTTTTAAAAATTTTATTCCACTACTAGAAAACATGCAAATACAATTTTATTAAAAACTTAATTTGCTGTACTTGTAAAAGTCAAATTAAATCTAATTTATAATAGTGTTAAAGAAAATTTTTATTATGAGAAAAATGTAGAAAATATAATACTATTTTACTTAAAAAAACACAAAAACACACACACACACACACACATATATAGGGAAAAAAAGAATTAACAATAAATAAACATTTATTACATTGATTTACTCGTGAATTGTCGATAAATTCCCAAATGAATACTTAGAAAGGAAGGATATTAACACTTTGTTTGGATTGATGGAAATGGAGGGAAAGGAAAGGAAGGGAAGGGAAATAGAGGGATAGATTATCTTTCATTTGGATAACAAATATGGAAGGAAGGGTATTGGAGGGGAGAGAAATGGAAGGATTAAATTGTAAGAATTTGACCTCTCCAACAATGGAGAGATTTGGAAGGAAAACTCATATTTCTTCCCTCCCCTCCCTTTCTCTTCCCTCCCCTGCACCTCCCTCCCTTTCTTTTCTTTCCCATTTCTTTATCCAAACTCATATTTCTTCCCTCCCCTCCCTTTCTCTTCCCTCCCCTGCACCTCCCTCCCTTTCTTTTCTTTCCCATTTCTTTATCCAAACACACCCTAAATGTTTATATGCATTACCTCTCTCTCTCTCTCTCTCTCTCTATATATATATATATATATATATATATATATATATATATATATATATATATATATATATATATATATATATATATATATATATATATATATATATATGTCTTGGCCCCCTAAATTTTATTTCCTAACCTCGCCCCTAATGATTACGTTTCCTAGATATACTTAATACTTGTCATTTTACTTTTTTTTTTGGGTTATGTGTCAATTATTTTCTTGATTAAAATAATATTTTTACACATTTTTCTCATATATATCTACTTTTAATGCAACTATCTGATCTCCATTTACCTACTCCCAAAGAAACTACAAGTATAGATTCTTGTTTAATTTACCAAATATTTTTTTTTGAATAGTTAATTTACCAAATACTTACTTATTAACCTATCCCAATTGTAAATATTCTCATTTTCCAATGTTGTCTTAATAGCTTATTTTTTTTTATATGTGTGACATCTAATAATTATTGATATTCACAAATTTTTTTGTAAATAATTGCAAAAAAACACCTAGCATAACGAAAATACTAGAAACTAGATTTGTCCCGTGCGATGCACGGATTTCTTTGAATTATAGAGTATATATTTTCTTAGGTATCAGAAAAATTATTGAGACATAACCATTAGTTGTAAATGCTAATTTTATAAAATTAATTTTGAAGAAGAACAAAGCGAATATGAAAATTTAACTATATACATAAAAGCTAGATTTTTAATATACAATTTTAATTAAGCAAATAAAAAATGATTTTAAACTTAAAATATATAAAGGAAAATAGAAAAAATATATACATCAAAGTATTTTGTTTGATGAATCATAAGGGAAAGATGTATTAGATACCAATAGTTGGTGATAGAAGAAAAATAAATAAATTAAAGAGTATTGATAATTGAGAGGAGGAGAAATTAAATTTGAAATTTGAAACCAAAGAAAATATAATGACATCAGATTTTTATTTAGGCGGGAAATTTTTTCTTATAAAGCCGCCACGTGGACAATATGATGTCAGCGGTTGTTCCTTTAGTTTATTTATAGAATAGAATAGACAAGGGAGTATTATTATACTACACATCCTTCATGAAAGGATTTTTTAATTTTTTTTTCTTACCTAGTATTATTTAAGAACAATGTATCTCAATATTATAAGCCAACTTTATTATGATGAATTAGATTTCCAACTAAAATACCTAATATGATCTCTTTTTATGCACTCTTGTTGTACATTTTCTTACAAAATTTATAGCACACCTTAAATGCATTTAAAACTAGTAGTCTATTGAACAAGCAAATTAAAGAAGTTCCTGCACGACATATGAATTTTAAGGCCATAATAGACTTTGACAAGATAACTTTCTCAAAATTATTCTTCTAATCATTATATGTGGCGTATGGTTCATATGAATTTGAAATTAGGAGTAAAACTAATTAAGGTGGTATTGGGGCTTGATTACTAATGCTTATGTGTTTGATTTTGTTTGCGAATGAACATTCTCTTAACCATGGAGTATCTTTTTTTTTTGGTGTTTAGAGAGCCACAAGGGCGGGGGTGAGAATCGATCTCAGGATCTCCTGGGAACGGAAGGGAAGCTCTAACCACTTGAGCTACCCCTCACTCTCTAACCATGGAGTATCTAAATGTCATACTTTGTAGATAATCTTATAGAATGGGTTTGAGGTATGAGTTTAAAAAATAGAAATTTTAATAAATAAACATTAGGTTTTTTTTTTTAATTATATATATATTTTTTGAGGAAATTAATAAACATTAGTTTTTTTTTTTTGAAAAAATAAACATTAGTTATGTATGAGTTAAATTGGGTAAATTCATACCTTATACCAAAACAGAAATATAGAATATCTAGCTAATATTTCCTCCATCCGTTCTTTTTTAATCGAAACGTTGAAAATTTTACAACGTACACATACTCATTAGACCATCTTATATTAGGACCAAACGTAAATACATTACCTCCGTTTTTTTTAGTTGCAACTTTAAGATATTATGTGAGAGATATATTTCAATAACAAAATAAGGGCATAGTCAGAGTAACGAGACTTAATGCCAATGGTGTTATTTTTATTTAGGCACTATTGGATAAACGGTACACTATCAAGGGTCGAATTAGCTCCAACTCCGATTTTGATTAGGGTAGTTTAAGCTCCAATTTTTGAGTAATTTAAGTACTTTAACAGTTGATTCTCTTGTCCCTATACGGCCCCAACTGTCGGCCTTAAGTTTTATTTTGTGAGAAATTGTCTTTCCTCAATAAATTTAAATGGATTATTTTGTGATTATACTTAATGTTCGAGATAATCCTAATTAAACCAAAATTAAAATCTTTGTACCTACTTTAATTTGAAAGTATTTCACAAAACTACGAAATTCTACATATAATTATTTTTGTTACTTGAGAAAGTAGAGTTTGTATTAGAACCACCGTATAAGAAAAATTCCAAATTGAGTTGCGAAGTTTTAGACCCCAATCTATAAGCTTGGTCAATATATAATAATTTATTAATATTTTACTTTAAAAGTACAATAAAATTAAGGAAAATGTTGTACATAGCCCTTAGGGCTACATATAGGCATTAAATTTACACTTGAAAATCGTAAAAAGTTAAGAAATCATTAAAATATAAACACTAATTACACTGATTTATGCGTGTTTTTGTCATGAATTCCTAATTTTATACAATTTCCAAAAGTGTATCTAATGCTTATATATAGCCCTTAGGGCTACATATAGCATTACCCTAAAATTAATTGTACGTGAATGAGATGGAATATCTTACTCCTCCGTCCCCTTTTGATAGTCCATTATGAACAAATTCTAGTCCCAAAATGTTCACCCCATTTGTTTTTTCCAACAATTATTAATATTAAATTTTTACCAAAATTCCCTCAGTTTGCAACAATATTAATGCAAATTTAACTTTCCGTGTAAATTTTATTTTCCCATTTACTTTTATTACTTTCTTTTTCTACTTTTTTGCATACCCAATGTCAATTTACTTTTTCAATGTACTTTAACTATTCTTATTTGTGTTCATTAATTCCCGTGAAAAATACCCGTAAGGAACTATCAAAAGGGGACGGAGGGAGTAGTATTGATTATTAAGGATAAAAAGAGTTCATGATTATACATTTTTGGTGATGGACTTTTGGTATAAAGATCAATAAATTTTGCTCGGTGTGATGAAGTTATGTCCATCAAATTATATACAATTAAAAGATTGTTAGTCCCCCCCCCCCCCCCCTTTTTTTCCATTTTGTTACATCATTAAGCATGTGTTCAATTATTGAGGAATGAACTAAATTAGTGGTACACTTTAGCCACTTACCCCACGATTCTAGTATAGTTGCTTAGTTTCTTGATGATTTGGTTTAGTTGACACTTTATATAATAATTAACTAGTGAGTGACTCCGGGCGTTAGTCCCGGTTCTATTGTTGTAGACGTACAATCGATAATTTTTTTAAAGGCTTTTCAAAATTGCAATTGTCATTGTCAAACCAAAATTGAGTTATTCTTTGAATATAGTTTTTATTTTTTCCATTTATTTTAAATTGAAACTTGTGGTTTGCACTTATATAATTTTCTTTTTCATATAGTTGATATTGGCTTAGATGGTTAAATAGTCATATTAGTTATAGGAGGTTGAGGGTTCAAACCTCCTTATTCTTATGTTTTTATATGAACTAATGTTAGTTCCTTAGGTGATGTGGCATTGTTTGAGTGATGATGTGGCATCATGAGATGTTGGGAAGATGACATGGCGCCCTAAAATAGGGACTACGCGGCACATCGACGTTTTTAGGAACGCCTTTTAATATATTAGTATAGATAAGTTAGTTTTCTTATTTTTCAATGTGAATGAACATGCAGTAGCTACTTTCCAATGTTTTGCTTTGTTATTTCTTTCTTATTCCAACGTGATGGTATTAAAATCTTTTATAAATAAGAGGTAAAGTGAAAGAAAATTAAGTTTTCAAGGATCCCTATAAATGTTGATATGTTTTGCTTTTGCAAGAGAGTAAATATAAAAAGTAGGTATTGAACTTTAATTAATGTTCTAAATTGGGTACTCATGTTTGGCTTGTGGAAAATTGGGTACTGAACTTGGGTATTGCTTGAATTTTGACCTTTAACAACAACTTAACAGGTTATCAAGCATTAATAACTTAAAAAAAAAAAAAACCTTCAATTGAATTAATTGACCAAAAAATTCATCTTTCCCCATTTTCTCTGTCCTATTCAACCTCTTTTACCTCTTCTTTCTTTCTCTTCAACCTTAAGAAACTAATTCAAGGCGAATTTTATCGGATTTGTGGGGTTTTCGTAGTGGTTTCCGTCAAATTTGTGGGGGGTTTATTTCGTGTGTTCGTTTCGTGGCTTGGGTTTTGTAAGACTAGTTGGAACTATGAGGGCGTTTTCGCGAGGGTGTTAGCCTAGGTTTCCTGAGGGTGGTGGCCTAGATTCGTGAAGGTAGTCAAATTTTTGAGGGCTTTTATAGGGATGGTTGAATTTGTGGGTTTTTCGTGAGGGTGGTCGGATTTGTGGGTGTGGGTTTTATGGAGGTGGAAATTTCACGGGGGTGTGGATGCAGTGGTGATAGTCAAGGCGGTGTGGCTGCCTGGGTGGTTGTGTGATGGTGGGTTGGGTGTTGGTAAGATTTTTCTAGCATTTTTCTACTTAATTTGATTGTTTTGTTATGAATAATTGTTTAGTTTAGCTACTGTGAATTATTGTTTCGTTATGAATTATTGTTTAGTTTGTATGTTGGATATTCTGGTGATTTTGACGACTTTGATATGCTTGATTATGATTTTTGATTCTAGATCTGATCATCATTATGTTTGTTATACTGATTTTAGTAGAATTTGGCTAAATGGTGATTTGAGTTATTATTAGTTGTTGAATTCAAATGTTCAATGATCAGTAAATCTCTGTTTATTACAACAAAAATGTTGTTTATTTGTGTTTCCACCAAATTGATTAACTTTTTTTTTTTTTAATTATTAGCTTGCAAATTACTTGTTGTAACAAGTTACTCGTCGAAAAAGTAAACCTAGCAAGTAAGAGTACCCAATTTGCCACAAGCCAACACATGAGTACCCAATTTGCAACATTGATTATCTGGTTATCAGGTTGAGTTTGGGTTTAGGTGGATAAGATTAAGTTCGAGTTGAGTCGAGTCGATTATCAGGTTCAATTGTCGGGTCAAGTTCTAGACTGGTCAATTCAGGTTGGGTCAATCCATTTAGGGTTGATATTATAGGTCAAAACTCAAATCAGTAAATTTATTATTATTATCATCCTTAGCACATCATATAACTAATGTATAAAGCTAAACTTTTAGCCAGGTCAAGAGACAGCAACACTTGGCATTTTAACTTTTCGCCAAGTGTCGTGCCACGTTGGATAGATTTAAATGAACTTCATAAGATAAAAGGTTAGTTTAAAATTCTATTATTAATCAAATATGGATAGAATTTTAGGATGAAATTGTTAGTTTAGAGTTTTATTTTCGATAAAATACCAATATTTCAGATGTACAAATTGAATTATAATTTTATTCAAAAAAATTATTAGATTATAATTCTCAAAAACTATCATATAAATTTATTTTTTATGTCATAATATTTTTGGAGCGAAGAAAGTAACTCAAAGCATAAAACATGCATTTATAATATATACTAATCGGTTAAAATAATATACCTCACAACCTAATAGAATTTTATTACTATGTAGACCTGTCAATTAGGGTCGAGTTATGAGTCATCTCGGATTGGGTCACTTCAGGTTACGAGTCAAGAAATGTTCAACCCTTGCCCAAAGTTTTGAGTTTGGGTCAACCCAATGGGCTTTGGACATTTATTTATTTAATTTATTTTTTGCTATTTTAAAATATTTTTTTAATGTATTAAATCCAACATTTCCACCAACATTATTATTAGTCATTACATGCCTACTAGATAAGCACATCAATTCCTAACTAATTTTGTATCAATGATATATTTTATAATTTGACATATAAATTAAAAATTTATCTTAAAATTCAATAAACAACGTGGGCATTGCCCGGGGAACAAACTAGTATTGATATATACTGTGCTTTCTTACATTAAATAAGCAAGAAAATAGACAAACTTGCGTATCTAAATAATAATTAGCTAGGTCATATTGGGTATAAATTATTTTTGGGTTAGGTCAATGATAACTTGTTATTTGATATGATTTTAGGGTGCTTTTGAACCTTTTTTTCATTATTATTAGGCATCTAAGTTCATTATTTATCCTATTTTTATGCAAATTTCATACCTGTAGGCGTCGTTCGAAGTGCGCCTACGTTAAAGCATGTTGTGAATATGCTTGGCACTCATAGGAAGTGGAATTGTCATAATACGATTAGGGAAAAGGAAAGTAGGGAGCCGCCAACAAGTTTTTAAGGAACTTGTAAACCGTTCACGGATCATAAAAAGCAACCATGATAAAGGGACAACGAAGGCAACAACGATTGACCCGTTAAGGTTACACCCCATTCATAATCCATGAGATTACTAACTCCATATGGTTCGGAACCACAAAAGGAGGATCGAGGATGATGGTACGAAGTGAGTCATGGAGTCACATTCGCCCGTATTGGCCTCTACTCGATTCTTATAGTGAAAAGTGATACCTGCGATCTCAAAGGCAAACAAACAAAGATTCAATTTGCTGATAACTATTATTAAGCTAAATTGGTTTAATATTAATGTAACACATAATTCTAAAATATTTGTGATCACTTGAATTAAATAACAAGATTAAAAAGGAACCTAAGCTGGTTGTCCAAATTATCTTATTAGGCGTGATTTTCAATTACATATTCCCTTTAAACATGCAATATGGTGATCAATAAATAATAGAATAAACATTAATATTGGAAGCAATTCAACAATAATAGAGTTAGTCAAATCAAATATAAAATAACCTAATCATGATACTAGCAATAAGAAAATAAAATAAGAGTAATTAAATTAATTAATTACTCACATTCTGCGCGTTCCTTTAAATTGCTACATCATGAATAAACTGTTAGTAACTTCAATAAAAAATATAAAGCAAATAGAAATTAAATTAAATTAAATAAAAAAGTAGAGTTAATTTGGTCCAAACCCTCAGTTATTTGTACCTTTCACACCTTGGTTTAATGACGGAACCTCGGGTGTTGTACGGATTCCTTGGAGTGCTTAGGGGAAGAATGACGTAATTAGGAATATAGGTTTAAAGCTTAGAATATGAGATAAAGAGAAGAGAATAATTTTTGGTGTAAAAGAGAGAAAGAGAGAAGGATTTTTATGCCTCGAACTACAGAAATGAGGGTCTTATTTATAGAGAAATTGAGTAGAGGGAACACGTGGAACCCTAAAAAGATAAAAACCCTAAAAATTAACACCGCGACATGGCAGAAAACACCGTGACACGGTGCCAGGCATCGTTAGACGGGGGAAAAATCTCATGAAGCGGTGGAAAACTATAGTGACGCGGGAAATATTTGACCTACGGGAAGTGAAAACGCGTGAAGGGTTTACGCGGAAAAGACACGAGAAAATTCCATGTCACGGGGGGTGTGCACCATGACACGGTGGAGTTTCTGCGTCCAGATTCATAAGCGCGTGGGAATGAAACACGGAAAAGAAACGGAAAATCACCGTGACACGATAAAAAATCCCGTGTCACGTACCATACCCCGTGCCACGTCATCATCACTCGTGATGCGGGGAATTTACGCGTTAAAAGAGCGCGGAAATAAGCACGATAATTCCCTTGTCACGGTACCAGGAACCATGACACGTTGAGAATTCCCGTGTCACGGTACCAGACCCCGTGCCACGTCACTTTCCCCCGTGACGCGGTGGTTTGGTTGCCTGCGCTACGATTCCAATTTTTTTACGCGTTTTTTTAAATTGCGATAACTTTTGATTCGTAGCTCGGAATAAGGCATATAATATATCATTGGAAATATTATCAAGTCTACTTTCCAAACCAATTAGAATCAGCTTAAAATAATTTTTAGATTTTTTGATATGACCGTTTTAGTGGAAGGTTGTCGGTTTTGGGACGAGTTTAGTGTTTTGCTCATATCTTTTTCGTTATAGCTCGGAATTGGGCTTATGATATATGTTTGAAAATCTTATTTCAAGTCCTATCCAACCAAATAATAATAGGATCAAAATTATAAGACCAAAAAATCAGTTTCTCTCGATTTTGCGATGTGGACACGAAAAGTGGATAACAAGTTACGGTTTAGGGAAATGACCTAGGAAATGGATTGGTTTATGAAATGTATTGGATAGAACATGGATTTAAGAACTCCAAAGATGAAATACTCAACCCGACTAATAATGGCTGTGAAAGGTGTTCATCATCGGGTTTTGTTTTGGGGAGACATTTTTAGGTGTCTACAGAAGCCCCCACTTTGACTGAGTTTGTAGAAACGTCAGTTTCGAAAACGATAGTCAAAGTAGTAGATAGGGACAGAGAATGATTTAAGACTTTCTGCGATCCTAAATCACTCTGTATACGCCGATACCTGCAGAAAAATGTTAGTTCCACAAATAAAAGAGTAAAGGGATAGAACACATATCTGACACCAGTGTATCGGTGACAAATGAGTTTGGCAGCTTCCTATGCTTTAAGGAATCCACCGGATGATGTTTCGCTGAAACACTTTCCATGCCTGAGGAAAGTCGACTGTTGAGCTTGGTAGCTTTCTATGCTTGAAGAAATCTACCGGATAATAATTTCCATGCTTGAGGAAAGTCAACATATGAATTTGGCGGTTTTCTATGTTAGAAGAAACCCACCGATAATACTTTCCATGCTTGAGGAAAGCCGACAAAGGAATTTGGCGGTTTTCTATGCTTGAAGAAACCTACCAATAATACTTTCCATGCTTGAGGAAAGTCGACAAATGATGAGATTGCAAGTCTCTGTGTATCGAGAACCTTGCGTCGTGAAATGATGGTGGTTCGATTGTCCCCGAACGTGGGCTGTAGTTGGTTCGCTTGTCCCCGAACGTGGGCTGTAGATGGTCCGCTTGTCCCCGGACATGGGCTGTAGTTGGTTCGTTTTTCCCCGAACGTGGGCTGCAAATGGTTCGCTTGTCCCCGAACGTGGGATGTAATTGGTCCGCTTGTCCCCAAACGTGGGCTGTAGATGGTCCGCTTGTCCTCGGACATGGGCTGTAGTTGGTTCGTTTTTCCCCGAACGTGGGCTGCAAATGGTTCGCTTGTCCCTGAACGTGGGATGTAATTGGTCCGCTTGTCCCCAAACGTGGGCTGTAGATGGTCCGCTTGTCCCCGAACGTGGATTGTAGATGGTCCGCTTGTCCCCGGACGTGGGCTGTAGATGGTTCGCTTGTCCCCGAACGTGGGCTGTAATTGAGACCTGCAAAATAAAATTTGCCAAGGGACTCGTATAAACTATGATTGACTTGACCAAGTTTGACTTGACACGACATGACATGACATGATTATAACTTGTGATTGTGTGTGTATAGTTTGAGTGTGTGTGCACAGACACAAGCAATCGAAAATGCAAAAGCAAAAAAAAAAAAAAAAAAAAAATCCGTCATTTTTGTCATGAGATGAGTGGAGGGTACCGACTCTCTTCCGAGAAAGACGTGAAAAAAAAGTTTTATTTTCGAACTTCCCTCGATGAGAAAATTTTAAAAGCGTTTTTTAATTTCCCCAAAAGAAAAGTTATGAGAAAAGGAAAAAGTTTTGAACTTCTTCATTGAGCAAGACGAAATGTATCGCATGGATTAAATTTCTTGTCTTGAAAATAATTTATGCATGATGCATGTTTTTAGGCTAGGAGGCTAAGGACAATTACATCATGTGACACGATAGATGAATGAACTTAGGTCATGGAGCTAAGCATCATATATGGTGTAAAGAAACGATCTTGAACGTCACTTAGGTTTTGAAGCTAAGCACGCATATAGATGAAGTGATTATTGCATAATGAACGTTGCTTAGGTCAAGGAGATAAGAACGATATGCTTTGTATGATTACAAATTATTGATATATAAATGTTGCTAAGCACATTATGCGATGCATGAAACAATGTTGCTCAGGTCAGGAAGCTAAACAAGTATACAATGTTTCTTTTAATTAATGTTGTCTTGAAATATGATGAAGCATGCATAGTGGGGAAACAAGATTTCATGATAAAAGGTTCCTAAGGCATAACTGATATAGATATGTATGCGTGAGTGAAGTGTGTGAATGTGATACTAAGGCTGGCTGCAAGGGTTATGGTGATGGAAATATATGTGAGAAGAGACAAAGATGATGACTTTTTAGGCTAGGTAGGCTAATGTGATGTGGGTTCAAGCCCCCAAGTCTAGATCTAAATGGGTAGGGTTAAGCATTGGATATTCTTTGACTCGATCATGCATATGAATATGAATGTGGCCGCACCTCGATATGAGGTTGCCTACGTATCCGTTAGGAATCAGGTGGAACGTAGCTCTAACCAAACTCTGCACAAGTGTATGTACACCTCAAAGAGGTCTTTCAAGGGTTGTAATGTGGTTAAGATGATGGTTTAAATAAGAAAAGGGTACAAGGCTCAAGACCCGAGAGAATCCCCAAGATGTGTAATTGTGAATTTGAAAATTTTGAATTTTGCAAGTTTATTTTATTTTATTTTTTTTTTTTTTTTGCTTTTTGCTTTTTTTTTCTTTTTGAATCAATGTAGGCAATCTCAGATCATGCGGTCCATCACTCACTTAGGATTCATGTTTCTCAGGCACGGTACCTGTAGACACCTAAAAATGTCTCCCCAAAACCAAACCCGATGATGAACAACCTTTCACCGCCACTATTGGTCGGGTTTAGTATTTAATCCCGAGAGTGCTTAAAAAATCGTATTTTATTAAATTCATATTTTTGAACAGTCCATGGATTAGTCTTGATGTTTGGTAAAAGCATAGTTTTAATTTCAGCCCAAACTTATTAATTAATTCTAACCCAAACCTTTTTTATTTTATTGTTTTATTATTTATTTTTGGCCCAAACCCTTTATTTATTTATTTTTATTTATTTATTTTCTTATTTTAGCCCGAATAATAAAAAGTCAGAAAAGGCCCGAAATTGTCAATCGACACTTAAAATGCCGAAGGAAATTAGGGTTAAAAATGTATTTAGACGGAAAAACAGGCAGGAATTTCCCGCGTCACGGCAGGTACCTACCGTGTCACGGGAATCCTTTCCGTCTGACGGTGGGATTTCCCGTGACACGGGAGTTCTGGCGTGACACGGGACATTCCGTGTCCTTTCCGCGTAAACCCTTAACGCGTTTTACATCCCGTTTTCTGAAAATTTCCCGCGTCACTCCAAAACTGTACCGTGTCACGGGAAAGTGTACCGTCTGACGGTAGAGCTTCCCGTGTCACGGTACAGTCTGACCGTGTCACGGGATACGTTTTTAGGGTTTTTTTTTTATTTTTTTATTTTTTTATTTTTTATCATTTTAGGGTTCCGTGTGCTCCCTCAGCACATTTTCCCTATAAATACCCCCTCATTTCTGATGTACGGGGCACGGAGTAATTCTATTATTTTATTTTCTCTCTTCTATGCTATTAGCCTAAACACTAGCCTACCCTTTTCACTTCAAAATTCCTTCTTCAAGCTCTCAAAGGAGTCCATATTTTACTCGAGGTTCTGTCCTTAAACCAAGGCGTGAAAGGTAGAATTGTTTGAGGGTTTGGTCCCAAAATCAACTTTATTTTATTTAAATTAATTTAATTATTGTTTATTTATTTCCTTGAAGTTACTAACTCGTTTATTATTTTGTAGTTGCAAACAAACAGAATCAAAGTAAGGATCATGCTCCTTTTATTTTTATTATTTTTTCTAACGATTTTATGTTGTTGGAATTGTGATTAATTTGGTTTCAATATTAATGTTTATTCTATTATATTTTTTATGATCACCATATTGCATGTTTAAAGGGAATATGTAATTGAAAATCACACCTAATAAGATAATTTGGACAACCGGTTTAGGATCCTTTTTAATCTTATTATTAATTGAAGTGATCACCAATATTTTAGAATTATGTGTGCATTAATATTAAACCAATCTAGCCTAATAATAGTTTGGAGCGAATTGAATTATTGTTTGTATGCCTTTGAGATCACAGGAATGCTTTTCAATATAAGAATCGAGTAGAGGCCAATACGGGCGAATGTGACTCCATGACTCACTTCGTACCATCATCCCCGATCCTCCTTTCGTGGTTCCGAACCATATGGAGTTAGTAATCTCATGGATTATGAATGGGGTGTAACCTTCACGGGTCAATCGTTGTCCCTTATTCGTGGTTGCCTTTTATGATCCGTGAACGGTTTACAAGTTCCTTAAAAACTTGTTGGCGGCTCCCTACTTTATTTGTCCCTAATTGTTGTCCCTAATCGTAATGTCAATTCCCACTTCCAATGAGTGCCAAGCATATTCACCACATGCTTTTAACGTAGGCGCACTTCAAACAACGCCTACAATTTGGCGACTCCACTGCGGAGGATTCTTAATTATTTATCGATTTGAGTGATCGGTATTTAATTAAGATGAGTGGATGAGACTTGAAAGATTCTTGAAAAAAAATATTCCTGTGATTAATTTGGCATTTTTGCATCTGCATAGACGTTTTAACGTCGCGTTCAGGTTTGTCCCGTAGGAAAAATTGGATAACTTGGTTGCGCGCGAAGGAAAACAGGGCACCAGTCAGATTTTCTGAATGCCGTGCCACGGCAGAATCTGCCGTGTCACGGTACATTGCACCGTCTGACGGTGCACAGTACCGTGACACGGGAATTTCTGCCGTGTCACGGCAGTCCTAAAATCAGTCAGGTGGCTTATTTTCTTTCCTCACAGTCGACTTCCTTCGATTTTTCTGAAAAAACGTATGTGTTCTACATGCGTCTTAGCCCCGGGGGATTTAAGCTCTATCGACCCAAAAACGCTCATGGCAATAAGGGTTCGTCCGAGTTATTAAATCCACCCAAACCATGGAGTCGAGTTCGATTTTATCACGAACTCGCGGAGCCGCCCGTTGGCATACTCCCTCAAGGGAGGCTGCCTTGCTAACGCGTCCAAACTCTTAACCATGGTATCCTTTTGACACCCAAAGCTTGACCAATAGTTGAACATAGATCTCGACTCTAGGTTGCGAACTTTTTTTTACATCATCGTGCCTAAATGCTATGTGGTTGTTTGGTGCTAACCCTCATGTGTTTGCTCTTTTGTCTAACCCATGACCGAGGGTTTTTATTCTCACATAGTAATTAGTACGAACCTAAAATCGATTAAAATCTGAAAAAATCACAAAACTGACCTGGAACTGCGCACCGTGTCACGGCATGTTCTGCCGCGCCACGGTGAACAGTGCCGTGACATGGGGAAGTCTACCGTCTGACGGTAGACTGCACCGTGTCACGACAGTCTGAACCGTGACACGGTGCCCAGGAAAGTGTCCTGACAGTCTTTTTCTCGATTTTTATGCGAATGCTGTGTCCAGTTTTGTGTCGTGTCTAGCTATACGGTCAAAACACGCGTCTATAACCTCACCTAATCACTCACATATCGTGTTCACACACTTTTTTTTATTCGTGCACCACTTTTTGACCGTATTTTAGAGAAGTCTCGTTTTTGTGTCGTTTTTTTTTTCGGAGTAAGTCGGATGGTATCCTCCCATGTTTTTTTTACAAAAAAAAAATAATAAGTAGAGTTTCAAAATTATAGATTTTAAAAAAAATAAATTTTTGTTTTTAATCCGGATAGGTTAAGGTTAAGTTTGGTCATTAAAGGTGTGTTTGTTTCGGTGTCACAACACTTGGACAAGAAGCAGGGGTAGATTGTTACGGTTCGAGTCCATACCTCAACAACCTCTTATACCAAAGAGGCGTACAAGGAAACCACCTCAATCATCTCCACAAGATCCATCTCTAGTCTACTTTCAACCAATGGCCACTAAGGAAGACATTGAGAACCTCAACAGGACAATCGAAAGATTGTCTGACATGATGCAAACACTCACCACTAGAGTCAGCACTGTAGAGTAAGACAATCAAAACAATGTCACTACTGCTGCAATGGACAAGATTAAGGAATAGATGAGCAAGATTTCTGAAGAGTTCACTTATGTGGAACAGCCTGTCACCTCTTCGTCCATAAGAGAGAAGCTTCCTGAGAAGTTTTCCACTGCTGACATTCCCAAATTCAAGCCTACTGATAATCCGCTTTTCCATTTGAAGGCTTTTTCTGCAACTATGGCTCTTAAGGGAGTAGATGTGACACTTTTCCCTACGGTGTTTCCTCTTTCCTTAGAGCATGCCTGTCAACAGTGGTTTTATTCTTTGGAATCCAAACATGTCGCGACCTGGGAGGATGTTGCTGAAAGCTTTATGAATCGGTACAAGTGTAATATCCAGGCCAAGACTTCTGAACGTGAACTCTCCATTCTCAAACAGAAAGAGAATGAAGGCTTCACCACTTACTTAAGCAGGTGGAGAGAAACAGCTGCGCTCCTGGTGGATCCTCCCAAGGAGAAGGAAATGGTTCGCTTGTTCATTGCCAATCTGACTCATAAGTACAAGCAACACTTGAAGTTTCTGCCTCTAAGTACCTTTGAAGCTGTATACGATATTGGAATCAATATCGAAGATGAACTGATGAAGTCTGTTGGTAGCAACAATAACAACAGCACTTGGAAAAACAAGAAGAACGACACTCCTTCTTCTTCGTCTTCTAAGCCCAATAATGCTACCAACAATATCAACATCAATGATATGCTGGCCCTTAATGCTCCTCCTAAAAGATTCCAAAGGCAAAGGAAGGTTTATACGCCTTTGGGAATGACTTATGATGCTGCTTATGACCGTTTGCATGGTCAGGGACTGATTATGCCAATCGGACCATTTCCAGAACCTCGACCTGAGAATATGACCGCTAGCTATGACCCCAATGCTTATTTCAAGTTTCATCAAGGCAAGGGTCATAACACTGAGAAGTGTTGGAGGCTGAAAGATACAATCCAAGACCTGATTGATGCTAACCAACTTCCTGTCCCTCCAGGGGGCAAGAAGCCTAACATTCAAACAAGTCCTCTTTCTGATGCTTTGGCTATCATGGGAGATGAAGTCTCCTTTGATCCGTCAATACTCATTCAACCTGTGAATGAACCTTTGCCGGAAGTTGTATTTATCTCAAGTACTGAAGAAGTGAATGGGATCTGGGATAGTGATGATGAAGACGTCTATCTCAAAGACATAGCCTGTTCATCTCTTGGCACTAGTGAAGATGTTTGGGGGGACTTTGAGGTCAAGGTTCTCACCAGAAGTGGACGGTTGCAACAACCTAACCCACTTTCACCTCCACCTCCACCACAATCACATCCGATAGTTGATCCCATCGACCCTGTGAACAGCGATGTGGTCAAACAATTGCAAAAGACCAAGGTGGAGATGAATGTATGGAAGCTTTTGGCCACTTCCCACGAGCATCGAAAGGCTGTGATGAATGCTCTGGTGAAAATAGGAGTCGATGATGACATGACTCCTCAAGGATTGGTCAACTTTCTTACTACTGAGCTGCCAAGTACTAGCAATCTGATTTCCTTTTCTGATAAGGATCTACCCCCGGAAGGGGACCAACATAATAAGGCCTTACACCTCACTGTAGTGTGTAGGCAGATGAATGTTCCCATGAGCCTGGTTGATAATGGCTCTGCAATCAATGTGTGCCCACTCCGTACTGCAAAGAAATTGGGTATAAAGAATGAAGAATTGACTCCCTCCACTCAAGGGATTCGAGCTTATGATAATACTCGCCGTCAAGCCGTGGGTACTATCATACTGAATATAACTACTGGGGCCATTGAACGTCGCACCAAATTTCAGGTAGTGGACATTAAGGCCTCTTTCAATCTGTTGTTAGGACGCCCTTGGCTTCATGAGCTAAAGGCGATTCCGTCATCGCTTCACCAGAAAGTGAAAGCCATAGTTGGAGGGGTTCCGATTACTATCGATGCTTCTCCTATGCGCATTCAAGTTATTGATACTCCTATTGTCCATGTTGAACATGACGAAGAAGATGAAGATCTTTGGGGGTTTTCACTAGATGATGTTCTCGTGATCGAAGAGGAGGAAAAGTGCCATCTCGACTTCGATCCCTATTCAAACACCAGTATCAATGCCATTCTGAAGAAGCAAGGTCATTTCCCTGGAATGACCCTTAGACTCAAGAAGAAAATGGCTGAATCTTGGGGCCATCCTGGTGCGCTCAAGAAGGATACTTTCGGCTTGGGATTTAAGCCAACAAAAGAAGATCTGAAACGAGCTGCATTGAAAATGAAGGCTCGCAATAACGCTCGAATCATGAAGACGGAAATGGCCATGGATCCGTATCCGTTCACCCTCAATGGTCAGTACATCAAAGAAGGGGAAGACTTCCCATGCTATGAATTCCCTGAGCCATTCGTCCATGATGGGATCCGTGAACCAGGATTCGAGGTGTTCCTCGATTGTGACTTCGTTGATGAAGACGAAGAGCTCTCCACAGCCGAGAAGCCAGCTAGCTTGAACTCTGATGATCTGGGAATCAACCTTCTTTTTGGAATGGAGAAAAATGAGTCCAAGCCGGTCCGCAATGATAACTCCGAGCTCGTTCAAGCTGTCATAGCGAACAAGGATTTTGACCCCTCCGAGTTAATTTTCCAAGCTGACAACATTTCAAGGGGATGGCGCAAGACATTGAGGATCACTACGCCGAGTGGAGAGAAGTTGGAAATAACCGCTGGCGAGGGTCCTATGTTTGATGAGTCTGAGTCGTCTGGGTCCGAGTCCGAGTCTGAGTCTAAGTCTGTAGACGAGTCCTTAGAGTCTGAGGCCGACCCTCTTTCTGCTATAGAGTTCAACCCTGAGTCTCTTGTTGAGTCCTCTCTTTCTAGTCCTGATAATTCTGGTGAGGTCGCAGCCGACCTTGCCTCTCTTGATGTATTAGCCAATGAATTCAATAAAATGAGTGTCTTTGCTTACGATGTGTGCCATTCCCCTAGCCCTGATCAATATTGCTTTGCTAATGATAAAAATGACAAAGAAATAATAAAAGCAATGGAAGAACACGAAAATAAAACAGCAGTTATTGAAGATACAGAAACAGTTAACATTTCCAATGATACGACTGTTAAAGAAGTAAAAATTGGATTAACACTAAGTCAAGATGAACGCAAAGAGCTAATTAACTTGCTTAGTGAATTTGTTGATGTATTTGCTTGGTCATACCAAGATATGCCAGGAATTGACAGGGATATAGCTCAGCATACAATACCACTCATTCCAGGTATGAAGCCTGTCAAACAAAAGCTGCGCCGAATGAAACCAAATGTGGCTCTCAAAATCAAGGAAGAAATCAGGAAGCAATTGGTCGCAGGTTTCATCAGAGTATCCAAGTATCCGGAATGGATAGAAAATGTGGTTCCAGTTCCAAAGAAGGATGGAAGGGTCAAAATCTGTGTTGATTACAGGGATCTCAATAAAGCAAGCCCAAAAGATGGGTTCCCTCTACCTCACATTGACATTCTGGTCGATAATACAGCAAACCATGCACTCGTGTCATTCATGGATGGTTATGCCGGATATAATCAGGTATTGATGGCCGAAGAAGACATGGAGAAAACCACATTCATCACGCAATGGGGTACATATTGCTATACGGTAATGCCATTCGGGTTGAAAAACGCGGGTGCCACCTACCAAAGAGAAGCTACAGCATTGTTACATGACATGATGCACAAAGAGGTGGAGGTCTATGTCGATGATATGATCGTTAAGTCTAAAGATCGCCCAGGCCATATTATTGCCCTTCGCAAGTTTTTTGAAAGACTCCGCAAGTACAACATGAGATTAAATCCAGCAAAATGTGCATTCGGAGTTACGTCAGGAAAATTACTTGGATACGTAATCAGTTCTCGAGGGATTGAAATAGATCCTACAAAAGTAAAAGCGAACATGGCCATGCCACCACCTAAAAATGAGAAAGAGATTCGAGGCTTCATTGGAAGGTTGCAGTATATAAGTAGGTTCATATCAAAGCTCACAGCGATATGTGAACCTATGTTCAAGAAGCTTAAGAAGAATGTCCCAGTCACATGGGATGGTGACTGCCAAAAGGCTTTCGACAAGATCAAAGAGTATTTGGCAAACCCACCCGTGCTAGCGCCAGCAATACCTGACTTTCCTCTTCGACTCTACCTTACGGTCACAAGAGAAACGAAGGGGGCAATGCTAGCACAAGAAATCGAAAGCAAGGAGAATGCAATATATTACTTGAGCAAGAAACTTCAAGGATATGAGACGCGATACACACCACTTGAGAAGTTGTGTCTCGCACTTGTATGGGCCGCACAGAAACTAAGACATTACATGCTCACTCATATAGTGCATGTCGTGTCCAAGATGGACCCTCTCAAATACTTGTTTGAGAAAGCAACGCTCAACGGCAGATTATCAAGGTGGATAGTCAATCTGGCTCAATTTGACTTGAGATTTGTGCCACAAAAAGCCATCAAAGGTTCTGCAGTTTCTGACTTCTTAGCAGACTTTCCGCTAGAAGAAGCTGAAAAAGAAGAAGATGAGTACGATTTCCCTGACGTTGTTTCCGTTGTTTCATGCCAACTTTTTATGGTTTCCAGGTTCCCATTGATGTAGCAATCGACTACTTCACCAAATGGGTCGAGGCTGCCTCATATGCCAAGCTGACAACAAATTTATGGATTGAATTCATTCTCGTAGCAATCGACTACTTCACCAAATGGGTCGAGGCTGCCTCATATGCCAAGCTGACGGCAAAACACGTAGCTCAATTCATTGAGAAAAATATCATATGCCGCTATGGGGTACCACATGAGATGATCAGTGATAATGGAACACATTTCCAAGCCGAATGCGCGAAATTATTACAGAAATATCATATCAAGCATCACCGATCATCACCTTACAGACCACAAACAAACGGAGCAGACGAATCGGCCAACAAAAATGTGAAAACTATCATCGAAAAGATGACAGAAAATTACAAGGATTGGCCAAGTAAGCTACATTTCGCCCTTTGGGGTTATCGAACCTCTGTTCGTACATCAACAGAGGCTACCCTTTTCTCTTTGGTCTATGGAGTTGAAGCTGTACAACCAATCGAGCTCGAAATCCCTTCTCTTCGAATCGCATTGGAAAGCCAACTAGATGAAGTCGAATGGATTAGAGCAAGATACGACGAACTGATCTTGCTTGATGAAAAACGCTTGGCAGCTTTGCATCATGTCCAAACCTACCAACAGCGTATGACACGACATTTTAATAAAAAAGTCAAGACCAGAAATATCAAAGAGGGTGACCTAGTGCTTAAGGCACTTCGTAAAAATGTGTTATATCCAAGAGGAAAATTCAGACCGAACTAGTCAGGCCCGTACATTGTTAAAGCCATCCTGTCTGGCGGAGTGGCACAATTGGTAGACATGGACGGTAACGGCTTCCATAATTTAACCAACTTGGATCAACTCAAGAAATTCTATGCCTAGTCGCATGGGTTCATGACCCAATAGAGCTACGTTTGGCCTGATTCCTTTTTAGGATACGTAGGCAACCCCTCAAGGGGGCCCGACCACTTTAAAATAAAAAAATCCTACCTCTGTTGATCAAATATGCGCGTCAGTTCAGCATTGCGTCACGGCCAAAAAAAAAAAAAAAAAAAAAAGAAGGAAAATTGCCGCGACACGGGACATCCCACCGTGTCACAGTACTTTTCACCGTGACACGGTGGGCCTGAACGAAAAAAAAGGGAAGGGAAATTCCCGTGACACGGGATTTTATCCCGTCTGACGGGAGAAGTTCCCGTGCCACGTCACCTTTTGTCGGCAAAAAAAAAAGGGGGGAAATTGTCGTGACGCGGAAATTTGTACCGTGACACGGTGGAATTTCAGTTTTCTGTTTTATTTTTAGAATTGCGGCGCATTTGTTGCGGATTCATTGTTCGAGTTTTTATTTTCGTTCTTCCATTGCGTCCGACTCCTTGACTCGGATAAATAAATAATAAATAAAAGTCATTGTAATTTTTATTTTTAAGGCTGAAATAAATGTGCTATTATTATTAAAATAAATGCGACTACAAGTATTGGCATCATATGCCTTATTTTAAATAAAAATTAAATCATAAAAAGCAAAGCACTATTGATCTAATCTCTCTTCTCTTTAGGAACATCCTTCTCTTGGTCAATTAGGTCAGCCTTCACCATTAATGTGTCTTTCGTAGCCCGAACCGTCACACCCCTAGTCGAACTTTCACCCCTTTCACCTTTCTTGAATTTTTTCGGTTGTTTCTCCCTATAGACCATCTTTTCTTTACCCTTCCCTTTCACATAATTCTTCTTTCTTGGCATTATAGGAGTCTTAAACTCAATCCCTTGTGTTCTCAGACCTAGACGATCTTTAGGAGGAGCTTTCTTATTTCCAAGATGACTCTTCACATCAGACTTGCGTGATCCGAATCGTTCCCTCCTACTTCTAGGGTTCAACCATGCCTTGTATGCACTAGATAAAGGAGGAGGAGCTTGGTCACTTGCAGAAACGGTCCACAAAGGTCTTCCAATCCAATAAGCCTCGTACTTGTGAACGTTACTTTCATGCAACGATACTTCACGAGGACTATCGTTATAGCGTGGAATTACTTGTTCAAGTCCATACTGCCGCATCAGTCGAGAGGGACAATAAAAGGTCAGTTTGGAGATACTAGGAATACGGCAATATGGAGTTTCATTCGTGCCAACCATCCTAGTAAGCCTCCACCAAGGCACCACCCAACGAATGGAAAATTCCCTCTTTGCAAAGAAATTTTTCCAATCTTCATACGACATGTTCGCAGAGTAATTCTTTTTCCTGCGGACTAGGTCGTTAGGGCCATATTTTTCAACATCGTCGGGGGCTTCGAATAGTTCCAAACGCTCCATCAGCCAAATCTGCAAAAAAAAAAAAAAAAAAGAAAGAAAAAATCAGTCTAAAAAAAAAAAAACGTGTAAAATATTCCCGTGACACGGGATTTCATCCCGTCTGACGGGAGAAGTTCCCGTGTCACGACAGCAAAAAAAAAAAAAAAAATTATCAAGCAGATTCCCGTGACACGGCAGGTTTTGCCGTGTCACGGCAGACACCCACCGTGACACGCTGCCTGTTTTGTGTCACGGGGGCTACTCGGAGCGTATTTTTACCTGCAGTAGTACCAGAGAGCCCTTCCTGATGGCTTTTCGGTCAGCTTTTGCCTCGTCAAGGCCACGAAATGTCTCTCCAAGGCACGTCGGCATAGGAGATCTTCCAGATTCGACATGTTCAAGCACAGACGCTAGACAAGCATGTCCTACCCTACCGTTTGTAAATAAGAGCTTGCTAAACATGCAAAAAATATATGCCCTTCTACGATATACATGATAAGACTCAGAGATAGGGCGATTAAAATATAAATTAGCAAGTTTTTCTAAGTCTACTTCATTACCACAAACAATTCTATTCAAATCTGGATCTGTTAGATTCAGATGGCGTTCAAAATCTTGGTAATAATATTCACGTAGGGTAGGCATGGCAATAAGATTTCTAGCAGGAAATCCAAAGATTGCGCCGAATTCCTACGGCAAGGGACAGATTTCATCATAATCAAATTTGAAACAGTGTGTTTCTGGACTCCAATAATCTAATGCTGCCCTAAGAAAATCATGTTCAATAGCTACGTGTCGCAGGGCTAGCAAACCCCTGACATGAAATAATTCTAACTCTTTTTTTTCATTATTGGTCAAAGAATAAGACCAGTCGCGCAATGTATTATCAAAATTTTGAGACATGATTATTGAAATATGAAATTCTAAATTATTTTTTGTTTTGTAATTATGCATATCATGAATAAACTGGTCTTATTTTATAGCAAAAGCGCTCGAAACTGCCCAGAATTTATCTTTTCATACGCGTAAAACACACCGCTGCGTAATACGCGTCCCGTGACACGGGAAGTTCCACCGTGTCACGGGAACTTTTGCCGTGACACGGCAAGTTCTGCCGTGACACGGTACACAGTGCCGTGTCACGGCACTTCACCGTTTTCTTTTTTCATCTTTTCCCGTATCTATCCGGATTTTTATAGTATTTTATCTTCACCGTCTATTTTTCAGTTTTTCTGAGAGTTTTATTTCTAATAAAATTCTCACTTTTTTATCTATATTCTTGTTATTATTATTATCTTTATTTTATTTATTTATTTATTCATCACTTTAAGATTTTATTTCTTTATCACTTTATTTATTTTTTGTCTTTTTATTTCTTTTTATTTTGGGGAAGGTAATTTCATTTCTTTATCATTTTTTTTTTTGTCTTGGGGAAGGTAATTTCATTTATTTTATTTCTTTATCATTTTATTTTTATTTCTTTTGGGGAAGGTAATTTTATTTTGCTTGTCTTTTTATTTCTTTTTCTTTTGGGGAAGGTCGGTACCCTCCATTACTCCACTTATGTTTTTTTTCGTCGCGTCATTAATAAATACACAATCACACACAAGGAGTCTCAAACACACACTAACACACAATAATAAATACATAAACCGTAAATAATGTACAAAGAGTCGTAATAAATAAACATGTCAAGTGTCTAGTATGTACAAATAAAAACCCTCGGTCAAAAGTCCCTAGAGCCAGAATCAGTATCGTCTCCACCCTGTGCATATGGGAACGGCGAACCGAAGAGTCCCTCCACCATCCGAGTACGGGGATTAGTGTCCCTACTAGTCCCTGTAACCCCAGCGGGAGCCTAGCTCAAGGCAGGACCCGTCCAGCCGGAAAACGGTGTAGACTGGCCCAAAGACACTGGAATCGTCGGTGAAGGCATCGTCCCATACAGCGGAATTGAGAACAAGCCCGACACCGGTGGAGGAATCCCGGACAATGGAGCTGAAAACGAACCAGGATCCAAGGGAGTCAAAATAGACCCAAACTCAGGTTGCGGAGGCTGCGAAAATGACCGTCGCGCCCCCTGACTCTGGCCCGGAAAGCGCTGGGAAGACTGAGGCTGCTGCCACTGAGCCTCCTGAGTAGTCTGAGGCTCTCGCTGAGAATGAGAATGCCGGCGAATCTCAGGAGATCGTCTACCACGACCAAGCTCCTCCTCGTCCGAGCCTCTAGGCCTCGAGCGCGAGTGGGACCTCCGTCGCTCCTGAAAGATACATAATCAAAAGGTGTCAACAATGCAAAATAAAACAAATGGTAGAAATGAAAAAAATGAATAATACCTCAAGAACGTTGCTAGAGCTCCGACAACTCGCACCACGCCGAAGCTTGATGATGCAATACTTCAGGGCGTCAACCAGCTTCATGAATCCCATCATCTCCGGGCGGTTAGGCTGACGATAAAACAAAGAAAAGTCAGTAACAAGCATTGTTAAAAGGGTGAATAATGCGTCAAAGAAAACTTACCGGCTCAAAGACCTCGGGCAGAGACTCTTGCGCCTGTCGGTAACCCTCTGGCGCGTCAGCAATATGGTCCTCAGTAATACCAATCGGCCCTGGATAGCGGACAGACTGAGGAGGAATCTCGATCCTCCCCACAGGGCGGATGGTCGTCTGAAAATATGATCGAATAATCAAGTTATTCGACTATTTAAAACAGAGACTAGTAAAGAAGATCCTCAAAAGAAATCATACCTCAGGAAGACGGGGTGGAGGAGCCAGAGAGGGAAGCAAGTCCCGCGCATAATCACTCTCCATGTGGACAAGCTCCTGCCATGGAAAAGTATAGCGCTCTCCCCTGTTGATCAACTCTCTGATCAAGCGGGAGTCCAGCATCGACTCTGGTGGAGATGAGGGCACCACAAAACGATCGCCGCTATGCTGACGGACGACTCGCTCCCTTAAATACCAGACAAAGCGTCCGGTACCAACCAAAATGGTACGGTACGCTGAAAGACGCAAGGCCTCAGGCAAATCAGTCATCTCGGCCCAAGGACGATACTGGACATCAATGGGAACCTGGAAACCATAAAAAGTTGGCATGAAACAACAGAAACAATGTCAGAAGGAAAAACACAACAAAACTAGTCCTTACGCCAACAGAAGAGGTGCCTCGGCGTAGTAGCCCACGCAGTGCAGGGACGGACTCCACCCGCGACTCTCCTCGATCACGCTAGCTGGCCCCGACAGGGAAATCATGGACCGCTCCACGACGTCGGCGAGGAGCCAAGCCTGGGAAGTACTCGTAGAACCATAGCTGTAATGAAAAGTAATCTTTAGCACATGAGTCGAACAAGCTAAAGTGAAATAAAAAGGGAAAAGATCATCACCTCTACGACTCTCCACAGACCATAGAGGGTGATGGGAGACTCGTCATTCAGCTGCCGACAGCTGTGGCGTAGCGACAAAAGGAGATCCGCGTACCCAAGACTGGCCCAGCTATAGGATCCTATCTCATGGATCCTGGCCAAAGAGGGGAGGTAGCAAAGGAGTACGCGTGAACTCTTATTAGGAGAGAGGGTCATAGAGATCAGGATCAGGATGAAGATCCGCACCCGCTGCTCAGCCGTCGTAGCAATCAACTCGAAGCCGCGAGCTAGAACCGAAGCAACGACAAGGGGGTTCCAAATTTATGGACAAGGAGGTTCCAAATTTATGGAGGTAGCAAAGGAGTACGCGTGAATTCCTATCAGGAGAGAGGGTCATAGAGATCAGGATCAGGATGAAGATCCGCACCCGCTGCTCAGCCGTCGTATCCTCCATCTCGAAGCCGCGAGCTAGAACCGAAGCTAGCTCCGATCGTCCACTCCTAGGACCACCTCGAGACACTGGTCGGGTCCTAATATGCTGAACGATCGGACCCAAAAAATCAGCTGCCTCAGCCGATCCCCAAGATAGATCGGACATCTGACCTACAGCCCGATCGGTGAAGCGCAGCCCGCTCATCATGCTGAAGTCTAGGGGGGTCACCGTCATCTCCCCCCAAGAAAAATGAAAAGTGTTGGTAGTATCCCAGAAATACTCCAACAATGCGCGAACGACCGTCGCACCGCAACCTCGGGGGCTGCGAAACCCTACAACCGCCGCATAGAAGTCTACTAAACCAGCTGACTCCCATAGGGCGTTCGTAGAAGGATCCCTCGTAATGATCTGGTGAAGTCGAGGGATCAAATCGCCGGCTCCAGAACCGTGATGGCGAAGCGTGCCATCAACTATGCCGGAGAGTGGGCGATGAGAGACATGGTTTTCACGGCAGAAAACCAACTGGTCTGGAGTCCACGGAGGTGGAACCCACCTACCCCTACTCGTAGAAGTCCGAGGCTCGGACTCTAAGATATCGTCGTCCATGCCCTCAGGAACGGTGGGAGTGTCCTCCCGAAAAGCCTGACGCCGGCCGTGGGTAGAAAGATCGCAATCTCGTCGTCTAGGCATGCTATTATAAAAATCTAAATACTTAGCATCATTTCCTAAGTTATTTCGTTATTTATTGAATTATATGCTAAATTTTTACCTCCAGGCTAAAAATTGGCAAAATTATGGTATCTAATTTCTTCATGACAAACTAATACTACAGTTCTCCTAGCCGCATGATACTATGTTCTCCATGACAATATAGTACATATGCAAAATATGAATCAATACATCGTTTCACAAGGTTCACCACCATTTTTTTCACCATGAACATCCTTTCACAAAGTAGTACCCAAAAATGGTGATTTACTCAATTCTCCATCAAATCATGCAATTTTTGTCTCAAATTTCTCACAAACACACATACATACATATACAAGTAAAATCATGGCAAGAATTTCAACATAAAACCTCAAAATCAAAAATCCCCAAATTGATTTTTAAGGGTTTTTCATGAAATTACTTATGTGAAGCAAAATTCAAGACAAAAATCAAAAGAAACTTACATGAATGCTTGTAGAGGGTCGAAAATGAGGAAGATAGCAAGAAATTACAGCAAAATTCGAACTCCAAAAGCTCGAAAAAAGCTCCGGCCACCAACAGACCGCCGCGACACGATCAGCAGAATCCGTGACATGGCGAGGCTGTCCCGTGTCACGGTAAGCTCAAAAGGCAACGGAGCTCCGGTGACCCCGATGGCAGCAGCAAAAATTAGCAGCAGCAACCCGCAGCAAAAAGCAAGAAAATTAAAAAAAAAGAGGAGAGAGAGAGAATGCAGGAAGGCTGCGACACGGTGGTGGAAACCGGCTGACGGGAAGACAAACCGAGCACCGGTGAGCACTCGACAAGACACGGCAACCCAAGGAAAATTTTTGAACTTTTTGGAGTGAGAATCAAATGAGAAATGGCGAAATGGTGAAGCAAAAACGTGAATTTAAAGCAAAAAAGTAGCCGTTGTAAACCCCGTTTACCGTGCCACGGTTACCGTTATTGTGTAACGGTACATTGCTGACGTGGCGCGCTAATTCACGTTGACCAATTCAAACAAAAAAAAAGCAGAAAAAAATATTCCCGTGACACGGGATTTTATCCCGTCTGACGGGAGGAGTTCTCGTGTCACGGCAAAGTGGTGACGTGGCACGACAGACTCTGTGCATTGTCAGCGAATATTCCTGACATTTTTGACCAGTTTGAATGATTTTTTCGAGCTTATTGGGCAATTACTTTTCCGCTAGAATTACGCGGAAAATTCTAACTGATATTTAAGGGGAACTAAAATTACTATTTTACCCCTAGCAAACATCAAAGTCTATTTTTCGGCATTTTAAGCACTTAATATGGTCGGATAATCGGCTTAAAATTGTGAAACATCTGCGGCCCACGTTCGGGGATAATCGAACCATCATAGACTTACAAATTTCAGCAATACTCGGCTTTCCTCAGGCTTGGAAAGCGTTATCGGTGGATTTTTCTTCAAGTATAGAAAACCGCCAAGTCGGCTTTCGTCAGGCTTGCAAAGCGTTATCGGTGGATTTTTCTTCAAGTATAGAAAACCGCCAAGTCGGCTTTCCTCAAGCATGGAAAGCGTTATTGGTGGATTTTTCTTCAAGTATAGAAAACCGCCAAGTCGGCTTTCCTTAGGCTTGGAAAGCGTTATCGGTGGATTTTCCTTCAAGTATAGAAAACCGCCAAGTCGGCTTTCCTCAGGCATGGAAAGAATTATCGGTGGATTTTTCTTCAAGTATAGAAAACCGCCAAGTCGGCTTTCCTCAGGCATGGAAAGCGTTATCGGTGGATTTTTTCTTCAAGTATAGAAAACCGCCAAATTCTTTTGTCGGCTTTCCTCAAGCATGGAAGGCATTATCGGTGGATTTCTTCAAGCATAGAAAGACACCAAATTCGTTCGTCGACTTTCCTCAGGCATGGAAAGTATTATCTGGTAGCTTTCTTCAGGCTTAGAAAACTACCAAACTCTTCAGTCGGCTTTCCTCAAGCATGGAAAGCGTTTCAACAAATGTCACTTGGTGGATTCCTTCAAGCTTAGGAAGCTGCCAAATTCGTTTGTCACCGATACACTGGTGCCAGATACGTATTCTATCCCTTTATTCTTTTATCTGTGGAACTAACATTTTTCTGCAGGTATCGGCGTATGCAGAGTGATTTAGGATCGCATAACGTCTTAAATCATTCTCCGTCCCTATCGGCTACTTTGACTATCGTTTTCGAAACTGACGTTTCTACAAACTCAATCAAAGTGGGGGCTTCTGTAGACACCTAAAAATGTCTCCCCAAAACCAAACCCGATGATGAACAACCTTTCACCGCCACTATTGGTCGGGTTTAGTATTTAATCCCGAGAGTGCTTAAAAAATCGTATTTTATTAAATTCATATTTTTGAACAGTCCATGGATTAGTCTTGATGTTTGGTAAAAGCATAGTTTTAATTTCAGCCCAAACTTATTAATTAATTCTAGCCCAAACCTTTTTTATTTTATTGTTTTATTATTTATTTTTGGCCCAAACCCTTTATTTATTTTTATTTAATTATTTTCTTATTTTAGCCCGAATAATAAAAAGTCAGAAAAGGCCCGAAATTGTCAATCGGCACTTAAAATGCCGATGGAAATTAGGGTTAAAAATGTATTTAGACGGAAAAACAGGTAGGAATTTCCCGCGTCACGGCAGGTACCTAACGTGTCACGGGAATCCTTCCCGTCTGACGGTGGGATTTCCCGTGACACGGGAGTTCTGCCGTGACACGGGACATTCCGTGTCCTTTCCGCGTAAACCCTTAACGCGTTTTTCATCCCGTTTTCTGAAAATTTCCCGCGTCACTCCAAAACTTTACCGTGTCACGGGAAAGTGTACCGTCTGACGGTAGAGCTTCCCGTGTCACTGTACAGTCTGACCGTGTCACGGGATACGTTTTTAGGGTTTTTTTTTTTTTTTTATCATTTTAGGGTTCCGTGTGCTCCCTCAGCACATTTTCCCTATAAATACCCCCTCATTTCTGATGTACAAGGCACGGAGTAATTCTATTATTTTATTTTCTCTCTTCTATGCTATTAGCCTAAACACTAGCCTACCCTTTTCACTTCAAAATTCCTTCTTCAAGCTCTCAAAGGAGTCCATATTTTACTCGAGGTTCTGTCCTTAAACCAAGGCGTGAAAGGTAGAATTGTTTGAGGGTTTGGTCCCAAAATCAACTTTATTTTATTTAAATTAATTTAATTATTGTTTATTTATTTCCTTAAAGTTACTAACTCGTTTATTATTTTGTAGTTGCAAACAAACATAATCAAAGTAAGGATCATGCTCCTTTTATTTTTATTATTTTTTCTAACGATTTTATGTTGTTGGAATTGTGATTAATTTGGTTTCAATATTAATGTTTATTCTATTATATTTTTTATGATCACTATATTGCATGTTTAAAGGGAATATGTAATTGAAAATCACACCTAATAAGATAATTTGGACAACCGGTTTAGGATCCTTTTTAATCTTATTATTAATTGAAGTGATCACCAATATTTTAGAATTATGTGTGCATTAATATTAAACCAATCTAGCCTAATAATAGTTTGGAGCGAATTGAATTATTGTTTGTATGCCTTTGAGATCACAGGAATGCTTTTCAATATAAGAATCGAGTAGAGGCCAATACGGGCGAATGTGACTCCATGACTCACTTCGTACCATCATCCCCGATCCTCCTTTCGTGGTTCCGAACCATATGGAGTTAGTAATCTCATGGATTATGAATGGGGTGTAACCTTCACGGGTCAATCGTTGTCCCTTATTCGTGGTTGCCTTTTATGATCCGTGAACGGTTTACAAGTTCCTTAAAAACTTGTTGGCGGCTCCCTACTTTATTTAATTTGTCCCTAATCGTTGTCCCTAATCGTAATGTCAATTCTTACTTCCTATGAGTGCCAAGCATATTCACCACATGCTTTTAACGTAGGCGCACTTCAAACAACGCCTACAGTACCAAGCACTCGATAAGAGATGCAATTTGAGACGTGTTCGTATCAAAGACATTGGAACACTTTCCTTTAGACATTGTTTTATTGTTGCTTTGCTGCTTTTTTTTTTTTTACTTTCTTTTTGAATGTTATACAATTACACATCTTCCAATCTCAGGGTTAAGTGAATGTGGGTTGAAGAAATGAAGGCCAAACGTTAGACGAGGCTTAAAGTGGTTGATGAAGAAATGGAATGTGATTGAACGGTTAATGGGGAATGAATGGGTTGCAAAGGTACCTTAAATCATTGGTATACCTTGTGTTCGATAATTGATTTCTTTTTTAGAAAGAATGAATGAATGAAAAATGCTATGATCGAGATGTAAAGGAAATTTGCTCATTTTATTAATGGAAAAGGTGAACGAAACACATGAAACATATAAAAATTCGAAATAGAAAACCTATGCTAGACATGAATGGGGGAATGGAGATGAATGATAAAGTAAGAAATCATGAAATCTTGCAGAAAGAATCTGCTATGCGCCAAATGTTCATTACTTCTTGCCGCCTTGAGGGACAGGAAGTTTGTTTGCATTCACCAAGTCTTGAATGACGTCCTTCAAATTCCAACATTGATCTGTAGTGTGGCTGAAAGGAATGGTGTCCTTCGAACAAGTGTATTATTCTGATAGCGGGTTCAGAATTATTAGAAAGCTAATATATTCAGCAAGGTCAAGTGATCGGAATGCCTGGGTGGTGGCCGCTTCCGATCAGTAATATTAATATAATTAATATTAAAGCTTAATCTTGACTGAACCCTTCGGGTCACACCCAAGCAAAATATACGAACTGACTCGACGAATTAATTCGGAAGAAATTAATTCGTCGCCCGAGTATTAAACATTTAGACGTCGGAAATTCGAGCTTGGAGGGTCGAAACCGAGCGTCGAAGAATCTTAAATGTCGAGCCAAAATTTAGGATTTGGCGAGACGGGAAAATGCATCAAGTAACAAGTAAAATCCTAGCCACGCAAAAGGCTAGGAATGCATGCCCAATAGGAGCATGCCACGTGGCAGCACACATGGCAAAACGCCATGTGGCAGCACACGTGGCCGCCACGTTGGCAGCCGCCACATTGGCAGCCAGCGAAGTGGCAGCCACCAAGTGGCAACGTGCCACGTTGGCAGCGTGCCACATGGCAACGCCATGGTGGCGGCGTGCCACGGTGGCGACACATGTGGCAATGGCCGTGGTGGCGACACATGTGGCAATGGCCAACCGAACCCAACTTGGGGCTCAAGGTTGGGTGACACATGGTTAGTTCACATTGCATGTGAAATGCCTTGGGGACCAAGTGAGAAAGTGATCCACACCTAACCATGTGACACTTGTTACTTGTTCCTTTGTTTATTTAACTAAGGGTTGAATTCACCAATCTTTCCATGTGGGATCTTTTTGTGAAAAGTCCCACATTGAAAGATGAGTGAAATTCACAAGGCATACTTCCTTATAAATAGTCATGGCATGGCTTGAGAATTCTTTGCTTGAGCGGGAGTTAGAAAGAGCATTCCATATTTTTGGGAAAACTCTTAAACTCTAATAACACTCGGGTTTTGGTCGGACCTTGCTAACTCCAAGGTAGCGGACCTTAAAGTCGTGTTCGTCCTTTGTTGGTGGATACCGTTGGAGGCACGACGCTTGCGGTGCTCGAAGCTTTCAAGTAAGAGCCCGTTTTTGTAAGGGCGAAGCTCGCTTCGAGGGTAAGATTCGTTCTTCCTTTCTTGTGATTATTTATTTATGCTTTATGGTTTTATTAATTGCGAGTGGTTCCTTGGGTCAGGGTTGTTTCCGCGGTGAGTCGGACTCACCAAACCCCAACAGCGGTATCGGAGCCCCGCTCGTTTATTTTTATAATCATGTTTTTATAATTAGATTAGTAGCTCGGTTTTATTTTTTTAATCCCGTTTTTAATGTCGAGTTTGGCCCAGAACCCAGATTTTCGCCCAAGACTAGTGAATTTTGGGTGGAAAACGTGTTCTGGAAAGGTTTTTACCCCCAAGGGTTCTGTGATTTTAGCCAAATTCTGACCAGAAATGCCTTTTTCGAGGGGTTTTTTGTTTTTGATGAAAAATTTTAAGTCTTTTCTAACCTTGAAATTAATGGCATAAATTGTTGATTATATGGTTGATTATTTGCATTATTTTCTGCATTTTTATGTCCCCTTAAAGCACACTTACTTGGTAGTATTTGATGCTTAAAGGTTGATTTATTTTCACATAATTGCAAACTAATTGCTTTTTAGTGTGAAAGTTTTATTTTTGAGGCTTCCTAAGTGTTAAAGATTCAATCTTTATTTGTGATAAGTGATTGAAACTTTAAAAACCACTAAATTCCATGTTATTTTGTGTTAAACTTTGTTGTTTTAATCATTTTGAGTTGATTGGAAACATAAAGTTTCGATTTTTGTGATAGAAATTTGGTTATCTTCATGTTGGAAGATATAATTTTCAAGGATTCACAAATTTAGATGTTGGAATTTTCATTTGAACATTAAAGTTCATATTTTTTCAACTTCCCTTTACTTTGTCAAATTCTAAAGTTTAATTTAAATTGATTAAATAGAAAGTGAGAAATTGCCTCAATTTTATGTTGCACCAAGCTAAACCAATTTAATTAAGAATGGTTCTTGGAATTATTTTGGTTATTTGCACTTTGAAAATTTTATTAAGTTAGACTTGTTTAAAATTTTATTTTGCTCTCTAAATTAGTTCTAAAATTAATTTAGAATTAATTATTTTTGTCTCGCGAAAAAGGGATCAAATCCCGAGGCCGTGGCACGCAAAACGAGGCAATGCACCACCTTGGCGAGCCGGGCTGCACAGCAGCCCATATGTGGCTGCCAAGGTGGCTGCCCCACCTTGCGTGTGGCCACACGCGCGGCAGCAGCACACGGGCTGCAGCAGCCACGCGCGGGCGTGCCGTGGCAGCAGCATGTGGCCGCGTGCCGTGGGCCGTGTGTGCGGTTTTTTGGGTGTGTGCGTATGCTTGGTGCGGTGAGGTGACTAGCCGTAATATTGCTTATTTTTCCGTTTTATTTATTTTAATTAATTTTGTTTATTTTAATTAAAATTTTGGGAGGCTAGGCCTCGGTTTTGAGCGGCATTGGCAAAATTTTATTTTGACAAGTTTGGGTGCTACCGACTTAATTAATTAGATTAATTAAGGGAAATGCGGAATTTAGTGGGAGCTTCAATTATTAATGACGTCAATTACATAATCGGTTAAACAACTTTGACTAGTTTTAATTAGGCGTGTTAATCGGATTAACCACCTAAATTAGTTACTAGTGCGCGCGTTGTTTAAATGCATTTTTACTTTGTTTTAAATTTGTAAATTGCATGGGCCATTCACAAATAGTGAATGGATGAATGGAATATATATAATCTCTCTCACAGGTTTTATGAAATGGAAACTAGTGGGACCCGACTAGGATAGAAAATACGGACTACCTGCCGTTATGTATTTTTGTAAATCTAAATACGGTCTACGCACCGTTAAGTATTTTTGTACTTTATTATTTAGATTATTCCTAGTTGTAGACACTAGTTTTTGCATAGTTTGGTTAAGTCTTGAAGACGGCGTATCTTGGAAGACAAAGCCTTGAATTGCAAATGAAGACCTTTTGAAGATATGAAGATTTCAAGGGGTCATGCTAGTTGCCAATATGCATCTATAATTTCGCTCTATATTTTATGCTTATATATATATGTGTGTGAATTATTCGTTAGATGCATGTTTAGGTTTTCTTGATGTTGCGATGATTAGTTAAGTTCACTTAAATCAACCAACATAGAAATCCTAGGTCCCTAATAATATTGAGTCAAACTTGCCTTTCCAAAACAACACTTACTAACCGGACGATGGTGATGGTAGGCTACGCCAAAGCGAGGTGCCATCACTTCTCCAAGGGGCATAAGGCACACCGGGTGTGCACGTTGGTTTTGGTTTAACTCATCGGTATGAGTGAGGAGTCCTCACATACTGTGGCAAAAGAGATACATCGTCAAAGATGCATTAGATGCGACGATTGTCTAACCAAGAGTGGCTTAGAGCCATTAGCAAGGCAATGCTTACCCTAGAAGATTGAGTGTTTAAGACAAGCAAAAGCATGCTTAACCACTCTTTGTTTCTTCGGATCTTGGAATCGCCTTATTTTCGCCAAATAGGGACAATTATTATGCGTAAATAAGACGTTTAATAAGATTGAAGTTTGCATGAATGCTATTAAATTTCAAACTTATTATGTTCTTGATAAATGGTTATACTTAGCACTTATATTTATAGTATTCTAAATAAAATAATATTGTTTCCATGATTGGTAAAGGAAATCCTTGAGAATAGATCTCAAAGACAGGAAAAGCATTTCTAAAATACAATTCTCATAAATGACTTTTATAACTAAGTCCGAAAGGACGGTTGGACATCATGTATTCAAAATACTAGGTAGTTTTGATAAAACATGAGGAATTGAGTTGCAATCTCAAGATTGACAACCAACGTATCCTTTCGCATCATACATAATTGAGTAGGACTCATTGATGTAGTAATTCGAGTAAGAATTAATGGAAAAGATGAAACTTTGTTTTACGGCGCACTAGGTGCTTGATTATGCCTAACAAAGTATAAGAGTCAAGGTACTTAAAGAAATGATTCTTAAAGTAAGATTATGAGATATTGTATGATAAGAAATATAGGAAAGAAGGAACGAAGAAAAGGAATTAGATTTCATTTCAACTCATGAGTTTATATTATTGTAGTTAACTTAGCAATTCGTTATCTTCACAAGTATCGGATATTGTTTGAGTGTTCCACTATGATAGTGACCTCAAACTATTGAAGTTAAGCTAAGTTATCGACTTACAAGCTTAGAATGAAGCAAGAAGAGCTACATCAGTTGTAAGGTCGTATGTTTTGTTTAAAGACCTTTTAAGCCAAAGGCTGGAACAAGTAATGGTTATTATGTCCCATAATCAGCAATTGATCCGTTTACACACGGAAAGACTCACATTCAAAGTAATGAGCAATAGTTGCGAGATTTATTTGAATGGCATGGTTATCCAAGCATTAAGTCAAGAATGCCTGATTATAAACAAACATTTCCCTAAACATGATAAACTCACTAAGTTCAAGTCATGGGCTTGATTTTCATTCCGAAAATCTTTAGCAATGTCACATCGACAAGAACGTACTCAAAGGCTCTATTAGATAAACTCTTGATAGTTGCTCGATTTGGAATCGTTCTAAGACAAGCAAGTCTTACTTGTTGAAACCGACAAAACAGAGAGCTATTGTTCTTGGTATAGACAGTTGACTCCGAAGGCTAAAGAGGATTCAATTACTTCAACGTTTCACAAAGAATTTGAAAGGATATGGCTATATTCATCAAATGTGAACAAACTTGACTTGAGTAGCTCAAGAGTTCAGTGAAGTATAGAATCGACTTGGCAAGATATCAAAACGTCTAGATTAGATCGAGCGATGTTTGCTTGAGCCAAGCGTGACTATCTCAAAGTTATGAATGGAAATGGGCCAACCGAACCCAACTTGGGGCTCAAGGTTGGGTGACACATGGTTAGTTCACATTGCATGTGAAATGCCTTGGGGACCAAGTGAGAAAGTGATCCACACCTAACCATGTGACACTTGTTACTTGTTCCTTTGTTTATTTAACTAAGGGTTGAATTCACCAATCTTTCCATGTGGGATCTTTTTGTGAAAAGTCCCACATTGAAAGATGAGTGAAATTCACAAGGCATACTTCCTTATAAATAGTCATGGCATGGCTTGAGAATTCTTTGCTTGAGTGGGATTTAGAAAGAGCATTCCATATTTTTGGGAAAACTCTTAAACTCTAATAACACTCGGGTTTTGGTCGGACCTTGCTAACTCCAAGGTAGCGGACCTTAAAGTCGTGTTCGTCCTTTGTGGGTGGATACCGTTGGAGGCACGGCGCTTGCGGTGCTCAAAGCTTTCAAGTAAGAGCCCGTTTTTTTAAGGGCGAAGCTCGCTTCGAGGGTAAGATTCGTTCTTCCTTTCTTGTGATTATTTATTTATGCTTTATGGTTTTATTAATTTCGAGTGGTTCCTTGGGTCGGAGTTGTTTCCACGGTGAGTCGGACTCACCAAACCCCAACAGCGGTATCGGAGCCCCGCTCGTTTATTTTTATAATCATGTTTTTCAAGGTTTATTTTGGCTTAATTTTCTGGTTTAAGTTGCTAATTAGATTAGTTTCTAATCTTCAGGTTTTGGCTCTGGAAATGGCCCAATAGGTGTGATCAGGCCTTGACTGTAAAGGCGATCAAAGGCCGCATCATAAGTCATTCCTAAATGAGTGTAAGTTCTTTTCTTCTTAGGCAATGGAGCATCAAGAGCTAACACTTCATTGAGATCAACTTGGCTTATATTGTTGGTAGTATTTTCGTGCTTAGAAGACGAAGAAGCTAAGAAGGATGGTCGTTCTTCTTGTTTTTCCAAGTGTTATTATTGTTACTGCCAGCAGTCTTTATTAGCTCATCCTCGATATTGATGCCGATGTCGTATACAACTTCGAAAGTGTTTAGAGGAATAAATTTAAGATGTTGCTTGTACTTGTGAGTCAAATTTTGGATGAAGAAGCGTATCATCTCTTTTTCTTTGGGAGGATCTACCAAGAGTGCAGCTGTTTCCCTCCACCTGTTCAGATAAGCGGTGAAGCCTTCATTCTCTTTCTGTTTGAGAATGGAGAGTTCACGTTCAAAAGTTTTACTTTGAATGTTACACTTGTAATGGTTCATGAAACTGTCGGTGACATCTTGCCAAGTCGCAGTACGCTTGGCATCTAGGGAATAAAACCATTGTTGGCAAGCATGTTCTAAGGAGAGAGGGAACACCGTAGGGAAGAGTGTTACGTCCAATCCCTTAAGAGCCATGGTTGTAGAGAACGCCTTCAAATGGAATATGGGATTGTCAGTAGGCTTGAACTTTGGAATATCAGCAGTGGAGAACTTTTCACGGAGTCTTTCCTTCACATCTAAAGGAGTGGGAGGCCGTTCCACATAGGTGAAATCCTCAGAAATCTTGCTCATTTGCTCTTTGATCTTGTCCATTGCAGCCGCAGTAACATTGTTTTGCTCTACTGTGTTGACTCTGGTAGTGAGTGCTTGTAACATGTTAGACATTGTCTCAATGGACTTGTTAATGTTCTCAATATCTTCCTTAGTGGCCATTGGGACAAACTAAAAGTAGTTTGAAGGTGATGAGTGACGTGGAGATGCCAAAGTTCTCTTTAAACGCATCTTAGGTCTAAGAGGTTGATGTAGTAATGACTCGAACCGTACCAATCTACCCCTTTCCTTGACCAAGTGCTGTGAAATAAAAAAACCGCACTTAATTGTTTGACACATTGCTCAAGATAGGAAAAAAAAGTCATTTGAAAATAGGTGAGAATAACTCCGATCCACTTATCTTTTATTATGACGGAAATGGGGGTGCATGAACCTAGTATACAATCATAAATGACAAGTTGTATGACTCGAGTAAAAAAAAAATTAAAGAAAGTGTGTGGACAATTGTAGACACCTAAAAATGTCTCCCCAAAACCAAACCCGTTGATGAACACCTTTCACCGCCATTATTGGTCGAGTTGAGTATTTAATCTTTGGAGTGCTTAAATCCATGTTCTATCCAATATATTTCATGAACCAATCCAATTTCTAGCTCATTTCCCTAAACCATAACCTATTTTCCACTTTTCGTGTCCACATCGCAAAACTGAGAGAAACTGATTTTATGGATATAAAATTTTGATCCAATTATTATTTTTTTGGATAGGTCTTTAAATAAGCTTTCCAACCATATATCATAAGCCCAATTCCGAGCTATAACGAAAAAGATATGAGCAAAACATTAAACTCGGCCCAAAACCGACACCCTTCTACTAAAACAGCCATAAATTAAAATCTACAAACTATTTTGACCTGACTCAAATTGGGTTAAAAAGTAGACTTGATAATATTTCCAATGATATATTATATGTTTTATTCCGAGTTACGGATCAAAAGTTATGATGATTTTAAAAACGGGTAAAAAACTAGAATTACCGCGCAGCAGCTAAAATGCCGCGACGCGGTAAGATCTGACGTGGCACGGGAGAAATTCCCGTGACACGGTAATTTAGAGGGCATTTTCATGTTTTTTAGTGCCCGTGACTTGGCATAAGTACCGTGACCCGGCGCCATATGCCGTGACACGGTGGACTTTGCCGCGTAACGACGTTTTCTGCCGTGTCACGGTGGGTTGCTGCCGTGTCACGGTGCTTAAAACTTTCCCGCGTCACGGGGAACTGTGCCGCGACACGGGAATTACTTCCGTGTCACGGTAGGAATTTTCGTGTCACGGTGCCAGTGCTGTGACACGGGACAACTCCGTGTTTTTTCCGCGTAATCCCTTCACGCGTTTTTTACTCCCGTAGGTCAAATATTTCCCGCGTCACGCTAATTTCCCCCGTGACACGGTAGAGTCTGACCGTGTCATGGTACAGTCTAACCGTGTCGCGGTAGCCTTTTTTAGGGTTTTTATCTTTTTAGGGTTCCGTGTGTTCCCTCTGCTCATTTTCCCTATAAATACCCCCCTCCTTTCTGCAGTTCGGGGCAGCAATAATCATTCTCTCTCACCTTGCACCAAAAATCATCCTCTTCTCCCTCTTTAACCTAATTTCTAGCCTCCTTATTCTTCCATAATAATTCCCCTAAGCACTCCAAGGAGTCTATACTTAATCCGAGGTTCCGTCCTTAAACCAAGGCGTGAAAGGTACAAATAATTGAGGGTTTGGACCAAATCAATTCTACTTTTTATTTAATTTAATTTTCATTTGCTTTATTATTTTTATTGAAGTTACTAACAGTTTATTCATGATGTAGCAATTTAAAGGAACGTGCGAAATGTGAGTAATTATTAATTAATTTAATTACTCTTATTTTATTTTCTTATTGCTAGTATCATGATTAGGGTTATTTTATATTTGATTTGACTAACTCTATTATTGTTGAATTGCTTCCAATATTAATGTTTATTTTATTATATTTATGATCACTATATTGCATGTTTAAAGGGAATATGTAATTGAAAATCACGCCTAATAAGATAATTTGGACAACCGGTTTAGGTTCCTTTTTAATCTTGTTATTTAATCAAGTGATCACAATATTTTAGAATTATATGTTGCATTAATATTCAACCAATTTAGCTTAATAATAGTTTGGAGCAAATTGAATATTTTGTTTGTATGCCTTTGAGATCGCAGGAATCACTTTTCACTATAAGAATCGAGTAGAGGCCAATACGGGCGAATGTGACTCCATGACTCACTTCGTACCATCATCCCTGATCCTCCTTTCGTGGTTCCGAACCATATGGAGTTAGTAATCTCATGGATTATGAATAGGGTGTAACCTTCACGGGTCAATCGTTGTTGCCTATCGTTGTCCCTTATCGTGGTTGCCTTTTTATGATCCGTGGACGGTTTACAAGTTCCTTAAAAACTTGTTGGCGGCTCCCTACTTTATTTGTCCCTAATCGTTGTCCCTAAACGTAATGTCAATTCCCACTTCCTATGAGTGCCAAGCATATTCACCACATGCTTTAACGTAGGCGCACTTCGAGCGACGCCTACAATTTGGCGACTCCACTGGGGAGGATTCTTAATTATTTATCGATTTGAGTGATCGGTATTTAATTAAGATGAGTGGATGAGACTTGAAAGATTCTTGAAAAAAATATTCCTGTGATTAATTTGGCATTTTTGCATCTGCATAGACGTTTTAACGTCGCATTCAGGTCTGTCTCGTAGGAAAAATTGGATAACTTGGTTGCGCGCGAAGGAAAACAGGGCACCAGTCAGATTTTCTGACTGCCGTGTCACGGGAATTTCTGCCGTGTCACGGCAGTCCTAAAATCAGTCCGGTGACCTATTTTCTTTTCCCACAGTCGACTTCCTTCGATTTTTCTGAAAAAACGTATGTGTTCTACATGCGTCTTAGCCCCGGGGAATTTAAGCTCTATCAACCCAAAAACGCTCATGGCAATAAGGGTTCATCCGAGTCATTAAATTCACCCAAACCATGGAGTCGAGTTCGATTTCATCACGAAGTCGCGGAGCCGCCCGTTGGCATACACCCTCAAGGGAGGCTGCCTTGCTAACGCGTCCAAACTCTTAACCATGGTACCCTTTTGACACCCAAAGCTTGACCAATAGTTGAACATAGATCTTGACTTTAGGTTGCGAACTTTTTTTGCATCATCGTGCCTAAATGCTATGTGTTTGTTCGGTGCTAACCCTAATGTGTTTGCTCTTTTTGTTTGACCCATGACCGAGGGTTTTTATTCTCACATAGTAATTAGTACGGACTTAAAATCGATTAAAATATAAAAAAAATCAAAAAACTGACCTGGAACTGCGCACCGTGTCACGGCATGTGTCTGCCGTGTCACGGTGAACAGTGCCGTGACACGGGAAAGTCTACCGTCTGACGGTAGACTGCACCGTGTCACGACAGTTTGCACCGTGACACGGTGCCCATGAAAGTATCCTGTCAGTCTTGTTCTCGATTTTTGTGCGAATGCTGTGTCCAGTTTTGGGTCGTGTCTAGCTATACGGTCAAAACACGCGTCCATAACCTCACTTAATCACTCACATGTCGTGTTTACACACTTTTTTGCTTTAAGTCGTGCGCCACTTTTTTGACCGTATTTTAGGGAAAGTCTTGTTTTATGTCTTTTTTTAAGTTGGATGGTATCCTCCCTTTAAAAACAAACAAGCAACGTTTCAAAATTATTTGACCGTTTCAAAAAAAAAAAAAAAAAAATTTGACCGTGACACGGGAATTTATCCCGTCTGACGGGAGAAGTGTCCCGTGCCACGTCACCCTTTTTTTTAAAAAAAAAAAAAAAAAAAATTGACAGTGACACGGGAATTTATCCCGTCTGACGGGAGAAGTGTCCCGTGCCACGTCACCCCCTATGAAAAAAAAGAAAAAAAAAAGCGTCAGTTTAGTCTTCTGTGTTAATTTGGTCCTCGCGTCAGTCATTTTGGTTATTGTTCACATGTCTAGCCATACGATCATACCACGAGTCTTATAACATCACTTAGTCACTCACGAGTCAAGTATAGTCCACACACTTTCTTTATGTTCCGACTCGAGTCGTGCACCAGGTTGTTTATGATCGTATATTAGGTTCATGCACCTTTTTTTCGTCATAATAAAAAAATGAGTGGAGTTTTCTCACCTATTTTCAAAGGTCTATTTTTTCCTCCCTTTCCTATCTTGAGCAATGAGTCAAACAATTAAGTGAATTATTTTATTTCACAGTACTTGGTCAAGGAACAGGGATAGATCAATACGGTTCGAGCCATTACCGCAACAATCTCTCAGATCTAATAGGCGTTCAAAGAGAACTTTGTCATCTCCGTTACTCATCACCTTTCAATGGCCACTAAAGAAGACATTGAGAACATCAACAAATCCATTGAGGCACTGTCTTCCATGATGCAAACCCTTACCACTAGGGTCACTACCATGGAACAAAACAAGGTCACTGTTTCCACCCTTGATAAACTGAAGGAACAAATGAGTAAGATCTCTGAGGATTTCACTTATGTGGAACGGCCTCCCACTCCTTTGGATGTGAAGGACAGACTCCCTGAAAATTTCTCCACTGCTGATATTCCAAAGTTCAAGCCTACTGACAATCCAATATTCCATTTGAAGGCGTTCTCTGCAACCATGGCTCTTAAGGGATTGGACGTAACACTCTTCCCTACGGTGTTCCCTCTCTCCTTAGAACATGCTTGCCAACAATGGTTTTATTCCTTAGATGCCAAGCATACTGCGACTTGGCAAGATGTCACTGACAATTTCATGAATCGTTACAAGTGTAACATTCAAACTAAAACTTCTGAACGTGAACTCTCCATTCTCAAACAGAAAGAGAATGAAGGCTTCACCGCTTACCTGAACAGGTGGAGGGAAACAGCTTCACTCTTGGTAGATCCTCCCAAAGAAAGAGAGATGGTTCGCCTCTTTATTCAAAATCTGACTCATAAATATAGGGAACATCTCAAATTTCTTCCACTGAACACTTTCGAAGTTGTATACGACATCGGCATCAATATCGAGGATGAGCTAATAAAGACTGCTGGTAGTAACAATAATAACACTTGGAAAAACAAGAAGAACGACCATCCTTCTTCTTCGTCTTCTAAGCACGAAAATACTACCAACAATATAAGCCAAGTTGATATCAATGAAGTGTTAGCTCTTGATACTCCATTGCCCAAGAAGAAAAGAACTTACACTCATTTAGGAATGACTTATGATGCGGCCTTTGATCGCCTTTACGGTCAAGGCTTGATCACGCCTATTGGACCATTTCCAGAGCCAAAACCTGAAGAAAGGAGCGCCAAATGGAATCCCAATGCCTATTGCAAGTACCATCAAGGAAGGGGCCACACTACAGAGCAATGTTGGAATTTGAAGGACGTCATTCAAGACTTGATGGATGCAAACAAACTTCCTGGCGGCAAGAAGTAATAAATACAAGGCACGCAGATCCTTTGTGCAAGATTTCATAATTTCTTTCTTTATCATTCTTCTGCATTCCCCCATTCATGTCTAGCATAGGTTTTCCACTTTGAATTTTTTTATATGTTTCATGTGTTTCGTTCACCTTTTCCATTAATAAAATGAGCAATTTTCCTTTACATCACGATCATAGAATTTTTCATTCATTCATTCATTCTCAAAAAAAAAAAAAAAAAAAAAATCAATTACCGAACTAAACCCAAGGTACACCAATGACTTGAGGCACCTTTGCAACCATGTCATTCCCTGTTAACCGTTCAATCACATTCCATTTCTTCATCAACCATTTTGAGCCTCGTCTAACGTTTGTCCTTCATTTCTTCAACCCACATTCACTTAACTCTGGGATTGGAAGATGTGTAATTGTATAACATTCAAAAAGCAAGTAAAAAAAAAAAAAAGCAGCAAAGCAACAATAAAACAATGTCTAAAGGCAAGTGTTCCAATGTCTTTGATATGAACACGTCTCAAATTGCGTCTCTCATCGAGTGCTTGGTACCGTGCCTGAGAAACATGAATGCTAAGTGAGTGATGGACCGCATGATCTGAGATTGTCTACATTGATTCAAAAAAAAAAAAAAAAAGTTGAAAATAAACTTGCAAAATTCAAAATTTTCAAATTCAAAATTACACATCTTGGGGATTCTCTCGGGTCTTGAGCCTTTTACCCCTTTCTTCCTTAAACCATCAACTTAACCACATTACAACCCTTGAAAGACCTCTTTGAGGTGTACATACACTTGCGCAAAGTTCGGTTAGAGCTACGTTCGGCCTGATTCCTAACGGATACGTAGGCAACCTCACATCGAGGTGCGGCCACATTCATATTCATATCCAAGCATTTAGAGCTAGACTTGGGGGCTTGAACCCAAATCACATTAGCTTACCCAGCCTGAAGAGCCATCATCTTTGAATCTTCACACATCTCTTTCCATCACCATAACCCTTGCAGCCAGCCTTAGTATCACATTCACACACTTCACTCACACATTCATATCCAAATCATCATTCCCTTTAAGAGCCCTTTATCATGAAATCTTGTTTTAACACTGTGCATGTTTCATCATATTTAAAGACAACATTCAGTAGAAGAAACATTGTATACTTGCTTAGCTTCCTGACCTGAGCAATGTTCATTGTTTCGCATAATGTGCTAAGAAACATTTATATATCAATGATTTTTAATCATACAAAGCATATCGTGCTTATCTCCTTGACCTAAGCAACGTTCATTATGCAATAATCACTATACGTGCTTAGCTTCCAGACCTAAGTGACGTTCAAAATCGCTTCTTTACACCATATATGATGCTTAGCTCCATGACTTAAGTTCATTCATCTATCGTGTCACATGATGTAATTGTCCTTAGCCTCCTGGCCTAAGAACATGCATCATGCATACATTATTTTCAGGACAAGCAATTCAATCCATATGATTTATTTCGTCTTGCTCAAGGAGGAAGTTCAAAACTTCTCTCCCTTTTCATTATTTTATTTTGGGGAAGTTCAAAAAACTTTTTCCAAGTTTTCATCGAAGGAAGTTCGAAAATAAAAGTTCAGTTTTCACATCTTTCTTTTTCGGGAGAAAGTCGGTACCCTCCACTCATGACAAAAATTGACGGAAAATTTTTGCTTTTGCATCTTCGTTTGCTTGTGTCTGCACACACACATATACACACACACACACTCACAAGTCATACACATGTCATGTCACATCAAGTCAAACTTGGTAAAGTTAGTGGTCAAGTCAATCACAGTATGTACGAGTCCATTGGCAAATTTATTTTTGCAGGTCTTATCTACAGCCCACGTCCGGGGACAAGCGGACCCTCTACAGCCCACGTCCGGGGACAAGCGGACCCTCTACATCCCACGTCCGGGGACAAGCGGACCACCATCATTTCATAACGCAAGGTTCTCGATACACAGAGACTTGCAATCTCATCATCTGTCGACTTTCCTCAAGCATGGAAAGTATTATCCGGTGGGTTTCTTCAAGTATAGAAAACCGCCAAGTCGGCTTTCCTCAAGCATGGAAAGCGTTATCGGTGGATTTTTCTTCAAGTATAGAAAACCGCCAAGAAGTCGGCTTTCCTCAAGCATGGAAGGCATTATCGGTGGAATTCTTCAAGCATAGAATGACACCAAATTCATACGTTGACTTTCCTCAAGCATGGAAAGTGTCATCCGGTAGGTTTCTTCAGGCTTAGAAAGCTACCAAACTCATCTGTCGGCTTTCCTCAAGCATGGAAAGCATTTCAACAAACATCATTCGGTGAATTCCTTCAAGCATAGGAAGCTACCAAGCTCATTTGCCACCGATACACTAGTGTCAGATAAGCGTTCTATCCCTTTACTCTTTTATCTGTGGAATTAACATTTTTTGCAGGTATCGGCGTATACAGAATGATTTAGGATCGCAGAACGTCTTAAATCATTCTCCGTCCCTATCGACTACTTTGACTATCGTTTTCGAAACTGGCGTTTCTACAAACTCAGTCAAAGTGGGGGCTTCTGTAGACACCTAAAAATGTCTCCCCAAAACCAAACCCGTTGATGAACACCTTTCACTGCCATTATTGGTCGAGTTGAGTATTTAATCTTTGGAGTGCATAAATCCATGTTCTATCCAATATATTTCATGAACCAATCCAATTTCTAGCTCATTTCCCTAAACCATAACCTATTTTCCACTTTACGTGTCCACATCGCAAAACTGAGAGAAACTGATTTTATGGATATAAAATTTTGATCCAATTATTATTTTGTTGTATAGGTCTTTAAATAAGCTTTCCAACCATATATCATAAGCCCAATTCCGAGCTATAACGAAAAAGATATGAGCAAAACATTAAACTCAGCCCAAAACCGACACCCTTCTACTAAAACAGCCATATATTAAAATCTACAAACTATTTTGACCTGATTCAAATTGGGTTAAAAAGTAGACTTGATAATATTTCCAATGATATATTATATGTTTTATTCTGAGTTACGGATCAAAAGTTATGATGATTTTAAAAACGGGTAAAAAACTGGAATTACCGCGCAGCAGCTAAAATGCCGCGACGTGGTAAGATCTGACGTGGCACGGGAGAAATTCCCGTGACACGGTAATTTAGAGGGCATTTTCATGTTTTTTAGTGCCCGTGACTTGGCATAAGTACCGTGACCCGGCGCCATATGCCGTGACACGGTGGACTTTGCCGCGTAACGACGTTTTCTGCCGTGTCACGGTGGGTTGCTGCCGTGTCACGGTGCTTAAAACTTTCCCGCGTCACGGGGAACTGTGCCGCGACACGGGAATTACTTCCGTGTCACGGTAGGAATTTTCGTGTCACGGTGCCAGTGCTGTGACACGGGACAACTCCGTGTTTTTTCCGCGTAATCCCTTCACGCGTTTTTTACTCCCGTAGGTCAAATATTTCCCGCGTCACGCTAATTTCCCCCGTGACACGGTAGAGTCTGACCGTGTCATGGTACAGTCTAACCGTGTCGCGGTAGCCTTTTTTAGGGTTTTTATCTTTTTAGGGTTCCGTGTGTTCCCTCTGCTCATTTTCCCTATAAATACCCCCCTCCTTTCTGCAGTTCGGGGCAGCAATAATCATTCTCTCTCACCTTGCACCAAAAATCATCCTCTTCTCCCTCTTTAACCTAATTTCTAGCCTCCTTATTCTTCCATAATAATTCCCCTAAGCACTCCAAGGAGTCTATACTTAATCCGAGGTTCCGTCCTTAAACCAAGGCGTGAAAGGTACAAATAATTGAGGGTTTGGACCAAATCAATTCTACTTTTTATTTAATTTAATTTTCATTTGCTTTATTATTTTTATTGAAGTTACTAACAGTTTATTCATGATGTAGCAATTTAAAGGAACGTGCGAAATGTGAGTAATTATTAATTAATTTAATTACTCTTATTTTATTTTCTTATTGCTAGTATCATGATTAGGGTTATTTTATATTTGATTTGACTAACTCTATTATTGTTGAATTGCTTCCAATATTAATGTTTATTTTATTATATTTATGATCACTATATTGCATGTTTAAAGGGAATATGTAATTGAAAATCACGCCTAATAAGATAATTTGGACAACCGGTTTAGGTTCCTTTTTAATCTTGTTATTTAATCAAGTGATCACAATATTTTAGAATTATATGTTGCATTAATATTCAACCAATTTAGCTTAATAATAGTTTGGAGCAAATTGAATATTTTGTTTGTATGCCTTTGAGATCGCAGGAATCACTTTTCACTATAAGAATCGAGTAGAGGCCAATACGGGCGAATGTGACTCCATGACTCACTTCGTACCATCATCCCTGATCCTCCTTTCGTGGTTCCGAACCATATGGAGTTAGTGATCTCATGGATTATGAATGGGGTGTAACCTTCATGGGTCAATCGTTGTTGCGTATAGTTGTCCCTTATCGTGGTTGCCTTTTTATGATCCGTGGACGGTTTACAAGTTCCTTAAAAACTTGTTGGCGGCTCCCTACTTTATTTGTCCCTAATCGTTGTCCCTAATCGTAATGTCAATTCCCACTTCCTATGAGTGCCAAGCATATTCACCACATGCTTTAACGTAGGCGCACTTCGAGCGACGCCTACAACAATACTTAACTCGTGAGTGATTAAGTGATGTTATAAGACTTGTGGTATGATCGTATGGCTAGACATGTGAACAGTAACCAAAATGACTGACGCGAGGACCAAATTAATACGGAAGACTAAAAAAAACCTGACTGGACTTATTTCCTAGGCACCGTGACACGGCAAATTGTACCGTGTCATGGCACAAGATGCCGTGACGCGGTGACCATTTCCAGGTTTTTTTTTGGAAATCCACCGTGCCATGGTGGAAACTGCTGTGACACGGTGAACTTTCCCGTGGCACGGTGGATGCTGACGTGGCACGGGGATTTTTTTTATTTTTATGTGGCGCTAATTACTAAGTGAGTATGGTCCATTGGCAATCGTTATTCATAAAATAATCCACCATAGACAAAGAAAGATCGTTAAGGTTAGGATCAAAACAACCTAACATGAAACACGTAGGCACAATGATGCAAAGAATAGTTCGCAACCAAAGGTCAAGTTCTATGTTCGAATATGGTCAGGTTTATTTGGTGTCAATAGGGTACCATGGTTAAGAGTTTGGACGTGTTAGCAAGGCAGCCTCCCTTGAGGGTGTATGCCAACAGGCGGCTCCGTGAGTTCGTGATGAAATCGAACTCAACTCCATGGTTTGGGTAGATTTAATAACTCGGATGAACCCTTATTTCCATGAGCGTTTTTGGGTTGATAAAGCTTAAATCCCCCGGGCTAAGACGCATGTAGAAAACACACGTTTTTTCAGAAAAATCGAAGGAAGTTGACTGCGAGAAGAGAAAATAAACTACCAAACTGATTTTAAGACTGCCGTGACACGACAGAGAGCACCGTGCCACGGTGCTGCACACCGTCATTCGGTGTATTGCACCGTGACACGGCAGATTCTGCAGTGGCGCGACAGTTAGAAAATCTGACTGGTGCCCTGTTTTCCTTCGTACGCAATCAAGTTATTCAATTTTTCCTACGGGACAGATCTAAACGCGACGTTAAAACGTCTATGCTTATGCAAAAATGCCAAATTAATCACAGGATTATTTTTCAAGAATCTTTCAAGTCTCATCCACTCATCTTAATTAAATACTGATCACTCAAATCGATAAATAACCAAGAATCCTCCCCAGTGGAGTAGCCAAATTGTAGGCGTCGTTCGAAGTGCGCCTACGTTAAAGCATGTTGTGAATATGCTTGGCACTCATAGGAAGTGGGAATTGATATAATACGATTAGGGACAAGGAAAGTAGGGAGCCACCAACAAGTTTTTAAGGAACTTGTAAACCGTTCACGGATCATAAAAGGCAACCACGATAAAGGGACAACGAAGGCAACAACGATTGACCCGTGAAGGTTACACCCCATTCATAATCCATGAGATTACTGACTCCATATGGTTCGGAACCACGAAAGGAGGATCGGGGATGATGGTACGAAGTGAGTCATGGAGTCACATTCTCCCGTATTGGCCTCTACTCGATTCTTATAGTGAAAAGTGATCCCTGCAATCTCAAAGGCATACAAACAAAGATTCAATTTGCTCCAAACTATTATTAAGCTAAATTGGTTGAATATTAATGCAACACATAATTCTAAAATATTTGTGATCACTTGAATTAAATAAAAAGATTAAAAAGGAACCTAAGCCGGTTGTCCAAATTATCTTATTAGGCGTGATTTTCAATTACATATTCCCTTCAAACATGCAATATGGTGATCAATAAATAATAGAATAAACGTTAATATTGGAAGCAATTCAACAATAATAGAGTTAGTCAAATCAAATATAAAATAACCTAATCATGATACTAGCAATAAGAAAATAAAATAAGAGTAATTAAATTAATTAATTACTCACATTCTGTGCGTTCTTTTAAATTGCTACATCATGAATAAACTGTTAGAAACTTCAATAAAAAATATAAAGCAAATAGAAAATAAATTAAATTAAATAAAAAAGTAGAGTTAATTTGGTCCAAACCCTCAGTTATTTGTACCTTTCACGCCTTGGTTTAAGGACAGAACCTCGGGTGTTGTATGGACTCCTTGGAGTGCTTAGGGGAAGAATGATATATGTAATTAGGAATATAGGTTTAAAGCTTAGAATATGAGAGAAAGAGAAGAGAATAATTTTTGGTGTAAAAGAGAGAAAGAGAGAAGGATTTTTATGCCCGGAACTGCAGAAATGAGGGTCTTATTTATAGGGAAATTGAGTAGAGGGAACACACGGAACCCTAAAAATTAACACCGCGACATGGCATAAAACACCGTGACACGGTGCCAGGCACCGTCAGACGGGAGAAAATCCCGTGATGCGGTGGAAAACTATAGTGACGCGGGAAATATTTGACCTATGGGTTTACGCGGAAAAGACACGAGAAAATTCCATGTCACAGGGGGTGTGCACCATGACACGGGAAGATATACCGTGACACGGTGGAGTTTTTGCGTCCAGATTCATAAGCGCGTGGGAATGAAACGCAAAAAAGACAATGGAAAGCACCGTGACATGGTGAAAAATCCTGTGTCACGGTACCATACCCCGTGCCATGTCATCATCACCCGTGACGCGGGGAATTTACGCGTTAAAAGAGCGCGGAAATAAGCATGAGAATTCCCGTGTCATGGCACCAGGCACTGTGACACGTTGAGAATTCCCGTGTCACGGCACCAGGCACCGTGACACTTTGTGAATTCCCGTGTCATGGCACCAAACCGTGACACTTTGAGAATTCCCGTGTCACGGTACCAGGCCCCGTGCCACGTCACTTTCCCCCGTGACGCGGTGGTTTGGTTACCTACGCGACGATTCCAGTTTTTTTTTACGTTTTTCAAATTGCGACAACTTTTGATTCGTAGCTCGGAATAAGGAATATAATATATAAGTGGAAATCTTATAAAGTCTAATTTCAAACCCAATTAGAGTCATCTCAAAATAATCTGTAGATTTTACGATATGACCGTTTTAGTGGAAGGGTGTCGGTTTTAGCCGAGTTTAGTGTTTTGCTCATATCTTTTTCGTTATAGCTCGGAATTGGGCTTATGATTTATGTTTGGAAAGCTTATTTCAAGGCCTATAGAACCAAATAATAATAGGATCAAAATTATAAGACCAAAAAATCAGTTTCTCTCGATTTTGCGATGTGGACACGAAAAGTGGATAACAAGTTACGGTTTAGGGAAATGACCTAGGAAATGGATTGGTTTATGAAATGTATTGGATAGAACATGGATTTAAGCACTCCAAAGATTAAATAAATAACCCAACCAATAATGGCAGGGAAAGGTGTTCATCATCGGGTTTGGTTTTGGGGAGACATTTTTAGGTGTCTACAGTAGCATTCGTGCTTCACGGGTTGTTTGTGTTTTTGATGTAATGTATCTTTTTTTAGCTCTATGAAGGTAATCAAGCATGAGTGAGCAAGGAGAAAGACAAACTTTGTTGATAGAGCTATGGAGGAAGAAGGATGAGTGCCTTAAAGAGAAATGAAAAGCTTTTGGAAAGCCTACCTGGAAGTGTTGTTTGCACAAGGGTCAACTTCAACTGACCATAACTTTTGTTCTACTCAACATTTTGAAGTGATTCAAATTTGAGATTGACTTTATTCTCAACACATGTCCATTTTTGACGAGAAACAAAGAAGTTACATCCTCCTGAAGTCAAGCTATTCGGGTAGGGGTTTCTGCACGGACGTGCAACAAAAAGGCACGTCCATGCAAGGCTGCAAGTCCGTGATAAAATATGACGTTTGTGTAGACCTTCTCTAGACTTGGCAGTAGGTTTCGTCTCATTTTTTTACCTCTCTTGCACGTCTATGCTGACTTTGGCACGTCTGTGCAAAGCCTTGCATGTCTGTGCCAAAGTTAGCACATCCGTGCAAGCTTGTTTCCGGGCTTTTTCCTTGTTTTCTCAGTCCTTTTTATTTGGGGTATTATAGATACCCCCTTTAGCTCCGATTGTAGGGAGATCTTCTTAGTGTAGTTTTAGCTTAGGTTAGGGTTTTTAGAGAGAGAAACTCTCATTTTTCTAGAGAGAGAAAATGGGAAAAACTTGTTGGAAACTTGGAATATGAAGAATTAAAGGAAGGAGGCTCGAAGATTTGTTTTTTTTTTTTTTGCAATATCAATGAGAATTTCTTACTCTCTCTAATTTTATTGCTTTAATGATTTATTTTTGTATCTTTTCTAGATTTATTATATGTTTATGTTAAATTAAGGCTTGTTCTCTTCAGCTTAATTTCAGTTCACTTCAGTTCCTAATTTCCTTCTCTCATAAAATATTCATTTCAATGTAGTTCAGCTCAGTTCAGTAAATCAGAAGAATCCCTTAGTGTTTGATTCCATGTTCTTAGTTGTTAGCTCCTTTAGTTTTGTAATTTATAATGATTTGTGAATATATAGTTTTTTTAATTGGGATGGTTGAAACCATTGATACCAATACTTATTTGCATGTGTTGATTTAGATAATGTAGGGTGTTAATTAGTTGAGCTTAAGTGGTTTCACTGTAAGTTCTTGTAAGTGGCTATTGCCAGAACTATTTATCAAAGACTACTCAACGAAGGATCGAGAGATGAAATCGAGTTAACTCCCTTATGCTTGATTGAATTAAAATGCCATGAGAATAAGAATTTCTAGTCAAGGGAATGCTCATGCCATCGTGATTATGCTTTAACACTTGTTTTATGCTTTATAACCACGAGATTAGGTTGTATTCATGTCTCAAGTAATCCCTCTAGCTTGAGAGAGTAGTTGGGTACCTTAGATGACTTCCCCTAATTTATCCCCAAATTACTCTGTTTTGTATGTGAAATTGTAGTTTGTGAATGACTTAATGGGTGGATACCTTTCCAAGACCCTTTTTATTATTGTTTGTAGTAATTCTTTAAAACTCAAAATCCAAAAAGACCTGACTTATCTTATCACAAATTGATATTTGTTAGTGTGCTCCCTTAGCCCTTGTGGGATCGACCCTTACTTGCCCTTTCTACCCATTAGAGAGACCAAGTTAGGTTTTTATCTTTGGTAGGCTCGACGATGACCTATCAGTCAATCAATTTGGATCAAAATAGGGTCAAGCCACTGTGGGTATCGGGTCAATTTTGGGTCGGGTACAGTCGGGTCGTGTCACTTCGTATATCGGACCAAGTTTGAGTCAACTCCACTTCAGATTGGCTCAAGTAATTTTAGGGTCCAGGTCACTTTCGGGTCGATTATTTCAGGTTAATTTTTTGGTCACAGGGCGGGTCTTCGGGTCATATCAATTGAAACCACTCAGACTATGCTTAGCTTGCTTAACACCCGTCCATAAACCGAACACCAGAGCCCTAAGCTACCCACAATGTGTGAAAATTGACACACGACATAGCATTTACGCGGGTCATAGTGGGTCACGCTGGTAGCTAGCGTGGCATTCTACTTCCTAGTGCACCACGCTACTGGCTGGTAGCTGGTGACACAACGTTAACCTAATTTTGTGTTCCCTCTTTTATATAAACCCCTTTCGAACCCGGGTTTCAAACATTGATTAATGTCATTTCTAATACTTATCACATATGTAGTATATTATAAGCCTATGCCCTTCACAAAAGTCCTATTCATGTTATTTAAAGTATCCTTCGAGTCAATCTCAAGCCATTGACGATCAATTTAATTAATCTCGAGCCATATTCCATTAATTCCTGGATGCTTTAAGATCCATCGATGGTACAAAACTAAACAGACAATGATTACAAGGTAACAATAGTGAGGGTAGTGCCAAGATCTATTGCAACTTAAGTACTTAACTATCAATGAATTATGTAAGAAAATATATATTTGTAATTGGGCCATATGACTTTTTGGCTTGTATGCTACCTGTTAGCCTTTTAGTATAAATGTCCCAATTATATAGATATAGGTTGAAATGTTGGGTCCAATGTGACATACATTAAGATGAGGTCACGTTGGATCAACTTTGCCATATCTAAAAATTCGCAAATTATAACATGCACCCTTGTGCATGTAATTCTGTGTGAACCATTAATTAAACGATGCGTTTAATTGGCTAATTCACAAAACTTCAATGTTCTTCTTTTCCTTTTGTATTTTGTGCGTCTTCCTAGCTTGTCTATTTCCTTAATTAAATCTGTCCAATTTTCTGATTCTCTGTCCTCTCTTCTTATTAAACTTTCCTCCACTTTCTCTCTCCTCTATTTTTCTGTCTCCTCTATTTTTCTCTCTCTGCTTTGATTGAATTCCTTCATCACTTTGTAATTCAATAAGTTGATCACTATGCTTGTATTAATTCGTTCATTGCCATTAAAATACTGAGCACCATGGATGACATTCTTATTCATACCTGACGTCCTGACGAGATCAACAATGTATGTCAGATTTTTTTTTATAATTTTTTTATTACAATTGATATTAATTTCTAATTGGGTCATATGTTCTTAATGCATTTTAATGATTTTGCAATTGAAATGGATTTGATTGAGGTTTTGATGATTTGAAATCTGAACTAAGTACTCTTTCAATTATTAGTTGTAATTTGGTCTACTTTCTTATAATTCACTTTTTTCAATCAATTAAGCTTTGATCTAAGGATTGATGAGTTTTGTTTGTTTTTAGTATGATTATGAATGTTCTGTTCATAATTTGGTATTTTGAACGTTTTTTGTTAAAATTATGAACATTTTATTTGAAGACGAAATCTAGAACTAATAAAGAAGACTTTTGAGCTATAATGGATATTCTTTTTTATTTTAACTAGCCTTCTGGCCCGTGCAATGCACGGTTTATTTATAGTTATACTATATAAATAATTATTTTTTAATATATTTATATTGTCAAATGAATAGTTTATAGAGGAGATGAAAAGGTAAAAATTAAATGCAATTGTAGTAGAAATTAAACTGGAGGAAAGTGAACCAAACAACATTCAATAATTTATACATGTATTGAATTAAAGTTTTTTTTTTTTTTTTTCATATGAGAAAAGGGATTAAAAAAAGAAAGATTAAATGAAGTGACATGTGGCATTGGAGAAAAAAATGAAATGTACATGTGGCATTATAGGGATGATGGTTTTTCTTTTTAAATACTAAAGTATAGACTAAGTATAGATAGATAGATATAGATATAGATTGCTTAATTTTTTATGATTTTTAGTTTCATTTATAATTTAATTGTTGAATTGATGCTTTAATTTGTATTTTATGAATATAATTTGTTTATATCATGTTTTTGAACATTTTGTTCATATAATTCGCACTTTCCATTGTATTTATTATCAAAATTGTTATAAGCAATATCGTATTATGAACACTGTTTCTATTTTTATGAACATCTAGGCCAGTTTAATGAACCTTTGTGTTTTACATAATTCTCTGAGTGTGTATATATGCTTTTTAAAAATAATTGTACACGTAAGTATGAACATTTTTTTCCTGTATTTGAACTTTGTTGTTTTATTTTTGAACTCCAATAATGGTATTTATGAACTGTATGAAGTTGTTTATAAGGAAAGTCTGAAGGTTGAGCGGCATTCTGAGCAGTGTCTTCAAGTGCAGAAGCTTTTGAAGGGTGTTCAGTGGTTTGTGGTTGAGGTTTAGAAATTTTTGTAGGGGGTTCAGAGGTTTTCGTAGGATGTTCAGTGGTTTGTGGTTGGGGTTTAGAAGTTTTTGTAGGGAGTTCCGAGATTTTTGTAAGGTGTCCAGTGGTTTGTGGTTGGGGTTTAGACTTTTTGTACGGTGTTCAGTGGTTTGTGGTTGGGGTTTAGAATTTTTTGTAGGGTATTTAGTGGTTTGTGGTTGTGGCTCAAAAGTTTTTGTAGGGGGTTCAAAGGTTTTTGTAGGGTGTACAGTAGTGGTTCATGGTTGGGGTTCATAAGTTTTTATAGGGTGTTCAGTGGTTTGTGGTTGGGGTTCATAAGTTTTTGTAGGGGGTTCAGAAGTTTTGGTAGAGTGTTCAGTGGTTTATGATTGGAGTTAAGAGGTTTTTGAAGGTGGTTAAAATGTTTTTGAAGGGTGTTTAGTGGTTTATAATTAGGGTTCAGAATTTTTTGTAGGGGGTTTAGAGGTTTTTGAGGTTGGTTTAGTGGTTTTTGGTGGCTTATCGGAAAATTCATGGGTCTTATCAGAAGTTTATGGGGGCTTTAATGTTGCTTCTAGTGTTTTATCAGAAGTTTATGGGGGATGTTCAGAAGTTTCTTGAAGGTGTTCAGTAGTTGGTCTATAATTAAATATTAAACAACAAAAGAAGGAAATACACAACCTCCAAATAAATTATAATTTCATACCAAAATAATTGATAAATTTATACACAAATTATTGCTTCATACAAATATATATATGTACGGACATACAAGACAACATATATGAACATCAAACAGGAAATATATGAACAAAAATATGATGGTAATGATTATGGAACGATCAATATTAGATTTGCCAATTTTATTGCACAATCCACCAAAATTGGTCAAAAAGCTCAAAAAAAAAAAAAAAAGAAGCAAATATCCATTTTTTACTTTACAAAATACAAGAAACTTTATATTAAAGTGGATAGAGAAAGTAGAGTTCAATTGTTGAAAATTTTAGAGCTTCTAATTATTTAAAGGTAAAAAAAAAGGGAGAATCAAAATTGTAAATAAGGAAAAAAAAAGGAGAGATTAAAATCGAAAAAGGTTGTTGAAACTTTTAATTTAGATTTTCAAAGAAAAAAGATAATATCAAAATTCAATGGTGAAAAGACAGAAAACAAAAAAAAAAATGCATGGCTGGGCTTCTTACTATTGGGCGTGGGCTTCTTTATGTTGGGCGCGGATTCTTCTGGGCTGGGCGCGTATTGGGCCTGGTTCTAGGTGCACCATGGTGTATGTAATACCAATTGCTAAAAATTACCCTATTTGTATATATATATATATATATATATATATATATATATATATATATATATATATATATATATATATATATATATATATATATATATATATATATATATATATAGTTTGTGCCCCGTGCGATGTCCGGGTTGTTTATTGAATTTTAAGATAAATTTTTAATCTTTATACAATTTGCTAGATTGTGAAGTATATTATTTTAATCGATTAGTATAAATTATAAATGTATGTTTTACGCTTTGAACTATTTCCTTCGTCCAAAAAATATTATGATATAACAAATAATTTACTTGATAATTTTTTAGAATTATAATGTAATAATTTTTTTTAATAAAATTATAATTGAATTTGTACATTTAAAATATTGGTATTTTATCGAAAATAAAACTAATTTTATCTTAAAATTCTATCCAAATAGAATTCTAAATTAACTTTTTTACCTTAAGAGGTCTATTTAAATCTATCCAACGTGGCGTGACACTTGGGGTTCACACTTGGCAAAAAGTGTCACTGCCTCGTGACCTGGCAAAAAGTATATATATATATATATATATATATATATATATATATATATATATATATATATATATATATATATATATATTTTGCAATATTCAATTCTTAAATAACATAAGAAAGAAATGCAAATTAATAACTATATCTTCACATGGACAAAAAATGGTGTGAATAGAAAAAAAAATTGTTTTAACAAAAGGAATCATATTCTCCATCATAATGAAAAGAATCAAATAATGAAACAGTGACATAAATTAAAGTAAGAAAGATACATATTAAAGGAGTAATCAAAAAGCTAATTTACCATGAAAATTCCTTGTAAAGAAACGAAAATCCCAAGAAATACACCAAGTAAAGGCAAAGAATAGTATACTTCATATTTTATATAACCCTATGCATATATATATACACACAAATTATCATCAAACATATTAAACCTATGTTTTATTCACACAATCCTCTAAATTAACTTTCAATCAAAATTTCTAAAATGTCTAGCTCTGATTCAAGAGCAAAGATGATAAGCCCTTTGATAGTAAAAGCTGGAATCCCAGCTGCTCTTTCTATTGCAGCTTATGTTTGTGCAAGGATCATGTCGAAACAATCGAGTAATTCGACACCATCTCCATCGGATGAAGAAACTTATCGTTACGAAAGCCTTAATCCAACTTATGATGATCAATATAATGAAGATGATTCAAGTTTGCAAGCTCAAGGTGTTGATAGTAGTAGTAACTTAGAGGACAAGTTACTAGAGCTTGGAATTCATATCGAAAATCTTCAAAGGAGGGAAAGGGATTTGATGAGGCAATTTGTTCGATATCGAGGTATGAAGGAGAAAGAATTTATGTTGATGGAGATGAAGTCTAAGATGATGTTGGAAAAAGCTCGGGCCGAGTTCTTGCTAAAAGAGATGTCATTTGTACAAGAAGAGAGCCAAAGGATTGGAAGTTTTATTTTAGAGTACATTAAAATTGTGCAACAACTTGAAGAATCTAAGAAGGAAAATGGGTTGCTTGAGAGGAAAGCAAGGAGGTTGTGCAAAAGAGCAAGACAAAGATTGAAGATTATTAGGGAATTGAAGTTGAGGATTCAAGCAAGGGAAGAAGAGGTGTTAAACAATCAAGAAGAGATTCAAAAAAAGGATGATCTTATTCAAGAATTGGAAGATGAAATTAATCAAATGAAAGAGGTTATTGATCATTTACAAAGAGAGAAAATTGAGGTCTCCAATAATCAGTTTGAAATTGATGAAAATTTATGTTCATCAAATCCAAAGGTATGCTCTTTCTTCCATGCATTTCATTAAAAAATATATATATTTTTTATTTTTTAAAAATAGATTTGGGATTACATCATAATTGGGCTACAACAAACACATAAACATGTTTTTTTAATGATCTTATGTCTAAACTAATTAAATTGTGACAATTTTATCTTAGCTATGCCAAATTATAATTGTGATTCATGACCTAAAATTTGATAATTTCTTAGTTTATCTTAGCATACAATCAAATGAATACGACTACGCTTTTGGTTATTTTAATTGGGATATTAATTATGAGGTACAAAGTACAACATATTAATGAATTGTAAGCTTCTCCATCTAGCTATCTCTTATTAGTGAGCGTAACCTTTATAATCATCGATCAATCAACTAAACATTTTCGAATTCTATAATATAATGTCTATAATGATTTAATGAAACCATTTTGGTTTAGCATATTAATAGCAATTATATAGTACATAATTTGAAACACCAGAATATAATCTAGCTTTGAGAACATAATCCAACTTTAAGATAAATAAATTAATAATATAGTCCTTGTATATGTAATTAATGTAAAGTGTAGACAGAAAAACAATATTCTAAAACATTGAATCTTAGTTCTTTTCTTAATTTCTTGCTTTTGCAAGTCATTATAAAGGAAATAAGCATTTAGCATCCTGAATTGTCACACTTTAATGTAAAGTTAAACTTACACCTCCTTTGGTTGATTTAAAAATTCTAAAGCTGCATGTAGAAATAAGAAACTTTGTGCTAAAGAAAGTAATGCCATATCCGTAAAGTCTAGGCTAGTCAATTATGTAATAGTAGTCGTTCGAGTCTAGCTGTTGTATAATAAATATGTACAAATTACATTGTTAACGTGACTAATTTTGTTTGATTATTGGAGCTCAGAAAGTTTATGAAAATGAAAAAATATATTGACTTGTTGCTCATTGATTATTAGAGTCGGTTTGGTTTATATATGTTAATATTGTGTATTTGTCAAATTTATCTTATTAGGAGTATTAGGCAAGTTAGGTTTTGTTTTGTATCATGTATATATATGTGATGAACATCAATACAAAAAGCTAAGCCATTTTCTCCAATTGTTCTTGAGTTTAACTTTGATTATTAAATAACATTTTGTTAGTGGAATCTTGACGCAGTGTGAAGGATTATATTATCACAATTGGAAGTTCTTAAAACTATATATGCAATAATGTGATGTTTTATGGGATAAAGGTAACCAACAAGCTAAGGTAACCAACAAGCTAATGTGAATTTTTTTACGTAAGATAACCTAAGCTATGTGCATATTTGAAAATATCATAATTCAATAGAACTTATTATTTAGAAATTTTATCACACCGTGACACAAAATACACGACGTTAATTACCAAAGTCTCCAAAGTGAGCGATAACACAAGAATAAACCTTAGGCAAATTTTTAAAATGATCATGACAATATGTCATCATGTTTTCTTCAAAGACTTATAATTGAAAATTTTCCCACAAGTCACTTGATTTTGTATTCTTGACCTTACTTTGAACTTGTAGAATGTTGAGATAGAAGGTGTACTAAAGGAGGAGCATGAAAGGGTCTTACAAGAGCTAGAACAACTCCAAAAAGACCGAGAAGCCGAGGCAAGTGAATTAACATACCTAAAATGGACCAATGCATGCTTAAGGCATGAACTATTAAGGTGCCATGAACTAAACAAAGGAGAAAATGGGAATCAAGCCGAGGAAATCGAGTCATTGGAAGATCACCATGGTGAAATTGATGAGAACTATGGTTGCAATAACAAAGCACTTTCAGTTCATAATGATCATGAGCTTTGTTTGAGTACTAATAATGGTCCTCCATCAAGGAGGCGTCGATTTATTCGTAAGGTGAAGAAATGGGTTGAAGGAGGAAAAATGGATGAAAAAGAAAAGGATGAAGTTAAGTGTTTTGTTAATAAGCTTTGTGTATCTCATGAGGAGGATCAAGATAACCTATTTGTTCATGAAAGGATGTCTTACTCAAGTGTTTAGTTTTAAACATTTCTTCATGAATTAATTTGTGCATTGTTTAAAATTAACTGTCAATTCTATGAATGATGTGATCTTATCATACTCTATAACATCAAAAAGTGTGGTTTCATGTAAATTTGATAATTTCAAATTAATTTGCCCTTTCCCTTGGAATTAACAAAGGGGGTTATTTATTAATTTATTTTTTTACTTATTAAATATTTAATTTTATGTTTAATTTGTGAGTGAAATTTCACATTTTCTTATGATTTATAATTATAACATAAAATTTGATCATACCAAAACATGTTGGTATTACTTATGAGTACTATTATAATTTTTTACTTATGAGTACTAATATAATTACGTACTATTTTTATTTTTTTTGCTATATCTTACAAATAAATAAAAAAAAGGGGAAATTCTCTTTGGTAACACTGTAGTTTTTAATTTTCTAAGTGGTAGATTGAAAAAATTCTTATTATCCTTGGTAAACTTTTATTACTTGTAATTTCTCAATGGTGAACTTAATGAAATAATTTAGAAAAATCTTAACTATGGTTAACATTTTCTTGAAATAAAAAAATTAAAATTCCTAAAATGTCCTCACTTAATACACTCGAATTTCCAAAATGCCCTCACTCAAACTTTACCTCATCATCTTCATCCTCCTCTCTTTCATCCTCCAACCAAATCACCACCGGTCAACCACCTCTCCCCGCCCCCACCCCCCACGCCGATGCCTGCGCCCAGCCCTACCTCACCGGAGCGCTGGCCTCCCTCACTCATTTTGCGTTTCTCCTTCCCATTGAACCATCACCCCCACCCCTAAAAAATCCCTTAAATCCTCAATCTCCTTCCCTATATGATGATGAATTTCGACTCAAATTAGAGATCCTATCTAATTTCTGCAATTTTCATCCTAATTTATGCAATTATTCCTCCTTCAAATTATTGTTATTTCCATTGTGTTTTACTCAGGGTTGAATTTGGGATAAATTACTCTACAAAAATCATAAAATCAAACCTAAAAAATTGAAAAAAAATTCTTGTAATCGAATTTGGAGAAATTAGGGTGAAAATTGCAGAAATTAGAGATCCTATGAAGAAAAAAGGATCGTCGATGGTCGCCGCCATAGAAACGTCGGGAAAGGAAGAGTTGTTGTTAATTTTTTTTTCTGATGAGATTACGGCAGCGAACGACGCATGGTGAGGGAGGGGGAAGGGCTGGGACGGTCGGCGAGAGAGAGGGAGGGGCTACGATGGCCGGCAAGGAGGATAGGTTTTTGGTGAGGTGGTTTTCAGGGAGGATGGGTTTTTTCGAGTGGGTTTAGGGTAATTTGGGTGGCCGGTGAAGTTGGGTCTGTTGTTGGTGGAGGTGTCGACAGTGGGGCGATGGTTCTGGAGGTGATGGTGATGGCGGCTAGGTGCCGGCTATGGTTGCAAGGCGGTGGTTCTGGTTGTTGGTAGTAATTTTTCCGGTTGTAGTCTATTGGGGAAAGCTAGAATTCAGGATTAAGGTTAGATTAGTCATTAAGTCTTTAGTTAATTAAGGTTAAGCTTATAAGTTCATTTAGTTAACTAAGGTTAAGTTTATAATTTCATAAAGTTCACCATTAAGAAATTATAAGTAATTAAAGTTTACCAAGGATAATAAGAATTTTTTCAATCTACCACTGAGAAAATAAAAATTCACAGTGTTACCAAAGAGAATTTCCGAAAAAAAAAAAAAAAAGAATAAGCAAAACTTATTTGCATATTATCCAGCAATATAAATTTTCGATGAATATTAATTCCTTTTACAATTCATATATTTGATGGATGTGTGTATAATATCAAAAGATCAGATAATAAAATTTATACTACGCGAAAGATGTAAATTATAGTAAAAGAAGTATTAATTCTTAATATTTGTAGTATAGAGTGTAGGGTTTTAGGTACTCTAATCGGAATTTCATGAATTTCATTCATACACACCTAAACAGGATCTCATGCATATATGTAGGGAATAATTTCAAGCCTTTAAATCCCACTAGCTTGAACCCCACTGTGATCATACACTAAAGTACGGTGGCGTCCAAAAGGGAAGAAGATAGAGCAAAAGAGTCGCCAACAAGTTTTTTAGGAACTTGTAAACCATTCACAGGGTGAAGGTTACACCCCTTAACGATCCAAGAGATCGTCAACTCCATCAGTTCTAGAACCAAATAAGGGTTCGGGGATGATGGTACAAATCCAACCTAAAAGAGATTGAACCTGCCCTAATAATAGGCCTCTACTTTATTCTGATCGTATTCATGTGCGCTTTCTAATTAACATGCAATCAATAGGATAACCCTAAACCTGTTTATCTATGTTGGTTGAATATTAATGCACAAATAAACTATTATTGGCGATCACTTGAATTATAATCATATTAACCCTAAACAAGATTATTAATATCTTATTAAGCGTGATTACAAGTACCAATTCCCTTTAAACATGCATAAAGGTGTGATCAAGCAATAACAATAATAAATATCAAGCAACATAATAATAAATAATCAATCATTAGAATAAACATGAATAATAATAATCATCATCAAAATAATAATAATAATATTCATAATCATCATAAATTATAACAATTATAATAATAATCATGTTCATGTTAATATTAAAGCATAATAATAGCAAGATCCTAGGCATGATACTAACAAGATTAATAACAAACCCTATCATGTCACTAAGCAATAAAAATCAAAGCTTTAGCCCTAACATGATACTAGCAATCATAAATATTAGGAAGAATATAGGAAGCATCGCAGGAATCATAATAAGCATATTTGATATTATAACCTTTTCCCTAAACATGATACTAGCAGGAATATCATAATAATAACAATATAAACATGATTTCTACATCATAATATCAATTAAAACCATTAAAGCACTTACTTTGATGCCTAGTACCTCTTTCTAATAACAAAATACACACGCTAGTAACTTCAAGGAAAATAATAATCAAACAATTAAATTAAATAATTGAAACAGAGATTTGTGACCAAACCCTCAGAAATTAAACCTTTCACGTCTAGGGCGAAGGCAACTTCGAATATGGCTAGGTGTTTCTAGATCTTGTGAATGCGGAATTTTGTATGAAAAAGCAAAGTTTTAAGAAAGAGAAAGAACGATGAATTAAGAACTAAAAGAATGCTAATTAAAACTGATTGTAGATGAGAACTCGTGAATGATAAGAATTGGTGATGAATGAATGTAGATGATGAATGAAAACGGAGTTTTTAATACGATATTTATAGAGAAAATCAGCCAAAAAGATAAATTAAACAAAACCGAGTCTAACGCTCCGAAAACAAAGCTGGCTCCAACCCTGGCTAGTTGGCGCCAGGCCTGGTTCCAGGCGCCAAGGCCTGGGGTTAGGCGCCAAGCCTGATTTTAACGCGTTTTCGAAAATCCGATAAGTTTACCGTACTGGAGGATAAAATCATATAATTTCTTCGAAAATGCTATTTGATTTTGATTAAAACTCTGAAAAGTCAACAAAAGTCAATTTATCAATGCTAATTGAATTAGGAATGAAAAGAACCTTCTAGAAGAATCTAGAAGACTAAAACCATTCCTAATTGCATTAGGAATGATAAATCATATTAGGCCCTCCCCTAGATCATTGGGCCGTATATAAAGCTCAAACCGGGCCCAGTTTAGTAAATTGGCCATAACTTCCTCAATATTTATCGGAATTGGGCTTATAATATATCGTTGGAAAGGTCTTTGCAAGCCCCATCCAACTACACTACTATTGGACCCATATCATGGACCAACCAAACTGGATTGGCTATTTTCTTAAAATAAGTTTTCAAAAAACAGAGAGAAGAGAAAAGAAATTAAAACTTTCCGCAACACTTGACTTTCCACACTTTGGTTTCATTCGATTATGATTCGACATGAAAGGTACTCATCACTGGGTTTGGTTTTGGGGAGACACAAATGGGTGTGTACAGAAGCCCCCACTTTGACTGAGTTTGGAGAAACGCAAGTTTCGAAAACAAAAGTCAAAGTATCGATAGGGACGGAGAATGATTCAGAACGTTCTGCGATCCTAAACCAATCTTGTAACGCCGATACCTTCAAAACTAGCATTAGTTAAACAGATAAAAGAGTTAAGAAACGCGTATCTTGCACCGTCAAGCACACGCCTCTGAAAGTAACTGATCTGTTTTGATGACCTCCTGCAAGCTAAAGAATGTCATCCCGCTTCAAAACCGCTACGCCTGTAGCTGCTTCCAAATTGGAAGATTGATTCGCCTGAAACGATCCTCCTCTGCATTGATAATATTCCACATCCAAGGGAATAATACCGAAGATTGCTTCTCTTGAAACAATCCCCATCCGCATTGATAATACTCCACATCCAAGGGAATACTACCGAAGATTGCTTCTCTTGAAACAATCCCATCCGTATTGATAATACTCCACATCCAAGGGAATACTATCAAAGATTGCTTCTCTTGAAACAATCCTCAGTTGTTTGTGACAACTCTCCACAATCTAGGGAACGCCACCTTACTGCTTCGATGTTCACTCGTCTCTGAACAAAGAGCTTCTCTTTGATATGACTCCAATTTCCGCTGTGATAGTCTTCGAAAAGATCACTGCTTCTTAATGCTTGCTATGCCAGTACGTCGGCGCTTTGCTGCTTGTGAACCAGTATATCGGTGCTTTTGCTGTGATGACAATCCTTTTTTTCTTTGGGAATAGTTGCCAACACAACTCTTATATGATGAATGACAATCCGATTTAGGGAAAGTTGTCAATGCCACGTAACAATCCATCCTTGGAAATGTTGCCACGATGAAGCGACAATCCGTATCTCGGAAAATTTGTCAAAATCCAATCTTTGGAAAAGTTGCCAATGCTTCGTAACAGTCTTTTATAAGAACTTTGCTACGATTGACAATCCACATCTTGGAACATAACTCTTGAAAACAATCCACCTTGGAAATTTGCCAACGCTATGCGACAATCCTTTTGGGAAAATATTGCCACTATTGACAATCCGCGTCTTGGAACATTTGCAAAAAAGAGTCGACCGACAATCCCCTTTGGGAAAATTTGCCATTTGCTGAAGATAATCCACGTTGAGGAACTTTTGCCGAAATTTATGATGAGTAGAGACCTACAACAATCCTTTGGGAAATTTTGTCATAGGGAACTAGGTGTATGACAATCCAATCTCGGAAAACTTGCCAACGAGCCGATGAATGTATGACAATCCGAACTTGGAAAAACTTGCCAAACAAAGAAGGAGCACGACAATCCACGCTTGGAAACTTTGCCAGAGATGACAATCCAATCATAGAAAAATTGTCGTTGAAGAAGATGCACGACAATCCATTTTTGGAAATATTGTCAGTTGGGGATGACAATCCAATTTTTGGAAAACTTTGTCGTTTAATAAGAATGCGCGACAATCCATATTTGGAAACATTGTCGTTTAAGTGCTTGCTTTTGAACTGATGCCTTGACGCTTGTGATGAGCCAATACTTAGGCGCTTAAGCTAAGTGAGACGATCTTTCGTCAGGTCGATCACTTAGACTGTAATCAAATTGACTACTCAATCATGTCAAATTGCTTATAAGGGCTAACTGGCGTACCAAGGAACCCGAAATTGCCGTATGAAGTCGAAATCAACTTTCTGAGAGGCTTCGAGCTCTGTCGTTGCTGAGATATTTCTGGCGCCAGGCGCTGGAGTAGGGTCTTTCCTGTTCTGCTGCACCTGTATTTATTTTAGACTATAGAACTTTGCCAATCTCTTTAATTATCTTAGGGTTGACCTAAGGTTTAGCGTTGCTTGACACAATAACTTGACACGACTCAAGGTATAAACTTGACTCGCTGTGATTGACTGACTAGAGGTTGACTCGACTCAAAGTAAAATGACACGTGTGTTAGACTCAAATCAAAGTGATATGACACGACATGACTCAATGTGTACATGACTCATGTGTGCATTGTAATGTGATCGTGCGACTCGAAAATGCAAAAAGCAAAAATTTCCGTCATTTTTATGGAGGGTACCGACTTTCTCCCGAAAAAGGAAGACGCGAAAAAGAAAGATTCGAAGTTTGAAGATGCATGTTGAATGAGCTTAGTCGAATGTCATTTGAACTATATCTCAAGGTGCAAGGATTAATCCATCCTAGGCCATCTCAATGGTTGACTCCGTGATGTAGTATTTGGGTAACTTAGGCACGGAGGCTAAGTACTTCATACTTTGTGATGCAATGACGAATATGACAGATGAGCGATGTTGATATAAAAAGGCATGCTTCAACGTTGTGATTTCATGACAAAGGGTTCCTAAGGGAAATATATTTGGTCATGTATTTGTGCAGCGTGTGATAGTGACACTAAAGTTAGGCCGCAAGAGCTAAGTGTGTGGAGAAAATATTATTTTTAAAAGAGTCAAATGATGGTGACTCTTTGGCTAGATAAGCTAATGATATAAGGATCAAGCCCTCAATTCTAGCTCTAAGTGAATAGGGATGTGCATTGGAGATCCCTTGATATGATCATGGTGTAAGTGTGTGAATGTGAATATGAATGCATCTTTATTACGGCCGCACCTCGATGTGAGGTTGCCTACGTATCCGTTAGGAATCAGGTCGAACGTAGCTTTAGCCAAACCTTGCACAAGTGTATATACCTAAAAAAGGTCTTTTTAAGGGTTGTAACGTGGTTAGGCTAAAGGTTATAGAAGAAGGAGATAAAGGCTCAAGACCCTAGATAAGCCCCCAAGGTGTGCAACCTTGCTTTTGAATCTTTTTATTTTTATGCTCGAGTTTCTTAGATCTCTTTTTTTTTGCTTTATTTATTTTATTTTTATAAGTGTGGGCAATCCCGATCATGCGGTCTATCACTCATTGGCATTCATGTTTCTCAGGCATGGTACCGAGCACTCGATAAGAGACGCAATCTGAGACGTGTTCATATCAAAGATATTTTCATATCAAAGACATTGGAACACTTGCCCTTTTGTACACTTGTTTTCTTTTTTTATTATTGCTTATTTTTTGCTATTGCTTTCTTTTGAATTTTTTCAAGCTTTTGAAATTGCATAAGTTACACACCATCCCATCCTAAGGTTAGGTAGATATAGGTTGAAGGATAAAGGTCTATCGTAAGACGAAACTCAAAGTGGTTTATAAAGAAAGGATGTATAATTGAAGGGTGAAATGAGATATGATGTGGCTACAAGGGGTGCCTCAAATCATTGGTATACCTTGTGCTTAATTCGACATGGATTTTATTTTATTTTTTTTTTATTTTTTTTAATGCAATGATCATATGCAAGGAAATAAATGCTCATTTTATTAAAAGAAAATAAAGAATCTACAAAATTAATCTAAGGAAAGGAAAAGGTGCCTATGCTAGACTTATTGGGGAAAGAAAAAATGAAAAAGAAAGAAGAGGTCGCGTAATCTCGTCGTTGAAGCTCGCCTCCTGTCTTGTGTCGTTTGTTCCGACATCATCCAGTCTTCTCGCTAGGTAGAGGCAATGGGATCTTATTTGCCTCTATGAGATCTTGAATGAGATTTTGAAACCTGTAGCATTCATCAGTAGTATGACCGCGCCCTCGATGGTACTTGCAATAGGAGTTTGGATTCCATCTCGAAGATCGATTTTCTGGTGTTGGATCCTCGGTAGGGCCAATAGGTTTGATTAATCCTCGATCGTAAAGACGGTCGAAAGCAGCATCGTAGGTCATTCCAATGGGTGTAAACTCTCGCCTGGGTTTCCTTTTAGATCCTTGATTGTCCATGGCTAAGACATCATCATGGTCAAAGGCACTAACATTATTACTAGAGTGGGCGTTTTCCGAAGAAGAAGGATTGTCGTTCTTCTTTCCTTTCCAGCCACCGTGGTTACTATTGTTAGTAGCTTTTTGCTTTGCGAGGTCGTCTTCGATTTCAATTCCGATGTCATAAACGGCCTTGAAAGTATTCAATTTGTGTTGCTATTTTAAGTGCTTTGAATACTTCTCTTGAAGATTCTTGATAAACATCCTCACAGACTCCTTTTCGGTGGGGACCTCAATCATCTTGGCGGAAGTTTCCCTCCATTTATTAAAGAAAGAAGTAAATCCTTCATTCTCTTTTTGTCTTAGCATCTCAAGTTGTCTATGGTCGGTTTCAACTTGGATATTTCACTTGTATCTATCAGCGAAAGCGTTTACTATCGATTCCCAGGTAGAGGTTTTCTCCTTGTCAAGGGAGAAGTACCATTGTTGGCAAACGGTTTTAAGAGATAGTGAGAACAGAGAGGGAAAAACCTTCTTATCGATACCCTTAATACTCATTATGGTTTCAAAAGCTCTTAGATGAAAGTAAGGATTATCCGTTGCCTTGAATTTTGGGATGTCGTTAGCATTGAACTTCTGCGGAAGAAGATCTTTGTCCACCGAGACCCCTTGTGATGTAAGCTCTTGAAACTTGTAATCGCTAGACAACTTGCTTAGGCTCTCTTGCATGAGGTCCATCTGTTGTTGCTTCACGGGGTCATCGATCTTGAGTGCGAGAAGCTTCAGTGTCTTGGTCACGGTAGCCAGTTGGTTCTTAAGATCATTGACTTCTTCTTGAGTTGCCATTATCTTCTTAGTCTTCCTCTTTTGACGAAACGGTTTATCAAAAAGCGAGACTTGAATAAAGAGGTTGTCCTTGATTAATCGCCCTTCTCTCCTTGACCAAGTACTATGGAAAAGGAATTTGGGGATACTTATTGTTAATTATTTGACTCAAACTTTATTCAACATGCAATGGATGGAGGAAGTGAAGAAAGATGGTATAGAATGTGAAAGAAGAATGATGTAGATTGAGGGATATGAAGAATTAGGAATAGAATGTACCCCCCAACTCAAATGGCGGAAAAGACCGACTCATGCATGAACCTAAGACATGGTCATGGTAATGTGCACTCGAAGTGTGTGCTAAGACTAGTGAGTGTAGATGGTGCGTTAAGACTAGTGTTATGACCATGTGGCTAGACTATGTGACTAAGACTAGATTAATAACTCGACAAGGTGTTATTGACAGCGAAAATTAACCGAATTAAGTAGCAAACTGGTTAATTAGACACTAGGTAATGACTCGACCAATAATCCGAACTCTCGGCCAAGCGACAGGACTGTCGTCACACTTTGGAGCTTGGCGCCAAGCGACAGAACTGTTGTCTGGCGCTACACTCCATAATGTGGCGCTACAGCTCAAACCTTGGCGCCAATATTGGAGCTTCGGTCTGGGACTGTTTTCGGTGTTATTAATCAACTGGGGTATGCCTAAAGTCGTACTAGGTCAATTCCAATTAAAATATTAGACTTTATTGACTCAAATTAATTAATTAATTAATTAATTAGGCAAAGTTCTTCAAGTCATTAATTTATTTAGTCTCAACACAATTCAACAAACGGTTAAGAGAAACATAGAATATATATGCACAACAAATAATGCACAATTAGTCAAGTAAGCACAATATGATGCAATGCGTTTGCAACCTAACCATGGCTCTAGTTCTCTAAAGTTCGGGATATGGTTTAGTCAAAGAGGGTCCATGGTTAATTGTCCGAATGCACCGCGCGGAAGCCTAACCGTGAAGGGTTGGCGCGAGTGGATGGGACACCGCGAGTTTTAGAAAAACTCGCTTCCATGGTTTGGTGAATTCAACATCTCGGATGTACCCTTTGTTGCACAGAGCGTTCAATAAGGTAGATGGAGCATGAATTCCCAGAGGGTTACGTCTATATGTAGAACATATATGGGTTTCAGAAGAGTGAGAAAAAATTCAATCAGGAAGTAGGATCGAGCAAACAATACGAAAAACCGGTCGAAATTAGAACGCATATTTCTGGCTCGGTATTGGGGGAAATTGGCGCCAGCAAATAGAGACTGGCGCCAGCTTTTAACTGTAGCGCCTGGCGCCAATACTGGCGTCTGGCGTTACAACTAAAATACTGGCGCCAAGCTCTGGCCCCTGACGCTACTTCCCACACGCCTCAGCAGCTTTCTGTGCTCGATAAAATTTTCCAATTTCGCGCGGTGTTATTTCAGTCCTCGTTGTGAAAGATATTACTCAAATTTCCTACGTGTAAAATCCTATGTTTTTAACTCATTACGGATGGTCTTTCCAATGAGATCTTTTTTATGCATATGAAAATAATGTTAATAAAAATTACGCACATGAAATACTTAGAACTTTTCGAGTCTCACCCACTCATTCTAAATCATTGCCGAAACAAATTAAGGAATTAAAATTGAAATCCTCCCCAGTGGAGTCGCAAAAAATTGTTGGGAATAATTTCAAGCCTTTAAATACCACTAGCTTGAACCCCACTGTGATCATACACTAAAGTACGGTGGCGTCCAAAAGGGAAGAAGATAGAGCAAAAGAGTCGCCAACAAGTTTTTTAGGAACTTGTAAACCATTCACAGGGTGAAGGTTACACCCCTTAACGATCCAAGAGATCGTCAACTCCATAAGGTCTAGAACCAAATAAGGGTTCGGGGATGATGGTACAAATCTAACCTAAAAGAGATTGAACCTGCCCTAATAATAGGCCTCTACTTTATTCTGATCGTATTCATGTGCGCTTTCTAATTTACATGCAATCAATAGGATAACCCTAAACCTGTTTATCTATGTTGGTTGAACATTAAAGCACAAATAAACTATTATTGGCGATCACTTGAATTATAATCATATTAACCCTAAACAAGATGATTAATATCTTATTAAGCGTGATTACAAGTACCAATTTCCTTTAAACATGCATAAAGGTGTGATCAAGCAATAACAATAATAAATATCAAGCAACATAATAATAAATAATCAATCATTAGAATAAACATGAAAAATAATAATCATCATCAAAATAATAATAATAATATTCACAATCATCATAAATTATAACAATTATAATAATAATCATGTTCATGTTAATATTAAAGCATAATAATAGCAAGATCTTAGGCATGATACTAACAAGATTAATAACAAACCCTAGCATGTCACTAAGCAATAAAAATCAAAGCTTTAGCCCTAACATGATACTAGCAATCATAAATATTAGGAAGAATATAGGAAGCATCGCAGGAATCATAATAAGCATATTTGATATTATAACCTTTTCCCTAAACATGTTACTAGGAATATCATAATAACAATATAAACATGATTTCTACATCATAATATCAATTAAAACCATTAAAGCACTTACTTTGATGCCTCGTACCTCTTTCTAATAACAAAATACACACGTTATTAACTTCAAGGAAAATAATAATCAAACAATTAAATTAAATAATTGAAAGAGAGATTTGGGACCAAACCCTCAGAAATTAAACCTTTCACGTCTAGGGTGAAGGCAACTTCGAATATGGCAAGGTGTTTCTAGATCTTGTGAATGCGGAATTTTGTATGAAAAAGCAAAGTTTTAAGAAAGAGAAAGAACGATGAATTAAGAATTAAAAGAATGCTAATTAAAACTGATTGTAGATGCGAACTCGTGAATGATGAGAATTGGTGATGAATGAATGTAGATGATGAATGAAAACGGAGTTTTAATACGATATTTATAGAGAAAATCAGCCAAAAAGATAAATTAAACAAAACAGAGTCTAACGCTCCGAAAACAGAGTTGGCGCCAACCCTGGCTAGCTGGCGCTAGGCACTAACACTAGCGCTAGGCGCCAGGCCTGGTTCCAGGCGCCAAGGCCTGGGGTTAGGCGCCAAGCCTGATTTTAACGCGTTTTCGAAAATCCGATAAGTTTACCGTACTGGAGGATAAAATCATATAATTTCTTCGAAAATGCTATTTGATTTTGATTAAAACTCTGAAAAGTCAACAAAAGTCAATTTATCAATGCTAATTGAATTAGGAATGAAAAGAACCTTCTAGAAGGATCTAGAAGACTAAAACCATCCCTAATTGCATTAGGAATGATAAATCATATTAGGCCCTCCCCTAGATCATTGGGCCGTATATAAAGCTCAAACCGGGCCCAGTTTAGTAAATTGGCCATAACTTCCTCAATATTCATCGGAATTGGGCTTATAATATATCGTTGGAAAGGTCTTTGCAAGCCCCATCCAACTACACTACTATTGGACCCATATAATGGACCAAACAAACTGGATTGACTGTTTTCTTAAAATAAGTTTTCAAAAAATAGAGAGAAGAGAAAAGAAATTAAAACTTTCCGCAACACTAGACTTTCCACACTTTCGTTTCATTCGATTATGATTCGACATGAAAGATACTCATCACTGGGTTTGGTTTTGGGGAGACACAAATGGGTGTCTACAATATACAAGTAAAGGATCACATAATAGTTTAGAATTAACCTTTGAAGCGTGAATCCTCTTAGCAATCTTCTTCTCTAGCGGAGATAAAGAGCCTCAAATGTGACTCCTCTATTTGGTCCACCGGGTTGAATCAACACTCCACCAATGCTAGTTGGACGGGAAAAACCTTTCACCTTTCTTGAAGTAGAAAACTGATTTTAGAGAGAAAATATGGAGAGGAAAACTTATGTTGTTTTTAGAAAACTGAATACTGTATTATTTATTTTCCCAAAACACTAATTAATATATAATCACATTATCATTAATTAGGTTAGGGTTTTCCTCCCACTTTTCCCTCCTTGGCCGGTCACCCTAAGGCCCACTTTGGGCTTCGGGTTCCTTTATTGATCCAAACCTAATGTGTGACCTTGTAGGATCCGTTTAGGCGGGCTTCGGGTTTGTTACTTACTAGCCCAAAGTTCTATAGCATTCTCTAGCAATATGAATAGACGACCCAAATTATACTTAGTAATTGCACTAAAGTCGAGGACACATTTCCTTCAATCTCTCACTTGTCCGAGACAAGTATGCAATATTCAAATTCCTTAAGTCTCTTAGTGTCTAATTTGATAGTATGATCACATCTCCATGCCATCATACTAGTATTCAAATTATTTCTTGAAATCCGAGTTTGAATTGCTAAGCAAATGATCATCTTATGATCCATTTGAGCACGGCCATGCATTTTCAATTCTTACTCTTCAAGAGGCCAAGATACCCATCCTATCTAATATAGGAGGACCTATTTAATCTTGTGGCAACCAAAACTCCCACTCAACTTTTAGCACAACCCAAGTGTTGCCTTTATAGTCCCCTTTTACGGCATGACGTTTGACAACATCAAAGTTACACTAATCATTGAATTGAGTAGTGTTCCACTCATGTCTAAGGAATACACTAATATAATTTGCGAAGTTTTAGAACTTCTAAATAGGTCTGTTCGATCATGAATCGACTATACATATCCATATGATTGACTAAACATCTCCATGTTTCCATAGCCCATGAAACGACACTATCAATCAATCTTATATGCTAATCCTTTTATTAAGTCATTTATGTCCAAATTAACAACTCAGATTAGGAACTTAAATATTTTATGAATTTAGTTCACTTATGGGGTTTCATTTATCAAATCACGTATTTGACAAGCCCATTAAATTCAATAAAATATATTGGACATTTTATTTAATACTAAACCAAAATTAAATAAGACAAAAATTTCATACCATATAAACATAAAATATCAAAATCATATCTTTAAATTGTAACAAGTTTCTCCAAACAAAAACAATCTAAAGCCATTCTAAAACTTGCTTCAACCCTATAGCCCTAGCGTGACGTTCATGCTTGGGTTGAGGGAGAGGTTTAGTGAGTGGATCAGAAACATTCTCATCCGTGTGAACTTTGCAGATCTTGACATCATTCATGTCTACAATCTCGCGAGTGAGGTAATATTTCCTCATTACATGCTTGGATTTGTTGTTTGATCTTGGTTCTTTTGCTTGTGCAATAGCTCCATCATTATCACAAAACAACTCAATTCCTTCTAGAACACTAGGTACGATGCCTAGCTCTGTTAGGAACTTCTTTATCCAAACAGCTTCCTTAGCTGCTTCTACCGCCGCTAAATATTCTGATTCTGTCATAGAGTCTGTTACAGTGCCTTGATTTGAACTCTTCCATCTCACTGCTCCTCCATTCAGACAAAAGATGTACCCTGATTGCGAGCGGTAATCATCTCTGTCGTTCTGGAAACTCGCATCAGTATAACCTTTAACAACCAACTCATCTGCTCCTCCATAGACCAAAAACATTCCTTTAGTCCTTCTCAAGTACTTTAGGATGTTCTTAGCCGCAGTCTAGTGTGCTTCACCTGGATTTGCTTGGAATCTGCTACATAAGCTCAGAGCAAATGCAACATCTGGTCGAGTGCATATCATGGCATACATGATAGAACCTATAGCCGAGGCGTAAGGTATGCTACTCATCCGCTTTAACTCATCATGCTCTGATGGGCACTGACTCTTGCTAAGCGAAATGCCATGTGACATGGGAATGAATCCTCTCTTAGAGTTTTCCATGTTGAACCTTGAAAGAACCTTATCAATATAAGTCTCTTGGCTCAGTCCAAGCATCCTTCGAGAACTATCTCTATGGATTTTGATTCCCGAAATGTACTCAGCTTCTCCAAGGTCTTTCATGGAAAAACAACTTCTCAACCATTCCTTGACTGACTCAAGCATTGGTATGTCATTTCCTATGAGTAGTATGTCATCTACATACAAAACCAAGAAGACTAAGCTACTCCCACTAAATTTCTTGCAGACACAAGATTCTTCTTCACTCTTGAGAAAACCAAACTATTTGATTGCCTCATCAAATCGAAGGTTCCAGCTCCGAGATGCTTGCTTCAATCCATAAATGGATCTCTGAAGCTTGCAAACTCTTTTGGGATTTTCTGGATCCTCAAAACCCTCAGGTTATGTCATTTACACATCCTCCATAAAGAACCCATTCAAGAAGGCGGTTTTGACATCCATCTGCCAAATTTCATAATTGTAATGTGCAGCAATCGCCAAAAGTATCCAAATTGACTTAATCTTTGCCACTGGAGAAAAGGTTTCATCATAGTCTATACCATGTATTTGTTTGAATCCTTTTGCAACCGGTCTTGCTTTATAGATATAAACATTTCCATTTTTGTCTGCTTTTAGTTTGAACACCCACTTGCATCCAATAGGTTTTACCCCATCAGGCAAGTTGACTAGGGTCCAAACTTTGTTCTCAGACATGGAATCCATTTCGGATTTCATGGCCTCAAGACATTTCTCAGAGTCTGGACTCGTCAAAGCTTGTTTGTAGGTAGTAGGTTCAGAAATTTCCAAAATCAATATTTCAAAGTCTTCTATTAACAGGAAATCAACCAACTTCTTGTTTGGGATCCTTGTTCTACTCGACCTACGTGGGGCTTGAGCATCAATAGAAATATTCTCTTCAACATCTTGAAGATTTTTGCATGAATTAGATTTAAGTGGGACGATAGGAGTTTCGCTTAATGAAATAGCTTGCTCCGACACCTGACCTGTCATAGCAGAGTCATGCGCCCTAGCCTCTGACGTGGTTTGATCCACATCCATTTGTTGCTCATCTCGAATTTCTTCGAGAACTATTTTACTCCCACTTGTCTTTCTGGAAATAAACACCTTTTCAAGAAAGACACCATCACGAGCAAAAAACACTTTGTTCTGTTGACGGTTATAGAAGTAGTAACCCCTTGTCTCCTTTGGGTATCCCACAAAGAGACATTTATCTGATTTGGGTGCAAGTTTGTTTGACAGTAAACGTTTCACATAGACCTCACAACCCCAGATTTTAAGAAAAGATAAGTTTGGAACTTTTCCATTCCACATCTCATATGGAGTCTTTTCTACAGCCTTTGACGGGCTTCTATTTAGTGTGTGTGCAGCTGTTTCTAGAGCATATCCCCAAAAAGAAATTGGAAGATCAGCAAGACTCATCATTGATCGAACCATATCCAGTAAAGTTCGATTCCTCCTTTCAGACACACCATTTAACTGTGGCGTCCCTGGCGGATTCAACCGTGAAACTATTCCACAATCCTTTATATGATTATCGAATTCTTGGGTCAAATATTCGCCACCACGATCGGATCGTAATGCTTTTATTGTTTTACAAAGTTGATTTTGTACTTCATTTTGGAATTCTTTGAACTTTTCAAATGATTCCGACTTATGCTTCATTAAGTAGATATACCCATATCGACTTAAATCATCAGTAAAAGTAATGAAGTAACTAAACCCACCTCTTGCCTTTGAACTCATAGGCCCACAAACATCTGTATGTATGAGTGCCAAGAGGTCATTGGCTCTTTCACCCTTTCCAGTAAAAGGTGACTTTGTCATTTTCCCCAGCAAGCATGATTCACATACATCAAATGATTCATAATCGAATGATGTAAGGATTCCATCCTTTTGTAACTTTTGGATGTGCTTTTGGTTTATATGACCCATCCGGCAATGCCATAGATATGTTGGGTTTAAATCATTCGACTTTTGTTTCTTGCTATATATGTTATAGACTTGTACTGTCCTATCAAGTACGTATAAACCATTATTCAATTTTGCACTAGCATAGAACATGTCATTGTAAAAAATGGAACAACATTTGTTCTTAATCTCAAAACAAAAACCTTCATTATCCAAAATAGAAACAGAAATAATGTTCTTAGTAATTGACGGAACGAAATAACAATTATTAAGTTCTAAATTTAATCCAGACGGTAAATATAGACTATAACTTCCGACGGCAAGTGCAGCAAGTACTCTTGCTCCATTTCCGACGCGAAGCTCCACCTCGCCCTTTGCTAGTTTTCTACTTCTTTTTAGTCCCTGCACATAATTAACTATGTGAGAACCACAGCCGGTATCAAATACCCATAAAGAAGTAGAAGTCAAATTGATTTCTATAACATAAATACCTGAAGTGGAAGCACCTGACTTCTTGTCCTCCAAGTACTTGGGGCAGTTTCTCTTCCAGTGACCTATCTTCTCACAGTAGAAACATTTGCTTTCCGCAGCAACTTTTGGCTTAGCGGTCTGCTTAGGCTTTTCAGAAACTTTGACAACTTGCTTGCCTTTGTTTTTCTTGCCTGACCCCTTCTTTTTGAAACCCTTTCCCTTTTGAACCATCAAAACCTCTTTCTTTGGTTCTTTGGGAATGTTCCTTTCAGCATTGACAAGCATCCCATGCAATTCAGTCAAATTCTTTTCAGACTCATTCATGTTGAAAGTCATCCTAAACTAATTAAAGCTGTCAGGCAATGAATGGAAAATGATATCAGTAGCCAACTATTGGCTATAAGGGAATCCAAGACGTTCCATGCTTTCAAAAAGACCCGTTTTAGGGAATATTTCAAGCATTACCCCTAGCTTGAATCCCACTGTGATCATACACTTAAGCATGGTGGCGTCCAAAGGGAAAGAAGATAGAGCAAAAGAGTCGCCAACAAGTTTTAGGAACTTGTAAACCGTTCACGAGGTGAAGGTTACACCCCTTAAGGATCCAAGAGATCGTCAACACCAATAGGTCTTGAACCATGACTGGTAGTTCGGGGATGAAAGTACAAATCCAACCTAAAAGAGATTGAACCTGCCCTAATAAAAGGCATCTACTTTATTCTGATCGTATTCATGTGCGCTTTCTGACTAACATACAATCATTAGGTTTACCCTAAACCTGTTTATCTATGTTGGTTGAATTTAATGCACAAATAAATCTATTATTGGCGATCGCTTGAATTATAATCAAATTAACCATAAACAAGATTATTAATTATCTTATATAAGCGTGATTACAAGTAACAATTCCTTTTTAAACATGCCTAAAAGGTGTGATCAAGCAATAACAATAAATAAGCATCAAGCAACATAATAATAATCAAAATAATAATTAAAATAATCATAATTATCATAATCATGTTTAAGCATAATAATAATGGCAAGATCCTAGGCATGATACTAACAAGATTAATAACAAACCCTAGCATGTCACTAAACATTAAAAATCAAAGCTTTAGCCCTAACATGATACTAACGATCATAAATATTAGGAAGAACATAAAAGGCATCATACTTTTAATCATACTTGATATTAAAGTTGCCCTAGACATGATAGTAGTAAGATCAAAATGCCCTAACATAACATTAGGAATCATAATAGCAACCTAAGCATGATTTCATAATAACATCAATAAAAACCATTAAAGCACTTACTTGGATGCCTCGTACCTCTTTCTAATAACAAAATACACACGTTAGTAACTTCAAGGAAAATAATAAACAAAACAATTAAAAAAAATAATTGAAATAAAGATTTGGGACCAAACCCTCAGAAGTTAAAACCTTTCACGTCTAGGGCGAAGACAACTTCGAATAATGCTAGGAGTTTCTAGGTCTTGTGAATGCGGAATTTTGTAAGAAAAGGGGTAAGTTTAGAAAAGAGAGAGAAGCTTCAGCTTAGAGAAAAAGTTAATGATTGGAGATTGGAGATTCTAGACGAGAATTGATGAATGAAAACGGAGTTTTTAGAAGGCTATTTATAGAGAAAATCAGCCAAAAAGATAGAACATCAAAACAGAGTTCTGACGCGTTTTCTAAAATCAGATAGAAATTAACCGTACAGGAGGATAAAATCGTATTTTCCTCAAAAACATTCTTTTACTCTGATTAAAACTCTAAAAAGTCAACAAAAGTCAATTTATCAATGCTAATTGAATTAGGAATGAAAAGAACCTTATAGAAGTCTAAAACCATTCCTAATTGCATTAGGAATGATAAATCCATATTAGGCCCTCCTCTAGATCATTGGGCCGCATATAAGGCTCAAACCGGGCCCAGTTTAGTAATTTGGCCATAACTTCCTCAATATTCATCGGAATTGGGCTTATAATATATCGTTGGAAAGCTCTTTTCAAGACCTATCCAACTACACTACTATTGGACCCATATAATGGACCAACAAAACTGGATTGGATGTTTTCTTAAAATAGGTTTTCAAAAACAGAGAGAAGAGAAAAGAAATTAAAACTATCCGCAACACTAGACTTTCCACACTTTCACTTCATTCGATTACGATTCGACGTGAAAGGTACTCATCACCGGGTTTGGTTTTGTGGAGACACAAATGGGTGTCTACAGAAGCCCCCACTCTGAATGAGTTTGGAGAAACGCAAGTTTTGAAAACAAAATTCAAAGTATCGATAGGGACGGAGAATGATTCAGAATGTTCTGCGATCCTAAATCACTCTTGTAAAGCCAATACCTGCAAACTAGCGTTAGTTAAACAGATAAAATATTTAAGAAACGCGTATCTTGCACCGTCGAGCACACGTCTCTGAAAGTAACCGATCTGTTGCTGCATTTGTCGTTGTGACAACCTTCCACAATCAAGGGAACGCCATCTTGCTGCTTGTTTTGACGATCTTCCGCAATCTAGGGAACGCCGTCTATAAATGTTGCTACATATCGAGCCTTTTCTTGAATCATAGTGACAACCTTCCCAATCATAGCAAAAGTCGTCGATGACCGCCTCATCACGAATCGCTCTTTTCAAATCTCAGTGACAACCTCCACAATCTTAGCGAATGTCGTCGAAGACCGCCCATCTCGTGCTATCTTCTAAAATCTTGGTGACAACCTCCACAATCTTAGCGAATGCCGTCAAAGACCGCCCATCTCGTGCTATCTTCTCAAATCTTGGTGACAACCTCCGCAATCTCAGCGAATGTCGTTGAAGACCGCCCATCTCGTACTATCTTCTCAAATCTTGGTGACAACCTCCACAATTTTAGTGAATGCTGTCTAAAATAACCTCTCTTGAAGTCATCCTCAGTTGTTGCGATAATATTCCAAAGAAAACTACCAAAGACCAACACTTGTCGATCTTTAAAGCTCGCTTGAACATTGCTTTAGCCAGTGCGTCGGCGCTTCTGCTTCTTGTAAACAAGTATGTCGGTACGGTGAACCTGTAGGTCGGTGCTTCTGAACTAGTATGTCGGTTCCTTTGTGATGAGCCAATGTTTAGGCGCTTTAAGCTAAGTGAGACGATCTTTCGTCAGGTCGATCACTTATTTGTGGTTGTAATCAAATCGACTACTTAATCATGTCAAATCGCTTACAGGGGCTAACTGGCGTACCAAGGAACCCAAAATTTCTATATGAGGCTTCGATCTCTGTCGCCACGGAAATTCTGCTGGCGCCAAGATTTGGCTTTGTCGCCAGACGCTGGGATCTAGCGCTAGGCGCTGTGATCTGCTGCCAGACGCTGGATGTCATTGTCTGGCGCTCGAGTCAGGTCTTCCCTATTCTGCTCTTATTGCCGATGTTGCTTGATTTCGCTCCGAACTTTGAACTTGGTCGTTTCCTTTCAACCAAATCCGCTCAAATCTTTTGTAAATTAAAGCTCTTCATCTCCAATTTACCGATCAACGTAATTCCTCTTATCTCGAAGGAATCTCCTGCGTCATATTTGCGGTTATTTCGAAAAAAAACCGGGAATGTCCTCGCTTGCTGGGATGCACCTGCATTTATATCTTTGACTATAGGACTTTGTTTATCTTTCTTTAGGGTTGACCTAAGACTTAGTGTTGCTTGACTCATTGACTTGACACGACTCAAGGTATAAACTTGACTCGCTGTGATTGACTCGAGGTTGACTCGGCTCAAAGTCTTTGACACATATGTTAGACTCAAATCAAGGTTATATGACACGACATGACTCAATGTGTACATAACTCGTGTGAGCATTGTAATGTGATCGTGCGACTCGAAAATGCGAAAAAGCAAAAATTTTCCGTCATTTTTGTGGAGGGTACCGACTTTCTCCCGAAAAAGAAAGACGCAAAAAAAAGAATCGAAGTTTTCAAACGCATGTTGAATGAGCTTAGTCAAATGTTGTTTGATACTATCTCTCAAGGTTCAAGGATTAAATCATCCTAGGCTATCTCAATTATTGACTCAATGATGAAAGTATATGGGTAACTTAGGCACGGAGGCTAAGCACTTCGTACTTTGTGATGCAATGATGATTGATTTTGATATGACGAGGCATGCTTCAGCGTTGTATTAAGATTTCATGACAAAGGGTTCCTAAGGGAAGTATATTTGGTCATGTATCCGTGATGTGTGTGATAGTGACACTAAAGTTAGGCCGCAAGGGCTAAGTGTGTGGAAATATATTGAAAAGAGTCAAATAATGGTTACTCTTAGGCTGGGTAAGCTAATGATATAAGGATCAATCCCCCAAGTCTAGATCTAAGTAAATAGGGATGAGCATAGGAGATCCCTTTATATGATCATGGTGTGAATGTGAATGTGAATATGAATGCATGTTTATTACGGCCGCACCTCGATGTGAGGTTGCCTACGTATCCGTTAGGAATTAGGCCGAACGTAGCTCTAGCCGAACCTCGCACAAGTGTATGTATACCTCAAAAAGTTCTTTTTAAGGGTTGTAACGTGGTTAGGCTAAAGGTTGAAGAAGAAGGAGATAAAAGGCTCAAGACCCTCGATAAGCCCCCAAGGTGTGCAACTTTGCATGTGAATCTTTGTATTTTCATGCTTGAGGTTTCTCACTCTTTTTTATTTCTTTTTTGCTTTAGCATTTTTTTATTTTTATAAGTGTGGGCAATCCCGATAATGCGGTCTATCACTCACTTGGCATTCATGTTTCTAAGGCACGGCACCGAGCACTCGATAAGAGACGCAATCTGAGACGTCTTCTTATCAAAGACATTTTCATATCAAAGACATTGGAACACTTGCCCTTTTGTACACTTTTTATTTAATTTTATTTTTATTTCTATTGCTTTTTATGTTTTTGAAATCACTCAAGCCTTTTTTAATTGCATAGGTTACACACCATCCCATCCAAAAGTTAGGTAGATCTGGGTTGAAAAATGAATGGTCTATCGTTAGACGAGGCTCAAAGTTGTGTATCAAGAAAGGATTGTATATTTGAAAGGGCGAAAGGTATGATATGGCTACAAGAGGTGCCTCAAATCATCGGTTTACCTTGTACTTAATTTGGCATGGATTTTTTTTATTTTTTTTATTTTAATGCAATGTAATGAAATGATCATATGCAAGAAAATAAATGCTCATTTTATTAAAAGGAAAAAAAGAAAGAATCTACAAAATTAATCTAAGGGAAATAAAAAGGTGCCTATGCTAGACTTATTGGGGAAAGGGTAAATAAAAAAAAGAAAGCGAAAAAAAGGTCACGAAATCTTGTCGTTGAAGCTCGCCTCTTGTCTTGTGTTTGCTTTATCATCACTCGCTCTTCTTGTTAGCTGGAGGCATGGGAAGCTTGTTATTATCAATAAAATGTTGGATAGCCTCCTTTAGCTTCCAAAATCTCTCAGTAGCATGACCCCTACCTTGATGGTACTTGCAGTGTTCATCTGGATTCCAAGTAGGCAATCTCTTTTCCGGTGTGGGATCTTGAATAGGTCCAATGAGAGTAATGAGTCCCTTGGCATGGAGTCGATCAAAGGTAGTATCGTAGCTCATCAAAATGGGGGTGAAGTTTTTCCTTAGTTGCTTCTTAGATCCTTGGTTATCTATGGCTAAAACTTCACTGAGATCAAAGGTACTAACATTGTTACTAGAGTGGGCGTTTTCGGAAGAAGAAGGATTGTCGTTCTTCTTTCCTTTCCAGCCACCGTGGTTACTATTGTTAGTAGATTTTTGCTTTGCGAGGTCGTCTTCGATCTCGATAACTATGTCATAGACGGCTCTGAAAGTATTTAAGTTGTGTTGATATTTTAAGTGCTTTGAATTCTTTTCTTAGAGATTCTTGATAAACATCCTCACAGACTCCTTTTCGGTGGGGACCTCAATCATCTTAGCGGAAGTTTCCCTCCACTTATTGAAGAAAGAAGTAAAGCCTTCATTCTCTTTTTGTCTTAGCATTTCAAGTTGTCTATAATCAGTTTCGACTTGGATATTGTATTTATACCTATCAATGAAAGCGTTTACCATCGATTCCCAGGTAGAGGTTTTCTCTTTGTCCAGGGAGAAGAACCATTGTTGACAAACGGTTTCAATAAATAAGGAGAACAAGGAATGAAAGACTTTCTTATCAATCCCCTTAATGTTCATCAAAATCTCTAAGATGAAAATAAGGGTTGTCAGTTGCCTTGAATTTCGGGATGTCGTTGGCATTGAACTTATGCGGGAGAAGTTCTTTGTCCGCCAAGACCCCTAGTAAACTAATGCCTTGAAACTTGTAATCACTAGATAGCTTGCTCAAGCTTTCTTGCATGAGGTCCATCTGTTGTTGCTTCATAGGGTCATTGATTTTGAGGGTAAAAACCTTCAATGCCTCAGTCACGGTAGTCAATTGATCCTTAAGTTCGTTGACTTCTTCTTGAGTTGCCATTATCTTTTTAGCTTTCCTCTTTTGGCGAATCGGTTTATCAAAAAGTAAGACTTGAACAAAGGTGTTGTCTTTGATTAATCGCCCTTCTCTCCTTGACCAAGTACTGTGGAAAAGGAATTTGAATTGGGGATATTCATTGTTAATTATTTGACTCAAACTCTATTCAACATGCAATGGATGGAGGAAGTGAATAAAGATGATTGTTATGTGAAGAAAAATTATGTAGATGGAGAGATATGAAGAAATTAGGAATAGAATGTACCCCCAACTCGAACGACGGAAAAAACTGACTCATGCATGAACCTAAGACATGGTCATAGTGACATATTCTCAAAGTGTGTGATAAGACTAGTGAGTGTAGGTGACATGTTAAGACTCTTGTCATGACCATGTGGCTAGACTATGTGACTAGATTCAATCAAAGACTTAATGAGACATTATTATTAATAAAAATAACCGAATTGATTAGCAAACTGTTCAATTAGATACAAAGTGATGACTCGAGCAATATACCGAACTATCGCCAAAAAGACAGGACTGGCGCCGCACTTTGTAGTGTAGCGCCGGACGACAGAGCTGTCGCCAGGCGCTACACTACACAGAGTGGCGCTGCAGTCCAAATCTCGGCGCCAGTGCTGGAACGTTGATCTGGAACTGCTTTCGGTATTATTACTCTACAGGGTATGCCTAAAGTCGTACTAAGTCTACTCTGATTAGATTATTAGAATCTAATTACCTAAATTAATTAATTAGGCAAAGTTCTTTTAGGCATTAATTTATTTAATCTTAGCACAAGTCAAACAAACAGTTAGGAAAAACACATAGAGTATGCACAACAAATAATGCACAATTAGTCAAGTAGGCACAATATGATGCAATGAGTTTGCAACCTAACCATGGCTCTAGTTCTCTAAAGTTCGAGATATGGTTTAGTCAATAGAGGGTCCATGGTTAATTGTCCGGATGCACCGCGCGAAAGCCTAACCGTGAAGGGTTGGCGCAAGTGGATGGGACACCGCGAATTTAGAAAAACTCGCTTCCATGATTTGGTGAATTCAACATTCTCAGATGTACCCTTTGTTGCTCAGAGCGTTCAATCAGGTAGATGGAGCATGAATTCCCAGAGGGTTATGTCCATATGTAGAACACATATGGGTTTCAGAAAAGTGAGAAAAACTCAATCAGGAAGTAGGATCGAGCAAACAATGCTAAAAACTGGTCGAAATTAGAACGCATATTTCTGGCTCGGTATTGGAAGAACTTGGCGCCAGCAAACAGAGGCCGGCGCCACTTTTTGGCTTTAGCGCCTAGCGACAGAGGCTGTCGTCTGGCGCAAAAGTCAAAATACTGGCGCTAATCTTTGTACGCTGACGCTAGTTCCTACATGCCTCAGCAGCTTTCTGTGCTCGATAAAATTTTCCAGTTTCGCGCAGTGTTATTTCGATCCTAGTTGTGAAAGATATTCCTCAAATTTCCTACGTGTAAAAATCCTTTGTTTTAACTCATTACGGATGGTCTTTCCAATGAGATCAATTTTTATGCATATGACAATAATGTTAATCAAAATTACGCACATGAAATACTTAGAACTTTTCGAGTCTCATCCACTTATTTTAAATCATTGCCGAAATAAATTTCAGGAATTAAAATAGAAATCCTCCCCAGTGGAGTCGCCAAAAACTGTAGGGAATATTTCAAGCATTACCCCTAGCTTGAACCCCACTTTGATCATACAATTAAGCATGGTGGCGTCCAAAGGGAAAGAAGATAGAGCAAAAGAGTCGCCAACAAGTTTTAGGAACTTGTAAACCGTTCACGAGGTGAAGGTTACACCCCTTAACGATCCAAGATATCGTCAACTCTAATAGGTCTTGAACCATGACTGGTAGTTCGGGGATGAAGGTACAAATCCAACCTAAAAGAGATTGAACCTGCCCTAATAATAGGCATCTACTTTATTCTGATCGTATTCATGTGCGCTTTCTAACTAACATACAATCATTAGGTTTACCCTAAACCTGTTTATCTATGTTGGTTGAATTTAATGCACAAATAAGTCTATTATTGGCGATCGCTTGAATTATAATCAAATTAACCATAAACAAGATTATTAATTATCTTATATAAGCGTGATTACAAGTACCAATTCCTTTTTAAACATGCATAAAAGGTGTGATCAAGCAATAACAATAAATAAGCATCAAGCAACATAGTAATAATCAAAATAATAATTAAAATAATCATAATTATCATAATCATGTTTAAGCATAATAATAATGTGTGGGGAATAATTTCAAGCCTTTAAAATCCCACTAGCTTGAACCCCACTGTGATCATGCACTAAAGTACGGTGGCGTCCAAAAGGGAAGAAGATAGAGCAAAAGAGTCGCCAACAAGTTTTTAAGGAACTTGTAAACCATCACGAGGTGAAGGTTACACCCCTTAACGATCCAAGAGATCGTCAACTCCATAAGGTCATGAACCAAATAAGGGTTCGGGGATGAAGGTACAAATCCAACCTAAAAGAGATTGAACCTGCCCTAATAATAGGCCTCTACTTTATTCTGCTCGTATTCATGTGCGCTTTCTGATCAACATACAATCAATAGGATTAACCCTAAACCTATTTAATCTATGTTGGTTGAATTTAATGCACAAATAAATCTATTATTGGCGATCACTTGAATTATAATCACAATTAACCCTAACAAGATTATTAATTATCTTATTAAGCGTGATTGCAAGTACCAAGTTCCCTTTCACATACATAAAAGGTGATCAAGCAATAAAGAAGTAAATCATCAAGCAACATAAATCAATATCATGAATAATAATAATAATAATCATAATCATGTTCATGTTAGAGCATAGCAAGATCCTAGGCATGATACTAACAAGATTAATAACAAACCCTAGCATGTCACTAAACAATAAAAATCAAATCTTTAACCCTAACATGATACTAACATGAATTAATATTAGGAAGACAATAAGAGGCATCATAGCAATCATATTTAACATTAAAAATACCCTAGACATGATACTAGGAATCAAAATAACAATATAAGCATGATTTCTACATCATAATATCAATTAAAATCAATAAAGTACTTACTTGGATGCCTCGTACCACTTTCTAATTACAAAATACACGCGTTAGTAACTTCAAGGAAAATAATAAACAAAGCAATTAAATTAAATAATTGAAAGAGAGATTTGGGACCAAACCCTCAGAAATTAAAACCTTTCACGTCTAGGGCGAAGGCAACTTTGAATATGGCTAGGTGTTTCTAGATCTTGCGAATGCGGAATTTTGTATTAAAAAGCAAAGAAGAAAGAATGCATGAATGTTATTGAAAATTGATGAACGATAATTGTAGATGAATGAATATGGACCATCCGTGAATCAAAACGGAGTTTTTGATACGATATTTATAGAGAAAATCATCCAAAAAAGATAATTTATCAAAACAGAGTCTGAAGACCACAAAAACACCTTGGCGCCAGCCCTGGCTCATTGGCGCCAGGACCAGTGGCTAGCGCCAGGCGCCAATACTGGCGTCTGGCGCCAATCCTGATTCCAGGCGCCAAGGCCTGGGGTTGGACGCCAATTTGGATTTCAACGCGTTTTCGAAAAACTGATAAACTTACCGTACTGGAAGATAAAATAATATAATTTCAGTCGAAAATGCTATTTGATCTAATTAAAACTCTGAAGAGTCTTAACTGAATTAAGAATGATAAAAACTTTTAGAATGTTCTAGAAGACCAAACCCATTCCTAATTACATTAGGAATGATAAATCATATTAGGCCCTCCCCTAGATCATTGGGCCGTACTTAAAACTCAAACCGGCCCAGTTTAGTAAATTGGCCATAAATTCCTCAATATTCATCGGAATTGGGCTTATAATATATCGTTGGAAAGGTCTTTGCAAGCCCCATCCAACTACACCACTATTGGACCCATATCATGGACCAACCAAACTGGATTGGCTGTTTTCTTAAAATAAAGTTTTCAAAAACAGAGAGAAGAGAAAAGAAAAGAAAAGAAATAAAACTTTCCGCAACACTAGACCTTTCCACACTTTCGTTTCATTCGATTATGATTCGACGTGAAAGGTACTCATCACTGGGTTTGGTTTTTGGGAGACACAAATGGGTGTCTACAGAAGCCCCCACTTTGACTGAGTTTGGAGAAACGCAAGTTTCGAAAACGAAAGCCAAAGTAACGATAGGGACGGAGAATGATTCAGAACGTTCTGCGATCCTAAATCAATCTTATAATGACGATACCTTCAAAACTAGCATTAGTTAAACAGATAGAAGAGTTAAGAAACGCGTATCTTGCACCGTCGAGCACACGTCTCTGAAAGTAACCGATTTGCTTTGATGACCTCCTGCAAGCTAGAGAATGCCATCCCGCTTGAAAACTGCTACGCCTGTAACTGCTTCCAAATTAGAAGATTGCTTCGCCTGAAACTACCTTCTCCGTTGTGATAATATTCCACGTCCAAGGGAATATCATCGAAAATTATTTCTCTTGAAATAATTCTCATCCGCATTATGATCATCTTCCATGCCTCAGGAATTATGATCGAAGACAATTTCGCCCCGAAATTACCTTCAGTTGTTTGTGACAACTTTCCGCAAGCTAGGGAATGATGCCGAAGACATCTTCTCTTGAAGTCATCCTCACTTGATGCGATAATCTCCCAAAGGAAAATACCGAAGATCTACGCCTGTCGATCTTTAAAAGTTCGCCTGAACCTTGCTTTTGTTATGCCTTTACGTCGGCGCTCTTTGCTCTGAACCTGTATGTCGGTGCTTTATGCTCTTGAACCTGTATGTCGGTGCTTTTACTACTGAGCCAATGCTTAGTCGCTTTAAGCTAAGTGAGACGATCTTTTCATCAGGTCGATCACTTTATGTAATCAAGCCAATTACTTAATCATGTCAAATTGCTTAGAGGGGCTAACTGGCGTACCAAGGAACCCAAAATATGTTGCAGAAAGCTAGCACAACCCCAACAGGTGGCTGGCTGCTTTGGCGTTGCTGAAAATCAATCAACGCCAGCTTTATTGCACTAGCGTCATGCGCTGAAATTGGCGTCTGGCGCCAAACACAGAATGTGACGCCAATGCCTAGGGACTGGCGCCAGCACGGATTCTTCTTTAAAAACGGTTTTCCGTTTTATTTCGTGCTATGTTCGTCACGAAACAGCCCGAGAGAAGTCCGAAAACTTCAATTGATCGTTGCTCATTCGTTTCTCAACCAAATTCGCTCAAATTTGTTGCAAATCAAAGCTCTTCTCATCCATATTCCCGATCTATGTAAGTTTTCCTCCAACTCACACCGGTTTTTATGAATTATTGGCATGTTCATTCACGAATTTCATGAAAATTCGAAACTTATGATGCTCAATTTGCTTTGTTTATCAAATTTTATGTCATGAAATTGCTTGTTTATGTTTGTACATTGCCTTGGGAGTAATTTGAGACTTGTTTGACTCAATTTGGTGAAGAAATGAACAATCCACCATTGTTGAACCTCTTAAGGCCGTGAAGAACAATGTGACCCGTTCTTGATGTTTTTGCTAGCAATTCTTGTTCAATTTGTCACAATAATCACTATAGTGTTGCAAGAAATTGTTTGATTGCTTGAAAAAATGCTGTCATGCTCAATTCAAATTTGTGCTCTGTTTTTGTACTACGTAATCTGTTTTTTTTTTTTGCGAACATAGTATCATGCGGCTAGGCGAACCTTGAGATACTATAGAACCTCAATTTATGATGATTCTGCACAATGTAGCATGGCTAGACGAAGAGGCTCAGGTTCACGGTCCCGAAACACTAGACGAGAGCATGAGCTTGTGGAGGACGACACTACACCGTCCACTTCGCTTGGTCAACTCCCAGAGTGGGATGAGCAGACCTTGTTCTTTGCCCCTGTCCACCACATTTCTGAGAGGGTGAGACGGGGAACCGAGCCTGGGAGGACACGGCATCACGGCTCTGGCTGTGATGGTCTAGGCGATTTGTATAGGATGCATATCGCCAGAGATCGAGAGACGAGACTCCTATGGGAGTCTTGCGGACTGGTTGCCCTGTTCGAGACCTCCGAGGCTATGGTTGCCTCCAGCGGGGGTCACCACGTAGTACGCGCTCTGGTGGAATTCTTTTGGGACACCACCAATACCTTTCATTTTCCTTGGGGTGAGATGATGGTCACTCCTACAGACTTCAGTCTCATCATAGGACTGGAGTTCTCTTCTGTGTCGCTGCCATTCGACGGCAGTATCGATATATTTTCTCCAGAGGTCGAGGAGCTATTGGGGCCGATTGTTGTTCGGGCCCGAGCTGAGGTCGAGACGACTCAGTTCAGTGCTAGGGGGATTCGCCGCTCGACGCTGGCAGCGGCTCTTGATGACGATGCGACTACCCGAGAGCAGCGGGTGCGCATCTTTGTGCTGATGTTGTTGTCAGGGACATTCTCCCCTAACAGGGGTAGTAGGGCGTTGCTTTATTACCTCCCTGCTGTTCGCGATCTCCGGCGGATCGGGACTTTTGACTGGGCCAGCTTGGCCTATACTGACTTCGTTCGCGCGCTGAGGGACTCGTGTCGCCACCGGTCCTTTAGGACGAATGTTGTTCTGTCTGCTTTCTGGAAACTCGTAGAGGTAAACATTATTCCCTATAAATTCTAGCCCTATATGTTAGGCAGCATTTACTCATACTTTAGCCTTTTGTAGATCTGGTTCTATGAGTACTTTCCTTCCATTGCGCCGGCGAGACCATCGCCGAGGGGATATCCGGTGAGCGCCTCTTGGGGCGGCCACCATGTGGACCTGTCTACTGCACGTGTCTGGAGTCGGATCATCTCGGTACGACTTTTAGTGTTTATCTCGCTCTTCTGCGGTGTTTTAGACATGTTTTTATGTGATTGGTGCTTTTATAGGGACCTGAGGTAGTATACCGACCATGGGGTGGTTGGACAGTCCCTGGATTAGCCGCGCAGTACTCTGCTGAGCGTCGCTACTTTTTGGGGACCTATGGAGCGGTTGTGTACTTAGGAGAGAGAGTTGCTAGAAAGCACTCTTCCGATATTTTTGTTGTTCCTGCTCCTCCACCACGTCACATGTTCGACGAGAGAGAGTTGTCGAGCATGGCTGAGGAGCCTGGTTCCCTTTGGCGGTCCCATGTGATCCTTGGGCGGAGTTATGCTGAGGAGCTACTTCCTTTGTTAGCTCCAGCCCCTGTGCCGGCCGAGGATGTGAGGGTAAAATCCTTAACTTTTTGTTTTTCGCTGAGTAGCCCCCAAGTAATGCTTTGCTGATTTCTTTCTGTTTCATCAGGATGGTCCCACTGAGTTTGTGCCACCACGTATGTCCATCCACTACCAGGGGATGTACGGGCCGATCGAGGAGATGATTTCTCCGGCTCCTGAGGGCGAGCGCTTCGTGGAGCGGTCGATTCCTCGTCACTAGACCAGGGTAAGTCTAGTTCTAATTCAGAATTTTGCATTCAGTTATCATGCATTTTTACTGACTTAACTTTCCTTGACAGTTCTCACGCGAAGTGGTTTCGGCTATGGCACGATGCATAGATGCCTTCCGGAGCCAACTCGTTTGGATGAGGAATGCGGCTACCTGTCGTCGAGACGATGCTGTCCGAGAGGTAACTTTTCTTTACTTATTATATCTGCATTATGGCTTGTTTTTACCTCGTTTCTGATTTAATTCTTCTTGCAGGGTCAGCCGATTGCTTCTCACACCCGTACGAGGCCTGAGGGGCGGAGAGAGCCGGCGAGGTCTAGCTCGAGACGTTGTCGCACTTCGTCCGGAGGTAGAGGTGGTCGTTCTGAGGCTGCTCGAGCCGATGTTGCTGAGGGCTCAGGGTCTTCTTCTGAGGGTGCTCCTGCTGCACCGGTAGGAGAGGCTACCTCGGCTTTCAGAGGTGGTGGGATGTACAAGGTTGGCTCGTCATCGCAGCAGCCTCCGCGGTCTCAGCCTCAGGTTGACCTTGGCTGGAGCGGTCTTGTTTTGAGTTTCCCTCCTCTTACGGAGACTGGAGCTGGTGCTGAGGCCGGAGCTGGTGGAGAGGTGACTCCTCGGACGGCGCAGTTTTATTGCATGATGGGCCTACGTCCTCCGGTGCCGTAGTTTGGTTCTGTATATGTATTTTATTTTGACTTTTTATAGAACTTTGCCTTTGACTTGTTATTTGGACACTTTATACTTTATGTTATTGTGAATTTATCTATTATTATGTTAGTGTATGTTAGTGTGTGTAAATGTGATGACAATTATGCGCAAAAATTCCGTCATTTTTATTATTGATGGAGGGTATTATCCGAGTCTCTCCCCCAAAAAGAAAAATAAAAAGGAAAAATATAACGGAGAAAAAAAGCTGATTTTTGAGAATTAATATAAACTCAAAAGAAAATAAAAAATAACTAAAAATAATTGCTATATTTAATTAATTAAAAAAATTTTAGAAGAAATTAAAGCGAGGTCATAAAGCCATTAACCGACTCCAATTTAATATCAAAACGCAAATTGAGCACGCGCGGCCGTCCTGCTGACTTGGCGCCAGCTGGCGCCAGCCTATGGCGCGTGGCACCAGGCGCTACACATAGCGTGTGGCACCAATAACTGACGGGTGACGCCAATTTCGGGTGTGTGATGTCAATTGACGCCATCTCCGTATTCCAGTCAGGTTGAAATTCCTCGCAATTTGTGCATAAATAGCCCCCTGCTCAGCCGATTATTCACATAATTCCAGCGAAAAAAATTATTCTTCTCTTTAGAAAAAATAATTATCATGTCTTTAGCCACTAAAACCTTCAACCAATAATGTCATGAATGGTGTCGATCTCTTAATGCTAGAGAAAGAAAAGAATTGGATTTATTTCACTTGGGGGGAATATATGGCATAAAAGGGGTAGATCTAGACATAGACTTCATACATACCGCTTTAGAATATTGGAGCATTGATACACATTGTTTTAGACTAGGGTATGATGAAATTAGCCCTATGCCAGAGGAATTTGGTGCTATTTTAGGCTTCCCTGCAATAGACCTGATAGTAATCCCTAAGGTAGATGCATATTACTATAAGGATTTCGAGCGCTTCTTTAACTTGAAGGAAAGGGATTTATCAAAAATAGTAGATGGCAATGCAGTGAACTTAAAAGAATTCGCACGCTATTATTTTGATAAACCGCTTTCTGAATCTTTTTACATATATAGAAGAAGGGCGTTTTTATTCTGCATGCTTAATCAATATTGTCTTAGTAGTGGTAAAATTAACGAGGGTCAATCAATTATAACCACTGTGCTAGAACAAATTGAATCAGGGTGAAATCCAATGCCATTGATAGTTGGAGAGACTATGATTAGTCTAGATGAGTTGAAAAGGGACCCAAAGGCACCTCTTCGCGGTTCTCCAATTTTATTACAAGTAGAAAAATATTATTTTTAATTACAGAAATCAAAAATATATTTTTGTATTGTAATATTAATTTATTTGCATTGGAATTTTTTTACAGATGTGGCTAATGGAGAAGCTAGGATTAATTAGCCCTCCAGATGATATTGAAAATTATACGCCCACTTGCTTTGTGAGGAGAAAGAAGCGCATCCCTAAAATTGGGCGCCATGGGTGGAAGAAAGTCTTTGAATCACGTGATTTCGCTATCAAGTGGGTCATCCCATGGTGGAAAATAAAAAGGATGGTTGGTGTTAACAAGCAACCTTTCTGCCGTCTTCCAAGCTTATCTCGCATGACATATTATTACCCCTGCAGAGTAAGGAGACAATATGGCTTGCTTCAAAATATTCCTTCCGGGGATCTTTGTCCTCCCTATGAGTATCCCATATCTCAAGAAGTAGATAAATTTGACACTTATTGGAGCGCTAGACCTTTATGGGAAGTGATTACCCAAAAGGTTCCCCCTTTTTTACCTAATGATGTAAAGAAGTGGTTGTTGAAGAAGTCTTCAATTGATCAGGGTAGAACCGATGTGAAGAATAGTCTAGGTGACAGGGTGACACCGGCCAAGGAACGCTTAGGTGCAAGAATTTAGTTCAAAACACCGATGATGGCTAAGAAAAAGAATACTACTAAAGATAAGGGGAAAAGGAAAACTATAGACAAGAAGACGTGGGTGGAAAAGAAGCATGGGGTGCTAGCTAAAGGAGAAACAATCTATTCTAAAATTGAATGTAGGTCCTCTAAAGGATGCCTACTGGCTAAAGTAATGGATGAAGAGGAGGAGGTGGAAGAGAATTGGAAAAGAGCAAAGAAGGAGAAGAAAGACTAGAACATTGCTTAGCTTTAGATTTATTAGATTGTTAATTTTTATTTAAAGTTAATTCATTTCAGCCTTATTTAAATTCCATTAACAATGAAATTTTATTTCATTAATGAAATTTCAGCTTTCAATTAAATTGTTACTTTAAATTTATTTTATTAAAGCAATGAAACCGAAAAAAAATAATTTTCCAGAAATCTTTCGAGTACGGAAGTCGAAAATTTTCCGAAAAAACACCGAATTTCGCCCAGATTTTATGACTGAATTGGCGTCAGTAATTGCAGATTGGCGCCAACTATTGAGGTCTGGCGCCAGGCGCCAATTCCATCGTCTAGCGCTAATGGCTTTTGGCTGGCGCCAGACTCTGTTCTGTGACGCCAGTTGCTTTTCCGACTTTTGTTGACTTTTTGTTGATTCTGGAACGCGGAGGTGTCGAAAAATAAAGTGGCCGCACCCGTAATGGGTTGCCTACGTATCCTTTCTTAAGGAATCAGGCCGAACGTAGCTCTCTTGAGTGTCCTACTCAAGTAATTATGGGTAGTATTTTTTAAGTTGGTCAAGATTGGTCATGTTTGAGAATTCATTGCCATCCATATCAGTTAATTTTGCTGCGCCACCTGACATGATTGTTTTGACAATGTAGGGGCCAGACCAATTAGGTCTAAACTTTCCCCTTGGGTTTAAAACATTTTTCCTTAGCGCTTTTAATACCAAATCCCCTATTTTGATATTTCTTGTCTTGACCTTCTTATTGAAATGTCTAGCCATACGAGTTTGATAGCACTGAGTGTGATGTAGAGCTTCTAGTCGTTTTTCGTCGAGTAGGATCAATTCTTCATATCGTGCCCTAGTCCATTCAACTTCATCGAGTTTACTTTCTAGTGCAATACGTAGAGATGGTATTTCTAGTTCGACAGGTTGTACGGCATCCATTCCATATACCAAAGAAAATGGTGTATTTCCTGTTGACGTACGGATTGACGTGCGATAACCCCACAATGCAAAGTGAAGCTTGTCAGGCCAATCCTTATAATTCTATGTCATTTTCTCGATGATAGTCTTTAAATTCTTATTAGCTGCCTCGACTGCTCCGTTTTCTTGAGGTCTATAAGGGGTCGAATGATGATGTTGGATACCATGTTTATGTAGCAATTCTTCACATTCGGCTTGAAAGTGAGTTTCGTTGTTACTTATCATTTCATGTGGGACTCCATATCGACAAATGATATTCCTCTCGATAAAGAGTGCTACATGTTTTGCAGTGAGTTTAGCATATGATTGCGCTTCAACCCACTTCGTAAAGTAATCAATTGCTACTAGAATAAATTCATGGCCTCCTGTCCCTGGAGGAGCTATCTTGCCAATTATGTCAATTCCCCATGTAGAAAATGGCCATGGTGATGTGTAGGTGTAGAGCAAAGATGGAGGAACGTGTTGTAAGTTGGCATAAATTTGGCACTTAAGGCATCTTTTTACATATTGATGGCAGTCCCTATTCATGGTAGTCCAATAATACCCTTCTCGCACTATTTTCTGGTCTAACATTTTGCCATTTATATGAGTTCCACAGATTCCTTCGTGGACCATTCTCATTATTCTTTGTGCATCCACCTTCCCTACACACAGGAGAGCTCGACCTTTAGGTACCTTTTTATGTAGTTCGTTGCCTATGAGTACATATTGAGAAGCTAAAAGTCTCAAGGCTCGTTTTGCTCTTTTGTCAGCATGAGGAAGGTATTCTCCATTGGTGACATAGTTGAGAATGTTTGTGTACCATGGTTCTTCTTCTTGTTCTTCATCTTCGTCTTGGACTGGGTTGTCGTCTTCTATAGCCTGTATATATGCTGGTTTGTGCCTTTTTTCGATAGTTAGAGGCATTTGCTTAATATCCGTGGGAATCCTAACCATTGAGGCTAATCTTGCCAAGGCATCAGCAAATTGATTTTCTTCTCTAGGTAGATATGTGTATTCCACCTTCACTAACTGATCGGTAAGAGTTTCCAGATAAGTTTGGTAAGGGGCTAGGCTTTCGCTCCTTACTTTCCACCTTTTAGATATTTGATTGATGATCAGAGAAGAATCTCCGAATATTCTTAACTTCTTTACTCCCAATGCCAGAGCTGTTTCAAGGCCTACCACACATGCTTCATATTCAGCCGCATTGTTGGTAACGTCGAAATCAAGCTTTATTGAGATTGGGACGTGTTCTTCCTTAGGTGATACTAGTAGCACTCCAACACCACATCCCTTTTGGTTTGAGACTCCGTCGAAATACAAGGTCCAAGTATCATCTTCGGTGACCATCAAATCTTCATCTGGAAATTCGTTGTCCTGTATTGGTGTCGAGTCTTCTATTGGAAAATCTGCCGGAAAGTCTGACACCACGGATCCTTTAATAGCTTTTTGTGGCAAAAACCGCACATCGAACTGGGCTAAGTTGACTATCCATCTTGAAATACGTCCATTGAGTGTTGATTTCTCGAACAAGTATTTGAGTGGATCTAATCGAGATACTACGAAAACGGTATGCACCAACATGTAATGTCTCAACTTAGTTGTGGCCCACACCAAAGCGAGGCACAATTTTTCGAGTGGTGTATAGCGTGTTTCGTATTCAAGCATCTTCTTACTTAAGTAATAGATTGCATTCTCTTTGTTTTCTACCTCTTGTGCTAGCATGGCTCCCATTGTCTCTTTGGTAACTGTCAAATATAACCTAAGAGGTATTCCGGGAAGTGCTGGCACTAATACGAGAGGATTTGCGAGATAGGCTTTGATCCGGTCAAAGGCTTTTTGACACTCGTCATCCCATACTACTGGTACGTTCTTCTTGAGCTTTTTGAAGATTGGTTCGCATATCGTTGTTAGTTTTGATATGAACCTGCTTATGTATTGCAACCGGCCAATGAATCCTCAAATCTGTTTCTCAGTCTTGGGCGGTGGCATTGACATGATTGCTTTAATCTTGGTTGGATCTATCTCTATTCCTCTAGAGCTTATGACGTACCCCAAGAGCTTGCCTGAGGTGACTCCAAAAGCACATTTTGATGGATTCAACCTCATATTGTATTTTCTTAGCCTTTCGAAAAATTTCCTTAAGGCTACTTAATGGCCTGGACGGTCCTTTGATTTCACAATCATGTCGTCGACATATACTTCAACTTCTTTGTGCATCATGTCATGGAGCAAGGTAGTTGCTGCACGTTGGTAAGTAGCACCTACGTTTTTCAACCCAAATGGCATTACCGTGTAACAGTAAGTGCCCCATGGTGTGATAAAAGTTGTCTTCTCCATGTCTTCTTCCACCATGAGAATCTGATTGTACCCTGCGTATCCGTCCATGAATGAGAGAAGTGCGTGATTTGCTGTGTTGTCTACCAGAATATCGATGTGTGGCAAAGGGAAGTCGTCCTTCGGACTTGCCTTATTTAGATCTCAATAGTCGACACACATCCTTACCCTTCCGTCTTTCTTTAGAACTGGGACGACGTTGGCGACCCATTCGGGGTATTTGGATACCTTGATGAAACCTGCAGTTATTTGTTTTTGAACTTCTTCTTTTATCTTAAGTGCTACGTCGGGTTTCATTCGACGTAACTTTTGTTTTACAGGTTTCATTCCTGGAATTAATGGTATAGTGTGTTGAGCTATTTCTCTGTTAATGCCTGGCATATCTTCATATGACCAAGCAAATACATCGATAAATTCTTTAAGCAAGTTAATTAAATCAGTTCTTTCTTGTTTATTCAATGTTAGTCCGATTTTAACTTCTCTTTTATGAGTTGAATCATTTGAGATGTCAACTGTTTCAGTCTCTTCAATTACCGGTGTTTTATTTTCAAGTGTTTCCATTGCTTTAATAAATTCTTTATCTTTTTCATCGTTAGCTAAGCAAAGTTCGTCATCTTGGGTTAGGGAAGAACACGAGAAGTAAGAAGAATGAGCGATAATATTATACTCTGAGACCATTACATCAAAGAGTGATATGTCTTCAGGGACTGGATCATTAACTATCCTAGGAGAAGAACAAGGAAGGGGAGGCGTTATATCTAAAGACCCAGAAGATCTAAAGGGAAAGACTCTGACTCAGACTCTGACTCTGACGATTCTTCAAACATTGGCCCTTGTCCTATCGTGATTGATATCTTCCTCCCACTCGGAGTGGTCACCTTGATAGTGTTGCGCCACCCTTGCAGTGATCCTTCAGCTGGAGTAATTAGCTTTGAGGGGTCGAAGTTTTCACTTTGTAGGACCGTTTGAATGAGTGAGGAGTTATCTTCCTCATAAACTGGCTCATTCTTTTCTCGCCCAAACAATAATCCCATGATGTTAAAGTCAAAGCATGAAGGTGCTTTCTCCTTATGGACGGGAGTTGGGATTTCGTCAATGAAGTAGCAATCCAAGAAAATCTTGAATCCTGGTTGTCGTATGCCATTTACAACAAATGGTTAGGGAAATTCATGGCATGGATAGTCCTCTCCCTCCTTTATAAACTGACCATTAAGCGTAAGAGAGTACTCATCCATTGGAATTGCTTTCTTTTGAATGCGAGCGTCCCTACGTGCTTTCAATTTGTCCTGGGCTCGCTTGAGATCTGTCCGAGTCGGTTTGAAACCAAGTCCGAAAGTATCTAGTTTAGGGAGGCCAGGTGACTCTATCGATTTTGCTATCCCCTTCTTCTTTCCTAAGGTCATCCCAGGGAAGTGTCCTTGTTTCTTTAGCATAGTGTTGATAATCATGTTGGAATGGGGGTCGTGGCAAAGAGATGTCCTTTCATCCTCTTGGATTAAGGAGACTTCTTCGTTAAAGCCCCATAGGTCTTCATCATCTTCGTCGTGCTCCACGTTGATGATTGGATTCTCTACTGATTTGATCCTCATTGGAGAAGCGTCAATGGTGATGGGAATTCCTCCAACTATAGCTTTCACTTGTTGGTGGAGAGATGAAGGGACGGCCTTTAGGTCATGGAGCCAAGGGCGTCCTAACAACAGATTGAATGAGGCTTTGATGTCTACCACTTGAAAAGTAGTAGCGTGTTCTATTGCTCTTGCCGTCACATTTAGAGTTATTTTGCCAAGAGCTTGACGTCGAGTGTTATCGTAGGCTCTTATTCCTTGTGTGGACGGAGTTAAATCCTCATCTTTTATGCCGAGCATCCTCGCATTCCTAAGTGGACAGACATTAATAGCCGATCCATTGTCTACAAGAGTCATGGGAACATTCATTCTTTTACAGACTACTGTGAGGTTTAACGCTTTGTAGTGCTTGTCACCTTCTGGGGGTAAATCTTTATCAGAGAAGGTGATTAGATTAATTGGACTAGGGAGATCACTCGTGAGGAAGTTAGCTAGTCCCTCAGGAGTGGTGTCAGAATCTATCCCGATTTTATCCAGGGCATTCATCACAGCCAACCTATGTTCTCGAGATGTTGCCAGAAGCTTCCATACATTCATCTCCACTTTTGTCTTCTTGAATTGTTTAACAATGTCATTGTCTTCGATGATAGGTAAGGGAAATTGTTGTACGGTAGGCATGGGTTGTGTTGAAACAGGAGGTTGTATTCTCCCGGATCTTGTGAGGACGTCTATTGATGAATCTTCTTCAGCCCAAATGTCGTCCGTGGTGTATGATATGGAAGGTGAAGGATCTAATATGTCTTTTAGATAGACATCTTCTTCATCACTGTCCCATACTCCATTGACATTTATATCCTCTTCTTGTTGAACTTGGACTAATTCTTTTCTATCAATCATTTTCTGCACCAAATCCTTGAATTTGAAGCAGTTTTCTATGGTGTGTCCTCTTGACTGATGGTATTGACAGTAATATCTATCTGTTCTTTTTAATGATTCAAATGGTCTCGGTTCGAGAGGTTTGACCTTGCCACTCTCGGAGAGCATTTTAAACATTTGTGCATACGGAATCCCAATTGGAGTATAAACTTTATTTCTCTTCTTGGGTCTTTCGGTGACTTGTAAGGGAAAGTGTTTTGCCTCATAAGTCGTTTTTACTGGTGTGAATTCTCTCTTAGGTTCTTCATCATATTCCTTATGGAGTTCATTCAAAATTTTGAGATTTTCACGTAACAGATGCGATGTCTCCCCCAGATACAGTGTGAGTATTCGTATCTCTACCTCATTTGCTGGTTCTGGAAAATTATCTTCGACATCGAAAAAGGTCTCTTCTTCTTCCTCTTCGACATTGGTTTCTTTTACAGGCTTAATGAGAGATGAGGGGTCAACTTCGCCTTCTTCATCGGAGATAGCCAATGTGTGAGCTAGAGGTCCATTGTCAATACTCGGTTTCTTACTGGCAGGAGGCAACGGCAGCTTATTATTGTCAATCAGGTCTTGTATAGCTTCCTTAAGCTTCCAACAGCTTTTAGTGGAATGGCCCCTACCTTGATGATATTTGCAATGTGCATTGGGGTTCCAATTAGGTGACCTCTTCTCGACTGGTGGATCTCCATATGGTCCAATGGGAGTTATAAGACCTTTTGCATTTAGCTGATCAAACGCGGTGTCATAACTCATGCCAATAGGAGTGAAGTTTCTCCTAAACGGTTTCTTTTGTCCTTGGTTGTTCATGGCGAGGACTTCTCCCAGATTAAAGGCGCTAACATTATTTGAGTGGGCGGTTTTGGAAGAAGAGGGATTGTCGTTCTTCTTTCCTTTCCAGCCACTGTTGGAGTTATTGTTGGCGGCTTTAGATTTAGCTAGGTCATCTTCAATATTAATCCCAATATCATAAACAGCCTTAAAGGTATGAAGGTTATTTTGATATTTAAGATGTTTTGAATATTTTTCTTGGAGGTTTTTAATGAACAATCTCACGGACTCTTTCTCACTTGGTACCTCAATCATTTTAGCTGAGGTTTCTCTCCACTTGTTAAAGAAAGATGTGAAGCCTTCATTCTCTTTCTGTTTGAGGATTTCAAGTTCTCTATGGTCAGTTTCGACTTGAACGTTGCACTTGTACCTATCAACAAAAGCGTTTGCTATGGATTCCCAGGTAGAGGTCTTTTCTTTTTCAAGAGAAAAGAACCATTGTTGGCAAACGGTCTCGAGAGATAGCGAGAACAGAGAAGGGAAAACTTTCTTATCGATACCCTTGATACTCATTATCGTTTCAAATGCCCTTAGATGGAAGTAGGGGTTGTCGATTGCCCTAAACTTTGGGATGTCGTTGGCATTGAACTTCTGCGGAAGAAGATCCTTATCCACCGAGACCCCTTGGGATGTGAGTTCTTGAAACTTGTAGTCGCTGGACAATTTGCTTAGGCTTTCTTGCATGAGGTCCATTTGTTGTTGCTTCGCGGGATCTTCGATCTTAAGTGCGAGAAGCTTTAGTGTCTCAGTTACAGTAGCCAGTTGGTTCTTGAGATCATTAACTTCTTCCTGAGTTGTCATTATAACTCTTGCTTTCCTCTTGCGAGCTATAGGTTTGTCAAAAAGTTGGACTTGTACGAAGAGGTTATCTTTGATTAATCGTCCTTCCTTTCTTGACCACGCGCTGTAAATTAAGCCAGTTTGCGTTTTAATTACTTGACTCGAATCAGTTTGACTTTATGGCTTTTATATAAAAAAAAAAAGTATGCTTATTTTAAGGGAGCAATAATGTACATGTGTTTTAGGGAATTTAAGTATTATTATTTATTTGGAGGATTAATATCCGACTTACCCCCCTAAAAAAAATGACGAAAAATATTGCGCACACACAAGACTCCCTTAATCATGGTCAAGACATGTGTATTAATGTGTGTATTGAGTGTAAGTGACATGCTTGGACTCTTGTGTAAGACCATGGGACTTAGTGCCTAAACTCGAATATTAATTCAATTAAGCATTATTGCCAGCAAAAATAACCGAATTAAACAGGAAACTGATTAATTAGACATTAGGTGATGACTCGACAAATAATCCGAACTATCGGCCAAGCGACAGGACTGGCGTCACAATATGGTGGTTGGCGCCAGACTTTTTAGTAAATGTCTGGCGCTACACACCATACAGTGGCGCTACAACTCAGATTTTGGCACCGACTTTGGAGCCTCGATCCGGGACTGTTTTCGGTATTATTAGTCAACTGGGGTATGCCTAAAGTCGTACTAGGTCAATTCCGATTAAAAGAAGAAAAAAAACGTTATGGACTCGATTAAATTAATTAATTAATTAATTAGGCAAAGCTCTTTAAGTCATTAATTTAAATCTCAACACAAATCAACAAACGGTTAGGAGGAGCATAGAATATATATGCACAACAAATAATGCACAATTAGGCAAGTAGGCACAATATGATGCAATGAGTTCGTAACCTAACCATGGCTCTAGTTCTCTAAAGTTCGGGATATTGTTTAGTCAAATAGGGTCCATGGTTAATTGTTCAGATGCAACGCGTAGAAGCCTAACCGTGAAGGGTTAACGCGTGTGGATTTAGAAAAAACTCACTTCCATGGTTTGGTGAATTCAACCTCTCATATGTACTCTTTATTGCCAGGAGCGTTCAATCGGGTAGATAGAGCATGAATTCCCAGAGGGTTATGTCCATATGTAGAACACATATGGGTTTCAGAAAAATGAGAAAAAATTCAATCAGGAAGTAGGATCGAGCAAACAATACGAAAAACCGGTCGAAATTAGAACACATATTTCTGGCTCGGTATTGGGGGAAATTGGCGCCAGCAAACAGAGACTGGCCCCAGCTTTTAACTGTAGCGCCTGGCGCCAATACTGGCGTCTGGCGCTACGACTAAAAGTTTGGCGCCAAGCTCTGGCCCCTGACGCTACTTCCCACATGCCTCAGCAGCTTTCTGTGCTCAATAAAATCATCCCGTTTCGCGTGGTGTTATTTCAGTCCTAGTTGTGAAAGACATTTCTCAAATTTCCTATGTGTAAAATCCTATGTTTTTGACTCATTACGGATGGTCTTTCCCATGAGAACTTTTTTATGCATATGCCACAATGTTAATAAAAATTACGCACATGAAATACTTAGAACTTTTCAAGTCTTATCCACTCATTCTAAATCATTGCCGAAACAAATTCAGGAATTAAAATAGAAATCCTCCCCAGTGGAGTCGCCAAAAACTGTGGGGAATAATTTCAAGCCTTTAAAATCCCACTAGCTTGAACCCCACTGTGATCATACACTAAAGTACGGTGGCGTCCAAAAGGGAAGAAGATAGAGCAAAAGAGTCGCCAACAAGTTTTTAAGGAACTTGTAAACCATCACGAGGTGAAGGTTACACCCCTTAACGATCCAAGAGATCGTCAACTCCATAAGGTCATGAACCAAATAAGGGTTCGGGGATGAAGGTACAAATCCAACCTAAAAGAGATTGAACCTGCCCTAATAATAGGCCTCTACTTTATTCTGCTCGTATTCATGTGCGCTTTCTGATTAACATACAATCAATAGGATTAACCCTAAACCTATTTAATCTATGTTGGTTGAATTTAATGCACAAATAAATCTATTATTGGCGATCACTTGAATTATAATCACAATTAACCCTAACAAGATTATTAATTATCTTATTAAGCGTGATTGCAAGTACCAAGTTCCCTTTAACATACATAAAAGGTGATCAAGCAATAAAGAAATAAATCATCAAGCAACATAAATCAATATCATGAATAATAATAATAATAATCATAATCATGTTCATGTTAGAGCATAGCAAGATCCTAGGCATGATACTAACAAGAATAATAACAAACCCTAGCATGTCACTAAACAATAAAAATCAAATCTTTAGCCCTAACATGATACTAACATGAATTAATATTATGAAGACAATAAGAGGCATCATAGCAATCATATTTAACATTAAAAATACCCTAGACATGATACTAGGAATCAAAATAACAATATAAGCATGATTTCTACATCATAATATCAATTAAAATCAATAAAGTACTTACTTGGATGCCTCGTACCACTTTCTAATTACAAAATACACGCGTTAGTAACTTCAAGGAAAATAATAAACAAAGCAATTAAATTAAATAATTGAAAGAGAGATTTGGGACAAAACCCTCAGAAATTAAAACCTTTCACGTCTAGGGCGAAGGCAACTTCGAATATTGCTAGGTGTTTCTAGATCTTGCGAATGCGGAATTTTGTATTAAAAAGCAAAGAAGAAAGAATGCATGAATGTTATTGAAAATTGATGAACGATAATTGTAGATGAATGAATATGGACCATCCGTGAATCAAAACGGAGTTTTTGATACGATATTTATAGAGAAAATCATCCAAAAAAGATAATTTATCTAAACAGAGTCTGAAGACCACAAAAACACCTTGGCGCCAGGACCAGTGGCTAGCGCCAGGCGCCAATACTGGCGTCTGGCGCCAATCCTGATTCCAGGCGCCAATTTGGATTTCAACGCGTTTTCGAAAAACTGATAAACTTACCGTACTGGAAGATAAAATAATATAATTTCAGTAGAAAATGCTATTTGATCTAATTAAAACTCTGAAGAGTCCTAACTGAATTAAGAATGATAAAACCTTCTAGAATGTTCTAGAAGACCAAAACCATTCCTAATTACATTAGGAATGATAAATCATATTAGGCCCTCCCCTAGATCATTGGGCCGTACTTAAAACTCAAACCGGGCCCAGTTTAGTAAATTGGCCATAAATTCCTCAATATTCATCGGAATTGGGCTTATAATATATCGTTGGAAAGGTCTTTGCAAGCCCCATCCAACTACACCACTATTGGACCCATATCATGGACCAACCAAACTGGATTGACTGTTTTCTTAAAATAAAGTTTTCAAAAACAGAGAGAGGAGAAAAGAAAAGAAAAGAAATAAAACTTTCCGCAACACTAGACCTTTCCACACTTTTGTTTCATTCGATTATGATTCGACGTGAAAGGTACTCATCACTGGGTTTGGTTTTGGGGAGACACAAATGGGTGTCTACATAATGGCAAGATCCTAGGCATGATACTAACAAGATTAATAACAAACCCTAGCATGTCACTAACCAATAAAAATCAAAGCTTTAGCCCTAACATGATACTAACGATCATAAATATTAGGAAGAACATAAAAGGCATCATACTTTTAATCATACTTTATATTAAAGTTGCCCTAGACATGATAGTAGGAAGATCAAAACGCCCTAACATAACATTAGGAATCATAATAGCAACCTAAGCATGATTTCATAATAACATCAATAAAAACCATTAAAGCACTTACTTGGATGCCTCGTACCTCTTTCTAATAACAAAATACACACGTTAGTAACTTCAAGGAAAATAATAAACAAAACAGTTAAATAAAATAATTGAAATAAAGATTTGGGACCAAACCCTTAGAAATTAAAACCTTTCACGTCTAGGGCGAAGGCAACTTCGAATAATGCTAGGAGTTTCTAGGTCTTGTGAATGCGGAATTTTGTAAGAAAAGGGGTAAGTTTAGAAAAGAGAGAGAAGCTTCAGCTTAGAGAAAAAGTTGATGATTGTAGATTGGAGATTCTAGACGAGAATTGATGAATGAAAACGGAGTTTTTAAAAGGCTATTTATAGAGAAAATCAGCCAAAAAGATAGAAAATCGAAACAGAGTTTTGACGCGCAAAAACAAGGTTAGCGCCAGACGCTGACATTAGCTCCAGGAGGATAAAATCAGATAGAAATTAACCGTACAGGAGGATAAAATCGTATTTTCCTCAAAAACATTCTTTTATTCTGATTAAAACTCTAAAAAGTCAACAAAAGTCAATTTATCAATGCTAATTGAATTAGGAAAGAAAAGAACCTTCTAGAAGAATCTAGAAGACTAAAACCATTCCTAATTGCATTAGGAATGATAAATCCATATTAGGCCCTCCTCTAGATCATTGGGCCGCATATAAGGCTCAAACCGGGCCCAGTTTAGTAATTTGGCCATAAATTCCTCAATATTCATCGGAATTGGGCTTATAATGTATCGTTGGAAAGCTCTTTTCAAGCCCTATCCAACTACTCTACTATTGGACCCATATCATGGACCAAACAAACTGGATTGACTTTTTTCTTAAAATAGTTTTTTAAAAACAGAGAGAAGAGAAAAGAAATTAAAACTATCCGCAACACTAGACTTTCCACACTTTCACTTCATTCGATTACGATTCGACGTGAAAGGTACTCATCATCGAGTTTGGTTTTGGGGAGACACAAATGGGTGTCTACACCCATCATTTTGATAGCATGCTGGCAAACAGATTCACCATTTTCCATCTTACATTCCAAAATCTCCTTATTAATCTCATATCTCTCAATCCATCCCGGCCTGTTTCTGAAACATGGCCTTAAACTCTTGCATAATGGTGTAAGCATCTTTGGTCTCAAACCTCCTTTGGAGGTCCGGTTCCATAGCCGCCACCATCAAGCAAGTGATTGGAGTAGACCTATCATTAGCCTGCCTAGCACGACGTTTATCAGCATCAGATGATTCATCAGTCACTACTAGAAGTGGGTTTTCTAAGACATCCTCTCTACCCTTCGACCTTAAAAGAAGTCTTAGGGTCCTTTCCCAATTGATGAAGTTTTCTCCGTTCAGCCTATCCTTCTTCAGAAAGAGACGGGTGCTAAAAACCGAGTTGTTGTTGTTATTACTCATGTTATCTATAGACAGAAAAAGGGCAAAGTTCAATTTATGTTTATAAAAGCACCTAAAAAATGCAATAGTTTCTAGGTTACTTAGTACTCTATTCAATTTTAATGTCCCTATTTGAATAAGTGATTCCAAGATCCTATCAACATGCAACGTTAAGCAAACAGAGGCCTTTTCTTAAAATTACATTTTCAAGGTAAGTAAACTCTTTACTAATTACAACATTTGTAATTCTTGGTTAGACAGAAAAACATCTCATGCTTAACTGTCCCTTTGCTTTAAAATCCAAAACGCTTTTGATGATTTGTTGAAGTTAACCAAATTAAGTGTGCAAAATTTGCAATTTCACCTCACCTCCCAAAATTAATAACATTAATTAAGGGTTAATAAGTACTTTATATTTGGAAAAGCAAACCTCAATATTAGCGGGACCTAAGTTTATTATGTCGTTATTAATTAGTGAACTCTAGCGCATTGATAACATACATACAATAAACTTATAAGCATTTTAAGAATAATAATAAAATGCAAAATTAAATATGAGCTAGTATGGCCCCTAATCCTAAGAACTAAGCTTGAATGGGCACCTCCTTGGACTCTTCATGGATCTCCATCCACCTTCGTCATGGGCCTTCTCATATGGGCTCTACTTTGGATTAATTAAGAATTTAAATAATTAAACTAATTCCTAAATAAATAAATTACAAAAATACTTAACGATACGCAGATCGTATTTAAATTACAAAAATACATAACGATACAGAGATCGTATTTATAATTTAAATCTAGGGCCATACTAGTCATTTATAGCAATAATATATCATATATATAAAAAAATTGCCACATAATAATATCAAATATTATACTTGCCAATAATCAAAATAACAAATATTCTTAATTATGTCAAGAGGATAAATCAATTAATTAGGAAATCCTAGAATATAAATCATATTTGATAAACTGAAATCCTAACCACCTAAAAAGATTTTATCCTAAAATTAAGCTAACCAACTAATTTTAATTAGATCAAATTATGTAATTATCTTATAATCAAGTCAAAACAACCTTAATTGGAATTTCTCAAAATCCTCCTAAATCAGTTTTTAATGTTATCCAAAATAAAATCAGAATTAATTAATTAAAATAATTTTTTATTTTAAAAAACAGAATCAGGGGACTGCCGTGAACTGAGCACGCTGCCCAGCCATGTCACAGCCGCCGCAACAACCAGGCCGGAGCCCAGCCACCGCAGCAGCTGGCCGTCGCAGCAAGGCAGTCGCCCAGCCACATCAGCGCTGGTGTAGACACCTAAAAATGTCTCCCCAAAACCAAACCCGATGATGAACAACCTTTCACCGCCACTATTGGTCAGGTTCAGTATTTAATCCCGAGAGTGCTTAAAAAATCGTATTTGATTAAATTCATATTTTTGAACAGTCCATGATTTGGTCTTGATGTTTGGTAAAAGCATAGTTTAAATTTCAGCCAAAATTTATTATTTAATTTTAGCCCAAACATTTTTAATAATTTATTATTTATTTTTGGCCCAAACCTTTTATTTTATTTAATTATTTTCTTATTTTAGCCCAAATAATAATAAGTCAGAAAAGGCCCAAAATTATCAATCGGCACTTAAAATGCCGAATGAAATTAGGGTTAAAAATGTATTTAGACGGAAAAGCGAGTTGGGAGTTCCCGTGCCACGACAGGTACCCACCGTGTCACGGGAATCATTCCCGTCTGACGGTGGGATTTCCCGTGACACGGGAAATTCCGTGTCTTTTTCGCGTAAACCCTTAACGCGTTTTCTTCCCCGTTTACTGAAAATTTCCCGCGTCAAACTAAAAATGCACCGTGTCACGGGAATTTTTCCCGTCTGACGGTGGGACTTCCCGTGTCACGGTACAGTTTGCCGTGTCGCGGGATACTTTTTTAGGGTTTTTATTATTTTAGGGTTCCGTGTGCTCCCTCAGCACATTTTCTCTATAAATACCCCCTCATTTCTGGTGTACGGGGCATCAATTAATTCTCTAGTTGATTTTTCTCTCTTCTATGCTCTAGCCTAAACACTAGCCTACCCTTTTTCTTTAAAAATTCCTTCTTCAAGTACTCCAAGGAGTCCATACTCTACTCGTGGTTCTGTCCTTAAGCCAAGGCGTGAAAGGTAGAACTGTTTGAGGGTTTGGCCCCAAATCAACTCTACTTAATTTAATTTAATTTAATTATTGTTCTATTATTATTTCCTTGAAGTTACTAACTCGTTTATTATTTTGTAGTTGCAAACAAACATAATCAAAGTAAGAATTATGTTCCTTTTATTTTTATTATTTTTCTAACGAGTTTATATTGTTGGAATTATTGTTAAATTGCTTCCAATATTAATGTTTATTCTATTATTTTTATAATCACTATATTGCATGTTTAAAGGGAATATGTAATTGAAAATCACGCCTAATAAGATAATTTGGACGACCCGTTTAGGTTCCTTTTAATCTTGTTTTTTTAATCAAGTGATCACTAATATTTTAGAATTATATGTTGCATTAATATTCAACCAATTTAGCGTAATAATAGTTTGGACCAAATTGAATTTTTGTTTGTATTCCTTTGAGATCGCAGGAATCACTTTTCACTATAAGAATCGAGTAGAGGCCAATACGGGCGAATGTGACTCCATGACTCACTTCGTACCATCATCCCCGATCCTCCTTTTGTGGTTCCGAACCATATGGAGTTATAATCTCATGGATTATGAATGGGGTGTAACCTTCACGGGTCAATCGTTGTTGCCTATCGTTGTCCCTTTATCGTGGTTGCCTTTTATGATCCGTGAACGGTTTACAAGTTCCTTAAAACATGTTGGCGGCTCCCTACTTTATTTGTCCCTAAACGTATTATGTCAATTCTTACTTCCTATGAGTGCCAAGCATATTCACCACATGCTTTTAACGTAGGCGCACTTCGAGCGACGCCTACAATTTGGCGACTCCACTGGGGAGGATTCTTGGTTATTTATCGATTTGAATGATCGGTATTTAAATAAGATGAGTGGATGAGACTTGAAAGATTCTTGAAAAAATATTCCTGTGATTAATTTGGCATTTTTGCATATGCATAGACGTTTTAACGTCGCATTTAGGTATGTCCCGTAAGAAAAATCGAATAACTTGGTTGCGCACGAAGGAAAACAGGGCACCAGTCAGATCTTCTAACTGCCGTGCCACGGTAAAATCTACCGTGTCACGGTACATTTCACTGTTTGATGGTGCACAGTACCGTGGCACGGGAATTTTTGCCGTGTCACGACAGTCTTAAAATCAGTCCGGTGGCTTATTTTCTCTTCTCACAGTCAACTTCCTTCGATTTTTCTGAAAAAACGTATGTGTTCTACATGCGTCTTAGCTTCAGGGAATTAAAGCTCTATCAACCCAAAAATGCTCATGGCAATAAGGGTTCATCCGAGTTATTAAATCCACCCAAACCATGGAGTCGAGTTCGATTTCATCACGAACTCGCAGAGCCGCCCGTTGGCTTACACCCTCAAGGGAGGCTGCCTTGCTAACGCGTCCAAACTCTTAACCATGGTACCCTTTTGGCACCCAAATCTTGACCAATAGTTGAACATAGATCTTGACTCTAGGTTGCGAACTTTTTTTACATCATCGTGCCTAAATGCTATGTGGTTGTTTGGTGCTAACCTTCATGTGTTTACTCTTTTGTTTAACCCATTTGTGTCTCCCCAAAACCAAACCCATGATGAGTGCCTTTCACGTCGAATCATAATCGAATGAAACGAAAGTGTGGAAAGGTCTAGTGTTGCGGAAAGTTTTATTTCTTTTTCTCTTCTCTCTGTTTTTGAAAACTTTATTTTAAGAAAACAGCCAATCCAGTTTGGTTGGTCCATGATATGGGTCCAATAAGGGTGTAGTTGGATGGGGCTTGCAAAGACCTTTCCAACGATATATTATAAGCCCAATTCCGATGAATATTGAGGAAGTTATGGCCAATTTACTGAACTGGGCCCGGTTTGAGCTTTATGTACGGCCCAATGATCTAGGGGAGGGCCTAATATAATTTATCATTCCTAATGCAATTAGGAATGGTTTTAGTCTTCTAGAACATTCTAGAAGGTTCTTATCATTCCTAATTCAATTAGGACTCTTCAGAGTTTTAATTAGATCAAATAGCATTTTCAATTGAAATTATATTATTTTATCTTCCAGTACGGTAAAATTATCAGATTTTCGAAAACGCGTTAAAGGCCGATTTGGCGTCCAACCCCAGGCCTTGGCGCCTGGAACCAGGATTGGCGCCAGACGCCAGCATTGGCGCCTGGCGCTAGCCACTGGTCCTGGCGCCAATGAGCCAAGGCTGGCGCCAAAGTGGTTTTGTGGTCTTCAGACTCTGTTTTGATAAATTATCTTTTTTGGATGATTTTCTCTATAAATATCGTATTAAAAACTCCGTTTTTATTCACCAATTCTCTTTATTCTTAAGTTTTAACCAACTATCTTCATCATTCATCTCTTTCATTCAATTCTCCTAGAATCATTCATCTCTTTCATTCAATTCTCATATAACATTCATCTCTTCATTCTTTCTTTTCTAAAACTTTGCTTTTTAATACAAAATTCCGCATTCGCAAGATCTTGATACACCTAGCTATATTCGAAGTTGCCTTCGCCCTAGACGTGAAAGGTTATAATTTCTGAGGGTTTGGTCCCAAATCTCTATTTCAATTATTTAATTTAATTGTTTGATTATTATTTTCCTTGAAGTTACTAACGTGTGTATTTTGTTATTAGAAAGAGGTACGAGGCATCCACGTAAGTACTTTAATGGTTTAATTGATATTATGATGTAGAAATCATGCTTAGATTGTTATTATGATTCCTAATGTTATGTTAGGGCGTTTTGATCTTCCTAGTATCATGTCTAGGGTAACTTTAATATCAAGTATGATTAAAAGTATGATGCCTTTTATTCTCTTCCTAATATTTATGATTGTTAGTATCATGTTAGGGCTAAAGCTTTGATTTTTATTGTTTAGTGACATGCTAGGGTTTGTTATTAATCTTGTTAGTATCATGCCTAGGATCTTGCTATGCTTTAACATGATTATGATTATGATTGATATTATTTTTATTAATGATATTGATTATTTATTATTATGTTGCTTGATATGTATCGTATTGTTATTGCTTGATCACCTTTATTGCATGTTTAAAGGGAATTGGTACTTGCAACCACGCATAATAAGATATTAATAATCTTGTTAGGGTTAATTGTGATTATAATTCAAGTGATCGCCAATAATAGCTTATATGTGCATTAAATTCAACCAACATAGATTAAACAGGTTTAGGGTTAACCTATTGATTGTATGTTAATCAGAAAGCGCACATGAATACGAGCAGAATAAAGTAGAGGTCTATTATTAGGGCAGGTTCAATCTCTTTTAGGTTGGATTTGTACCATCATCCCCGAACCCTTATTTGGTTCATGACCTTATGGAGTTGACGATCTCTTGGATCGTTAAGGGGTGTAACCTTCACCTCGTGAACGGTTTACAAGTTCCTTAAAAACTTGTTGGCGACTCTTTTGCTCTATCTTTTTCCCTTTTGGACGCCACCGTACTTTAGTGTATGATCACAGTGGGGTTTAAGCTAGTGGGATTTAAAGGCTTGAAGTTATTCCCCACAGTTTTTGGCGACTCCACTGGGGAGGATTTCTATTTTAATTCCTGAATTTGTTTCGGCAATGATTTAGAATGAGTGGATGAGACTCGAAAAGTTCTAAGTATTTCATGTGCGTAATTCTGATTAACATTGTGGCATATGCATAAAAAGGTTCTCATTGGAAAGACCATCCGTAATGAGTCAAAAACATAGGATTTTTACACGTAGGAAATTTGAGAAATGTCTTTCACAACTAGGACTGAAATAACACCGCGCGAAACAGGATGATTTTATTGAGCACAGAAAGCTGCTGAGGCATGTAGGAAGTAGCGTCAGGGGCCAGAGCTTGGCGCCAAACTTTTAGCCGTAGCGCCAGACGCCAGAATTGGCGCCAGGCGCTACAGTTAAAAGTTGGCGCCAGTCTCTGTTTGCTGGCGCCAATTTTCCCCAATACCGAGCCAGAAATATGCGTTCTAATTTCGACCGGTTTTTCGTATTGTTTGCTCGATCCTACTTCCTGAATGAATTTTTTCTCACTTTTCTGAAACCCATATGTGTTCTACATATGGACATAACCCTCTGGGAATTCATGCTCTATCTACCCGATTGAACGCTCCTGGCAACAAAGGGTACATCTGAGAGGTTGAATTCACCAAACCATGGAAGTGAGTTTTTCTAAAAAAACTCGCGGTGTCCTATCCACACGCGTTAACCCTTCACGGTTAGGCTTCTACGCGGTGCATCTGGACAATTAACCATGGACCCTATTTGACCAAACCATATCCCGAACTTTAGAGAACTAGAGCCATGGTTAGGTTGCGAACTCATTGCATCATATTGTGCCTACTTGACTAATTGTGCATTATTGGTTGTGCATATATATTCTATGCTCCTCTTAACCGTTTGTTGATTTGTCTTGAGATTATAATTGATGACTTAAAGAACTTTGCCTAATTAATTAATTAATTAATTAATTTGAATCAACAAAGTTTTTTATTTTAATCGGAATTGACCTAGTACGACTTTAGGCATACCCCAGTTGACTAATAATACCGAAAACAGTCCCAGACCGAGGCTCCAATATTGGTGCCAAAATCTAAGCTGTAGCGCCACTGTATGGTGTGTAGCGCCAGACATTTACTAAAAAGTCTGGCGCCAACCACCATATTGTGACGCCAGTCCTGTCGCTTGGCCGACGGTTCGGATTATTTGTCGAGTCATCACCTAATGTCTAATTAATCAGTTTCCTGTTTAATTCGGTTAATTTTGCTGACAATAATGCTTAATTGAATCAATGTTCGAGTTTAGGCACTAAGTCCCATGGTCTTACACACGAGTCTTAACATGTCACCTACACTCACTAGTCTTAGCACACACTTTGAGTATACATCACCATGACCATGTCGTAGGTCCATGCATGAGTCGATCTTTCCGTCATTTGAGTTGGGGTACATTCTACTCCTAATCCTTCATATCTCTCCATCACTTTTATTCACATTCTATTCCAATTTTTCTTCACTTCTTCCATCCATGTGTGTTGAATCGAGTTTGAGTCATGTGATTGACAAACAAAAAATGAGGGTAATGGTGAAACAATACAAGACAAGAGGCGAGCTTCAATGACAAGATTTCATGACCTCTTTTTCTATTTCTTTTTTCATCTTTTCTTTCCCCAATAAGTCTAGCATAGACACCTTTTCCTTTCCTTAGATTAACTTTGTAGATTCTTTATTTTCTTTTAATAAAAATGAGCGTTTATTTCCTTGCATATGATCATTTCATTACATTGCATTAAAAAAAAAAAAAAAAAAAAAAAAAAAAAAAAAAAAAAAAAACATGTCGAATTAAGCACAAGGTATACCAATGATTTGAGGCACCCTTGTAGCCACATCATATCTCCTTTCACCTTTCTAATTTACAAATCCTTTCTTCATAAGCCACTTTTGAGCCTCGTCTAACGATAGACCTTTCTTTTTTCAACCTACATCTATCTAACCTTGGGATGGGATGGTGTGCAACTTATGCAATTTTCAAAGAACAAAGCTTGAGTGATTTCAGAAAATCAAAATAGCAAAAATAAGCAAAAAAAAATAATAAATAAAAGTGTACAAAAGGGCAAGTGTTCCAATGTCTTTGATATGAAAGTATCTTCGATAAGAACACGTCTCAGATTGCGTCTCTTATCGAGTGCTCGGTACCATGCCTGAGAAACATGAATGTCAAGTGAGTGATAGACCGCATGATCGAGATTGCCCACACTTATTAAAATAAAATAAATGCTAAAGCAAAAAGAGCTAAAAAAGAGTAGAAAACCTCAAGCATAAAAATACAAATATTCAAAAGCAAGGTTGCACACCTTAGGGGCTTATCTAGGGTCTTGAGCCTTTATCCCCTTCTTCTTTAAACCTTTAGCCTAACCACGTTACAACCCTTAAAAAGACCTTTTTGAGGTATACACACTTGTGCGAGGTTTGGCTAGAGCTACGTTTGGCCTGATTCCTAACGGATACGTAGGCAACCTCACATCGAGGTGCGGCCGTAATAAACATGCATTCATATTCACATTCACACACTTACACCATGATCATATCAAGGGATCCCCTGTGCTCATCCCTATTCATTTAGAGCTAAACTTGGGGGCTTGATCCCTACATCATTAGCTTATCTAGCTTAAGAGTCACCACCATTTGACTCTTTTAATAAATAATATCTTTTCACACACTTAGCTCTTGCGGCCTAACTTTAGTGTCACTATCACACACTGCACAGATATATACATGACCAAATATACTTCCCTTAGGAACCCTTTGTCATGAAATCTTAACATTGAAGCATGCCTTATCATATCAAAATCACTTATCAATCATAATTGTCATTGCATCACGAAGTATGAAGTGCTTAGCCTCCGTGCCTAAGTTACCCAAATACTTTCATCATGGAGTCAACAGTTGAGATAGCCTAGGATGAATTAATCCTTGAACCTTGAGAGATAGTATCAAACAACATTTGACTAAGCTCATTCAACATGCATCTTCAAACTTTTGATTTTCTTTTTCACGTCTTTCTTTTTCGGGAGAAAGTCGGTCCCCTCCACAAAATTGACGGAAAATTTTTGCATTTTTGCTTTTTTCGAGTCGCACGATCACATTACAATGCACACACGAGTCATGTACACACATTGAGTCATGTCGTGCCATATCACTTTGATTTGAGCTTAACACATGTGTCAAGCACTTTTAGTCGAGTCAACCTCGAGTCAGTCATATCGAGTCAAGTTTATACCTTGAGTCGTGCCAAGTCGATGAGTCAAGCAACATTAAACCTTAGGTCAACCCTAAGATAATATTAAGCCTTAGGTCAACCCTAAGATGATTAAAAAGATTGGCAAAGTTCTATAGTAAAAAATAAATACAGGTGCAGCAGAACAGGGAAGACCCTACTCCAATTCTTGGCGCCATAGATATCTCAGCAACGACAGAGCTCGAAGCCTCCCAGAAAGGTGATTTCGACTTCATACAGCAATTTCGGGTTCCTTGGTACGCCAGTTAGCCCCTATAAGAAATTTGACATGATTATTAGTCGGCTTGATTACAATTGCAATAAGTGATTGACCTGACGAAAAAATCGTCTCACTTAGCTTAAGCGCCTAAAACACTGGCTCATTACAATCGGTTCAAAAGCAAGCACTTAAACGACAATATTTCCAAATATGGATTGTCGCGCATTCTTATCAAACGACAAAGTTTTCCAAAAATTGGATTGTCATCCCCAACTGACAATATTTCCAAAAATGAATTGTCGTGCATCTTCTTCAACGACAATTTTTCTAGGATTGGATTGTCATCTCTGGAAAAGTTTCCAAGCGTGGATTGTCGTGCTCCTTCTTTGTTTGGCAATTTTTTCCAAGTTCGGATTGTCATACATTCATAGATCGCTGGCAAGTTTTCCGAGATTGGATTGTCATACACCCAGTTCCCTATGGCAAAATTTACCAAAGGATTGTTGTAGGTTTCTATTCATCATAAATATCGGCAAAAGTTCCTCAACGTGGATTGTCATTCATTTCAGTAAGTGGCAAATTTTCCCGAAGTGGATTGTCGGTCGACTCTTTTTTGCAAATGTTCCAAGACGCGGATTGTCAATAGTGGCAATATTTTCCCAAAAGGATTGTCGCATAGCGTTGGCAAATTTCCAAGGTGGATTACTTTCAAGAGTTATATTCCAAGATGTGGATTGTCGATCGTAGCAAGTTCTTATGAAAGATTGTTACGAAGCATTGGCAACTTTTCCAAAAATTGGATTTTGGCAAATTTTCCGAGGTACGGATTGTCGCTTCATCGTGACAACATTTCCAAGGATGGATTGTTACGTGGCATTGAAAAATTTCCCTAAATCGGATTGTCATACATCATACAAGAGTTGTGTTGGCAACTATTCCCAAAGAAAAGAGGATTGTCATCACAGCAAAAGCACCGGCATACTGGTTCACAAGCAGCAAAGCGCCTACTGGCATAGCAAATATTAAAAAGCAGTGGTCTTTTCGAAGACTATCACACCAGGAAAAAGAAGCTCTTTGTTCAGAGACAAGTGAACATCGAAACAGCAAGGTGGCGTTCTCTAGATTGTGGAGAGTTGTCACAAACAACTGAGGATTGTTTCAAGTGAAGCAATCTTCAATGATGTTCCCTTGGACGTGGAATATTATCAAAGCGGAGGAGGATAGTTTCAGGCGAAGCAATCTTCTAATTTGGAAGCAGTTACAGGCGTAGCAGTTTTCAAGCGGGATGTCGTTCTCTAGCTTGCAGGAGGTCATAAAAAAAAATCGGTTACTTTCAGAGACGTGTGCTCGACGGTGCAAGATACGCGTTTCTTAAACTCTTTTTTCTGTTTAACTAACATTGTTTTGCAGGTATCGGCGTTACAAGATTGATTTAGGATCGCAGAACGTTCTGAATCATTCTCCGTCCCTATCGTTACTTTGGCTTTCGTTTTCGAAACTTGCGTTTCTCCAAACTCAGTCAAAGTGGGGGCTTCTATAGACACCCATTTGTGTCTCCCAAAAACCAAACCCAGTTATGAGTGCCTTTCACGTCGAATCATAATCGAATGAAACGAAAGTGTGGAAAGGTCTAGTGTTGCGGAAAGTTTTATTTCTTCTCTCTGTTTTTGAAAACTTTATTTTAAGAAAACAGCCAATCCAGTTTGTTTGGTCCATGATATGGGTCCAATAGTGGTGTAGTTGGATGGGGCTTGCAAAGACCTTTCCAACGATATATTATAAGCCCAATTCCGATGAATATTGAGGAAGTTATGGCCAATTTACTGAACTGGGCCCGGTTTGAGCTTTATGTACGGCCCAATGATCTAGGGGAGGGCCTAATATAATTTATCATTCCTAATGCAATTAGGAATGGTTTTAGTCTTCTAGAACATTCTAGAAGGTTCTTATCATTCCTAATTCAATTAGGACTCTTCAGAGTTTTAATTAGATCAAATAGCATTTTCGATTGAAATTATATTATTTTATCTTCCAGTACGGTAAAATTATCAGATTTTCGAAAACGCGTTAAAGGCCGATTTGGCGTCCAACCCCAGGCCTTGGCGCCTGGAACCAGGATTGGCGCCAGACGCCAGGATTGGCGCCAGACGCCAGCATTGGCGCCTGGCGCTAGCCACTGGTCTTGGCGCCAATGAGTCAGGGCTGGCGCCAAAGTGGTTTTGTGGTCTTCAGACTCTGTTTTGATAAATTATCTTTTTTGGATGATTTTCTCTATAAATATCGTATTAAAAACTCCGTTTTTATTCACCAATTCTCTTTATTCTTAAGTTTTAACCAACTATCTTCATCATTCATCTCTTTCATTCAATTCTCCTAGAATCATTCATCTCTTTCATTCAATTCTCATATAACATTCATCTCTTAATTCTTTCTTTTCTAAAACTTTGCTTTTTAATACAAAATTCCGCATTCGCAAGATCTTGATACACCTAGCTATATTCGAAGTTGCCTTCGCCCTAGACGTGAAAGGTTTTAATTTCTGAGGCTTTGGTCCCAAATCTCTATTTCAATTATTTAATTTAATTTTTTGATTATTATTTTCCTTGAAGTTACTAACGTGTGTATTTTGTTATTAGAAAGAGGTACGAGGCATCCACGTAAGTACTTTAATGGTTTAATTGATATTATGATGTAGAAATCATGCTTAGATTGTTATTATGATTCCTAATGTTATGCTAGGGCGTTTTGATCTTCCTAGTATCATGTCTAGGGTAACTTTAATATCAAGTATGATTAAAAGTATGATGCCTTTTATTCTCTTCCTAATATTTATGATTGTTAGTATCATGTTAGGGCTAAAGCTTTGATTTTTATTGTTTAGTGACATGCTAGGGTTTGTTATTAATCTTGTTAGTATCATGCCTAGGATCTTGCTATGCTTTAACATGATTATGATTATGATTGATATTATTTTTATTAATGATATTGATTATTTATTATTATGTTTCTTGATATGTATCGTATTGTTATTGCTTGATCACCTTTATTGCATGTTTAAAGGGAATTGGTACTTGCAACCACGCTTAATAAGATATTAATAATCTTGTTAGGGTTAATTGTGATTATAATTCAAGTGATCGCCAATAATAGCTTATATGTGCATTAAATTCAACCAACATAGATTAAACAGGTTTAGGGTTAACCTATTGATTGTATGTTAATCAGAAAGCGCACATGAATACGAGCAGAATAAAGTAGAGGCCTATTATTAGGGCAGGTTCAATCTCTTTTAGGTTGGATTTGTACCATCATCCCCGAACCCTTATTTGGTTCATGACCTTATGGAGTTAACGATCTCTTGGATCGTTAAGGGGTGTAACCTTCACCTCATGAACGGTTTACAAGTTCCTTAAAAACTTGTTGGCGACTCTTTTGCTCTATCTTCTTCCCTTTTTGACGCCACCGTACTTTAGTGTATGATCACAGTGGGGTTCAAGCTAGTGGGATTTAAAGGCTTGAAGTTATTCCCCACAGTCGTGCACTACTTTTTGACCGTATTTTAGGGTAGTCTTGTTTTTTGTGTCGTTTTTTTTTCGGAGTAAGTCGGATAGTATCCTCCCATATATATTTTTTTTTAAATAAACAAATTGAATTTCAAAATTATAGATTTTTTTTAAAATTCATTTTTTTTTATCCGGATGGGTTAAGGTTAAGTTTGTTCATTAAAGGTGTGTTTGTTTCGGTGTCACATCACTTGGTCAAGAAGCTGGGGTAGATTGTTACGGTTCAAGTCAATACCTCAACAACCTCTTATACCAAAGAGGCGTACAAGGAAACCACCACAATCATCTCCACAAGATCCATCTCCAGTCTACTTTCAACCAATGTCTACTAAGGAAGACATCAAGAACCTCAACAAGACAATTGAAAAGTTGTCTAACATGATGCAGACACTCACCACTAGAGTCAGCACGGTAGAGCAAGACAATCAAAACAATGTCACTACAGCTACAATGGACAAGATTAAGGAACACATGAGCTGGAGCAAGATTTCTGAAGAATTCACTTATGTGGAACAGCCTGTCACCTCTTCGTCCATAAGGGACAAGCTTCCTGAGAAGTTTTCCACTGCTGACATTCCCAAATTTAAGCCTACTGATAATCCGCTTTTCCATTTGAAGGCTTTTTCTGCAACTATGGCTCTTAAGGGAGTAGATGTGACACTCTTTCCTACAGTGTTCCCTCTTTCCTTGGAGCATGTCTGTCAACAATGGTTCTACTCTTTGGAATCCAAACATGTCGCGACCTGGGAGGATGTTGCTGAAAGCTTTATGAATCGTTACAAGTGTAACATTGAATCCAAGACTTCTGAACGTGAACTCTCCATTCTCAAACAAAAAGAGAATGAAGGCTTCACCACTTACTTAAGCAGTTGGAGGGAAACAGCCGCGCTCTTGGTGGATCCCCCCAAGGAGAAAGAAATGGTTTGCTTGTTCATTGCCAATCTGACTCATAAGTACAAGAAACACTTGAAGTTTCTGCCTCTGAGTACCTTTGAAGCTGTATTCGATATTGGGATTAATATCGAAGATGAACTGATGAAGACTGCTGGTAGCAACAATAATAACAGCACTTGGAAAAACAAGAAGAACGACACTCCTTCTTCTTCGTCTTCCAAGCCCAATAATGCTACCAATAATATCAATATCAATGATGTGCTAGCTCTTAATGCTCCTCCTCAAAGATTCCAAAGGCAAAGGAGGGTTTATACGCCTTTGTGAATGACTTATGATGCTGCTTATGACCGTTTGCATGGTCAAGGACTGATTATGCCAATTGGACCATTTCCAGAACCTCGACCAGAGAATAGGACCGCTAGCTATGACCCCAATGCTTATTGCAAGTTTCATCAAGGCAAGGGCCATAATACTGAGAAGTGTTGGAGGTTGAAAGATGCGATCCAAGACCTAATTGATGTTAATCAACTTCTTGTCCCTCCAGGGGGCAAGAAGCCTAACATTCAAACAGGTCCTCTTTCTGATGCTTTGGCTATCATGGGAGATGAAGTCTCCTTTGATCCATCAATACTCATTTAACCTGTAAATGAACCTCTGCCGGAAGTTGTATTTGTCTCGAGTTCTGAAGAAGTGAATGGAATTTGGGATAGTGACAATGAAGACGTCTATCTCAAGGATATAGCCTGTTCATCTCTTGGCACAAGTGAAGATGTTTGGGGAGACTTTGAGGTCAAGGTTCTCACCAGAAGTGGACGGTTGCAACAACCTAGTCCACCTCCACCTCCACCACAATCACATCCAATAGTTGATCCCATCGACCCTATGAACAGCGATGTGGTCAAACAATTGCAAAAGACCAAGGTGGAGATGAATGTATGGAAGCTTTTGGCCACCTCCCACGAGCATCGAAAGGCTGTAATGAATGCTCTGGTGAAAATAGGAGTTGATGATGACATGACTCCTCAAGGACTGGTAAACTTTCTCACTACTGAATTGCCAAGTACTAGCAATCTGATTTTGTTTTCTGACAAGGATCTGCCCCCGGAAGGGGACCAACATAATAAGGCCTTACACCTCACTGTGGTGTGTAGGCAGATGAATGTTCCTATGAGCCTGGTTGATAATGGCTCTGCAATCAATGTGTGCCCACTCCGTACTGCAAAGAAGTTGAGCATACAGAATAAAGAACTGACTCCTTCCACTCAAGGGATTCGCGCTTATGATAATACTCGCCGTCAAGCCGTGGGTACTATCATACTAAATGTAACTACTGGGGCCATTGAACGTCGCACTAAGTTTCAGGTGGTAGACATTAAGGCCTCCTTCAATCTGTTGTTAGGACGCCCTTGGCTTCATGAGCTAAAGGCGATTCCATCATTGCTGCACCAGAAAGTGAAAGCCATAGTTGGAGGGGTTCCAATTACCATTGATGTCTCTCCTATGCGCATTCAAGTTATCGACACTCCTATCGTCCATGTCGAACATGACGAAGAAGACGAAGATCTTTGGGGGTTTTCACTCGATGATGTTCTCGTAATTGAAGAAGAGGAAAAGTGCCATCTCGACTTCGATCCCTATTCAAACACCAATATTAATGCCATTCTGAAGAAGCAAGGACATTTCCCCGGAATGACCCTCGGACTCAAAAAGAAAATGGCTGAATTTTGGGGCTATCCTGGTGCACTCAAGAAGGATACTTTTGGCTTGGGATTCAAGCCAACAAAAGAAGATGTGAAACAAGCTCTCTTGAAGATGAAGGCTTGTAACAACACTCGAATCATGAAGACGGAAATGGCCATGGATCCATATCCATTAACCCTCAATGGCCAGTACATCAAGGAAGGGGAAGACTTCCCATGCTATGAATTCCCTGAGCAATTTGTCTACGATGGGAAGCGTGAAATAGGATTCGAGATGTTCCTCGATTGTGACTTTCTTGATGAAGACGAAGAGCTCTTCACAACTGAGAAACCAGCTAGCCCGAAATCTGATGATCTAGGCATCACCCTGCTTTTTGGAATGGAGAAGAATGAGTCTAAGCCCGTCTGCAATGATAATTCCGAGCTCGTTCAAGCTGTTATAGCAAACAAGGATTTTGAACCTTCCGAGTTAATCGTCCAAGCTGATAATATTTCAAGGGGATGGCGCAAGACATTGAGGATCACTACGCCAAGTGGAGAGAAGTTGGAAATAACCGCTGGCGAAGGTCCTATGTTTGATGAGTCTGAGTCGTCTGGGTCCCAGTCCGAGTCTGATTCTAAGTCTGTAGACGATTCCTTAGAGTCTGAGGCCGACCCTCTTTCTACTATAGAGTTCAATCCTGAGTCTCTTGTTGAGTCATCTCTTTCTAGTCCCGGTGAGGCCGCAGCTGACCTTGCCCCTCTTGATGTATTAGCCAATGAATTTAATAAAATGAGTACCTTTGCTTACGATGCGTGTCATTCCCCTAACCCTGATCAATATTTCTTTGCTAATGATAAAAATGACAAATAAATAATAAAAGCAATGGAAGAACACGAAAATAAAACAGCAGTTATTGAAGATACAGAAACAGTTAACATTTCCAATGATACGACTGTTAAAGAAGTAAAAATCGGATTAACACTAAGTCAAGATGAACGCAAAGAGCTAATTAACTTGCTTAGTGAATTTGTTGATGTATTTGCTTGGTCATACCAAGATATGCCAGCAATTGACAGAGATATAGCACAGCATACGATACCCCTCATTCCAGGTATGAAACCTGTCAAACAAAAGTTGCGCCGTATGAAACCGGATGTGGCTCTCAAAATCAAAGAAGAGATCAGAAAGCAGTTGGCCGCAGGTTTTATTAAAGTATCCAAGTATCCAGAATGGATAGCAAATGTGGTTCCAGTTCCAAAGAAGGATGGAAGGGTCAGAATGAGTGTTGATTACAGGGACCTCAATAAAGCAAGCCCAAAAGATGGGTTCCCTCTACCTCACATTGACATTCTGGTCGATAACACAGCAAAACATGCACTCCTATCATTCATGGACGGTTACGCCGGATATAATCAAGTATTAATGGCTGAAGAAGATATGGAGAAAACGACATTCATCACACAATGGGGTACATATTGCTATACGGTAATGCCATTCGGGTTGAAAAACGCGGGTGCCACCTACCAAAGAGCAGCTACAGCATTGTTACATAACATGATGCACAAAGAGGTGGAGGTCTATGTCGATGATATGATCGTTAAGTCCAAAGATCGCCCAGGCCATATCATTGCACTTCGCAATTTCTTTGAAAGACTCTGCAAGTACAACATGAGATTAAATCCAGCAAAGTGTGCATTCGGAGTCACGTCAGGAAAATTACTTGGATATGTGGTTAGTTCTCTAGGGATTGAAATAGATCCCACAAAAGTAAAGGCGATTATAGCCATGCCACCGCCCAAGAATGAGAAGGAGATTCGAGGTTTCATTGGAAGGTTGCAATATATAAGTAGGTTCATATCAAAGCTCACAGCGATATGTGAACCTATATTCAAGAAGCTTAAGAAAAATGTCCCAGACACATGGGATGACGATTGCCAAAAGCTTTCGACAAAATCAAAGAGTACCTAGCAAACCCACCCGTGCTAGCGCTAGCAATACCTGACTTTCCTTTGCGACTCTACCTTACGGTCACACGAGAAACAATGGGGGCAATGCTAGCACAAGATATTAAAAGCAAGGATAATGCAATCTACTACTTGAGTAAAAAGCTTCAAGGATATGAGACACGATACAGACCACTTGAAAAATTGTGCCTCGCACTTGTGTGGGCCGCACAGAAACTAAGACATTACATGCTCACTCATACAGTTCATGTCGTGTCCAAGATGGATCCTCTCAAATACTTGTTCGAAAAAGCAACGCTCAATGGCAGATTATCAAGATGGATAGTCAATCTTGCTCAGTTTGACTTGAAATTTGTACCACAAAAAGCCATCAAAGGTTCTGCGGTTTCTGACTTCTTAGCAGACTTTTCGCTAGAAGAAGTTGAGAAAGAAGAAGATGAGTACGATTTCCCTGACGAAGATTTACTCATGACCGAAGATGATAGGTGGACGCTCTATTTCGATGGAGCTTCAAACCAAAAAGGATGTGGTGTAGGAGTCTTGATTGTATCACCCAATGAAGAGCACATCCCAATTTCCATGAAGCTCGACTTTGATGTCACCAACAATGCCGCAGAATATGAAGCATGTATTTTGGGGTTAGAAACAGTCGTCGCCTTGGGCATTAAGAAACTCAGAATCTACGGTGATTCTTCACTAATCATTAACCAAATCTCTAAGAGATGGAAAGTGAGAAGTGAAAGCCTCGCTACGTATCAAGCTCATTTAGAAACTCTCACGGAGCAACTAGATGAAGTGGAATATACGTATTTGTCAAGAGAAGAAAACCAATTCGTCGATGCACTAGCTAAATTAGCATCAATGGTGCGAATTCCAATGGATACAATTAGAATGTCTTTGACCATAGAAAGAAGATATGAGCCGGCTTATGTTCACGCACTCGACGATGAACAAGAACCACAAGAAGAAGATGAAGAGCCATGGTATACAGCTATCCTTAACTATGTGACAAGAGGAGAATACCCTCCCAATACTGATAAAAGGGCACGCCGTGCTTTGAGGCTCCTGGCCTCACAGTATGTGCTCATCAAGGGAGAACTCCACAAGAGGACTTCAATGGGGAGAAATCTCTTATGAATAGCCAAGAAAGAAGCACACAGAACCATGGAAAACCTCCATGCTGGTATATGTGGAACGCACATAAATGCAAAGATGTTAGTCCAAAAGATTCAACGACAAGGTTATTATTGGACTACTATGGAGCGAGATTGTCACGAATACGTCAAGAAATGTAAGAAGTGTCAAGTCTACGCAAATTTACAGCATGTTCCACCTTCGCTTCTCTACACATATACTTCTCCATGGCCTTTCTCCACTTGGGGCATCGACATCATTGGAAAAATAACACCACCAGAACAAGGGGGCCACGAATTCATCCTCGTAGCGATCGACTATTTCACCAAATGGGTCGAAGCTGCCTCATATGCTAAGCTGACGGCGAAACACGTAGCTCAATTCATTGATAAAAATATCATATGCCGCTATGGGGTACCACATGAGATGATCAGCGATAATGGAACGCATTTCCAAGCCGAATGCGCGGAATTATTACAGAAATATAATATCAAGCATCACAGATCATCACCTTACAGACCACAAACAAATGGTGCGGTCGAATCGGCCAACAAAAATGTGAAAACTATCATCGAAAAGATGACAGAAAATTACAGGGATTGGCCAAGTAAGCTACATTTCGCCCTTTCGGGATATCGAACTTCTGTTCGTACATCAACGGGGGCTACCCCTTTCTCTTTGGTCTATGGAGTTGAACCTGTACAACCAATTGAACTCGAAATCCCTTCTCTTCGAATCGCATTGGAAAGCCAACTAGATGAAGTCAACTGGATTAGAGCAAGATATGATGAACTAGTCTTACTTGATGAAAAACGCTTGACATCTTTGCATCATGTCCAAACCTACCAACAGCGTATGGCGCGACATTTTAATAAAAAAGTCAAGACTAGGAACATCAAAGAGGGTGACCTGGTGCTTAAGGCACTTCGTAAAAATGTGCTAGATCCAAGAGGAAAATTCAGACCAAATTGGTCAGGCCCATACATTGTTAAATCCATCTTGTCTGGCGGAGCGGCGCAATTGGTAGACATGGACGTTAACGGTTTCCACAATTTAACCAACTTGGATCAACTCAAGAAATTCTATGCCTAGTCGCATGGGTTCACGACCCAATAGAGCTACGTTTGGCCTGATTCCTTTTTAAGGATACGTAGGCAACCCCTCAAGGGGGGCTCGGCCACTTCAAAAAATAAAATCCTCCCTCTGTCGATCAAGTATACGCATCAGTTCAGCATTGCGTCACGACTAAAAAAAAGGGGGGGGGATCTCTGCCGCGACACGGGACATTCCACCGTGTCACGGTACAGTCCACCGTGGCACGGTGGACCTGAAAGAAGAAAAAAAAATTGTTGTGACGCGGGAATTCGCAACGTGTCACAGGATTTTTCACCGTGACACGGTGGAATTTCAGGTTTTTCGATTTTTTTTTAGTGACGCATTCTTTGCGAATTCATTATTTGTTCGAGGTTTTCATTTTCATTCTTCCATTACGTCCGACTCCTTGACTCGGATAAATAAATAAAAAAAAAAGCCATTGTAATTTTTTATTTAAGGCTAAAATAAATATGCTATTATTATTGAAATAAATGTGACTACAATTATTGGCATCATACGCCTTATTTTAAATAAAAAATTATAAATCATAAAAGCAAAGCAATACTGATCTAATCCCTCTTCACTTTAGGAACCTCATTCTCTTTTTCAATTAGGTCAGCCTTCACCATTAATGTGTCTTTTGTAGCCCGAACCGTCACACCCCTAGTCGAACTTTCACCCCTTTCACCTTTCTTAAAATTCTTTGGTTGTTTCTCTCTATAGACCATCTTCTCTTTACCCTTCCCTTTCACATAATTTTTCCTTTTCGGCATTATAGGAGTCTTAAACTCAATCCCTTGTGTTCTTGGACCTAGAAGATCTTTAGAAGGTGCTCTCTTATTTCCAAGACGACTCTTCACATCAGACTTGCGTGATCCAAATCGTTCCCTCCTACTTCTAGGGTTCAACCATGCCTTGTATGCACTAGATAAAGGGGGGGGGGAGCTTGGTCACTTGCAGAAACGGTCCACAAAGGTCTTCCAATCCAGTAAGTCTCGTACTTGTGAACGTTACTTTCATGCAACGATACTTCACGAGGACTATCGTTATAGTGTGGAACTACTTGTTCAAGTCCATACTGCCGCATCAGTCGAGAAGGACAATAAAAAGTCAGTTTTGAGATACTAGGAACACGACAATATGGAGTATCATTCGTACCAACCATCCTAGTAAGCCTCCACCAAGGCACCATCCAACGAATGGAAAATTCCCTCTTTGCAAAGAAATTTTTCCAGTCTTCATACGACATGTTCACAGAGTAATTCTTTTTCCTGTGGACTAGGTCGTTAGGGCCATATTTTTCAACATCGTCGGGGGCTTCAAATAATTCTAAACACTCCATCAACCAAATCTGCAAAAAAAAAAAAAAAATGCAGATTTCCCGTGACACGGCAGACTTCACCGTGTCACGGCAGACAGCCACCGTGACACAGTGCCTGTATTGTGTTACGGGGGCTACTCGGAGTGTATTTTTACCTGCAGCAATACTAGAGAGCCCTTCTTGATGGCTTTCCGGTCAGCTTTTGCTTCGTCAAGGCCACGAAACGTTTCTCCAAGGCACGTAGGCATAGGGGATCTCCCAGATTCAACATGTTCAAGCACAGACGCTAGGCAAGCATGTCCTACCCTACCGTTTGCAAATAATAGCTTGGTAAACATGCAAAAAGTATATGCCCTTCTACGATATACATGATAAGACTCAGAGATAGGGCGATTAAAATATAAATTTGCAAGTTTTTCTAAGTCTACCTCATTACCACACACAATTCTATTTAAATCTGGATCTGTTAGATTCAGATGGCGTTCAAAATCTTGGTAAAAATATTCACGTAGGGTAGGCATGGCAATAAGATTTCTAGCAGGAAATCCAAATATTGCACCAAATTCCTCAGGCAAGGGACAGATTTCATCGTAATCAAATTTAAAACAATGTGTTTCTGGACTCCAATAGTCTAATGCTGCCCTAAGAAAATCATGTTCAATCGCCACATGCCTCAGGGCTAGTAAACCCCTGACATGAAACAATTCTAACTTTCATTTGTCAGCATTGGTCAAAGAATAAGACCAATCGCGCAATGTATTATCAAAATTCTGAGACATTATTATTGAAATATGAAATTCTAATTATTTTGTGTTTCGTAATTATGCATATCATGAATATACTGGTCCTATTTTATAGCAAAAGCGCTCGGAACTACTCAGAAATTATCTTTTCGTACGCGTAAACCACACCGTTGTAGAATACGCGCACCGTGACATGGGGAATCCAACCGTGTCACGGGAATTTTTGCCGCGACACGGCAGTTTTTGCCGTGACACGGTGTGCAGTGCCTTGTCGCGGCACCCCACGCGTTTTCTTTTTTTATCTTTTCCCGTACCTATCCGGATTTTTTTTTTTAGTATTTTATCTTCATCGTTTATTTTTTTCAGTTTTCTGAGAGTTTCATTCCTAATAAAATTCTCAACTTCTTTTTTCTTTTTATTATTATTTTATTTTTATTATTATCATTTCTTTTCATTATTTATTTTTATTTTATTTTTTTCTATTTTCTCTTTATCATTTATATATTTACTTTTTATTTATTTTTTCTTGTCTTTTTATTTCTTTTTCCTTTGGGGAAGGTCGGTACCCTCCACTTACTCCACTTACGTTTTTGTTGCGTCATTAATAAATGCACGATCACACACAATGAGTCTCAAGCACACACTAATACACACTAATAAATGCATAAACTGTGAATAATGCACAAAATGAGTCATAGTAAATAAACAGCGTCAAGTGTCATCACAGTATGTACAAATAAAGACCCTCGGTCAAAAGTCTGCAGAACTAGAAGAGTTAGGGTCAGTATCATCTCCACCCTGTGAATTCGGGAACGGTGAGCCAAAGAGTCCCGCCATCATCCGAGTACGGGGAGTAGTGTCCCTACTAGTCCTTGTGACTCCAGCAGCAGTCAAACTCAAGGCAGGACCCGTCAAACTGGAAAACGGTGTAGACTGACTCAAAGATACGGGAATCGTTGGTGGAGGCATCGTCCCATACATCGGAACTGAGAACAAGCCCGACACCGAGGGAGGAATCCCAAACGATGGAGCTGAAAATGAACCAGGATCCACGGGAGTCAAAACAGGCCTAAACTCAGGCTGTGAAGGCTGTGAAAACGATTGTCGCTGCCCCTGACTCTGAACCTAAAAGCGCTGGGAAGACTGAGGCTGCTGCCACTGAGCCTCTTGAAACGGCTGAGTAATCTGAGGCTCTCGCTGAGACTGAGAATGCCGATGAACCGCAGGAGATTGTCTACCAAGACCAAGCTCCTCCTCGTCTGAGCCTCTATGCCTCGAGCGCGAGCGGGACCTCCGTTGCTCCTGAAAGATACAAAATCAAAAGGCGTCAACAAATGCAAAATAAAACAAATAGTAGAAGTGGAAAAAATAAGCATACCTCAAGAACATCGCTAGAACTGCTCCGACAACTCGCACCACGCCGAAGCTTGATGATGCAGTACTTCAGAGCGTCAACCAGCTTCATGAATCCCATCATCTCCGAGCGGTTAGGCTGAGAACAAAACAAAGAAAAATCAGTAACAAGTAGTGTTAAAAGGATGAATGATGCATCAAAAACTTATCGGCTCAAAAACCTCGGGCAGAGACTCCTGCGCCTGTCTGTAACCCTCTGCGCGTCAGCAATGTGGTCTTCGGTAATACCAATCGGCCCTGGGTAGCGGACAGACTGAGGCGAAATCTCAATCCTCCCCACAGGGCGAACAGTCGTCTGAAAATACGATTGAATAATCAAGTTATTCGACTATTTAAACAGAGACTAGTAGCAAAATCATCAAAAGAAATCATACCTCAGGAAGGCGGGGTGGAGGAGCCGGAGAAGGAAGCAAGTCCTGCACGTAATCACCCTCCATGTGCACAAGCTCCTGCCAAGGAAAAGTGTAGCGCTCTCCCCTGTTTATCAACTCCCTAAGCAAGCGCGAGTCCAGCATCGACTCTGGTGGAGATGAGGGCACCACAAAGCGATCACCACTATGTTTACGAACGACACGCTCCCCCAAATACCAGACAAAGCGTCCGGTACCAACCAAAATGGTGCGGTGCGCTGAAAGATGCAAGGCCTCGGGAAGATCAGTCATCCCGGCCCAAGGACGATACTGGACATCAATGGCAACCTGAAAACCATAAAAAGTTGGCATGGAACACCGGAAATAACGTCAGACAGAAAATAACAAGCAACAAAACTAATTCTTACGCCAACAGAAGAGGTGCCTCGGCGTAGCAGCTCGCGCAGCGCAGAGACAGACTCCACTCGTGACTCTTCTCGGTCACGCCAGCTGGCCCCGATAGGGTAGTCATGAACCGCTCCACGACGCCGTCGAGGAGCCAATCCTGGGAAGTACTCGTAGAACCATAGCTGCAATGAAAAGTAATCTTTGAGCACATGAGTCGAACAAATTAAAATAAAACACGAAGAGGAAAGGATCATCACCTCTACGACTCTCCACATACCGTAGACAGTGACGGGAGACCCGTCGTTCAGCTGCCTACACCCGTGACGCAACGACAAGAGAAGGTCGACGTATCCGAGGCTGACCCAGCTAAAGGATCCTATCTCACTGATCCTGACTAAAGAAGGGAGGTAGCAAAGGAGTGCACGTGAACTCCTATCTGGAGAGAAAGAGTCATGGAGATGAGAATCAGAATGAAGATCCGCACTCGCTGCTCAGCTGACGTCTCCTCCATGTGAAAACCACAAGCAAGAACCGAAGCCAGCTCCAATCGCACGCTCCTAGGACCACCTCGAGACACTGGCTGAGTCTTGATATGCTGAACGATGCGACTTAACAAATCGGCTGCCTCAGCCGCTCCCCAAGAAAGATCGGACATCTACGCTACAGCCCGGTCAGTGAAGCACAGACCGCTAATCATGCTAAAGTCCAGAGGGGTCACCGTCATCTCCCCCCAAGTAAAGTGAAAGGTGTTGGTAGTATCCCAAAAATACTCCAACAATGCGCGAACGACGGTCGCACCGCAACCCCGGGGGCTGCGAAACCCTACGACCGCCGAATAAAAATCCACTAAACCAGCCGATTCCCATAAGGCGTTCGTAGTAGGATCCCTCGTGATAATCTGGTGAAGTCGAGGAATCAAATCTCCGGCTCCAGAACCGTGGTGGGGAAGCGTCCCGTCAACTATGCCGGCAAGTGGGCGATGAGAAACATGGTTCTCACGACAGAAAACCAACTGGTCTGGAGTCCACAGAGGTGGAACCCACCTACCCCTACCCGTAGAGGCCCGAGGCTCAGACTCTAAGACGTCATCGTCCATACCCTCGGGAATCGTGGGAGTGTCCTCCCGAAAAGCCTGACGCCGGCCATGGGTGGAAAGATCGCGATCCCGTCGCCTAGGCATGCTATTATAAAAATAAAAATCTAAATGCTTAGCATCATTTCCTATGACATTTAGTTCGAGTTGCATTTTAATGAAAAAATCTAAATGCTTAGCATCATTTCCGAAGACATTTAGTTCGAGTTGCATTTTAATAAAAAAAAAAATCTAAATGCTTAGCATCACTTCGTAAGTTATTTAGTTGTTTATCGCATTATACGCTAAATTTTTACCTCAAGGCTAAAAATTGGCAAAATAATGGAATTATTTATAGTATTTAGTTTCTCCATGACGAACTAATACTATGTTCTCCTAATTGCATGATACTATGTTCTCCATGACAATGTAGTACATACGCAATACAAAAATTGTCTCAAAGTTGCACAAAAACAATAGATCGACGCATCATAGCATATTTTACAAGATCTACAACCAACATGTCATCAATCCAAGTGCAAAAGAACAACATGAACAACAAGGAACACCATTTACCACAAGTAGTATCAAAAATGGTGATTTTGCTCAATTCTTCACCAAATCATGCAATTTTTGTCTCAAATTTCTCACAAACACACATACGTACATATGCAAGCAAATTCATGGCAATAATTGTGACATATAACCTCAAAATTAAAAATCCCCAATTTAATTTTTCAAAGTTTTCACATGAAATTTGAGGCAAATTCAAGACAAAATTAAGAGGAACTTACATAGATCCTAGTAGAGGTTCGAATATGAGGAGTATAGCAAAAAAATTGGAGTGAATTTGTGAAAATCGAGCAATAAAAGCTCGAAAATAACACCGGCACGGGAAGAAACGCCGTGACACGGTGGCTGTCGTTCGTGTCTCGGATCCTCTAAGACGATGACAGAGCTCCGGCACCAGCAGCGGAGTGCAGGCAGTGGAAGCAGTCGACCTCAAGCAGCAGCAGCAACAGTACACCGCAGCTAGAACGAAGCAGACAGGCGAAGAAATCCGCCGTGTCACGGTTTCTGGTCCCGTGTCACAGTGACGCCAGACGTGCGCCGGTACTTTTAACCGTGGCACAGTGATCTGTGTGAGCAAGAAAATGAAAAATGGAGAAGAGAGAGAGAGGAGATGAATAAAGAAAAAGGCGAAATGGAGAAAATGGTGAAGCAGAAGCTTGATTTTAAAGCCAAAATATGACAGTTACCCAACCCCGTTTTCATGCCACGGTACCCGTTACCGTCTAACGGTACTTTGATGACGTGGCACGCTGGAATTTGCGGGTCAAAAGCATAAAAATCCACGTCGTTGACCAATTCAAACAACAAAACAATGCCCCGTGACACGGGGCTATATCCCGTCTGACGGGGGATGATACCGCGTCACGGCATAATGCCACGTGGCACGGTGGTTCTGCGCGTTGTCAGTGAATATTCCTGGCGTTTTTGACCAGTTTGAATGATTTTTTGAGGCTTTTGGGCAGTTATTTTTTCGCTGGAATTATGCGGAAAATTCTAACTGATACTTAAAGGGGACTAAAATTACCATTTTACCCCTAGCAAGCATCAAAGTCTATTTTTCGACATTTTAAACACCTAATAAGGGCGAATAATCGACTTGAAGGTGTGAATCATCTGTGGCCCACGTTCCGGGATAATCAAACCATTATACACTTGCAAATTTCACCGATTACATTAGTCGTCGGCTTTCCTCAAGCTTGGAAAGCGTTATCGGTGGATTTTTCTTCAAGTATAGAAAACCGCCAAGTCGGCTTTCCTCAAGCTTGGAAAGCATTATCGGTGGATTTTTCTTCAAGTATAGGAAACCGCCAAGTCGGCTTTCCTTAATCTTGGAAAGCATTATCGGTGGATTTTTCTTCAAGTATGGAAAACCGCCAAGTCGGCTTTCCTCAAGCTTGGAAAGCGTTATCGGTGGATTTTTCTTCAAGTATAGAAAACCGCCAAGTCGGATTTCCTCAAGCATGGAAAGCATTATCGGTGGATTTTTTCTTCAAGTATTGAAAACCGCTAAATTCCTTTGTCGGCTTTCCTCAAGCATGGAAGGCATTATCGGTGGATTTCTTCAAGCATAGAATGACACCAAATTCATACGTCGACTTTCCTCAGGCATGGAAAGTATTATCCGGTAGGTTTCTTCAGGCTAAGAAAACTACCAAACTCCTCAGTCGGCTTTCCTCAGGCATGGAAAGCATTTAAACAAATGTCATCCGGTGGATTCCTTCAAGCATAGGAAGCTGCCAAACTCATTTGTCACCGATACACTGGTTCCAGATACGTATTCTATCCTTTTACTCTTTTATCTGTGGAATTAACATTTTTCTGCAGGTATCGGCGTATACAGAATTATTTAAGATCGCAGAACGTCTTAAATCATTCTCCGTCCCTATCGACTACTTTGACTATCGTTTTCGAAACTGACGTTTCTACAAACTCATCAGTCAAAGTGGGGGCTTCTGTAGACACCTAAAAATGTCTCCCCAAAACCAAACCCGATGATGAACAACCTTTCACCGCCACTATTGGTCGGGTTCAGTATTTAATCCCGAGAGTGCTTAAAAAATCGTATTTGATTAAATTCATATTTTTGAACAGTCCATGGATTGGTCTTGATGTTTAGTAAAAGCATAGTTTTAATTTCAGCCCAAATTTATTATTTAATTTTAGCCCAAACATTTTTAGTAATTTATTATTTATTTTTGGCCCAAACATTTTATTTTATTTAATTATTTTCTTATTTTAGCCCAAATAATAATAAGTCAGAAAAGGCCCGAAATTATCAATCGGCACTTAAAATGCCGAATGAAATTAGGGTTAAAAATGTATTTAGATGGAAAAGCGGGCTGGGAATTCCCGCGCCACGGCAGGTACCCACCGTGTCACGGGAATCATTCCCGTCTGACGGTGGGATTTCCCGTGACACGGGAAACCTGCCGTGACACGGGAAATTTCGTGTCTTTTCCGCGTAAACCCTTAACGCGTTTTCTTCCCCGTTTACTGAAAATTTCCCGCGTCACACTAAAAATGCACCGTGTCACGGGAATGTTTCCCGTCTGACGGTGGGACATCCTGTGTCACGGTACAGTTTGCCGTGTCGCGGGATACTTTTTTAGGGTTTTTATCATTTTAGGGTTCCGTGTGCACCCTCAGCACATTTTCTATATAAATACCCCCTTATTTCTGATGTACGGGGCATCAATTAATTCTCTAGTTGATTTTTCTCTCTTCTATGCTCTAGCCTAAACACTAGCCTACCCTTTTTCTTTCAAAATTCCTTCTTCAAGTACTCCAAGGAGTCCATACTTTACTCGTGGTTCTGTTCTTAAGCCAAGGCGTGAAAGGAAGAACTGTTTGAGAGTTTGGCCCCAAATCAACTCTACTTTATTTAATTTAATTTAATTATTGTTCTATTATTATTTCCTTGAAGTTACTAACTCGTTTATTATTTTGTAGTTGCAAACAGAATCAAAGTAAGAATTATGTTCCTTTTATTTCTATTATTTTTCTAACGATTTTATATTGTTTGAATTATTGTTAAATTGCTTCCAATATTAATGTTTATTCTATTATTTTTATGATCACTATATTGCATGTTTAAAGGGAATATGTAATTGAAAATCACGCCTAATAAGATAATTTGGACGACCGGTTTAGGTTCCTTTTAATCTTGTTTTTTTAATCAAGTGATCACTAATATTTTAGAATTATATGTTGCATTAATATTCAACCAATTTAGCGTAATAATAGTTTGGAGCAAATTGAATTTTTGTTTGTATGCCTTTGAGATCGCAGGAATCACTTTTCATTATAAGAATCGAGTAGAGGCCAATACGGGCGAATGTGACTCCATGACTCACTTCGTACCATCATCCCCGATCCTCCTTTCGTGGTTCCGAACCATATGGAGTTAGTAATCTCATGGATTATGAATGGGGTGTAACCTTCACGGGTCAATCGTTGTTGTCTATCGTTGTCCCTTTATCGTGGTTGCCTTTTATGATCCGTGAACGGTTTACAAGTTCCTTAAAAACTTGTTGGCGGCTCCCTACTTTATTTGTCCCAAATCGTATTATGTCTATTCCCACTTCGTATGAGTGCCAAGCATATTCACCACATGCTTTTAACGTAGGCGCACTTCGAGCGACGCCTACAATTGGCTGGCGCACTAGGCAGAAGCCCAGCGCTCCAACCAGCCAGAACAAAGCTAAAGCCGTGCAATAGTTGCACGCTTCAGCCTCTGCCCTTCCCCTCAATGACGCGCCTGCTGCCCTCCGCCCCTGACGACCACCGGAGCAGCCACCGTGGCCTATCATTAGGTGGTTCTGCCACCCAGTCGTGGCTGCTCCCCTTCAAACTATCAATTTCAATTTTTTTTTGAGTTAAATTAATTTTACAACTTTTGCAAAATTAATTTTGTGATCTAATTACATTAAACATAAACACCTTTATGCATAATTTTCAGAAAAATTAATCAAAATCCCCATTTTAATTAATTTAGAGATTTTCATATAAAATAATTCCCAATTCATATAAAACTAATTTTACATGAATTAATTAATCATATCTAAACAAATTTTAAATACGAAAAATAGATTAAATTATATGAATCAACAATTAAAAAACGAAAATTAGGGTTCATAACCATCAAAATTCGAAATTCAATTAGGGCTTTAGGGTTCTTATAAAAAAATAGGGTTAGAGGCTATTTGAGCAATTAAATTCACAATTTAATCAATTCCAATCAATTAATATCATATTTTAATAAGGTTATTTAATCTATAATTCAATTCCTCCCCTTAATCGAATTAAAATTAGCCTAATTCACACATCAAAATAATCATATTATCGTGACCAGTAAATTTTATGCAAGGGGCTAACTGATACGACTGTAGGGTTTTAGGTACTCTAAGCGGAATTTCATGAATCTCATTCATACGCACCTAAACAGGATCTCATGCATATACAAGTAAAGGATCACATAATAGTTTAGAATTAACCTTTGAAGCGTGAATCCTCTTAGCAATCTTCTTCTCTAGCGGAGATAAAGAGCCTAAAATGCGACTCCTCTATTTGGTCCACCGGGTTGAATCAACACTCCACCAATGCTAGTTGGACGGGAAAAACCTTTCACCTTTCTTGGAGTAGAGAACCGATTTTAGAGAGAAAATATGGAAAGGAAAACTTATGTTGTTTTCAGAAAACTGAATACTGTATTATTTATTTTCCCAAAACACTAATTAATATATAATCACATTATAATTAATTAGGTTAGGGTTTTCCTCCCCCTTTTCCCTCCTTGGCCGGTCACCCTAAGGACCACTTTGAGCTTCGGGTTCCTTTATTGATCCAAACCTAATGTGTGACCTTGTAGGATCCCTTTAGGCGGGCTTCGGGTTTGTTACTTACTAACCCAAAGTTCTATAGCATTCTCTAGCAAGATGAATAGACGACCCAAATAAACGAATTACTATCTCCATAATACGATCCATAATTATACTTAGTAATTGCACTAAATAAAGTCGAGGACGCATTTCCTTCAAAGAGGACATAAAAACATTCATAACAAAGCATCTCCAAATTTCCAATTATTTAATTGTTAGGACTTGCTTGTAATATATAAAATGTATACAATTTCTAGCTACATGTTTACCACTGGCGAACAAAATATGAGCAAGTTACAAGCTAACAAGCTACATGTTTTAGGCCTGTTCTTTTCATCTTAATTCAAGTTCAGTTCCGTTAGCTCTAATCACTTAAATTCAATGCAATTCCTAATTTCCTTCTCTTATAAACAATTCCTTTTAACTTTATTCAGTTCAGTTCAGTTGTTTTCAGTAAATCGAAATAAAAATTTAATTGAGAAAAGGACAAATAAATTCCACTCATATTTTAACACGTGAACAAATGTACAATAATTTATTTTTATTTTATTTTTTGCAAACTATAAAATGTTGTAGCTTATTATTAAAATACTTTTATTTATTTATTTACTTTTTAAATGGCAAGGAGGACCTTGAACAGACCTCAACTCTTATGGTTTTTTTTTTCCATTATTTGCAAGTTTTTTAATGGCAAGGAGGACCTTCAAAAGTCCTCAACCCTTATGGTTTTGGTGGTCCATTATTTGCAAGCCAAGCACTTGAAAGAAGAGGGGAGGATAAGAAAATGGAAAAATTAGAAATAATAATCCCAACTTTGTCTAATTTATGTAGAATAATCCCAACTTTCGTTAATACTGGAATAATCCGAATTTTAGGGGGTCTTCTTTTTCTTCAATCCCAAATACTGGTTACCGGTTGAATGGGTTAATTTTATTTTTTTTTATTAAAATGACATGTGTCACAAATTAATTGGTTTAAAAAATTTAAAAAAAAAAACAAAATTTAAAAAAAAAAAAAGCCACCCAAAAAAAAAACCAGAACATCACCCAACTCTCCACCCCTGCTCACCGGAACCCCCCTGACCACCCACTTCCTTCTCCCTCTATCGCCGGGAAACTGAGCAGCCCAACCGCATTACCACCGCCGCCACACACAACACCACTCTTTGCGGTGCAATTGCAACAATAAACCCCAAAACTACAATTCCCCCTCACTCGACCCGAATCCAACCCATACCCAACCACCTTCGTCCAAGCCATACCCAATCACCTTCGGCATAGGAGGAGGGAAATCATCGGCGCTAGGGGAGGAGGTATTAGCGGCACAAGGAGGGGGAATTAGAGGCGTAAATTGCTTGATTTTTGGGGTGGAATTGGGTTTTATTGGTGGTTGGGTGGGGGTTTCGGAGAAGGGGGATGGGGTTTAGATGGTAGGCCGGAGCGGCGACTATGGTGGTGGTTTCGTGGGGGTCCGACGAGGGTTGTGGCTGGGCTGGCGGCGACTAGGGTGGTGGTTGTGTGGGGGTTTGACGAGGTTGGGCTGGTGTTTTAAGTACAGTTTGATTATGACTATGGTGGTGGTTTCGTGGGGGTCCGACGTGGGTTGTGGCTGGGCTGGCGGTGACTATGGTGGTGGTTACGTGGGGGTCCGACGAGGGTTGTGGCTGGGCTGGCGGCGACTAGGGTGGTGGTTGTGTGGTGGTCCGACGAGGTTGGCCTGCTGATTTTTTTAATAAATTTTGGTTTTTTTTTAAAAAATCGGACCAATCAGAACTTGACACGTGTCAAGTGACCTGATATAATAGGTCATTGACTTTTGTTGACCGATTAAGGATTGAAGAAAAAAAAACCCCTAAAGTTCGGATTATTCCAGTATTAAAGAAAGTTGGGATTATTCTATATAAATTAGACAAAGTTGGGATTATTATTTCTAATTTTTCCTAAGAAAATTCCTATCCTTAAGTACCCTTGATTTTTAGGATTCCAACCCCATTCCTCTAGAATATGAGGAAAGAACCTTACTAAGTGAGCCAACACTTTATTGGTCATTGGAATACTTTGTTGCTAAAAACTATTGTAACTTAAACATACAAAATATTGAATGTAACTTACCAGTGGAAAGGCTCTTAATAGCCTTGGTATCATCAAGCGAGGTGCCAATTTGGGTTAATGGGTTGGATACAATCTCATTTAATCGGTTTGATTTAATTAATTTGGATTTAAGCAATGCTAAATCACAGTGTCTGTCCAAGTTGAAAAGTTATCTCATGTCATTTTTAAATTTGGTCGGATATAGTCAAATTGGGGGAAGGGGAGGGGGGTCGATTTCAGTGGGGGAACGGGGCTGGGGGGCGGATTCCGATGGGGGAAGGGGAAAGGGGGGTGGTTTTGGTTCGGGGAGGGGGTCAGGGTTGCGTAGGGGAAAAGGGAAAAGGGGAGGTGCATAGCGCCGACCGAAGATCTGGGCGCCGACCGCCGACAGGGGGGAGAGGGAAGGGGTGGCAGTTGAGGGGAAGGGGGGGCAGGGGTGGCTGGGTTATTTTATTTTATTTTGTTTTTTATTTTTTTTGGAATAAACTTAATGGAACCTTAACGGATTCTGTTAAGTGGTAGTGAAATTTTAATTAGGAAAAATACACTTTAATAATCCCAACTATGGGCGATTTACCTACAATAATCCCAACTAACGTATATTCTACAATAATCCCAACTATTAAGTCAGTTTTCCTCCAGCAGTCCCAAAAACCGGTTACCTGCTGAAATGGTAAATTTTTTTTTTTATTATTTTTTAATTGCCACATGTCAGAACATGATTGGCTTAATTTTAAAAAATTAAAAAAAAAAAAAAATCAGCTCAGCTTAGCCCGCCACCCCCTCCTCCCTTCAGCCACGACAACCACCCTTTATTCCCAAATCCCAGCCCCGTAGCTAACCCGACCACCGCCTGCGATCTCGCGAAGCAATTTCCGGCGGGGTGTCGCGGATTCAAGCTCCAATCAGTTCACGGGCAAGGGTTTCGGGGCGATTTAGGGCTGCTGGTGGTTTCGCAGGCAAGGGTTTCAGGGGTGCGGCTGGTTGTGACGTGCAAGGGTTTCACGGGCAAGGGGGTGTTGGTGGTGCGATTTAGGTGTTTTGGGGGTGCGGTTGGTGGTGCGATTTAGGGGTTTATGGGATGTTGGTGGTGCGATTTAGGGGTTTCAGGGTTGTTGGTGGTGCGATTTAGGGGTTTCGGGGTGTTGGTGGTGCGATTCAGGGGTTTCGGGGGTGTTGGTGCTAGAGGTGGTGCGATTTAGGTGTTCGGCAGGAGGTGGAGGTGGTGGTTAGGGCTGGAGGTGGTGTTTGGGCGGTAGGTGGTGGAGGTGGCTGCCAGATTTTTTTATTTTTTTTTTAGTTTTCTTTTTTTTTTGTATTTTTTTAATTTTTTTTTTGAACCACTCACACGCTGACACGTGTCAAACAACCTACAATAATAGGTTGTTGACTTTTGTTGACCGGTTTGGGACTGCTGGAGGAAAACCGACCTAATAGTTGGGATTATTGTAGAATAAACGGTAGTTGGGATTATTGTAGGTAAATCGCCCATAGTTGGGATTATTAAAGTGTATTTTTCCTTTTAATTATTTGATTTTAGGTGGTAGCAAAATAATATAAAAAATTAAACGGGTAGCAAATATTACACAAGGTACTATGTCAATTTTTCCTAGTATAAATAATGTTATTTATAGCTACAGCTATCAACAAAAAGGGAAGGGGACAAAAAAAACCCTAAAGGAAAGGTTCATCACATTACTTTACCCATGGATTTCGTATACTTCATCCATAGATCATTAGAAAACTTGCAATACACTTCAAAATGTGTATGAATGGTTTTTGTTGACAATTTGGACATGGCCACTACTTGTGTTACTTTGGGCTTTTCACATGCCTTTGGGTTTGGTCGGTTTGGAGTAGCAATTGGCCTATGGCTAATCACATAGTTGAACTAGTAGAGGCAGGCATGGAGCATGGAATGAGCCAGATGAGAATCGATCAAGCAAAACATGAAAATGGCCCAACCCAGTAATTTAAAGGCCTGCCTCGGGTCTAGAACGACATAGCACCCATAGCGGGCATGTTGGTGGACCATGTGCTAAATTTAGTTATTGGAACATCAACACGAGTCCAACACAACATGACTCGTGGCACATGGGTTTGTACAAGCCATTCTCAACTCTATGATTAAAATTTGGCTTAGGGCGGAGATTAGGCAAAGCAGTCGAAAGTAATTTTAGAACTAGTATGATTTTATTGAATAAGCCATAAGAAAGGTTCCGCTAGCTTAGTACCTGACTAAATTATATTAGGAATTGATCCTTGTGAGGAAGGTTTCCAATTTTTTTTTTCCCTTACTTCATAAATATAACATAAACTTGACAGATGTACGTAGTAAAAAAAAAAAAAAAATTAGAGGAACATCTCAATACTTGGTGAAATAATTAACTTGTATAAAACTTGGCCTCTTGCAATAGTTGACTTAATTAAACCATATTCAATCACCTAATAATGATCCCTTTTCTTCTTTTTGTGTATGATATGACTAATAAAGTAACTATAAATGTTTATAGTAATTACACCAATGATAGAAAAATCAATCAACCTTCTCAAATAGGACTTTGTTAATGTGAAAATTGATCTCTTGTTGAGTGCAATGAGCAGCATAGAAGAAACTCTTCACTTGAGCTAGGCAGGCTTGCTTTAGACTTGGATTTGCACCATTGATGGACCTTGATAGAATTATTTTCATCAATTTTCGAAGGTCTTCCTCTACTTCCCCAATCTTCATGTAGTTGTAACTTGTTCCATTCGTTGTTGCACCATCATTCGTTGCACCTCGCTCCTGCTAAGAGAGAGGTTTTTTGTTTTTAGAAAAATCACATCTTGTACAAATATAATATTGGACTCTGTCCATAATTAATAGTCACGTCGATAGTTATTAGATTATGGAAATTTACACAAAGTATCATATATTAGTGTGTATGAATATATGAATTCAACCAAACTCATAACATAGGAACCCAATTCATATATTGTCACATGCTTATTTGCCATTGATACCAAATATTAATACCTCCATGCACTACCTAAGTTTCAATATTAAGTGAAAATATTTACTACTATTTTTACGAGAAAAAGTACACAAGAAGTTAGGACAGTTTTTTCTTAAGAATAAAAGATAAATTCGATCCTAACTTATCAGAATATATAAAATACAAATTACATGATATTAATACAATTATTCCATGTACAAACACACACGAAAAAAAAATGTAAAAAGAAAAATAAATTGAAAAAAAAAAAAGCTCATACCTTATTATTAATATAGTTTTGGTGGCTTCGAAGATGGCCAAAGTGATGGCATAAATGATTAGTAATGCTTAAGAGAGAAAGAATATGTGGATCAGAAGCCATATTGTTGTGAGAAATCCAACGGCCAGCACTAAGTTCTATTGTTTCAACCATTAGTTCTGCCTCTCCTTTATACCTATCGCCTTCCTCTTCCCATGTCTTTAGCCATTTCTCCCACTATATAAAAATCATATAAATTTACAAAATACATGACGTTAGAATCTACATGCAAGCACAAATATAATAAATTAATAAAATAATTCGAGTTCCCAAATTACTATAAATGAGACTCGATTCAATTATTTCATGATTTTATGTGTGTACATCCTAAAATTGAAATAGGAAGTTGATAACTTGTCAAATATCCAATTAGCCAACCCGCATGTTTAAACGACAAATAAAAAAGAGGGTCAAATGGAAAGAAAATATACATTGGAATTTGAATTGTAGGAAGGTCTAATGTAATTTTTAGTTTATTGTATTCTTGCATGAAGTGGATGTTCAAGCTTGGGAAGGAAGAAAACTTAGAATACAATAATAAGTTCGAGATCCCAATTTACTATGAATAAGACTCGATTCACTATGAATAAGACTCGATTCAATTTCATAATTGTATGTGTGTATGTTTTGATATGGAAAAGGATGTTGATCTGATGCCTTGTCAAAAACAAGATAGCCAAACCTCGCCCTCAAAGGGCAATAAAAGAAAGAGCCAAATGTAAAGAAGATAAACTTGATTGATAGTATAATGTACATTCATTCATTGGAATTTGAATTATTGGAAGGTATAACTTAAGGTTTAGCCTATTGTATGCTTGCATGAATATATGAGATGAAAGTTCAGAATTTCAGATAGTACACATACAATGATTGTATGTGGTAGCTCACATACAACACTATTATATTGTATGTGGTAGCTCACATACAACACTATTATATGTATGTCACGTCAAAATGGAGGAAATAAATAAAACGAAAAAAAATAGAAGAAACAAGATTAGAGAAGTGAACCCCAAAATGCAAACCAATTAAATGCTGCCAACAATGGTTATATATAGGCCATTACATACAACCATCGTATGTATAGCCTTTTCCGAAAAAACATACTTCCTCCGTTCTTTTATTATTGCACCATAAGAAATTGACAAAAAAAATTTGGTAGTGGAAAAAAGGATGAGAGAGAAAGATAGAAATACAAAGTTGCCCATGTGATAATATACACAAAATAAAATGTAAGTGTTGAAAAACAAGGGTATATTAGGTATTTATAGTGTGAACACAAATAATTCTTTTCATAAAATGGATATGGTGCAGTATTTGTGAAATTTTCTTAAAAGGCAAGTGATGCAATATTAAAAAAACGGAGGAAATACTAAAAATGCAACAATATTGAGATAATATAATAATACAATAATAGTAATGTAATTATATATATACTCACAGCTTGGTAAAGTTGATTACGTATGTCTCTTCCATGGTTCATAAGTGCATCCAATGAAAGCTGGTTAAGGGTACTCAGAAGTGGGTCCATCAAGTTTTGCCCTTTGTTGGTACCAACTTGTACTAGAATTTTCCTATTAAGAAATTAGTAGAAAAACCAATCAAACCAAGTAACCATTTTTTTTCCAATCTAGGCCAATTAAATTTCATGGAGTTCTTCAAAAACATGCAATTTTGTCCTTTTCAATTTATGTAGATGACAAACAAGAAATTGTCGTCACACAAATATTTAATTCAGGTGTTTTCGTAAATGCAATATCCTAGGAGAAATAGCCTATTAATATGTGACGAGGAGAAAGAAAGTGAAGATTACGAATGAAAGGTTTGTGATGCAATTGGTCATGAATGCATGCATAATACTGATAATAGACAAACTCTCTTTATTAAGGCCTTTTCACTAATTTAATGAGTGTATGCAAGAGGGTTAATAGTGATGACTAGTTACTATATAAGATGGGACAATCTTTAAGGACGATCTAAAATGAAATACGAGCAAATAAATAGGGTTAGAAAAAACATACATGCATGTACTCTATATTAATTTATGCTTATAAAATCTAAATTGACTATATGCATTTAAGTATGACAAGTTATACCTCATGTATGTCGTCATTTCACGCTTAAACATGCATCTACTACTTTAAACATTATCCATATAGTTGACGGTTATAAACAATGATAATATTGTTAGATAAGTTTCATCTCAGTGTAAATGGTAACAATTTCAGCCCTAAATTTTCAAAATTTTGTTTTCTTTTCCCCTAGAATATTGTTTTCACTTACAATAATACGATTAACAATGAATAGTTATGAAAAAGAGATTTATTGAAGTGGAAATTTTAAACATTTTCTTTCCTTTTAGAACCCCTTTGTGCAACAAAATAAAAGCCAAAATGAAAAGAATAAAAAGAATCAAATGGAGTAAAAAAATACTAATTATTATCGTTATACCAAAACAATATAATTGTCATTTTTTTTCATGAATTATGGAAATATATTTAGAAGGCAAAAGCTAATGAGCGCCCCCGGGGCGTTAGATAAGAGAATTAAAGTGCAAATATTAAAGTAAAATTAACATTAATTACACCGAACGATGCGTGATTTTGTCATGAATTCCTAACTTAATACCATTTCAACCAATATAATTTATCCTTATCTAACGCCCCGGGGCGCTCGTTAGCAAAGAAAGAGGGATTTTATTTAATTTAAATACAATATTTACCTTCCATTATGCCTTACATAACCTTGACTAATGTAAGAGTGTTGAAACTCATTGACAAACTCTCTTCTTTCCTCAGCTGAAGCATTCTGCTTTGAAAACTCAAAGTCAATGGCTTCAATCAAGGCTGCAGTCTTAGCCCATGCAAGTCGATCTTTTGACTTTTCTGGCTCAAACATGGTAGCTGCTGCTAAGTAATAGGCCATTAATAGACTTCTTTGGCTCACACCAGATTCTCTCAAATTATATTCTGAATTCCACCTATATAGAATAATCAATGCAAATTAAATAACAGCCCGTAATATATATTTTATTACATACTCCTACCATCTTTAAAAATCTTTTGTAGTTTTGTGCATGTTTTCATGGACTTTTTAGTGAGACAAGTAATCACCGTCTAACAGTACGTAAGAACTTTTAAAGATGGAGATATAACGAATTTCAAAGTTGTTAAATTATTTACGAAGTAATAAATAACCTTAGGAGGTTGTTCCATTCTAGCCTATGCAATGCTTGGGTGTTGTTGAAGTCCGATTTTGCAAGCTCAAGGTATGCATTGTTGCTCACATTAGGCATCCTGAAAATCAACAAAATAGATTATAGATACAAGATTACAAGCAATAGCAACAATAAGTCCAAATGAAGTGGGAAGTTGGACAAGATTTGTATGGCAGACCATTTGTGGCTGAGTCAAACAACAATAAGCCAAAGGTAGTCTATGATTCAAGCAAAAAGTACATATGCATGTCGTCTTCATCCTTGGAAAAGAACGTATTCATCTAGAATTAATAATCGCATTTACAACATACTTGGCTATGAAGTATTCGAAAAGATGTTATGTTCCCTAATATAGGAAATTTGGCTAGCTAGAGGATACGAAGCGCAACATATATCCTTATGTACAAAGGTATGGAAACATGGTAGTAATTAATTCTAGACAGAAGGAGTAATTTCGTACATGATAGTAATTAATTCTAGACAGAGAAAGTAATTTTGTCATATCAGCTATCTATCTGTATATTCTGTTTTTATTATATTCTTTAACTTTCTTTTACTTTATGTATAGTAAAGTATACATGATTGTTGATTGAATGTGCTCATTCATGCCTACATATCTATCAACAATGTTTTAAAAGTCATGATCTCATTTGACAAGAATAATGTACTTGTATATGCTTTAATATTTCTTGTTTGGTAAAAGAAAAAAAATAAATATGTATAATAAGTTTTATGCTAAATTACCTGTAAAGAGTCTTTCCTATCCAAACATCTTTTTCTCCTCCATACTGTTCGATGTAGAGCCTTGTCTCAACGCGAGGTAGACTTGCGTACCATGGAATATCTAATGCATATGTCACCTATAAAACACACATATATTAAAGTGTCAATAATGTCTTTTAAATAAAAGATGGTTTATACTTTTTTTTATGAACAAAGATGGTTTATACTAGTGTAACCTATTCTTGTAAAAGAATAATGATCTCAGAGTTTAAACACTAAAGCATAATGTTAACCAATTAGGTATGTCATATTACATGACAGTCAATAAATATCATAGGCTATTCCCAACTCAACTTATTAATGGACATAATGTAGAAATAGGGGCAGGGGATAAGGATATATATACCCCCTTTATATAGCTTCATTTGTTTATATTCGAACCCTAAACTTTTAATTTACGGTGAGATTCTTTCCATGTAAATTAGAGTTTTTTTTTTTAATTTATTTTATTATATATATATAGAAGGATTAACTTAATTCCACCGTATCTAATACAAGTTGTAAATATATATACGTACCTCGCCAGGTAGATCCTTGGTTATAGTCCATTTATCCAAGAGTTGATTAGAAACTCGTTTTTCTTTCAAGTATTTGGAAGAGAAATTTTTAGCTTCCTCAAGTATATTTTCACCAGGAAATTGTATTTGAGAAGCCCTAAGAAGGTTGAACATCCCTGTCACTGCTTGAGTTGATTGTCCAACAAAACAGAAGAACTCTCCATCTTTCTCAAAGTTCTTGAATACATCTGGTTTCATAAACACAAACAGAAAATAAAAAGAATTATTTAAAACAAATGATCGAGAGTTATTTAAAATAAATGATTGACAGAAAATATAATTAAAATCAGTCGTGTGACTTTAACAGTTTAACCATTAGTTTAGACTTTTGGTTGCCTTGATCCGGCCTTTGTCATTGTTATGGTATCAAATTAAAATATAGGCCACTTATGTCAAAAGACGTAATAGGTATAAAACTAATCTTTAGCGTTTAATCAGCTTAGATTTTTGGTTAAAATAGTATATTCTGACACGTACGTACTTTTCATCTATATATCATTTTTCCCTGTACATCAACCTATTGGCCCTAATTGTATCAAATAGTGCAAAAATAATAATACTAGTATAAGCATGTACGAAGTATATAGGAATTAGTACTGTTTAATTAGTCTACAAATAAATATTCTAATGCTCATGTTTAGTGTAATTAATCCAGTTAATACCTGCAGAAACTTGATATCCATGTAATCTAAGAAGCCTAAATCCCATAGCTGTATCATCAATGTCTTGGACGTTTGAATTTCTAGCCCAGCATATTCCATGCTCTGTCCAATACCTGAAATTTTGCTAGTTTAATTATTGGTACATAGAGTAATAGAGTGTTTGAAAATCATAATAATTTGTTTAGTAAGGAGAAGGTCTAATTGAGCCGGAACCTCTCACAAGTCAACCCACTCTAGGTTATTAACAAAGCAGGATATGGTCTTCTATTATAGAATAAAACAAAGTAGGTACGATATAAAAAAAACGGACAAATTGAAAAACATGCGTTAAATATGAAGCAATACCATGTTTTGTTTTTTCTTTTCTTAGAGACGGGTAAATAAGGTGCTACAAACGACAATAAGGTTATCCTTCTAGGACACTAGCGTCCAAAAAATTTACCAATTTGAGTAGTATAACTTCGTACATACTAAAGAGTTAGGTTCCTACATCCTAGAGATTATCCAAGCAAAATAATTGCTATTGAAAAAGATGGAAAATATGATTGAATGTTTGATAAAACAAACAAAAAAGGGGTTAAATGAGAATGTATGGGATAGAATTGAAAATGAAGTAACAAAGAGGATGAAGGAAGGCCTTAACTCGGCTTCAAAATAAAGTGTTTGGCCAAAATAACAAGGCTTAAAGTTTCTCCACTAAACAACAATTTTGATGTGCCAAGATAAGGCCGGTGAGATGATACAACATCAATAAAGTAATTGTGATATTTATTAATAGTGATTTTTATTATCTTGACATAGAAAATATGATTGGTCTAAATAAATTGAGGGATCAAGGAGCCTATAAACATGAATCGTCATATAATTTATATCATATTTTTACTCAAGTGTCATACATTTAAACTAGTCAACCGTTATATCTTCTACATTGCACAATCAAGGAACTATTTAATCATTTAAACTATTTCAAAACACATTAATTAAATTTGCAGTCCCTAGCCTCCCCCCTTTTTTCCCCCGTTTTTTCCTTGATTATGAGATGGTTGGATGATTATATAGTGTCACTAGCGAATATTAATGAAAAGGGTTTAAATTATAAAATCAAATATGCCATTTGTAATGGTTGGATTCCTCTTACCCCTTTGTATCAATCATTTTTAGAAAGGCTCTTTTTTAAAATAAAATAATAGTTGAATTGCACTTTATCACAAACTCTTATTATATTTAATCACAATTTTGAGTGGAGATGAAGTACTAGTTTGCTATGATACTTTGTTAAATTCCGTACAATGAAAAAGTGTTAGATACTAATGGTGGTACTAAAGTGTAAATTTGGTTAAGTAGTCTAGGCTACATAAAACAAAACAAAAACATTTAGATATAATTTTATATTTTGAAAAAAAATGGCGATAAAAAAGAAATATGCAAAATACAAGAGAAACAAACCTGTTAACATAGCTCATGCATTCGTCAATCTCATGTTGAAAATACCGAGAAATTCCAAGCCGCTGCAATCGATCAACAACCCAAATATGCTCGAACAAGTCTATTGGGTACACGTTAGGAACTGTGGAAAACAAAGTAACCTATTTTAGCCAAGGTAAACATTAAGTACTATGTTGAGTTTAATGCACTAATTATATATGATGTACTCTTGTTTGAAATTAATTGTCACTTTAATTGAAAACTACATATAATCAATAACGTGACTTGTAACAATACAGTGTAACAACTAAATTCGGACAATAGTCGATTTGATCTATAACAAGATCAATATATACTATTATTGAGTCAGAAGATGACAAGATGACTTTAATTAAGCATCATTGATCGATTAGGTTAATTAATTACCTCCACCATTAAAGCGATGAACAATGTTGTTTAAGTAGGTGAAGCAATTGAGATCCTTGGTTTGCATGAGAGCATAGGCAGTTGAGGAAGGGGAGAACAAGAAGGAACCATCTTTGCTTTGCAATTTAAGAAGTTTATCCCAATCTAGCCCTGCCATTCCTTCCAAGCTATGGAGCAAAGTGGTAGGCATTCTGTGCATGATTTCTTTGGGTATCCTACCAAAGATTTTACACAATTATTGCAAACATGTGAGGACATGACACCACATGCATTATATTGGGGCCTTAAACTTTACTACTGTGTTATAAATGAAATAAAGGGTTTTTCTTATTGCCAAAAGCTAAAGCTAACCTTTTCCTTCATTCATTCATATACTCATAAGTATATTTTAACATGTATCTTACTAATTAGCTTCTACCATAACTAATAAAGTAATAAAACAAACATAATACTACTTGTAGTTCATTTGGAGTTGATTAATTTCAATCTGTCCATAGTTCTAACTCATTTCAAAGATGGGAAAATCATTCAATCTATCAGATTTTGTTATAGTTGTAAAACCTCGATCATGCATAATGCTTAATTATGTGATTATTAAGTTTTATATATCCATCTCCAAAAATAAAATACGAGCTTGACTAGATTTTGAAATTATATCAATTGCAAGTACCTTGTGAGCTTCAAATTTCTTTTGGCATAAATTTCTTGCATTGCAGGAGTGTCTTGAGCCACTTCAATTCCATAGTTTTGAGCTACCTCAATTAGGGATGGAAATGCAACTTCGAATCCAATTGGCATGTGCTCAAAATTTTCATCTTGCAGCTTGCTTATATTTTCCTTCAGAAATGTTATCCCTAATTCAAGAAAAAAATTATAAATATAATCATTATTTATTTGGTAAATAACATACACAACCCGAATAGATAAAGTATAAGAAGCCAATTATTACTCTCTTATTTTTTTTTAAACTCGTATAATTTAAACCAAACATTAGTAATAACAGTAATGCACTAGTAATTTTTTCATAAACTCCGCATATAATCATTTAAGAAAGTATATTAATACTCCATAATTAAGTTTCTAATTACCAACTAAAATTGATTATATCAAAATGGGTCTTTTAATTTAAGCTTATAATTACTTTTGTTACCTAAATTTCAAAAAATATACTACGTATATATGTAAATATATAATTAAATTAAAACACTTTTGCGTGTCGGATAAAAAGTGTTTACCTCAATTAGCATGTAAGACAACATACATGTACTACTTTGGTTACTATAAAAGGGTTTCCATTCATATTAAAGTTGAAAGTTTTGCACGATAAATATGATGGAGTTCGACACCTAAGCTAGTATCTACTACGGAATTAAAAGTATTTCAACGACTACTTTTTCTTGTATGCAATTTAAGGAGCAATACCCATTCAATTCCCCACATAAACAAACTTAAAATTTATGTAGTCTTATTGAGATAATCATGTAATGTCACTAATGTCAAATTTTGAACAATTACTCCTTACATGCTTTAATAATAACTTTTTTTTTTATTATTGTTTTTACTCTAGCATGAACTGCTTTAAATCCGTCTCACCTAAAAGATGTTGTCCATAGAATGAACGATAATGGTGGCAATAAAATTAGTACCTTTTTGGCACTTCTCAGGATGAACTTCCCAAGACTTAAGTGCAATTAAGCAAGCTAATGTGTTGATTATCCTATCATGAGCTGAAAATAAGGTATCATCACCCCATGAACCATCCGAGAGCTGATTATCGATGATCCATTGAAGGCTCGAAGGAAATTGAGGACTTCCATGGCTGTTTTTTACAAGTGCTACCCAAGCTGTGTCGTATGGGGATATGCTTATTTCTCCATCGTTCATAGACTTCAAATTTTCCCTAATTCTATCCACATTTTCCTTAATTTCACTTGATGTGAGTACCTAATGTTTACACAAAAAAGAACAAGTTCTTATTTCATGAATAGTAGTTTCAATCGAGACATATTAAACCTTGTTTAAAATCGCGAGTGACAAATGAAAAGAATATGTCTATAAATGTACAAGAATAGCTATATGTGTATGTTGTTCGAACAACTCTGATTAAGCATATAAGGTTAGGTAGTATTTAAGTTATGCAAACTATACCCTTTACAAATGCACATATATTTAGAGAGACACAAAGACAAACAATACTAAAGTATGCGAGTTATCTACATAAATAAGTAAATTATCTCTTTATCTTTGTTCGTATTGGCGACAAACAAAAATTGACATCGCCTTATCTCTCCCTTTTCATAGGCAACAAAAAACATTTAAGGTAGCATGTAATAGTCTAATTAGCTTCATTTGTTGTATTCTTTTGTTTTATTGCTTGTGATTTTCTATATTAAAAATTAAATAACAAATGTAAACAATATATTATCATTTTCGACTTCAATCTATACCGATAATTCTTCCAAGTTATTTTTATTTTATTTTTCCTTTCTATTTTTATGGACCTTTTGCAAGTTAAATTTGGTGCATTTTTTCTTTAGAATGTTAGTACAGTCATCTACTCGGTAATCTAACTACTTTTTGTGGAGTAATCTACCACAAGACAAAGAACATAAGTCAAGCATAGAATAAATTTAACGTAATTAATTGAGTGTGACCAAAAATACTATGTAATTCCCTTCTCAATGGATATTTCTCAGCGTGCATGTAGTAAATTGAATATTTAAGTAATTCAAATAATTAAAATTTTGGACCAATAAATTTTATTTATTTATTTTTTTTTTTCAGAAAAATAGTTTGGCTAACAATTTCTAAAGAGCTAAATGATGCTTATAAACAAAAAGAGTTATAATTTTAACATTTTTGGTATTAGATATGTATGGAACAATTGATTATTAATGATTAAATTGAATCTTTTGTAGTTTTGTATTGATCTAATTTAATTAGCTATAACCATAATATAGAGGCTTACGTTTCGAATTCGTTTTGAAATTAATTGTTTTGAAATTTACTACTGATCCAAAAAAATACAAAAACTTTTGAATACATAAAAATGACTGTACTACATAAAGTTTTAAAAGTTTGACTATAAAAATAAAAAATTGGAGAATCAAATTAAAACGGAGGGAGTAATTAGAGATCAAATAATAGCGGTAATGTTGGTATAATTTATTCGTCAAAAAAAAATGTTGGTATAACAAACTATCCATGAAATAGAAACAGTCAATGACATTTTAAATATTTGAGTAAAATTTAATAAATGTTGTCCAAAAACCATAAAAATTAACCCAAAAATAAATTACTCCTACTTCGTACTTAATTGGGCGCATAGATTTTATTTGGTTCACCTTTTAAATAAGGGTAATGCTATACATAGCCCTTAGGGCTATATATAAGCATTGAATTTACTCTTGGAAAATGTATAAAGTTAGGAATTCATGACAAAAATACGCGCAAATCGGTGTAATTAGTGTGTTTTTGTCATGATTTTCTAAATTTAAACAATTTTCAAGAGTAAATTAAATGCTTATATGTAGCCCTTAGGGCTATGTATAGCATTTTCCTTTAAATAAACATATTTTTTTTAAGGATATATAAACTTTAATTTGATACGACTAATTTCTAAGAGATCGTGTCTTGATATATTATCCAAGTTATTTCAAAAGCAATGTATCAAAGCTGATGTATAAGATTAAGCTATTCATAATATTTAATAATATACTTTTCCCCTTGTGAATTATTTGATACTACTTAATTTTGGCAAAATAAATAAATTATTTGATGCTTAAATGTGTGAACCTAGTTTTTATATTATTTTTTAAAAAAGAGATTTTGCTATCAAAGCATTCCAACTCAAATTATCATCCCAGAAAGTCACTCATAATTATTGGCATTTAACCAACAATAAATATATATACGCCTCATTAAAAGTCCCAATAATTTTAGCATAGAAGTAGAGAAAGGCAATGCAAAATTGTTGGACATATCCCAAAAACAAATTTATAGAATTTCTTTCGATTGAGTTTTCAATCGACAATGATATTGAGTAGACGGATTTATCCAAAAGAGGGTTTTAGAATTTATTTCGATTGTGGTTCCCTTTTAAAGAAAGACGCAAAAAGACAATGATGCTAAGTTAGTGGATTTATCCAAAAAGGGGTTTTTTAGAATCACTTTAGATTATAATTTTAAAATTTTATAAACATCAAATGTTTTAGATTTTCTTGACATTAAAATGACCATCAAGAAAAAGAATAAAATTAAAATTCTATAAAGAAAAAATGTAATATATTTTTTCTTTGTTTGTCCAAAATATTGATGAAGACTCTTGTACATCATCTTTTGAAACTCTCTATGATAATAAATCACCTTTTTAAGTTACATTCTCCATAATTGTTGTTTTTTATACGTTGATATCCTTTATTGTTTAATTTAAAGGATTTTTTTTTTATCACCTTCAAATTGTTTTATCACTTTAATACAATTTATAACATTCATACATTGCATCCATGCAAGGAAACCAACTTATGAATTTGAACAACGGATATTTATATATTTATTTATTTATTTATTTTTGACAAACAATGGATGTTTATTTTGTTGAACTTAATTTTACCAAATGAGGAATGTAATGGAAAAAAAGGTAGAAAAATGGTTAACTTTTGACTTTTTTTTCATGTTCATTGCATTGCACACATATTGTATATAATATATAATTTTTTTTTTCATTTTAAAAATATAGAGTATTTTCTCGAAACATAATATCATCTATTTTCACTCCGCGACAGTTAATATTCCCTCATAATTCAAAGGGTATATGATTATTGACCCAAATGGGATCGGATCGAATTGAAGTTGTGATAGACTAATTATATGAAATGAGAATAAACACACGTCAAAATAGTTGTACCTCGATAGCTAGCCCTTCAACGTCATCTTCCACAATCTCAAACTCCCTCTGTATCAAAGGAAGTTCATCTTGAAGAAGTTCTCGATAATCTGTTGACAACTCAACCATTATTAAAAAAAGATATGTCCTTATTAATAATCCTTAAAACTTTATTAAAAACAAAAATAAACATGAGAATCCCACACATTAAAAGTTATGTTTCTTTTTTATGAAAAAAAATAGCTTCTTTATATCTTGTCTCCTTCACTAAAAAGAGTCAAAACTACATAATAAATCAGTAATACTGTTCAGCTTTTCTAGCTATTTCTTCCTCGAAGAGTTTTTTCATAATTAATTAAAAAAATTAGTGAAATAGATGTGGTTTAATAAATCAATTCATCCAAAAGTTTAAAGACATCCACGGGTGCAAAATGTAATTTGTTGGTGGATACTTTTAATCTTGTCATTCATGCATGTCTAAATTCATCTAATTAAATAATAAATATATACACATATAAGTTCATTTATAATTTAGAATTAATGACATTAAAAAAATGTGGAAGGATTATCCGGATATGGGACGTGTAAACTTAGCATTTATAGATATATCCTTAATATCTTAAACAAAAAAACGTTAATATATATGGAGTATTAATTTATCAAAAAATAAATAATGGCCGGATGTGCAACCAAATAACCGCTAAATTTGATTGTTCTATACACATATTAATAATAGCTTTCCAAACACATTAAAAGGTAAAAAAAAAATTTTTTAAAATGTGGATTTTCTCCCATTAATTAGTAGCAGGTCGGGTAAGCGGTGAATTAAGAAAAATGTATCTGCAGAAATCCAATAAGGTATCATTGTCCTTTATAACTCTTTTTATAATCTCTTTCGATTCTGAGAAAATCAGAATATAAAAATAAACGGCGAAAAACAAAAGAAAAAAATGTATCCGGAGAAACCCCTCGCTTATGGTCCCTTCATTAAAGAAAATGCAAACTCCAAAAAAAAAATATATAAAAAAATGATCATGTGTATGTACCTTTGGTGGTAGGCTTGGAGATTGCATTACATCTCAGATTGAGTGCCCAACCAAGTTGGTGATTGTTGTTTCTTTTTTTGAGTGACCAAACACCTGCATATAAAACAAACCAAATTCAAATGGATCAAATTTCGATAATTATTTAACTTATCAACGACTAAACTCTTACATATACATGTTATTATCATGTACTATTGGTACTAATATATGCATGTGAATATATATGCAACAACAACAATACCAATGGTGATGATCAAACCAATACATATCATATAGTTTTGGTAAGGACAAACTTTGACAAGTTTGAAATAACAATAAGAGATCACGAGTTTCTCCTAAAACTCGGGAGACATAGATGCTTTATCAACCTGAACTACACATATGAATTGATTAAATGATATATATATACTAGTTTTGATTATTTACAAAGTAACAAATTATTTTTATCGAAAACAAAAAAGAAAACACATATATGATGATGACTTACTAGGGAGTTGTGGTACAATTGATGGAGTGGTGGGAGAAAGGCATAGAAGAGAAGGAGAAGGGGTGGAGTAGGAGTGACAATAATGAGAAGAAAACATAATATTTTTAAGTGTTTTTGCAAGTTAGAGAGAGAAAGAGAAAGAGTTAGAGGGAGAATGAAGGAGAAAAGAGACAGAAAATTGAGAACTTCCCAAGAGATTCCAAGAGAGTATTACAAAGACGCATGGGATCAGCCAAATATATAGAAGTGAGGGCTGTCTTTGTCTTTCAATTCTCTCTAAACCAACATTCTACACCCAAACTACCTTTTTATTTATTTATTTTTTTCTCTAGTTTTTATTAAATATCTTCATTATTTTTATGTTTATCTTTCACAATTATAAGGATATGTTACTATGTAATTGAGATTATTTTTACCTAAATTACCTATTAATAGTGTGAATGGGATCCCATCCAATATCATTAGGTGTGACACCTGTTTCAGAAATATTGGTGAATTTATTGATCCTGAACTCTTTTTTATTTTTATGTAATCCTTACATTATTGGATGACACCTAGTTTAGAAACATAGGTAAATTCATTATGACTAGACTCTTTTTGGTTCTTATCTGTTTCATATATATTTTTAGGGGTGAAATATGGTATAATATCATTGGTAAGTCATTATGACAAATCTCTATTAGTTTAATTAAAATCCATATATTATTGGGGGGTGACACTTGTTTTAAAAATATTGGTCATTTAGTTATTATGACTAGGCTTTATTTGAATTAAATTCACTCTTATACTCTGAATTATTGGGGGGGGGGGGTAACACCTTGTTAAAGACATTAGTTATTTACAGTTTAAATGAATCCGTCTTTTCTATTAATTATCGAGACTAGACTATATACAGTTTAATTAGAATCCGTATATATTAGGGATGATACCTGATATATAGAAACATTGGTCGTCATTCATTATAATTGGGCTCTATTGGGCTTAAGTAGATCTACTCCATATAATATTGGGTGTGAGCTTAATTAGTTCAGAAACATCGATCATTCATTATGATTAGGCTCATTTTAGTTTAGCTTATTTTGTTTGAAATTATTTTATCCAAGCTAATTGTACGAGTACTTATTTTATGTCTAAGCTTATTTCTTTTAATATATCTTATTTTGTCTATACTACTTTTCTTTTCTTAAATTTCTTAACATTTTCTCTTTTTATATGTTTTTAAAAGTGGCTTAAAAGTTTCACTTGAATCTAATTTGGCAAATTTCTTTTACAATTTTACCCCTCGTACCCAAAATTATTTACACCTTATCACCACATACTAACCTTTTTTATTCACTTTTTTCTTAAACATTTCCATCGTAATTTTTTTTTACACTATCATATTATGATTTACCTTTGTCTTACACTTACTGTCTCAAAACAACTATAGTAATTTGTTTTCAAATAAGATATAGATGTTAAAAACGTTTGAAAAATTGAGGTAGTACATGTGATTTTGTTTGAAATAAGTTATCTTGTTTGAACATATATTGTCAATAATAAGCTTAATCATCAAATTTGAGTTGCACATATAATAACCCTAAAGATTATCCATGATCTTACTAATACATCAATAGGATAACTAATATTTTAGTCCCTCAATTACTTTCATATATTCTCTAGTGGGAAATTCCCACTCCAATGTACATGCCACTAGTGATGTTTAATCTCACAATTTTATTATTGTGAGATGATAAACTTTTCCACTTAATGAACCAAGCTAGCTTTGTTACTTGGTCTCACCTAGTTTTAACTAAGTTTTTACATGTAGTAGACTAAAACAAAGCATATAAGACCATCTATAATGGCGAGACTCGACATTTATTGACAAAGTGAGTTGTTTTCACACTTGGTCAATGGTGATTCCTAACCCACTTCTTAAATTAGCAACTTGTGTGAATTGTGATATATAATTTCAAATGATGAGGCTCTATTAAGTATACTAATGTCACTTTCCGTTATGATCAAACATATCATTTTTTTTTTCTTTTTTGCAAGAGATTGTTGTGACTATAAATTAAATAAATAAAAAAATATATTATGAAATTGATAAGGGGTCCATATTTTTGTCAATTGAGATTAAAAGTTGAGTATCTAAACTAAGCAACTTTCTTTATAGATATCTAAGTTTAGATACCAACTAATTGGTATCCTTTACAAAAAATTATAATCTTTCTCTCGTTAAAAAACTTCAACAAGCCTCAGCATTGATACATTTTTCAGATAAAGTAAAAGACTCAATCAATCAATCAAAGCCTAAATCCCATAAGTGAGGTCAACTATATGAACAAAAAATGATTATTCTGTACATCCATTTAGAAAAATCTTCCGCCTCTATCCCCGTACGATTAAATACCTCATTTTCATGCAAATCAACTTGCTTCATATCCCTTATAAATCCTTGCAATTAAGTCATTTTCTGTCTCTCTTTAACTCGTTTAAGCTCTCCGCCATGATCTCATTTTTCCACTCTTTATATCTGTGCACCCTGGGGTCTCCTTCTTAAATGTCAAACTAACACATGAGATTTTCCCTTAGTTTGTCTGCAATATCTACAACACCCACTGTTGACAAATTAAGGGAAAATCGTCTGCGTTGTTTCGAACATATGAGTAAAAGATTTAAACCCCCCCCACACACAAGACTATATAGATTTCTTTCAAGACTATAACCTACACTTCTTATATACTCCATCCCTTCATCTTTATTTTATATACTTCCTCTACTCCCCTAATATTAAAAGACAGGATATATCTTGTCAAAAAAAAAAAAAAAAATAAATAAATAAATAAACAGGATATATAGATTTCTTCAAGACTATATCCTACACTTCTTATATACTCCATTTTTTCATCTTTATCTTACATACTTCCTTTGCTCCTCTAATAATTAATATTGCAACAAGGAGGGAAGACACAAAATTTAAGATGAGGAGAGAGATAGAGAAATAAAGATATGGACTCATGTGATGGGGAGAGTGATAGACGGAAAGTATACATATATATTTTTTTTTTTAGACAGTAGTATACATATATTAATGTTGCATTATTTGTAAAACATTTTAAAATGGTAATTGCCCACAAACTTTTAAAAAAATCCGGTGTACAATAATTATTGTACATCCATTACAAAGATAGCTAAAAGTGATTAAAAGTTACCTCTGAAATGAATAAAAGTTACCCCAATATGCATAAAAGTAACCCAATTAAAATAAAAATTATCTACACTTTATTAGTAAAGAATTACATTTTAAATGACTAAAAATCAATTATTAGTGATTGAATGTAATTAAATTACCTTTATAAAACTTTTCTTGTTGTCTATTTATATAAAAATTGTATTATGTTTAAAGTTACCCAAAAACAGGCAAAAAGTTACTCTAAAATTAGCTAAAAGTTACTCTTATACTGCTCGATGTACACTAATATTAGTGTAAACCGGATGTATACAAAAGTTTTTGTTGCTGCAATAGTACATGGACGGAGGAAGTATATGTTGTGTTTCATCTACCATTCTTTCTTTTCTTTTTTTCTTTTTCTTTTTTTTTTCATCCCTAAAAATTAATATTTAGGTTTATCTCTCGGTCTTTTTACTTTTTCGTCAACTTTATTACCTAATCAAATACTTTTTTCGTCTTTATAACTTGCAATACTTTAAGTTTAAAATTATTAAATATATGCTAATTTATTTACTTAAAATGGTTTATAAAAAGAGGTAGATATGTGGAACATTATTAGGTTCGTCTTGATTTAAATTTTATACTCTCTTCACTAGTCATATTCGTTCTATTTACTTGCATTTTGCAAGATCTCCAATACATACAAGTTTGACATATCTTTAATTGCAAACTATTGTAATTTATGAAAAATTGATATGGAAAATTTGGATACCACACATTGAAATGTTACCGATAAGATCTTGCGTGATAATTTTTGTTTAGTATATATGCAATATTAAACACTTAAAAGTTTTATAAATTTGACCTCATAGATAATATGTGAGCAAGTACTCCTACTTGCTTTTAACTGTCCAAATTTGACTTTTTATTTTTATTATTTACATATACCACTTCAATCAATGTTTTTGCTTTATACTCCATATATATAAGATCAAACATAATCAAGTGGTTTCTCGTTAAAATCCTGTTAATGTATAGTTTCTAAATTTCATCTTATTTTGATTTATACTTATTGATAGTAAACTTCATCGGTCAAATATCTGCCAATATACAATTTTTATTATACAACTTTTTATTTCTTACAATGTACAAAAAATTGATATCTTATATGTTCATTTTTACGAAATGAGCCGATTTTTATTATTATTTTTTTATTTTATTTTTTTGTTACTTATACATGCATTAAGAGCCATTTCACTTTCCTCTTTTAGTCTTGAGGATTTAATTTAAGAAAATTTTGGAATCACTCTATAAAACACAAATTTTGTCAAATGTAACTAATTTTTTTTTTTTTAAATAAAATTTGTCAAAACCACATTTTATCTAATTTAAACAATACATTGACAACTTGACAAGCATGAAGGGGGAAAATAATTTAAACAATACAAAATCAAAACGGAAAGCGAAAAAAAAAAAAAAAAACATTTAACAATCAAACACTTTGTGAAATGTGAAAATCAACGTTGAAGAAGTGACTTTTATAAAGGGAAAAAATAAAATAAAATATTAGGTAAAGGAGGGAATAATAGTTCAACTTTTGACTTGACCTTGATACAATATTGTTTGAGTTAAATTATGCCACATCATTGGATTTTATCATCCACTCGTGGAGGAAGATAGTGGAGTGAAAAATATGTCCATTTTGTTTTGTTTAGGGATCTTGAATTGCTACCTTTTACGGGGTTTTGCAGACAAACTTTCATCTTTTAATTTGTGCAATTGTAGCATTGTCAATTTTGTGCGTCTTTAAACTTTTGGGAAACACTACACGTCTAGAAGTTAAGGATATACTCCCTATATCTTTAATTATTTATGATATTTGTATTTGATATCGTCTCTAAATAATGGTATGTGTCTATCATTTTGATATTAAAAAATAAGATAAATATTTAATTTTCACTAAAAAATACTTTTGACCTCACCATCTTATATGTTAATAACTTAATTCAATTAAAAAATTTACAAGGTAAATTAAAAGATGGGCTTGGGGCCAAAGAATTAAGGACGGAAGGATTGAATACTCTGTAATAGCGATTATTAAACAGTAACGTAGTAACGTGTTTATGTGCGAATATTACTTTTTAATTTTCTTTTAATTATAACCTTTCTTTCTCAATGCTTGTGATATTTGACTTCTCATATTATTCATGAATAATTTTAAGCTTATTCAATAACTAATGACTCCTATATCTTGTAATACATTGCCAAATTCATTTTTAAACCTTATGATGTACATTTGACCTCGATATCTTTAGTTATATGTTAACAAACATTATAAAAAGTTAATATTATAAAACAACACAATAAGATGCATTCAACAATATCTCGCTTTTTTTTTTTTTTTTTTAACAAGCAATATCTTTTTTTTTTTTGATGTATTAATGAGAATTTTTGGTTTTAATGCTTGACCACATAATTAAACACTGTATTATAAGAGGGAATATAAAATTAAATGTCAACAATATTAATTTAGCTATTGTAATGATGATCTCAATACATCATCTATAGCATCAACTCTATCAATTTCTTTTCTACTCCCTCAATTAATCTTTAAGTGCTCCATTTGACCATTTGGACTTAGGTTTTTACACTGTTATCCCGGGTCACATGACCATTGTTAGTGATTTATACATAATAATAAAGAATATAGTTTTGTGAATACTTTTAAGAATGGTCTCAAAGAATATTCTTAATTGTTATAGTTTACACTTATTGAAAACTAAAGATATATATTAATAGGCAAAAAATTCTATTAACAGACCATCTCAACAAAATCTTAAGTTGAAGGTTGAGGCCCAAGTATATGTTTTATAATTTATCACAACCCCTCACATGAATGTATCTCATAAAGCATTCTCTTCTTCTCTTTCTTACATGGTATCAAGAGTCTGTGTGACCCAAGTCACAAATCTCATCCACCCCCCACTTTCAAGTGGAATAATATTTTGTGTTGGGTATGAGGGGGCTCATGCTGCATCCACACTTCTAACCTAAATGGCTCTTATGTGAAGGGGTGTGATCGAGTATATTAACCGACCCTGGGCTTCAACCATCAACTTAACCTTTTGGTTGAGTTGGTCCACTAGAGGTGGGCATGCGTCGTACTGGCCCACGGGCAACACGAACACGACACGGTGGTGGCACGACCCTGCACCGTGATCGAGGAATGGGTCGTGGGCTGTGCCGTGAACACAATTTTTAAAAATCGACATGAACATGGCACGGGCACGGTGGGCGGCACAGTTGTTTGGCTCGCAGGTCAGCCCGCCAACACGGCACGGCCCGTGCAAACGACTATTTTTCCACTACTTCCAACAACCATAAACAGCTATATTCCATCCATATTAATGGCTACAATTCCAACGGCCGCTTTAACGGCTAATTCATCGAATTTCCTTTCAATACTTCACTTCTTCATCCATTATTTTCCACAATTCATCAACTCATCTATTCTCAAATCTCTTATTCTCTACTTCTCTTATTTTCTAATTCCTACTCTCTTATAATCTCTACTTCTCAAAAAAAAAAAAAAATGTCTCATATAATCTTTAATTCTCTAATTTTATCAAATATAAAAATTAATAAAAACAATTATAAGTTCGGGAAATTAATTAGCTTAGTGGAAGGTAATCGAAGCGCAGTTGTAAGGTCTAACTCATCTTTGTTGTTGTTATATTAATGTATTAATATTATTATTATTGTTGTTGTTATTGTTATAATTATTGTTATTATTAGTTATAATCATTGTTATACTTATTGTTATAATTTTGTCATTGTCACTATTATTATTGTTACTGTAAACACCTAATTGTGTCACCCCAAAAACAAACCCAATGATGTGTACTTTTCACGTCATTGATTATCGAGCAAGATGAAATATTGAAGAGTCTCGTAAATTTTCCCTTTTTAAAAATGTTTTAATTCAAAATAATTCATTTCGTATTTCCTAATAAATCATTCATTTCGTGTCCTACTTATGAAAAAACGTCCAATCCAAATTATTTTGGTATATAATATGGGTCCAATAATTTTTTAGATGGATGAGGATCGAAAATATCTTTCCAACGATGTATTATAAGCTCAATTCCGAGTTATAACGAGGAAGTTATGGCTAAAATACTAAACTGGACCCAAACTGACCCTTAAATGTGGACCCAATAATCATGTGGAGGGTCCATTAATATTAATTAGAAGCTTCTATAATTTTGTAAATGATCTTAATTATCCTTTTTCAAAAGATAAGGTTAAAGGGTTTGAAATTGAATAAAGCTCCTCTTTTTAAAAGTCCTAATTCTATTTGAATTTAAAGATGTTCCAAGATATTCAGATATGTTTTCCGATCCTCATAATTTTTATTCAAATCTTAGACAGCTGGATAGCCCTTGAAATTATAGTTCCAATGATATATTATAATATTAATTCCGAGCTATAACGAAAAAGATATGAAAGATAGAAACTCTATTCAAAACTAACACCATTCCACTATTTCGGCCATATCTTTTATTCTACAAAATATTTTAACCTGATTCCAATTGGGTTGAAAATTATAATTCAAGATCTTTCCAAATACATATTATTTTCTTTATTTCGAATTTTGGATCAAAAGATATGATATAAACAAAATCCGCAAAAAAATGTTTTTTATCGCGCCACCATAAAAGGAGTTTTATTCCGATTCAACTTCTGACTCTTTTCTGATCGTTTTTCAGTCGTTTTCTCTATAAATAGGGACGAATTTCTCTGTTTTCTATCTCCAACATCATCATCTCTTCTCTCTATAAGCTTTATTCTTTTTCTATGCCTAGCCTAAACACATTAAATACATCTTTTTTATTCTTCTTTGATTTGATTACCATTCCTTATTCACGCGATTTAAATACACCTAGACAAGCTCAAAGTTACCTTAGACCTTGACGTGAAAGATTGATAGTTTTGAGGGTTTGGTCTCAAATCTATATTTTAATTAATATTATTTTGATTGTTTGATTTAATATTTTCCTTGAATTTACTAACGTGTATATTAATTTAATAGAAAGAAGTAAGAGGCTTCAAAGTAAATAATTAGATTAATTCTTCCTATTCCTTTGATATAGAAACCATGCTTAGAATATTATTTTAATTCCTAGTATCATGTTAAGATGCTTTTATTGTTTCCTAGGATTATGTTAGGATGTCATATTGATTTCTAATATCATGTTAGGACTAAATCTTTGATTTCTATTATTTAGTGACATGCTACGATTTGTTATTAATCATGTTAGTATCATGCCTAGGATCTTGCTAAAATTATGCGTTAAGGATATTATGTTGATAATGATTAGTTGTGTCAATATTATTATGTTGCTTGATATTATTATTGTTATTGCTTATCACGCCCTCTCTTGCAGGATAAAAGAGAATTTGTACATGAAATCACGCTTAATAAGATAATTGATAATTTGAATTAGGCTAATATGATTTTAATTCAAGTGATCGCTAATAATAAATTTATTTGTGCATTAATAATCAACCAACGTAGATTAAAAATGCTTATGATTACTATAATGATTGTATGTTAATTGGAAAGCGCACATGAGTATGAGAAGAACAAAGTAAAGACCTATTTAAGGTAGGTTCAAAGTCTTTTAGGTTGGATTCGTACCATCATCCCCAAATATCCAGTCATGGTTCAGGACAACTATAGAGATAGCGATCTCTGTGATCATGAATGTGGTGTGACCTTCACCTCGTGGATGGTATACAAGTTCCTAAAACTTGTTCGCGACTATTTTGCTCTAACTTCTTTCTGTTTGTACGCCGCCATGCTTAAATGCATGATTACAGTAGGGCTCAAAGTTGGGTGACTTGAAATATTCCCTACAGTTACTATTGTTGTTATTATTATTGTTATTATTATTTGCATTATAATTCTTATTTATAATTTTTATTATTTTTTTTAATTATTATTACTGTTGATATTATTATTGTTATTATTATTAATCATGGCATCAAACCTAAACCCCTCTTCCTCCTCTAGGTTAGCCAAGTCAAAATGTATTAGTACTAGTCGGGAATCACCAAATCCAAATTTCTTAATGCCCTCCCTTAACATGCCCATTCTGGAACACTTCCACCCCCTTCTTCCATCCCTAAACCATGGGAGGATTTAAACAATTTGACAATATGTCTAATTCGGGATTTCAACTAAATCAATTATCACCTCATTTATACGGGTCACAACATGATTTTTCTTATCAAACTACCCAAGGTAGCCAAACAAATATCACTGGGTCAAGTGAACAATCCACCCAAATTTCGAACATCCAAATTCCATACACATTAGAATGGTGTACCGAAGAGGAACTTGCCAATACCAACTGAAAGAGTAATGTTTGGGGATATTTTCAATTAAGTAGAGATGGAACCAAAACCAAGTGTAAGACATGTAACAAAATTTTCTCCGCCGAAACCAAGGGAGGGACGAGCCACCTTATTAGATCGACATGTAAAAAAATGTGGTGGTTCATCTAGTGATCCAACTCAACCCAAAATTTTCTCAATTCCATCCACATAGCTTCACTTACAATTATGAGAGAGATAGTGATGAACTTGGGAGAATGTTAGTACATGCCAAACACCTTTTTCTTTTTGCCGAAAATGATCCCATTAACAATTAGATTAACCGAGCACTACAACCCCAACACACAAAAAAAAAAAAAAAAAACAAACAAACAAAAAAAAAAAAAAACAAAAAATCTCTAAAAAAACCTGTCCGTTCGGCTGCCATGAAATCTTTTCAAGAGTATAATAAAGCAAAAGTAACAGTGCAAAACCATTGCCTTATATAAAAAATGTGTTTCCTTGTAGCTAAGGCAACACATATGAGGCGTAGTATATGCCCCCGTTGTCTATTCATAAAGCAACACATTTTTATTCAAAGGCAACAATTTTAAAAGCCAAGGTAAAATGATACATAAGGAGACAATTCCAAAATGTTTCCATCTAAGGAGAAAATTCAAAAATATTTCTAAATGTTGCCACTCCCAAGCATTTAGTAGTTGATAGTGCTCGAACTTGTGACCTGTCACAAGGTGAGAGAGAGAGAGAGACACACACACACATATTGTTATCTTTCCATGCAACAATTATTATGTTTGTTGTCTTAGACAAGAAAAAGGTAACACTTTAAGTGATTGTTGCCTTATATAGTCTAGAGCAACACTTTTTTTTTTTTTCTGTTACTTTAGTTCAAGGTAACGAATAATTATTGTTGCGTTAGATTATTAAGAGTAACATTTCTGTAAGTGTTGCAATCTTAAGTGTTGCCTATTCTCATTTTTTGTAGTATGTACAAATTGAAGTTATATAATGAATTCAGAAATCTTTCTTATAGAGTTACTTTGACCTAATGCATGGGATAGTGGTTATGGATATCATTATTTGTGTGTGACTTGTCATTGGTTGGATACTAATTGGTTATTACAAAAACGCATTATCCATTTTAATTAAAATGCTTGAATACCCCCACACACCAGTGTTAATACTATTTATCATCAGTTAAAGCAAGCTATTGATACATATAATCTTAGGCCCAAAATCATGTCTATGACTTTTGACAATGCAACTTCTATGACATTTTTTAATGCAAAGTTAGTTAAAGCACAATTGACCAATGTAATATTAGATGGAGATGCACTTCATATTAGATTCTTTTGTCATGTTCTTAACTTGTGTGTGAAGGATGGAATACAAGAAATTGGTCTATTTTATCACAAAATTAGAAATGCTATTATGTATATTAACAACACTAACATGAGATTTCAGGAATAGAAAGCTTTTTGCAGGCAACAAAGGATAAAGATTATTAAAAAGATATACGCAGATTTTACAATTATTATATAGTATGACACATTTTTTTTCTTTTGTTTAAAATCCTTGTGTCCATTCTTTTCTTAGCAATGCATGTTTACTTGCATAACTTTTCGCTGAACACTGATCACAACACGATTGTGATGGATATCTTCCATCTATGGAGGAAAAATGACATAAATATTACACTACTTTTCCTATGATTTATATTTTTATTTCTATATTAGATCCAAGACAAAAGTATGATGACAAATTTTTATTAATTGATATTTATTTTCAATGCATTAATTTTGAAAATGATGTTGAATTTTATAAAACTAATGTGACCAATCATTGTTTTTTGCCTTATATAGAGTTTATGAATCTCTATATATATATGGAACCGTATCTCGATTCTCTCCTTCTCAATCATCCAAAAACGTAAGTATAAGGGCCAAAGGTTTATTTGCACAAACAACTAACATGATGTCAAGTTTTCAGGTAGTGATTCATCATCTAGGTGAACACAAAGCGATGTTTTGGAGTTAAAACGTACTTAAGTTACAACTTCATCAAAGGAATATATGACGAAGAGAAGTACGGCCTCGACATCCTTGATTGGTGGAAAACACAACGCAAGAAACATCCAATTTTGGCAGCAATGGCATGTGATATTTTTGCTATCCAAGTCTCCTTTGTTGCTCCGAAAGAGCTTTTAGTGCGTCAGGAAGGGTTTAAGACGATATAAGGACAAGACTAAAACCCAAAACACTTGAAATGTGTGATTGTTTCAAGGATTGGTTGGATGCCAAAACTCACTGCCAAGATCGTACTTATGCAGAAAACGACGACGATGAACATCGGGTTCTACTAGTTCTCAATCAATTCAATTGGTCGATGAACTTAAACAAGAAGAAGAAGACGAAGATGAAGAAGAATAAGAAGAATAATTAAATTATTACATACTATTAATCATAGTTAATTTTTGTATGATCGAACCTTGTATAATACAATAAGCTATAAAGTTAAGTTATTCATCAATTATTTTATGATTTTTATGATTATAAACTATTGTATTATTGATTTATCGTACTGGCGTATAATAAAATAAGTTTATACATCTAATTTTGGCCTCCTGTCCGCCCCGACAGGAAGTGCAATGACGATAAATAAAACCATCTTCATGTTAGATTAAAGTGAAGAATGCTTATGGATAACTGGTTAAGCCACAAAACACAAAAGACTAGCCCAAATTAAAAGTAAAAGCCAAAACAAAGGTTCAATTAACTAAACCCGATCATAATTAGGTTTAAGCCCGTGCGTAAAACCTAATAACGACGGATTTAGGGGCGCCTAGGTTAAATCTTAGTGTTGCCGCAGAAAAAGCCGCGCGCATCTCAAACAGTCACGCTGGGCTGCCGCGCGCAACTAATTTAGTTGCGCTGCGGAAGGTTCAGAATTATACGAAAAATATAAAATCGAATCATACCATAAAGCCGCACGCAAGACAATGAGTTGCGCTGCCCATAACAGTGCAACTCAATCACTTGCGCTGGGATGCCGCGCGCAACTTATCCTGTTGCGCGCGACACCTGCTGCGGCAGAATGCTCGAAACCCTAAACCTAATCATTCCATATAAATACGAGTTTAAACCGAGGCTTAAACAGACAGAAATTAACCTAAAACTCTGGTGAAATACTTGTGAACTTGTGCAACCTAGCCCCTCTTGTCCTAAACACTCACCCTTTTGATATTTTGTTACTACGGTGGAGGTTCCCCAACAAGGAGTCCATAAGTGTTCTAAACGGAGATCTAGCAAAGAGAAGTGATAAATTCCCGAGCGCTTAGTTAAATCACATTTATTTTCTTTGTTTAAAAGGACTTTAATTAATTAATTAATTAGTGTTGTTTGATCACCTTTAAAATAATTAATTAATCAATTCCACATAGTATCTTGCGTTAAATAAAGATTAGAATTGAATTAAGTAATTGTTGGTTGATCACTTAAGCCAAGGCGAATATTGTTTATTTTCTTGTCCTTTTCACGAATTTGATCAAATAAGAATAACGACAATACGATGTAATTTCTACGTGAATTAATGCTTGTAAATAAAATCAACTAACATAGTTTTAGGTATCGCGTTGCATATATTGTTTGGTGATGAAATTTTAAAAAAGGAAGAGCTAGTAGAGGCCGCACTAGGGCTAGGATAACGATTCCCCTCTAAAAGGAACGTTATTTTAGTACCCTCGCTCCCAAAGTCATTTCTGGTTTATAGACCAATTTGGGCATGGGTAAACTTATGATTCGTGCTAATTATTCCATGAACTCCACATGGAAGAAAGGCATGAACGAGGTTTATGAGTTTTTCCTAAAATTCATTGGCGACTCCTACTTGTTTCCTACAAAAAGGCGTAATGATAGAATCAATTCTAATTCAAGGTCCCCCCAAAAGTCAGGAATTCAAATCCTACTACACCCTAACAAGTGTAAAGTCCTAGGCTTTTATGTGGCCATGGGCATTTAAGGAGAGTACCCCTTAAGATGGGATCACCCTCCTTACAATAAGCTATTCATCAATTTTTGTGTTATCGCGCTCATAAATTTTTTTAATTATATGCATTGTTACTTTTTGCTAAATAAAATATGTATAATTAAAAAAAATGAACTTAATTTTAATAAATTAATAATAAAAATAACATAAATAATAATAAAGAGTAACATAACTTTAATAATAAAAAGAACAAAAATAATATAATAATATAAAAACATAAACATAAATTAATAAAATTATTTAAATATACTCATTTAAAAGTTGTTCAAAAAAAATTATATATTGATTTTTAAAAAATGAAAAATTCGGGGTGGATCGTTACCCGGCACGGCACGGGGAATCCAGGCACATGGGTCGTGCCGTGACGTGGGCTGGGGTATGCTAAATGGTGGCCCGACACGTGGGTCATGTCGTGCCGTGGGTTGGGGTGTGCCAAATGGTGGCCAGACATGGCAAGACCCGCCAATTTGCAGGCACGACACTGCCCGACACGAGTCACGACCCGACATGGCCTGTGGTAGCCCGACACGACACGCTGCCCACCTTTATGGTCCACTAACATGGTATCCCAACTATCGATCTAAATTTTTTAGGGAGTTTTTTTTAAGCTATGCTCTTAAAGTTGTTGTGTTTCGAAGGTGTTCCTAGACTTTTTAAAAATTACAAGTTGTTGATAAATCACATTTATAAAGGATTTATAGGCAAGTTTATGCTAGTTTTTTAGTTGTTTTTTTGGGTCTTGTCGCTTTTCAGGCTGTATATGCATAAGTTGTTTATGTTGTACTCTATTACGCTCTGTTTGTGTTTTTTTTTAATGTTTAAGGTGATTTCATAGTCATTTGGATGGTTTCAAAGCGTTTGGAGTTGCTTTTGATGATATTCAGATGGAAGCCGATGAATTGAGTTTATAAATCTAAGGTCCCATGGTCGTGGATGTTGATTTTGATTATTATATGCATGAGGAATGAAAGTATCTTTCACATGGGTCGCTATGCATCTTTCAGACATGAATTTGAGTTTAAAACGAAAAAAAAACGATGGTTTACAAAGTATGAAAAATGACTTTTTCTCAGTCTTTTTATTATAACTTAAGATTTACATATCGGATTGAAGGGATTCAAATTATGTTAGAAACTAGACTTGAATATCTTTCCAACGATAGGTCACATGCCCCTATACGCTTCCTGAAACTCAAGATATAACTCTTGAATGACAACCCTTGGAACCAGGGGGCGAGCTGCGGGCGCACCTCAATACTCCTAGCCAACGAGCAGCTTCTGCTTGGCCCGGTGGATACCCAGCAGCTGCTGGTTTCCACGCCCAGCAACAGGCTTGTCTTCGAGCCTTGTATTTTGGTCGTTGCAATAACCTTCTTCAGCTAAGACTCCTTTAAATCGACGACTAATTGTTATATTACTTATGTAATTGCTATTTTTCTTTTTTTATTTAATAATTATTATCTTGGATTAGTTTTAGGATAATATAAATACTTAAGGGATATTATTTTTTTCCTTATGGTATTTTTTGCCTTTTATTGATATACGTTCATTGCAGTTTTCTCTTCAACCCTAGTTTATCATGGCATCTCCATAGATTCTTCCATGGATGAGTCTTGGGTTTATTATTTTATTTCATTGAGGTCTTTTTATTTCTATTTATTTCTTTCAATTATGCTTTATTTGTTAGATATAGGTTTAATTATTTATTTCATGTTAGAGTAGTTTATTTTTTGGGTTTAGGAATCCATGTTTATATTTTGCTTATTGATTTCTCTAATTGATAGTGTTTTTATTGTTAATCTTACCTGATCAATTATTTGATTAATTATTGTTTATAAGAGTGTGAATCGAAAGATCTTACTTTTAGAGACTTGCCTACACAATTAGGAAGAATATTAGCGACCGCACTATATATGTTGAATTAAGAGCATTTAGATCCAGTCGTAGGCTTAGAAATTGTTTTAGATAATTGATTAATTGAATTGTTTTTTATATTTGATAGATTTTTAACTATAAACATGGCGGTGAACCATAACTCTATGTCTTTTTTTTTATTCTAGTTTAGACGTACTACCTTTCAACCCTAATTTCGTGACTTTGTTTACTTTGTCCAATCCTTAGAAGTTAGATTGAATAGTCATCTCTCTGTAGATTTGAACCTACTTACCCTACTACATTGTTAATTAGATTTGTTAGGAATTTATTTTTGAAAGGTGTACGATAACCTATTGAAGGATTTATGTCTTCGTCATGTGAAATTACTAGATATATAAATGGGTTAAATTATGGAGATAAGTAAGTTCGTACATTTGGGTCGTTGTTATATCATAGCTAGAGGTACTAACGATCTTTGGGCTAGTAAAATAAGCCAAAACCCAATTGAACAGATCCTATAAGGTCACACAAAGGGCCTAGATCGAGCAAGAGAGGACAAGGCCCCTGATGTGCCTCATCCCCTAGTATGGCCGGCCATATGGAGTGGTATGGAGGGTTTTGGGCTTTGTGACTTAGTCTAATTATAATAGGATTATAAATAGACTAAGTGCTTAGGGTTTTCAGCATTGCAATTCAGTGATCAGTTTGAGAAAATCCTAATTAGCAAACATGAGCCCAACCCCTCTCAATCTCCCTCTTTCTCACGACTCTCTCCTCCTCCCTCGACATTAGTTGTGGTGGTTCGTGGTGGTCGGTTAAGTACATTAAAGGTGGTGATCGTGGTTTTTCTCTTTCACTCGACCAATCTAGTATTGGTGGACGGCTCGTTCGAAGCTCGTTGACTAAGTAGAGCAGCAACGCTTGGGGCTCTATTCTCTCCCTGATTTGCCAGTCAATTAGCTTCGTGGAATTCACGCTTCAAAGGTATGATTATGTGTCTTGTATATTGTGCATGCAATCCTTTGGATTAGGTGCTTTATGAATATGATTCATGTTTTTCCGCTTTATAGTACCTATAAAATCCTACACCTATCAGGTTTTCCCTCTAATTAAGGTGTTTAATCAACCACGACACCCTTTAACGTTAACTTTATGTCAGTAATCATATAAAAATGGAAAGTAATAAGAAGCGAATGGAAAAAAAAAACACCAAGAAGAAATGTAGAAAAAATGCTTAATGTTAATCCCCTTATATATTTCTAACCCAATTTAAGTGTGAACTTTCTCTCCAAAGTGGCGTAATTAACTGTTAGCACTGGTACTAACGTTGCGTTAACATTAGAGGGTAAGGTGAATATATAAACAACTTAAATTGGAGAGCACACCTTAAAAACTTAACAATGACGGGGGCGTAGCGTAGAAAAACCCTTCTTTTTTTCTTTTCCCTTCTCACCCTCATCATGTCTCTTGACAACAACTCAAGCATCCTCAATGCAGCTGATCCAACCAAACCCTTCACTATGGTTCACCTACAGGATTCCATCAAGCTCACCTTACCAATTACATTTCCTGGAAGACCTACCTTCAAGGCACGCTGCTAGAATACAACCTCTATAAATAAGTAGATGGCTCATTCCCCTCCCCTTCTGCCTCTATCACCACTGCCGAAGGCACTTTCAAATTAGGTGCATTTTGTCAACCAAAGAAGCACGGGACATCCTTGCCACCACCTATGTCAATCCATCCCGTGGTCACTTCAAACTAATGAAGGACCACCTCGCCAAGATCACTAAGGGAAATCTTAGCATTGCGGAGTATATGCAAGCCATCAAGCAGTGTACGAATCGCCTTGCCTCTATGGGGAAACCTAGGGCTGGCAGTCCCTGACCCGACCTGATAACCCAACCCGAAGTTACTGAGAGAAACCCGAACCGAACCCGACCCGACCCGAACAACCCAAATTCCACCCGATTTGACCAAAATGTCATATATCGTTATAATATTAAGTTTTAAACTATTTTAAGCAAAACCCGAAATTGACCCGAAATCTGACCCGAACCCGACCCGCTGACCCGAATTGCCACTCACGGAAACCCATTGATGTCAAGGATATTATTGATAAAGTAGTTTTTGGCCTTGATTATGATGTTTATAAGCCTGTAATTGATGGAGTTAATGCTAGGGATTCTCCCATTTCTTGCAAAGAGCTCCATGAGAAACTCATCACTACGGAACTTATGGCTACATCGACATTTCCTCCTACTCCTGACAGGCTATAGTCGAATCACCTACTCAAAAGTTATTACTAAGACCACCAACTAAAATAGATAGGAAAATAAGGTCAAATTCATAGGGAAACATCGTTTCGTTATTTCTAATAAATTATTATAATCTAATTTATCAAGAAACAAATAAGGTTGGTTGAATTAATCTAAGGAAACATTCAATAATAAAAAGATTAGGGTCACAGGTTTACCAACAATTAATACTCCGGGAATAAAGCATAACAATCAACAATCAATATTTCATCAGTTAACATGATTAACAAGCCCTCAAAATTTATTAATCAACATAGATCTAACATGCTATCGCTATTTACTAGATCTAAATTCCTATTGAAAATAGCCTTTAATATTAAATTAATATCCGCTCAATTCATTAATTCAATATTGCTATACTTTTACAACTAGGTCACAATTGCTCGATTCATAATCCAATTGTAAAGAATTAAAACAATTCAATAAGAAATTATCGTGCAATATTAACAATCAACCAAAACAATTAATCCCTTCATATTAATTATGGATCACCAAGAACCCTAAAATTAAACTACTCATACATAATTAAATTTGAAATAATCGAAGAAATTAAAGAAAACATAATTAAAAGCAATAATAATAAATTAAATATGAAAACAATAATAAAAACACTTTAACGAAAACTGTTAAATTGTGACTCAAAATCTAGTAGGGATGACTTTGAACGCTTATATCTCTCAAAATACAACTGATTTTGAGGTGATTCAAGTAGGATTTGATAGTTTGGTTCAAGAGCTTTCCAACGATAGGTCATATGCCAAATTCCGATAAGAAACGAGAAAGTTATGACCGTTTTACGAAAACCTAACGAAGCTGGAAATTTGCAACGAGGCTGCGAGCTATAGCTCTATGCGAGTAAGCTATAGCTCGGCCCTATGAGGACTTGCAGCAGGCATGAGCTAGCTGCCGAGCTATAGCTCAGTAGTTTGGTTATTCTAGGATAATTGATGGAATATTTCCTAAAATTATGTATTTTCTATGACGGCTATTTGAGTATACTTGGGGAACAATCTTAGCGTTTTATTAGGGTTTCCTTGTGTTATAAAAGGACCCTTTAGTCGATCAATTAGATCATACCTTTTTTTGAGCCATTAGATTTAAGACTCCTTGTATTATTCTCTCGTTCTTTCTCCATTATAGCGAAGAAGCTCTCGAATCCACCACCTGTGGATGTAGGTCTATTTTGACCGAACCACGTAAATCCTTGTGTTCTTTATATCTTCTTTATTGTTTTTCTCAATTCTTAATTCTCATTGATTTGTTCCGCATTAATCAAACACAATTACACCTTTATTTCCTGTAAAAAAAAATAATAATCAAACTAATAATAACAAAGAAAAAGTCAACTTTAACTAAAATCTAAAACTAATTAACACTAATACGAATGTAAAACAAAACAAAACTAAGACTAAAACTACTAAAGCTTACGTGACAAAGCCAAACCTCCTACGAGTATTTAAAAGAGTCAGGATTATAATCCTAATCAACCTACAATTACTTATTGTCTCCAAAATGCTACGTACTACGGAAAAAGGTAGTGGTACACTTGGTGTACAAGAACACCAATAAAATGTTGTCAACTCAGTCAAGATAGAGGAATTTTAAAGAACTAGAAATAGAGGAAAGTTATGCATTTAGTAATGCATAACATTGATTAAAATATTATAAAAACACATGGTAGAGTGAGAAAAGAGGAGAGAGATAGGAAGAGAGAGGCATGTAGGTGGACCACATCTATTTTTTGGTCGGATTGTATCACATGATGGGGGACCACATGCTGATTGTTCCACTGAAAGTTTATATAGTACCATTGAATCCTCAATGGTACTATTTAAGCATAAATTTAGTACAACTGAATGCATATATAATACCATTATGTGCACATATAGTATCACTGTATATTCAATGGTACCATTTGATCATCCAATGATATCAGAATATTTATTCGTTTGTACATATGCATAATTACATGAATACCCTTTGTTATGCATTTCTAAATGCCTAACAATCCTCCCTTAAGGAATTTTAAATTGAGGAAAGTTAGACATTTATAAATGAATAACATTGATAAAAATATTATTAAAACACGTGATAGAGAGAAAAGAGGAGAGAGATAGGAAGAGAGAGGTTTGCAGGTGGACCCCACCTATTTTTTGGTCGGATTGTATCACGTGATGGGGGACCACATGTTGATTGTTCTATTAAAAGTTCATATGGTACCATTGAATCCTCAGTAGTACTATTTATGCATAAATTTTGTACAACTGAATGCATATATAATACCATTATGTGTATATATAGTATCACTGTATATTCAGTGGTATCATTTGATCATCCAATGATACCAGAATATGCATTCGTTTGTACATATTTATAATTACATAAAATACCCCTTGTTATGCATTTGTAAATGCCTAACTTTCCTCCATTTCTAGTTCCTCGTCAAGATAAGAGGGAAAAGAAAAAAAAGGTGACCCCTTCAAAATAAGACTCCCTTTCAACCAATAGGGAGCATGGTGTACAAGATATTTTTTGTACGCTAAGTATACCCCCAACCAAACCAAACACTCCCAACTAACAAGCAATGAGGTTCAGCGGAGCAAAAACTACTACGTGTGCTCGATCGGCCCAACCCTTGCCCAATCGAGGTCGACCATTTAAGCGTCTTCGAGCAGTTGTTGTTAGCTGGACTTGAGACCAACCAAAGTTTGTTGGTCCCTCATTCATTAATATACATTTAGGGTCTGTTTTATATATTGAATTGAACTGAACTGAACAAATTGGAGTTGAACTTAACTGAATTGAATTAAACTGAACTGAATATTTTATGAGGGAAGGAAATTAGGAACTGAATTGAACTGAACTAATTAAATCTGAAAGAATTGAACTGAACTGAATTGAAATTAAGCTAAATAGAACATACCTTTACTATAACAAAAGTCAACAATTTCTAACTAAACATATTTTAAAATAATTTTGAAATTTATAATAAAATGTTCATTATCATGGCAATATAATAAATGTTCATTCTTATAAAATAAATATTCAATTTCATGTAGTATGATTTTCATTCTTATAAAATAAATGTTCATTTTTTTTTCTTTTTTAATAAATACAAATTTTGTATTTGTTTAGTTCTATTAAATGTACGTTTAATAGTAAGGATGTTCAATTAACATTAGCATTAATAATGTTAGACATTAGCATTTTGTTCATTATTAAAAAAAACATATTGTTGATTTTATTTAACTGATATTAAATCATATAGTTCTAATTTAGCAAGATATTCATTAAGAGAATCAAACAAATCAAGATATTTTACTTGAAGCTTAAACTAATGTTGTTGAATAAGCAAGAAAATGATATTTTCATTTTTATTTATAGTTGAAACGGTCAGTTTTATAACATTAGATGTACAATCTTTTTTTCGGTTTCATAATCTCTTTATTTATTCTTATATTATAAATGTTCATTTTTATATAATGAAATATTCAATTACTAAATGTTCATTTTTTTCTCGTAATTGTTCATTTTTTTTTAATTTATGTTCATTTTCGTAGCGCAAGACCAACCAGCTATGGTTGGTCGTGAGACCAACTAAAAATGTGTAGTCTTTGAGTCTGATTTAATTGCTGGGCTCTTCTCCTTTGGGCCTTCGATTTGGGTCTTTTATTTTAATCGGTAGCTCGTAGAGTTAAGCCTTGTTCTTTTGAGCTGCTCTACTCTGCCCTGTCCTGCTCTACTCTACTTAAATATAATAATTAATATTATTATTAATATTATTAATATTTCATAAAAATAAAAATAAAATTATTAATATTTATTAATAATAAATAATATTTGTAGATGATAATAATTAATTATTATTATTATTATTTCATAAAAATAAAATAAAAATTATTATATCATAAAAATAAAATAAAAATTATTATATTTATTAATAATAACTAGTATTTATAGATAATAATAATAATAATAATAATAATAATAATAATAATAATAATAATAATAATAATAATAAGTAGTAGTAGTAGTAGTAGTAGTAGTAGGAGGAGGAGGAGGAGGAGGAGGAGGAGGAGGTAGTAGTAGTAGGTAGTAGGTAGTACTAGTAGTAGTAGTAGTAGTACTGTAGTAGTATTGATGATGAAATTTACTCTACTCTGCTTTGTTGAAATCTGCTCTGCCTAAAAGCTCAAAAGAACAAGTCATTTTTCTTTTTGCAAAACTGAGCATTTACTTACCAAGCTAAATTACTTTAATTGGCCCGGGGATTTAAATACTCATCATACGATCATCTATAATATTTTCATAGTGGCTCAATAAGATCGAAAATTATCGCAATTTTGCAAATTCCTACAAAATAATACCAACTCTACAAAAACACTAGAAGACGCATAATGGTAATAAAAATAGCTTATAGAGCTCAATTAAGCATAGTTATGACCATGGAATGAGGAATCAATTAACCTATACTAAAAGCAAATCTAAAATGACACTTGTCATGATGTCATTAATAATTTTTCCGCCTTTTTTTCTTTCTGTTTTTTTTTTGCTAAATGTTAATGACTTCCATTTTATAACCAACCATAATACTTATTTCTATTTTGATAACATAATTAATCTAATCATACTCAATTAATTTTTTTTTTTACATATATTATATATACTAGGTGTCTTTTAGTTACAAATATACTAACATAGATATTAAAAAAAAAGGTATTAAAATATATCATTATCTAAGATTATTATAATATCATCAATTTTTTTTCCTCCAACTTTTATCAGTAGACAATAAAATTATTTTAATTAAAAATAGAAAAATCATTTTGGTAGCAAACTTTGTATAAATCTTAATATTTTACATAACGTTTATAAGAACAACTGAACAAAATCATTTTATAAGATTATACTCCCTCCGTTTTTTATAAGCTAGAGTTGAATTTGCACATTTATCGAGACACAACTTTGACCATCAATATCTTTAATTAGAGATTATTAAAAATTATGATATTTTTTTTTGTATAAAAGAAGACATTATGACAAATCCAACTATATGATCATATTTATATATTGTATATTGGTTAAAAAAAAAATTAAGTCAACGATGACATATGAATATATAGTGTAAAATTCAAACTCTTGATTAAATTATTGAAAAAAAAAGAGAGAGAGAAAGTGAGTACATAACATACATTGAAAAATTCAATCTAATTATTCTACGCATTTATGCAATGTGATTATTAAAATTAAAATAAAACCCCCTACTACTCACTAAATATATATTTCTAAAAAGTTGATTACGGAATACTAATCATTCTAAAGTAATATAAAATCAACTAAAATTTTATATTATGCCAGTCAAAATGTGTCAACAAAATAAAAACAAATGTATATGAATTCGTATACACGGGTACTAACCTAAGCTAATATTTTCATTTTCTTATATAAAACCTTATAGTTTCTAAATTTCTATTTCTACTCCCTCTGTTACATATTACTCGCAACAAAGGAGTATTATTTGTTGAATAATACCCCTTTGTTGCGAGTAATATGTAACAGAGGGGGTATATATTTTTATAAAATTTAATTACATAACCTTTACGCACGTATTTGGTATTGGTATAATATTCAAGTTATTTTGTTACAAATATGTTTTTTGGATAAATTATTGTTGAATTAACAACATTCTTTGTAATTTTTGTTGTAAAATTTAATTATGACTGTGCATGGCACGGGACTTATCCTAGTAAAGATATATATATCTAAAACCCTTTTAATAAACATGTGAACTGCTGCTACTGTTCCTTATGAACAGTATCCGCTAATGAATAGTGCGCTTCCTCTTTTGCCATTGGATTTATGTTCAACTTTGGGTTCTGTTGGGCTGTTATTGTGGGCTTTTTATTTTTGATGGGCTGTTTTGTTGATGGGTTCTATTTCGCCTCCTCTTTGGGTTTTTGGAGATCAATAATTTATTTATTTACGATTGTCTTGAAGATGGTGTCTGTTAATCAAGTCAAGGATCAAGAAGCAGTGAGGTCAGCATTGTTTTTTTTGTTCGAATTTTTAAAAACTAATATTGATTTCTGGTTAAAATTTAAAATTTAAAATTAAATTTGTAATGCTAATACTATATAAATGCCTCGATTGTTTTTTTATATAAATAAATGCCTCTATTAATATTGATTAATACATATATTATATATTAATGGAGTTAATTAATTTAAAATTTTAAAGGAGTTAGTTACTAATTTAGTTGCGCGACCTTGATGTGGTGGTTCAATTAAGTACTTTGTCATACATGCATTAAGGTGCTTAGATTGGTATTTTTCATACTGTTTTAATTAACTGTATAAATTGGCTATTAGTGTCTTTTTAAAAAAATTCCGGAAATTGTAATTTAATTGGTTAATGAATATCTATTTTCTGGCAAATTTTGGTATTATAGAGATATTTTTTGCCAAATATATATGTATATATATATAGCTGTGGATAGATATTTCTGGGTAAAATTTACAGCTGTAATGAATTGGGATGTAATTTATTTTACTGTTTGTGGTTTGACTAAAGTTTCACTTTTATCATGGGGTATTCTGGTGTTTTGTACTTGTGATTGCTTGAAGTGTAAGGTTTGTAATCTAAAATTGATTTTCTGTCCTTATTCTTGTATTATCAAATCAATATATTATATTGTTTTTGTACTTCAGAGTAGTAGAGTTAAATTTTTTGCCAAAAAACTAATCAATGGGCTAATATATATATATGTATGCATAGCGATTGAGTACATTAGTTTTGCATCTGGTTAGGTTTTCTTTTCTGTCTCCAGAGGTCAGTGGTTTCTGCTTAGTATATTACACTCTTTCTCTGTTCTTTGATTTACTCGCGGATTATGGTTTACTAGACTAATTGTTCACAGTGGGTTGCAGGTTTGTTGTCCTCTGGATATAGGGGTGTTGGTTGAATTCTTTTGAAGGTGCTGCTTCTGTTTGTGGTTTTACAATTTGGTGAGTTCAAGAGCTTTGCAAGTTTTGTATTACAGAGTTTTGCATGTCTTTTTTGTGTACTGGTATTACTGGTTATGTTAATGTATAGGATTTATCTGGTAGAGTAATGCTACTTATTGGTCTTGGTGGTATAGTATATGATATATATATGTGTGGAATGTATTTGCTAGAATAGGTGTACTTATTGGTTTCTGGTAGCATAATATATGATATATATGGGAAACTGGTTCGTCTTTGTTGTTGTTGATGGCTATTGATATAATTATAGGCTATAGTATATAGTATAATAACATTCATTAATTAAGTATGTATGTTAATGGTAATCAATTAATCAATTACACATAGGAGCTAAGTAAACCTTGTTATTATAAGCTTCTTTTTTGGGTCTCTTGTTGTGGAATTTGAGTTATTGTAGCCTACATTTATTGGTACACATGTATGGTAATCACTTGTGTTGCCTTGTAAGATCTGCTGAACGTTAGAAATGTCATCGTTTCAGGTTATGGCTTCGTCTTCTGGTGAAAAGTTTTGTATTCCTTTCTGCCCATTATTGATTCAGATCACTGACTGTCTTGATTTTTCTAAGCCTACATATTCTGTGACTAATGTTGCTGGCAAGTTTAGCTCAACTGTATATATAAGGACCGAGGGTCAACGTGGCATCTTTTGGTTTAATGGTGAAGAGGCATTAAGTGCTGACGAGTCTAAAGAATTTGCAGCTCAAAGAGCAATAAATTTCTTAATTAGGAAATATAGTGTTTGTTTTGGTGATTTCACTATGGATAGGATTCGTATGTATGAATTCTGTGAGAAGCTATATAGATTGAAGCGGATTTCCATGGAATCTGGTGATAGATCAAAGTTGTGTGGTAGTAAGGTATATGGTGCGGTTGTACATGTTTCACTTGATTATGTGGGATTTATGCCTAGATTTATTAGAAAGACAGGAGTTCAGATTACAAGTATAGAAACAGCGCATTATGCTGATCAGGGGTATATGTCTTGGCTTACAGTCACATGTCCACATAGTAAGAGTGGTATGAAGTGTTTTTTTAGTGAACTGTGTGGTGATAGTACTAAGGCCCAACAGATGGTTGCAAAGAAAGCAATATATTATATTATGCATCAGTATACTTTGGACATCGTGGATGCAAATTATGGACGTGCAAATTTGAAGGGTGTATTTTGTGCTTTAGAGAGGGACAGTTGCTTATCTCTTGAAGAACGGAAGAAAGGACAAAAGGATACTACGAGGCTTATGCCTTTCTTAGTTGAAGAAGTTAATGTAAGTCCATCTAGCGAGAGTTCAGAAGATGTGGTCACTGTTGCTGCTCCGAGTACCCCTGCTAAATTAGTGTCTAAGCGCCCGGTGGGAACACCATGTACTCCAGAATTTGTAGGAAAGAATCCATCTGTAGTTGCAAAACGTGTTAGGTTCAGTTAATTGTATCTGTTTATGGGTGCTTGTTATTATTAGTATGCCCATTCATTTTGTAAGCTTATTAAAATTTCATGTAAGATATAGATGCAAGCTGATGTAAGACAGTATTCAGAATGTAGTATTTTTAAATTATGTTATGGAATTCAGTTTTGTAATTTTACTTATTCAAATTTTATAGTACTATGAAAATGGTATTATTTGTTATGCTTTAGTGCCCTTTTGATTTATGTCTTGTTTTTTTTACAATGTGGTCGATATATTTCAGTGTTCTTATACTTCAATTATTATTATTATGTTGTTGGAACTGATAGTATATGGTCAATAGATTCATTTGAAAATGCTCCCACAAGTCCCACCTAATATAATTAGGCGAAGGCGTGGAACACAGATAATGCCTCAAACTGCACTTCTGAGGTAATTATAATCTGTACTTTGTGCAAGTGCAGTTCATTGTGATTTAAGCTGTTTATTTAGTAAGCATCTGGGTGTATTGACACTTTTGTATATTTGTATGTGGACACGGGAAGAGGTCGTAGGCCTGCTAGAGCGCCTCAACAGTTGGGTGCTGGACACCTGGTTCATAATAATGACAGTGGTATATTTTTGCTTTTGTGTTATTGGTAATAAGTATAAATGTAGATTATGTATGATAAAGATATCAATGTCGTATGATCATAAATTTAGGTTTGGAATTGCTACACATAAGGAGGACTATGCTCAATGTTCCTTATAAGTTTAGTCTTGTTATGCATGTAAATGGAAAGTCTTTTGACTTTTGATAGTTAAACTGTTGTGTCATGTGTGTTGTAAAATGAGGATGAGAACATAAAGTGACTGGGAAAATTAATTTATGCAACCAGTATTTGTAGACGTGGTTTACTGTACTTTGTATTTTGAATTATGTAGTTTAGCATTTTGTAGTGATTATCGAATCATAGTACGTTTCACATAATGTTGGTCATCTGTTACAGGTCAGTCACGAGTGTCTACTGGATGTAACTCGATATGTGATGCATCTATAATGCCACGGAGTGGTCAACGCACAAGTAAAAGAATAAGGACTACTAAGGCCATGTCCCAATCACAGGTTTTGAGGTTAGTCCATAATGAAACATTTTCTTAATTAATATTGTACTTATGCATGTTTGTTGATTGCATTACTCATAGTTATGCTGTTGTTTACATGTGTATGCTATATGTTGATAAATCATCATCAGAATGCCCAAGCAACCACGTAGGCAAAACTGTAAAAAGAACACTGGTATTCTTTAGTTTAATTGAAATGATTTACATGGATAGAGTTTATAATAATGCACAATTTCTGGCTATATACTACTTAAGAAATAATAGTTAATGCAGTTGTACCAGCAGCAACTATTGGCTTGGAACTGCCTGCGTGCTCTATTAAGCTACATGCTCCGCATTATTGTCACAAATGCTATGCGAAAAAGTTTGCATATGAGAGCTTACATTTTTGTTGTGGCAATGGTGAAATTGAGATAGCTACAAATGAATACCCTACTGAGTTACGAAGACTTTTTACGAGTGATGATGAAGATGCTATACATTTTAAGAAGTATGCTCGCTTATACAACAATCTCTTTGCTTTTAGTTCACTGGGAGGAAAAACAGACGCTGGGTCTTATAAAGGAATCTATGTATTTAAGGCACACGGTCAGATGTATCATTCTTTGCCAGATTTAATTCCTGCTGACGGAAAACCAAAATACCTGCAAGTGTACTTTTATGATGGAATGCATGAAGCTGATAACCGCACAAAAAGTTTTCCAGAGATAAGGGATGATTTGATTTCTATCTTGATGGAAGTTAGCAATGAGAATCCGTATGCAAGGTTTTTCAGATCTCTACGAGAGATTCCTGTAGATGAAACAACTACGATTACTCTGAACAAGAACACGGTACTTGATCAGAGAATTTACAACGCTCCCTCTGTTGATGAAGTTGCTGGAATATTGCCAGAAAGTTCTATTTCCAGTGAAAATTGTAGTCCTCATGTTATAGTTCAAGGGAAGCTTACAAAGCCATACCGAATTCAGCACTATTATGGCTGCTATGATCCGTTGTAGTACCCACTTCTATTTCTAAAAGGTGAATGTGGATGGACACAAGGGCTTAAGAAAAAAACATGGGGTGGTCGTCATCAAGCAGCCACACAAGTAGACCCAGTGATGTCTTGTGCTGTTCATACTGCTGATGAACTCCTTGGTGAAGAAGGATCTCGTAAGTTCCTCTGAATGCTATGTATTTTAAAATGTATGTATTTAATTTTATAGTAGCAACCTTTTGTGATATATCTAAATCATTTATGTATATATATTGATAGGTTCTGCAAGGAAAAACACAAAGGCAGATAAATATGTGTCTGCAAGAGAGTATTATGCCTATAAGTTGCAGATTAGGCCAAATAATTTGCTTCTTCGGGCTGGTAGATGCTTTCAACAGTACATTGTTGACATGTATGTGAAATAGAGAACTCGCGGCTTGATTATTTTCGCAATCATCAGGATACTATCAGAGCTGATCTATATCAAGGTGTACTGGATTCTCTATATTGTGGTGAGACGTTAGCAGCAAATGTTGGTCGAAGAGTTATTTTACCTCCTACATATATTGGTGGGCTACGAGATATGAAACGTCGCTATTATAATGCAATGGCTTTGGTGCAGAAATATGGGAAGCCTGATCTCTTTGTGACCATGACGTGTAATAGTAATTGGCCAGAAATTAAAGCTGCCTTAAGTGGTCGGGAGCAGGCACAGGATCGTCCTGATTTAGTAGCCCGCATCTTTCGTGCTAAGTTGATAGCCTTGAAAAAATAAATCATGGAGAATAAGTGCTTTGGAGAAGTTGCAGCTATGATTTATGTAGTTGAATTCCAAAAGCGTGGTCTCCCACATGCTCATTTTCTGATAATTTTAAAGCCAGAATTCAAGATGAAATGTATTGAAGACTATGACAAGTTTGTATCTGCAGAGATAACCCCTCTTTCATCTGTTGCTCTGCGAAAGATTGTGCTTCGTCATATGATGCATGGGCCATGTGGGAATTTAAATCCAAAATGTTCATGCATGAGAAGATATGGAATGCAAGTATCTTGCAAATCTGGGTTTCCTAGACAATTTTGTGATGACACTTATGTAAACAAAGATGGCTATCCTTTATATAGGAGGAGGAATACTGGTGAAACTGTAAATATGCGGGGTGCTCAGCTTGATAATCGGTGGGTCATACCATACAATCCATATTTATCGATGTTGTTCGATTGTCATATTAATGTTGAGGTCTACTCAACTATTAAAGTAGTCAAGTATTTATATAAATATGTATACAAGGGTCATGATCGCATTCAATATAATATTACCTCTAAACAAGAGAATGTGATGGATGAAATTGAAGAATACCAATCTGGGAGATGGATATCTCCATGTGAAGCTGCATGGAGAATTTTCGGATTTGATTTGTTTGAAATGCATCCACCAGTGTTCCTCTTGCCAGTACATTTGCCGAATATGCAGAGCATTTCTCTTAGGCCACATGAACGACTTAGATCTGTTGTTGCAGATGATAAACGCAGAAGGACTCCATTGACTGAGTTCTTTGCAGCTAATGTTGCTGTTCCAGGTATTACATATTACAAGCATTGTATGCCAATATTGATAGTTAACTATTTTATATTTATATTATGCATTTCCTGTTAAGCTATCAGTGATGTGTACCTGTAGACACCCATTTGTGTCTCCCCAAAACCAAACCCAGTGATGAGTACCTTTCACGTCGAATCATGATCGAATGAAACGAAAGTGTGGAAAGGTCTAGTGTTGCGGAAAGTTTTATTTTTTTTTCTTTTCTCTTCTCCCTGTTTTTGAAAACTTTAATTTAAGAAAACAGCCAATCCAGTTTGGTTGGTCCATGATAAGGGTCCAATAGTGGTGTAGTTGGATAGGGCTTGCAAAGACCTTTCCAACGATATATTATAAGCCCAATTCCGATGAATATTGAGGAAGTTATGGCCAATTTACTAAACTGGGCCCGGTTTGAGTTTTAAGTACGGCCCAATGATCTAGGGGAGGGCCTAATATGATTTATCATTCCTAATGTAATTAGGAATGGTTTTGGTCTTCTAGAACGTTCTAGAAGGTCTTATCATTCTTAATTCAATTAGGATTCTTTAGAGTTTTAATTAGATCAAATAGCATTTTCGACTGAAATTATATTATTTTATCTTCCAGTACGGTAAAATTATCATAGTTTCGAAAACGTGTTAAAAGCCGGTTTGGCGTCCAACCCCAGGTCTTGGCGCCTGGAACCAGGATTGGCGCCAGACGCCAGCCATTGGCGCCTGGCGCTAGCCACTGGTCCTGGCGCCAATGAGCCAGGTCTGGCGCCAAGTTGTTTCTGTGATCTTCAGACTCTGTTTTGATAAATTATCTTTTTTTGGACGATTTTCTTTATAAATATCGTATCAAAAACTCCGTTTTCATTCATCGACAATCTACAATCTACAATCAACAATAACCAACTCTCATCAAGATTTTCTTGATTATTTTATTCTCTCTCTCTCTCTTTTTCTAAACTAGCCTTTTCTCAAATACAAAATTCTGCATTCATTAGATCTTGATACACCTAGCCATATTCGAAGTTGCCTTCGCCCTAGACGTGAAAGGTTTTAATTTCTGAGGGTTTGGTCCCAAATCTCTCTTTCAATTATTTAATTTAATTGTTTTGATTATTATTTTCCTTGAAGTTACTAACGTGTGTATTTTGTTATTAGAAAGAGGTACGAGGCATCCAAGTAAGTACTTTAATTGATTAATTGATTTATGATGTAGAAATCATGTTTACATTGTTGTTATGATATTCCTAGTATCATGTCTAGGGTAACTTTAATATTAAATATGATTGCTATGATGCCTTTTATTCTCTTCCTAATATTTATTCATGTTAGTATCATGTTAGGGTTAAAGATTTGATTTTTATTGCTTAGTGACATGCTAGGGTTTGTTATTAATCTTGTTAGTATCATGCCTAGGATCTTGCTATTTTTATTATGCTTTAATATTAACATGAATATGATTATGATTATAATTGTTATAATGATTATAATTATTATTATTTTGATGATTATTTTATTTATGATAATTATTTCAATTATTATTAATATGATGATTATTTTCTTTTATGATTATTATCATGATTATTTCAATTATAATGTATTTTTATGATGATGATATTCATTATTATGTTGCTTGATATATTATTTATTCTTTATTGCTTGATCACGCCTTTTTATGCATGTTTAAAGGGAATTTGGTACTTGCAATCACGCTTAATAAGATAATTAATAATCTTGTTAGGGTTAATTGTGATTATAAATTCAAGTGATCGCCAATAATAGATTTGTATGTGCATTAATATTCAACCAACATAGATTAAACAGGTTTAGGGTTAATCCTATTGATTGTATGTTAGTCAGAAAGCGCACATGAATACGAGCAGAATAAAGTAGAGGCCTATTATTAGGGCAGGTTCAATCTCTTTTAGGTTGGATTTGTACCATCATCCCCGAACCCTTATTTGGTTCATGACCTTATGGAGTTGACGATCTCTTGGATCGTTAAGGGGTGTAACCTTCACCTCGTGAACGGTTTACAAGTTCCTTAAAAACTTGTTGGCGACTCTTTTGCTCTATCTTCTTCCCTTTTGGACGCCACCGTACTTTAGTGTATGATCACAGTGGGGTTCAAGCTAGTGGGATTTTAAAGGCTTGAAATTATTCCCTACAGTACCCATTTTTGATTAGTTACATTTTCCTTTGGTTTGTTGTTAGGTTACTTAGTATGGTCTACAGTTCATTTGGATTTAAATGTTCTACTAGAGCTATCATATTTTATTGAGTGAACGGTAAAAGTGCACTCCTAATATCTTACACTGGAATTGTACTGCTATTAATATATAAGTCCTTATGACAAGCATGCCATTCTATCTTCTTAACTCACCATTATTGTGTTGTGACTGTAGTTTACTTTTCTGTAATGCAGTTTTGATTATGGATCATGTAGAAAGTGTTATAGAGTTAACAGGTTTTTTATATTGCCTCATAGATATTCATTGAATGTCCTGTTCAATTCAATATTTCGAGATATTTGAATTTCCTTTCTCTTCACCATTTGAATCTTTTTTGCTTCCATGATGTAAAGTATTTAAGATTATTAGTTACATGTAGTGTTCCATTCATTGTGTTTTCCTATTCCATGCTTCAGGCTTTTTGAACTCTCTTTCTTTTTATCTTTACCACCCTCGGTATTTGATTATCCCTAAATAGCATTTTTTCCTCAAGACTACATTATCAGTTTGTTTTCCCAGTTCATGCTACACTTTATACCGTTCTCTGGAATCAGAATAACACTAAAGACTAAACAAATCTGAAGGCAAAAAGTTGCCAATTAAATCGTCTTCGTCAACAACATATTTGTATTAGAGTTTCATAATAATTACTCACTGCCCCAGCAGTGCCGGGTTGTGCGAAATTCGGGTTACCAATAAATCGGCTAACCCGGGTCGCCAATACTATTGTTGCCCGGGAAAATTTGATAGCATTCTAAGTGATATTACAATTGTAATTTAGTTTACTTCATTATGAAATATTTACTATATTAATTCAAATAATGAAATGAAAGTTAATACATATTTATGCAAAAGATACGATCATTTTTGTACTTCTATCTACCTTTTTAAATACTATGTAGTATCTACATTCACTCCCTTTGCTATTGTTATGATAAACCCTTTATTTGCTTTGCCGTATTAGTATTATTAATAACAAGGTAATTAGTCATAAAGTAAGTAGTACAAAAAAGACGTTACTTTAATTACGCAACCTCGATATAGTAGTTCAATTAATTAGCTTCGCATGTGTAGTGAGGTGATTTGAGAAGTATTATTACACTGCCTTGGTTTAAGTTTATTTGATACATGCATTAATGTGATAAAATTAATTTTAAATATACTATTTTGCTTATTGCCCTTTATTTTAGGGTTAAGAGAATATTTGATTAAATTCTTGTTAGGAATTGATATACCAATGTTTCTCTTGGTTGTGGGTTTGTTGTATTTATCTAAGACAAGTTTGAATTTGCTTTCGTATCTTGTAAATGGAGTTATGGAAATGTAGAACACGCTAATAAAGAAGTGCTGCCTATATCAATAATATCTTATTTGCTAACTATGGACTAATCGTTCATGTTTGTGACCCCTCTTCTCCAAGATGGCAGATTGCTCCAATTTTAATAGCCTAACAATATAATGCTTTGTGTCTATTGTAAACATGTATTTATAAGGTCTTAGCACCTAAGTTCATTCTGACATTAGCTACATCCTCCTAAACCACTTATCAATATCAACCACATACACAGCATAGCAAATTGTAGTCATAAGCAATAAACAACAAATTCAACAGAAAAAACACAAAAAATTTATGAAAAAAACCAGAAGAAACTCAAGCATTATATATATACTTCATGGTTTGATACATTACTTAATTACAACTTAGCAGACTATCTTTATACCTACACATACCCCATAATCCTACCATAGTAGTTTCTTTCTTAAATCTAATACCAAAAGAAGCCTAAATATAAGGGCCTACCTACATATTATCACTTCATCAGAACCACAAAAAAGGAACCTTACAAAAGCCAATAAACACCTACAAAAGCAAAATCCACTCTTCTACCAGCCAATTACGGACTTCTCCTTCGATACATGTCAGAATCTTCACTTGATTCCTGGTCTCCACCACAATATTTGCCAGAATCAGAATCAAAACCACTATCATTAGCAGCATTAGAGTAGTCACTGTGATCAGGACCACTATTTGATTCAAGTAGTCCAGATGATTCCGCGACATAATCTTTGTCATCTTCATTATCTGAGTCAGAAATCAAACCACTTTCTAACTCTTCACCACTCTCATGGTCTTCCTCAGTCCCGGCCTCTTCGCCACTGTCACGATCTTCCTCGGTCTTGTCCTCTCCAGCAGGCTCAGCTACTATCTGAATTTCATCTTTGTCATGCTCACTATCAATTTCAATAACAACCACTTTCGATTGCCGCTCATCTTGTTCCACTTCCCGCTTCCTCTTATTGATGTGTTCGCCTTCTTGCATCTTACCCCTTCTGTTTCGTCTCCCTTGTTGTAGTACTTCAAGGTGCCTGTTCATTTTCTCTTTAACATCCGCACAATATGAAAGGAAACTAGCAATGTTTTCATCTTCTGAATTATTTGAATTCGGCTTCCAGATAGGTGGTGTAAATCCTTTACCAGAGCTAGAAGTACTATCCACACTCCCCATTTCCTTCAACCAAAACAATGACCCAGTGAAGAAGGAACAAAAAGCAGAACGCTCAATATTTGACCCTCCCAAAAAATAAAGCCTGTATTATATACCCACAGTCAAACGTCCCTTTTCATATTCCACTAATAGAAATAATTAGCTATAAATGCAATCACCAGAAAATCTAACAATAGAATGTCCCTTTTCATGTAGTACTTTCTTTTTAACATGATATCTAACCACACGTGTACTAAATACGGTTAGAAGCTTTCTCTTGTCTATTTTAGACACGCTATAATTCTAACACAACAAATCCCTTGCGTAAAATTGGAAACGTACCATTTAGATATACAATAATAGCAAACAGACCCGTAATTTTAAAATTTGTTACTCGATACAACATCCAAAATAGGAACACTAACACTAATGAATAAAATTATGTATTACACAATTATATTGTTCCCCCCTAATACCGCAAAAGGTATTTCTTATCTTAATTCTCATACTGTATCGCAATTGCAATACAACTCAACAAATATTGCTTAATCTAATATTGTGAAGTTGTTATTATATTAATGTAATACATCTATCTAAAATTCCTATAACTCTTAGTCATTTTCATGTTATCTTAAAAATTAGCTCTCTTTAAGAACTAATTATATAGAATATGTCATCATATATTTTGGATCTATTGTTATAATATGTAGCTACTATATACTTTAAGTTATACAATCAATGACGAAAATCAATTTTAGTTTGGATCTACTTTATTAGATCCTATGATAACCATAATTCTTATGAGAGCTCCTCTTTTTTTTGCAATTCATGCGTAAATGTATAACCATAATTCTTATTAATAATGGGCCATTTAGTTAATCATATTGCAAACTGCATTTCTCTAGCTACCTCATCAAGAACTACACTCCATCACTAGCTTTTTTTGTTTTGCTATTTCACGTGTCATAATTTACCTGATTTTTTCTGTAATAATTTTTTATTTTCTACTTTTTTCCTCTATTAATCTAGGTTGTATCCTGGCGTTTTATATAAATGACTATCCAACAAGTATAATATGACAGACAATGTAATAAAATTAGTTTTGGTGTAGGGAACAATTAAAAAAGAATAGTAATTCCACAATTTCTCTATCTGTTTACGGTGGGTTAGGATTTCAAAAAAAAAACAAAAGGCCCCATACTTTCATATTCATATAAGGATAATATACTTATTGATCTCAAATCATGAAATAGACTTAACAAATCACATGTCTATAATCATATAGCACCACTAGACTAAACCAGAATTAAAGTCGTACAATTAACTTATCAAATTTAGATCTCATTGATTCAAACTAACAACATTAGAAATCAGTGCTCAGTTGCAAATAAACATATAAAGCAATACGATTTCCCCGACTAAGCTTGAACACAACGCCTTCATCTATTTGCACATCATATTCATTGATCAATTTACCCACTCCTTTTTTAATAAAACACTTGACAATTCTATTCCGGAAGTATGTATCTTCAATTCAGCTTCAAATTTTGAATCATAAAGCCGCAACAATATTTTTGCTGTCTCTCCAAGATTTTGAAAATGATCTTGAGCAAAATCTACTGGAACATTCTACATCCAATAACACAAAAAAAAGGAACACAAAAAAAATCACAAGGGTTACTAGAAGATATCTCTAAAATATCAACAAAATATAAACTAAATTAAAAACACTTACTATAATTCCTTGTGAATGGTACGATTCTGAAAACACAAATTGAAAAGTACGCCCTTTTAATCTAGCTGACATACTATTTGCCCAACTATTTGCCTCAATCATCCATTCCGAGCGTCCTTGAATCAGGGGCTTACGAGCACGCTTGTTACCACCACTACTACCTATATTTTCCATATTATTTTTGATATAAGAACAAAAAAATACAACAATGATGCTTATATAGACAACAAAGTGAACAAATGAAATTCATTATTTACCATTAAGTCAACCAAACACTTAATACTATTAAATTCCACATTAACGTTTGAATTGAATATGAATAAAACCGATTCCCTACAAAAATTGCGCAACAACATGTAATTTAATTATATCCGCAAGTTACAATTGCAAATCCCAAATTAATACCTTAGTCAAACATATAGTAAATAGTATACTTGATAATACCATTCACATTAATATAGCACCCTAATATTCATAAAAGTATCTCACTTGGACTATGTATAGATAATAATATTCACATAGACTATGCATATATTCCCACTATAAGATACTACTACCCGTTTTGTAATTTAAGCTAAACGAAAAACAAGTATCAGTTGGGCCTTTAGAACAAAGCCCACTAATGAATCTAGAGCCAATTGAACAAGCTTACCCTACAATGCAAAATAAAGATTACCACTATTTGAATCTCTTTGAGATTGGGCTTCTTCTACAACCCTTTAAGTTTATATAATTCATTTAAAGCTATTTCTACAAAGTCTGATATTCACTTTCTTAATTTAGTCAATTTGATGACTTATAATTCACTTTTTAGATGCTTTATACCTATTTGTTACTTGAGTATAGCTAATTTGTAAACCCTTACATTAAAATCACATATCCTAAATAGTTAATCAAATTCCGATACATTTTATTCTTTTACTATTGCATGGTCATCACTAAACATTTTAAAACACTACGACCTGTTCTACATAGTGCATACAAACATTGTATATCACAAGCTACACAAGAAACATATAATACTCTATTTTAATAATTAAACAATATATTTAATCAGCAACATCAATTTTGTATATCATTTACTCAATTAATCCATTAATGAACATACACACACTCATAAAACAATTATTTCCACCTATTATCGATATCTTGGGGAACCGCGCGCAACGCGCGCGGGTGCACAACTAGTATATATATATATTAGACTCATCAACTCATTTTCCCACCACGATTATGCTGCTCAGCACAGTGCATTCACCAGCCATGTCAAGCCCCAACACCACACCACGCCTAGTCCAACCTTTACTTCCTACTCACGCAATAGCTCTACTCCTTGTTAACACCGCCCATTTCATGGTAAATGTCAGTGGTTCTGCAATTAACCAAGGTCGTACGCTTGATCAGTGTGCTATTTTCAGTGCTCTTTTTCCTAAAATTATTGTGCCAATAGCAGTATCAACAACTTCATACTAATCTTGCCACGGCCAATGTCCCAACTTCAAACTCTTGGCTCTTAGTATTTATTTATTAAAATGATTCATTTCATTTTAAAATAAATAAATTATTTAAATAATATATAAGTGTGCATGAAATTAAATGAGTTATGAGTCATGAATTGAGGTAATAAAAGTATTTTGAATTGGGTCAATTTTATTTAAATGATTGGATCAATTTATTAGGAAGTTAAGGAAACTTAAGAGCCTAATAAATTGACCCCAAAGGAAGAAGTTAAGGGTAACGGGAGAAGTAAGATTTAGTAATGACAGTTTTGTAATTATAAGTTTTTGTTTTACAAAAAGGGAATATAAATACTTTAAAACCTCATAATTTTTCCACTCAAGAAACATTATTGTCAGATTTCACACACTAGTAGAAAAAACTAAATGGAAAGTCCCAAATGACAAGCGGTTTTTAAATCTGCTTCGAAACCCCCCCTTCCCCAAAAAAAAAAATAAAACTCTGATATGGAATGGCAAGCGGTTTTGGGTTGAATCGCTTCCCATTAAAAAAAAAGTGGGATCTACTAACATATCAGACCGTTAGTCGAAAGTTTTAGACAAAATTTCCAATCCCTACTTTTCACACTCCTTGCTTTCACACACACTCCTCTCTTTCACACTCAATAGCTTCACTCTCTTTCCACTCTCAAACTCTGGCATACTCAACCACCACCACTCCCTTCACTCCCTATTCTCTCTCTCTCTTTTTCTCTTTTTTTTTTATTTTTATTTTTTTATTTTTTTTAATTTCGTTGGTTTCTAGCTGCTGTTGTTCGTGGGTTGTACTGCTCGGTTGTAGTTTTTTTGGTGGGTGCTGCTCATGGGTTATCGTTCATGGCTACTGCTGGTCTTCGTTAGTTGCTGGTGGTGTTCGTGGGTTGCTGGTGGTGTTTGTGGGTTCGGGTTTTTCACCCCACCACCACACCTCTCTCTCCCTGGCTCCCTGCCCTAACTTATTCAAAGTCACCACCATACCTCTAAATCTCACCCCACAATCCTTCTCTTTCTCACTCTCAAATTAGGGTGAGTTCTTGCTAAATTTTACTTCGATATGTATTAATTCTTTGTATATTCCAAACTTTAAAGTAAGAGTTTTAAATTTAATTAACACTATTTTATCTTCATTGTTTTATTAATCGTTTGTTTATTCCATAATGTTAATTGTTACTTTAATTGTTTAAATGTTATATATATATATATATATATATATATATATATATATATATATATATATATATATATATATATATATATATATATATGTTGAATAGAATAGTTATTAGTTAACGTGGTAGTTTGTTAAATTTGGTTAGTAAAATATAATGTATGTGTAGGGAATATTTCAAACATTACCCCAAATTTGAACTCCACTGTGATCATACACTTAAGCATGGTGGCGTCCAAATGGAAGGAAGCTAGAGCAAAAGAGTCGCCAACAAGTTTTAGGAACTTGTAAACCGTTCACAGGGTGAAGGTTAAACCCCTTAAGGATCCAGGAAATCGTTAACTCCAATAGGTCTGGAACCAAGAATGGAAGTTCGGGGATGAAGGTACAAATCCAACCTAAAAGAGATTGAACCTGCCCTAACAATATGTCTCTATTTTATTCTTCTCGTATTCATGTGCGCTTTCTGACTAACATGCAATCATTAGGTTAACCTTAAACCTGTTAAATCTATGTTGGTTGAATATTAATGCACAAATAAATCTATTATTGGCGATCACTTGAATTATAATCACATTAACCCTAAACAAGATTATTAATTATCTTATTAAGCATGATTATAAGTACCAATTCCCTTTAAACATGCATAAAAGGCGTGATCAAGCAATAACAATAATACAAAAATCAAGCAACATAATAATAATATTTAAAATAATAATAATCATAATAATATCATAATCATTAAAATCATCATGTTCATGTTAAAAATAAAGCATAATAATAGCAAGATCCTAGGCATGATACTAACAAGATAAATAACAAACCCTAGTATGTCACTAAACATCAAAGATCAAAGCTTTAGCCCTAACATGATATTAGGAAAGAAAATAAAGGCCATCATAGAAATCATAATTGATATAAGCAAATCACCCTAAATATCATACTATGGAAAGCATCCTAACATTATACTAGGAATCAAAATAGCAACCTAAAAATGATTTCTACATCATAGTATCAATTAAACAATTAAAGCACTTACTTGGATGCCTCGTATCTCTTTCTAATAACAAAATACACACGTTAGTAACTTCAAGGAAAATAATAAAATCAAACAATTAAATTAAATAATTGAAAGAGAGATTTGGGACCAATTAAACCCTCAGAAATATCAAACCTTTCATGTCTAGGGCGAAGGCAACTTCGAATTGGGCTAGGTTTGTCTAGATCTTGTGAATGCGGAATTTTGTTTGTAAAAGGTTGGGTTAGAATAAGAGTGAGAGAGTATCAAGATTCTTGATGAGAGTTGGTGCTTAAAAACGGGGGTTTTAGGAGGCTATTGATAACGAAAATCAGTCGGAATATGATAAAAAAGAATCAGAGTTTCGAGAAGAATAAAACACGACGCTGTCGCCACACAAGCATTTGTTGCCGACCGAAAGACGTGTCGCTGCAGCGATAGGCCTGTCGCCAGGCGACAGCCTATGGTGCGGCGCTGCAGACAGTTTTTTCACACGTTTTCATATTTTGATAAAATTTAAGCGTATGAGGGATAAAACTGTAATTTCCTTTAAAACACTTCTTTAAAATAAAACTCTTAAAACTCAATTATCAATGCTAATCATATTAGGATTCAAAAGAACCTTTTAGAAGATTCTAAAATACTATAATCAATCCTAATTGCATTAGGAATGATAATACATATTAGGCCCTCCTCTAGATCATTGGGCCGCATATAAGAATCGGACCGGGCCCAGTTTAGTAATTTGGCCATAACTTCCTTATTATTCATTGGAATTGGGCTTATAATATATCGTTGGAAAGATCTTTTTGAACCCCATCCAAGTACACCATTATTGGACCCTTGCCATGGACCAAAATAAACTAGATTGGATATTTTCATAAAATAGGTTTTCGAAAATAGAGAGAAAGAAGAGAATTAAAACTAACCACTACACTAGACTTTTAACACTTCACTTCATTCGAATATGATTCAACGTGACAAGTATTCATCACCGGGTTTGGTTTTGGGAAGACAAAAATGGGTGTCTACAAAAGCCCCCACTTTGACCGATTTTGGAGAAACACAAGTTTCGAAAACAAAAGTCAAAGTATCAATAGGGACAGAGAATGATTCAGAACGTTCTGCGATCCTAAATCATTCTTGTAACGTCGATACCTGCAAACTAGCGTTAGTTAAACAGATAAGAGAGTTAAGAAACGCGTATCTTGCACCGTCGAGCACACGTCTCTAAAGTAACTGATTGTTGCATTTGTTGTTGTGACAACCTTCCACAAGCTAGGGAACCCTATCTCGTTGCTTTTGACGATCTTCCTCAAGCTAGGGGATACCGCCTGAAGACTGCTATGCTTGTAACTGCCTCCATTTCCGCTGTGATAATCTTCTACAAGCCAGAGAATCCTATCGAAGATTGTTTCGCCTGAAACGACCTTCTAGCGCTTTGTGACCATCTTCCGCAAGCTAGGGAATATGATCGAAGATTGCTTCGCTTGAAGCGATCCTCACTTGTTGCGATAATACTCTGAGGAATATCACCAAAGACCAACGCTTGTCGATCCTTTAAAGTTCACTTGAACTTGCTTTTGCTATGCCAGTGCGTCGGCGCTTTTGCTGCTTGTGAACCAGTATGTCGGTGCCTATGAATTGTGAACCATTGCGTTGGTGTTTTTGTTGTTTATGAACCATTATGTCGGTGCCTTTGCGATGAGCCAATGCTTAGGCGCTTTAAGCTAAGTGAGACGATCATTTATCAGGTCGATCACTTAATGTGATAGTAACCGAGCCGATTACTAAATCATGTCAAGTTGCTTATAGGGGCTAACTGGTGTACCAAGGAACCCAAAATTGCTGTGCGAGGTCGAAATAATCATTCTGAGAGGCTTCGCGTTCTGTCGCCGCTGCAACGTCGCTCGCTGCCGCCGCGATTTTTCTCTGTCGTGCGATGGTGCTGTCGGGATTTCTGCATAAATCCCCTTTCTTCCTCATTTTGCTGCTACTGCTTATTTTTCATCCGAGTTTGCCACAAAAACTTCGAATTACTCGTTCTTGCTCGTTTCTCAACAAAATTTGCTCAAATTTGTTGCAAATCAAAGCTTTGTTCATCTAGTTTGCTGATCTATGTAATTTTTTTCCAAACTCACTCGAATTTTGATGAATTTCGTTCATTTTTATTCACGAATTTCTTGAAAATTCAAAACTCATATTGCTAAATTTGCTTTGTTTGTCAAATTTCATGCCATGAAATGGCTTGCTTACGTTTGTATATTTCCTTGGGAGTATTTTGAGACTTGTTTGACTCAATTTGGTGAAGAATCGAACTATTCACCATTGTTGAACCTCTTAAGGGCGGGAAAACAATGTGGCTCGTTCTTGATGTTTTTGCTAGCAATTCTTGTTCAATTTTTCACAATAATTATCATAATATTGTAAGAAATTGTTTGATTGCTTGAAAAATGCCATATATGCTTGAATTGTAATTGTGCTCTGTTTTTAGTACTTCGTACTCTGTTTTTTGCGAACATAGTATCATGCGGCTAGGCGAACCTTAGATACTATAGAGCCTTAATTTTTGTCAATTTTGCACAATGTAGTATGGCTAGACAGTGAGGTTCCGATTCTCGGTCCCGAGACACACGACGGGAGTACGAGCCTGTTCAGAAGGACGCCGACCCGTCCACCTCCCTCAGTCCCTTCCCTGAGTGGGACGAGCGGACGTTGTTATTTTCCCCCGAGCACCTCATTTCTGAAAGGGTGCGTCGCGGGATTGTTAGTGGTAGGACGCGCAGCCATGGCTCAGGCAACGAGACCCTGGGCAAGCTATAAGGTTCGGGTAACAAAACCCTAGGCAAGCTGTACAACACGTACTTCAGTGGCGATGAGGGGTTGCAACTTCTTTGGTAGTCTTGTGGGCTGACTGCCCTGTTCCGGGCTACGAAGGCCATGTACTCGTTTGACGTGGGCCACCACGTGGTTCACGCTTTGGTGGAGTTCTTCTGGGACACCACCAACACTTTTCACTTTCCTTGGGGTGAGATGACTGTCACCCCAGCCGACTTCAGTCTCATCTCGGGACTGGAGTTTCACTCGACCGAGCTGGCATTCGACATCTCCATTAGTGTTTTCTCTCCTGTGCTCGATGAGCTTTTGGTTCCTGTAGGGAATATTTCAAGCATTATTCCAAACTTGAACCCCACTATGATCATACACTTAAGCATAATGGCGTCCTAAGGGAAGGAAGCTAGAGCAAAAGAGTCGCCAACAAGTTTTAGGAACTTGTAAACCGTTCACAGGGTGAAGGTTACACCCCTTAACGTTCTAAGATATCGTTAACTCCAATAGGTGTTGAACCATGAATGGAAGTTCGGGGATGAAGATACAAATCCAACCTAAAAGAGATTGAACATGCCCTAATTATAGGCCTCTACTTTATTCTTCTCGTATTCATGTGAGCTTTTTGACTAACATGAAATCAATAGGTTTACCCTAAACCTGTTTATCTATGTTGGTTGAATATTAATGTACGAACAAAACTATTATTGGCGATCACTTGAATTATAATCAAATTAACCATAAACAAGATTATTAATTATCTTATTAAGCGTGATTACAAGTACCAATTCCCTTTAAACATGCATAAAAGGTGTGATCAAGCAATAACAATAAATAAGCATTAAGCAACATAATCATAATAATTATAAAATAATCATAATCATGTTAAAGCATAATATTAGCAAGATCCTAGGCATGATACTAACAAGTTTAATAACAAACCCTATCATGTCACTGAACAATAAAAATAAAAGCTTTTACCCTAACATGACACTAACATGATATTATGAAAGAAAGTAGGAAGCATCATAACAATCATACTTGATTTAAGGAACTTATTCTTTACCCTAAACATCTTACTAAGAAAAGCATCCTAACATGATACTAGGAATCAAATTAACAACCTAAACATGATTTCTATATCATAAAATCAATTAAACAATTAAATTACTTACATGGATGCCTCGTACCTCTTTCTAATAACAAAATACACGCGTTAGTAATTTCAATGAAAATAATAAAATAAAAGAATTAAATTAAATAATTGAAATAGAGATTAAGAAAGTTTAAACTAGGTTTGGGACCAAACCCTTAGAAATCAAACCTTTCACGTCTAGGGCAAAGGCAACTTTGAACAATGCTAGGTATATGTAGTGCTAATGTATGAGGAATTGTGTTTGTAAAAGGCTATGCTTAGAAAAGAGGGAGAGAGAGAATAAACTTTAGCTTAGAAAGAGAAGAGAATTAGAGAGTTTTTGGTTGAGAGTTGATGATTTGAAAAAGGGGAGATATGACCTCTATTTATAGAGAAAAAAGAGGGTCGAAGAATAAGAAAAGAATTCGAATTCGAATAGAAATAAAACTCGATGGACAGCAGTTTTTGCGGATTTTGTTTATATCATATCTTTTGTTCCAGAAGTCCAAATAAGGCATATAATATGTCGTTGGAAAGTTCTTGAAGTCTAATTTCTAACCCAATTAGAATCAGATTAAAATCTTTTGTAGATAAAAAGATATGAACGAAATAGTGGAATGGTGTCAGGTTTGGATAGAGTTTTGTATTCCATTCATATCGTTTTCGTTATAGGTCGGATTTAATATTTTATTATATCATTGGAAAGATAATTTCAAGATCTATCCAACCATATAAAATTTGGATAAAGATTATGAAGCACAAAATTAATATCTGACTGTCTTTGAATATCTTTAAATTCGAATAAAATTAGAATATAAGAAAAAGGAAAGTTTTTATTCATTTCGAACTCTTTGATTTTATCTTTTCAAAAAGGATAATTAAGATCTTTTAGAAACTTATGGAAGCTTCTAATTAATCCTAATTAGTTTAGGAATAGGATTAGACCTTTGGACCCTCAACATGATCATTGGGCCGTAGGTATGATCCGGTTCGAGCTCAATTTAGTATTTTGGTCATAACTTCCTCATTATTCATCGGAATTGGGCTTATAATATATCGTTGGAAAGGTCTTTACAAACCCCATCCAACTACACCACTATTGGACCCATATCATGGACCAAACTAAACTGAAATGCACATTTTTAAAAAATAGGGTAAGAAAAGAAATATTTTCAAAAACAGAAAGAAGAAATATTAAAAAAAAACATCCTCATCACTAGAATTTTCACACACACTAGTAGAATAATTGTGATAGGAAGCTATTATTGGCAAGCGGTTTTAATAATCCGCTTCCCATTACTCAATAAAAAAAAATAAAACCAATGAAATGGCAAGCGGTTTTGGCGCGAACTGCTTGCAATTTAACTAATGGCAAGCTGTTTAGGGTTGAACCGCTTACCATTAGTTAAATTGGCAAGCGGTTCAACCCCAAACCGCTTCCCAATTCAAAAAAAAAAAGCGGGTTCGTCTCTTCCTTACCCTTTCTGACTTCTTCACTTAATCTTTTTTCCCAAATTTTCAACTCCCGCCTTCACTTTACACTCCTTCTCTCTGTCTCTCCTACCCTCTCTTCTCACTTCATCTACATTTTCCGGCCACCACCAACACCACTCTATTCACTTGCTTTTGAGGGTGATTGTGGTTGCTGCGGGCTCGCGCGTGGGGGCTGGTTTGAGGGTGTTTGGGGTGTGGTTGCTGCGAGCTCGAGTGTGGGTGTTGCTCGAGGCTGCTTAACCGGGTTGTGAGTGTTGCTCGAGGCTGCTTGAGGCTGCATGTGGTGGTTGCTGCTCCTAGTTGCTGGTGGTGTTGTTGGATTGGTTGCATTGGGTGGTGGTCTTCGTGGGTGGTGGTGAACCGAGCCCAACACACACCACTACTCTTCCTCATCCCTCAATCTTTCTCTTTCTCACTCTCAAATTAGGGTAAGGTTTGCTAAATTTAAGTTTCATATGTATTAATTTGTATTAATTGTTTGTTTATTCCAAAATTTTAAGTTAGGGTTTCAAGTAGTTAACTCAATTTTATTTTAAATGTTTTATCATTTGTTTGTATATTAGATAATGTTTATTGTTACTTTAATTGTTTAAATGTTATATATATGTATATATATATTGTTTGAATTTGAGAAGTTTTAAAGTGAAAATTTTTAATAGAATATATATTAGTTAACATTTTAGTTTGTTAAATTAAATGTGGTTAGTAAATTGCAATGTATGAATATAATGAATTTCTATATTGATTGTATGTACGTTAATTTAATTATTAGCACTATTTAAATGAATGAACTTGTTTATTGTTGAATGCCAAATAAATGCAAAAAATTGAATGCTTGCATCATCATTTGCCTAGATACCCGTTCGAGTTTTTCTCAATAGGAGAAAGTCTTGAATAGTCCCCAATTGGGACTGTTCTTGGACGTTTAATCTCACTTAGGTAGTGAATGTATGTCTCTTTTTCGATTCTAAGGAATATCCGGGCTTCTCATTTTCTCACCATGTTCTCTGGGTACATATGTAGGTAAGTTATTACCTACATCGTGTATTTGGAGAACTGGGGGGAAGTGCTGCCGGATTTTCCTTAAAATTGAAAAGTTGACATACATTCACTAGTGAGATTAGACGTTCAAGGATGGGTTAGGTTGGAGTGATAAGGACCTTTTGGGAGCATTCATTTTTACGATATATGGATGATATATATGCTATGTACTTTGATTGACATAATAATATATGTTACATTTATCATTGTTTGAAATGTGTTGGTATGTTTAAAGGCAATTTAAAGCGTCAATGGATCGCGGTTGGATGTATGGTAGACGTGATATATTGGAATTTTTTAATGGGGTTCAAGAGTTTTGCAAGAGTGCTTCACAGTTTCAGCTTAGAACGGGTGTCAATTACCTTTATTGTCCTTGTGTCAATTGTAATAATGTCACTAGGGTCAATAATGTTGATACCATCATGGCTCATGTACAATGTCATAGGTTTAGGCCTCAATATCATGTTTGGGTTTGGCATGGTGAGAAGGGATCGTATAGGGAGAATGTTGTTGGCAATAAGACGCATGTTGAAAGTGCCGAGATTCATGTTGAAGAAGAAAATGGGAGTGATGATGGTGGTGAAGGGGATGACACTGAGGATGGTGGTGGTGATGATCACCTGGATGAGATGATGCGTGATGTTGAAGGTTAATTTGGTGACCGACCTGATGTATTTGAGTCATTATCAGAGGCTGCCAAAAAGCCTTTGTATCCTGGGTCCAAAAAATACACAAAACTCTCAGCCGTGCTTACACTATTTAACATTAAGTCTAAGAATAATTGGAGTGACACTAGTTTCACTTCTTTGTTGACTGCGTTATGTGATATGTTGCCAGATGGGAATGAACTTCCTAATTCCTTTTATTATGCAAAGAAACTAATGTGTCCATTTTGTTTGGAGTATAAGAAGATACATGCATGTCCGAATGATTGTGTCCTGTATCGAAATGAATATGAAGAGTTAGAGGAGTGTCCACGTTGCGGTAAGTCGCGTTACAAGCGAGCAAGCTGCAATGCTGGTATTAAAGGACCTCCTTCCAAGGTGTTATGGTATCTTCCTATTATTCCAAGGTTAAAGCGTCTATTTTCAATACCAAAAGACGCCAAGATCCTGAGATGACATGCTGAGGGAAGAAAGAAAAATGGTTTTTTGAAGCATCCTGCTGACTCTCCACAATGGAAGAACATCGATATGAAGGTTAGGGAATTTGGTGGTGAAGTCAAAAATTTAAGGCTTGGGTTGTGCACAGACTGTATGAATCCATTTGGCACTCTTAGTACTAAACATAGCACATGGCCGGTACTTTTAGTGAGTTAAAACTTGCCTCCGTGGTTGTGTATGAAACGGAAATATATAATGCTTTCACTTTTGATAATGGGGCCAAGGCAACCTGGAAACGACATTGATGTTTACCTTGAGCCCCTTATTGATGATTTGAGCAAGATGTGGGACGAAGGTGTTACCGTTTATGATGCCCATAAGAACGAGATGTTTCTTTTGCGTGCTGCCCTTATGTGGACCATCAATGATTTTCCCGCATATGGCAATTTTTCCGGGTACAAGAACAAAGGGCATAAAGCATGTCCCATTTGTATTGATGACACACCGAACGTGTACCTTGAGCACTATGGCAAAGATGTGTATGTGAAGACCCGAAGATTTCTTAGGCGCGATCACCCGTATCGTAAGCAGAAAAAGGCCTTCGATGGGAAAGTTGAGGAGGGGGTTGCGCCTAGGCCATTGAGTGGAAAGGAGGTTTATGCAAGAGTGAAGGGTATTCCATGTGTTTTTGGTAAAACAACGAAACCAATTGACCCACACGCTCTCTTTAAAAAGGAATCAATCTTTTGGAAGCTTGAGTACTGGAAAGAACATGATGTTAGAAATTGTCTCGATGTGATGCATATAGAGAAGAATGTTTGTGATGCAATTTTGGGGACAATTATGAACATTCCTGGAAAAATGAAGGATGGAAAGAGTGCGCAGTTAGATTTGCAAGTGTGGGGTGTTCGTCCGGAGTTGTGGGTTCAAGCTAAGGTAGGGATGGCGAAGGTTAAGGAAAAGGGAAACAAAGATGGTGGTCAAAACCGTAAGGGGAAGCGCAAGGAAAAGGCCACGGGTATCGCAAAGAAGAAAGGTGATGGAAAAGGAAAGAACCAAAAGGTGTATTGACCTCCAGCTTGCTACACATTATCAAAGGAAGAAAAACGAAGGTTTTGTGCTTGTTTTTATGACATTAAGCTTCCATATGAGTTCTCGTCAAACATGAAAAGGTTTGTTTCCTTAAATGGAGAATTGAAGTTGACAAGTATGAAATCCCATGATTGTCACATGATGATGCAAGTATTCCTACCGATTGCAATTCGTGGTATTTTACCAAAGCACGTGAGAGAAGTTATAACAAGCCTCTGTGGGTTTTTCAATACTATTTGCAGCAAAGTTCTTGATCCCTTTACACTTGATGCTCTCCAGGCGAATGTTGTTGTAACTTTGTGCAAATTTGAGATGTATTCCCACCTTTACTTTTTGACATAATGGTGCATTTGATTCTGCATTTGGTTCGTGAGATTAAGTTGTGCGGTCTAGTATTTATGAGGTGGTGCTACCCTTTTGAACGATGCATGGGTACACTGCAAGATAAAGTAAGACATCCAGCCCATCCGGAAGGCAGTATGATACAAGGAATTGTGTCTGAGGAGATTGAGAATTTCGTGGCAGAGTATGTTGCCGTTGCCGAACCTATTGGGCTTCCCACTTCCCGACATGAAGGGAGACTTGATGGTCATGGCACAATCGGGTCAAAAAGAATCTGGGCTGCTCGAGATCAAATCATGCAAGCTCACCTATTTGTGCTTCATCATATTGCGGAGGTTCACCCATATTTAGAAGAGCACATGGATAGTTTGCGTGTTGATTATCCATCAAAAAGGGGAAAGAGAACTAATGCAGTTGCATAATAAGATGTTTGTGAAGTGGTTCCATGATCGTGTGATGCGTCAATTGGATGAGACTATGTCTGATACAATAAAGTGGCTTGCTTATGGTCCAAAGGAAGATGTTCATTCATTTGAGGGATATGACATAAATGGGTACACATTTTGGACTGAAAGTCGGGATCAGAAATCCTCATCGACTCAAAATAGTGGTGGCACTCTTGTGGCTACATCAAGAGAGTTTGCAAGTGCGAAGGATACATCACCAGTTGACGCACTATTATCATACTATGGACGAATTCAGGAAATATGGGAACTAGATTACCGTGACTTCAAGGTTGGTCTATTCAAGTGTAAATGGGTCGATAATAATAGGCGCAACGTGAGAAATGATGACTTCACTCTTGTAGATCTTGGCCACTTGCGAGATAGTCTTGAACCATTCATCCTTGCATCTCATGCTAAGCAAGTGTTCTATGTAACTGACCCGTCCGATCCAAAATGGTCCATTGTCCTGGCTGGCAAAAGGAGAATTTTAAGGGTTGGAGAGGTTGAGGACGAGGAAGAATATGATGTGTAGACACCCATTTGTGTCTCCCCAAAACCAAACCCGGTGATGAGTACCTTTCGCGTCGAATCATAATCGAATGAAGTGAAAGTGTGGAAAGTTTAGTGTTGCGGATAGTTTTAATTTCTTTTCTCTTCTCTCTGTTTTTGAAAAATTATTTTTAAGAAAAAAGCCAATCCAGTTTGGTTGGTCCATGATATGGATCCAATAGTAGTGTAGATGGATGGGGCTTGACAAGTGCTTTCCAACGATATATTATAAGCCCAATTTCGATGAATATTGAGGAAGTTATGGCCAAATTACTGAACTCGGCCCGGTTTGAGTCTTATATGCGGCCCAATGATCTAGGGGAGGGCCTAATATGATTTATCATTCCTAATGAAATTATGAATGGTTTTAGTCTTCTAGATTCTTCTAGAAGACTCTTTTCATTCCTAACTCAATTAGCATTGATAAATTGACTTTTGTTGACTTTTCAGAGTTTTAATTAAAATCAAAGAACATTTTTTTAGGAAGATACGATTTTATCCTCCTGTGCGACAATTTTTATCTGATTTTAAGAAAACGCGTGAATTTCCAGATCAGCGCCAAACGCTAGCTGTTGCGCTTGGCGCTACGCTTGGCGCCTGGCGCTAGCATTGGCGCCTGGCGCTAATAGCCAGCATTGGCGCCAACATCGTTTTATGTGCGCCAGAACTCTGTTTTGATATTTTATCTTTTTGGCTGATTTGCTTTATAAATAACGTCGTAAAAACTCCGTTTTCATGCATCTACAACCAATTTTCATTCATCAATTCTCTCTCATCAAGATTTCCTTGATCTCTCTCTTTTTTTCTAAACTAGCTTCTCTCAAATATAAAAATTCCGCATTCATTAGATCTAGATACATCTAGCCATATTCGAAGTTGCCTTTGCCCTAGACGTGAAAGGTTTAATTTCTGAGGGTTTGGTCCCAAATCCCTATTTCAATTATTTTAATCTAATTGTTTATTTATTTTCCTTGAAGTTACTAACGTGTGTATTTTGTTATTAGAAAGAGGTACGAGACATCCAAGTAAGTACTTTAATGGTTTTTATTGATGTTATGATATAGAGTTCATGTTTAGGATGTTATTATGATTCCTAGTGTTATGTTAGGGCGTTTTGATCTTCCTAGTATCATGTCTAGGGTAACTTTAATATCAAGTATGATTAAAAGTATGATGCCTTTTATGTTCTTCCTAATATTTATTCATGTTAGTATCATATTAGGGCTAAAGCTTTGATTTTTATTGTTTAGTGACATGCTAGGGTCTGTTCTTAATCTTGTTAGTTTCATGCCTAGGATCTTATTATTTTTATTATTGTTATAATTATTATGATGATTATTATTATGTCGCTTGATGATATTTATTGTTATTGCTTGATCACGCCTTTTATGCATGTTTAAAGGGAATTGGTACTTGTAATCATGCTTAATAAGATAATTAATAATCTTGTTTAGGGTTAATTTGATTATAATTCAAGTGATCGCCAATAATAGTTTATTTGTGCATTAAATTCAATTAACATTGATAAATAGGTTTAGGGTTAACCTATTGATTGCATGTTAGTCACAAAGCGCACATGAATACGATCAGAATAAAGTAGAGGCCTATTATTAGGGCAGGTTCAATCTCTTTTAGGTTGGAGTTGTACCTTCATCCCCGAACCCTATTTGGTTCAAGGCCTTATGGAGTTGACGATCTCTTGGATCGTTAAGGGGTGTAACCTTCACCATGTGAACGGTTTACAAGTTCCTAATACTTGTTGGCGACTATTTTGCTCTATCTTCTTTCCCTTTGGACGCCACCGTACTTTAGTGTATGATCACAGTGGGGTTCAAGCTAGGGGATTAACGCTTGAAATATTCCCTATAGTTTTTTGGCGACTCCGCTGGGGAGGATTTCTATTTTAATTCCTGAATTTGTTTTGGCAATGATTTAGAATGAGTAGATGAGACTCGAAACGTTCTAAGTATTTCATGTGCGTAATTTTGATTAACATTATTGTCATATGCATAAAAAAGATCTCATTGGAAAGACCATCCGTAATGAGTTAAAACATAGGATTTTACACGTAGGAAATTTGATAAATATCTTTCACAACTAGGACCGAAATAACACTGCGCGAAACTGGAAAATTTTATCGAGCACAGAAAGCTGCCGAGGTATGTAGGAATTAGCGTCAGCGACCAGAGCATTGGCGCTAGACATTTAACTGTAGTGCCAGACGACAGGCTTGTCGCCAGGCGCTACAGCTAAAACCTGGCGCCAATCTCTGTTTGCTGGCGCCAAATTCTTCTAATACCGAGCCAGAAATATGCGTTCTAATTTCGACCAGTTTTTTGCATTGTTTGCTCGATCCTACTTCCTGATTGAATTTTTTTCTAACTTTTCTGAAACCCATATGTGTTATACATATGGACATAACCCTCTGGGAATTCATGCTCCATCTACCTGATTGAACGCTCTGAGCAACAAAGGGTACATCCGAGAATGTTGAATTCACCGATCTATGGTAGCGAGTTTTTCTAAAACTCGCGGTGTCCCATCCACTCGCGCCAACCCTTCACGGTTAGGCTTCCGCGCGGTGCATCCGGACAATAAACCATGGACCCTCTATTGACTAAACCATATCCCGAACTTTAGAGAACTAGAGCCATGGTTAGGTTGCAAACTGATTGCATCATATTGTGCCTACTTGACTAATTGTGCATTATTTGTTGTGCATATATTATGATTTCTTAACCGTTTGTTTGACTTGTGTTGAGATTAAATAAATTAATGACTTAAAGAACTTTGCCTAATTAATTAATTAATTTGAGTCAATAAAGTCTAATTTTTTTTTAATCAGAATTAACCTAGTACGACTTTAGGCATACCCCTGTTGATTAATAACACCGAAAACAGTTTCAGATTGAAGCTCCAGCATTGGCGCCAAAATCTGAACTGTAGCGCCACTCTGTGGAGTGTGGCACTTGGCGACAGGTCTGTCGTCTGGCGCTACACTACACAGTGCGACGCCAGTCCTGTCGTTTTGACGACAGTTCGGATTATTGATCGAGTCATCACCTGGTGTCTAATTAATTAGTTTACTAATTAATTCAGTTAAATTTTACTGTCAATAACACTTTGCTAAGTCATTAATTGAGTCTAGTCACATAGTCTAGCAACATGGTCATGACACGAGTCTTAACATATCACCTACACTCACTAGTCTTAGCACACACTTTGAGTATATGTCACCATGACCATGTCTTAGGTTCATGCATAAGTCGGTCTTTTCGTCATTTAAGTTGGGGGTACATTCTATTCCTAATTCTTCATATCCCTCCATCTAAATCATTTTTCTTCACATTCTATTCTAATCTTTCTTCACTTCCTCCATTCATTGCATGTTGAATAGAGTTTGAGCCAAATAATTAACCATAGATATCCCCAAATTCCTTTTCCACAGTACTTAGTCGAGGAGAGAAGGGCGATTAATCAAGGACAACCTCTTTATTCAAGTCTCACTTTTTGATAAACCAATTCGTCAAAAGTGGAAGGCTAAAAAGATAATGGCAAGTCAAGAAGAAGTCAATGAACTTAGGAATCAATTGAATGACGTGACTGAGGCGTTAAAGGCTTTAACCCTCAAAATTGATGACCCTGTGAAGCAACAACAAATGAACCTCATGCAAGAAAGCTTGAGCAAGCTATCTAGTGACTATAAATTTCAGGGCATTAGTTCACAAGGTGTCTCGCTGGACAAGGAACTTCTTTCGTATAAGTTCAATGCAACTGACATCCCAAAATTCAAGGCAACAGATAACCCTTACTTTCATCTAAGAGCTTTTGAAACCATAATGAGTATTAAGGGTATTGATAAGAAAGTGTTCCCCTCTATATTTTCTCTATCTCTTGAGACCGTTTGTCAACAATGGTTCTTTTCCCTTGACAAAGAGAAAACCTCTTCTTGGGAGTCGATAAAAAACGCTTTCATAGATAGATATAAGGGTAACATCCAAGACGAAACATACCACAGACAACTTGAGATGTTAAAGCAAAAAGAAAACGAAGGGTTCACTTCTTTCTTCAACAAATGGAGGGAAACTTCCGCTAATATGGTCAAGGCTCCTACCGAAAAAGAATCTGTGAGGATGTTTATCAAGAATCTCCAAGGGAAGTATTCAAGGCACTTAAAGTACCAACACAGTTTGAATACTTTCAAGACTGTCTATAATATAGGCATTGACATTGAAGACGACCTTCTGAAAGATAATAGTGCGAGAGGAAAGAAGAACGACCATCCTTCTTCTTCCTCTCCCAGTAATGAAGTACATGCCACGAACGCCTGTAAACCACGAATCCAAAGGTCAAAAAGAGGGTTCACCCCACTTGGCATGAGTTATGAAACAGCTTTCGAGAAGCTACACCACGAAGGACTAGTCATGCCCATAGAGCCTATCAAAGATCCAGTTCCAGAAGCCAGGCCACCCAAGTGGGACCCTAATAAGCACTGCAAATATCACCAAGGAAAGGCTCACGACACTGAGGAATGTTAGAAAATCAAAGAAGCTATTCAAGATCTGATCGATAACAATGAAACTTCCGAGATTCTAGCCATCGAAGATGACCAAGCATCCTTCGATCCATCACTTTTTATCACACCTGTAGGAGAGCCCATGATCGAGACAGCTTATATAACCTCTCTCGATGGAAGTGCCATGATTGGGGAGGATGAAAGTCTTTTCTTAGATAATACCAGGGAAGACACGTCAAGTCTGAAAGAGGACATTCGAAAATTGCAAGATGTCGTTGCCAAGCTCTTAAACGTGGTAGAAGGATTAGCAAATCAGGTGATGGCCATCGAACAAAATTGTCGCCAAGGGTTTAATGAAGAACTCAATGCTCCGTAGCCACAGGCAAAACGGACCATTGAAGAATACACACCAATAGGAACGACTTACAATGAAGTTTTTGACTGTCTTCATGATCAAGGTCATATTCACTCCATTGGTCCCAGTCAAGACCCTCCATATGAAAAACGTTTTTCCAATTGGGATCCAAATTCCTATTGTCGATACCATAAAGGTCGCGGTCACACTACTGAAAAGTGTCTCACCCTCAAGAATCGTGTTCAAGGTCTCATTTATTCAAACCTCCTTCATGTTCCTCCACGCGACAAGAAGGCCAAGATCGGTAACAATAACAACAGTGGCTGTAAAGGGAAGAAGAACGACTATCCTTCTTCTTCTTCCGAAAACGCCTACTCTAGTAACATGTTGGTACTTTCGACCTTCATGAGATCTTAGGATTTAGAAATCAACAAAAAACGGATTTTACCCCTATTGGAATTAGCTATGATGATGCTTTCGATCGACTCCATGCCAAGGGACTCATTACTCCTATTGGACCTCTTCAAGGTCCCCCGCTTGAGAAGAGATTGCCTAGTTGGAATCCAAATGCGCGCTACAAGTACCATCAAGGTAGGGGTCATGCTACTAAGAACTGTTGGAAGCTAAAGGAGGCTATCCAACATTTGATTGATAATAACAAGCCTCCCATACCTCCGTTTAACAAGAAGAGCGAGTGATGATAAAGCAAATAACACAAGACAAGAGGCGAGCTTCAAACGACGAGATTTCATGACATCCTTTTCTTTTTTCTTTATTTACCCTTTCCCCAATAAGTCTAGCATAGACACCTTTCTTTTCCTTTAGATTAATTTTTTAGATTCATTCTTTTTCCCTTTTTAATAAAATGAGCATTTATTTTCTTGCATATGATCATTTCATTACATTAAAAAAAAAACCCATGTCGGATTAAGCACAAGGTATACTAATGATTTGAGGCACCCCTTGTAGCCACATCGTATCTCATTTCACCTTTCAAATATACAATCCTTTCTTTATAAACCACTTTGAGCCTTGTCTAACGATAGACCTTTCTTTTTTCAACCCACATCTACCTAACCTTTGGATGGGATGGTGTGTAACTTATGCAATCTCAAAAGCTTGAGTGATTTCAAAAGATCAAAATAAGAAAAAAATAAATAAAAGTGTACAAAAAGGGCAAGTGTTCCAATGTCATTGACATAAACATGTCTTTGATATGAACACGTCTCAGATTGCGTCTCTGTCGAGTGCTCGGTACCGTGCCTGAGAAACATGAATGCCAAGTGAGTGATAGACCGCATGATCGAGATTGCCCACAATTATTAAAATAAAATAAATAAAGCAAAAAAAAAAAAAAAGAGCTACAAAAGAGTAGAAACTCAAGCATAAAAATATAAAGATTCAAAAGCGAGGTTGCACACCTAAGGGGCTTATCAAGGGTCTTGAGCCTTTATCCCCTTCTTCTATAACCTTTAGCCTAACCACGTTACAACCTTTAAAAAGACCTTTTTGAGGTATACACACACTTGTACAAGGTTCGGCTAGAGCTACGTTCGGCCTGATTCCTAACGGATACGTAGGCAACCTCACATCGAGGTGTGGCCGTAATAAACATGCATTCATATTCATATTCACATTCACACACCATGATCATATCAAAGGATCCCTTGTGCTCATCCCTATTCATTTAGAGCTAGACTTGGGGGCTTGATCCCTACATCATTAGCTTACCTAGCCTAAGAGTCACCACAATTTGACTCTTTTAAAAAACAATATTTTCCCACACACTTAGCCTTTGCGGCCTAACTTTAGTGTCACTATCACACACATCACACATAAATGACCAAATATAATTCCCTTAGGAACCCTTTGTCATGAAATCTTAACATAACACTGAAGCATGCCTTGTCATGTCAAAGTGCCCAACATCACTCACCAATCATAGTCATCATTGCATTGAAGTATGAAGTGCTTAGCCTCCGTGCCTAAGTTACCCAAATACTTTCATCATTGAGTCAACCATTGAGATAGCCTAGGATGGATTAATCCTTGCACCTTGAGAGATAGTATTAAACAACATTTGACTAAGTTCATTCAACATGCACCTTCAAAACTTCAATTCTTTTTCACGATTTTCTTTTTCGGGAGAAAGTCGGTACCCTCCACAAAAATGGCGGAAAATTTTTGCTGTTTTTGCATTATTGAGTCGCACGATCAACACTATGCACACACGGGTCATGAGTCACACGTGTCATTTCACTTCGAGTCGAGTCAACCTCAAGTCAATCACAGAGAGTCAAGTTTATACCTTGAGTCGTGTCAAGTCAATGAGTCAAGCGACGTTAAGCCTTAGGTCAACCCTAAGATAATTAAAGAGATTAGCAAAGTTCTATAGTAAAAAATAAATACAGGTGCAGCAGAATAGGGAAGACCCTACTCTAGCGCCTGACGCTAGATTTCAGTGTCTGGCGATAGAGTCAATTCTTGGCGCCAGAGATATTTCAGCAGCGACAGAGCTCAAAGCCTCTCAGAAAAGTGATTTCGACCCCATACAGCGATTTCGGGTTCCTTGGTGCGCAACTTAGCCCCCATAAGCAATTTGACATGATTAAGTAGTCGGTTTGATTACAGTCTAAGTGATGGACCTGATAAAAGATCGTCTCACTTAGCTTAAAGCGCCTAAGGATTGGCTCATCACGAAGACACCGGCATACTTGTTTTAGCGGAAGCAAAGTTCGAGCGAGCTTTAGAGATCGGCAAGCATTGGTCTTCGGAAATTTTTCTTCGGAATATTATCGCAACAAACATTCAATCATCGAAGATCTTTGTTCAGAGACGCGCGGGCATCCTATTTTCAAGCTCTTTTGTTCAGAGACGCGTGAACATTTCCATCAAAGATCTTTTGCTCCAGAGACGCGTGGACATTTCTTTCAAGCTCTTTTGTTCAGAGACGCGTGGGCATATTATTCAAGCTCTTTTGTTCAGAGACGCGTGAACATTTCCATCAAAGGTCTTTTGCTCCAGAGATGCGTGGGCATATCATTCAAGCTCATTTTTTCAGAGACGCGTGGGCATATTATTCAAGCTCTTTTGTTCAGAGACGCGTGAACATTTCCATCAAAGCTCTTTTGCTCTAGAGACGTGTGGGCATCCTATTATCAAGCTCTTTGTTTAGAGACGCGTGGACACATCATTCAGAAGTTCATATTAAAAAAAAGAATATAATAAAGAAGCTCTATTGTTCAGAGACGCGTGGACATATCCAAAAAAAGAAGCTCTTTGTTCAGAGACGAGTGAACATCAAAACAGCAAGATGGCGTTCCATAGATTATGGAGAAATGTCACAAACAACTGAAGGTAATTTCAAGCGAAGTTGTCTTCGATAGTATTCCCTTGGACGTGGAATATTATCAAAGCGGAAGAGGATCGTTTCAAGCGAAGCAATCTTCGATAGTATTCTCTTGGACGTGGAATATTATTAAGGCGGATATTGGAAACAGTTACAAGTGTAGCGATTTTCAAGCGGGATGACATTCTCTTGGCAGGAGGTCATCAAAACAAGGATACAGCAGCAAGTCGGTTACGTTCAGATACGTGTGCTCGACGGTGCAAGATACGCGTTTCTTAACTCTTTTATCTGTTTAACTAACGCTAGTTTTGCAGGTATCGACGTTGTAAGAGTGATTTAGGATCGCAGAACGTTCTGAATCATTCTTCGTCCCTATTGATACTTTGACTTTTGTTTTCGAAACTTACATTTCTCCAAACACAGTCAAAGTGGGGGCTTCTGTAGACACCCATTTGTGTCTCCCCAAAACCAAACCCGGTGATGAGTACCTTTCGCGTCAAATCATAATCGAATGAAGTGAAAGTGTGGAAAGTTTAGTGTTGCGGATAGTTTTAATTTCTTTTCTCTTCTCTCTGTTTTTGAAAACTTATTTTTAAGAAAACAGCCAATATAGTTTGGTTGGTCCATGATATGGGTCCAATAGTAGTGTAGTTGGATGGGGCTTGACAAGAGCTTTCCAACGATATATTATAAGCCCAATTCCGATGAATATTGTGGAAGTTATGGCCAAATTACTGAACTCGGCCCGGTTTGAGCCTTATATGCGGCGCAATGATCTAGGGGAAGGCCTAATATGATTTATTATTCCTAATGAAATTAGGAATGGTTTTAGTCCTCTAGATTCTTCTAGAAGATTCTTTTCATTCCTAATTCAATTAGCATTGATAAATTGACTTTTGTTGACTTTTCGGAGTTTTAATTAAAATTAAAGAACATTTTTTGAGGAATATACGATTTTATCCTCCTGTACGGCAATTTTTATCTGATTTTAAGAAAATGCGTGAATTTCCAGATCAGCGCCAAATGCCAGCTGTAGTGCCTGGCGCTACGCTTGGCGCCTAGCACTAGCATTGGCGCCTGGCGCCAATACCCAGCCTTGGCTGATTTTCTTTATAAATAACGTCGTAAAAACTCCGTTTTCATGCATCTACAACCAATTTTCATTCATTAATTCTCTCTCATCAAGATTTCCTTGATCTCTCTTTTTTTTTCTAAACTAGCTTCTCTCAAATATAAAAATTCCGCCTTCATTAGATCTAGATACACCTAGCCATATTCGAAGTTGCCTTCGCCCTAGACGTGAAAGGTTTAATTTCTGAGGGTTTGGTCCCAAATCTCTATTTCAATTATTTTAATTTAATTGTTTATTTATTTTTCTTGAAGTTACTAACGTGTGTATTTTGTTATTAGAAAGAGATACGAGGCATCCTAGTAAGTACTTTAATGGTTTTTATTAATGTTATGATATAGAGTTCATGCTTAGGATGTTATTATGATTCCTAGTTTTATGTTAGGGCATTTTGATCTTCCTAGTATCATGTCTAGGGTAACTTTAATATCAAGTATGATTAAAAGTATGATGCCTTTTATGTTCTTCCTAATATTTATTCATGTTAGTATCATATTAGGGCTAAAGCTTTGATTTTTATTGTTTAGTGACATGCTAGGGTCTGTTATTAATCTTGTTAGTATCATGCCTAGGATCTTATTATTTTTATTATTGTTATAATTATTATTATATTGCATGATGATATTTATTATTATTGCTTGATCACGCCTTTTATGCATGTTTAAAGGGAATTGGTACTTGTAATCATGCTTAATAAGATAATTAATAATCTTGTTTAGGGTTAATTTGATTATAATTCAAGTGATCGCCAATAATAGTTTATTTATGCATTAAATTCAACAGACATAGATAAACAGGTTTAAGGTTAACCTTTTGATTGCATGTTAGTCAGAAAGCGCACATGAATACAATCAGAATAATGTAGAGGCCTATTATTAAGGCATGTTCAATCTCTTTTAGGTTGGATTTGTACCTTCATCACCGAACCCTATTTGGTTCAAGACCTTATGGATTTGACGATCTCTTGAATCTTTAAGGGGTGTAACCTCCACCCTGTGAACGGTTTACAAGTTCCTAAAACTTGTTGGCGACTCTTTTGCTCTATCTTCTTTCCCTTTGGATGCCACCGTACTTTAGTGTATGATCACAATGGGGTTCAAGCTAGGGGATTAACGCTTGAAATATTCCCTACATGATGCATTTGATGATTCTCCCCCTTTCACTGCTCCTACACTTGATGTAGCAACTGATGTAGATGATGATGCTACTTATATTCGATCTGACCACAATGAGGGAATACACGAATGAGGTACTTTTATTGATGCATGTTTTATTTACTAAATATCTTATTCTCCAACAACCTTGTTTATTTCAGGAAGTGTTTTATTTTTTTGCATTTTCAACGTATAAGCATGTAATATGAACTAAATATATGAATTGTTTAGAGGATTATATGTGAATTTGTTATGAAACCAAAGAAGCTGGGTAAGTGTTTGTCTTTCTTCGTGCCTCAGATTTGATTGCCATTACTGATGACTAACAACATGCTTTGCTTGTTTACTGTAGGTGTGCACATATCATGGATCCTGATGAGAACCTTCATTCTGATGAGGATATGGATGATGATGATGATGACAAGTTGTATGATGTTAATAAGGAGACGGATACGGGGGAACCGGAAGACCAAGCTTATGACGAGTTCCAACATAAGCTTGATGAATATGAGCGTATAGCTGAAACTGCCCCACCTATTGAGGACAATGTGGTTTCCGAGGTTGTAGGTGATTCACATTGTGAAACTCAAATGCAAATCCAAGTGAAAACGACCGGTGGTGGAGGAGGGGTAAAGCCACTGGTGAACAGAAGGAGTAGGGGTGCAACAAAAGCTTTCAAGAAACCCGACGTTCCTATGGTGCTTGAGTTTGATGAGTTAGGTCAACCTACTGGCCAATGGCGCGAAAAATTTTCTAGTGAAGTTGGCATTCTTACTCGTAAAATACCAATCACACTTGAGTTTGCCGATATACCTCACGGGTTGCTTCAAACATTTTGGGACGATACAATGGTAAGTATCAATTACATTATACTAAATGCGAAACTTAGAGAACACTTGGCAAAATATTGTAAAATGTTTTCCCTCCAAAACCACTTACCAAAAAAACTCATTGTAATTAAATTATGACTTTTAGTTTGTATAAAATCTAAAATAATGTCCTTTAATATCAAATTGCCCATTATAACTATTATATGTTTAATTAAGGGAAATTCTCTTTGGTAACACCATACTTTTTAATTTTCTCAATGGTGAATTGCAAAAAAAAAATAATTATCTTTGGTAAACTTGAATTTTTTATATTAAGCTCACTATAACATTAATGACAAATTTTAACTAAATATTTAACCATAGTTAGGTGTTTTTTTTTTTTTTTTTTTTTTTTTTTTTTTTTTTTTTTTTTTTTTTACATTTAATTGATTTTAAAAATATTTTTTAAAAAATAATAACTCACCTCCTTCCTCGATTCTCTCACCAGCATCCGACTACACCAGAGCCGCCCACTCCCCTTCCCCAACCCATGCCGGCGCCCAACTCTCTCCCTTGGCGATGCGCCGGCCTTCCCCGCCCCCTGTCACGCGTCTCCCTAAACTCCTGAAACACCACCTTCCTTCTCCCTTAAAACTCTCGAAACCCCTTTCCCACCCCCTCAAAGTCCCCCAGCCGCTCAATACCCCAGATCCCTACCCCGACCGATGACACCTCACCCCTGCCGAAATCGCCTATTGAATTGGAAGTTGCTCGTTAGTAAATTGATAAGGTTTTTGCAGAAGATATTGTTAAGGATTTGAATTGATTCAAGCCTTTAATGCCAAAAAACCCTCATTTATGCATTTATAAGTCTCGAAATATCGTCGATTGAAGCTTAAGGGAGACTAACCAGAAGCTTAACAACCTTGAATTTCTGTAACAATGACAGACGATTAACCAGAAACTTCAAGAATTTTGCGCGGTATAGGGTCGTGGTGGGGGAAGGGGAGGAGAGCACAGTGGTTGGGGAAAAAGGGGTGGGTCTTGGTGTCGAGATATGGTCAGCCGAGGAGTCAAGTAGCCGGCATGGAAAGGTGAGCCGATGGCGCCGACAGTGGAGGGGAGGAGAATAAGGTGGCTGGGCTAGTGGAGAGTATTTCTTTTTTAAAAAAATTATTAGAAATTAACCATGGTTAGCTATTTTAATTAAATTAGCTATTCTCTTTGGTAACCAAAAATTTAAGTTTACCAAAGATATTAAATTTTTTCCCAATTTACTTTAGAGAAATATAAGAAACTGGATGTTATCAAATAGAATTTCCCTTTAATTAATTTCTTCCACAATATTTCATACTTTTTAATACTAAGTCTATTTATAATATTTATATCCATTATTTTTGGTAAAATTTATTGTCATTAGAATTATTTAACAAACGTGCATTGCACGGGGTTTTGGACTAGTGATTAATATATTATTAATTAATACCAATCACACTATTATTTTTAATTAATATATATGTTGGGAAAAAAAAAATTAAAAAAATTGCAAAAACAACCCCCGGGCCTAACCCGAGGGCTGCAACCGGCAGCTGCCCAGGCAGCAGCCTGGGCTTGTTCAACTTCCTACGCTGCTGCCTGGGCAGTAGCCTGGGCTGTTGCAGCTGCCTGGGCAGCAACCTAGGCTGCTGCAGCTGCCTGGGTTGATGCAGCGGTGCTGCCCCGATTCCCGGGTTTTTTTTTCCTTTTTTTTTCTTTTTTTTTCTCTTGCCTAACGTGGATGTTTGCGCCAATTACAGAGTATGTTCCATATTCCTGATGAGCCAGCCAAGAGAAAAGTCTTTGAAGCTTTTGTACAAGAGAGATTCAAAAACTTTAAGAGTTACTTGAGGACGAGATGGATCCATAAGAAAAGAAGGAGAAGACCAAAGAAAAATGTGCCTGCTGATGGAGAAGAGGAGAAACCTGATAAGAAATCGTGGGATTTATATCCACAAATAACGGTCAAGGATTGGGAAAAGTTTGTGGAAAAATCTTCCACTAGGACTGCACTTGTATGTTTTTATTTATCAATAGAGTCGGCTAATGATATTTAGTTTCTTACAATGACTGATGCTAACATATATTTCTGAATGTGTAGGAAAAAAGCGAACAAGCTAGAATCAATGCCGGAAAGAAATTGTATAGCCATCATATGGGTTGTAAGACATTTGTGGAGTCTAGACCAAAGTGGGTCAAAGCGGGTCTATACCCCAAATCCATAATGTCATCATTTGATAAACCACTTTCTTCCACGGTCACAACTTTGGTTAATCGTGCAATTGACTGGTGGTGTGCTATGCAGGGGATGGACAAGAAAACCGGCAAGTATGTCATGCAACCGGATAAGAAAGTAGTAGCAGATGCACTTGTAAGCAAAATTTTCTACTTATTAATTATATTTCCTTGTCAAGTACATTGTACTTAGAACCGATAACTTTTTGTGTTGTTACAGCTTGAGCATACTTCGGAAGTGATTGAAGGCAAGCTGACTCCAAGCATCGAAAATGATCCTTTCACCTTAGCTTTGGGAAAACCATACCACCCTGGGCGAGTAATTGGTTTTGTCGGGAAACAACTAGGGTGGGAGAAGGTGATGGGTTCAGTATACACCAAATAAAAAAAAAGCAGATCAAGTGTTAATTCGCCACATCGTATTGATGAGAAAGAAAAGGAATCAATTAAGGCGGAGCTACGCGCAGAGTTGCAAGAACAGATGCAAAGTCAATTCAATGCCATTCTGAAGCACATGAACTTGCCGCTTTTTCCATTTCCCTCGAGTACCCCAGTTGACTCATGTAGTCACCCAGGAGGCCCCGAGGACGATCCAGTAGTTGAGAGAGAGGTAATTTTAGTACAAGGACGAATTACGTCATATGAAGTTCGTCAAATGTGGTCGTTTGCATGTTTAATTATTTTACTTTTGCAAGATCCTAGTCCTATGGATGCAGAGTCATTGAAGAGAGCAAATCCGATGCCTGAACCTTTTCCAGATGTTAAGGTAAACTTCACTATGTAATCAGCTTTCTGATGTTAGGCTTTCGTTTGTTATTTCATAACTTACGTCCTAACTCCTAATCAAATATGTAGGAAGAGACGCCTTGTGAGCTCCTTCACCTCGGGGAAAACACTGGTGGACAGTTGCAGTTGGTGGGGTATGGTAGTGCACAACCTTTTGAAATATTCCCTATAGTTTTTTGGCGACTCCGCTGGGGAGGATTTCTATTTTAATTCCTGAATTTGTTTTGGCAATGATTTAGAATGAGTAGATGAGACTCGAAACGTTCTAAGTATTTCATGTGCGTAATTTTGATTAACATTATTGTCATATGCATAAAAAAGATCTCATTGGAAAGACCATCCATAATGAGTTAAAACATAGGATTTTACACGTAGGAAATTTGATAAATATCTTTCACAACTAGGACCGAAATAACACTGCGCGAAACTGGAAAATTTTATCGAGCACAGAAAGCTGCCGAGGTATGTAGGAATTAGCGTCAGCGACCAGAGCATTGGCGCTAGACATTTAACTGTAGTGCCAGACGACAGGCTTGTCGCCAGGCGCTACAGCTAAAACCTGGCGCCAATCTCTGTTTGCTGGCGCCAAATTCTTCTAATACCGAGCCAGAAATATGCGTTCTAATTTCGACCAGTTTTTTGCATTGTTTGCTCGATCCTACTTCCTGATTGAATTTTTTTCTAACTTTTCTGAAACCCATATGTGTTCTACATATGGACATAACCCTCTGGGAATTCATGCTCCATCTACCTGATTGAACGCTCTGAGCAACAAAGGGTACATCCGAGAATGTTGAATTCACCGATCTATGGTAGCGAGTTTTTCTAAAACTCGCGGTGTCCCATCCACTCGCGCCAACCCTTCACGGTTAGGCTTCCGCGCGGTGCATCCGGACAATAAACCATGGACCCTCTATTGACTAAACCATATCCCGAACTTTAGAGAACTAGAGCCATGGTTAGGTTGCAAACTGATTGCATCATATTGTGCCTACTTGACTAATTGTGCATTATTTGTTGTGCATATATTATGATTTCTTAACCGTTTGTTTGACTTGTGTTGAGATTAAATAAATTAATGACTTAAAGAACTTTGCCTAATTAATTAATTAATTTGAGTCAATAAAGTCTAATTTTTTTTTAATCAGAATTAACCTAGTACGACTTTAGGCATACCCCTGTTGATTAATAACACCGAAAACAGTTTCAGATTGAAGCTCCAGCATTGGCGCCAAAATCTGAACTGTAGCGCCACTCTGTGGAGTGTGGCACTTGGCGACAGGTCTGTCGTCTGGCGCTACACTACACAGTGCGACGCCAGTCCTGTCGTTTTGACGACAGTTCGGATTATTGATCGAGTCATCACCTGGTGTCTAATTAATTAGTTTACTAATTAATTCAGTTAAATTTTACTGTCAATAACACTTTGCTAAGTCATTAATTGAGTCTAGTCACATAGTCTAGCAACATGGTCATGACACGAGTCTTAACATATCACCTACACTCACTAGTCTTAGCACACACTTTGAGTATATGTCACCATGACCATGTCTTAGGTTCATGCATAAGTCGGTCTTTTCGTCATTTAAGTTGGGGGTACATTCTATTCCTAATTCTTCATATCCCTCCATCTAAATCATTTTTCTTCACATTCTATTCTAATCTTTCTTCACTTCCTCCATTCATTGCATGTTGAATAGAGTTTGAGCCAAATAATTAACCATAGATATCCCCAAATTCCTTTTCCACAGTACTTAGTCGAGGAGAGAAGGGCGATTAATCAAGGACAACCTCTTTATTCAAGTCTCACTTTTTGATAAACCAATTCGTCAAAAGTGGAAGGCTAAAAAGATAATGGCAAGTCAAGAAGAAGTCAATGAACTTAGGAATCAATTGAATGACGTGACTGAGGCGTTAAAGGCTTTAACCCTCAAAATTGATGACCCTGTGAAGCAACAACAAATGAACCTCATGCAAGAAAGCTTGAGCAAGCTATCTAGTGACTATAAATTTCAGGGCATTAGTTCACAAGGTGTCTCGCTGGACAAGGAACTTCTTTCGTATAAGTTCAATGCAACTGACATCCCAAAATTCAAGGCAACAGATAACCCTTACTTTCATCTAAGAGCTTTTGAAACCATAATGAGTATTAAGGGTATTGATAAGAAAGTGTTCCCCTCTATATTTTCTCTATCTCTTGAGACCGTTTGTCAACAATGGTTCTTTTCCCTTGACAAAGAGAAAACCTCTTCTTGGGAGTCGATAAAAAACGCTTTCATAGATAGATATAAGGGTAACATCCAAGACGAAACATACCACAGACAACTTGAGATGTTAAAGCAAAAAGAAAACGAAGGGTTCACTTCTTTCTTCAACAAATGGAGGGAAACTTCCGCTAATATGGTCAAGGCTCCTACCGAAAAAGAATCTGTGAGGATGTTTATCAAGAATCTCCAAGGGAAGTATTCAAGGCACTTAAAGTACCAACACAGTTTGAATACTTTCAAGACTGTCTATAATATAGGCATTGACATTGAAGACGACCTTCTGAAAGATAATAGTGCGAGAGGAAAGAAGAACGACCATCCTTCTTCTTCCTCTCCCAGTAATGAAGTACATGCCACGAACGCCTGTAAACCACGAATCCAAAGGTCAAAAAGAGGGTTCACCCCACTTGGCATGAGTTATGAAACAGCTTTCGAGAAGCTACACCACGAAGGACTAGTCATGCCCATAGAGCCTATCAAAGATCCAGTTCCAGAAGCCAGGCCACCCAAGTGGGACCCTAATAAGCACTGCAAATATCACCAAGGAAAGGCTCACGACACTGAGGAATGTTAGAAAATCAAAGAAGCTATTCAAGATCTGATCGATAACAATGAAACTTCCGAGATTCTAGCCATCGAAGATGACCAAGCATCCTTCGATCCATCACTTTTTATCACACCTGTAGGAGAGCCCATGATCGAGACAGCTTATATAACCTCTCTCGATGGAAGTGCCATGATTGGGGAGGATGAAAGTCTTTTCTTAGATAATACCAGGGAAGACACGTCAAGTCTGAAAGAGGACATTCGAAAATTGCAAGATGTCGTTGCCAAGCTCTTAAACGTGGTAGAAGGATTAGCAAATCAGGTGATGGCCATCGAACAAAATTCTCGCCAAGGGTTTAATGAAGAACTCAATGCTCCGTAGCCACAGGCAAAACGGACCATTGAAGAATACACACCAATAGGAACGACTTATAATGAAGTTTTTGACTGTCTTCATGATCAAGGTCATATTCACTCCATTGGTCCCAGTCAAGACCCTCCATATGAAAAACGTTTTTCCAATTGGGATCCAAATTCCTATTGTCGATACCATAAAGGTCGCGGTCACACTACTGAAAAGTGTCTCACCCTCAAGAATCGTGTTCAAGGTCTCATTTATTCAAACCTCCTTCATGTTCCTCCACGCGACAAGAAGGCCAAGATCGGTAACAATAACAACAGTGGCTGTAAAGGGAAGAAGAACGACTATCCTTCTTCTTCTTCCGAAAACGCCTACTCTAGTAACATGTTGGTACTTTCGACCTTCATGAGATCTTAGGATTTAGAAATCAACAAAAAACGGATTTTACCCCTATTGGAATTAGCTATGATGATGCTTTCGATCGACTCCATGCCAAGGGACTCATTACTCCTATTGGACCTCTTCAAGGTCCCCCGCTTGAGAAGAGATTGCCTAGTTGGAATCCAAATGCGCGCTACAAGTACCATCAAGGTAGGGGTCATGCTACTAAGAACTGTTGGAAGCTAAAGGAGGCTATCCAACATTTGATTGATAATAACAAGCCTCCCATACCTCCGTTTAACAAGAAGAGCGAGTGATGATAAAGCAAATAACACAAGACAAGAGGCGAGCTTCAAACGACGAGATTTCATGACATCCTTTTCTTTTTTCTTTATTTACCCTTTCCCCAATAAGTCTAGCATAGACACCTTTCTTTTCCTTTAGATTAATTTTTTAGATTCATTCTTTTTCCCTTTTTAATAAAATGAGCATTTATTTTCTTGCATATGATCATTTCATTACATTAAAAAAAAAACCCATGTCGGATTAAGCACAAGGTATACTAATGATTTGAGGCACCCCTTGTAGCCACATCGTATCTCATTTCACCTTTCAAATATACAATCCTTTCTTTATAAACCACTTTGAGCCTTGTCTAACGATAGACCTTTCTTTTTTCAACCCACATCTACCTAACCTTTGGATGGGATGGTGTGTAACTTATGCAATCTCAAAAGCTTGAGTGATTTCAAAAGATCAAAATAAGAAAAAAATAAATAAAAGTGTACAAAAAGGGCAAGTGTTCCAATGTCATTGACATAAACATGTCTTTGATATGAACACGTCTCAGATTGCGTCTCTGTCGAGTGCTCGGTACCGTGCCTGAGAAACATGAATGCCAAGTGAGTGATAGACCGCATGATCGAGATTTCCCACAATTATTAAAATAAAATAAATAAAGCAAAAAAAAAAAAAAGAGCTACAAAAGAGTAGAAACTCAAGCATAAAAATATAAAGATTCAAAAGCGAGGTTGCACACCTAAGGGGCTTATCAAGGGTCTTGAGCCTTTATCCCCTTCTTCTATAACCTTTAGCCTAACCACGTTACAACCTTTAAAAAGACCTTTTTGAGGTATACACACACTTGTACAAGGTTCGGCTAGAGCTACGTTCGGCCTGATTCCTAACGGATACGTAGGCAACCTGACATCGAGGTGTGGCCGTAATAAACATGCATTCATATTCATATTCACATTCACACACCATGATCATATCAAAGGATCCCTTGTGCTCATCCCTATTCATTTAGAGCTAGACTTGGGGGCTTGATCCCTACATCATTAGCTTACCTAGCCTAAGAGTCACCACAATTTGACTCTTTTAAAAAACAATATTTTCCCACACACTTAGCCTTTGCGGCCTAACTTTAGTGTCACTATCACACACATCACACATAAATGACCAAATATAATTCCCTTAGGAACCCTTTGTCATGAAATCTTAACATAACACTGAAGCATGCCTTGTCATGTCAAAGTGCCCAACATCACTCACCAATCATAGTCATCATTGCATTGAAGTATGAAGTGCTTAGCCTCCGTGCCTAAGTTACCCAAATACTTTCATCATTGAGTCAACCATTGAGATAGCCTAGGATGGATTAATCCTTGCACCTTGAGAGATAGTATTAAACAACATTTGACTAAGTTCATTCAACATGCACCTTCAAAACTTCAATTCTTTTTCACGATTTTCTTTTTCGGGAGAAAGTCGGTACCCTCCACAAAAATGGCGGAAAATTTTTGCTGTTTTTGCATTATTGAGTCGCACGATCAACACTATGCACACACGGGTCATGAGTCACACGTGTCATTTCACTTCGAGTCGAGTCAACCTCAAGTCAATCACAGAGAGTCAAGTTTATACCTTGAGTCGTGTCAAGTCAATGAGTCAAGCGACGTTAAGCCTTAGGTCAACCCTAAGATAATTAAAGAGATTAGCAAAGTTCTATAGTAAAAAATAAATACAGGTGCAGCAGAATAGGGAAGACCCTACTCTAGCGCCTGACGCTAGATTTCAGTGTCTGGCGATAGAGTCAATTCTTGGCGCCAGAGATATTTCAGCAGCGACAGAGCTCAAAGCCTCTCAGAAAAGTGATTTCGACCCCATACAGCGATTTCGGGTTCCTTGGTGCGCAACTTAGCCCCCATAAGCAATTTGACATGATTAAGTAGTCGGTTTGATTACAGTCTAAGTGATGGACCTGATAAAAGATCGTCTCACTTAGCTTAAAGCGCCTAAGGATTGGCTCATCACGAAGACACCGGCATACTTGTTTTAGCGGAAGCAAAGTTCGAGCGAGCTTTAGAGATCGGCAAGCATTGGTCTTCGGAAATTTTTCTTCGGAATATTATCGCAACAAACATTCAATCATCGAAGATCTTTGTTCAGAGACGCGCGGGCATCCTATTTTCAAGCTCTTTTGTTCAGAGACGCGTGAACATTTCCATCAAAGATCTTTTGCTCCAGAGACGCGTGGACATTTCTTTCAAGCTCTTTTGTTCAGAGACGCGTGGGCATATTATTCAAGCTCTTTTGTTCAGAGACGCGTGAACATTTCCATCAAAGGTCTTTTGCTCCAGAGATGCGTGGGCATATCATTCAAGCTCATTTTTTCAGAGACGCGTGGGCATATTATTCAAGCTCTTTTGTTCAGAGACGCGTGAACATTTCCATCAAAGCTCTTTTGCTCTAGAGACGTGTGGGCATCCTATTATCAAGCTCTTTGTTTAGAGACGCGTGGACACATCATTCAGAAGTTCATATTAAAAAAAAGAATATAATAAAGAAGCTCTATTGTTCAGAGACGCGTGGACATATCCAAAAAAAGAAGCTCTTTGTTCAGAGACGAGTGAACATCAAAACAGCAAGATGGCGTTCCATAGATTATGGAGAAATGTCACAAACAACTGAAGGTAATTTCAAGCGAAGTTGTCTTCGATAGTATTCCCTTGGACGTGGAATATTATCAAAGCGGAAGAGGATCGTTTCAAGCGAAGCAATCTTCGATAGTATTCTCTTGGACGTGGAATATTATTAAGGCGGATATTGGAAACAGTTACAAGTGTAGCGATTTTCAAGCGGGATGACATTCTCTTGGCAGGAGGTCATCAAAACAAGGATACAGCAGCAAGTCGGTTACGTTCAGATACGTGTGCTCGACGGTGCAAGATACGCGTTTCTTAACTCTTTTATCTGTTTAACTAACGCTAGTTTTGCAGGTTTCGACGTTGTAAGAGTGATTTAGGATCGCAGAACGTTCTGAATCATTCTTCGTCCCTATTGATACTTTGACTTTTGTTTTCGAAACTTACATTTCTCCAAACACAGTCAAAGTGGGGGCTTCTGTAGACACCCATTTGTGTCTCCCCAAAACCAAACCCGGTGATGAGTACCTTTCGCGTCAAATCATAATCGAATGAAGTGAAAGTGTGGAAAGTTTAGTGTTGCGGATAGTTTTAATTTCTTTTCTCTTCTCTCTGTTTTTGAAAACTTATTTTTAAGAAAACAGCCAATATAGTTTGGTTGGTCCATGATATGGGTCCAATAGTAGTGTATTTGGATGGGGCTTGACAAGAGCTTTCCAACGATATATTATAAGCCCAATTCCGATGAATATTGTGGAAGTTATGGCCAAATTACTGAACTCGGCCCGGTTTGAGCCTTATATGCGGCGCAATGATCTAGGGGAAGGCCTAATATGATTTATTATTCCTAATGAAATTAGGAATGGTTTTAGTCCTCTAGATTCTTCTAGAAGATTCTTTTCATTCCTAATTCAATTAGCATTGATAAATTGACTTTTGTTGACTTTTCGGAGTTTTAATTAAAATTAAAGAACATTTTTTGAGGAATATACGATTTTATCCTCCTGTACGGCAATTTTTATCTGATTTTAAGAAAATGCGTGAATTTCCAGATCAGCGCCAAATGCCAGCTGTAGTGCCTGGCGCTACGCTTGGCGCCTAGCACTAGCATTGGCGCCTGGCGCCAATACCCAGCCTTGGCTGATTTTCTTTATAAATAACGTCGTAAAAACTCCGTTTTCATGCATCTACAACCAATTTTCATTCATTAATTCTCTCTCATCAAGATTTCCTTGATCTCTCTTTTTTTTTTCTAAACTAGCTTCTCTCAAATATAAAAATTCCGCCTTCATTAGATCTAGATACACCTAGCCATATTCGAAGTTGCCTTCGCCCTAGACGTGAAAGGTTTAATTTCTGAGGGTTTGGTCCCAAATCTCTATTTCAATTATTTTAATTTAATTGTTTATTTATTTTTCTTGAAGTTACTAACGTGTGTATTTTGTTATTAGAAAGAGATACGAGGCATCCTAGTAAGTACTTTAATGGTTTTTATTAATGTTATGATATAGAGTTCATGCTTAGGATGTTATTATGATTCCTAGTTTTATGTTAGGGCATTTTGATCTTCCTAGTATCATGTCTAGGGTAACTTTAATATCAAGTATGATTAAAAGTATGATGCCTTTTATGTTCTTCCTAATATTTATTCATGTTAGTATCATATTAGGGCTAAAGCTTTGATTTTTATTGTTTAGTGACATGCTAGGGTCTGTTATTAATCTTGTTAGTATCATGCCTAGGATCTTATTATTTTTATTATTGTTATAATTATTATTATATTGCATGATGATATTTATTATTATTGCTTGATCACGCCTTTTATGCATGTTTAAAGGGAATTGGTACTTGTAATCATGCTTAATAAGATAATTAATAATCTTGTTTAGGGTTAATTTGATTATAATTCAAGTGATCGCCAATAATAGTTTATTTATGCATTAAATTCAACAGACATAGATAAACAGGTTTAAGGTTAACCTTTTGATTGCATGTTAGTCAGAAAGCGCACATGAATACAATCAGAATAATGTAGAGGCCTATTATTAAGGCATGTTCAATCTCTTTTAGGTTGGATTTGTACCTTCATCACCGAACCCTATTTGGTTCAAGACCTTATGGATTTGACGATCTCTTGAATCTTTAAGGGGTGTAACCTCCACCCTGTGAACGGTTTACAAGTTCCTAAAACTTGTTGGCGACTCTTTTGCTCTATCTTCTTTCCCTTTGGATGCCACCGTACTTTAGTGTATGATCACAATGGGGTTCAAGCTAGGGGATTAACGCTTGAAATATTCCCTACATGATGCATTTGATGATTCTCCCCCTTTCACTGCTCCTACACTTGATGTAGCAACTGATGTAGATGATGATGCTACTTATATTCGATCTGACCACAATGAGGGAATACACGAATGAGGTACTTTTATTGATGCATGTTTTATTTACTAAATATCTTATTCTCCAACAACCTTGTTTATTTCAGGAAGTGTTTTATTTTTTTGCATTTTCAACGTATAAGCATGTAATATGAACTAAATATATGAATTGTTTAGAGGATTATATGTGAATTTGTTATGAAACCAAAGAAGCTGGGTAAGTGTTTGTCTTTCTTCGTGCCTCAGATTTGATTGCCATTACTGATGACTAACAACATGCTTTGCTTGTTTACTGTAGGTGTGCACATATCATGGATCCTGATGAGAACCTTCATTCTGATGAGGATATGGATGATGATGATGATGACAAGTTGTATGATGTTAATAAGGAGACGGATACGGGGGAACCGGAAGACCAAGCTTATGACGAGTTCCAACATAAGCTTGATGAATATGAGCGTATAGCTGAAACTGCCCCACCTATTGAGGACAATGTGGTTTCCGAGGTTGTAGGTGATTCACATTGTGAAACTCAAATGCAAATCCAAGTGAAAACGACCGGTGGTGGAGGAGGGGTAAAGCCACTGGTGAACAGAAGGAGTAGGGGTGCAACAAAAGCTTTCAAGAAACCCGACGTTCCTATGGTGCTTGAGTTTGATGAGTTAGGTCAACCTACTGGCCAATGGCGCGAAAAATTTTCTAGTGAAGTTGGCATTCTTACTCGTAAAATACCAATCACACTTGAGTTTGCCGATATACCTCACGGGTTGCTTCAAACATTTTGGGACGATACAATGGTAAGTATCAATTACATTATACTAAATGCGAAACTTAGAGAACACTTGGCAAAATATTGTAAAATGTTTTCCCTCCAAAACCACTTACCAAAAAAACTCATTGTAATTAAATTATGACTTTTAGTTTGTATAAAATCTAAAATAATGTCCTTTAATATCAAATTGCCCATTATAACTATTATATGTTTAATTAAGGGAAATTCTCTTTGGTAACACCATACTTTTTAATTTTCTCAATGGTGAATTGCAAAAAAAAAATAATTATCTTTGGTAAACTTGAATTTTTTATATTAAGCTCACTATAACATTAATGACAAATTTTAACTAAATATTTAACCATAGTTAGGTGTTTTTTTTTTTTTTTTTTTTTTTTTTTTTTTTTTTTTTTTTTACATTTAATTGATTTTAAAAATATTTTTTAAAAAATAATAACTCACCTCCTTCCTCGATTCTCTCACCAGCATCCGACTACACCAGAGCCGCCCACTCCCCTTCCCCAACCCATGCCGGCGCCCAACTCTCTCCCTTGGCGATGCGCCGGCCTTCCCCGCCCCCTGTCACGCGTCTCCCTAAACTCCTGAAACACCACCTTCCTTCTCCCTTAAAACTCTCGAAACCCCTTTCCCACCCCCTCAAAGTCCCCCAGCCGCTCAATACCCCAGATCCCTACCCCGACCGATGACACCTCACCCCTGCCGAAATCGCCTATTGAATTGGAAGTTGCTCGTTAGTAAATTGATAAGGTTTTTGCAGAAGATATTGTTAAGGATTTGAATTGATTCAAGCCTTTAATGCCAAAAAACCCTCATTTATGCATTTATAAGTCTCGAAATATCGTCGATTGAAGCTTAAGGGAGACTAACCAGAAGCTTAACAACCTTGAATTTCTGTAACAATGACAGACGATTAACCAGAAACTTCAAGAATTTTGCACGGTATAGGGTCGTGGTGGGGGAAGGGGAGGAGAGCACAGTGGTTGGGGAAAAAGGGGTGGGTCTTGGTGTCGAGATATGGTCAGCCGAGGAGTCAAGTAGCCGGCATGGAAAGGTGAGCCGATGGCGCCGACAGTGGAGGGGAGGAGAATAAGGTGGCTGGGCTAGTGGAGAGTATTTCTTTTTTAAAAAAATTATTAGAAATTAACCATGGTTAGCTATTTTAATTAAATTAGCTATTCTCTTTGGTAACCAAAAATTTAAGTTTACCAAAGATATTAAATTTTTTCCCAATTTACTTTAGAGAAATATAAGAAACTGGATGTTATCAAATAGAATTTCCCTTTAATTAATTTCTTCCACAATATTTCATACTTTTTAATACTAAGTCTATTTATAATATTTATATCCATTATTTTTGGTAAAATTTATTGTCATTAGAATTATTTAACAAACGTGCATTGCACGGGGTTTTGGACTAGTGATTAATATATTATTAATTAATACCAATCACACTATTATTTTTAATTAATATATATGTTGGGAAAAAAAAAATTAAAAAAATTGCAAAAACAACCCCCGGGCCTAACCCGAGGGCTGCAACCGGCAGCTGCCCAGGCAGCAGCCTGGGCTTGTTCAACTTCCTACGCTGCTGCCTGGGCAGTAGCCTGGGCTGTTGCAGCTGCCTGGGCAGCAACCTAGGCTGCTGCAGCTGCCTGGGTTGATGCAGCGGTGCTGCCCCGATTCCCGGGTTTTTTTTTCCTTTTTTTTTCTTTTTTTTTCTCTTGCCTAACGTGGATGTTTGCGCCAATTACAGAGTATGTTCCATATTCCTGATGAGCCAGCCAAGAGAAAAGTCTTTGAAGCTTTTGTACAAGAGAGATTCAAAAACTTTAAGAGTTACTTGAGGACGAGATGGATCCATAAGAAAAGAAGGAGAAGACCAAAGAAAAATGTGCCTGCTGATGGAGAAGAGGAGAAACCTGATAAGAAATCGTGGGATTTATATCCACAAATAACGGTCAAGGATTGGGAAAAGTTTGTGGAAAAATCTTCCACTAGGACTGCACTTGTATGTTTTTATTTATCAATAGAGTCGGCTAATGATATTTAGTTTCTTACAATGACTGATGCTAACATATATTTCTGAATGTGTAGGAAAAAAGCGAACAAGCTAGAATCAATGCCGGAAAGAAATTGTATAGCCATCATATGGGTTGTAAGACATTTGTGGAGTCTAGACCAAAGTGGGTCAAAGCGGGTCTATACCCCAAATCCATAATGTCATCATTTGATAAACCACTTTCTTCCACGGTCACAACTTTGGTTAATCGTGCAATTGACTGGTGGTGTGCTATGCAGGGGATGGACAAGAAAACCGGCAAGTATGTCATGCAACCGGATAAGAAAGTAGTAGCAGATGCACTTGTAAGCAAAATTTTCTACTTATTAATTATATTTCCTTGTCAAGTACATTGTACTTAGAACCGATAACTTTTTGTGTTGTTACAGCTTGAGCATACTTCGGAAGTGATTGAAGGCAAGCTGACTCCAAGCATCGAAAATGATCCTTTCACCTTAGCTTTGGGAAAACCATACCACCCTGGGCGAGTAATTGGTTTTGTCGGGAAACAACTAGGGTGGGAGAAGGTGATGGGTTCAGTATACACCAAATAAAAAAAAAAGCAGATCAAGTGTTAATTCGCCACATCGTATTGATGAGAAAGAAAAGGAATCAATTAAGGCGGAGATACGCGCAGAGTTGCAAGAACAGATGCAAAGTCAATTCAATGCCATTCTGAAGCACATGAACTTGCCGCTTTTTCCATTTCCCTCGAGTACCCCAGTTGACTCATGTAGTCACCCAGGAGGCCCCGAGGACGATCCAGTAGTTGAGAGAGAGGTAATTTTAGTACAAGGACGAATTACGTCATATGAAGTTCGTCAAATGTGGTCGTTTGCATGTTTAATTATTTTACTTTTGCAAGATCCTAGTCCTATGGATGCAGAGTCATTGAAGAGAGCAAATCCGATGCCTGAACCTTTTCCAGATGTTAAGGTAAACTTCACTATGTAATCAGCTTTCTGATGTTAGGCTTTCGTTTGTTATTTCATAACTTACGTCCTAACTCCTAATCAAATATGTAGGAAGAGACGCCTTGTGAGCTCCTTCACCTCGGGGAAAACACTGGTGGACAGTTGCAGTTGGTGGGGTATGGTAGTGCACAACCTTTTGACAAGGTCCATTTTAAGTCTAATACTAGCACCCATTACATCTCGGTCGGGATCGATTCTATAGTTGCTGGGTTTGAGGACTTACCACTACCGGTGCCTAGAGAGGAATATGATTTTTTAAGCTGCGTGACGCGACCGGTAGCTTTTTGCAATGGTCACGTGATCAGTTGAGGTTGGTAGGAGGGGTAAGTAAACACTACTTGTATGTAACTACTTGTATGTAACTAGATTAACATGTGCTTTGTGCAATGACCATGTTCTTTTATGTTACTAGATTACTATGGAAAATCAGTCCGCTAAAAGGAAGAAGGTGGAGAAGCCAAAATCCAAGGAAGAAGGTTCTTCGAACATGGAACAAGGACAAGTGTCGAAGAAGAGTTCGAGAGCTTCATGTACTCCACTAGTAGAAGCCAATGTCCTTAAGTTGCTTTCGAAAGCATGTACTTTTCTTCACAATTGTGTTAGTGAGTTGCCTACGGGTACACATATTCAAGTGAACTTGCCTAAGGCATTGTTCCACTATGATGAGGATGCGATCGCATACATTTCTAGAGAGGATGTGACGGAATTTCTTACCGGTTCCATGCTTAACATTTACATCATCCAAAATTTCATGAGGTAAATTAACGAGACTATTTCTAAACATATTGTATTTTTGATATTTTCGTACCAAAACAATGCAACTAGTAATTACTTGCACACATTACTTTCTTGAAGGTCATTACATGAGCTCCTAAGTAGTAAACCCGATGGTGAAGCAGCAGTTGGGTGGTTATGCCCCGAGCAGACCTCCGTAACCAAATGCTTGCATAACCCTCGTGATGTGATAGATTACCTTGAGCGGGGTATTAGAAAATCAATGCGTGCGGGAAACAAGTTCATATTAGCCCCTTGCTTTGAGGAGTAAGTTTAAATATGTCACTCTTAATTTCTTTGTTAAGTATAGATGTTGACGTATAACAATTGATAGATTGATATTTGCTTTAATATATATGTAGTCTACATTAGAGCCTTATGGTGATTTGTGTTTCCAATAACACAATCTACTACTTTGACTCGGCTCGTATATGGCCACCAAGTAAGTTGCTAGTGAATAACCTATTGAATAGGTACATACCGCTTGCTATATATTGTTTTGTATCATCACCTAAGTGATTGAGTGGCTATGTTCCTAAATTTATGCTTTTTTTTGAAGTGTTATGAAGAAGTTGAATAGTCGTTCGGTTGCGGGTCCCACGTGGAAATATTCGAAGGTAAAGCCTTGATATATTGATTTATTTAATAAAATTGCCTTGAGTTATAGCTATGCATGACTATTTTAACTTTGTGTCATGTTAGTGTGCGCAACAAGACAACGACGTTGATTGTGCCCTGTACGTGATGAGGTTTATGCATGACATAGTCAATAGGTGCACTGAAGCCCAACACATTGAGGAGGTACTTGTTTTTACCTTTTTTCGGTTCGATTTTGGATAAAGGTCGTCCTAAAACTAAGTAGAATGATAATTTGCTATGATTCCAAACATTAGAAACCTAAGACTAGTTGAAATTGACATGTTATGATAAAGAAATAGCTCATTAGATAAGAAATGTAGAAATCGGGCAAAGTAGTAGTGAAATAGGCGATTTTGGGTAAAAGCCGTCCAAATACTTAGTAAAATATTCTTTTGATATGATTTCAAACATTAGACACCTAAGACTAGATAATAATGACATGTCATGACAAAGAAATAGTTCATTAGGTAAGAAATGTATAAATCGGGCAAAGTAGAAGTCAAATAGGCGATTTTGGGTAAAAGCCGTCCTAAAACTTAGTAGAATGCTAATTTTCTATGATTTCAAACATTAGACACCTAAGAATAGTTATAATTGACATGTTATGATAAAGAAATAGGTCATTAGGTAAGAAATGTATAAATCGGGCAAAGTAAAAGTCAAATAGACGATTTTGGGTAAAAGACGTCCTAAAACTTAGTAGAATGCTAATTTGCTATGATTTCAAACATTAGACACCTAAGACTAGTTGTAATTGACATGTTATGACAAAGAAATAGCTCATTAGATAAGAAATGTAGAAATCGGGCAAAGTAGTAGTGAAATAGGCGATTTTGGGTAAAAGCCGTCCTAAAATTTAGTAGAATGCTAATTTGCTATGATTTCAAACATTAGACACCTAAGACTAGTTGTAATTGACATGTTATGATAAAGAAATAGCTCATTAGATAAGAAATGTAGAAATCGGGCAAAGTAGTAGTGAAATAGGCGATTTTGGGTAAAAGCCGTCCAAATACTTAGTAAAACCTTCTTCTGATGCGATAACAGACCTTAGACACCCAAGACTAGTTAATATGGGTCTGCTCTGAGGACAAATTAGGTCATTTGAAATAAAATGCAGAAAATGGGAAAGTGCGCACCCGAGTCAACTACACCACATGAGGCAACATCCTCGGGCTATGCCTGGCAGCTGCAAGCAGCCACTAGGCAACTGCAACAGCCCAGGCAGCCGCAGCAGCAGCCTCGGCAAATGCCCAGGCAGCCGCAGCAGCCGCCTAGGAAGCTGTGCAGGCAGCCGCTGCACAAGCCGCTACAGCAGCACCCTAGGCAGCTGTAGCAGCCCTCAGGCAGCTACACAGGCCGCTGCAGCAGCACCCTAGGCATCTGCACGTGCAGCTGCAGTAGCCACCAGGCAGCTGCACAGGCAGCTGCACCAGCCACCAGGTTGCTGCCAAGGCAGCTGCAGCAGCCGTGCAAGCAACCGAGCCGCTGTATCAGCCATGGGAAGCAGCTCGGGGATTAATTATTTTGCCTATTCATGGCACCTCATGCAATTTTGTGTAATTTTTGCGTACTTGTTAGTGAATAAGCTAAATAAGTCACTTACGCCGATTTTTGTTAAAAATCGTACTAAGACTTAGTTGGGTGCTCATTTGATGTGATATCATAAATTACATGCCTAAGACTAGGTATTATGGGCATGGTTTGAGAAAAAAAAGGTCAAACAAAATAAAACGTAAAAAATGGGCAAGTAGAAGTGGAATAGGTGATTTTGGGTAAAAGTCGTCCTAAAACTGAGTAAAATGATCTTTTGCTATGATTTCAAATAATAGATACCTAACACTATTTAATAATGATAAGTTATGATAAATAAATAGTTCATTAGATAAGAAATGTAAATAATGGGCAAGTAAAAGTGGAGTAGGCAATTTAGGGTAAAATCCGTCCTAACACTAAGTAGAATGGTAATTTGCTATGGTTTCAAACATTAGAAACCTAAGACTAGTTATAATTGACATGTTATGATAAAGAAATAGTTCGTTAGATAAGAAATGTAGAAATCGGACAAGTTAGAAGTCAAATAGGCGATTTTTGGTAAAAGTCGTCCTAAAACTTAGTAGAATGCTAATTTTCTATGGTTTCAAACATTTGACACCTAAGACTAGTTATAATTGACATGTTATAATAAAGAAATAGTTCATTAGATAAGAAATGTAGAAATCGGGCAAGTTAGAAGTCAAATAGGCGATTTTTGGTAAAAGCCGTCCTAAAACTTAGTAGAATGCTAATTTTCTATGATTTCAAACATTAGAAACCTAAGACTAGTTATAATTGACATTTTATGATAAAGAAATAGTTCATTAGATAAGAAATGTAGAAATCGGGCAAGTTAGAAGTCCAATAGGCGATTTTTGGTAAAAGCCGTCCTAAAACTTAGTAGAATGCTAATTTGCTATGATTTCAAACATTAAACACCTAAGACTAGTTATAATTGACATGTTATGATAAATAAATAGTTCATTAGATAAGAAATGTAGAAATCGGGCTAGTTAGAAGTCAAATAGGCGATTTTTGGTAAAAGTCGTCCTAAACTTAGTAGAATGCTTAATCGGGCAAGTTAGAATGATGTTTGAAATAATTAACATATACATACATTATTATAATTTAATTATTAGTTTGAATTTTATGTAATATATGAATGATGTTTAATGTTTGGTATTTCTTTCTTTCCAAAGGTTTGTATGATTCAAAGGAAAGGCCCTTTGACAAGGGAAGAAGTTGATGAAATTCGCGACATGTGGGCTTTTGTGACATTTGATGGCATCTAGGTAGAATATATAATATATATGTGTTAGTTAGATAATGAATGAGATTGAGTTTTTTTTTTTTATTATGAACAATTAATATTTAGTTACTATCTTTTTTATTTTTTTTTAAATATATATGTACATTATATTACTTTTTTGTAATTAGTACTATATATTATTTATGAGTTTATATATGTTATTATTATTATTCATTTTATTCTTATTGAATTATTATTCTTAAATTTGTAATATTTTAAATTAATTATTATTAATTATTAATTATTAATATTAATTAATAATAATATTAATAATAATAATAATTTTTAAAATTACAGATTAATGTGCATATCAAAAAAGGTCACTAATTTTTAAAATTACAGATTAATGTGCAAATGGCAAGCAGTTTTGGCGCCAAACCGCTTGCCTTTCCCCCCTAATGGGAAGCGGTTCTGAACCGCTTGCCATTTACATGGCAATTGGCAAGCCCCCTAAACCCATGCGGTTCAGAACCGCTTCCCATTAGGGGGTTTGAACCGCTTCCCATAATGTTTTTTTTACTAGTGACATTCGCTTTGTTCGATAATAAAATGACATGAAAGGTATTCATCACTGTAGACACCCAAATGTGTTTCCTCAAAACCAAACCCAATGATGAATACCTTTCATGTCATTTGATTATCGAATGATAGCGAAAGTGTGAAGAGTCTAGTGATGAGGATGTTTTTATTAAAATATCTCTTCTTTCTGTTTTTGTAAATAGTTCTTTTCTTACCTTATTTATGAAAAACGGGCATTCCATTTTAGTTTGGTCCATGATATGGGTCCAATAATGGTTTAGTTAGATGGGGCTTAAAAATACATTTCCGACAATATATTATAAGCCCAATTCCGATGAATAATAAGAAAGTAAGTTATGGCCAAAATACTAAATTGGGCCCAAACCGGATTTTACCTACGACCCAATGATCATGTAGAGGGTCCAAAGGTTTAATCCTATTCCTAAACTAATTAGGATTAATTAGAAGCTTCTATAAGTTTTTAAAAGATCTTAATTAATTATCCTTTTTTAAAAGATAAGATTAAAGAATTTGAGTTAAATAAAAACTTTCCTTTTTTTTAATCCTAATTCTATTCGAATTTAAAGAAGTTCAAAGACAGTTAGATATTAATTTGGTGACCGACCTGATGTATTTGAGTCATTATCAGAGGCTGCCAAAAAGCCTTTGTATCCCGGGTCCAAAAAATACACAAAACTCTCAGCCGTGCTTACATTATTTAACATTAAGTCTAAGCATAACTGGAGTGACACTAGTTTTACTTCTTTGTTGACTGCGTTATGTGATATGTTGCCAGATGGGAATGAACTTCCTAATTTCTAATATTATGCAAAGAAACTAATGTGTCCATTTTGTTTGGAGTATAAGAAGATACATGCATGTCCGAATGATTGTGTCCTGTATCGAAATGAATATGAAGAGTTAGAGGAGTGTCCACGTTGCGGTAAGTCGCGTTACAAGCGAGCAAGCTGCAGTGCTTGTATTAAAGGACCTCCTTACAAGGTGTTATGGTATCTTCCTATTATTCCAAGGTTAAAGCGTCTATTTTCAATACCAAAAGACGCCAAGATCCTGAGATGGCATGCTGAGGGAAGAAAGAAAAATGGTTTATTGAAGCATCCTGCTGACTCTCCACAATGGAAGAACATCGATATGAAGGTTAGGGAATTTGGTGGTGAAGTCAAAAATTTAAGGCTTGGGTTGTGCACGAACGATATGAATCCATTTGGCACTCTTAGTACTAAACATAGCACATGGCCGGTACTTTTAGTGAGTTACAACTTGCCTCCGTGGTTGTGTATGAAACAGAAATATATAATGCTTTCACTTTTGATAATGGGGCCAAGGCAACCTGGAAACGACATTGATGTTTACCTTGAGCCCCTTATTGATGATTTGAGAAAGATGTGGGACAAAGGTGTTACCGTTTATGATGCCCATAAGAACGAGATGTTTCTTTTGCGTGCTGCCCTTATGTGGACCATCAATGTTTTTCCCGCATATGGCAATTTTTCCGAGTACAAGAACAAAGGGCATAAAGCATGTCCCATTTGTATTGATGACACACCGAACGTGTACCTTGAGCACTATGGCAAAGATGTGTATGTGAAGACCCGAAGATTTCTTAGGCGCGATCACCCGTATCGCAAGTAGAAAAAGACCTTCGATGAAAAAATGGGAAGGAGGGGGTTGCGCCTAGGCCATTGAGTGGAAAGGAGGTTTATGCAAGAGTTAAGGGTATTCTGTGTGTTTTTGGTAAAACAACGAAACCAATTGACCCACACGCTCTCTTTAAAAAGGAATCAATCTTTTGGAAGCTTGAGTACTGGAAAGAACATGATGTTAGAAATTGTCTCGATGTGATGCATATAGAGAAGAATGTTTGTGATGCAATTTTGGGGACAATTATGAACATTCCTGGAAAAACAAAGGATGGAAAGAGTGCGCAGTTAGATTTGCAAGCGTGGGGTGTTCGTCCGGGGTTGTGGGTTCAAGCTAAGGTAGGGATGGCGAAGGTTAAGGAAAAGGGAAACAAAGATGGTGGTCAAAACCGTAAGGGGAAGCGCAAGGAAAAGGCCACGGGAATCGCAAAGAAGAAAGGTGATGGAAAAGAAAAGAACCAAAAGGTGTATTGACCTCCAGCTTGCTACACATTATCAAAGGAAGAAAAACGAAGGTTTTGTGCTTGTTTGTATGACATTAAGCTTCCATATGAGTTCTCGTCAAACATGAAAAGGTTTGTTTCCTTAAATGGAGAATTGAAGTTGACAAGTATGAAATCCCATGATTGTCACATGATGATGCAAGTATTCCTACCGATTGCAATTCGTGGTATTTTACCAAAGCACGTGAGAGAAACTATAACAAGCCTCTGTGGGTTTTTCAATACTATTTGCAGCAAAGTTCTTGATCCCTTTACACTTGATGCTCTCCAGGCGAATGTTGTTGTAACTTTGTGCAAATTTGAGATGTTTTCCCACCTTCACTTTTTGACATAATGGTGCATTTGATTCTGCATTTGGTTCGTGATATTAAGTTGTGCGGTCCAGTATTTATGAGGTGGTGCTACCCTTTTGAACGACGCATGGGTACACTGCAAGATAAAGTAAGACATCCAGCCCATCCGGAAGGCAGTATGATACAAGGAATTGTGTCTAAGGAGATTGGGAATTTCGTGGCAGAGTATGTTGCCGTTGCCGAACCTATTGGGTTTCCCACTTCCCGACATGAAGGGAGACTTGATGGTCATGGCACAATCGGGTCAAAAAGGATCTGGGCTGCTCGAGATCAAATCATGCAAGCTCACCTATTTGTGCTTCATCATATTTCGGAGGTTCACCCATATTTAGAAGAGCACATGGATAGTTTGCGTTTTGAATATCCATCAAAAAGGGGAAAGAGAACTAATGCAGTTGCATAATAAGATGTTTGTGAATTGGTTCCATGATCGTGTATTGCGTCAATTCGATGAGACTGTGTCTGATAGAATAAAGTGGCTTGCTTATGGTCCAAAGGAAGATGTTCATTCATTTGAGAGATATGGCATAAATGGGTACACATTTTGGACTGAAAGTCGGGATCAAATATCCTCATCGACTCAAAATAGTGGTGTCACTCTTGTGGCTACATCAAGAGAGTATGCAAGTGCGAAGGATACATCACCAGTTGACGCACTATTATCATACTATGGACGAATTCAGGAAATATGGGAACTAGATTACCGTGACTTCAAGGTTGGTCTATTCATGTGTAAATGGGTCGATAATAATAGGCGCAACGTGAGAAATGATGACTTCACTCTTGTAGATATTGGCCACTTGCGGGATAGTCTTGAACCATTCATCCTTGCATCTCATGTTAAGCAAGTGTTCTATGTAACTGACCCGTCCGATCCAAAATGGTCCATTGTCCTGGCTGAAAAAAGGAGAATTTTAGGGGTTGGAGAGGTTGAGGAAGAGGAAGAATATGATGTGTAGACACCCATTTGTTTCTCCCCAAAACCAAACCCGGTGATGAGTACCTTTCGCGTCGAATCATAATCGAATGAAGTGAAAGTGTGGAAAGTTTAGTGTTGCGGATAGTTTTAATTTCTTTTCTCTTCTCTCTGTTTTTGAAAAATTATTTTTAAGAAAAAAGCCAATCCAGTTTGGTTGGTCCATGATATGGGTCCAATAGTAGTGTAGATGGATGGGGCTTGACAAGTGCTTTCCAACGATATATTATAAGCCCAATTCCGATGAATATTGAGGAAGTTATGGCCAAATTACTGAACTCGGCCCGGTTTGAGCCTTATATGCGGCCCAATGATCTAGGGGAGGGCCTAATAAGATTTATCATTCCTAATGCAATTAGGAATGGTTTTAGTCTTCTAGATTCTTCTAGAAGACTCTTTTCATTCCTAACTCAATTAACATTGATAAATTGACTTTTGTTGACTTTTCAGAGTTTTAATTAAAATCAAAGAACATTTTTTTAGGAAGATACGATTTTATCCTCCTGTACGACAATTTTTATCTGATTTTAAGAAAACGCGTGAATTTCCAGATCAGCGCCAAACGCTAGCTGTTGCGCATGGCGCTACGCTTGGCGCCTGGCGCTAGCATTGGCGCCTGGCGCTAATAGCCAGCATTGGCGCCAACATCGTTTTATGTGCGCCAGAACTCTGTTTTGATATTTTATCTTTTTGGCTGATTTGCTTTATAAATAACGTCGTAAAAACTCCGTTTTCATGAATCTATAACCAATTTTCATTCATCAATTCTCTCTCATCAAGATTTCCTTGATCTCTAGCTTCTCTCAAATATAAAAATTCCGCATTCATTAGATCTAGATACACCTAGCCATATTCGAAGTTGCCTTCGCCCTAGACGTGAAAGGTTTAATTTCTGAGGGTTTGGTCACAAATCTCTATTTCAATTATTTTAATTTAATTGTTTATTTATTTTCCTTGAAGTTACTAACGTGTGTATTTTGTTATTAGAAAGAGGTACGAGGCATCCAAGTAAGTACTTTAATGGTTTTTATTGATGTTATGATATAGAGTTCATGTTTAGGATGTTATTATGATTCCTAGTGTTATGTTAGGGCGTGTTGATCTTCCTAGTATCATGTCTAGGGTAACTTTAATATCAAGTATGATTAAAAGTATGATGCCTTTTATGTTCTTCCTAATATTTATTCATGTTAGTATCATATTAGGGCTAAAGCTTTGATTTTTATTGTTTAGTGACATGTTAGGGCCTGTTCTTAATCTTGTTAGTATCATGCCTAGGATCTTATTATTTTTATTATTGTTATAATTATTATGATGATTATTATTATGTTGCTTGATGATATTTATTGTTATTGCTTGATCACGCCTTTTATGCATGTTTAAAGGGAATTGGTACTTGTAATCATGCTTAATAAGATAATTAATAATCTAGTTTAGGGTTAATTTGATTATAATTCAAGTGATCGCCAATAATAGTTTATTTGTGCATCAAATTCAACCAACATTGATAAACAGGTTTAGGGTTAACCTATTAATTGCATGTTAGTCAGAAAGCGCACATGAATACGATCAGAATAAAGTAGAGGCCTATTATTAGGGCAGGTTCAATTTCTTTTAGGTTGGATTTGTACCTTCATCCCCGAACCCTATTTGGTTCAAGGCCTTATGGAGTTGACGATCTCTTGGATCGTTAAGGGGTGTAACCTTCACCATGTGAACGGTTTACAAGTTCCTAATACTTGTTGGCGACTATTTTGCTCTATCTTCTTTCCCTTTGGACGCCATCGTACTTTAGTGTATGATCACAGTGGGGTTCAAGCTAGCTAGGGGATTAACGCTTGAAATATTCCCTATAGTTTTTTGGCAACTCCACTTGGGAGGATTTCTATTTTAATTCCTGAATTATTTTTGGCAATGATTTAGAATGAGTAGATGAGACTTGAAACGTTCTAAGTATTTCATGTGCGTAATTTTGATTAAAATTATTGTCATATGCATAAAAAAGATCTCATTGGAAAGACCATCCATAATGACTTAAAACATAGGATTTTACACTTAGGAAATTTGAGAAATATCTGAACTGTAGCGCCACTCTGTGGAGTGTGGCACTTAGCGACAACTCTGTCGTCTGGCGCTACACTACACAGTGCGACGCCAGTCCTGTCGTTTTGACGACAGTTCGGATTATTGATCGAGTCATCACCTGGTGTCTAATTAATTAGTTTACTAATTAATTCGGTTAAATCTTACTGTCAATAACAGTTTGTTAAGTCATTAATTGAGTCTAGTCACATAGTCTAGCCACATGGTCATGACACGAGTCTTAACATATCACCTACACTCACTAGTCTTAGCACACACTTTGAGTATATGTCACCATGACCATGTCTTAGGTTCATGCATAAGTCGGTCTTTTTGTCATTTAAGTTGGGGGTACATTCTATTCCTAATTCTTCATATCCCTCCATCTACATCAATTTTCTTCACATTCTATTCCAATCTTTCTTCACTTCCTCCATTCATTGCATGTTGAATAGAGTTTGAGCCAAATAATTAACCATAGATATCCCCAAATTCCTTTTCCACAGTACTTAGTCAAGGAGAGAAGGGCGATTAATCAAGGACAACCTCTTTATTCAAGTCTCACTTTTTGATAAACCAATTCATCAAAAGTGGAAGGCTAAAAAGATAATGGCAAGTCAAGAAGAAGTCAATGAACTTAGGAATCAATTGAATGACGTGACTGAGGCGTTAAAGGCTTTAACCCTCAAAATTGATGACCCTGTGAAGCAACAACAAATGAACCTCATGCAAGAAAGCTTGAGCAAGCTATCTAGTGACTATAAATTTCAGGGCATTAGTTCACAAGGTGTCTCGCTGGACAAGGAACTTCTTCCGTATAAGTTCAATGCCACTGACATCCCAAAATTCAAGGCAACAGATAACCCTTACTTTCATCTAAGAGCTTTTGAAACCATAATGAGTATTAAGGGTATTGATAAGAAAGTGTTCCCCTCTATATTTTCTCTATCTCTTGAGACCGTTTGTCAACAATGGTTCTTTTCCCTTGACAAAGAGAAAACCTCTTCTTGGGAGTCGATAAAAAACGCTTTCATAGATAGATATAAGGGTAACATCCAAGACGAAACATACCACAGACAACTTGAGATGTTAAAGCAAAAAGAAAACGAAGGGTTCACTTCTTTCTTCAACAAATGGAGGGAAACTTCCGCTAATATGTTCAAGGCTCCAACCGAAAAAGAATCTGTGAGGATGTTTATCAAGAATCTCCAAGGGAAGTATTCAAGGCACTTAAAGTACCAACACAGTTTGAATACTTTCAAGACTGTCTATAATATAGGCATTGACATTGAAGACGACCTTCTGAAAGATAATAGTGCGAGAGGAAAGAAGAACGACCATCCTTCTTCTTCCTCTCCCAGTAATGAAGTACATGCCACGAACGCCTCTAAACCACGAATCCAAAGTTCAAAAAGAGGGTTCACCCCACTTGGCATGAGTTATGAAACAGCTTTCGAGAAGCTACACCACGAAGGACTAGTCATGCCCATAGAGCCTATCAAAGATCCAGTTCCAGAAGCCAGGCCACCCAAGTGGGACCCTAATAAGCACTGCAAATATCACCAAGGAAAGGCTCACGACACTGAGGAGTGTTAGAAACTCAAAGAAGCTATTCAAGATCTGATCGATAACAATGAAACTTCCGAGATTCTAGCCATCGAAGATGACCAAGCATCCTTCGATCCATCACTTTTTATCACACCTGTAGGAGAGCCCATGATCGAGACAACTTATATAACCTCTCTCGATGGAAGTGCCATAAGTGGGGAGGATGAAAGTCTTTTCTTTGATAATACCAGGCAAGACACGTCAAGTTTAAAAGAGGACGTTCGAAAATTGCAAGATGTCGTTGCCAAGCTCTTAAACGTGGTAGAAGGATTAGCAAATCAGGTGATGGCCATCGAACAAAATTCTCGCCAAGGGTTTAATGAAGAACTCAATGCTCCTTAGCCACGGGCAAAACGGACCATTGAAGAATACACACCAATAGGAACGACTTACAATGAAGCTTTTGACTGTCTTCATGATCAAGGTCATATTCACTCCATTGGTCCCAGTCAAGACCCTCCATATGAAAAACGTTTTCCCAATTGGGATCCAAATTCCTATTGTCGATACCATAAAGGTCGCGGTCACACTACTGAAAAGTGTCTCACCCTCAAGGATCGTGTTCAAGGTCTCATTGATTCAAACCTCCTTCATGTTCCTCCACACGACAAGAAGGCCAAGATCGGTAACAATAACAACAGTGGTTGTAAAGGGAAGAAGAATGACTATCCTTCTTCTTCCGAAAACGCCTACTCTAGTAACAGTGTTGGTACTTTCGACCTTCATGAGATCTTAGGATTTAGAAAGCAACAAAAAAGGGATTTTACCCCTATTGGAATTAGCTATGATGATGCTTTCGATCGACTCCATGCCAAGGGACTCATTACTCCTATTTGACCTCTTCAAGATCCCCCGCTTGAGAAGAGATTGCCTAGTTGGAACTCAAATGCGCGCTGCAAGTACCATCAAGGTAGGGGTCATGCTACTAAGAACTGTTGGAAGCTAAAGGAGGCTATCCAACATTTGATTGATAATAACAAGCCTCCCATACCTCCGGTTAACAAGAAGAGCGAGTGATGATAAAGCAAACAACACAAGACAAGAGGCGAGCTTTAAACGACGAGATTTCATGACATCCTTTTCCTTTTTCTTTATTTACCCTTTCCCCAATAAGTCTAGCATATACACCTTTCTTTTCATTTAGATTAATTTTTTAGATTCATTCTTTTTCCCTTTTTAATAAAATGAGCATTTATTTTCTTGCATATGATCATTTCATTACATTAAAAAAAAAAAAACCCATGTCGGATTAAGCACAAGGTATACTAATGATTTGAGGCACCCCTTGTAGCCACATCGTATCTCATTTCACCTTTCAAATATACAATCCTTTCTTTATAAACCACTTTGAGCCTTGTCTAACGATAGACCTTTCTTTTTTCAACCCACATCTACCTAACCTTGGGATGGGATGGTGTGTAACTTATGCAATCTCAAAAGCTTGAGTGATTTCAAAAGATCAAAATAAGAAAAAAATAAATAAAAGTGTACAAAAAGGGCAAGTGTTCCAATGTCATTGACATAAACATGTCTTTGATATGAACACGTCTCAGATTGCGTCTCTGTCGAGTGCTCGGTACCGTGCCTGAGAAACATGAATGCCAAGTGAGTGATAGACCGCATGATCGGGATTGCCCACACTTATTAAAATAAAATAAATAAAGCAAAAAAAAAAAAGAGCTACAAAAGAGTAGAAACTCAAGCATAAAAATATAAAGATTCAAAAGCGAGGTTGCACACCTAGGAGGCTTATCAAGGGTCTTGAGCCTTTATCCCCTTCTTCTATAACCTTTAGCCTAACCACGTTACAACCTTTAAAAAGACCTTTTTGAGGTATACACACACTTGTACGAGGTTCGGCTAGAGCTACGTTCGGCGTGATTCCTAACGGATACGTAGGCAACCTCACATCGAGGTGCGGCCGTAATAAACATGCATTCATATTCATATTCACATTCACACACCATGATCATATCAAGGGATCCCTTGTGCTCATCCCTATTCATTTAGAGCTAGACTTGGGGGCTTGATCCCTACATCATTAGCTTACCTAGCCTAAGAGTCACCACAATTTGACTCTTTTAAAAAACAATATTTTCCCACACACTTAGCCTTTGCGGCCTAACTTTAGTGTCACTATCACACACATCACACATAAATGACCAAATATAATTCCCTTAGGAACCCTTTGTCATGAAATCTTAACATAACACTGAAGCATGCCTTGTCATGTCAAAGTGCCCAACATCACTCACCAATCATAGTCATCATTGCATTGAAGTATGAAGTGCTTAGCCTCCGTGCCTAAGTTACCCAAATACTTTCATCATTGAGTCAACCATTGAGATAGCCTAGGATTGATTAATCCTTGCACCTTGAGAGATAGTATTAAACAACATTTGACTAAGTTCATTCAACATGCACCTTCAAAACTTCAATTCTTTTTCACGATTTTCTTTTTCGGGAGAAAGTCGGTACCCTCCACAAAAATGGCGGAAAATCTTTGCTTTTTTGCATTTTCGAGTCGCACGATCAACACTATGCACACACGGGTCATGAGTCACACGTGTCATTTCACTTCGAGTCGAATCAACCTCAAGTCAATAACAGAGAGTCAAGTTTATACCTTGAGTCGTGTCAAGTCAATGAGTCAAGCGACGTTAAGCCTTAGGTAGAAATTCGCGACATGTGGGCTTTTTTTGTGACATTTGATGGCATCTAGGTAGAATATATAATATATATGTGTTAGTTAGATAATGAATGAGATTGAGTTATTTTTTTATTATGAACAATTAATATTTAGTTACTATCTTTTTTATTTTTTTTAAATATATATGTACATTATATTACTTTTTTGTAATTAGTACTATATATTATTTATGAGTTTTATATATGTTATTATTATTATTCATTTTATTCTTATTGAATTATTATTCTTAAATTTGTAATATTTTAAATTAATTATTAATATTAATTAATAAAAGTATTAATAATAATAATAATAATTTTTAAAATTACAGATTAATGTGCATATCAAAAAAGGTCACTAATAATATTATTATTATGTATATATATAAAATATACAAATGGCAAGCGGTTTGTCCCCAAACCCGCTTGCCATTTGCACTGGACATAATATTATGTCAAGTGCAAATGGCAAGCAGTTTTGGCGCCAAACCGCTTGCCTTTCCCCCCTAATGGGAAGCGGTTCTGAACCGCTTGCCATTTACATGGCAATTGGCAAGCCCCCTAAACCCATGCGGTTCAGAACCGCTTCCCATTAGGGGGTTTGAACCGCTTCCCATAATGTTTTTTTTACTAGTGACATTCGCTTTGTTCGATAATAAAATGACATGAAAGGTGTTCATCACTGTAGACACTAAAATGTGTCTCCTCAAAACCAAACCCAATGATGAATACCTTTCATGTCCTTTGATTATCGAATGATAGCGAAAGTATGAAGAGTCTAGTGATGAGGATGTTTTTATTAAAATATCTCTTCTTTCTGTTTTTGTAAATAGTTCTTTTCTTACCTTATTTATGAAAAACGTGCATTCCAGTTTAGTTTGGTCCATGATATGGGTCCAATAATGGTTTAGTTAGATGAGGCTTAAAAAGACATTTCCGACAATATATTATAAGCCCAATTCCGATGAATAATAAGAAAGTAAGTTATGGCCAAAATACTAAATTGGGCCCAAACCGGATTTTACCTACGACCCAATGATCATGTAGAGGGTCCAAAGGTTTAATCCTATTCCTAAACTAGTTAGGATTTATTAGAAGCTTCTATAAGTTTTTAAAAGATCTTAATTAATTATCCTTTTTTAAAAGATTAGATTAAAGAATTTGAGTTAAATAAAAACTTTCCTTTTTTTTTAATCCTAATTATATTCGAATTTAAAGATGTTCAAAGACAGTTTGATATTATTTTTGTGCCTCTTAATATTTATCCAAATCTTATATGGTTGGATAGATCTTGAAATTATCTTTTTAATGATATATTACAATATTAAATCCGAGCTATAACGAAAAAGATATGAATGAGATATGAAACTCTATCCAAAACTGACACAGTCCTACTATTTCGGCCATATAATTTTATCTACAAAAGAATTTAATATGATTTTAAATGGGTTGGAAAGTAGACTTCAAAATCTTTCCAACGACATATTATATGCCTTATTTGGAATTTTAGATCAAAAGATATGATAAAAACAAAATCCGCAAAAACTGGTGTCCATCGAATTCTATTTCGATTCGAATTCGGATTCTTTTCTTATTCTTCGACCCTCCTTTTTTTCTCTATAAATAGAGGTCATATCTCCCCTTTTTCAAATCACCAACTCTCATCAAGAAATTCTTGATATATTCTCTCTCTCTCTCTTTTCTAAACTAGCCTTTTCTCAAATACAAAATTCCGCTTTCACAAGGTCTAGACACACCTAGCCAAATTCGAAGTTGCCTTCGCCCTAGACGTGAAAGGTTTAATATTTCTGAGGGTTTGGTCCTAAATCTCTATTTCAATTATTTAATTTAATTGTTTGATTTTATTATTTTCCTTGAAGTTACTAACGTGTGTATTTTGTTATTAGAAAGAGATACGAGGCATCCAAGTAAGTGCTTTAATTGATTTATTGATATTATGATATAGAAATTATGCTTAGGTTGTTATTATGATTCCTAGTGTCATGTTATGGCGTTTTGATCTTCCTAGTTTTATGTTAGGGCTAAATATTTGATATTTATTGTTTAGTGACATGCTAGGGTTTGTTATTAATCTTGTTAGTATCTTGCCTAGGGTGTTGCTATTATTATGCTTTAATATGTTATTGTATGATTATGGTTATTATGATGATTATGTTGCTTGATATATATTTTATTGTTATTTCTTGATCATGCCTTTTATGCATGTTTAAAGGGAATTTGTATTTGTAATCATGCTTAATAAGATAATTAATAATCTTGTTTAGGGTTAATGTGATTATAATTCAAGTGATCGTTAATAATAGATTTATTCGTGCATTAAAATTCAACCAACATTGATTAAATAGGTTTAGGGCTAAACCTATTGATTGTATGTTAGTCAGAAAGCGCACATGAGTACGATCAGAATAAAGTAGAGGCCTATTATTAGGGCAGGTTCAATCTCTTTTAAGTTGGATTTGTACCTTCATCCCCGAACTACCAGTCTTGGTTCTAGACCTATTGGAGTTGACGATCTCCTGGATCGTTAAGGGGTGTAACCTTCACCTCGTGAGCGGTTTACAAGTTCCTAAAACTTGTCGGCGATTCTTTTTCTCTATCTTCTTTCCCTTTGGACGCCACCGTACTTAATTGTATGATCATAGTGGGGTTCAAGCTAGGGATATTACTTGAAATATTCCCTATTCTTTTTGGCGACTCCGCTGGGGAGGATTTCTATTTTAATTCCTGAAGTTTATTTCAGCAATGATTTAGAATGAGTGGATGAGACTCGAAAAGTTCTAAGTATTTTATGTGGGTAATTTTGATTAACATTATTGTCATATGCATAAAAAAGATCTCATTGGAAAGACCATCCGTAATGAGTTAAAAACATAGGATTTTTACACCTAGGAAATTTGAGGAATATCTTTCACAACTATGATCGAAATAATGTCACACAGAAAGCTGCTGAGGCATGTAGGAACTAGCATCAGAAAACAGAGTCTAGCGCCGATGAGTTGGCTCTGGTGCCAGGCGACAGCTTTTGTCGCCAGGCTCCAAAGCCAAATCGCGACGTCGGCCTCTGTTCGCTGGCGCCAAGTTCTTCCAATACCGAGGCAGAAATATGCGTTCTAATTTTGACCAGTTTTTAGCACTGTTTTCTCGATCCTACTTCTTGATTGAGTTTTTCTCACTTTTCTGAAACTCATATGTACTCTACATATGGACATAACCCTCTGGGAATTCATGCTCCATCTACGTTATTGAACGCTCTGTGCAACAAAGGGTACATCCGAGAATGTTGAATTCACCAAACCATGGAAGCGAGTTTTTCTTAACTCACGGTGTCCGGTCCACTTGTGCCAACCCTTCACGGTTAGGCTTCCGCGCGGTGCATCAGGACAATTAACCATGGACCCTCTTTGACTAACCCATATCCCGAACTTTAGAGAACTAGATCCGTTGTTAGGTGGCAAACTCATTGCATCATGTTGTGAGTACTTGACTACTTGTGCATCTCTTACTTGTGCATACTTATTATGTGACTAAACTAACCGTTTGGTTTGACTTGTGTTTGTAAATAAGCCTAAATAAACTAATTATTGACTAAAGGACTTTGTTTAATTAATTAATTAATTAATTAGAGCTAAAAAATATACCTAAAATCGAGTCATAGTCCCTTTAAGTCAACCCGGATTTTTATTCCCGTATACTGCACAAGCGTCAACTTGTTTTGGTCATATTCGAAGTTCTAGAAAGAATTACGAGTCGTACAGCCTATGGATATTTAGCCCCGAGGTTTATCTTAAATCTAGCTTTGGTTTCATCCCAATCAGATTCACAGATCAATAGTTATGACTAAAATACCACAGCCTGTCCAGTTTAATGTATATACATGAAGTCTTAACTTAGTCTTTGCTTGATTCTAGTCACATAGTCTAGCCACATGGTCATACACTCACTTTGTATATGTCATCATGACCATGTCTTAGGTTCATGCATGAGTCGGTTTTTTCCGTCATTTGAGTTGGGGGTACATTCTATTCCTAATTTTTTCATAACTCTCCATCTACATCATCTTTCCATTCTATACATGCTTTCTCCATATCACAACCTTCATTCTTCCTACCTTCTTCCATTCATTCATGTTGAATCGAGTTTGAGTCATGTGATTGACTAACAAAAAATGAGGGTAATGATGAAACAAATGCACGAGGCAAGCTTCTCACCAAGATTTCATGCTTTCTTCTTATTTTTTTTCAATCTCTTTCCCCAATAAGTCTAGCATAGGCGCCCTTCATCCTCCTTGAATTTATTTCTTAGAGTTTGATTTTTACCCTTCACTTTAAATAAAATGAGCATTTTATTCCTTGCATATGATCATTGCGTTGCATTGCAAAAAAAATAAAATAAATAAAAAATAAATAAATAAAAATAAAAATAAAAAAATCATTGTCAAGCTAAGCACAAGGTATACCAATGATTTGAGGCACCCCTTGTAGCCACATCATATTGATTTTCACCTCTCTAATTTACAATCCTTTCTTCATAAACCACCTTGAGCATTGTCTAACGATAGACCTGTCATTTTTCAACCTATATCTACCTAACCTTGGGATGAGATGGTGTACAACTTATGCAATTTTCAAAAAGCTTGAGTGACTTCAAAAGATTAAAATAGTAAAAAATAAGCAAAATAAATAAATAAAAGTATACAAAAGGGCAAGTGTTCCAATGTCTTTGATATGAAAATATCTTTGATATGAACACGTCTCAGATTGCGTTTCTTATCGAGTGCTCGGTACTGTGCCTGAGAAACATGAATGTCAAGTGAGTGATAGACCGCATGATCAGGATTGCCCACACTTATAAAAATAATAAAATAAATGCTAAAGCAAAAAAGAAAAGCGAGCTAAAAAAAGAGCTAAAAGCCTCAAGCGTAATAATACAGAGATTCAAAAGCAAGGTTGCACACCTTGGGGGCTTATCGAGGATCTTGAGTGTTTATCTCCTTCTTCTTCAAACCTTTAGCCTAACCACGTTACAACCCTTAAAAAGAACTTTTTGAGGTATACACACACTTGTGCGAGGTTCTGCTAGAGCTACGTTCGGCCTGATTCCTAATAGATACGTAGGCAACCTCACATCGAGGTGCTGCTGTAATAAAAATGCATTCATATTCACATTTACACACCCACACCATGATCATATCAAGGGAACTCCAATGCTCATCCCTATCTACTTAGAGCTAGACTTGGGGGCTTAGCTTGATCCTTACATCATTAGCTTACCTAGCCTAAAGAGTCACCATCATTTGACTCTTCTTGTAATAATATTTTCCCGCACAGTTAGCCCTTGCGGCCTAACTTTAGTATTACTTTCACTCACCGCACAAATACATGACCAAGTATACTTCCCTTAGGAACCCTTTGTCATGAAATCTTAACATAACGCTGAAGCATGCCTTGTAATGTCAAAATCTCTCATCAATCCTCATTGCATCACAAAATATGAAGTACTTAGCCTCCGCGCCTAAGTTACCTAAATACTTTCATTATCGAGTCAACTAGGATAGTCTAAGATGTTACAACCCTTGTACTGTGAGAGACAACGCTAACGGATTAAGCTCATTCAACATGCCATCTTAAAAAAAACTTCACTTCGATTCTTTTTCGTGTCTTTCTTTTTCGGGAGAAAGTCGGTACCCTCCACAAAATTGACGGAAACTTTTTTCTTTTTTGCATTTTCGAGTCCCACGATCACAATATAATGCACACACGAGTCATGTACACGTTGAGTCATGTCATGATATCACCTTGATTTGAGTCTAACACATGTGTCAAACACTTTGAGTAGAGTCAACCTCGAGTCAGTCAATCACAGTGAGTCAAGGTTCATACCTTGAGTCACGACAAGTCAATGAGTCAAGCAACACTAAGTCTTAGGTCAACCCTAAAGAAAGATAAGCAAAGTCCTATAGTCAAATATATAAATGCAGGTGCATCCTAGCAAGCGGGGACATTCCCGAATTTTTTTTAAAACACCGCGAATATGACACAGGAGATTCCTCCAAGATAAGAGGAGTTACATAGATCAGTAAATTAGAGATGAAGAGCTTTAATTTACAAAAGATTTGAGCGGATTTGGTTGAAAGGAAACGACCAAGCTCAAAGTTCGGAGCAAAACCAAGCAACAGCGACAATAAGAGAATAGTAGGGAAGACCCGACTCCAGCACCAAACGACAAGGCTGTCGTCTGGCAACAACATCTAGCTTCTGGGAATAGATTTCAGCGCCTGGCGCTAGATCCCAGCGTCTGGCGACAGAGCCAATTCCTGGCGCCAGAGATATTTTAACAGCGACAGAGCTCGAAGCCACTCAGATTGGCTATTTCGACCTCTTACAGCAATTTCGGGTTCCTTGGTACGCTAGTTAGCCCCTATAAGCAAATTGACATGATTAGTAGTCGGCTCGATTACAATCGTAGTAAGTGATTGACCTGACAAAAAATCTTCTCACTTAGCTTAAGCGCATAAAACACTGGCTCATTACAAGCACCAACGTATCGGTTTAAAAGCAAGCACTTAAACGACAATATTTCTAAATATGGATTATCGCGCATTCTTCTTAAACGACCATATTTCCAAATACGGATTATCGCGCATTATTCTTAAACGACAATATTTCCAAATATGAATTGTAGCGCATTCTTCTTAAACGACATTTTTTCCAAAAATTGGATTGTCATCCCCAACAGACAATATTTCCAAAAATGGATTGTCGTGCATCTTCTTCAACGACAATTTTTCCAAGATTGGATTGTCATCTCTGGCAAAGTTTCCAAGCGTGGATTGTCGTGCTCCTTCTCTATTTGGCAATTTTTTCCAAGTTCAGATTGTCATCGCTGGCAAGTTTTCCGAGATTGGATTGTCATACACCCAGTTCCCTATGGCAAAATTTCCCAAATGATTGTTGTAGGACTCTATTCATCATAAATTTCAGCAAAGGTTCCTGAACGTGGATTGTCATTCATTTCAGTAAGTGGCAAATTTTCCAGAAGTGGATTGTCGGTCGACTCTTTTTTGCAAATGTTCCAAGACGCGGATTGTCAATTGTAGCAATATTTTCCTAAAAGGATTGTCGCATAGCGTTGGAAAATTTCCAAGGTGGATTGCTTTCAAGAGTTATATTCAAGATGTGTATTGTCGATCGTAGCAAAATTCTTATGACAGATTGTTACGAAGCATTGATAACTTTTCCCAAAAATCAGATTTTGGCAAATTTTTCGAGATACGGATTATCGATTCATCTTGGCAACATTTCCAAGGATGAATTGTTACGAAGCATTGACAACTTTCCCTAAATCGGATTGTCATACATCATACAAGAGTTGTGTTGGCAACTATTCCCAAAGAAAAGAGGATTGTCATCAAAGCAAAAGCACCGACATACTGGTTCACAAGCAGCCAAGCGCCGACGTACTGCATAGCAGCATTGAGGATCAACAATGAGTGAACTTTTTGAAGACTGTCACAGCGGAAATTGGAGGCAGTTACAGGCGTAGCAGTCTTCAGGGGGTGTTCTCTAGCTTGCGGAAAATCGTCACAACAAATCAGTTACCTCTAGAGACGTGTGCTCGACGGTGCAAGATACGCGCTTTTTAACTCTTTTATTTGTTTAACTAATGCTAGTTTGCAGGTATCGGCGTTACAAGAATGATTTAGGATCGCAGAACGTTCTGAATCATTCTCCGTCCCTATCAATACTTTGACTTTTGTTTTCAAAACTTGTGTTTCTCCAAACGCAGTCAAAGTGGGGGCTTCTGTAGACACCCAAATGTGTCTCCCCAAAACCAAACCCAGTGATGAATACCTTTCATGTCATTTGATTATCAAATGATAACGAAAGTGTAAAGAGTCTAGTGATGAGGATGTTTTTATTAAAATATCTCTTCTTTCTGTTTTTGAAAATATTTCTTTTCATACCTTATTTATGAAAAAAGTGCATTACAGTTTAGTTTGGTCCATGATATGGGTCCAATAATGGTTTAGTTAGATGGGCTTGAAAAGACCTTTCCAACGATATATTATAAGCCTAATTCCGATGAATAATGAAGAAGTTATGGCCAAAATACTAAACTGGGCTCAAACCGGATTTTACCTATGACCCAATGATCATGTGGAGGGTCCAAAGGTTTAATCCTATTCCTAAACTAATTAGGATTAATTAGAAGCTTCTATAAGTTTTTAAAAGATCTTAATTATCCTTTTTTAAAACATAAGATTAAAGAATTTGAGTTAAATAAAAACTTTCCTTTTTTTTAAGGAAAAATTGCTCCCATTAATATGAACTTTGCCCCATCTGCCGAAATTAATCCCAACTTTCGTTTATTATCTATTGCACCGAACTTTGGGGGGTATTAATTTCTATTGCACCCAAATGACTTGCAACCGGTTAATCAGGTAAACATTGTTGACTTGTGATTAATTGCACACGTGTCGCATCATGATAGGCTTAAAAAAAAATTAAAAAAAAAACCCACGCACTACCACCTCCACAACCACCACCACCCTCAATCGTCGTTCACCCTAACCCCGACCCTTAGTTTCACCGGAAAACAGTCGAACAACCCCCGACTTCCACTAAAAACCACCGGCCTTCCTCCACCACCCATCCCAGAAACCCGAAAACAACCTTAGCATAGTTGTTTTCGTGGCTAATTGACGGGGAAAGGGGGTGCCGTTTTCGTGGGAAAGGGGGTGAAATTGAGGGTGGGGGAAGGGAAAGGGATGGATTTCGAGGGTGAGGGAGGGATGGGCGCCATTTTCCGGCAACGGGGGAGGGGTTTTTGGGGGTGGGGGAAGGAAATGGGTGAATTTCGAGGGAAGGGGGAGTGCTGGGCGGCGGATCTTGGGTTTTAAGGGTGGTGTTCGATGCAAGGGATGGGTTTTTGGGGGTGGGGGAGGGGTTTTCGGGGGTGGGGGAAGGGGTGGGGTGGCTGGGCGGCGATTTTCGATGGCGGGGGGAGGGGTTTTCGGGAAGGGGGCCGAAATTCCGGCGGGGTGGGGGTGGGGGTGTTGTGTTTTCCGGGAAAGGGTAGGGGGCTGGGTTTGGTAGGTTTTTTTTCTTTTTTTTTGGACCTATCACGTGTTGACACGTGCCTAGGTAACCTGCTACATCAGGTTGGCTGACCTGTTGGGTGCAACAAAAATTAATACCCCCCAAGGTTCAGTGCAATAGATAATAAACGAAAGTTGGGATTAATTTTGGCGGATGGGGCAAAGTTCAGATTAATGGGAGCAATTTTTCCTTTTTTTTAATCCTAATTCTATTCGAATTTAAATATGTTCAAAGACAGTTAGATATTATTTTTGTGCCTCATAATATTTAACCAAATCTTATATGGTTGAATAGATCTTGAAATTATCTTTCCAATGATATATTATAATATTAAATCCGAGCTATAACGAAAAAGATATGAATGAGATATGAAACTCTATCGAAAACTGATTCCGTCCTACTATTTCGGCCATATCTTTTTATCTACAAAAGATTTTAATTTTACTTTAATTGGGTTGGAAAAAAGACTTCAATATCTTTCCAATGACATATTTTATGCCTTATTTGGACTTCTAGATCAAAAGATATGATAAAAACAAAATCCTCAAAAACTGTTGTCCATCGAATTCTATTTCGATTCGAATTCAGATTCTTTTCTTATTCTTCGACCCTCTTTTTTTCCTCTACAAATAGAGGTCATATCTCCCCCTTTTCAAATCACCAACTCTCATCAAGAAATTCTTGATATATTCTCTCTATCTCTTTTCTAAATTAGCCTTTTCTCAAATACAAAATTCCCCATTCACAAGGTCTAGACACACCTAGCCAAATTCGAAGTTGCCTTCGCCCTAGACGTGAAAGGTTTAATATTTCTGAGGGTTTGGTCCTAAATCTCTATTTCAATTATTTAATTTAAATGTTTGATTTTATTATTTTCCTTGAAGTTACTAATGTGTGTATTTTGTTATTAGAAAGATATACAAGGCATCCAAGTAAGTGCTTTAATTGATTTATTGATATTATGATATAAAAATCATGCTTAGGTTGTTATTATGATTCCTAGTGTCATGTTAGGGCGTTTTGATCTTCCTAGTATCATGTTAGGGCTAAATATTTTATATTTATTGTTTAGTGACATGCTAGGGTTTGTTATAGATCTTGTTAGTATCATGCCTAGGATCTTGCTATTATTATGCTTTAATATGATTATTTTATGATTATGGTTATTATGATGATTATGTTCCTTCATATATATATTTTATTGTTAATGCTTGATCATGCCTTTTATGCATGTTTAAAGGGAATTTGTACTTGTAATCACGCTCAATAAGATAATTAATAATCTTGTTTAGGGTTAATGTGATTATAATTCAAGTGATCGCCAATAATAGATTTATTTGTGCATTAAAATACAACCAACATAGATTAAACAGGTTTAGGGCTAAACCTATTGATTGTATGTTAGTCAGAAAGTGCACATGAGTACGATCAGAATAAAGTAGAGGCCTATTATTAGGGCAGGTTCAATCTCTTTTAGGGTAGATTTGTACCTTCATCCCCGAACTAACAGTCTTGGTTCCAGACCTATTAGAGTTGACGATCTCCTGGATCGTTAAGGGGTGTAACTTTCACCTCGTGAGCGGTTTACAAGTTCTTAAAATTTGTTGGCGACTCTTTTGCTCTATCTTCTTTCCCTTTGGACGCCACCGTACTTAAGTGTATAATCACAGTGGGGTTCAAGCTAGGGATAATGCTTGAAATATTCCATACAATCACTGGGTTTGGTTTTGGGGAGATACAAATGGGTGTCTACAGGTCCGATTGCTGTTCGGGCCCGTGCTGAGGTGGAGCCATCACGATTTAGCTCCAGGTGCATTCGCCGGTCGACTCTAGCGATGGATTTTGAGGACGATGCGACCACCCAAGAGCAGTGGGTGCGCATCTTTGCACTTATTTTGCTGTCAGGGACCTTTTCCCCCGACAAGGGTAGTCGGGTGCTGCTTTACTACCTTCCTGCTCTCCGCGATCTTCAGCTGATCGGGACTTACGATTAGGCCAGCTTGGCTTATGCTGACTTTCGGCGAGGATTGCGAGACTCCTATCAATATCGGTCTTACACAAGAGACATTACGCTCTCTAGCTTCTAGAGAGTCGTAGAGGTATACTTTATCTCTGTAAGTTAGCTCTAAACTCTTATTAGCACCTGCTGATATCTTTTTATCTTTGTAGATCTGGTTCTACGAGTACTTTCCTTCACTTACGTCGGCGAGACCATCTCCACGCGAGCTCCCTGCAGGCGCCTGTTAGGGAGGTCGCTTTATTGACCAGGTGACTACTGCTCGTGTCCGAGGGCTGATCCTCTCGGCATGTTCTTTTTGAATAGTTGACATTTTTGTATTGCTTTCGGTAGTAGTTTTATCTTATAGCCATTCTTTGTAGAAGCCTGATGTGTTATACCGGCAATGGGATAGTCTGGTTATTCCTGCGTTGGCTGCGCAGTACACTGCTGAGCGTCGCTAATTCCAGGGGACGTATGAGGCGGCGGTGTACCTAGGAGAGAGAGTTGCTATTCTGCACTCCTCAGAGATTTTTGTCGTCCCTGATCCTCCGCCACGCCACATGTTTCATGACGCGATGCTGCTCAATTTGTCATAGAGGTTGCCTGCTGGTACCCCTCGGTGATATCATGCTGGCTCGGGGCGATGCTACGAGGAGGATTTGCTGCCGTTGTTAGCTTCGGCCCTTGTTTTGTCTGAGGCGGCGGCGATATGATTTTTGTCTTTTATTTTTTTGCTAAGTAGCCCCAAGTGGTATTTTATTCACTTTGGTTTGCTTTTTTCCAGACCAAGCCTACTGGGTTCATTCCCCCTCGAATGTCCATCCACTATCAGGGGACGTACGGGCATATTGAGGAGATGATCCCTCCGGCTCTCGAGGATCAGCGTTTCGTTGAGCGATCTATCCCTCGTCACCAGACTCGGGTGAGTTATTTACTTACTATTTGTTTATATCTGTCTTGTATTGTTATTGACTTTATTTCTTTGGCAGTTCTCGCACGAGGTGATTACGGTGATGGCGATATGCATAGACGCCTTTCGGAGCCAGCTAGTGAGAATGAGGAACGTGGCTTCTTGTCGTCGCGACGACCCTGTTCGAGAGGTAGCTTTTCCTCTTTATTTCTTCATTGTTTATATTTCTATTTTCTTTGCATTTGACTTGATTTCTATTTGCAGGGACAACCTATTCCTTCCCGTACTCGGACAAGACCTGATGATCGGAGAGAGCCGGCTAGGTCTAGCTCGAGGCGTCGCCGCACTACTTGTGGTGGTCGGGGTGGCCAATCTGATGCTGCTCGGACCGAGGCGGTGAAGGGCTCGGGTTCTTCTTCTGAGAGTGCACAGGATGGGCCGCTGGGCCAAGGAGAGGCGACATTGGCTCCGGTAGGTAGTGGGACGTACGAGGTCGGCTCGTCGTCGCAGCAGCCTTCGCAGCCTCAGCCTTTGCTGATTCATCATCAGGGCAACCTTGGGTGGTCTGGTCCTGAGTTAAGTTTCCCTCCTCCCGGTGAGACTGGAGCTGGTGGGGAGCATACTCCTTGATCTTCGCAGTTCTTTGATATGATGAACATTCCTCATCATCTGCGTCCTCCAGCGCCGTAGTTGTAACTGTGTTTATTTATTTGGGCTTTTATAGGACTTTGCCTGACTGACTCGTTTATTAGCTACATTTGTTAGACACATTTTTTTATATACAGACTATTATCTATTATGACTGTATTATCTTTGCATTTATTTTTTCATTTTTATGTGCATATGTGTGTGAGCAAAAAATTGTGATTAATTTTGCGCAAAAATTTAGGTCATTTTTATTACTAATGGAGGGTATCCGACTTTCTCCCCCAAAAAGAAAAAATGAAAAAATAAATCGGACTTAAAACAAACCTAAATTTAATTAATTTTGAATAAATACAAAAGGAAAAGAGAAGGAAAACATATTAAATTAATATATATGGGGTATTTGAACAAAGGGAGAAATTGTAAAGTCATTGTACGAATTCGAATCATAGCCAGAAAAACGCGATTTGCATAGCAAGTTAAGGAAGCGCTGCGGTGCCGCGTGTCGCCACGCGTTTTGTGCTGTCGCCGAGCGCTGCTGCTGTCGCCAGGCGAAAGGCTTATCGTTCGGCGCTGCAATGCGCTGCTTCTGAATCCTTTCTGGAGTCTAACTGCCTCGATTTTGTAAATAAATTGCCCCCTAATCTGCCGATTTTCTGAATAATTCGAACAGAATAATTATAACTTTAGCTTCTTAACAAATTATCATGTCTTTAGTCACTAAGAGTTTTAGCAGTTTTACTCGTGAATGGTGTCGGTCTTTAACTGCTAAAGATAGAAAGGAACTCGACTTTTTTCACATGGGAGATATTTATGGTATTAAGGGGGTATATCTTGACATAGATTTTATTCATACCACCTTAGAATATTGGGACACAGATACACATTGCTTTAGACTAGGGTGTGATGAAATTAGCCCTTTACCGGAAGAATTTGGTGCCATCCTAGGCTTCCCTTTATTAGATCTTGCGGTAATCCCTAGAATGAATTAGTATTATTATAAAGATTTTGAGCGCTTCTTTAATTTGAGAGACAGAGATCTAACAAATATTGTAGATGGTAGGTAAGTTAATCTAAAAGAATTTGCACGCCACTACTTTGATCGACCTTATTCTGATTCTTTTCATGTTTATAGAAGAAGATATTTTCTCTTTTGCATGCTTAACCAATATCTTCTCACCAGTAGTAGAACTAATGAGGGTCAAGCAATTATATTAACTGTTTTGGAGCAAATTGAATCTGGAAGAAATCCAATGCCATTAATTGTTGGAGAGACTATGCTTAGTCTTGATGAATTAAAGAAAAATCCAAAAGCACCTTTTCGGGGCTCTCCAATTTTATTACAGGTAGAAAAAAAATATTTTTAATTACAAAATTCAAAAACATATTTTTGTATAGTAATACTAATTTATTTGCATTGAATTTTTTTTTTTTTTTTAGATATGGCTAATGGAGAGAATAGAATTAATTAGTCCTCCTGACAATATTGAAAAATATACTCCAAATTGTTTTGTGAGGCGAAAGAAACGCTTCTCTAAGATGGGGCGCCATGAGTGGAATAAAGTCTTTGCTTCTTGCAACTTTGCTATCAAGTGGGTCGTCCCATGGTGAAAAATAGAGAAGATGGTTGGCTTCAACAAGCAACCCTTCTGTCGTCTTCCAAGATTAACCAAGATGAATTTTTATTATCCCTGCAGGGTAAAAAGGCAGTACGGTCTACTTCAAACAATTCCTTATGGGGATCTCCGTCGTCCTTATGAATTCCCTGTTTCACAAGAAGTAGAGAAATTTGACACATATCGGAGTGCTAGGCCTTTATGGGAAGTGATTACCCAAAAGGTTCCTCCTTCCTTGACCAATGACGTGAAGAGATGGCTTCTTAATAAGCCTACAAAGGACATGAAGAAAAATCAGAGTAGAATCAATGTGAAGAATCGTGTAGGTGACAAAGTGATTCATGTTAAGGAACACTTGGGTGAAAAGATTGAATTTAAAATATCTGTGATGCCTAAGAAGAAAGACTCTACAAAGGATAAAGGGAAAATAAAAGCTGACACTTCATAAAAGAAGGTTTTGGTAGAAAAGAAACATGGAGTCCTAACTAAGGGAGATACCATTTACTCAAAAATTGAATGTAGGTCTTCTAAAGGATGCCTACTAGCAAAAGTCATGGACAATGAAGAGGATGCAGATAAAAATTTGAAAAGGGCAAAGAAAGAGAAGAAAGATTGAAGCATTGTTTAACTTTCAATTTATTAGACTAGTTTAAATTTAAAGTCAATTTATTTTATTAAGCTTTTATTTGAATTCCATCAATAATGTAAATTTTGCTTTATTTATTGATGAAATTTTAGCTTTTTCATTGAATCAACTTTTTAAATTTAATTTATTAAAGCAATGAAAACAAAGAATATTATTTTATTTTCCAGAAATTTTTTCGAGTACGAAAGTCGAAAATTTTTCGAAAAACACTGAAATTTGCCCTTATATTTCCAGAAGAAGCGGCGCCGTTGATTTGCAGTTGTCACCAGGCGTTGCCGTCCGTCGCCAAGCGACAGGCGTGTCGCTTTTCGCTTCAGTCTGTCGGTCGGCGACAAACCTCTTTTTGTGGCGCTGCTATTCTGTCGAATTTCTTTTTATTTCTGGGATGCGAGGTTCGCAAAAATTAAAGTGGACGCACCCTGTAAAGGGTTTCCTACGTATAATTTCCTAAGGAATCAGGCCAAACGTAGCCCTCTTGAGTGTCCTACTCAAGTAATTATGGGTAGTACTTTTTAAGTTGGTAAGGTTCGTCATGTTTGAGAACTCATTGCCATCCATGTGAGTTAATTTTGCTGCACCTTCTGATAGGATGGTTTTGACGATATATGGTCCGGACCAATTAGTCCTAAATTTGCTCTAGGATCCAAAACATTTTTCCTTAATGGTTTTAACACCAAGTCCCCTACTTTGATGTTTCTTGTCTTAACCTTCTTATTAAAGTTCCTAGCCATACGGGTTTGATAGCATTGGGTATGATGTAGAGCTTCTAGTCGCTTTTCATCAAGTAGAATTAGCTCTTCATACCTTGCTCTAGTCCATTCGACTTCATCGAGTTTACTTTCTAATGCAATGCGTAGAGATGGTATTTCTAGCTCTACAGGTTGTACGACATCCATTCCATAAACTAAAGAAAATGGCGTATTCCCTGTTGATGTGCGAATTGACGTGCGGTAACCCCAAAGTGAAAAATGGAGTTTGTCATGCCAATCCTTCTAATTTTCTGTCATTTTCTCGATAGTAGTCTTTAAATTTTTATTAGCTGCCTCAACTGCTCCATTTGCTTGAGGTCTATAGGGGGGGAATGATGAGGTTGAATACCATATTTTTTGTAGCAATTCTTCACATTTAGCCTGAAAGTGAGTTCCATTGTCAGTTATCATTTCATGTGGGACTCCGTATCGACAAATAATATTCCTTTTGATAAAGAGTGCTACATGTTTTGCAGTGAGTTTAGCATATGATTGTGCTTCAACCCACTTTGTGAAGTAATCAATTGCTACTAAGATGTATTCGTGATCTCTTGTCCCAGGAGGGGTAATTTTATCGATAATATCAATTCCCCATGTAGAGAATGGTCATGGTGAAGTGTAGGTGTAAAGTAGAGACGGAGGAACATGTTTTAGATAGGCATAAATTTAGCACTTAGGGCATCTTTTTACATATTGATGACAATCCCTATTCATGGTAGTCCAATAGTACCCTTCTCGCAGTATCTTTTGAACTAACATTTGCCATTAACATGGGTTCCACAAATGCCTTCGTGGACTATTCTCATAGCTCTTTGGGCATCCTTTAACCCTACACATAAGAGAGCTCGACTCTTAGGTACCCTTTTATGTAACTCGTTGTCTATGAGTACGTATTGGGAAGCCAAGAGTCTTAATGCTCGTTTTGCCCTTTTGTCAGCATGAGGAGGATATTCTCCTTTGGTGAGGTAATTAAGTATATCCGTATACCACGGTTTTTCTTCTTCTTCTTCATCTTGGACCACTTCATCATCTTCTATGGCTTGAATATAATCCGGCTTATGCCTTTTCTCTATGGTTAGAGGCATTTGCTCGATTTTCGTAGGAATCCTAACCATTGAGGCTAGTCTTGCCAAGGCATCAGCAAATTGGTTTTCCTCTCTAGGTAGATAGGTATATTCTATCTTTTCTAGCTGGTTGGTGAGAGTTTCCAGATAAGTTTGGTAAGGGGCTAGACTTTCACTCCTTACTTTCCATCTTTTAGAAATTTGGTTGATGATCAACGAAGAGTCTCCGAATATTCGCAATTTCTTCACTCCCAATGCCAAAGCTGTTTCAAGGCCTACCACGCATGCTTCGTATTCGGCAGCGTTGTCGGTAACGTCAAAATTTAGCTTTATAAAGATTGGAACGTGTTCTTCTTTAGGTGATACTTACAGTACTCTAACGCTACATCCCTTTTGGTTTGAGGCTCTATCAAAGTATAAAGTCCAAGTATCATCTTCTGTGACCATCAAGTCTTTGTCTGGAAATTCATTGTCATGTACTGGCGTCGAATCTTTTATTGGGAAATCCGCTAGGATGTCCGAGACCACATATCCTTTGATAGGCTTTTGAGGCACGAATCTTACATCGAACTGGGCTAAATTGACTATCGATCTTGATATGCGCCCATTGAGTGTAGACTTTTCGAATATATACTTAAGTGGATCCATTCGAGAAACTACAAATACTGTATACACGAGTCTGTAATGTCTTATCTTGGTTGTGGCCCACACCAATGCGAGGCACAATTTCTCAAGCGGTGTGTAGCGTACTTCATACTCGAGCATCTTTTTGCTTAGATAGTAGATTGCATTTTCTTTACCTTCTACTTCTTGTACAAGCATAGCCCCCATTGTCTCCTTGGTGACTATCAAGTTCAACCTAAGCGGGATCCCTGGAAGTGCTGGTGCTAATACAGGTGGATTTGCGAGATAGACTTTGATATTTTCAAAGGCTTTTTTGACACTCGTCATCCCTTATTACTGGCACATTCTTTTTGAGCTTCTTGAATATTCGTTCGCATATCGTTGTTAGCTTCGATATGAACCTACTTATATATTGCAACCGACCAATAAACCCTCGAATTTGTTTCTCAGTTTTGGGTGGTGTCATTGACATGATCGCCTTGATCTTGGTTGGGTCTATCTCTATTCCTCTAGAGCTTATGACATATCCCAAGAGCTTGCCTGAGGTGACTCCGAAAGCACATTTAGATGGATTCAACCTCATGTTGTATTTTCTTAGCCTTTCGAAAAATTTTCTTAAGGCTACTTGATGTCCTGGGCGATCTTTTGATTTCACAATCATATCGTCTATATATACTTCAACCTCTTTGTGCATCATGTCATGGAGTAGGGCAGTTGCTGTTCGTTGGTAAGTAGCACCCGCGTTTTTCAACCCGAATGGCATTATTGTGTAACAGTAGTACCCTAAGGTTTTATGAATGTTGTTTTCTCCATGTCTTCTTCTGCCATGAGAATCTGATTGTACACAGCGTATCCATCCATAAATGAGAGACATGCATGATTTGCTGAATTATCTACTAAAATATCAATGTGTGGTAAAGGGAAGTCGTCATTTGGACTTGCCTTATTTAAATCTCAATAGACGACACACATTATTACCCTTCCATCCTTCTTCTGAACTGGGACCACATTGGCTACCCATTCGGGGGTATTTAGATACCCTGATAAAACCAGTGGTTATTTGTTTTTGAACTTCTTCTTTTATTTTAAGAGTTATGTCGGGTTTCATTTGACGCAACTTTTGTTTCACAGGTTTCATTCCTTGAATTAGTGGTATAGTGTGTTGAGCTATTTCTCTATTAATGTTGTTCATATCTTCATATGACCAAGCAAATACATCGATAAATTCTTTGAGTAGATTAAATAAATCGGTTCTTTCTTGTTTATTAAATGAATTAGTGGTTGAATCATTTGAGATATAAACCGTCTCAGTATCCTCAATTATCGGTGTTTTCTTTTCAAGTGTTTCCATTGCTTTAATAATTTCTTTATCATTTTCATTGTTAGTTAAGCAGTGCTCGTCATATTGGGTTAATGAAAACACAAGAAGTAAGAGGAAAAAGACATATTATTGAATTCTGTAATCATTACATCGAAAAGAGAAATGTCCTCAGGGACTTGATTGCTAACTATCCTAGGAGTAGAAATAGAAGAATTAGAAATAGGGGCTGCTATAGCTAAGGACTTGGAAGACTCTACACGAAAAGATTCTGATTCCGACTATGACTACTCTTCAAACATTGGTCCTTGCCCAATTGTTATGGAGATTTTTCTTCCACTCCGAGTAGTCACCTTGACCGTCTTGCGCCATTCTTGCACTAAACCCTCCCCTGGAGTGATGAGCTTCAAAGGGTCAAAGTTATCGCTTCGTATGACCGTTTGGATGAGCGAGGAATTATCCTCTTCATATTTCGGCTTATCCTTTTTGCGCCCAAAGAGTAGTCCCATGACATTAAAATCAAAGCATGGGGGTGATTTCTCCTTGTTAGAAGGAGTTGGGATCTACTCTAGAAAGTAGCAATCCAGAAAGATTTCGAACCCAGGTTGCCTTATGCCATTTACAACGAAAGGTTCGGGAAATTCAAAGCATGGATAGTCCTCTCCTTCTCTTATGAATTGTCCATTGAGAGTAAGAGGTACTGATCCATTGGGATTGCTTTCTTTTGGGTGCCAGTGTTCCTACGCGCCTTAGACCTTTCCTGGGCTCGCTAAAAATCTTCCTGAGTCGGTTCTAAACCAAGTCCGAAAGTATCTAACTTAGGGAGGCCATGTAATTCCATTTGTTTTGCTATATCCTTTTTCTTTCCTAGAGTGATCCCGGGAAAGTGACCCTGTCTCTTGAGAATAGCATTTACCGTCATATTGGAGTGGGGGTCCTGACAAAGAAGGGTCCTTTCATCCTCCTCGATTAAGGAGACCTCTTCATTAAAGCCCCACAAGTCTTCATCATCCTCATCGTGCTCCACATTAATGATCGGATTTTCAACAGATTTAATCCTCATATGTGAAGCATCGATTGTGATGGGGATCCCTCCAACTATAGATTTTACTTGTTAGTGAAGAGATGAAGGGATGGCTTTGAGGTCATGAAGCCAAGGGCGTCCCAACAATAAGTTGAAGGAAGCCTTAATATCTACCACTTGGAAGGTAGTGGCATGTTCTATCGTTCCCGCCGTTATATTCATAGTTATTTTTCCAAGAGCTTGGTGACGAGCATTGTCGTAGGCTCTTATTCCTTGTGTTGACGGGGTTAAGTCTTCATCCCGTATGCCTAACATCCTCGCAGTTCTGAGTTGTAACACCCTAGAAATTCCTTTCTTTTAAAATACCTGTTTTGCCCTGTTTAAAAATTTAAATAGGAATATCTAAGATATTACCGCCACCGTGAAAATGGCTAAGGCAACCATCAAAGACACACAGTGGAAGACTAATTTCAAAACCATTCAAAACAAGTCAACTTGAAAAGTCAACCAACGAAACTAAAGTCAAACCAAAGTTAAACGAAGTAAAATAAAACCATCCTACAACTTGGAACCATTGTAGGCCCTTATTAAAACCAAACCAACTTTAAAACTTTTGCGTTAGTCATGCATGATAGTAATATCATAAATAATTAAAGAATTAAACACACCATATACTTATAGAAACTAGCATGATTCGCTCTTCACTCATGCCCATTCATGAATATGCTTGATCACCTGAAAACCTCCTCTCTACTTGTACCCACTACTCGCCATTAGAAAATGGGTCGTCGTAGGGCCAAAGTAAAGACATGGCCAAACACACAAACACACAAAATCTGCAAAGCTGAGTACATAAGCGTAAATAAACACACTAACATGCTTTCACCTATCAACACACCCTTACCTCAATGCACCTGTTCACAAGCACACACACCAATCAACAAGACACAATGACTAGACACTAATTAATTCATTTTGCATTGATTACGCATCGAACGGGTTTCCACCTCCTAACCTCCCCCAAATAAATTTGAGGTTAACTGACACGGGAGCTAACCGTGCCAGCGACAAAACCACTCAAAGGTGGCGGAATTCCTTCGCATAATAATAAATAAAAAAAAGGAATATACAGCGTCCTGTACTCCATTAGAAGTTATGTTTAAATATAAAACCCCATAACTCCCCCCATTGTTCATACTCAAGGTATATACATTCCAAGATTTTTGGTGCGTAATCTCTTTCACTTTACGTTATTTACATATTATTAGACTTAGTGATGACTCTCAAAGCATAATAAGTCAATCAACAATAATTATTCAATCAAACAAACATACCAATTTAATTCTTGAATAATTAGTGACCACATATTATTTATTGTTGGACCCTTTTTAATTCTACCTCAGTGTCAAAGACACCTTAAACGCATAATGCGCCAAAAATCTTATCCCTCGGTGTTAAAAACACCTTAAGTGCACAAAGACACCAACATACAATTTATTCCTTGTGTACATAGACACTTATATAGCTCCTTCCTCATGCTTAAAGCTTCAATAAAAATTATTTGAACCATAATAAAATTCCTTTTCAATATTCCAAACATAATTAAACATGTAGTTTAATTAATCATGCCTTCTAACATGCCATAAATAAAAATGTGGTTCAAACACAACATGCCAAAAATATAATTTTCCAATCCACAAATTATCACAAATAATTCATGCTTCACCATTCAATCACCAACACCGTTAATTCACAATTCCATACATAAACCTTAGCATGATACTACTTGTAATTGATTGAAATCAAGCCTAGCATGATTCTACATCATCAAAATATGCTAAGTACGTGAACGTACCTCAAATAAGCTCTTAAAATAACCGAGTACTTTACAACAATTCTCGAACCAAGTCTCCTACATAAAGGGACAATAATACTGTATTAATTACCCTTGTATACACAATTTCCAGAAACTTAAACTCACTTTAAATAACTTATAATAATCCGAAAATTATTTAAAAACCCTTAATTAAACTCCTTTTTAATGGATAATCACACCCTTTTATTAAAAATCAAAATTATACTACTTTAAATAAAATTCCAACATTTTAAACAAATCAAAAATCCTTTAAAACTTCATCAAAATACATCTTTATACTTAAATTATCCATAGAAACATTAAATTATCTCTTACCCCTTTTAAACTCAAAGATAAAATTTAAAGCATAAAAAAAACTCCGTTAAAAATCAAAAACTGCTCGAAAATCGTATTTAAAGACTGAATTTGGCCACGAGAGGGTAGGGCTTGGTAGTGAGTCTTTCTTAAAACATTGTTTCCACTCGAAAAACACTACTTTTTTTTTATCAAAATCGGAGGAGTTAAGAACCTGATCGGGATTAAAACGAGATTAATATTAACGAACGGAAATCTAATAATTAAAACATGAATTTACGTGTTCAAAATAATCTGGAATTAAGTTAAACTAATAAGTAGTTATAATCACCAAAATTCCAAAACATCATTACTATAAAAGCCCTAAATCAATTATTCATTAAAACCCTAAAATCATGATTTTCAATAATTAAAAACCCTAGATTATAAAATTTACAAAATCTGAAAATTATAAAGTTTAATCATCAACATACAATTTGATACTAATTAAATTAATTTCAAACAATAAAATCAAAACCCATAAATCAATAATTCTAATTACACAAATTAATAAAACAAAGGAGAGAGAAAATAAGACTAACCTTTTTGTGTGGGAAATTTTTGGGGATTCATGGGGTATTTATAGAGTAGAGAGTGTAGGGTTAAATTTGGGCTTATAAAAATGTGGGTTTGAGTTATGGGATAGGGCTTAAGTTATGGGTTTTGGAATGGGTTATTCCAATAAGAGTATGTAGGAATAATTTACATTGCCCAATAATTAATAAACGTTTGGCCCAAAACATATTTTACTTTTATAAAACTTTATATTTAAAATACTTTAACCCTTTAAAATATTTAATTAAAATACTTGAGCCCTTGACAATACATTTTATTAATACTTAAATACTTTATAAAAATACATAAAAATACGGGGTATTACATGAGTGGACAGACATTAATTGCCGATCCGTTGTCTACAAGAGTCATTGGGACGTTCATCCTCTTGCAGAATATTGTGAGGTTTAGAGCCTTGTAATGCTTGTCACCTTCTAGAGGTAAATCTTTTTCAGAAAAGGTGATCAATTTGATAGGACTAGGGAGATCACTCAGGAGTGGTGTCGGAAACTATCCCTATCTTATCCAAGGCATTCATTACTGCCAACCTATTTTCTCGAGATGTAGCTAGAAGTTTCCATACGTTCATTTCGACCTTGGTCTTCTTGAATTGTTTGACAAAATCATTGTCCTCTATAATAGGTATGGGAACTTGTTGCACGGTAGGAATAGGTGGTGTAGAGATGGGAGGTTGCATTCTCACAGATCTTGTAAGTACGTCTATGGGTGAATCTTCTTCATCCAAAAAATCACTTATTGAATATGACACTGAAAGTGGTGGTTCTTCCATGTCCTTAAGGTAGACGTCTTCATCATCGCTGTCCCAAACCCCATTAATGCTTATATCTTGTTCTTGTGGGATTTGAACTAGTTTCTTGCCATCAATCATCTTCTGAATTAAATCTTTGAATTATGTCCCCCTGATTGATGAAATGAACAGTAAAACCTATCTGTCCTTTTTAGTAATTCAAATGGTCTCGGTTCGAGAGGTTTGACCTTACCATTCTTGGAGAGCATTTTGAACATTTTAGCATAGGAAGTCCCAATTGGAGTGTAGAGTTTATTACTCTTCTTGGGTGTGTCAATTACTTGGTGAGGGAATGGTTTCTTCTCCGTAAGTGGAGCTTCAGCATACTTGCTTTGAAGCTCCTTTCCTATTTTCTTTGCTAATTCAATAGCTTCACGTAACAAGTCTATTCCCTCCCACATTGACCATATGAGAATTTGTATTTCTTCCTTGGTTGTCGGTTCTTGTTCAGAAGGAAAATCATCCATGGCATCGAAATAGGTTTCCTCCTCTTTTTTTGATAGCATGAATTTCTTCAACAAGTTTGATGAGAGATCAGGGATTAACATGGTTTTCCTCATAAGATATCGCAAAGGTATCGGAGAGAGGTGCATTGTTAATACTTGGCTTCTTACTTACATGGGGAAATGGTAGTTTATTGTTATCAATCAAATCTTGGATAGCTTCCTTAAGCTTCCAACAATTCTCAGTGAGATGACCCCTACCTTGGTGATATTTGCAGTGTGCATTGGGGTTCCAGTTAGCTGTCCTCTTTTCAACTGGTGGGTCCCCAAATGGTCCAATAGGAGTTATAAGACCTTTTGCATTCAGTCGATCGAAGGCGGTGACATAACTCATACCAATAGGAGTAAAGTTCCTCTTAAATGGATTCTTTTGTCCTTGGTTGTTCATAGCAAGGACTTTACTCAAATCAAAGGTGCTAACATTATTTTAGTGGGTGGTTTTGGAAGAAGAAGGATTGTCGTTCTTGTTACCTTTCCAGCCACTGTTGGAGTTATTGTTTGCAGCTTCTTGTTTAGCAAGGTCGTCTTCAATGTTAATCCCAATATCATAGACGACCTTGAAAGTGTGTAGATTGTTTTGATATTTAAGATGTTTGGAGTACTTTTCTTGGAGGTTCTTGATAAACAACCTCACGGATTCCTTTTCACTCAGTACTTCATTCATCCTAGCTAAGGTTTCTCTCCATTTATTGAAGAAAGAAGTGAAACCTTCATTCTCCTTTTGTTTAAGTATTTCAAGTTCCTTGTGATCAGTTTCAACTTGAATATTGCATTTATACCTATCAATGAAAGCGTTTACAATTGATTCCCAAGTAGAGGTTTTCTCTTTGTCAACAAAAAGAACTAATGTTGGCAAACGGTTTCAAGAGATAAGGAAAATAAAGAAGGAAATACTTTTCTATCAATACCCTTAATATTCATTATTGTTTCAAAATCTCTTAAATGAAAGTAAGGGTTATCAGTTGCCTTGAATTTTAGGATGTCGTTGGCATTGAACTTTTGCGGAAGAAGCTCCTTGTCCACCGAGACCCCTTGTGAGATAATGCCATGGAACTTGTAATAATTGGATATCTAGCTCAAGCTCTCTTGCATGAGCTCCATTTGTTGTTGTTTCACAGGGTCATTAATTTGAAGGGTTAAGGTTTTTAGCAACTCGGTAACACCAACCTTTTGCTTCTTGAGCTCATTAACTTCTTCTTGACTTGCCATTATCTTCTTGGCTTTCCTTTTTCGACCGATTGGTTTGTCAAAAAGCTATACTTGAACGAAAAGGTTGTCTCTAATCAAACGCCCTTCCATTCTTGACCACACGTTGTAAATTAAACCATTTTTTTATTTTAATGACTTGTCTCAAATTGACTTTGACTTTACGGGTTTATAAAGAAAAAGAAAAAAGCAAAAATAGGGTGTATATTTTTGGGAATCAAGTATAGGGGTTCAAACAAGTGGTTTAATTAGAGGATTAATATCTGACTTACCCCCCTAAAAAAATGACAGAAAACACGCGCATACAAGACTCTCTAGGCATGTTCAAAGTGTATATACATATTAGTGTGTGCTTTATTTGTGAGTGCAAGTGACATGCTTTGACTCTTGTGTAAGACCATGGGACTAAGTTCTTTGATACAATTAAGGACTAAAAAAGGTTACTGTTATTAACAAAATAATCGAACTGATTAGCAAGTTGTTGAATTAGACTTGTCGTGATGACTCGAGCAAAATCCTTAACTGTCTCCAAAGCAATAGGACTATCGCCGCACACTGCAGTGCAGCGCCAAACGACAGCGTTGTCGCTCGGCGTTCCAGCCCAAATTTTGCGCCACTACTGGATCATTAATCTGGAACTGCTTTCAGTATTTTTTCTCTACGAGACAAGCCTAAAGTCGTACTAAGTCAATTCTGATTAAATTATTAGACTTTAATTACTCTAATTAATTAATTAATTAATTAGGAAAAGTCCTTTTAGCCATTAATTAATTTATTTAAGGCTTAAACACAAGTCAAACAAACGGTTAGGAAAAAACGCATAGAGTATGAACAACAAATAATGCACAATTAGTCAAGGCACAATATAATGCAATGAGTTTGCAACCTAACCATGACTCTAGTTCTCTAAAGTTCGGGATATGGGTTAGTCAAAGAAGGTCCCTGGTTATGAGTCCGGATGCACCACGCGGAAGTCTTACCTTTGGAAGGGTTGGCGTGAGTGGATGGGACCCCGCGAGTTAAACTCGCTTCCATGGTTTGGTGAATTAAACATTCTCGGATGTACCCTTTGTTGCTTAGAGCGTTCAATTAGGTAGATGGAGTATAAATTCCTAGAGGGTTATGTCCATATGTAGAACACATATGGGTTTCAGAAAAGTGAAAAAAACTCAATCAGGAAGTAGAATCAAGCCAACAGTGCTAGAACTGGTCGAAATTAGAACTCATATTTCTGGCTCGGTATTGGAAGAACACAGCGCCAGCCAACAGGGACTTTCGCCGCGATATAGCTCTGTCGCTTGGCGACAGAATTGTTGCTCGGCGACAGAGGCATATCTTTGGCAACAAGCTTTGTTTGCAAGACGCCAGTTCCTACATGCCTCCGCAGCTTTCTGTGTTCTTAAAATTTTCCAGTTTTTCGCAGCATTATTTCGGTTATAGTTGTGAAAGATATTCCTCAAAATTCCTACGTGTAAAAATCCTATGTTTTTTACTCATTACGGATGGTCTTTCCAATGAGATCCTTTTTTATGCATATGACAATAATGTTGTTCAAAATTACGCACATGAAATGTTTAGAACTTTTCGAGTCTCATCTACTCATTCTAAATCATTGCCAAAATAAATTTCACAAATTAAAATAGAAATCCTCCCTAGTGGATTCGCCAAAAAACTGTAGGGAACATTTCAAGCATTACCCTAAACTTGAACCCCACTGTGATCATACACTTAATCATGGTGGCGTTCAAAGGAAAGGAAGCTAGAGCAAAAGAGTAGCCAACAAGTTTTAGGAACTTGTAAACCGTTCACAGGGTGAAGGTTACACCCCTTAACAATCCAAGAGATCGTTAACTACAATAGGTCTGGAACCAAGACTGGAAGTTCGGGGATGAAGCAAATCCAACCTAAAAGAGATTGAACCTTCCCTAATAATAGGCCTCTACTTTATTCTTCTCATATTAATGTGCGCTTTCTGACTAACATGCAATCATTAGGTTAACCCTAAACCTGTTTAATCTATGTTGGTTGAATATTAATGCACAAATAAATCTATTATTGGCCATCACTTGAATTATAATCACATTAACCCTAAACAAGATTATTAATTATCTTATTAAGCGTGATTACAAGTACCAATTCCCTTTAAACATGAATAAAAGGCGTGATCAAGCAATAACAATAATAAAAAAAATCAAGCAACATAATAATAATATTTAAAATAATAATAATCATAATAATAATCATAATCATTAAAATCATCATGTTCATGTTAAAAGTAAAACATAATAATAGCAAGATCCTAGGCATGATACTAAAAAGATAAATAACAAACCCTAGCATGTCACTAAACATCAAAGATCAAAGCTTTAGCCCTAACATGATATTAGGAACGAAAATAAAGGCCATCATAGAAATCATAATTGTTATAAGCAAATCACCCTAAATATCATACTAAGGAAAGCATCCTAACATGATACTAGGAATCAAAATAGCAACATAAACATGATTTCTACATCATAATATCAACTAAACAATTAAAGCACTTACTTGGATGCCTCGTATCTCTTTCTAATAACAAAATACACACGTTAGAAACTTCAAGGAAAATAATAAAACCAAACAATTAAATTAAATAATTGAAAGAAAGATTTGGGACCAAACCCTAAGAAATATCAAACCTTTCACATTTAGGGAGAAGGCAACTTCGAATTGGGCTAGGTGTGTCTAGATCTTGTGAATGCGGAATTTTGTTTGTAAAAGGTTGGTTTAGAATAAGAGAGTGAGAGTATCAAGATTCTTGACGAGAGTTGGTGATTAAAAACGGGGGTGTTTTAGGAGGCTATTTATAACGAAAATCAGCCGGAATATGATAAAAAATAATCAGAGTTTCGACAAGAATAAAACACAACGTTGTCGCCTCACAAGCCTCTGTCGCCAAGCGACAGACGTGTCGCCGCATCGACAACCTGTGGTGCGGTGCTGCAGACAATTTTTTCACACGTTTTCATACTATGATAAAATTTAAGCGTACGAGGGGTATAACTGTAATTTTTCTTTAAAACACTTCTTTTATTCTAAATAAAACTCTTAAAACTCAATTATCAATGCTAATCATATTAGGATTCAAAAGAACCTTCTAGAAGATTCTAGAAGACTATAATAAATCCTAATTGCATTAGAATGATAATACATATTAGGCCCTCCTCTAGATCATTGGGCCGCATCGAATCAGATCGGGCCCAGTTTAGTAATTTGGCCATAACTTCCTCATTATTCATTGGAATTGGGCTTATAATATATCGTTGGAAAGCTCTATTCAAATCCTATCTAACTACACCATTATTGGACCCTTTACATGGACCAAACTAAACTAGATTGACTATTTTCATAAAATAGGTTTTCAAAAACAAAGAGAAAGAAGAGAATTAAAACTAACCGCAACACTAGACTTTTCACACTTCACTTCTTTCGGTTATGATTCAACTTCAAAAGTATTCATTATTGGGTTTGGTTTTGAGGAGACACAAATGGGTGCCTACAGTATGTATGGGTTTTTATGAATATATTGTGAAATAACCTTAGTTTGATTGTAGGTAGTTTAATTATCACTATATGAATGAATGAATGAACTTGTGTATGAATGAATGAACTTGTTTATGAATGAATGGATTGTTATGAATGAATGAATGGTTTGTTACTCTATGAATGAATGTACATTATTTAATTCTTGCATCATCATTTGCCTAGATACCCGTTTGAGTCTTTCTCTATAGGAGAAAGTCTTGAATAGTCCCCGGTTGGAACTGTTCTTGGACGTTTAATCTCCCTTTGGTAGTAAATGTATGTTTCTTTTTTTTATTTTAAGGAATATTTTGGCTTATCATTTTCTCACCATGTTCTCTGGGTGCATATGTAGGTAAGTAATTACTTACATTGTGTACTTGGAGAACAGGGGGGGAAATGCTGCTGGATTTTCTTTAAAATTAAAAAGTTGACATACATTCACTAGTGAGATTAGAAGTTCAAGGATGGGTTAGGTTGGATTGATAAGGACCTTTTGGGAGCACTCATTTTTACGCGATATGAATGATATATATGCTATGTGCTTTGATTGACATAATATATGTTATATTTATAAATTATTTGTAATGTATTGGTATGTTTAAAGGCTATTTAAAACGTTAATGGAACGTGTTTGGATGTATGGTAGACGTGATACATTGGAATTCTTTAATGGGGTTCAAGAGTTTTGCAAGAGTGCTTCATAGTACAGCTCCAAACGGGTGACAATTACCTTTATTGTCCTTGTGTCAATTGTAATAATTTCACAATGGTCGGTAGTGTTGATACCATCGTGGATCATTTACAATGTCATTGGTTTAGGCCTCAATATCATGTGTAGGTTTGACACAGTGAAAAGGGATCGTATAGAGAGAATGTTTTTGGGAATGAGACGCATGATAAAAGTGCCGAGATTCATGTGGAAGAGGAATATGGGAGTGATGATGGTGGATATGGCGATGAGGAAGGAGATAAGATCGAGGATAGTGGTGGTTATCACTTGGATGAGATGATGCGTGATGTTTAAGGTGAATTTGGTGAACGATCTTATGTATTTGAGTCATTATCAGAAGCTGCCAAAGAATACAAAAAACTCTCAGCTGTGCTAACACTTTTTAACATTAAATCTAAGCATAATTGGAGAGACGCTAGTTTCACTTCTTTGTTAACTACGTTATGTGACATGTTGCCAGATGGGAATGAACTCCCTAATTCTTATTATTATGCAAAGAAACTCATGTGTCCATTTGGTTTGGAGTATAAGAAGATACATGCATGTCCTAATGATTGTGTTCTGTATCGAAATGAAAATGAAGTGTTGGAGGAGTGTCCACGTTGCGGTAAATTGTGTTACAAGCGAACAAGGTACAATGCTGGTATGAAGGGACCTCCTGCCAAAGTGTTGTGGTATCTTCATATTATTCCAAGGTTAAAGCGTCTATTTTCAATACCAAAAGATGCTAAGAACTTGAGATGGCATGCAGAGGGAAGAAATAAAAACGATTTGTTGAAGCAATCAGCTGACTCTCCGCAATGGAAGAACAATGATATAAAGTTTAGGGCATTTGGTGATGAAGTTAGAAATTTAAGGCTTGGGTTTTGCACGGACGATATGAATCCATTTGGCACTCTGCAGATACCCAAATGTGTCTCCCCAAAACCAAACCTAGTGATGAATACTATTCATTTCATTTGATTATCGAACGAGGCAAAAGTATGAAAATTCTAGTGATGAGGATGTTTTTATTAAAATAGCTCTTCTTTCTGTTTTTGAAAATATTTCTTTTCTTACCCTATTTTTGAAAAACGTGCATTCCAGTTTAGTTTGGTCCATTATTTGGACCCAATAATAGTGTAGTTGGATGGGGTTTGAAAAGATCTTTCCAACGATATATTATAAGCCCAATTCCGATGAATACTGAGGAAGTTATGGCCAAAATACTAAACTTGGCCCAAATCGGTTTTTACCTACGACCCAATGATCATGTGGAGGGTCCAAAGGTATAATCCTATTCCTAAACTAATTAGGATTAATTAGAAGCTTCTATAAGTTTCTATAAGATCTTTATTATCCTTTTTGAAAAGATATGATTAAAGAATTTGAGTTAAATACAAACTTTCATTTTATAAAAACTTTCATTTTTTTAAATCCTAATTCTATTCGAATTTAAAGATGTTCAAAGACAGTCAGATATTATTTTCGTGCCTCATAATCTTTATCAAAATTTTATATGGTTGGATAGATCTTGAAATTATCTTTCCAATGATATATTATAAAATTAATTCCGAGCTATAACAAAAAAGATATGAATGAGATACGAAACTCTATCCAAAACTGACACCGACCTACTATTTCGGCCATATATTTTAATCTACAAAATATTTTAATTTGATTTTAATTGGGTTAGAAAGTAGACTTCAAGATTTTTGCAATGGCATATTATTTGACTTATTTGGACTTCTGGATCAAAAGATATGATAAAAACAAAATCCGCAAAAACTGTTGTCCATCGAGTTTTATTTCGATTTGAATTCGGATTCTGTTCTTATTCTTTGACCCTCTTTTTTCTCTATAAATAGAGGTCATATCTTCCCTTTCTCTCTCATCAACTCTCAACCGAAAACTCTCTAATTCTCTTCTCTCTCTAAGCTAAAGCTTATTCTCTCACTCCCTCTTTTCTAAGCCTAGCCTTTTACAAACACAATTACTCAGACATTAGCACTAGACATATCTAGAATTGTTCGAAGTTGCCTTCGCCCTAGACGTGAAAGGTTTGATTTCTGAGGGTTTGGTCCCAAATCTAGTCCAAACTTTCTTAATCTCTATTTCAATTATTTAATTTAATTCTTTAATTATTATTTTCCTTGAAGTTACCAACATGGGATTTTGTTATTAGAAAGAGATACGAGGCATCCAAGTAAGTGCTTTAATTGATTTATTGATATTATGGTATAGAAATCATGCTTAGATTATTATTTTGATTACTAGTATCATGTAAAGATGTTTTTATTGCTTCCTAATATCATATTTAGGGTGATTTGCTTATATCAATTATGATTTCTATGATGCCCACTACACCAAAAACTAGAATAAGAAACGCAAGATACAAAACGGTTAACTTAGATAGGCGATCTCTAGGATTATATAGAACGCATATCTAAGTTAACCGTTATATATGATTTATTTTATTATTTTTATTAAATTGTGATTTTATTATATAGAACGCATTTCTTATTTAACCGTTCTATTCAATATATCCAAAATTTTACACTAACAATATAGATCGCCCCTCCTAATTAACCGTTCTATATGTTTAACATTATTATCTTTATTTTTTTAAAAAAATATCATACCAAAAGGCCCAAAATTCTAACCCTAATTCCTCTTTCCTCTTAGCCGTCATAAAATCATTCTCCTTCATAACTTCCCCTCTTCTTTTCCTCTTCTCTCACTTCTTTCCTCCTAGGCTCCTATGAAACTCTTTATGCTTTCTCTTCTACCTTCATCCCTTAGTGTTCTAAAAACTCCAAGCTGAAGCCCAATTTAACTCCGAGCATCGCCACTGATGTTACACAAAATGCGGTGTGCGAAAGATCAATTCTCAATGTTACAAAAACTGTGGTGTGCGAAAATCCGTCGTCTTCTTCCTCTGTTTACAACTAGCCTTGTTTTTCACCCCAACTCCGATACAATTAATGCGATGTGCGAAAGATTAAGCCATTGAATCTCTGTTTTTGCTCTATTTATGGTCATAACTCATAAGTAGTTGCGGGTTGATTGGTGTTTAATATTATGGAGGTAGCTTGTTTAATTCTCAATTATTAATTTTAGATCTATAATTTTATCATCATTTGATTTTTATGTTATGATTTGGATTAAATTTTGATTTTCATCTTTGATTTATGGGTGCTTCTTGTGACTTCCCTATTTGCGTGCATTATCGGTGGAGGCGCCGCGGTGGTTGAGGTCCGACCTTGGTGGAAGCGTTGATGGTAGTCCAGTTTGGTGTTGAAGTGTCGCTGGTGGTTCAAGTTGGTGGAAGTGCCGCTGCGATTAAATTAGATTATTAAGTGGTTTCGAATATAAAGGGAAAATCAAGTTGGTGTTCTTCTGAAGTTGTAAACACATTGATAATTATTAATTTAGGTTAGAGAATTGTATCAAAATGTACTTGAGATTCATTACAATAAAGTTTGTATTAATTAATTTGGCATCTGACTTACTTTTACAATTGTAATTCAATTTTATTTATTGATTATTGATGATGCAGATTACGAAATAGTATATATGCAATTTTCATGACGCAAAATTATTATTTTATTTTTGAAAAAAAAAACAACAAAGAGAACCGTTATCTTTGCTAACCGTTCTCTTTTATTATTTTTTATAAGCATATAAAACAGAAAAGAGAACGATTATTTTTTGCATATAGAACGCCTGTTGTACCCGTTCTGTTTTCCCTTATATATAGAACGCCTCTTATACCCGTTCTGTAAACTTTACACATCGCTTAGCAGAAGATCGCCTCTGAGGTGTTCTATAAGGCGCCTTTTATTGTCTTTCCTAATATTCATGTTAGTGTCATGTTAGGGCTAAAGCTTTGATTTTTATTGCTTAGTGACATGCTAGGGTTTGTTATTAATCTTGTTAGTATCATGCATAGGATCTTGCTATTATTATGCTTTAACATGATTATTTTAATTATTATGATTGTTATTTCAATTATGATTATAATTGTTATGATGATTATTATGTTGCTTGATTATATTTATTGTTATTGCTTGATCACACCTTTTATGTATGTTTAAAGAGAATTTGTACTTGTAATCACGCTTAATAAGATAATTAATTATCTTGTTTAGGGTTAATTTGATTATAATTCAAGTGATCGTCAATAATAGTTTTGTTTATGCATTAATATTCAACCAACATAGATAAACAACTTTAGGGTTAACCTAATGATTGCATGATAGTCAGAAAGCGCACTTGAATACGATCAGAATAAAGTAGAGGCCTATTATTAGGGCAGGTTCAGTCTCTTTTAGATTGGATTTGTACTTTCATCCCCGAACTTCCATTCATGGTTCCAGACCTATTGGAGTTAACGATCTCTTGGATCGTTAAGGGGTGTAACCTTCACCCTGTGAACGATTTACAAGTTCCTAAAACTTGTTGGCGACTCTTTTGCTCTAGCTTCCTTCGCTTTGGACACCACCATGCTTAAGTGTATGATCACAGTGGGGTTCAAGTTTGGGGTATTGCTTGAAATATTCCCTACACACTCTTAGTACCAAAAATAGCACATGGCCGGTACTTTTAGTGATTTACAACTTGCCTCCGTGGTTGTGCATGAAACGAAAATGCATAATGCTTTCACTTTTAATAATGGGGCCAAAGCAACCTGGAAACGACATTGATGTTTACCTTGAGCCCCTTATTGATGATTTGAGAAAGATGTGGGACAAAGAAGTTTCCGTTTTTTATGCCCATAAGAACGTGATGTTTCTATTGCGTGCAGCCCTTATGTGGACCATCAATAATTTTCTCGCATATGGCAACCTGTCTGGGTACAAGAACAAAGGGCATAAAGATGTCCCATTTGTATCGACAACACACAAAACGTGTACCATGACAACTGGGGCACAGATGTGTACGTGATGATCTTAAGATTCCTTAGGCGCGATCACCCATATTGTAGGCTACAAAAGGCCTTAAATGGGAAAGTTGAGGAGGGGGTTGCACCTAGGCCATTGAGTGGAAATAAGGTTTATGCTAGAGTGAAGGATATACCATGTTTTATACACCCATTTGTGTCTCCCCAAAACCAAACCCAGTGATGAGTACCTTTCACGTCGAATCATAATCGAATGAAGTGAAAGTGTGGAAAGTCTAGTGTTGCGGTTAATTTTTATTTCTTTTCTTTCTATTTGTTTTTGAAAACCTATTTTAAGAAAATAGCCAATATAGTTTGGTTTGGTCCATGGAAAGGGTTCAATAATAGTGTAGTTGGGTCGGGTTCAAAAAGAGCTTTCCAACGATATATTATAAGCCTAATTTCGATTAATAATGAGGAAGTTATGGCCAAATTACTAAACTGGGTCCGGTTTGATATTTATATACGGCCCAATGATCTAGAGGAGGGCCTATTATGATTTATCATTCCTAATGCGATTAGGATTGATTATAGTATTCTAGAATATTCTAGAAGGTTTCTTTTGAATCCTAATTTGATTAGCATCGATAAACTGACTTTTAAGAGTTTTAACTAGAATAAAGGAAGTGTTTGTGAGGAAAATACAGTTGTACCCTCTCGTACGCTTAAATTTTATCAAAATAAGAAAATGCGTGGAAAACATATTTGCAACGCCATACGACACGTCTGTCGCCTGGCGACAGACTTGGCGTCTAGCAAGAGCCCTGTCGTCTGGCGACAAGTGCGTGTTTGGCGACAGCGTCGTGTTTTGATCTTTTTGAAACTCTGATTCATTTTTTATCATATCCGACTGATTTTCTCTATAACTAGCGTCCTAAAACCTCCGTTTTGAATCATCAATTCTTCTCATTAACTCTCTATCAATTCTCTCCAATTCTCTCTCTCACCAACTCTCATCAAGAAATTCTTGATTGTTCTCTCTCTCTTTTCTAAACTAGCTTTTCTCATACAAAATTCCGCATTCACAAGATCTAGACACACCTAGCGTTGTTCGAAGTTGCCTTTGCCCTAGACGTGAAAAGTTTAATTTCTGAGGGTTTGGTCCCAAATCTTTCTTTAAATTATTTAATTTAATTGTTTGTTTAATATTTGTCTTGAAGTTACTAACGCATGTATTTTGTTATTAGAAAGAGGTACGAGGCATCCAAGTAAGTGCTTTAATTGTTTTTTATTGTTATTTTGATATAGAAATCATGTCTAGGTTGTTATTTTAATTCCTAGTGTCATGTTAGGATGTTTTTCTTAATTTGATGTTTAGGGTGATAACAATAAGTTCCTTGTATCATAATTAGGGTAAAGAATATAATGTCAATTATGGTTTCTATGATGCCTTTTATTGTCTATCCTAATATTCATGTTTGTATCATGTTAAGGTTAAAGCTTTGATTTTTAATGTTAGTGACATGCTAGGGTTTGTTATTAATCTTGTTAGTATCATGCCTAGGATCTTGCTATTATTATCCTTTAACATAATTATAATTATTATTGTTATTATTTTTTTTAATAATAATTATTATTATTATTATGTTGCTTGATATTTATTGTTAATTCTTGATCACGTCTTTTATGCATGTTTAAAAGGAATTTGTACTTGTAATCACGCTTAATAAGATAATTAATAATCTTGTTTAGGGTTAATTTGATTATAATTCAAGTGATCGCCAATAATAGTTTTATTTGTGAATTAATATTCAACCAACATAGATTAAACAGGTTTAGGGTAAACCTAATGATTGCATGTTAGTCAGAAAGCGCACATGAATACGAGAAAAATAAAGTAGAGGCCTATTATTAGGGCAGGTTCAATCTCTTTGAGGTTGGATTTGTACCTTCATAACCGAACTTCCAGTCATGGTTCCAGACTTATTGGAGTTAACGATCTACTGGATCGTTAAGGAGTGTAACCTTCACCGCCCTGTGAACGGTTTACAAGTTCTTAAAAACTTGTTGGCGACTCTTTTGCTCTAGGTTCTTTCCCTTTGGACGCCACCATGCTTAAGTGTATAATAACAGTGGGGTTCAATTTTGGGGTAATGCTTGAAATATTCCCTACAGTTTTTTTGCCATTCCACTGGGGAGGATTTTTATTTTAATTCCTAAAATTTATTTTGGCAATGATTTAGAATGAGTAAATGAGACTCGAAAAGTTCTGAGTATTTTATGTGCGTAATTTTGATTAACATTATTGTCATATGCATAAAAAAGATCCCATTGGAAATACCATCCGTAATGAGTTAAAAACATAGGATTTTTTACGCGTAGGAAATTTGAGGAATATCTTTCACAACTAGGATCGAAATAATGCTGCGAAAAACTGGAAAATTTTATCGAGCACAGAAAGTTGCTAAGGTATGTAGGAACTGACGTCTAGAAAACAGAGTCTGTCGCCAATTATATGACTCTGTCGCCAGGTGACACTCCTGTCGCCAGGTAACAGAGCCATATTGCAGTGACGACCTCCGTTCGTTGGCGCCAAGTTCTTCCAATACCGAGCCAGAAATATGCGTTCTAATTTTGACCAGTTTTTAGCACTGTTTGCTCGATCCTACTTTCTGATTGAGTTTTTCTCATTTTTCCGAAACCCATATTGTTGGGGTTTGGTAAGTCAAACTTACCGCAGAAACAACCCCGACCCAAATAACCACTCACAATTAATAAAACCATAAAGTATAACAAATAAACATAAAAGGATAGAATTGGAATTTACCTTTGACGCGTGCTTCGCCCGACCTAATGGACTCTTACTTGAAAGCTTTAGCTCCAAAAATACCGAGCCTCCAACGGTATCCACCCACAAAGGACGAACACCGACTTTTAGGTCCGCTACCTTGCAGTTAGCAAGGTCCGACCAAAACCCGAGTGATTAAATGAGTTGAAAGGTTTTCACAATGGTGATGCCTTTTTCAACTCTTACTCAAGTGATTTTTCCAATATCCCAACTTGGGTATATATGGGGAAAACAAGAGTGTGAAAAGGCTCTCCCATCAATGTGGGAGATTTCGATTTTTCCATTTTATTTTAAAGCTAAAATAAAATAAATAATCAAACTAGTAATAAATCAACAAGTGTCAAGCTCATGAGAGAAGTTAGGTGAGGACCATTTGGAGGAGGGGGGGACCAAACTTGCTCCCCACTCCCTCTCCAAAAACCGGTCACCTCATTCCTCAAGCCTCCCTTTACAATTCGCCACATGGCACCACACTTGGGCACCAAGGCACCCAAGTTGGGCTGCCATGTGCGGCTGCCATAAGGCCCAGCACAAGCGTGCGGGCTGCTTGGCGCTGGTGGCCAGCAAGCCTAGCACGGTTTGTGCACTCGGCCAGCAAGCCGCACATCATGGATACGGGCTGCTGCTGAGTGCCGATGCTCCTTGCGCGCGTTGGCCAGCGCTGCTAGCATGCGATGCTTGCATTAGTGAGCTAGCACGCACCATCCAGCCTAGGCTCGGCTTGGTGCGCATGCTAGCCACCATGCTACACCAAATGCCCCTAGCACTCGGTTTGCTCGGGGTATTTCGATGCTAGGGGTATTTTGGTCTTGTTGATTTATTATTTTTGTGTCTCGTCTTCTATTATTTTGACTCGACTTCCGGCGCTCGGTTTCGAAGCTCTAAGCTATAATATTAATTATACATTAATATTACTGATCGGAAGCGGCCTCCACCCAGGCATTCCGATCACTTGACCTTGCTGAATATATTAGCTTTCTAATAATTATGAACCCGCTATCAGAATAATACACTTGTTCGAAGGACACCATTCCTTTCACATATGTGTTCTACATATGGACATAAACCTCTGGAATTCATGCTCCATATACTTGATTGAACGCTTTGTGCAACGAAGGGTACATCCGAGAATGTTGAATTTACCAAACCATGGAAGCGAGTTTTTAACTCGCGGTGTCTTATCCACTCGCGCCAACCCTTCAAAAGGTAAGGTTTTCGCGCGGTGCATCCGGACAAGTAACCATGGACCCTCTTTGACTAATCCATATCCCGAACTTTAGAGAACTAAAGCCATGGTTAGGTTGCAAACTCATTGCATCATATTGTGCCTACTTGACTAATTGTGCATTATTTGTTGTGCATACTCTAGCTATGTGTTTTTCCTAACCGTTTGTTGACTTGTGTTTAAGTCTAAATAAACCAATTAATGACTAAAAAGGACTTTGCCTAATTAATTAATTAATTAATTTGAATAATTAAAGTCTAATAATTTAATCGGAATTGACTTAGTACGACTTTAGGCATGTCCCGTAGAGTTAAAATACGGAAAGCATTCCCAGATTAAAGCTCCAGCAATGGCGCCACAATTCGGGTTGCAGCGCCACACTATGTTGTATAACGCCTGGCGACAACTTTGTCGTCTGGCGCTGCACTTCAGAGTGCGGCGACAATGCTGTTACTTTGGCGACAGTTCAGCGTTTTACTCGAGTCATCACGACGAGTCTAATCAAACAGTTTGCTAAGGGTTCGTTTGGCATTACTGTGGTTTTCTGTTTTTTAGTTTGTTGTTTTTTTTTAAATATATGATATATTCCCCATATTGAATCAAAAATTATTTGAAATTATTAAAATCATGATAATTTTGAAAACTGACAATAGAAAAAGTGGAAACACCTTTTTCTTGTTTCCTGTTTTTGGTTTTTGGTTTTAAAAAAAACAGGAAACTGAAAACCAAAGCTGATGTCAAACAAGCCTTAATCAATTCTATTATTTTGTTAATAACGGTACCTTTGTTAAGTCCTTAATTGATTCTAGACTCTAAGTCCCATGGTCTTACACCAGAGTCAAAGCATGTCACTTGCACTCACATATAAAGCACACACTAATATGTATGTACACTTTGACCATGTTAAGAGAGTCTTGTATGCACGTGTTTTCCGTCATTTTTTTAGGGTGGTAAGTCGGATATTAATCCTCCAATTAAACCACTTGTTTGAACCTAATACTTGATTCCCAAAAATAGACACCCTATTTTTGCTTTTTTTTTTCCTTTTCTTGATAAACTCGTAAAGTCAAAGTTAATTTGAGTCAAGTCATTAAAATAAAAATGGTTTAATTTACAACCCGTGGTCAAGAAAGGAATGACGTTTGATCAGAGACAATCTTTTCATTCAAGTACAACTTTTTGACAAACCCATCGCTCGAAAAAGGAAAGCTAAGAAAATAATGGCGAGTCAAGAAGAAGTTAATGAGCTCAAGAAGCAAATGGCTGGTGTTACTGAACTACTGAAGACTTTAACCCTCCAAGTTAATGATCCTATGAAGCAACAACAAATGGACCTTATGCAAGAAAGCTTGAGCAAGCTATCTAGTGACTATAAGTTCCAGGGCATTAGTTCACAAGAGGTCTCGGTGGACAAGGAGCTTCTTCCGCAGAAGTTCAATGCCAGCGACATCCCAAAATTCAAGGCAACTGATAACCCTTAATTTCATTTAAGAGCTTTTGAAACAATGATGAGTATTAAGGGAATTGATAAAAAAAGTATTTTCTTCTCTATTTTCCTTATCACTTTAAACCGTTTGTCAGCAATGGTTCTTCTCCCTTGACAAAGAGAAAACCTCTACTTTGGAATCAATAGTAAACGCTTTCATTGATAGGTATAAATGCAATATTCAAGTTAAAACTGATAATAGGGAACTTGAAATACTGAAAAAGAAAGAGAATGAAGGTTTCACTTTTTTCTTTAATAAATGAAGAGAAACCTCTGCTAGGATAATTGAAGTACCAAGCGAAAAAGAGTCTGTGAGGTTATTCATCAAGGAACTTCAAGAAAAGTACTCCAAGCATCTGAAATATCAAAGCAATCTACACACCTTCAAGGTCGTCTACGATATTGGGATTAACATTGAAGACAACCTTGCTAAACAAAAAGCTGCTAATAATAACTCCAACAGTGGCTGGAAAGGCAAGAAGAACGACAATCCTTCTTCTTCCTAAACCACCCACTCAAACAATGTTAGGACCTTTAATTTGAGTGAAGTCCTTGCTATGAACAACCAAGCACAAAAGAAACCATTTAGGAGAAACTTCACTCCTATTGGTATGAGTTATGACACCTCATTCGACCGGCTGAATGCAAAAGGTCTTATAACTCCTATTGGACCATTTGGGGACCCACCAGTTGAAAAGAGGACAACTAATTGGAACCCCAATGCACACTACAAATATCACCAAGGCAGGGGCCATCTCATTGAGAATTGTTGGAAGATTAAGGAAGCTATCCAAGATTTAAATGGTAACAATACATTACCATTGCCCCCTGCCAGTAAGAAGCTAATCATCGACAATGCACCTCTCTCCCATACCTTGGCCATCTCTGATGAGGAAAACAATGTTGATCCCTCATCTCTCATCAAACATGTTGAAGAAATCCATGCTATCGAAGAAGAGGAGGAATTCTTTTTCGATGCCATGGATGACTTTCCAGAACTAGCCAGCAAGGAAGACATGCGAATGCTTATATGGCCCATGTAGGAGGGAATAAAATTACTACGTGAGGCTATTGAATTTGCAAAGAAACAAGGGGAGGAGCTTTAGAAAAAGTATGATAAAGTTCCACCCATGAAGAAGAAAACATAAAATTTATACTCCAATTGGTCTACCTATACTAAAATGTTCAAAATGCTCTCCGAGAATGGTAAGGTCAAACCTCTCGAACCGAGACCATCTGAATCTCTAAAGAGGACGGACAGGTTCTACTTTCCATACCATCAATCAGGAGGACATACCATTAAAAGATGTTTTACATTTAAAGATTTAATTCAGAAGATGATTGATGATAAGAAGCTAGTTCAAATCCCACAAGAAGAAGACATAAGCATCAATGGGGTTTGGGACATCGATGAAAAGGACGTCTACCTAAAAGACATGGAAAAACCTCCACTTTCAGTGTCGTATTCAGTAGGTGACTTTTGGGATGAAGAGGATTCACCTAGACGTCCTCACAAGATCTGGGAGAACACAACCTCCCGTCTCTACACAACCTATTCCAACCGTGCAACAAGTTCCCATACCTATCATAGAAGACAATGATATTGTCAAACAATTCAAAAAGACCAAGGTGGAGATGAATGTATGGAAACTTCTAGCTACGTCTCGAGAACATAGGTTGGTTGTATTGAATGCCTTGGATAAGATAGGGATAGATTCCGACACCACTCCTAAGGGGTTGGCTAACTTACTTACGAGTGATCTCCCTAGTCCTATAAACTTGATCACCTTTTCTGACAAAGATTTAACTCTAGAAGGTGTCAAGCATTACAAGGCACTAAACCTCACAGTAGTCTGCAAGAGAATGAACGTCCCAATGACTCTTGTAGACAATGGATCGGCAATTAATGTTTGTCCACTCAAAATCGCGGGGATGTTAGGCATAAGGGATGAAGACTTAACCCCGTCAACACAAGGAATAAGAGCTTATGACAATACTCGTCGCCAAGCTCTTGGTAAAATTACTATGAATAAAACGGCGGGAGCAATAGAACATGCCACTATCTTTCAAGTGGTAGATATTAAAGCTTCAATCAACTTATTGTTGGGACGCCCTTGGCTTCATGACCTCAAGGTCGTCCCTTTATCTCTTCACCAACAGGTAAAAGCCATAGTTGGAGGAATCCCCATCAAAATCGATGCTTCACCCATGAGGATTAAAGCTGCTGAAAATCCGATCATTAATGTGGAGCACGATGAGGATGATGAAGACTTGTGGGGCTTTAATGAAGAGATCTCCTTAATCGAGGAGGATGAAAGGACCCCACTCTGTCATGACCCCCACTCCAATATGACAGTAAATGTTATCCTCAAGAGACAAGGGCACTTTCTTGGAATGACTCTAGGAAAGAAGAAGGAGATAGCAAAACAGCTGGAATTACCTGGCCTCCCTAAGTTTGACACTTTCGGCCTTGGTTTCGAACCGACTTGGAAAGATCTTAAGCAAGCCCAGGAAAGGTCTCAGGCGCGTAGGAGCGCTCGCACCCAAAAGAAAGCAATCCCAATGGATCAGTATCCTCTTACTCTCAATGCACAATTCATAATAGCAGGAGATGACTATCCATACTATGAATTTCCCAAACCCTTCGTTGTAAATGGCATAAGAAAACCGGGGTTTGAAATCTTCTAAGATTGCTACTTTTTAGATGAAATCCCAACTCTTATTTACAAGGAGAAAGCACCCCCATGCTTTGACTTTAATGTCATGGGATTACTTTTTGGGCGAGAAAATGATGAACCGAGATACGTAGAGGATAACTCCTCGCTCATCCAAACGGTCTTACAAAGCGAAAACTTTGACCCTTCAAAGATCATCACTCCAGCGGAAGGCTTAGTACAAGGGTGGCGCAAGACGGTCAAGGTGACTACTCCAAGTGGAAGGAAAATCTCCATAACACCAGGGCAAGGACCGATGTTTGAAGAGTCGTCTGAGTTAGAGTCGGAGTCAGAGTCTTTTCTTGTAGAGTCGTCCAAGTCTTTAGTTCTAGCACCCCCTACTTCTTCTATTTCTACTCCTACGATAGTTAGTAATCATGTCCCTGAGGACATTTCTCTTTTTGATGTAATGATTTTAGAGTTCAATAATATGTCTTCTTTTGCTTACTCCTCGTGTTTTTCATTAACCCAAGATGACGAGCATTGCTTAACTAACAATGAAAAAGAAAAAGAAATTTTTAAAGCAATGGAAACACTTGAAAAGAAAACACCTATAATTGAGGAAACTGAGACGGTTGATATCTTAAATGATTCAACCATTAAAAGAGAAGTTAAAATCGGATTAACGCTCAATAAACAAGAAAGAACCGATTTAATTAATCTACTCAAATAATTTATTAATGTATTTGTTTGGTCATATGAATATATGTCAGGCATTAATAAAGAAATAGCTCAACATACTATACCATTTATTCCAGGAATGAAACCTGTAAAACAGAAGTTGCGTCGAATGAAACCCGACGTAGCACTTAAAATAAAAGAAGAAGTTCAAAAACAAATACCTACAGGTTTTTATCAGGGTATCCAAATACCCCGAATGAGTAGCCAACGTGGTCCCAGTTCCTAAGAAGGATGGAAGGGTATGAATGTGTGTCGACTATCGAGACTTAAATAAGGCAAGTCCAAAGGAAGACTTCCCTTTACCACACATCGATATTTTCGTAGATAATACAGCAAATCATGCACTTCTCTCATTTATGGTTGAATACGCGGGATACTATTAAATTCTCATGGATGAAGAAGACATGGAGAAAAAAACATTTATAACCCCATGGGGTACTTACTATTACACGATAATATGCCATTCGGGTTGAAAAACGCGGGTGCTACTTACAAACGAGCAGCGACTGCCTTACTCCATGACATGATGCACAAAGAGGTTGAAGTATATGTGGACGAAATGATTGTGAAATCAAAAGATCGCCCCGGACACCAATTAGCCTTAAGAAAATTCTTCAAAAGGCTAAGGAAATACAACATGAGGTTGAATCCATCAAAGTGTGCTTTTGGAGTCTCCTCAGGCAAACTCTTGGGATATGTCATAAGCTCTAGAGGAATAGAGATAGACCCAACCATGATCAAGGCGATCATGTCTATGCCACTGCCCAAATTCGAGGATTAATTGGCTGGTTGCAATACATAAGTAAGTTCATATCGAAACTAACAACAATATGCGAACCTGTAGGGAATAATTTCAAGCCTTTAAAATCCCTTTAGATTGAACCCCACTGTGATCATACACTAAAGTACGGTGGCGTCCAAAAGGGAAGAAGATAGAGCAAAAGAGTCGCCAACAAGTTTTTTTAGGAACTTGTAAACCGTTCACGAGGTAAAGGTTACACCCCTTAACGATCCAAGAGATCGTCAACTCCATAAGGTCTAGAACCAAATAAGGGTTCGGGAATGAAGGTACAAATCGAACCTAAAAGAGATTGAACCTGCCCTAATAATAGGCCTCTACTTTATTCTGATCGTATTCATGTGCGCTTTCTGATTAACATGCAATCAATAGGATTAACCCTAAACCTGTTTATCTATGTTGGTTGAATATTAATGCACAAATAAATCTATTATTGGCGATCACTTGAATTATAATCATAATTAACCCTAACAAGATTATTAAATATCTTATTAAGCGTGATTACAAGTACCAATTCCCTTTAAACATGCAATAAAAGGTGTGATCAAGCAATAACAATGAATAATATATATCAAGCAACATAATAAATAATCAACATCACAACAATAAAATTATAATCATCATCAAAATAACAATAATAATAATCATCATAAATTATAACAATTATAATCATAATCATGTTCATGTTAACATTAAAGCATAATAATAATAGCAAGATCCTAGGCATGATACTAACAAGATTAATAACAAACCCTAGCATGTCACTAAGCAATAAAAATCAAATCTTTAACCCTAACATGATACTAACATGAATAAATATTAGGAAGAACATAAGAAGCATCATAACAATCATATTTAATATATTTGATATTATAACCTTTCCCCTAAACATGATACTAGGAATATCATAATAACAATATAAACATGATCATAACATCAATTAATCAATTAAAGTACTTACTTTGACGCCTCGTACCTCTTTCTAATAACAAAATACACACGTTAGTAACTTCAAGGAAAATAATAAACAACAATTTAATTAAATAATTGAAAGAGAGATTTGGGACCAAACCCTCAGAAATTAAAACCTTTCACGTCTAGGGCGAAGGCAATTTCGAATATGGCTAGGTGTTTCTAGATCTTGCGAATGCGGAATTTTGTATGAAAAAGCAAAGTAAGAAAGAATTGAATGTTTTAAGAGAGATGAATGATTTAGAGAATGCTAAAGAATTAATGATTGTTGATGAAAACTTGCGAATGAGGAGAATTTTTTTTGAATGAAAACGGAGTTTTTAATACGATATTTATAAAGAAAATCAGCCAAAAAGATAAATTAGACAAAACAGAGTCTGACGCTCAGAAAACAGAGCTGGCGCCAACCTTGGCTAGCTGGCGCCAGGCACCAACACTAGCGCCAGGCGCCAAGGCCTGGGGTTAGGCGCCAAGCCTGATTCCAACGCGTTTTCGAAAATCCGATAAGTTTACCGTACTGGAGGATAAAATAATATAATTTCCTCGAAAATGCTATTTGATTTTGATTAAAACTCTGAAAAGTCAACGAAAGTCAATTTATCAATGCTAATTGAATTAGGAATGAAAAGAACCTTCTAGAAGAATCTAGAAAACTAAAACCATTCCTAATTGCATTAGGAATGATAAATCACATTAGGCCCTCCCCTAGATCATTGGTCCGTACATAAAGCTCAAACCGGGCCCAGTTTAGTAAATTGACCATAACTTCCTCAATATTCATCGGAATTGGGCTTATAATATATCGTTGGAAAGGTCTTTACAAGCCCCATCCAACTACACTACTATTGTACCCATATCATGGACCAACCAAACTGGATTGGCTTTTTTATTAAATTAAGTTTTCAAAAACAGAGAGAAGAGAGAAAAAAAATAAAACTTTCCGCAACACTAGACTTTCCACACTTTCGTTTCATTCGATTATGATTCGACGTGAAAGGTACTCATCACTGGGTTTGGTTTTGGGGAGACACAAATGGGTGTCTACAGAACCAATATTAAAGAAACTCAAAAATAATGTACCAGTAATATGGGACGATGAGTGTCAAAAATCCTTTGAGAAGATCAAAGCCTATCTTGCAAATCCTCCCGTATTAGCACCAACACTTCCAGGGATCCCTTTTAGATTGTACCTAACAGTCACCAAGGAAACAATGGGAGCTATGCTCGCGCAAGAAGTAGAAGGTAAAGAAAATGTAATCTAATATCTAAGTAAAAAGATGCTCGAATATGAAGTACGCTACACACCGCTTAAAAAATTGTGCCTCGCATTGGTGTGGGCCACAACCAAGCTAAGATATTACATTCTCATGGAAACAGTCTTTGTAGTTTCCCGAATGGATCCAATTAAGTATCTATTCGAAAAGTCTACACTCAATGGGCGTATATCAAGGTGGATAGTCAATTTGGCCGAGTTCGATGTTAGATTCATGCCTCAAAAGGCTATCAAAGGATCTGTGGTCTCGGATTTCTTAGCAGATTTTCCAATAGAAGATTCAACGCTGATACATGACAATGAATTTCCAGACGAAGACTTGATGGTCACAGAAGATGATACTTGGACTTTATACTTCGATGGAGCCTCAAACCAAAAGGGATGTGGCGTTGGAGTATTATTAGTATCACCTAAAGAAGAGCATGTTCCAATCTCCATAAAGCTAGATTTCAACGTTACCAACAACGCTGCTGAATACGAAGCATGCGTGGTAGGCCTCGAAACAGCTTTGGCATTGGGAGTAAAGAAATTATGAATATTCGGGGACTCTTCATTGATCATCAATAAGATTTATAAAATATGGAAAGTAACGTTCTCTACATAGGGAATTGATATTATTGGTTAAATTACCCCTCCTAGTATAGGAGGTCACAAATACATCCTAGTAGCAATTGATTACTTCACAAAGTGGGTTGAAGCACAATCATATGCAAAACTCGCTGCAAAAAATGTAGCACTCTTTATCAAAAGGAATATCATTTGTCGATACGGAGTCTCACATGAGATGATAAGTGACAATGGAACTCACTTTCAACCTGAGTAGGAAGAATTGTTGCAAAAATATAGCATTCAACACCATCATTCTTCTCCTTACAAACCTCAAGAAAATGGAGCAGTTGAGGCAGCTAATAAAAATCTAAAGACTATTATCGAGAAAATGACGGAAAATTACAAGGATTGGCCTAACAAACTCCATTTCGCACTTTGGGTTATCGCACGCCAATTCGCACATCAACAGGAAATACGCCATTCTCCTTAGTTTATAGAATGGATGCCGTACAACCTGTAGAGATAGAGATATCATCTCTACGCATTGCATTAGAAAGTAAACTCGATGAAGTCGAATAGACTAGAGCAAGGTATAAGGAGCTAATTCTACTTGATGAAAAGTGACTAGAAGCTCTACATCATACCCAATGCTATCAAACTCGTATGACTAGACATTTTAATAAGAAGGTCAAGACAAGAAACATCAAAGTAGGAGACTTGGTGTTAAAAGCATTAAGGAAAATCGTCATTGATCCAAGAGGCAAATTTAGGCCTAATTGGTCCGGACCCTATATTGTCAAAACAATCCTATTAGGAGGTGCAGCAAAATTAACTGATATGGATGGCAATGAGTTCTCAAACATGACAAATCTTGACCAATTTAAAAAATACTACCCATAGTTACTTGATTAGGATACTCAAGAGAGCTACGTTTGGCCTGATTCCTTAGCAAAGGATACGTAGGCAACCCTTTACAGGGTATGGCCAATTTAATTCTCTCAAACCTCGTATCCCAGAAATAACAGAAAATCGATGGAACAACAGCGTCACAGAAAGAAGTATGTCACCGGCCGACAGACTGCAGCGCAAGGCGACAACGCCTGTCGCCGGACGACAGATGGCAACGGCTGACGACAACCGCAAAATGGAGGTGTCGCTCTTCTGGGAGTACCTGGGCAAATTTCAGTATTTTTCGGAAAATTTTTTACTTCCTTGAAAAAAATTCTGGAAAATAAAATTTTCTGCTTTTAAATTTAAAAAAGATGATTTAATTAAAAAGCTGAAATTTCATTAATAAAATAAAATTAAAATTATATTATTGATGAAATTTAAATGAAAGCTTAATAAATAAGAAAACTTTAAATTTAAAAATAAGTCTAATAAATTAGAAGTTAAGCAATGCGTTAATCCTTTTTCTCTTTCTCTGCTCTTTTCTAATTTTTATCTAAATCCTCTTCATCGTCCATGACTTTAGCTAGCAGGCATCCCTTAGAGGATCAACATTCAATTTAAGAGTAAATAGTTTCTTCTTTAGCTAGGACTCCATGTTACTTTTCTATCCAAACCTTTTTCTCTGCAGTGTCAACTTTTCTTTTCCCTTTATCCTTTGTAGAGTCTTTTTTCTTAGGCATCATAGGTGTTTTGAATTCAATCTTTTCACCTAAGCGTTCCTTAACAAGAATCACTTTGTCACCTAGACGATTCTTCACATTGGATTTATTCTGATTTTTCTTCATGTCCTTTGAAGGTTTCTTAAGAAGCCACCTCACTACAAAAATAAAAGCTTTTTAGCAACTAGGTTTGGCAACAGATTTTTAAAACGTTTCTAAATAGCAACGAATATAATTTTTTAATTACCTAATTAAAAGCGACATTTTATGCTTTAGTTTTGCATTAATTAATGGCTACATGTTTTTGATTTGTTGCTTTTTTACATCATTGGGCAAGGAAGGAGGAACCTTTTTGGTAATCACTTCCCATAAAGGTCTAGCGCTCCAATATGCGTCGAATTTCTCTACTTCTTGTGAAAAAGGGAATTCGTAGGGACGACGAAGATCCCCGGAAGTATTTGTTTCAAGTAGGCCGTACTGTCTTTTTACCCTGCAGGGATAATAAGAAGTTATTCTTGTTAAGCTTGGAAGACCGCAGAAAGGTTGCTTGTTAACACCATCCATCTTCTCTATTTTCCACCAAGGGATGACCCACTTGATAGCAAAGTTGCAAGAGGCAAAGACATTAATCCACTCATGGCGCCCCATCTTAGAAGCGTTTCTTTCGCCTCACAAAGCAATTTGGAGTATATTTTTCAACATTGTGAGGAGGACTAATTAATTCTAGTCTCTCCATTTGCCATATCTGCAAAAATTCAATGCAAATAAATTAATATTACTATAAAAAAATATGTTTCTGATTTCTGTAATTAAAAATATTATTTTTCTACCTGTAATAAAATAGGAGAGCCCCGAAAAGGTGCTTTTGGATTTCTCTTCAATTCATCAAGACTAAGCACAGTCTCTCCAACAATTAATGGCATTGGATTTCTTCTAGATTCAATCTGTTCCAAAGCAGTTAATATAATTGCTTGACCCTCATTAGTTCTACCCCTAGTAAGAAGATATTGGTTAAGCATGCAAAAGACAAAAGCCCTTCTTCTATAAACATGAAAAGATTCAGAACAGGGTCTATCAAAGGAATGGCATGCAAATTCTTTCAAATTAAATACACTACCATCTACAATATTTGTTAGATCTTTGTCTCTTAAATCAAAGAAGCGCTCAAAATCTTTATAATAATATTCATTTATTCTAGGGATTATAACAAGATCTAATGAAGGAAAGCCTAAGATGGCACCAAATTGTTCCGATAAAGGGCTAATTTCATCACACCCTAGCCTAAAACAATGAGTATCTGTGTCCCAATATTCTAAGGCGGTATGAATAAAATCTATATCAACATCTACCCCTTTAACACCATAAATACCTTCCATGTGAAAAAGTCAAGTTCTTTTCTCACTTTAGCAGTTAAAGACCGACACCATTCACGAGTGAAATTGGTAAAACTCTTAGTAACTAAAGACATGATTATTTATTGAGCAACTAAGATTATGATTAATCTGTTGGAATTATACAGAAATTCTGCAGATTAAGGGGCTATTTATGCACAAAATCGACGCAATTTTACTCCGCAAAGGACTCGGAATTAGCGCACTACAAAACCAAATGACAAGCCTGTCGCCTGGCGACAACAGCAACGCTTGGCGACAGCGCAAAACGTGTGGCAACACGTGGCACTGCAGCGTTTTCTCAACGCGCTATACAAACCGTGTTTTTCTGGCTATGATTCGAATTCATACAATGACTTTACGATTTTACCCTCTCTACAAATACCCTTACATATTAATTTCATATATTTTCCTTCAATTTTTCTTTTTTGGATTTATTCATACTTAATTTAATTTAAAATTTGTTGCAAATCAAATTTATTTTTCATTTTTTCTTTTTGGGGGAGAAAGTCGGATACCCTCCATTAATAATAAAAATGACAGAAATTTTTGCGCAAAATTAATCACAATTTTATCACAATTTTTTGCACACACACTGTAGGGAATATTTCAAGCATTACCCTTAACTTGAACCCCACTGTGATAATACACTAAAGTATGGTGGCGTCCAAAGGGAAAGAAGATAGAGCAAAAGAGTCGCTAACAAGTTTTAGGAACTTGTAAACCGTTCACGAGGTGAAGGTTACACCCCTTAACGATCCAAGAGATCGTCAACTCCAATAGGTCTGGAACCATGCATGACTGGTAGTTCGTGGATGAAGGTACAAATCCAACCTAAAAGAGATTGAACCTGCCCTAATAATAGGCCTCTACTTTATTCTGATCGTACTCATGTGCGCTTTCTGACTAACATGCAATCAATAGGTTTAACCCTAACTTGTTTATCTATGTTGGTTGAATATTAATGCACAAATAAATCTATTATTGGCGATCACTTGAATTATAATCATAAATAACCCTAAATAAGATTATTAATTATCTTATTAAGCATGATTACATGTACGAATTCCCGTTAAACATGCATAAAAGGTGTGATCAAGCAATAACAATAAATAATCAAGCAACATAATAATAATCATAATAAAAATAATAATCATAAAAATAATAATCACAATCATAATCATAATCATCATGTTAAAGCATAATATTAATAGCAAGATCCTAGGCATGATACTAACAAGATTAATAACAAACCCTAGCATGTCACTAAACAATAAAAATCAAAGTTTTAACCCTAACATGATACTAACAATCATAAATATTAGGAATAACATAAAAGGCATCATACTTTTAATCATACTTGATATTAAAGTTACCCTAGACATGATATTAGGAATCATAATAACAACCTAAGCATGATTTCTACATAATAACATCAATAAAAACCATTAAAGTTCTTACTTGGATGCCTCGTACCTCTTTCTAATAACAAAATACACGCGTTAGTAACATCAAGGAAAGTAATAAACAACAATCAAATTAAATAATTGAAAGAGAGATTTGGGACCAAACCCTCAAAAATTAAAACCTTTCACGTCTAGGGCGAAGGCAACTTCGAACTTGGCTAGGTGTATCTAAGTCTTGTGAATGCGGAATTTTGTATTTTAAGAAAAGGCTAGTTGAGAAAAGAGAGAGAGAGATCAAGAATTTCTTGATGAGAGTTGGTGAATGAATATGAAGTTTGTAGAAGACTATTTATAGAGAAAATCAGCCAAAAAGATAGAAAATCGAAACAGAGTTCTAACGCGCAAAAACGAGGTTAGAGCTAGACGCTAACATTAGCGGCAGGCGCTAACGCTAGCGCCAGGTGCCAAGCTTAGCATCAGGCGCTAATGCTGGCGTTTGGCGCTAACTTAATTATTGACGCGCTTTCTAAAATCAGATAGAAATTGCCGTACAGGAGGATAAAATCGTATTTTCCTCAAAAACATTCTTTTATTCTGATTAAAACTCTAAAAAGTCAACAAAAGTCAATTTATCAATGCTAATTGAATTAGGAATGAAAAGAACCTTCTAGAAGAATCTAGAAGACTAAAACCATTCCTAATTGTATTAGAAATGATAAATCCATATTAGGCCCTCCTCTAGATCATTGGGCCGCATATAAGGCTCAAACCGGGCCCAGTTTAGTAATTTGGCCATAACTTCCTTAATATTCATCGGAATTGAGCTTATAATATATCGTTAGAAAGCTCTTTTCATGCTTTATCCAACTACACTACTATTGGACCCATATCATGGACCAACCAAACTGGATTAGATGTTTTCTTAAAATAGGGTTTCAAAAACAGAGAGAAAATAAAAGAAATTAAAACTATCCGCAACACTAGACTTTCCACACTTTCAATTCATTAGATTACGATTCGACGTGAAAGGTACTAATAACCGGGTTTGGTTTTGGGGAGACACAAGTGGGTGTCTACATAAGCCCCCACTTTGACCGAGTTTGGAGAAACGCAAGTTTCGAAAACAAAAGTCAAAGTATCAATAGGGACAGAGAATGATTCAGAACGTTCTGCGATCTTAAATCACTCTTGTAACGCCAATACCTGCAAACTAGCGTTAGTTAAACAGATAAAAGAGTTAAGAAACGCGTATCTTGCACCATCGATCACAAGTCTTTGAAGGTAACCGATTTGCTACTGCTTTTTTTTTTTATGTACTTTTGTATTTTTTAGGACCACCTACAAGCTAGAGAATGCCGCCTGAAGACTGCTACGCTTGTAACTGCCTCCAATTCCACCATGATAAACTTCTGCAAGCTAGAGAACCCCATCGAAGATTGCTTCGCTTGAAACGACCTCCAGTTGTTTGTGACAACTCTCCGCAAGCTAGGGAACGCTGCCGAAGAGATCCTCGCTTGAAGTTATCCTCATCTGTTGCGATAATATTCCAAAGAAAATTACCGAAGATCTACGCTTGTTGATCTTTAAAAGCTCACTTAAACTTTGTTTCCGCTATGCTTGTACGTCGGCGCTTCTGGTGCTATTGAACCAGTATGTCGCTACTTTGAATTGTGAACCTGTATGTCGGTGTTGTGAACCATTATGTCGGTGCTTCTGAGCCCGTATGCCGGTGCCTTTGTTATGAGCCAATGTTTAGGCGCTTTAAGCTAAGTGAGACGATCTGTCGTCAGGTCGATCAATATTCATCGGAATTGGGCTTATAATATATTGTTGGAAAGCTCTTTTCAAGCCCTATCCAACTACACTACTACTGGACCCATATCATGGACCAACCAAACTGGATTGGCTGTTTTCTTAAAATAGGTTTTCAAAAACAGAGATAAAATAAAAGAAATTAAAACTATCCGCAACACTAGACTTTCCACACATTGACTTCATTCGATTACGATTCGATGTGAAAGGTACTTATCATCGGGTTTGGTTTTGGGGAGACATAAGTTGGTGTCTACAAAAGCCCCCACTTTGATAGAGTTTGAAGAAACACAAGTTTCGAAAACAAAAATCAAAGTATCAATAGGGACGCAGAATGATTCAGAACGTTCTGCGATATTAAATCACTCTTGTAATGCCAACACCTGCAAACTAGCGTTAGTTAAACAGATAAAAGAGTTAAGAAACGCGTATCTTACACCGTCGAGCACACCTCTTTAAAGGTAACCGATTTGCTACTGCTTTTTTTATTTATGTAATTTTGTATTTTTGACGATCACCTAAAAGCTAGAGAATGCCGCCTGAAGACTGCTACGCTTGTAACTGCCTCTAATTCCACCATGATAAACTTCTGCAAGCTAGAGAACCCCATCGAAGATTTCTTCGCTTGAAACGACCTCCAATTGTTTGTGACAACTCTCCGCAATCTAGGGAACGCTGCCGAAGATATCCTCGCTTGAAGTTATCCTCATTTGTTGCGATAATATTCCAAAGAAAATTACCGAAGACCTACGCTTGTTTATCTTTAAAAGCTCGCTTGAACTTTGTTTCTGCTATGCCTGTACGTCGGCGCTTCTGCTGCTATTCAACCAGTATGTCGGTACTTTGAATTGTGAACCTGTATGTCGGTGCTGTGAACCATTACGTCGGTGCTTCTGAACCCATATGTCGGTGCTTTTGTGATGAGCCAATGTTTAGGCTCTTTAAGCTAAGTGAGACGATCTTTCGTCAGGTCGATCAGTATTTATCAGAATTGGGCTTATAATATATTGTTGGAAAGCTCTGATCAAGCCCTATCCAACTACACTACTATTGGACCCATATCATGGACCAACCAAACTGGATTGGCTGTTTTCTTAAAATAGGTTTTCAAAAACAGAGAGAAAATAAAAGAAATTAAAATTATCCGCGACACTAGACTTTCATCATTTTCACTTCATTCGATTACGATTCGATGTGAAAGGTACTCATCACCGGGTTTGGTTTTAGGGACAAACAAATGGGTGTCTACAGAAGCCCCCACTTTGACTGAGTTTGGATAAACGCAAGTTTCGAAAACGAAAGTCAAAGTATAAATAGGGACAGAGAATGATTCAGAACGTTCTGCGATCTTAAATCACTCTTGTAACGCTGATACCTGCAAACTAGCGTTATTTAAACAGATAAAAGAGTTAAGAAACACGTATCTTGCATCGTCGAGCACACGTCTCTGAAGGTAACCGATTTGCTACTGTTTTTTGTATTTCTGTACTTTTGTATTTTTTACGACCTCCTACAACCTAGAGAATGCCGCCTGAAGACTGCAACGCTTGTAACTACTTCCAATTCCACCATGATAGACTTCTGCAAGCTAGAGAACCTCATCGAAGATTGCTTCGCTTGAAACGACCTGCAGTTGTTTGTGACAACTCTCCGCTACCTAGGGAACGCTGCCGAAGATATCCTCTATTGATGTTATCCTCATTTGTTACGATAATATTCCAAATAAAATTACCGAAGACCTACGCTTGTTGATCTTTAAAAGCTTGCTTGAACTTTGTTTCCGCTATGCCTGTACGTCGGCGCTTTTACTGCTATTGAACCAGTATGTCGGTACTTTGAATTGTGAACCTGTATGTCGGTGCTGTGAACCATTACGTCGGTGCTAATGAACCCGTATGTCGGTGCCTTTGTGATGAGCCAATGTTTAGGCGCTTTAAGCTATGTGTGAAGATCTTTCGTCAGGTCGATCAATATTCATCGGAATTGGGATTATAATATATCGTTCGAAAGCTCTTTTCAAGATCTATCCAACTACACTACTATTGGACCCATATCATGGACCAACCAAATGGATTGGCTGTTTTCTTAAAATATGTTTTCAAAAACAGAGAGAAAATAAAAGAAATTAAAACTATCCGCAACACTAGATTTTCCACACATTCACTTCATTCAATTACGATTCGACGTGAAAGGTACTCATCACCGGGTTTGATTTTAGGGAGACACACATGGGTGTTTACAGAAGCCCCCACTTTGACTGAGTTTGGAGAAACGCAAGTTTCGAAAACGAAAGTCAAAGTATCAATAGGGACGGAGAATGATTCAAAACGTTCTACGATCTTAAATCACTCTTGTAACGCCAATACCTGCAAACTAGCGTTAGTTAAACAGATAAAAGAGTTAAGAAACGCGTATCTTGCACCGTCGAGCACACGTCTCTAAAGGTAACCGATTTTCTACTTCTTTTTGTATTTATGTACTTTTGTATTTTTGACGACCTCCTACAAGCTAGAGAATGCCGCCTGAAGACTGCAACGCTTGTAACTGCCTCCAATTCCACCATGCTAGACTTTTACAAGCTAGAGAACCCCATCAGAGATTGCTTCGCTTGAAACGACCTCCAGTTGTTTGTGACAACTCTCCGCAAGCTAGGGAACGCTGCCAAAGATATCCTCGCTTGAAGTTATCCTCATTTGTTGCGATAATATTCCAAAGAAAATTACCGAAGACCTACGGTTGTTGATCTTTAAAAGCTCGCTTGAACTTTGTTTCCGCTATTCCTGTACGTCGGCGCTTCTGCTGCTATTGAACTAGTATATATGTACTTTGAATTGTGAACTTGTATGTCGGTGTTGTGAACCATTACGTCGGTGCTTCTGAACCCGTATGTCGGTGCCTTTGTGATGAACCAATGTTTAGGCGCTTTAAGCTAAGTGAGACGATCTTTCGTCAGTGTAGACACCCATTTGTGTTTCCCAAAAATCAAACCCAGTGATGAATGCCTTTCACGCCGAATCATAATCGAATGAAGTGAAAGTGTAGAAAGTCTAGTGTTGCGGATAGTTTTAAATTCTTTTCTTTTCTCTTTGTTTTTGAAAACTAATTTTAAGAAAACAGCCAATCCAGTTGGTTATTCCATGATATGGGTCCAATAGTAGTGTAGTTGGATGGGGCTTCACAAGAGCTTTCCAACGATATATTATAAGCCCAATTCCGATGAATATTGAGGAAGTTATGGTCAATTTACTAAACTGGGCCTGTTTTGAGCCTTATATGCGGCCCAATGATCTAGGTGAGGGCCTTATATAGATTTATCATTCCTAATGCAATTAGGAATGGTTTTAGTCTTCTAGATTCTTCTAGAAGGTTCTTTTCATTCCTTATTCAATTAGCATTGATAAATTGACTTTTGTTGACTTTTAAGAGTTTTAATTAAAATCAAAGAGCATTTTTGAGGAAAATACGATTTAATCCTCCTGTACGACAATTTTTATCTGATTTTAAGAAAACGCGTGAATTTCAGGTCAGCGCCAAACGCCAGTTGTAGCGCCAGGGTCAGCGTCTTGCGCTAATAGCCAGCGTTGGTGCCAACCTTGTTTCATGTGCGCCAGACTCTGTTTTGATATTTTATCTTTTTGGCTGATTTTCTTTATAAATAACGTCGTAAAAACTCCGTTTTAATTCACCAACTCTTATCAAGATACTCTTGATTACTCTCTCTCTCTCTTTCTTTTTCTAAACTAGCTTCTCTCAAATACAAAAATTCCGCATTCATTAGATCTAGAAACACCTAGCCTTATTCGAAGTTGCCTTCGCCCTAGACGTGAAAGGTTTAATTTCTTAGGGTTTGGTCCCTAATCTCTCTTTCCATTATTTAATTTAATTGTTTGATTATTATTTTCCTTGAAGTTACTAACGTGTGTATTTTGTTATTAGAAAGAGGTACGAGGCATCAAAGTAAGTACTTTAATGGTTTTTATTGATGTTATTATGTAGAAATCATGCTTATATTGTTATTATGATTCCTAGTATCATGTCTAGGGTAACTTTAATATCAAGTATGATTAAAAGTATGATGCTTCCTATGTTCTTCCTATTATTTCTAATTGTTAGTATCATGTTAGGGTAAATGATTTGATCTTTATTGCTTAGTGACATGCTAGGGTTTGTTATTAATCTTGTCAGTATCATGCCTAGGATCTTGCTATGCTTTAACATGATTATTATTATAATGAATATGATTGTTATTATGATGATTATTGTTTTGACTATTGTTATGATTATTCTTTATGATTTATGATTATAATTGTTATAATTATTGTTATGATGATTATTCTTAATTATGATTGTTATGATTATAATTTTATTATTTTGATTATTATGTTGCTTGATTATTTTTTGTTATTGCTTGATCACGCCTTTTATGCATGTTTAAAGGGAATTGATACTTGTAATCACGCTTAATAAGATAATTAATAATCTTGTTAGGTTTAATTTGATTATAATACAAGTGATCGCCAATAATAGATTTATTTGTGCATTAATATTCAACCAACATAGATAAACATGTTTAGGGTTAATCCTATTGATTGTATGTTAGTCAAAAAGCGCACATGAATATGATCAGAGTAAAGTAGAGGCCTATTATTAGGGCAGGTTCAATCTCTTTTAGGTTGGATTTGTACCTTCATTCCCGAACCCTATTTGGTTCAAGACCTTATGGAGTTGACGATCTCTTGGATCGTTAAGGGGTGTAACCTTCACCCTGTGAACGGTTTACAAGTTCCTAAAACTTGTTGGCGACTCTTTTGCTCTATCTTCTTCCCTTTTGGACACCACCGTACTTTAGTGTATGATCACAGTGGGGTTCAAGCTAGGGGTTAACGCTTGAAATTATTCCCTACAGTTTTTGGCGACTCCACTAGGGAGGATTTCTATTTTAATTCCTGAATTTGTTTCGACAATGATTTAGAATGAGTGGATGAGACTCGAAACGTTCTAAGTATTTTATGTGAGTAATTTTGATTAACATTATTGTCATATGCATAAAAAAGATCTCATTGAAAAGACCATCCCTAATGAGTTAAAAACATAGGATTTTACAAGTAGGAAATTTGAGAAATATCTTTCACAACTAGGATCGAAATAACACCGCGCGAAACTGGAAAATTTTATCGAGCACAGAAAGCTGCTGAGGCATGTAGGAATTAGCGTTAGCGACCAGAGGATTGGCGCCATATTTTTAACTGTAGCGCCAGACGCCAGCATTGGTGCCAGGCGCTACAGCTAAAACTTGCGCCAAGCTCTGTTTGCTGGCGCTAATTTCTTCCAATACCGAGCAAGAAATATGCGTTCTAATTTCGACCAGTTCTTCGTATTGTTTGCTCGATCCTACTTCCTGATTGAATTTTTTCTCACTTTTCTGAAACCCATATGTGTTCTACATATGGACATAACCCTCTGGGAATTCATGCTCCATCTATCTGATTGAACGCTCTGAGTAACAAAGGGTACATCCGAGATTGTTGAATTCACCAAACCATGGAAGCGAGTTTTTTCTAAAACTCGCGGTGTCTCATCTACTCGCGCCAACCCTTCAAGTTTAGGCTTCCGCGCGGTGCATTCGGATAATTAACCATGGACCCTCTATTGACTAAACCATATCCCGAACTTTAGAGAACTAAAGCCATGGTTAGGTTGCAAACTTATTGCATCATATTGTGCCTACTTGACTAATTGTGCATTATTTGTTGAGCATATATTCTATGTTTTTTTAACCGTTTGTTTGACTTGTGTTGAGATTAAATAAATTAATGACTTAAAGAACTTTGTCTAATTAATTAATTAATTAATTTGAGTCAACAAAGTCTATTATTTTAATTAGAATTGACCTAGTACGACTTTAGGCATACCCCTGTTGATTAATAACACCGAAAACAGTCCCAGATTGAAGCTCCAGCATTGGCGCCCAAGTCTGGACTGTAGCGCCACTCTGTGGGGTGTGGCGCCTGGCGACAGCTCTGTCATCTTGCGCTACGCTACACAGTGCGACGCCTGTCCTGTTGTTTTGCCGATAGTTCAGATTATTGGTCGAGTCATCACCTAGTGTCTAATTAAACAGTTTGCTAATTAATTTGGTTAATTTTCGCTGTCAATAGTACTTGGTTGAGTCATTAATCGAGTTTAGGCACTAAGTCCTATGGTCTTAAACAAGAGTCCAAAAATGTCACTTACACTCAACGCACACACCAATACACACACTTTGACCATGTCTAAGGGAGTCTTGCATGCACGTTTTTTCCGTCATTTTTTTTAGGGGGGTAAGTCGGATATTAATCCTCCAATTTAAAAACTATACTTAGTTCCCTAATAATATGTACAGTATTTTTGGCAAAAATATGCACCCATTTTTTTTTCTCTTTTTAAAAAACCGTAAAGTCAAGTCGATTTGAGTCAAGTAATTAAAATGCAAAATGGTTTAAATTACAACGCGTGGTCAAGAAAGGAAGGACGGTTAATCAAAGACAACCTCTTCGTACAAGTCCAACTTTTCGACAAATCCATAGCTCGTAAGAGGAAAGCTAAGACCATAATGGCAGCACAAGAAGAAGTCAATGAGCTTAGGAACTAGCTGGTTACCATGACTGAAACACTAAAGCTCCTCACACTTAAGATCGATGATCCCGTGAAACAACAACAGATGGACCTCATGCAAGAGAGTCTAAGCAAGCTATCTAGCGACTACAAGTTTCAAGGGCTTACTTCACATGGGGTCTCGGTGGACAAAAATCTTCTTCCCCAGAAGTTCAATGCCAACGACATCCCGAAATTCAGAGCAACTGATAATCCTTATTTTCATTTAAGAGTAGTCGAAACGATAATGAGTATTAAGGGTATCGATAAGAAGGTTTTCCCCTCTCTGTTCTCACTATCTCTCGAGACCGTTTGCCAATAATGGTTCTTTTCTCTCGAGAAAGAAAAGACCTCTACCTTGGAGTCCATAGCAAATGCTTTCGTTGATAGATACAAGTGCAACATTCAAGTTGAGACTGACCATAGGGAACTTGAAATCCTCAAGCAGAAAGAGAACGAAGGCTTCACCTCTTTCTTTAACAAATGGAGAGAAACCTCAGCTAAGATGATTGAGGTGCCAAGTGAAAAAGAGTCTGTAAGGTTGTTCATCAAGAACCTTCAAGAAAAATATTCCAAGCATCTCAAGTATCAAAATAATCTCCATACCTTCAAGGCCGTCTACGACATTGGGATCAATATTGAAGACGACCTGGCTAAGTTAAAAGCTGCCAACAATGACTCCAACAGTGGCTGGAAAGGAAAGAAGAACGACAATCTTTCTTTTTCCAAAACCACCCAATGAAACAACGTTAGCACTTTTAATTTAGGAGAAGTCCTTGCTATGAACAATCAAGGACAAAAGAAACCATTTAGGAGAAACTTTACTGCTATTGGCATGAGTTATGACACCGCATTTGATCGATTAAATGCAAAAGGTCTTATAACTCCTATTGGACCATTTGGAGACCCACCAGTCGAAAAGAGGTCGGCTAATTGGAACCCCAATGCACACTGTAAGTATCACCAAGGTAGGGGCCATCTCACCGAAAACTGTTGGAAGCTTAAGGAAGCTATCCAAGACCTAATCGATAACAACAAGTTGCCATTGCCCCCTGCCAGTAAGAAGCCAAGCATTGATAATGCACCTCTCGCTCACTCCTTGGCTATCTCTGATGAGGAAAACGAGGTTCACCCCTCGTCTCTCATTAAACCTGTCAAAGAAATCCATGCCATTGAAGAAGACGAGAAGATATTCTTCGATGCCATGGATAACCTTCCAGAACCGGCGAGTAAAGAAGACATACAATCGCTCACACTGTCTATGATTGAAGGGGTTGCGTTTGCTACGTGAAACTCTCAAAGCTATAAAAGAACTTCAAAAGAAATATGACGAGGTTCCACTCCTGAAAGATGAACCCAAGAGAGAATTCACACCAATGAGAACGACTTATGAGGCAAAGCGTTTTCCTTTACAAGTCACTGAAAAACCCAAGAAGAGTAATATAATTTACACTCCAATTGGGATCTCATATGCACAAATGTTCGAAATGCTCTTCGAGAGTGGCGAGACCAAACCTCTCGAACCAAGACCATTCGAATTATTGAAAAGGATAGATAGGTATTACTGTCAGTATCATCAATCAGGGGGTCACACTATCAAAAATTGTTTCAAATTCAAGGATTTAGTTCAGAAAATGATTGATGAAAAGAAACTAGTCCAAGTTCCACAAGAAGATGATGCAACCATTAATGGAGTTTGGGACAGTGATGAAGAAGACGTCTATTATTTAAAAGACATAGTAGGATCTCTACCTTCTGTGTCGTACGCCATGGATGACTTTTGGGCTGAAGAAGACTCATCGATAGACGTCCTCACAAGATCCGGGAGAATGCAACCTCTCGTTTCAACACAACCTATGCCGACCACTAAACAAGTTCCCATACCTATCATTGAAGACAATGATATTGTTAAGCAGTTTAAGAAGAAAAAAGTAGAGATGAACGTATGGAAACTTTTGGCGACATCTCGAGAACATAGGTTGGCTGTAATGAATGCCTTGGACAAAATAGGGATAGATTCTGACACTACTCCTGAGGGGTAAGCCAACTTCCTCACAAGTGATCTTCCTAGTCCAATTAATTTGATCACCTTTTCTGACAAAGATTTACCTCCAGAAGGTGACAAACATTACAAGGCATTAAACCTCATAGTAGTTTGGTAGAGAATGAATGTTCCTATGACTCTTGTAGACAATGGATCGGCCATCAACGAATGTCCACTTAGAACCGCGAGGATTCTAGGCATAAGGGATGAAGATTTAACTTCGTCTACACAAGGAATAAGGGCCTACGACAAAACTCGACGTCAAGCTCTTGGTAAAATTACCCTGAACGTAACGGCGGGAGCAATAGAACATGCTACTACTTTCCAAGTTGTAGACATTAAAGCTTCGTTCAATTTACTGTTGGGGCGCCCTTGGCTTCATGACCTAAAGGTCGTCCCCTCATCTCTCCACCAACAAGTAAAAGCTATAGTTGGAGGAATTCCTATCACCATCGATGCTTCGCCTATGAGGATTAAGTCTATAGAAAATCCAATCATTAATGTGGAGCACGACAAGGATGATGAAGACTTATGAGGCTTTAACAAAGAAGTCTCTTTAATCCAGGAGGATGAAAGGACCCCTCTTTGCCATGACCCCCATTCCAACATGGTTGTAAATGCTATGCTGAAGAAACAAAGACATTTTCCTGGGATGACCCTTGGAAAGAAGAAAGGAATAGCAAAGTCGCTAAAGTCACCTGGCCTCCCTAAGTTAGACACTTTCGGACTTGGTTTCGAACCGACTCGGAAAGATCTCAAGCGAGCCCTGGAAAAGTCAAAGGCACGTAGAGACGCTAGCATTCAAAAGAAAGCAATCCCAATGGATCAGTACCCTCTTACACTTAATGGCCAATTTATAAAAGAAGGATAAGACTATCCATGCCATGAATTTCCCGAGCCATTTGTTGTAAACGACATATGGCAGCCAGGATTTGAGATTTTCTTGGATTGTTATTTCACATATGAAATCCCAACTCCTGTCAATAAGGAGAAAGCACCCCCATGCTTTGACTTTAACGTCATGGGATTACTATTTGGGAGAGAAAAGAATGAGCCAACTTATAGAGAAGACAACTCCTCGCTTATTCAGACAGTCCTACAAAGCGAAAGCTTCGATCCCTCGAAGCTAATCACTCCAGCTGAAGGATCACTACAAGGGTGGCGCAAGACTATAAAGGTGACTACTCCAAGTGGAAGAAAAATATCCATCACGACAGGGCAAGGACCAATGTTTGAAGAATCGTCTGAGTTTGAGTCTGAGTCGGAGTCTCTCCCTATAAAGTCTTCTAGGTCTTTAGTAGTAGCACCTTCCCTTCCTATTTCTTCTCCTAGAATAGTTAGTGATCAAGTCCCTGAGGACATATCACTCTTTGATGTAATGATCTCAGAGTATAATAATGTTTCTCCTTATCCTTATTTCTTGTGTTCTTCTCTAACCCAAGATGACAAGCATTGCTTAACTAACAATGAAAAAGACAAAGAACTTATTAAAGCAATGGAAACACTCGAAAAGAAAACACCGGTAATTGAAGAAACTGAAACGGTTGATATCTCAAATGATTCAACCAATAAAAGAGAAGTTAAAATCGGATTAACACTAAATGAACAAGAAAGAACCGATTTAATTAAATTACTTAAAGAATTTATCGATGTATTTGCTTGGTCATACGAGGATATGCCAGGTATTAATAGAGAAATAGCTCAACACACTATACCACTAATTCCAGGAATGAAACCCGTAAAACAAAAGTTACGTCGAATGAAACCCGACGTAGCTCTTAAAATAAAAGAAGAAGTCCAAAAACAAATAACTTCAGGTTTCATCAAGGTATCCAAATACCCCGAATGGGTCGATAACGTCGTCCCAGTTCCAAAGAAAGACGGAAGGGTAAGAATGTGTGTCGACTATCGAGATCTAAATAAAGCAAGTCCAAAGGACAACTTCCCTCTGCCAAACATCGATACTCTGGTAGATAACATGGAAAATTACGCGCTCCTCTCGTTCATGGATGGGTACGCAGATTACAACCAGATTCTCATGGCAGAAGAAGACATGGAGAAAACAACTTTCATAACACCATGGGGCACTTACTGCTACACGGTAATGCCATTCGGGTTGAAAAATGCGGGTGCTACTTACCAACGCGCAACAACTGCCTTAATCCATGACATGATGCATAAAGAAGTCGAGGTATATGTCGACGACATGATTGTGAAATCAAAAGACCGTCCAGGCCATCAAGTAGCCTTAAGGAAATTTTTCGAAAGGCTAAGAAAATATAATATGAGGTTGAATCCATCTAAGTGTGCTTTTGGAGTTACCTAAGGCAAGCTTTTAGGTTATGTCATAAGCTCTCGAGGAATAGAGACAGACCCAACCAAGATCAAAGCAATCATGTCAATGCCACCGCCCAAGACTGAGAAACAGATTTGAGGATTTATTCGCCGGTTGCAATACATAAGTAGGTTCATATCAAAATTGACAACAATATGTGAACCAATCTTCAAAAAGCTTAAGATGAATGTACCAGTGATATGGGATGAAGAGTGTCAAAAAGCCTTTGAAAAGATCAAAGCCTATCATGCAAATCCTCCCGTATTAGCACCAGCACTTCCCGGAATACCTCTTAGGTTATATTTGACGGTTACCAAAGAGACAATGGGAGCTATGCTAGCACAAGAAGTAGAAAGCAAAGAAAACGCAATCTACTATCTAAGCAAGAAGATGCTCGAATACGAAGCACGCTATACACCACTCGAGAAGTTGTGCCTTGCCTTGGTGTGGGCCACAACCAAGTTAAGACATTACATGCTAGTGCATACCGTCTTCGTAGTCTCCCGATTAGATCCACTCAAGTATCTATTTGAGAAATCTACACTCAATGGACGCATATCAAGATGGATAGTCAATCTAGCCCAGTTTGATGTAAGGTTGATGCCACAAAAAGCTATCAAAGGATCCGTGGTGTCAGACTTTCTAGCAGACTTTCCAATAGAAGACTCGACGCCTATACAAGACAATGAATTTCCAGATGAAGACTTAATGGTCACTGAAGATGATACCTGGACCTTATACTTCGACGGAGCCTCAAACCAAAAGGGACGTGGCGTTGGAGTATTACTAGTATCACCTAAAGAAGAACATGTTCCAATCTCCATAAAGCTTGATTTCGACGTTACCAACAATGCTGCTGAATATGAAGCATGCGTGGTAGGCCTTGAAACAGCTTCGTCATTTGGAGTAAAAAATTTAAGGATATTCGGAGACTCTTCTTTAATTATCAATCAAATATCTAAAAGTTGGAAAGTAAGGATCGAAAGTCTAGCCCCTTACCAAACTTATCTGGAAACTCTTACCGATCAGTTAGAGAAGGTAGAATACACATATCTACGTAGGGAAGAAAATCAATTTGCTGATGCCTTTGCAAGACTAGCCTCAATGGTTAGGATTCCCACAGAAATCGAGCAAATGCCTCTAAATATAGAGAAAAGGCACAAACCAGCATACATCCAGGCTATAGAAGACGACGAATTAGTCCAAGACGAAGAAGAAGAAGAAGAACCGTGGTACACGGATATACTCAATTATGTCACCTAAGGAGAATACCCTCTCCATGCTGACAAAAGAGCAAAACGAGCATTAAGACTTTTGGCTTCCCAATATGTACTCATAGACAACGAGTTACATAAAAGAGTACCTAAGGGTCGAGCTCTCTTATGCGTAGGAAAAAGGATGCACAAAGAGCAATGAGAATAGTCCACGAAGGAATCTGTGGTACTCATATAAATGGAAAAATGTTGGTCCAAATAATAATGCGAGAAGGATATTATTGGACTACAATGAATAGGGATTGCCATCAATATGTAAAAAGATGGCCTAAGTGCCTAATCTATGCCAATTTACAACATGTTCCTCCATCCTTGCTCTACACCTATACGTCGCCATGGCCATTCTCTACATGGGGAATTGACATCATCGGCAAAATCACTCCCCCAGGAACAGGAGGCCACGAATATATACTAGTAGCAATTGATTACTTCACAAAGTGGGTCGAAGCGCAATCATACGCTATACTCACTGCAAAACATGTAGCACTCTTTATTGAGAGGAATATTATTTGTCGATATGGAGTCCCACATGAAATGATAAGTGACAATGGAACTCACTTTCAAGCCGAATGTTAAGAATTGTTACAAAAATATGGCATTCAACATCATCATTCTTCTCCTTACGGACCTCAAGCAAATGGAGCAGTCGAGGCAGCTAATAAAAATCTAAAGACTATCATCGAGAAAATGACGGAAAATTATAAAGATTGGCCTGACAAACTTCACTTTGCATTGTGGGGTTACCGCACGACAATCCGTACATCAACAGGAAATACGCCATTTTCCTTAGTATATGGAATGGATGTCGTACAACCTGTCGAATTAGAAATTCCATCTCTACGCATCGCGTTAGAGAGCGAAATCAATGAAGTTAAATGGACTAGGGCAAGATATGAAGAGCTAATTTTACTCGATGAAAAACGACTAGAAGCTCTACATCACACTCAGTGTTATCAAACTTGTATGGCTAGGCATTTTAATAAGAAGGTCAAGACAAGAAACATTAAAGTAGGCGACTTGGTGTTAAAAGCATTAAGGAAAAATGTTTTAGATCCAAGGGGAAAATTTAGACCTAATTGGTCTGGACCCTACATTGTCAACACAATCCTGTCAGGAGGTGCAGCAAAACTATCTGATATGGATGGCAATGAGTTCTCGAACATGACAAATCTTGACTAACTTATGAAGTACTACCCATAATTACTTGAGTAGGATACTCAAGAGAGCTACGTTTGTCCTAATTCCTTAAGAAAGGATACGTAGGCAACCCTTTACGGGTGCGGCCACTTTATTTTTTGAAATTCTCGCGTCCCGGAATTAATTAAAAATTCGAAAGAAGATCGACGAAATATCGGCGTCGCAGAGAAAACTCTAGCGCCAGCCAACGACCATCAGCGCCAACCGACGGCACTATCGCCTAACGCCAGACTGTTGTGGCCGGCGCCAGTCGCAGATAAGCGGCGCCAATTCACAGCTAAATTCTAGGCATATTTCGGTGTTTTTCGGAAAATTTTCGACTTCCGTACTCGAAGAATTTCTAGAAAATTAATCTTTTCGGTTTTCATTGCTTTAATAAAATAAATTTAAAGTAAATAATTAATTAAAAGCTGAAATTTCATTAATAAAACAAAATTACATTATTGATGGAATTTTAATAAAGCTGAAATAAATTAACTTTAAATAAAAAAAATATAAACCATGTCTAGTAATTGGAAATTAAGCAATGCTCCTAATCTTTCTTTTCTTTCCTAGCCCTTTTCCAATTTTTGTCTGCTTCCTCCTCCTCATCCATAACCTTAGCTTGTAGGCATCCTTTAGAGGACCTACATTCAATCTTAGAGTAGATAGTTTCCCCTTCAGCTAGGACTCCATGCTTCTTTTCTACCCAAACCTTTTTATATGTGGTGTTAGCTTTCCTTTTTCCCTTATCTTTTGTAGTACTTTTCTTCTTAGGCATTGCAAGTGTTTTGAATTCAACTCTTTCACCTAAGTGTTCCTTGGCACCCTGTCACCTAGAAGACTCTTCATATCAGTTTTACCCTGATCTTTCTTCAAGTCCTTTGAAGGTTTCCTCAGCAACCACTTCTTCACATCATTGGGCAAGGAAGGAGGAAACTTTTGGGTAATTACATCCCATAAAGGTCTAGTACTCCAATAAGCATCAAATATGTCTACTTCCTGGGAGACAGGGAACTCGTAGGGAGGACGAAGATCTCCGGAAGGAATATTCTGAAGTAAGCCGTATTGTCTTTTTACCCTGCAGGGATAGTAATAAGTCATAAGAGACAAACTTGGAAGACACCAGAAAGGTTGCTTGTTGACACCAACCATCCTTTCTATTTTCCACCATGGGATGACCCACTTGATAGCAAATTGCGAAGTTCGAAGACCCTTCTCAACTCATGGCGCCCCATTTTAGAGAAGCGTTTCTTCCTCCTCACGAAGCAATTTGGAGTGTACTTCTCAATGTTGTCCGGAGGGCTAATTAATTCTAGCCTTTCTATTAGCCACATCTGTAAAAAAAAAATTTGCAATGCAAATAAATTATTATGACTATACAAAAATATATTTTTTGATTTCTGTAATTAAAAATATTATTTTTCTACCTGTAATAAAATTGGAGAGCCTCGAAAAGGTGCTTTTGGGTTCCTTTTCAATTCATCAAGACTAATCATAGTCTCTCCAACTATCAATGGCATTGGATTTCTCCCTGATTCAATTTGTTCTAGTACGGTGGTTATAATTGATTGACCCTCATAATTTTTACCACTACTAAGGAAAAATTGATTAAGCATGCAAAATAAGAAAGCCCTTCTTTTATAAATATGAAAAGATTCAGAAAGAGTTTTATCAAAATAATGGCGAGCAAATTCTTTCAAATTAACTATGTTGCCATCTACTATTTTTAATAAATCCCTTTCTTTTAACTTGAAGAAGCGTTCAAAATCCTTGTAATAATATGCATCTATTCTAGGGATTACTATGAGGTCTATTGTAGGGAAACCTAAAATAGCGCCAAATTCTTTCGGCAAAGGGCTAATTTCATCATACGCTATTCTAAAGCAATGAGTATCAACATTCCAATATTCTAGAGCAGTATGAATGAAATCTAAGTCAAGATCTACCCCTTTGATGCCATAAATTCCCCCCAAGTGAAACAAATCTAATTATTTTCTTTCTTTGGCATTAAGAGACCGACACCATTCATATGTGTATTGGGTAAAAGTTTTGTTGACTAGAGACATGATATTATTTTTCCAAGGCCAAGAATTATTTTATTTGCTGAAATTATGAAAAGAATCGGCTGGTCAGGGTGCTATTTATGCACGAATTAGGAGCAGTTTTAATCGGGGTAGAATACGGAGTCAGCGCTACTTGGCGCTAGACGCCGCGATTGGCGCCTGACGCCAAAGTTTGGCGCTACACCCAATTGCGTGGCGCCAGCTGGGGCCAATTTGCAAGTCATGCTTGCTTTCTAAAACCGCGTTTTTTGCCTTAATTTGAGTCTACTAATGACTTTACGGCTCCCTTATCTTTTCTAAACATCTTTTTATTCCTTTTTAATTAATATAGCTATTATATTATTATATTATTCTTTTTTGGATTTTATTCAGGTTAATTTCCAAGTTTTTTATAAACCCAAGCTTTTATTTTACTTTTCCTCTTTTCATTTTTTCTTTTTGGGGGAGAAAGTCGGATACCCTCCATCAATAATAAAAAAAGTTGGAATTTTTGCGCAAAATTACTTGTCACACTTTCTTGCACACACAAACATGCACATAATAATATAAATAAAAAATGAAAACAAAACATGATAAATAAAATATACTAATAATAGTATATATATACAAAATATGTCTAAAAAATGAGTCTAACTAAAAGGCAAAGTTCTATACAAAGTCAAAATAAAAAAAGCACAGGAACAAACTACGGCGCCGGGGGACGTACACCCATCATCTCGTAAAACTGCGCAGTACGAGGAGTAACCTCTCCACCAGCTCCAGCTCCAGTTTCCTCGGGAGGAGGAAAACTCAGCACGGGTCCACTCCACCCAAGATCAACCTGAGGCTGAGGCTGCGGAGGCTGCTGCGATGACGAGCCAACCTCGTACATCCCACCACCTCTAAGAGCCGAGGTAGCCTCTCCCTGGCCTACCGGTGAAGCATGAGCACCCTCAGAAGAAGAACCCGAGCCCTCCGCCACATCGGCACGGGCAGCCTCAGAGCGACCGCCTCTACCCCCTGACGTGGTGCGGCGACGTCTCGAGCTAGACCTCGCCGGATCCCTCCGCACCTCGGGTCTCGGGCGGGTATGAGAAGCAATAGGCTGACCCTGCAAAAAAAAAAGAATTAAAATCAGAAACAAGGCAAAATCGAAGCGGTAATGCAAAAACATATGAAAGAAAGACTACCTCCTGAACGGCGTCTTCCCGACGGCAGGTAGCCACATTCCTCAGCCGGACGAGTTGGCTCCGGAAGGCATCTATACATCGTGCCGTCGCCAAAACTACCTCGCGCGAGAACTGTCAAAGAAATAAGTCAGTAAACGTGCATAATATATATGGACAAAAATTGCAAATAACTAAGCTTACCCGAGTCTGGTGGCGAGGAATCGACCGCTCTACGAAGCGCTCGTCCTTAGGAACCAGAGGAATCATCTCCTCGATCGGCCCGTATGTCCCCTAGTAATGGATAGACATACGGGGTGGCACAAACTCAGCATCATCGTCCTGATAAAGCAAAACAAAGTTAGTAAAGCATTACTTGGGGGCTACTTAACGAAAGACAAAAGCTGAAAAATCGTACCGCCACATCCTTAGCCGGTACAAGAACTGGAGCTAACAACGGCAGTAGCTCCTCCGCATAGCATCGCCTAGGGATCGTGCAAGATTGCCAAGGGGTACCAACTCCCTCTAACATGCTTACAACCTCGCGGTGTCAAACATGTGACGTGGTGGAGGAGCAGGAACGACTAAGGTATCGGAGGAATGCTGTCTAGCAACCCTCTTTCCCAGGTATGCGATCGCTCCATAAGTCCCCAGGAAATAGCGACGCTCAGCAGAGTACTGTGCGGCTAACCCAGGGACTGCCAAGCCGACCCACGGTCGGTACACCACCTCAGGCTCCTGCAAAGAGCATCAATCAGGCGAGAGTCTACCTAAAGCATCACGAAAATGGCAAATAAGAAAAAATCGTACCGCAATGATCAAGTCTCGGACATATGCAGTGAACATTCCCACACGGCGGCTTCCCCAAGAAGCACTCACTGGAAAATTATAATGTTTGCCAGCGCAACAGAAGGGAAGTACTCGTAGAACTAGATCTACAAGGAGTTAAAATTATAATCAAGTGCTAGCTAAAGTGTAGAGCTTAACTTTATAGGGAATAATGTTTACCTCTACGACCCTCCAAAAGCCGGAAAAAGCAACATTCGTCCCAAAGGACCGGTGTCGACACGAGTCCCTCAGCCCACGAATGAAGTTAGCGTAGGACAAGCTGGCCCAGTTATATGTCCTGATCTGGTGTAGATCCCGGACAGCGGGAAGATAGTAAAGCAGCGCCCTACTACCCTTGTCAGGGGAGAACATCCCTGACAACAAAATAAGCGCAAGGATGCGCACCCGCTGCTCTCGGGTGGTCGCACCGTCATCGAAAGCCGCTGCCAGAGTCGAGCGGCGAATCCCCCTAGCACTAAACTGAGATGACTCGACCTCAGCTCGGGCCCGAATGGTAATCGGCCTCAATAGCTCCTCGAGCTCGGGAGAAAAGATGTTGATCCCACTGTCGAACGACAGTGGCACGGAGCTGAACTCTAGTCCCATGATGAGACTGAAGTCGGTAGGTGCGACCATCATCTCACCCCAGGGAAAGTGGAAAGTGTTGGTGGTGTCCCAGAAAAACTCCACCAGAGCACGCACTACATGATGACCCCCGCTGGAGGCAACCATCGCCTCGGAGGTCTCAAACAACGCAGCAAGACCACAAGATTCCCATAGGAGTCTCGTCTCAACGTCCTTGGCGATGTACATCTTGTACAGGTCGCCTAAACCGTCACAGCCGGAGCCATGACAACGCGTCCTCCCAACGGTGATGCCCTGTCTCATTCTCTCAGAAATGTGGTGGACGGGGGCAAAGAACAAGGTCCGCTCGTCCCACTCGGGGAGTCGACCAAGCGAAATGGACGGCGCGGTGTCGTCCTCCACGGGCTCATACTCCCGTCGAGTGTCTCGGGACCGTGAACCAGAGCCTCGCTGTCTAGCCATGGTACATTGTGCAGAATCATCATAAATTATGGTTCTATAATATCTAAGGTTCTCCTAGCCGCATGATACTATGTTCGCAAAAAGCAGAGTACCTAGTACTAAAACAGAGCACAAATTCAAATTGAGCATATACGGCATTTTTATAAGCAATCAAACAATTTCTTGCAATACTATAGTAATTATTGTGACAAATTGGACAAGAATTGCTAGCAAAAACATCAAGAACAAGTCACATTGCATTCCTGACCTTAAGAGGTCCAACAATGGCAATTTGCTCATTTCTTCACCAAATTGAGTCAAACAAGTCTCAAATTACTCCCAAGGCAATATATAAACATAATAAAGCAATTTCATGGCATAAAATTTGTTAAATATAGAGAACTAAGCATTCTAAATTTTGAAATTTCATGAAATTCGAATATAAACATGTGCAAAATTCATAAAAACCGGTGTGAGTTTGAAGAAAACTTACATATATCGGGAAAATGGATGAAAAGAGCTTTGATTTGCAACAAATTTGAGTGATTTGGTTGAGAAACGAGCAAGAACAAAGCAAATGAAATTCTGTGGTTTTTCAAGCAAAGCACGACGAGCAAAACAGCGAAAATGAGGAAGAAAGGGGTATTTAAGGAAAAACCCGTTCTGGCGCCAAGCGCTAGGCTTTGGCGTCAAAAATTAGGCTTGGCGCCTAGCGTCAATCCCAGCGCCTGGCGCTAAGGCCAGTTGTGTGGCGCTGATACTTTTTCAGCCGCGCTAGAACACTTAGCCACTCAGTGGGGTTGTTCTACCTTTTTGCAATATATTTTGGGTTCCTTGGTACGCCAGTTAGCCCCTCTAAGCAATTTGACACGATTTTTAGTAATCGGCTTGATCGCACAAAGTGAACGACCTGATGAAAGATCGTCTCACTTAGCTTAAAGCGCCTAAGCATTGGCTCATTAACAAAAGGCACCGACATGGTGGTTCATTCGCAAAAGGCACCGACGTACAGGTTCAAAGAAACAAAAGCACCGACGTACAGGCATAGCGGGAGCAAAGTTCAAGCGAGCTTTTAAGATCGACAAGCGGAGATCTTCGGTAATTTTCTTTGGAAAACTATCGCGACAAATGAGGATGGCTTCAAGCCAGGATATCTTCGACGACATTCCCTAGATTGTGGAGAGTTGTCACAAAAAAATGAAGGTAATTTCAAGAGATGTTGTCTTCGATCATGTTCCCTTGGACGTGGAAGATGATCATAAAGCGGAAGAAGATTGTTTCAAGCGAAGCAATCTTCGATAGTATTCCCTTGGACGTGGAATATTATCAATGCGGAAGAGGATTGTTTCAAGCGAAACAATCTTCGATGGTATTCCCTTGGACGTGGAATATTATCATAACGGGAGAGGATCGTTTCAAGAGAAGCAGTCTTCTATATTGGAAGCAGTTACAAGCGTAGCGGTTTTCAAGCGAGATGGCATTCTCTTGGCGGAAGGTCATCAAAATAACAGTAAAGCAGCAGCAAATTCGGTTACTTTTAGAGACGTGTGCTCGACGGTGCAAGATATGCGTTTCTTAACTCTCTTATCTGTTTAACTAACGCTAGTTTGCAGGTATCGGCGTTACAAGAATGATTTAGGATCGCAGAACGTTCTGAATCATTCACCGTCCCTATCGATACTTTGACTTTTGTTTTCAAAACTTGCGTTTCTCCAAACTCAGTCAAAGTGGAGGCTTTTGTAGGCACCCATTTGTGTCTCCCCAAAACCAAACCCAGTGATGAATGTCTTTCACGTCGAATCATAATCGAATGAAGTGAAAGTTTAGAATGTCTAGTGTTGCGGATAGTTTAAAATTCTTTTCTTTTCTCTCTGTTTTTGAAAAATTATTTTAAGAAAACATCCAATCCAGTTGGTTGGTCCATGATATGGGTCCAATAGTAGTGTAGTTTGATGGGGCTTGACTAGAGCTTTCCAACGATATATTCTAAGCCAATTCCGATGAATATATAGGAAGTTATGACCAATTTACTAAACTGGGCCCGTTTTGAGCCTTATATGCGGCCAAATAATCTAGGGGAGGGCCTAATATAGATTTATCATTTCTAATGAAATTAGGAATGGTTTTAGTCTTCCAGATTCTTCTAGAAGGTTCTTTTCATTCCTAATTCAATTAGCATTGATAAATCGACTTTTGTTGACTTTCAGAGTTTTAATTAAAAACAAAGAGCATTTTTGAGGAAAATACGATTTTATCCTCCTATACGGCAATTTTTATCTGATTTTAAGAAAACGCGTGAATTTCTAGGTCAGCGCTAAACGCCAACTATAGCTCCTGGCGCTACGCTTGGCGCCTGGCGCCAGGGTAAGCGTCTGGCGCCAATAGCAGCGTTGGCGCCAACCTTGTTTCATGTGCGCCAGACTCTGTTTTGATAATTTATCTTTTTGGCTGATTTTGTTTATAAATAACGTCGTAAAAACTCCGTTTTAATTCACCAACTCTTATCAAGATTCTCTTGATTACTCTCTCTCTCTTTCTTTTTCTAAACTAGCTTCTCTCAAATAAAAAAATTCTGCATTCATTAGGACTAGAAACACCTAGCCATATTCGAAGTTGCCTTCGCCCTAGACGTGAAAGGTTTAATTTCTAAGGGTTTGGTCCCTAATCTCTCTTTCCATTATTTAATTTAATTGTTTGATTATTATTTTTCTTGGAGTTACTAACATGTGTATTTGTTATTAGAAAGAGGTACGAGGCATCAAAGTAAGTATTTTAATGGTTTTTATTGATGTTATTATGTAGAAATCATGCTTAGATTGTTATTATGATTCCTAGTATCATGTCTAGGGTAACTTTAATATCAAGTATGATTAAAAGTATGATGCTTCCTATGTTCTTCCTATTATTTCTAATTGTTAGTATCATGTTAGGGTAAAAGATTTGATCTTTATTGCTTATTGACATGCTAGGGTTTGTTATTAATCTTGTCAGTATCATGCCTAGGATCTTGCTATGCTTTAACATGATTATTATTATAATTAATATGATTGTTATTATGATGATTATTGTTTTGACTATTGTTATGATTATTCTTTATGATTTATGATTATAATTGTTATAATTATTGTTATGATGATTATTCTTAATTATGATTGTTATGATTATAATTTTATTATTTTGATTATTATGTTGCTTGATTATTTTTTGTTATTGTTTGATCACGCCTTTTATGCATGTTTAAAGGGAATTGGTAATTGTAATCATGTTTAATAAGATAATTAATAATCTTGTTAGGTTTAATTTGATTATAATTCAAGTGATCGCCAATAATAGATTTATTTGTACATTAATATTCAACCAACATAGATAAACAGGTTTAGGGTTAATCCTATTGATTGTATGTTACGTGAATATGAGAAGAATAAAGTAGAGGCAAATTATTAGCACAGGTTCAATCTCTTTTAGGTTGGATTTGTACCTTCATCCCCGAAAATGAGGTCATGGTTCCAAACCACTATGGAGTTAGCGATCTCATGGATCGTGAAGGGGTGTAACCTTCACACTGTGAACGATTTACAAGTTCCTAAAACTTGTTGGCGACTCTTTTTCTCTATCTTCTTCCCTTTTGGACGCCACCGTACTTTAGTGTATGTTCACAGTGGGGTTCAAGCTAGTGGGATTTTAAAGGCTTGAAATTATTCCCTACAGGTACAAAGCTAATTATTCCCTACAGTAAGGTCGATCACTTATTTGCGGTCGTAATCAAATCGACTACTCAATCATGTCAACTTGCTTATAGGGGCTAACTGGCGTACCAAGGAACCCGAAATTGCTGTTATGAGAGGCTTCGAGCTCTGTCGCTACTGTTGGGATCTAGCGGCAGGCGCTAAAATGTTGGGATCTAGCGGCAGGCGCTAAAATCTATTGCCCGACGCTGGATGTTGTCGTCTGGCGCTGGAGTCGGGTCTTCCCTATTCTGCTTTTGCTGCCACTGTTCGTTGCTCGGTTTTGCTACGAACTTTGGACTTGGTCGTTTCTTTTCAACCAAATCCGCTCAAATCTTTTGTAAGTTAAAGCTCTTCATATCTAATTACCGATCAATGTAATTTTGCTCAAATTCTTCTCATCTTGGAAGAATCTCATGTGTCATATTCGCGGTTTTTTTTGAAAAAATACAGGAATGTCCTCGCTTGCTGGGATGCACCTGCATAACTGCAACTATAGGACTTTGCTAATCTCTTTAATTATCTTAGGGTTGACCTAAGGCTTAGTGTTGCTTGACTCATTGACTTGACATGACTCAAGGTATAAACTTGACTCGCTGTGATTGACTCGAGGTTGACTCGACTCAAAGTGTTTGACACATGTGTTAGACTCAAATCAAGGTGATATCATGACATAACTCAACGTGTACATGACTCGTGTGTGCATTGTATTGTGATCGTGGGACTCGAAAATGCAAAAAAGCAAAAATTTTCCGTCATTTTTGTGGAGGGTACCGACTTTCTCCCGAAAAAGAAAGACACGAAAAAGAATCGAAGTTTTTGAAGGCGCATGTTGAATGAGCTTAGTCAAATGTTGTCTCTCATAGTACAAGGTTTGTAACATCTTATACTGTCCTAGTTGACTCGATAATGAAAGTATTTAGGTAACTTAGGCACGGAGGCTAAGTACTTCATACTTTGTGATGCGATAACGATTACAAGTGATGAGATATTTTGATATGATAAGGCACGCTTCAATGTCGTGTTAAGATCTCATGACAAAGGATTCCTAAGGGTAGGACTATTTGGTCATGTATCTGTGCAGTGTGTGAAAGTGACACTAAGGTTAGGCTGCAAGGGCTAAGTGTGGAAAATATATTGAAAAGAGTCAAACGATGGTGACTCTTAGGCTAGGTAAGCTGATAATATAAGGATCAAGCCCCCAAGTCTAGCTTTAAGTAGATAGGGATGAGCATTGGATATCCCTTGATATGATCATGGTGAGTGAATGTGAATATGAATGCATGTTTATTACGGTCGCACCTCGATGTGAAGTTGCCTACGTATCTGTTAGGAATCAGGCCGAACGTAGCTCTAGCCGAACCTCGCACAAGTGTATGTATACCTCAAAAAGGTCTTTTTAAGGGTTGTAACGTGGTTAGGCTAAAGGCTTGAAGAAGAAGGGGATAAAGGCTCAAGACCCTCGATAAGCCCCCAAGGTGTGCAACCTCGCTTTTGAATCTTTGTATATTTTTTTTATGCTTGAGTTTCTACTCTTTTTTAGCTCTTTTTTGCTTAAGCATTTATTTTATTTTAATAAGTGTGGGCAATCCCGATCATGCGGTCTATCACTCACTTGGCATTCATGTTTCTCAGGCACGGTACCGAGCACTCGATAAGAGACGCAATCTGAGACGTGTTCATATCAAAGACATGTTCATATCAAAGACATTGGAACACTTACCCTTTTGTACACTTTTATTTATTTATTATTATTTTTTTAATTTTTTTTATTGCTTTTCATTTTTTTTTGAAATCACTCAAGCTTTTTGTAATTGCATAAGTTACACACCATCCCATCCCAAGGTTAGGTAGATGTAGGTTGAAAGCTGAAAGGTCTATCGTTAGACGAGGCTCAAAGTAGTTTATGAATAAAGGATTGTATATTTGAAGGGTGAAAATGATATGGTGTGGCTACAAGGGGTGCTCAAATCATTGGTATACCTTGTGCTTAGTTTGATATGGTTTTTTTTTTTAATGCAATGTAATGAAATGATAATATGCAAGAAAATAAATGCTCATCTTATTAAAAGGAAAAAAGAAAGAATCTACAAAATTAATCTAAGGGGAATAAAAAGGTGTCTATGCTAGACTTATTAGGGAAAGGGTAAATAAAAAAGAAATAGAAAAAGAGGTCACGAAATCTTGTCGTTGAAGCTCGCCTCTTGTCTTGTGTTGTTTGCTTTATCATCACTCGCTCTTCTTGTTAACTGGAGGCATGTGAAGCTTGTTATTATCAATCAAATGTTGGATAGCCTCCTTTAGCTTCCAACAGCTCTCAATAGCATGACCCCTACCTTGATGGTACTTGCAGTGTTCATCTCGATTCCAACTAGATAATCTCTTTTCAGGTGCGGGATCTTGAATAGGTCCAATGGGAGTAATGAGTCCTTTGGCATGGAATCAATCAAAGGCAGTATCGTAGCTTATCCCAATGAGGGTGAAGTCTTTCCTTAGTTGCATCTTGGGTCCTCGGTTATCCATGGCTAAAACTTCACTGAGATCAAAGGTACTAACATTGTTACTAGAGTGGGCGTTTTCGGAAGAAGAAGGATTGTCGTTCTTTTATCCTTTCCAGCCACCGTGGTTACTATTGTTAGTAGCTTTTTGCTTTGCGAGGTCGTCTTCGATCTCGATACCTATGTCATAGACGGCTCTAAAACTATTCAAGTTGTGTTGATATTTTAAGTGCTTTGAATACTTTTCTTGTAGATTCTTGATAAACATCCTCACAGACTCCTTTTCGGTGGGGGTCTCAATCATCTTAGCGGAAGTTTCCCTCCACTTATTGAAGAAAGAAGTAAAGCCTTCATTCTCTTTTTGTCTTAGCATTTCAAGTTGTCCATAATCAGTTTCGACTTGGATATTGCATTTATACCTATCAATGAAAGCGTTCACCATCGATTCCCATGTAGAGGTTTTCTCTTTGTCTAGGGAGAAGAACCATTGTTGACAAACGGTTTCAAGAGATAAGGAAAACAAGGAATGAAAGACTTTCTTATCAATCCCCTTAATGTTCATCATAGTTTCAAAGGCTCTTAAGTGAAGGTAAGGATTATTTGTCGCTTTGAATTTTGGGATGTCGTTGGCATTGAACTTATGCGGAAGAAGTTCTTTGTCCACCAAGACCCCTTGTGAACTAATGCCTTGAAACTTGTAATCACTAGATAGCTTGCTCAAGCTTTCTTGCATGAGGTTCATTTGTTGTTGCTTCATAAGGTCATTGATTTTGAGGGTTAAAACCTTCAATGCCTCATTTAAGGTAGCCAATTGATTCTTAAGTTCTTTGACTTCTTCTTGTGTTGCCATTATCTTTTTAGCTTTCCTATTTTGACGAATCGGTTTATCAAAAAGTAAGACTTGAACAAAGGTGTTGTCCTTGATTAATCACCCTTCTCTCCTTGACCAAGTACTGTGGAAAGGGAAATTTGGGATATTCATTGTTAATTATTTGAATCAACACTATTCAACATGCATAGGTGGAAGAAGGTAGGAAGAATGAAGTTTGTGATATGGAGAAAGCATGTAGATGGAGAGATATGAAAAATTAGGAATAGAATGTACCCCAACTCAAATGACGGAAAAAACCGACTCATGCATGAACCTAAGACATGGTCATGGTGACATATACAAAGTGTGTGCTAAGACTTGTTAGTGTAGTGAGTGTAGGTGACATATTAAGATGACCATGTGGCTAGACTATGTGACTAGGCTCGAACAAAGACTAAGTTAAGACCTCACGTATATGCATTAAACTGGATAGACTGTGGTATTTTAGTCGTAAATTTCTATCTGTGATTCTTATTGGGATGAAACCAACGCCAAATTAAAGATAAAACTCGGGGCTACAGATCCATAGGTTGTAAGACTCGTAGTTCTTCCTAGAACTCCGGTTATGACCAAAACAAGTTGACGCTTGTGCAGTATACGGGAATAAAAATCCGGGTTGATTTAAAGGAACTATGACTCGATTTTAGACATATTTATTAGCCCAAATTAATTAATTAATTAATTAAACAAATTCCATTAGTCATTAATTAGTTTATTAAGGCTTAATCACAAGTGAAACAAACGGTTAGGAAAAACACATAGAGTATGCACAAGCAAAGAATGTACAAGTAGTCAAGTAGTCACAATATGATGCAATGAGTTTGCAACCTAACCATGGCTCTATTTCTCTAAAGTTTGGGATATGGGTTAGTCAAAAAGGGTCCATGGTAAATTGTCCGGTTGCACCGCGTGGAAGGCTAACCGTGAAGGGTTGGCGCGAGTGGATGGGACAGCGCGAGTTAAGAAAAACTCGCTTCCATGGTTTGGTGAATTCAACATTCTCGGATGTACCCTTTGTTGCTCAGAGCGTTCAATCAGGTAGATGGAGCATGAATTCCCAGAGGGTTATGTCCATATGTAGAACACATATGGGTTTCAAAAAAGTGAGAAAAACTCAATCAGGAAGTAGGATCGAGCAAACAATGCTAAAAACTTGTCGAAATTAGAACGCATATTTCTAGCTCGCCATTGGAAGAATTTGGCGCCAGCAAACAGAGGTTGGCGCCAGCTTTTGGCTTGAGGGCCTGGCGACAGAGCTGTCATCTGGCACTAAAGTCAAAATACTGGCGCTAGTTTCTGTTCGCTGACGCTAATTCCTACATGCCTCAGCAGCTTTCTGTGCTCGATAAAATTTTCCAGTTTCGCGCAGTGTTATTTCGATTCTAGTTATGCAAGATATTCCTCAAATTTCCTACGTGTAAAAATCCTATGTTTTAACTCGTTACGGATGGTCTATCCAATAAGATCTTTTTTATGCATATGACAATAATGTTAATCAAAACTACGAACATGAAATACTTATAACTTTTTGAGTCTCATCCACTCATTCTAAATCATTGCCGAAATAAATTTCAGAAATTAAAATAGAAATCCTCCCCAGTGGAGTTGCCAAAATTTGTAGGGAATATTTCAAGCATTACCCCTAACTTGAACCTCACTGTGATCATACACTAAAGTATGGTGGCGTCCAAAGGGAAAGAAGATAGAGCAAAAGAGTCGCCAACAAGTTTTAGGAACTTGTAAACCGTTCACGAGGTGAAGGTTACACCCTTTAACGATCCAAGAGATCGTCAACTCCAATAGGTCTGGAACCATGACTGGTAGTTTGGGGATGAAGGTACAAATCCAACCTAAAAGAGATTGAACCTGCCCTAATAATAGGCCTCTACTTTATTCTGATCATACTCATGTGCGCTTTCTGACTAACATGCAATCAATTGGTTTAACCCTAACCTGTTTATATATGTTGGTTGAATATTAATGCACAAATAAATCTATTATTGGCGAACACTTGAATTATAATCATAATTAACCCTAAACATGATTATTAATTATTCTATTAAGCATGCTTACAAGTACAAATTCCCTTTAAACATGCATAAAAGGTGTGATCAAGCAATAATAATAAATAATCATGCAACATAATAATAATCATAATAAAAATAATAATCATAAAAATAATAATCACAATCATAATCATAATCATCATGTTAAAGCATAATATTAATAGCAAGATCCTAGGCATGATACTAACAAGATTAATAACAAACCCTAGCATGTCACTAAACAATAAAAATGAAAGCTCTAACCCTAACATGATACTAACAATCATAAATATTAGGAAGAACATAAAAGGCATCATACTTTTAATCATACTTGATATTAAAGTTACCCTAGACATGATACTACGAATCATAATAACAACCTAAGCATGATTTCTACATAATAACATCAATAAAAACCATTAAAGTACTTACTTGGATGTCTCTTACCTCTTTCCAATAACAAAATACACGTGTTAGTAACTTCAAGGAAAGTAATAAAAAACAATCAAATTAAATAATTGAAAGAGATATTTGGGACCAAACCCTCAGAAATTAAAACCTTTCACGTCTAGGTTGAAGGCAACTTCAAACTTGGCTAGGTGTATCTAAGTCTTGTGAATGCGGAATTTTGTATTTTGAGAAAAGTCTAGTTTAGAAAAGAGAGAGAGAGAGATCAAGAATTTCTTGATGAGAGTTGGTGAATGAAAACGGAGTTTGTAAAAGACTATTTATAGAAAATCGAAACATAGTTCTAACGCGCAAAAACGAGGTTAGTGCTAGACGCTAACATTAGCGCTAGGCGCCAAGCTTAGCGTCAGGCGCTAATGCTGGCGTTTGGCGCTAACTTAATTATTGACGCGCTTTCTAAAATCAGATAGAAATTTCCGTACAGGAGGATAAAATCGTATTTTCCTCAAAAACATTTTTTTATTCTGATTAAAACTCTAAAAAGTCAACAAAAGTCAATTTATCAATGCTAATTGAATTAGGAATGAAAAGAACCTTCTAGAAGAATCTAGAAGACTAAAATCATTCCTAATTGCATTAGGAATGATAAATCCATATTAGGCCTTCCTCTAGATCATTGGGCCGCATATAAGGCGCAAACCGGGCCCAGTTTAGTAATTTGGCCATAACTTCCTCAATATTCATCGGAATTAGGCTTATAATATATCATTGGAAAGCTCTTTTCAAGCCCTATACAACTACACTAATATTGAACCCATATCATGGACCAAACAAACTAAATTGGATGTTTTCTTAAAATAGGTTTTCAAAAACAGAGAGAAAAGAAAAGAAATTAAAACTATCCGCAACACTAGACTTTCCACACTTTCACTTCATTTGATTACGATTCGACGTGAAAGGTACTCATCACTGGGTTTGGTTTTGGGGAGACACAAATGGGTGTCTACATACACATATGCACATAAAAATGAAAAATAAATACAGTCATAATAGATCAAAATATGTATATACAAATATGACTAACAAGTGAGTTAATTAGGCAAAGTCTTATATAAGTAAAAATAAATAAACAACACAGGTACAACTACGGCGCTGGAGGACACAGATGATGAGGGATGTTCATTATATCAAAGAATTGCGCAGAACGAGGAGTATGTTCCCCTCCAGCTCCAGTCTCTCCAGGAGGAGGAAAAATCAACTCAAGACCCGTCCACCCAAGGTCGTCCTGGGGATGAATCAGCAGAGGCTGAGGCTGCGGAGGCTGCTACGATGACGAGCCGACCTCGTACGTCCCACCACCTCTCGGAGCCGAAGTCACCTCTCCCTAGCCTACCGGCCCAGCATGTGCACCCTCAGATGAAGAGCCCGAGCCCTCCACCGCCTCGGTCCGGGCTGCATTAGATCGACCACTCCGGCCACCAGAAGTAGTGCGGCGACGCCTCGAGCAAGATCTATCCGGCTCTCTCCGAACCTCAGATCTTGTCCGGGTTCTGGAAGGAATAGGCTTTCCCTACAAGAAGAAATCGAGGCAGAAGCAATCAAAATAGAAATATAAACAATACGGAAACAAAAAGAAAAAGCTACCTCGTTAACAGTGTCGTCGCGACGACAGGTAGCCACGTTCCTCATCCGCACAAGTTGGCTCCGGAAGGTGTCTATGCACCTCGCCATCCCCGTAACCACCTCGCGCGAGAACTGTCAAAGAAATAAAATCAGTAACAATACAAGACATATATGAACAAATAGCAAGTAAATAACTCACCCGAGTCTGGTGGCGAGGAATAGTTCGCTCCACAAAGCGCTAATCCTCGGGAGCCGGAGGGATCATCTCCTTGATAGGCCCGTATGTCCCCTAGTAGTGGATGGACATACGAGGGGGCACGAACACAGTAGGCCCAGCCTGGCAAAAAGCAAATTAAAGTGAATAACATATCACTTAGGGGCTACTTAGCAAAAGGTAAAAGATATAAATCATATCGCCGCCTCCGCAGACAAAACAGGGGCCGAAGCTAACAATGGCAACAACTCTTCCTCGTAGCACCGCCCTGGGACAACATGAGATCGCCAAGGGGTACCATCCGGCGACCTCTCCGACATGCTAAGCAGCCTCACGTCATTGAACATGTGACGTGGTGGAGGAACAAGGACGACAGGAATCTCCGAAGAGTGCTGAATAGTGACTCTCTCTCCCTGGTACGCCGCCGCCCCATATATCCCTAGGAAGTAGCGACGCTCAGCAGTGTACTGCACAGCCATCCCTGGGATAACCAAACCGCCCCATGGCCGGTATAACACCTCAGGCTCCTGTGAAGAATGCTTATGAGATAAAGATCTACCAAAAAGCAATACAAAGATGTTATCTATGCAAAAGATTATACCGAAAGGATCTGCTCTCGAACATAAGTGGTAGTCGCCCGACTGTAGCGGCCTCCCCAGCAGAAACCAACAGGAAACTCGCTTGGCGATGGCCTCGCCGGCGTGAGTGAAGGAAAGTACTCGTAGGAACAGATCTACAAAAGACAAAAGATATCAGCAAATGCTAACAAGAGCTTAGAGTTGACTTTGTAAAAGACGAAGTATACCTCTACGACTCTACAGAAGCTGGACAAAGCGATGTCTCCCGTGTAAGATCGGTGTCAACAGGAGTCTCGCAAGGCACGCAGAAAGTTGGCATAGGCCAAGCTGACCTAGTAATAAGTACCGATCAGGTGAAGATTGCGAACAGCATGAAGGTAGTAAAGCAGCACCCTGCTACCCTTGTCAGGGGAAAACGTCCCTGACAGCAAAATAAGCGCAGAGATGTGCACCCGCTGCTCTCTGGGGGTCACATCATCATCGAAAGCTGCCGCCAGAGTAGACCGACGAATACACCTGACATGCTAAAGTCGTAATCACCCATCAAAAATAATTCCTAAGTTCTCTAATGCAGATAGGGAAATAGGGTCGAATCCACAATGAAACTGGTCTTTCTATTCCTAATTAATTCAATCAATCTAAATTATAAAGTAACCAATATATTATAATCAAAGGGATAATAAATTACTAAGAGTAAAGTAGGGAAGAATAAAAATAGAGGAAATCAATGAATAAAAGACCTAGGGAATAGGTTCACCAATAAATAACATTCCAGGGTAAAGCGTAATAATCAAACATCAATATATCAATTAATCAGATCATAAAGGGCTTTCGCTACGTATTACAATCACATAATTAATCTACCAGTATTAAATCTCATCTCTCGAATCTCGACTTAACCATTTATAAATTAAGCTGTCTATTGAAACTAGACCTAAACATCAATACTCATCTCTCGAATCTCGAATCAATATTGTCAAACTCATGCATAAAAGATCAGGCCTAATCTAGTCACAGAGCATTAAATCAATCAATAGGAAATTAATCTAGCATTGATATTCAACAACAATAAATTACCCCTTCATATTATTTATGGATCCTCACAAACCCTGAAAACAAAACTACTCACACAAAATTAAATCTAAACTAATCAAAACAATAAAACAAGACACGATGAAAGAATTAAAATAAATAACTGAGATTAAAGTAGAAGAAATCGTTACCAAAGTAATCTGGAATTAAGAGTAGAGTTAAGAACAAAGTTGTAGAGAGAGAAATTAATCTAAAAGCTAAGTAGAGAGAGAAAATCTAAGAGGAGAATTAAGAAAAAGTCAAAGAAGATGATCTTAAACTCGCTTAACGGAAAAGTATTTATCTTCCGCAAGAATCCTAAACTAAAACAAACTTAAATGACATTAATCGTCTCCTAAAGCTGACACACGCCCGATCGATCGAGGCACCGCCCGATCGGGAGCGCCTTTTTACTCATTAGGTGCATCTCTCGCGCCCGTCCGGGCGCTAGTTTGGGCGCCAGTTTCACTTCCCCGCCCGACCGGGCGCGCCTTCGGGCGAGACCTCTAATGGCCTGGCGGCACTCTTGGGCCACTCTTTGGACTTCGATTGGGCTACAATTCTTCGGGGCAATCTGGATTTCCTCTTTGGGTCTTGAATACTCGGTCCAAATGCCTCGGTATCACATATACCGAGCCCTTAATCATCGGTTCCATGGCTCTAACCGGCCGTGGGCTATAAGGGATGGTCGTGTATCTCCAATGCTCGTAGATACTCCATAAAATCCCAGGAAAATGCTTCAAAAGTACAAATCTCTACAAAAGTCAACCAAATCTACGAAAACACTAGAAAACACCAATTAGTAATAAAAGTGGCTCTAAAGAGCCAAAAACACTACTAATTATGACCAAGGGACGGGGGTAAAATACTATATAAAATGGACATATCAAACACCCCCAAGCCAAACCTTTGCTTGTCCTTAAGCAAAGATCTCATCAATGAATAAATAAATATGCTTCACCCCAAAAAGTAAAAATCAAGCACAAACAATTCAAGGTAAATCTAATAAACATGCTTCAACATCAACCAATCTCATCCATCCAATTACTCTTCCTCCCTAACAATAGTCAAATAGAGCAAACCACACACTCAGCTCTCATTTATGTGGCAAGTAAAGGATGTACTCGATCTCTCTCCAACCGACCCCTTTAATGTGAACAATGCCCCTCCCAACTCACACTCTCGTGTGCATAAAAAGATGTACACTCAACCTACTAGTCGACTTGAAATATGTCAAATCATAACTTGCATTGATAAACAACACTTTCACATTCATACAACTCTATGCAAAAAGGTCGGAAGGTCTTTAAAGCTTGTAATGTAAGGTTAGGGTAAAGGGTAGGATAAATTTGGAAATAAGTGAGAGAAAAGCTATGCTTAAAGGGAGCAAATCCTAATACAACCCATGATCAAAATAAATAATGATCAACATCTCCAACATAACCAACTCTAACAAGAATCCACCAAATACAACTCCAATCATAAACAACAATCCCAACACTTACAAATTTCACTAACAAAAATATATAATAAAGAACTTGAGTGAATAAACAAACTTTATTTTCCAAACGTGAATTTTTCATTGAAACTCAATTTTTTTTTTCTTTCCTTTGATTAACCTCCAACTAGAACATTTGAACATTGACGATTTTTCCATTTGCTCTTTTTTTTTTTCTTCTTTTGAAGTTCACTAATTTTTCTTCACTTTTTTTTCTTGAACTTCTCTCTTTTTTTTCATAACATCGTACTTTATTTTTTTTCAAGAAAATTCAACTTTCAAACACATCAAAAATAAACATGATCAAGAAAAAATAACTTCTTAAAACCCACCCAAATTGTGCAACTAATAACCACACTACAAAATCCCTCACCTCACTCACTAATAGCGCCCCCAAGACAAGCTTGGGACTAGTAACCAATGGGGCAAAATAGGCTTGTATTGTGTCTAATAAACAATAAAAAGTCAAGGAAACAATATGGGTAGCAAGAAGGGAACAAATGTATCTAAATCATCTGAAGGCTACCTAAAAGAACAAATTCCTTCGTCCTCCACAATGTGCATAATAATGAGTCATATAAACATTACTTATAGTTTCAAACCAATACTCAAATTCATTGACATACCAAGAACTATCACACATTCCTAACCAAATCAACTACTTAAGCACTATATTCACAAGCAGTTGGACAAAATTGACGCATGTTAGGACATCTAAGCAATCAAACTTCAAATCATGATCAACAAATCCACAATGCTTATCATCATATACCAAGAATCAAAACAATATTTTCCAAGTATGGGGCACAGGGAAGCATGATTTACAATTCATTGGAACGTATTTTTGGATTTTTTTTATTTTTTAATTTTTTTTGTATTTTTCATATAAGAAAGCAAAAACCAAACCTAGAAAGCAATAAATCTAATCTAAGAAAACACACCAAAATAAAAAGAAAAGAGAAAAAGAAAGATACCAAATCCAAAATCTCCCCCAAGCCAGAATAAGACAATGTCCTCATTGGCTCGGGAAATAGCCCAGCATGGCTAATCCTAATCATCATCATCCATGGAGCTGAATCCTCCACCTCCGCTGCCACCTGCACCACCTGCACCAGTAGAACTACCACCAAAATAATCAGCGTGAAAAATCCCCCCCCGCTGGTCCCCTAAAAGGAATGTCCTGGCCGTACCCATGGAAAGCAGAATAGTCAGTATAAATACCATGGGCAGTGGGATCCCTATCGTATCCCTGGGGTGGAGGCTGAAACCGGTCAGGGTAAATGGCATTATCGGGAATGTTGCCCCGACGAGCATAATCATCATACATAGGGTAGAGAGCTCTACCCTGGTACCTCGCAAGGTACCCTAACCTATGGTCGATGGAGCCTACTATCCTCCTAAGGTCAGTGTGGGAATGCTCAATACGGCCTAAAGATGACCTATACTCTAAAGGTCCTAAACTGGGTCAGAGTCAACATGGGGGACAGAGTGAGACATGCGAGGTGGTGAGTGCACTACCTTGGGCTCAGGCTGGGATGGTGGGACTGGTGGTGCTTGCTCCCTAGCATGGGAAACTAATAGGTCGTATGTGTAGGATGCTTGCCCGGGGGGAAAGGCGGTCAAGTCAAGACTAGGTAATGGAAAGATAGGCAAAGGGTGCTCGGTCTTAGTCCTAATGCACCAGTAGGGGGTTTGCTCACTATCCAATCGTACCCAACCCAACTCCTCAAAACACCTAGCAGTTATATAGGTATCCGGTCCATCATTAGTCATCTGGTGGGGTCCACTCTCAACAAAACCGGCCTTTTTAACTGCTATCCTGGTGATCTGGCCTCCTATACGAATAGGGGTACGAGACTGGGTATTGGCAGTGGCATGTCTACTCAGGTGGTGGATGATGTATCTACCTATGTTCAGTTTACCAAACCCATACACATAGTGTCCAATAACAGCTAGTTTGTTGGTTTGGGCGTTATGAGGCTCGTTCCTACAAAGAAAACACAATCCTACAAATCTTTGCCAGATTTTTAGGATGGGGTAATGGATATGTTTAGTACTAGCATGTTGGGGGTCGGGGGTCGGTAAACCAATTAAAGCATGATAAATATCACCCATTTTATAATCAGCATGCCATTGAAAAGGTAATTAAGAATTCAATTCAAATAATTTACAAAATTCAACATATATCAAACTAATATTCCTATTATTCAACCTAAAACATAAGTTTGGTCCATTTCTACTATTTACATCTTTCAAAGAGGACAAACATTCACATGTTAATTCACGATATGTAGGATAATGCATGTCAACGAATTTTCTCAATCCTATATCATTCAAAAAACGTTTAACAAAATCATACAAACCATAAGATTTAAGAGTAGGGCGGTGTAACCACCGTGAAGGAATTACATCCTGCCCGACAAGGTGATCTAGCCGTTCCTTTTGCCCCTGGCTAGCAACTCGGATTGTTGGCCAATAAGGGAGTTGCAAATCTGGATCGTACTCCTCCCTCGAACTAGAATTCCTCCAAAAAATTGATCGAGCCCTCTTTGAAGCCATATTAGAAAAATGGGTGTGAAATTATTTGATTGAAAATTGAAAATTTTTATGTAGGATTGTAGAGGATGAATAGAGGATTAAAGATATGTAAAAATTATTGGATTTGGGTGAGAAATGAAGAGAATATCTTATAGAGATGGTAGAGGTTTTAAGGTATTAGAGAGAGAAAGCTATGGAGGAAAGAGATAGAAATAAGAAATGAAAGAAGAAAGAAGAAGAAAAGAGGCACGGCTGGTGTCGCGCCCGGTCGGGCATACCTTCGCCCGATCGGGCAATCTAGGCGTAATTTCCTTGCTGCTCTTGCGCCCGGTCGGGCGAGCTTCGCCCGATCGGGCGATCTGTTGCCCAAATTTTCTTTTCCTCTCACGCCCGATCGGGCGATGTAAATCACCGTATACGTCAAATCTCGCGCCCGGTCGGGCGCCATTCGCCTGATCGAGCGAAAAATCATGAATTCGAAACCTTAGTCTCGCGCCCGATCGGGTGAGCTTCGCCTGGTCGGGCCCGAGACAACTTAGTACGGGAGTATTTTTCCTCTTTTCTTCAAATTTTAACCAACTCTTTTCCTTAAACCTGTACAAAAACTCAGTAAACTCATCAAACTCTCTACTCTCTCCTCTCACAAGAAAAAAAAGAAAAGAAAAACTAGTCTAAAAAGCATTAAAATACGGTTTACATCCTGCAAAGCGCTTGTTTATCTAGGTCCCGCACGACCTTTTTACCAAGTATAAGAACTAGGACCCTTGGCCTAACGCTTGGTCGGGTGGTTTCTCACCCGGCCGAGCGGTGTTTAGGCCACGACGCGGCTTCCTGACATACCCTTTGGGACGCTAATTCACCTTATCTGGTGGGTCCTCCTTGACTTGGACTGGGGGCTCCTCAATACAACACACTGAAGACCCCTTTTCGATCGATGGTTGCTTCAGATTGTCACTACATTTAGCACTTTCAATTCGATCTGGCGAAAGACGTACCGTAGGCTCAATTTCCACATTTTTCTTGTTTAATTCCACCTTCTCATCTTCGAAGCCAAGACCGACAGTGTAGAGGGCTTTTTCTATTGCATCAACTTCCTTTTGACATTTGTCTATCTCATCTGTAAAGGATGCAATACAAGAAGCCGCCTCCAAGAGATCTTTTACAAGAGCTTGGGGCTTGTTAGAATAATTTTGAACCACATCAACAATAAAACACTTCTCCTCTGTCATGGGGCTTTTAGGGGTATTATCATCCCCTACTAATAGTGTCAATTTTCCGCATCTCACATCCATAATTGCTCCTGCAGTGTTAAGGAATGGTCTACCCTAAATAATTGGTGTTTCGGGGGTTTTTGTCCCTCGGGAGAGTTACGACACTAAGACTAGATCCATCAAGGGGCGCATGTACCTACTAAGCAAACGGACCGCCGGATGGTCGGTGGTCTACCTCCGAAGATTAAGTTAGTAAAGTATTCGGAGTAAAATGTGCGGAAAGGTTTTCTGCTCGGATTCCAAGCTAAGGTAAGGTATTGTGTGTTTCCTGAAAACGACAACTCTGTAATAAATGTAGATGTGACGTGTTGTCTCGTGTTCTGTATATTCTCTGCCCTTAAATGAGGGAATTGTCCCTATTTATAGGGTCTTTTGGGAAAGTGTGCCCTCCTTAGGGTCTTGTGACCTAGGGATTAGGGCACGCCGCAAAACGGCGCCTTAAGGTTTGGGCCCTTGAAGGCCGCCATTTCAGAAGCGATATCCGAGTGACACATGTCACTGATTTTAAAAGGCTATTTGGGCGCCTATTAGGGTGACACGTGTTGCCCTCCTAATGGTCCATTCTGGATCATCAAACATCCTAAATCAAAGGGATATCGTCCTACCACGTGTCACCATCTCAAAGGTCTAAGGTGGCACCTCTTCTAGCAACATGTGGCGGGCTCCGATTGGGCCACTTGGACGGGTATAAAAATACCCAAATTATTTGCCCCTCACAGGGGTCACGTGCACCGCACATGACACATGTGACAGGTGTCGGCCTCTGATTGGCCGAGTCATTACTTTTTACTATTGGGAGAATTTAGGGTTTTAACCCCAAGTTTTCACCCCCCTATAAATAGAAAGGTTTGACTTCCTTTTGGTTTCACATTTGCGTGAATCTTCAAAGGAATCTTGAATCTTTGACTTTCAAGGACTTTGACCCTCCAGAGCATCCGACAGACGGCGCCCTTAGTTCGCCTGCTTCATCAAGCGTCTTAGACCAACGACTCTCGTTTCCTTCTCCTAAGGTAACCGCCTGATCCCTTTTTACTTATTTTTTGCATTTTTCTTTATCGAAATGGTTTCCCAAACGCACCTGGCACGACCTAGGTTAGTGATCAGCCGGTCACCGGGGACGGCTGAATCTAGAACTAGGAGTGACGAATGCTCATTCGAGAACATTGTCTGTGCCTCTGCAGGACACGATGGCCAGAACAAAGCAAACGATAAGGAGATATAGAGCGGATGGTTCCTTTTACCATTCGGACAGTGAGATTGTCAATTCTGATGGTTCTATTAGGGTACCTGTCTCTGAGGTTAGCAGAGACCCGCCTAGCACCGTCAACACTCCAAATGACTCATTTTTGGAGGAGTGCGACAAGGAATTTGAGAACCCCGAGCCGAGTGGATCGGTGCCGGATGATGAGCTGGGGGAGGACACTGCTGGCAACAGCCGGCAGTCCCCTAGCTCCAAAGAGAGTTCTGATGACTCGGCGTCATCATCTTCCAACTGCGTCCTCCTTGACTCAGAGGAGGCACAGTCAAACTTAAAAGCTGCTAGAGAGTCCCTCTCCGTTGAGAAGGGAGAGGGCTGGGCAGAGCCGTCTGCTTCCAGGCGGCATGAACGTTCGCCCTACTATCTGCACGTTCCAGAAGGCAGGCGGAAGATCATGACGGATGATCTTCCCAAATTTCTCTCTGCCCATGTCATGGGACATGTCTTTCTTCTGTCTGTGCCGGATGTTGTAGACACGGTCACCTGGCCTGAGATGGCTGTTTATGGTGACTAGTGCTTCGGCTGCTATGAGGCAGCCAACCAGGCAGGACTTCGCTTTCCTCTCCATTCGTCCGTGGAGAGGATCTTGCACGGATACCAACTAGGTATCTAACAACTAGCCCCCAACTCTTGGGTAAATATCTTGGGCTACGTTGTCGCTTGCGAAATGCTGGAGGTGGATCCCAGCTTCGAGGCGTTTGCTCATATGCACTATCTGAGCAGAACGCCCAATCCAAGTGGCATTGGCTGGTTTACTTTGACCAGCCATACCCGGTACATGATGACGCTGGGGAAAGAGAACAAGTGGAAGGACTGGCGAACCAAGTTTTACATAATCTCTTCCCCAGACTCCCAAAGGAACAGGCGGTACAACCGCTGGACTCAATATCCTCGCCTCTTGGCTGGGAAAAAGGCTCTTCCGCATGTTCCCAGGCGGGCCCAAGAGGAGATCTTTGACCGAGGCCTCTTTCTTGTTGCCGTCCGGACAAACAAAGAGACGGGGGTTAAGGACGTCGCCCCCCAGAGCTATATTCCCCGATTCAAGTGGCTCTCGGACGGGACGTACTTGGCCGCCTGCGGGCTTAGTACTGAGATGCCAAGAGGTAGCTGGCCGCATGATATTATTACCTTTGCTTGCTTATGATTATTTGTTTCTTTGCTAACACTTGGTGTCTTGTTGCAGATACGGCAATGGCAAAGCTTCCTACCCATAAGAAACCAGCCCTCTCAGCCGCCTTCTATCACTCAAACATAAAACAGGCGGATGAGCAGCCACCAGGCGACACTCCTAAGGCAACGAGTCTGCAAAGGTTAAGCTTAATGAAATGTGTTCACATATTATTTTTATGAGAATCACGCTTGAAATTCTTTTCAGAGTGTCTCATCAAAGCCTACCCCCTCTTCTCAGCCGGACCCCAAGCTGCGAAAGCAGTCAGCTGGCGACGTTTCCCAAAACAGGAGGAAACACGTCGCCACCAAGCCCGCTAAGAAAGGGACAGGCGCCACTTCCCCCACCAAAACTCTATTAAAGCCGGACGCTCTCCAACGAGCGTCGAAGAGTGGCAAAACGCCACTCACCACTGCTGGCAGCGGAGCTGCCGGGGGAGAAGGAGGTAAGCCATCCGACCATTCGAACATGCACTTTATAAAGGCCATTATATCCAGTCTTGACTTAGCTGTATTTGTTTGATGGATGCCCTAGCGAGGCCAACTGTCCTCCAGATGGCCAAACGGATGCTCAGGACGCTTGATCCTGAGGACAAGGTGGCCGTCAGAGGAGTCGGCACCCTGGACCTGTATGGCATTCTAGCTCTTCTTTGTGAAGTACAATTTCTTACAACTTGATTAATATACATATTTTTGTCGATTGGTTACTGACAAGTTTCTTTGGTTTGGACACCTGCAGGCTATGCTGCGTGTGAGTGGTCTCAAAGGGCCCCTTAATGAGAAGACCAGGGAGGTAAAGGCAGTGAATGCTCGGGCCGCCTCTACTATGGACAAAGCTCAGTTTGAGATTGCTCAAAATGAGATTCTGACACTTGATATGTTGTATTCCCA